>NW_021137919.1:0-1243681 GCF_004193835.3 Ostrinia furnacalis | reverse complement strand
CTACGCTGAATATTGTGTGCGGATTGGGTTGTCGTACAGGGGTACTACATGGTAAAATACATCTCTTCGGCGAAAACAGGATAATTTAGATCGAACTTCACTTGGTAAGTTCGTTTGATCATTCAATTTTAATCCAACATCGAATAATTAATTGAGTGTGCTCTTATGAATCTACCTAGTACAAATTCTTATTCTATCCTGGATCCCTGGATTCAGTTTACGTATTCAAAGTACCACCTTATTTTAAAAATTATTATCTTTTCTCATTTTGTTAAATAAGTATTTACATAATGTTATATAAGTAACATTGAACATAATACAATAATAATTTTATAACGTCAAACGAAACGTTGTTACAGTGCATCTGGGGGCACGGCAGCGGCACGGCTGTACCATCCTTTTCTCGAAGCAATTCAGGCCATTTTCGACCGCCTGTAACTTCGTTGTGGATAAAACTAGAAGGCTGAATTTTCATTAACTATGCAGGCATTGTAAAGATACGGTATATTTAAAATTTCATTCAATTTGAACCAGTAGTTTAAGAATTATAACGGGTCAAAGTTACTTAATTAATTTTGTCACTCACTGACTCACTGACTGACTCACCGATCATCAAAATTCTAAGGCACTTCTATTAGACCTAGAAGCTTCAAATTTGGAATATAAGTAGTGTTTGGTGTATAAATCAAGGAAAAACTAAAATATTTGGGGGCACGGTAGTGCAACCGCCAAGTCGAGTAAAATTTTTCAATTTCGGTCCAGTTTTCTAGATACATAACTGCTGTCTACAAAATACAAAAAGAAATGAGATTTGGGGGCACGATAGTGCAACCGCCAAGTCGAGTAAAATTTTTCAATATTGGTCCAGGTTTCTAGATACATAACTGCTGTCTACAAAATACAAAAAGAAATGAGATCCCATCAAAAACAATACTTGTCAAAAAAACCAAGTCTCGCAACTCAGTTGTTCTACTTTTTACCGTAGAACAACTGAGTTGCGAGACTTGGTTTTTTTGACAAGTATTGTTTTTGATGGGTTTATTATTTAGGTACTAGCGGGATCCACGCGCACGAAGTCGCGGGCGGCCGCTAGTTGTAAATATAAGTACCTATCAAACAATTGGGTGTTATGTTAATACGATCATGAACAAATTACCTATATTAAGTTGAATACACATTACAAATTACAAGAGATAACGGTATTGATCTTTACAAGTTGAATTATTTTATTTCTATGATTATATTCAATCACTCATGAGATTATTAATCACATGAGTTAGGCCACTAGAAACACTAGCAATCTAGGCACACGTAGGTTGTAGTTTTTCGTCCCGTATTTTATCCCGCGTTACCCGTCCAGTCCGGCGGTCCCCGGGGCGCTGTAACAAGCCCAATCAATCCCGCCCGGGCCCTGGGGCCTGTCTGTAGTTCGACCTGGACTCACAATTTACAGCCTGTCTGCCTATCAACACTGGACGAAAAAGTTTGACAATTAATTTTAAAACTTTGAGTATTGTCAGTGTTGCCGAACTAACAGCTTAGTTTTGTTCGATTAATTACCGATTTACGATACCTAGTGTTTCTTAATATTTCTACTATCGAGTCAATGTATAAGCCTTCTTCAGTTACGGTAATACCATAAAGTTCCTTTAGTCCGCAATAAGAGGGCTACGCTGGGCTGCCATATTATACATATTATGTGCCCAAATATTATCATCTAATATAATAATTTTATCAATTCAATATGATAATGAAATCGGTATACCTAGTATCAATTGCTTTTCCAACCAATAAAATAAAATAATCATCATTAGTCACAGTAGATACAGTGCTTAACTGTTAGCATGTTACGGATAATTGCACAGCTTGATTTATCGACTTGCGAATAGCAAACGTACCTACTTCGTTAACAAAATAGTAATTGAAATTAACCTATCGATCACTATTTCGTTCGAGTATCTTATTATCGACTGCGATAGTAGGCTACCGACCGGCAACACTAGCTTGTTTGTGGTTAAACTTCATCATAATCATACACAGGTCAAAAGGTCTCTAGGGTCTTTGTACAGGGCTATTTAGGTATTTCTAGGTAAGTAGGGTATTATTACACAAACATTAAAGTTGTGATTTCGAATTTAATTATCGTCTAGCTTTACAAATGAATTACAATTGAAATTTGAATTTCATCTTTAAATAATTATTTGATGGAATGCTAACATTTTAATTACGATTAAATTCTAAAACGGCGCCAGTGCGAATTGGACGAGCTAGGTACAGATTACAGTTTTAAATGCAAAGTTGTTATGTTAGGCACATAACAACTAACATATTTTTCAGTTAGAGACAAATTTTATCCGTAAACTTCTAAGGTACATTTTTACCTTTTCAATATAATTAATTGTTGTCGTAAATACGTTTTCCCACATACTCAATATTCTCCGAATCTTACAGCAATACTTTCTGTAGGAGATTTTCTACAGAATACTTTCTATTTATCTAAAGTTTAGGTCGGTAGATACCTACATTCCCAATTTGTGTAACGTCAACAAAAGCCGAGGTTCTAGGTGAGATCGAGAGGTTTTATGGACAGCTATATACCTCGGTCACCAAACCCGTTGATAGCTCAACTTCAGATCCAAGAGCTAAGCTAACTCGACACTATACCGAAGATATCCCGGACATCAGCCTATACGAGATTAGGATGGCTCTCAAACAGCTAAAGAACAACAAGGCACCGGGTGATGACGGAATAACATCGGAGCTTCTGAATGCGGGTGGAACACCGATACTGAAAGTCCTTCAGAGACTCTTTAACTCCGTCTTACTCCAGGGAACTACGCCAGAGGCATGGAACAGAAGCGTGGTGGTGCTCTTCTTCAAGAAAGGTGATAAGACCTTGCTGAAGAATTACAGACCCATCTCGCTTCTGAGTCATGTCTACAAACTGTTTTCGAGAGTCATCACGAACCGTCTCGCGCGTAGGTTCGATGACTTCCAGCCTCCCGAACAAGCCGGATTCCGAAAAGGTTATAGTACCATAGACCACATCCATACGCTGCGGCAGGTTATACAGAAGACTGAGGAGTATAACTTGCAGTGTTACAATCTCTCCAGCGGTGCCGTATTGACTATCGGTATATCGAGGTGCTGAAGTGCTTGTACAAAAACGCCACCATGTCGGTCCGAGTACAGGAGCAGAGCACGGGGGCGATTCCACTGCAGCGAGGCGTTAGGCAGGGAGATGTTATATCTCCGAAACTGTTCACCGCTGCATTGGAAGACGCTTTCAAACTCCTGGAATGGAAAGGATTCGGCATAAACATTAATGGCGAGTACATCACTCACCTTCGGTTTGCCGACGATATTGTAGTCATGGCAGAATCGTTGGAAGATCTTGGCACAATGCTCGAAGACCTTAATCGAGTTTCCCAACAGGTAGGCCTGAGGATGAACATGGACAAAACGAAGCTTATGTCGAATGTCCATGTTACGCCCTACCCAGTTTCAGTTGGGAGCTCAATTCTCGAGATTGTCGACAAGTATGTCTACCTCGGACAAACGATCCAGCTAGGTAGGTCCAATTTCGAGAAGGAGGTCAATCGTCGAATCCAACTCGGCTGGGCAGCGTTCGGGAAACTACGCAACATCTTTTCGTCCAAAATACCTCAATGCCTGAAGACTAGAGTGTATAACCAATGTGTGTTACCAGTGATAACTTATGGCTCGGAAACGTGGCCTCTCACTATAGGCCTTATACAGAAGCTCAAAGTTGCACAGCGTGCTATGGAGAGGGCTATGCTTGGTGTTTCTTTGCGAGATCGAATCAGAAATGAGGAGATCCGTAAACGAACCAAAGTCGCTGACATAGCCCGACGGATTAGCAAGCTGAAGTGGCAATGGGCAGGGCACATAGTACGCAGAACTGACGGCCGATGGGGCAGAAAGGTTCTGGAATGGAGGCCGCGTACCGGAAAACGCAGCTTGGGACGTCCACCTACAAGGTGGACCGACGACATCGTAAAGGCAGCAGGGAAGCGCTGGACGCAGACCGCTGCCAATCGATCAACATGGAAAGCATTGGGGGAGGCCTATGTTCAGCAGTGGACGTCCTATGGCTGAAATGATGAAAAAAATGATGAAATTAACGACTATTCACTTGAAAATATCGACATCTTCAGGCAGGGCCTCGACCTCTCGCTTGCCGGGCCACTGCTCTTACCACTGCGTTACTGGCACAATGGGGCCAACTTATCGAAGTTTCAAGGGTATTTTATGCGTGAGGTCATTAGAAATTCGCATTTTAAATTTTAAATTCAAGTAGCGTAATAAATGCAAAAATCTAATAAAAAAATCATATTAGGTAGATAAGAATAATAAAATTTATTCAAGTACAATGACGGAATATTTACCTTGTTCAGTTGTAAATTGTAATAGGTGTAATTTTACAACATTCGTGACGCTCAAAGTGGCCACTGTACCTACATACAAGCACCGATTTATGAATTTAATCCACAATCTACGGCTGAGCTTCATCCCCTGTCATTGCCGATGGTACCTGTTCACGGATTAATCATTGGTTAGCTCGTTTAAACCGATTTATATCACTCGTGCTTCGGTTTGTCCACGGCTCGCCTTTTGACAACCGACAACGTGGAAATACGCAATTAATCTCTCAAAAGTCCATATAAATGTATTAAAAACTTATCCCAGCAAAAACATTTTCATATAAATGTTGCCATAATGAGAACATAATGGCTTGCATTGTGAAAAAGTTATCAGATTTCATGTAAAGCCAAGATGCTAATATGCCCTAACTAGCTCTACAAGCCCTTATTAAATAAACTCTACGCCTTAGTCAAAATATGTGGCACCGTTCCGCTATCGTCCCATTGGCGTAATATATTTACTACGTATTCGTTTAATTACTTATGTGATAAACTATAGTTCATATAGTAAGCCACATATTTTAACTAAAGTCTAGTTTCAACGGGCTTTTCTTCAGTCCCATGCACTTCTTTCTGGTACACGAAAAGACAATTACCGAGTACCAAATGAAACCAGATCATTAATAGCCGTTCACACGTCCCAAAAGTGAAATAGTGTCCATTTGGGGCTGGCATTAATCCTGACAGTCACCTCAGGCCGGATATTGAGTCCGGATTGCGTGGGGCACAGGCTCCCAAACTGTGTCATCGCCTACACGCCGCGCGGCGCCCACTTTGGTACACGAGAACGGCATTATTTAAATAATTATTCATAATGTTCATAAAGTCTAGGACTGTTCAGACAGCCCACTCGATAAAAAGAATGGTTAGGGTTACAGGTATTAAGGTGTAGATAGTAAATTAATTATGTGAAAACCAAATTTTATGACATATATTTTATTATGAGATTCTCGAAGTGTATGAGTGTTGCTTATTAACCATCAACTCTCAATAATCTTTAAGGAAAATGTATTGTTAATTTCATTGAAACTATGTGTAAAAAGTTACACCTATGGTTCCCATCGCGCCTTGTACCTACAGTTGGTTAACAACATACTTGAGAACCACTGGCTCTAGCTCTGAGAGCAATGAATCGATTCCGACTTCCGGCTTTAAATAATGCTCTTGTTACATAATCCACGCCCGTAATAACGTATATAGTAAGTATATAGGCTGTTGGTGGCCCTTTCCAGATGAGATATTAGCGATAGCGGCGATAGGCATAACGATTTTCAGGAACAAAAGTGGCCGACGTAAAGTGGGTCAACTGGACTTTTAAAAGCTGTTTGAAAGTAATAGAAAATTAGGCTTTGGTCGCAACGTTTTTGAGCCCGATCTTTGGCAATTCTCTTTCAGTCATTATACTAATTTAACAGCAAGAAAATAACGCGTTAGGTAAGTACAATGCAAACTTTTATATATTCTGGTCTGATAAGACTAGCGGCCACCCGCGACGTCGTACGCGTGGATCCCGTTTAACCCCATTAAGAGTTAATTCTGTAAAATCCCGTCTTAGTGAGCGTTCTACGTTCTAAAAGGAACCCCCATTTAAAATTTGAGACTCCGAAGTTGCACTTGTAGTTTCTGAGATGTCGTGATGATTGAGTCAGTCAGTGATCTTTCGCTTTTATAATATGAAAGATCAAAGGGTCACCTGTGTTTCCTGCTGCTGGCACTGTTCTGTACGTGAATGAGATCCTCATTGCAGATCGTTTTAAAGTCTATCAGCAATAATAGTTTAGAGCACAGGTTAAAATTACAAAAGAATAAATTTGATATGTGGGCGGGGCACATGGCCGTTGGGATAGAAAAGTTCTCGAGTGGCGACCTCGGGCTGGAAGACGTAGCGTGGGCAGGCCTACTACTAGGTGGACCGACGATCTAGTATAGGTCGCGGGAAGAGCCTGGATGCGGGCAGCGCAGGACCGTGCATTGTGAAAAACCTCGGGGGAGGCCTTTGTCCAGCAGTGGACGTCTTTTGGCTGAGACGAACGAACGAACGAACGAAATCTGATAACAACTTTATTCACAGTAATTTTTATTCATATTCTCCATGTCAGGAAATAATGCTACGTTTTCATTCAGCTTAATTCACGAAATCCGTGCACGTTTTACCTAAGTACTAAGCCACAAATGAATAGCAAATAGTAGGTCCACTCTAAGGCCGATGCCTTGAATTTCGCGGGCAGTGGCGCGGTGGCGCCGGCGCGACGGCTCGGTGGCGCCTGCATGGCGCGTGAGTGGCGCGGGAAACGCAGTCTGCGTTGTCCGTTCTCAAAACTAGCGGGTAAATCGCGTGGCGTTTTGTTGTGTCGTCAATTTGATTATTAAAGTTGGCGAAAGAAATATATTTATTCTTAACGGAGACGCGCGCGGTCACCGCTTGACAGAATGTAGGTACCGCTTGTCACCTGCTCCCGTCTTGCTGCCGCACCGTCCGCTATTTTCGAGGGCGCGTCTATTTTCATTATTAAACGTCACTTTAATTAAAGTAAATTTTAAAGCGCATACAACTTGTGAACAAGTAGGTCAGGGGTTATTTTATTACTTTCTCTTTAAAATTAGTACAGACGACAGCACGTCAAGTTAAACACTGTGGGGTCTTAAGAAGTTGTATTACGGGCGAATTTAATTGAGGAAAGAATGAAACTACTACTTCTATCTAGTAGTAGCTCCGTCCTTGCAAAATAATAAAAGCTGGAGCTCAGATGCGAATCGAGATGGATTCAAATCGCGTGAAGAAATCGAAGACGAGTGGAGTGTCAACTCGCGTGATATTATTGCTGGGGGTGAACGGCGCCGTAGTTTAGGATAAGGGCGTAGCAGAACAATGAATTGATATTGTTTATTTTATCAATAATTTTAATTCGATCGGCTAGGCACTTCTTTGGAGCATAGGTACTTAATTCCAACCAAACAAAGTTTTCAGTTAATAAAGTGACCTGATAATTTTAGTTGAAGTGCACTATCTTACTTTAATAACATATAACAAACGTAAAAATGCAAACAAAAAACATAAAAAAACATGGCAAACTCCATAGAAAAAACACCGATTATCGTTATAATTACGGTTAAAGTTAGGTGGTGCAATTTAGCCTAAGTTAATTGAGTCAGCGCACTAGTGACGCTATAAGTTGCCATTTTTATAAAAGTCTGCGTTGTATGTAAGAATTGCTTTTTAATAACTAGTAGGTACCTACTATGTATACTAAGGCCCAGAACAGACGCTGAAACGCACCTGCAACGAAACTGCAACTGCTAGTTACTTTTGAGTTGCATCTAAGTTTCTGCCATAGCGTCCGTTGAGAGACCACACATGACGCGACCAGTTTGAAACTTTCAGTTTCAGTTTCATTCATCAGAATCATCAGAAAGTTGCAGTTTCGTTTCACCGTCTGTTCTGGGCCTTACTTGTCATAATCTGTACTGTGTCTCGAACTAAACGACAGTGCGGAGTCACACAAGGAGTCTCTGCTCTACGAAGACTCGAGTAGGTACCAATTACGAGCGCCAGATAATGTGGCAAGCGCCGCGGACTCGTAAGGTTAAATTTAACTGCCGATATCAGGTACTTGGAATGTGTTATGGCTTTTGATGCGAGCCTGTGATTGGAAAAATAGAAGCAGATAAAGTTAGGTTTTTTCAAGACGCTCTTTTCAAGATGGTTCCTACAGAATACCAGCATTCATGTTCTGAATGGAACATGATAAAAGCTGAGTAGGAGCCATTTTAGTTCAATAAATTATGATGTTATTTAAATTGTGTAAAACGTTTGTTTGAACCAAATAAACTATTTTTCTTTCTTCTTTATTTCTTAATTTTAAGACTAAATTATAAATTCTATTGATTAAGAAGTGATTCACTAAGCGTCGTTAACGAATTAAAGTCGCTGACATAGCCCAACGGTATTACAAGCTAAAGTGGCAATGGGCAGGCGCAGGGCACATAGTACGCAGAACTGACGGCCGATGGGGCAGCAAGGTTCTGGAGTGGAGGCCGCGTACCGGAAAACGCAGCGTAGGACGTCCACCCAAAAGGTGGATCGACGACCTGATAAAGGTAACAGGAAGGCGCTAGATGCAGGCCGATACCATGTGGAATTCATTGGGGGAGGCTTTTAATGTTCAGCAGTGGACATCCTGTGGCTGAAATGATGATGATGATGATGATGAAGTCATTTAGGCAAAATATTTTTCTCCTTCTAAACATATCTACTGTCTTGTGTCAGATTTAGAATACAAAACTAGTCATCTAGTACTAAGCCTAGACAATCAAGAAATATGTCTTCTTCTTCGTCGCTTTTCTCTTGGCAGAGTAGTGGTCGTCACGTAGGTACCTGTGTGTCAAGACAAAGTGCACAATTTTAATCGCAAACCAGTCGAAAAATGTTCGAAAGGCCTTTATTTTTACGAAGTTTTGACGGATTCGATTTTAGATTCGATCAAAAAGTGCAACTTGTCTAGGGGGGCTGGTTTTACTATATGAGCCGGGATGAACGTCTATCTTCAGTCGGATAAATACACAATAATAATTAGAATGCTCAGTGCAATAAGAATTGTTATGTATTTTTTTATCTAGACATTACAGCTGAAGTTTTTTTTTATCCTACAACCTAATTTTGCTTCTATGTTTTCTCCCTTCTCTCTTAGGCCAACAATAATCTTTCCTATGGCGAAGTTACACATTCTCGTAACTGTTGATAAAACAGATAATATCTTTGTATTGGCTTTACGAAGTCTATATTTATTTAACCAACTGCTTTGCTGGTGGAAGAAAGAGAGAGATGGCATCTTAAAAGATCTCAAATTATAAGCCAAGCTAAAGCGCAATTTTAGGCTGGGTTGCACCATCGTAAATTAATGAGCTTTCGGGAAAACAAAATGTCATTTCTCTCATAAGGACTTCACTATGTGTTTCCAGTATAGATATATCGAATCAATAAATACTAACACCAATAATGTCGTACCTATCAATCAAGTTAAGACTATAATCCGGGCCTTTACAAGGCGAGAGTGAATGCAGAAACTTGCAGGGCAGATATGTACCATCCTAGACTGCATCCCACTTAACATCAGGTGCGATTGTGGTCAAACACCTACCTTGTTATGCATAAAAAAATAGTTACGAAAAGGGTAGTTTCATATTTTTATAGTTTAGTAGGTAGATACTTTTCACATCAATGTTAAAAGCACCATCAATTTTAGACTAAGTTTCATATCAAATTAAAGGTTAACGAAGACATCGTTTCACATTTACTTAAGTTATTATTTACCTACCAACCAATTTGAATGTTGTAATGAAAAGATCCATTACAAAATTCATATTATCTACCCACGTAGATAACCCAATCCGTCTAAATACATAGATTAAGGGTGTAGGTTCAGGTAATGCTTTTCTAGTTACCTATACATTTTGGTTCATTGAATACTTTTACTTACCTACTCAATTGTATAAAAATCTATGGTTCTGGTACACTTGCGCGAAAGACATTAGCGCGAGGACACTAGCGCGAAGGGCATTTGCGCGAAAACAAAACTGTTTTCGAAAACATAAAAAAATCGCAAAAAGTACCTACATATTTGTCTCGTCAGTCTGGACTGTGGCATTATTAGCACCTAAATTACTGAAACGATTTTGAATTTTTTTCACGCTTAACGCTATGTAGATCCTATCCCGAAAAACTATGCAAGTGTCCCGATATGAAATACTATGCCTCATTTTCTATGAAAAATGAAAGACCGACCGAAAGAATCCGGAAACTTAAACCGCGCTAGTGTCTTTCGCGCTCATGTTTTTCACGCAAACGTCCATTCGCGCTCATGTATTTTCGCGCTACTATCCATGCGCGCAAATGGCTTTTCGCGCTAGTGTCTTTCGCGCAAGTGTCCCTATACGAAAAACTATGCCTCCTTTTCTATGAAAAATGAAAACCGACCGGAAGGATCCGCAAACCCGAGTTAATTTTTTCCAAAACACCTTAATAACTTCCTGAAAAATTCTCAAATGGGCGATCCTTTTTATCTTATAAAAAATATTTTCTATTCACCAAGACGATTATGATTAAACGTCAATTTGAAAACGCGATTATTTTCTTATTAATTTAGTGAGAGGGGCGCGGGGTGAGGGAGGGGCCGCGGGCGGCGCGCGGCGCGCTCCGGCAGTGCTCCCCCGGCCGCCGCTCGGACGCGTCGCTCCCAGCGCACGGTACGACGCCCACAGTGCCAGTGTTCACGTGCATTGAGTGAGAATTGCCATGTGATCTTGTGTATCCCACATAACCACCACCCGTGCTGTGTCTCATGGATGTGTGCCCATATTTTCCATCCAGACAAGTCAACGTACCGTGCGTATGCCTTAAATACTATTGCAAATGTTTGAATGATACGATCGCGTGATTTTGGGCCAATTAATGGCTGAAATGCCTCCAGGCTGTCGGACTTGGTTTTTTAGATAAGCCACTTGACAACCCTTTGCTTAGAAACAACGGCTTACATTGCGATTTCCGCTGATTTTCCCCCAGATTTCTATGGTTTCCTTTCATAAAGCGTAAAAATACAACTCGCAGGAGCAACCCCGGGGTGGAACTTTCAAAATAATAAATTACCCTGTCCGTTTACGTTTACGACTCCCATGTGTATTGTAGACGTTATAATTAAATTATTCCAGTAGGCATCTGATTAAATTAATGATCTTTGCAACCATTTTTATTTTTAAGCTTTAGTTTTCCACTTTTAGAAACTTTTCTATCAAATTGAATTCTTCGTAACTGAGAAATTATTTTATGTTTAGTTATTGAAACGTTATGTAACTTTTACAAATACCTTAAACCTTAGCCCTAAACCTATTTTTTGACACATTAATTTTTTCAAAAGACAAGGCGCTGAAATCCGTAGGTTGTCATATTTATCTTACAGATTATGTACCTACCTACTTAGCTTCTTTAATCGCGATCTTTTATAAATGAAAATAATTCTGTAGGATCTTTCGAATTACTTAACAATAGAGAGCAATATCCGTTACGTATGTGTATTAGATCGCCAGTAGGCCAGGCCCGCGAGGATCGTTACGGAGGAACCAATCTGGCTGAATGGGAGTGTGACGCAAATTGACGTGTTGGATTGAGATTAATTTCGCGAGCCGTGGTCAGGCTCTGATCCAGTTATGGTAACGGCTGATTACCGGGACGATATGTTACTGTCGTAGGTTGAATGGAGATAGAGGTTATGACCACAATTTCTATGTTGTTATTGTAGGGTGGATCTGAAAAGCGCGGTATATTAAAGACATTTGATTGCATTTTTGTATTAGTACAGGGAACTAAGTAAATATTGCCAATAGGCATGTAACGATTTGATTTAAACCGTTGGAAGTTGTTTAATTTTTACCCGACTTCGCCAGAAGGAGGTTATGTTTTTTACATTTATAAATTCGTACGTTCGTTCGATAAATTCGTCGTAAAACATACCTACCTACTAACGTCGTTAATATTATTTGACAAGTTACCTACTAGGTAGGTATTAGTTTTCAAAAGGTTGCAGAACTTGCAGAAGCAACTACCTACTTTGAAATTGATTTTGAATAAATAATGTTAGAGCTAACGGCTTGTAGAGCTTTTTATACAAACCGATTCCAAACTCCTATTTATAGAACAAAATTAGTACTTTTAACGCATTTTACATGAAACTTGCAAAACCTAATAGAGGCATGTCTAGATTTCATGTCATGCAGATAAATTCAGGTGTTGAATACATACAAAACTTGAAATAATATGTACATCAAAAATCCACATACCTACAACTTACATAATCACAAAAATAATCCTACTCGGAAACTTGTGTTAATAAAAGCTTGTGATAAAATGTTAATAAAATGATAGTTTTAATTTTCCTGAAAAAATTTTTCTTTCAATTTGTGTAAACCGTATAAAAATTCGCAACATTAGTTCTGAGATTAACCTGCACTTTTAAGCATAAACTCAGCGCGCGGGACTTAATTTATAGTTCTTACTAGCTGACCCGGCGAACTCTGTTCCACCTTAAAGGCAATAAATAAGCAAATCTTTCCTTATTTGCTCACCGTTTAGACCTACCCTGGATTACGACAAACATTTTAACACCAAAATCAGCTTAATCGGCCTAGCCGTTCTCAGTTTTAATCAGACTAAGATCCTTTTCACACGTCCCGGTTGCCGGCTATCCGGCGCCGGGTACCCGGTGGTGAAGTGTATGGGCATGCCGGATTAATTACGCCGGAACATGTGAAAGCTACGTACCATGCCCATACACTTCACCACCGGATACCCGGCGCCGGTTAGCCGGCAACCGGGACGTGTGAAAAGGACCTAACGAACATCAATTCATTTTTATTTATATAGATAGATAGAAGATAGATAATGAAGGTCTGAATAATTACTTTTAAATTCACCTTAAGGTTTTCTGAATAAAGAAAAATAAAAAATAAAAATAAATAAAGATACTTTTTACGGTTGGCAAAATATAATAGGACAAAATTGTGCTATATTTCATGCAAATAGGACCTAAATTTTAAGTGTAAGTCACTTTAGTTTGCACGCAAAACTTATGGTTGATAAAATATTCAAGCGAAATCATAACTTTAAAGAACTGAAATGTTTACGACAGCCCTGGGTAAGAATGTGACTTATTGGTTCATGGCAGTAGTAAGATCGCAGCTGGCACCGCCCGGCACCGAACCCGCGACTAACCTTGCCACCTGGTTTTCTTTGTAATTATTTTATTTCTTAGTCTTCGTTTTTGAGTCTATTTAGTTAAACTCTAATATCTTTGTAGACCGTAACCATTTTTGTGATAAAAATCGTGTCCTTCGTAAAAGTTCAAGCTATTTCTAGAACCATTAATTACAATTGATTTTAGCTGTGTAGATAGATAGCTGAAGAAACAAACAAAAGTTCTAGTCTGTAATTAGATTTTATTAATGGTGTCATGAAATTAATCGCCTTTTCGACACATCTCCACGTGATTGAAAGCTTTTTATCGAGGATGAGGAAAACCTCTAATTTACCTTAATTTAATTTTTCGCAACTCCTGGCTGGAACCTAACCTCAATACGTCAATCTGGCTGTAATAAAATTTATAGCATTATCTTCTTAAGACTCTTAAGTCCTTTGAGGGAAGTACTCGGTCGTTTTGTTCGTATCAATTAATAGAGACTGCGTCTGAAGTCTAGTGAGAAATACTAGTTAACGAGCTGACACTTACTCGTTGGAACTAAGTACAGCTTTTACAACTCTAACAGTTTGTTTAAGTTATTGTTACAACTACATACCACACCTAATGGTTCTTTGGAAGTATTGAACTCGTATGAAAACTAATCTATACGTTTTAGTTCAACTGATTTTATGGCAAAAGTAACTCCAATTACAATAAATCTCTATTGATTTGGTTTTTAGCTTAATATGGCTTAGACGGTGTGCTATGGATTGAACGTGTACCTATGTCATACCTTATTCGTGATATGTCGGTGTCTTTGTTCGCCATAACATAAAACTCTCCTTAGTTTATTTATGGTGCTTGGAAAATATTTGTATACTTTTCTAGTAGTCTATCATTTTCCGTTTCTGACAACCGATGGCTATGGTGCTTTGTCGATATATTTAAAGTGTTTCGATATTCAGTGGGCGTATACTTTAGCAAATGGTAATATATGACGTCTGTGATACGTTATTAGGATTGCTTGCTACCTACTACTCTATGGACTTGTATCAACGGCATTTTAGTTATTTAAGCTCATCGTGGGTTAACTTTAAATATTAACAAAATGTAAACTAACAGTTAAATAATTTACTAAAAGTCAAGTTAACCATTGTTTAAAAATCATTTAATCCAATTTTTAACTACTTGCCATTTGACATCTGTAAAATTTGACTATTGGTTATTTTAACTACGAATCAAAAAACTGGGCCTTAGTTATTCTATTAACTTAGGCTCAGTTAAGAGATTAACTATCCATTGGTTTAGGAACAGAGCTATAAAACTTCAATGACTCGGTTCCTCACGAGCGATTGCCTCCATGCATTACACAACAAGAATACGTTTAATACATGAACAACGCTTAGACTGTATGAAGGATGATATGGCTAAAAACGGGTACAAAAACTGGGTACACCGACCCCAGATGAACTGGAGCAGGGAGGGTAAATGATCAGCAATTTGCAGGTAACGGTTAGAACTCGCGGAACTTTTTACAAATTAATCAAATACTGATCATCAGTACTTTTTCTTCTCAGTACTGCACGATAGAAGAAGGATCGTAGGTTATTCATTTAGGTCCGGTATAATCCAATGTGTATTTTTTGGTTAATTATTATGTCCAAATGTAGGTACGCATTTTGTACCTACAAAATGTTCTAAATGACATTGGGAACTTTTTGCCCCACTTTTCGAAAAGTAGCGGACACAAACGAAACCTATCACAGATGATACATACTGATATCCAATGAATTTCCGTGCATTTTTTTTTCTCTCTTATATGGGAATATTGAGAAAATGAAGTTTTAATATTTTATTTTATTTTACATTTAGGTAACATTTTTGACGACCTCCGTGGCGGAGAGGCGCACACACCGGTTTTCAAGGTGTGCCGGGCCAATCCTGAGGTCCCGGGTTCGATTCCCGGCCGGGACAATATAGAAAACGATCTTTTCACATTGTCTCTGGTTTGGGTGTGTTGTGGTTCGTCGTTCCCGATTTCCATAACACAAATGCCTTAGCTACTTATTTTGGGTTGGAGTAATATATGAGATGTTGTCTAATATTAATTTAAGTATTTATAATATTTTATTTATTTATATTATTTTATTTATATTTTTTATTCATTTATATTATTTTATTTACTTTTATTGGTTACTCTGCAATGCCAAACAACATAACATGTAAAAATATCAAATCATTTTAGACAAATATATTTTCAACTTAGACTCGTCATATCTCAGAATTCCCATATCTCACAACATAGCGCTTTAAGTGAATATACCTACAAGTATAAAACTTTGAAATAAAATACGTTTCATCTTTGTCCGCCGTGGGGCATTTTCTCATATTAAAGTTCCCAATGTCCTTTTCGACATAAAATAATTACTCTATGAGCCATACCTACTATTGCTCGTACACATAACACTTTAGTTACGTCACACTAATGTGCTATACTTATAACAGTTATAGCTAATATTTATTATGCGATCGTTCGTAAAGTTATGTCGAACGATGTTATAATATCAAACGACGCATCGGCTGTGTGATGAAGACTATCAAGCGGGCACTTAGCGGCGCAGCCTCTCGCCTCGCTTCATTGACACCATAACTAGCTTTACAAATATACAGGCTGCTCGAAACAGGAATATTAAATAAGAAACCAATTTAAATTCAAAAACAAAACTTTAATTTAGGTACCTACTCGCTGCTAATGAAAAGTATCAAATGCATTTCTTTGTCGCTGTGTTCCTATAAATAGAAGAGTTGTTTAGGCACTCGTCTTCAAATTTCAACAATGACGAGAGGGTGTTATGTTTCAACTTTTCTTTGAGTTAGCAGTTACAATGAAAGTAATTTATAGAATCCGTGTTTTATTACAAATGGTCTTCGAATAATTTGTCTTTTATTCTAGTTACAAATTGTTTTAAAGAAGAGTACGCTTTTGTATCATCCTGTACATTTCCATGTCGCTTACATCGCAATCTAGCCTTATTATCTCAATGTGCGTTATCTCGTAGTCTGTAGCAGGCAATAAACCGTAGCACGTAGCGTCGTGGGCGCGCTACGAATGCTACGGGGAACCTTGATGACTGGTAGGTAAATGCTACTCAACTACATAAGTAAAATTACTTCTGGGTGTGAATTTATTGTTGACTAGCGGCCGCCCGCGACTTCGTACGCGTGGATCCCGTTTTACCCTCTTCATCTATCTTACGCGGTTTAGATTTTTTCATACAAATGTTTTTTCCAAATCAATTTTTTCAAATTAGTGTTTTAAATGTGGTATTAATTTTATGAAACCATCTCGTTTGTTAAATATCATCGAAACTGACGTTTGAGCTTTTCTGCCATGTTTGCACAAAATGTAACATGTCAAAGGGAACAAATCTGAAACAAGCGTAGATTCGCGCGAAATGTGAAAAAAACCTACAGATGTAGCCTCGGCTTGTTAGACGCGGTGACTGGCAAAACATACATTTGGGGTGAAAGAGGCAAACAAGGGGAGACGGCATGTAAATAAGTAAATTTAATGTATTAGTATCAAGCAGACGAAAAGTGACAACATTAGAATATTCTGTTCGTCTAAACAATGTGATAGAGAGCGTATTTGCATTTATTGAATAAAAACCACGACCTAAGCCAACTGAGCTTGCCGTGGTAACGTCATTCACTCGCGTGTAATTTGTCTAACATTTTTGACCGATTTGCGTAGTCGTGGGTCTGATTACAAAAGTATTAAATATTAATTAGTGTTTGGAGTCACTTTTCTTGTATCCTCCTAATATGGAGTAGCATTAGTAGCTGCTTAGTTTAATTCAAGATGGCGGATGATGTAAAATATTCTAGGGCTTACCTTCTTTCGATAAATGTTATATTTCTGTAAAGTGACTAATGAAATATAAATAACATTTATTTGCCATTTTTTTTAGATTTTTGTTTTTAGTAATGTTCCATACTAAAACTACTGAGCTTTTCAGTAGTTTTCAATGTCAAAGTCAAAGTCAAAGTCAAAATTTTCTTTATTTGTTTAGACTAATAAATAGTTCTTACAAATCGTCATTTTGCTCTTAAGGAGCCTCTACATGTCTCATAATCTTTTTACCCTACCAGCGCTTCGAGACCAACATTTGGCAAGTGCTGAGAAGAAGCGCCGCAACAAACTCAGTCACCACTGTCTGCCGGTTAATATAAATAAATAGAAATAGTAGTAGTAGGTACATTCGATTCAGGAGCAGTTCACTGAATTTACCATGCATTCTTGTATAGTGTATCTTATAAGAATGGGTATACAAAATTGCGTGGTTTATTAAACAAGGTAGTGACGTGCTAATATCTAGACTTACAGATAACACACTTAAATACTAGTAGAAATGACTCGCATACATAAATTGGAATAACATAGCATACATAAATGATCATGAACTATGAGAAAACCTATTTAATTGAACAACGTTTAGTTTTAAATACAATGTAGGTATGTAAATGATAATAGGCTTATGAACAGATGTTGGGCCACGGCAAGCGATCGATAGGAATACTCGTATGTTATTCATGCAATAAACAAACACGCACCGCACATGCAAAATACACCACTTTTGCACCTCCAGCCCGGTTGCGTAACTAGCCTGTGATGTAACTATGGCCTGAATGACCGCAGCTGTTGAGTCCAAATAATTATTTATTTAGTAGATGATTAAATACATGGTAAATAAACGATTATTTGTATTTAATCTGTACTTAATTGTTTCGTAGGTCTTGGGAGTTTACGTTCAATTTACTCGACATACAGCTAAATACAGATGATGATTTAAGGGGAAAAACTAATATTAAATACTCCTAAATAAACATTACACAATAAATATTCAAACGTGTTTAATTGCGGGTAAATTCTCGTTTAATTTGTCCCCCGTGGGATTTGAATCCGTGGCTTCAGTCCGGTACGCAAGACAGCCGTCAAATTCATATTTCCGTTCTTTATCTACGTTGGCGAAGCTCATACATAATGCACTTCGAAACCCCTAAAAATCAACCTACCTCAACCGATCGCACAAAGTAACGGACGTTCCTTTTAACACCATCCGACGTGATCCCATAGATTTATGACTGGGTCGACAAAAATAAACTTCAATTTTCGTAGGTAAAGCGACTTACATCGGGAAGAGTTTGGAGGCAACGCTGACCGCTGTTTGGCACCAGCGAACGATGCGGACGCGATAAATCCTCGGAACACTTTCCCACCCCCCCTCGTCCTCCGAGTGACTAGGGACGTGCGAGTATCGATAGCTGTGACAGCGTTAGCCCTTCGCGGCTGAAAGGTTGAGCACCTCAGGCTTGAGCAGGGTGAAGCATTGACACAGTTTTAAATATAAATATTGATATAATACAAAAAATAATTGATAACTTTTTCCTTTTTTCTTTTTTTTAACACAGTTTATAGGGTTGTGTCTTTTGAGCATTTTGTATGTGTTTATTAATTGTGCAACGTAAATGAAATCATCGTAACTTAAATGTACGCTACTTGTAGGTTGGAGTCTAGACACTGTTAATTTTGTTTATGTATTTTGATATGTAAATGACTGTTACCTGTATGTGTACTTATTGAATAAAATAAAAATAAAATGCGTGTACCGGTATTCGGTGGAGGTGCGGTGACATAGTCGATACATTAGTATTGAAAATAGCGTCATATTGTTTATTCGAAATTTTAAAAGAGCGTTAACTTTGGGATTTCAGTGACAAAGTGCTACTGTATTGCTCAAGGTTTTGTAAGAGTTCAGAATTTAATTTCCATTACTATGCTATGGATGCTAGGTTACTCCTCTTTATTGGCCTTGGTATATCTAAAATCTTACTAAATAATGATCCTAATTAAGTAAATAGAATAGTTTTGGTAGAGCCACGTTTTGGATAGATATCTATTGGAGGTTTGGTACTATCAAAAAATGACCAGGCAGTACAGAAGTCGATACTTTACCGGTTATCATCGACATGCCGTTTGTATCGATAGCGCCGCTGCCTGCCTCACCTACCTCAACCTCCAGGCTCTTGTTTGTCGCCGCCTCACGTTTTTGATTTAACTTTTTCTAAAGGATCCGCGGGTCGCGCCGTAAACGCAACTTATTGCTCCGATAATCTCCGACATAAATCTGCGTTATTTGCCCGTATTTATTTCGCTTTTTACAGTAAAACTCGGCCGTACTAATAAATCAGTCCGCCCGGTAAATTGGAGGCCTTTTATGTTTTCGCGTAATTTGTGCGACAACAACTATTAATCTATTGTAGCTAAATCGAGCATCGCTGAAAATACTGTCACAATACACGAAATACGAAAAATACATAAGCTGGTGAAAGTGCCATAAGATAGGACTACATGGAATACCTAATACTCTTTTTTATGGACGCCATGATCCAAGATGTGTCTCATAAAGTGATAAATTGTCTTCTTAACAGCACATGGTATGTTATTATAAATAAACACCTTGGATTTTCATGTTCTTATTGAGATTGAAAACTGTGTCTATACAGACAGCGATACCATTCTTTGGTACTTTACAGTGCTGTTAATTTCTCTCAAATTACCTTAATCTTTTTGGTACAGTTGACGGCAAATCTAAGTACGAGTCTATGCTATGCCATCTTATGTAAAGTGCAACGTTGCAACCAAAATGTTAATCAGATGTGCTGGCCACTTTACTCTGGCTGTTCCTCTCTGCAAATCGAGTCAGTTGTTGATTGTGCGTTTATATCCAATCGAGCTATTACCAGCGCCAGCGCCGGTCGTAAGCCGTTAATCCAGCAAGCACCAGAAGAATGGAATAGGAAAATAATTCCAGTGACTTCGCCCGCCTCGCCCGGTTGGGCATTCAAGTAGATTAAAAAATATCCGGCGATGCCCCGGTTCGGATCGTATTATTTTGCATAAAAACTCTCAAATAAAATATGGCAGGCATTCATTGAATATTCAGTGTTCGAACTGTACCGGATTAAAATAATATTTTATGACGGCGTCAGGAAATTAAAGCTTTTTATTGTTTTTTATCGGACATGCCCCCGGATTGTAGATAGGCTGTAGGATCACGATCGGGGCGGTAGTAGAGTCGGAGTCAGTAGGGACACATAAAAGTAAGGACAGATGTAGTAGATGACCTTGTGTAACTCATTCATACATTTAACCCTTTACCTACGGGCCCTTGGAAACCCAAAGTCGCCTCTCAATACGGGGTATTTTAACCTATAAAATTGTTTGCTCCACTTTACATCAAGATATTTGTAAGATATATAAGAAAAAAAGTATAAGACTTACGGTATTGAAATTTGGAATATTATATTCTGCAACTAATGTAGTTTCATAATTACAAGCGCATTTTACACTTAATTTGCAATTTTGTTGTTTTTTGTCGTAAACCGTGATTTAGTAAATATCGGCTTTGCCAAAATAACAATAGATGCCACCCGTATTGAGAAGTGACTTTTGACTTGGCAACTATAGGTGCCTCCCGTAGGTAAGAGGTTAACATTTGTGTATTTTTAATTGATTACATCATAAGAATTAAGTCAATTAAATCAAAGATTACGTAACGAATAGTCTTTCAACTTTATCATGTTTAAAATCTAAAATATTATTTGTATGAAAAATCGCCCACATTCGGAATTACAACAACGAGGTTTATCTACGCCCACTGAATCTCCGTTTCATTATCTGTCATTTATGTAAGTGGTTCTTTATAACGCTATCGTGTCTTCAAAATAAACGAATTTTTAATCTGCGCCATTTTTACGAAACTCCAATCTGAGGGACGGTTCACGGGTCCTAATGGGCTACCTAGTATTTGATACTACGTTCATTATGCTTTTAATCCATTTAATAACAGCAATGTTCTTCTACTCGGAATTTTAAATCCTTTAAAACCCGAGGTTTTATTTTCTTTTTAAATTGGGGCAGATTGTTATCTGTTATATCAGCCCTCGTGCTCATTATGAAGCCTTTTGAAAGGTACTCGTTGCTTAAATTGACTTTGGTAAGCTTGCATTACCCGTGGAAGCGCGCACTACAAAAGGTGAAATAAACCCGTGAATATTTTAAACGTACGGGCTCTATTTTTAGTGTTTGCTTTCTTGACCAACTTAAATGTATTATTCAGCTCTGGGAATCTCATTTGGAAGAATATTGCTTGCTATGAAATGAAAGTCGTTTAAATTTTATGTTTGACTTTATGCATAATAGCGAACATGAATAAGTTAGCGATTCACTATTTCATGACTAATCAAATTGATTAAAGGCTTCAAAACAAAATTATAATGTAGCTTTAATTTGTTTTGTAAATCATGATAGATCAAATGTAACAAATTACCTTAGATTAAAACTATTTCACTTTTCATTCTCTGCCCTACATTTCATTTTGGTAAACAGTTTCACAACGTATTGTTACCAGCCATCCACGTGCTGTTCAGTTTATCGGATAAAAGGTTGACCCACAAGAACGGGCACGTTTTCCGGAAAGAATTAGCATATGCCCAAATCCAAGGCTTTCCGCTCATCTCGACCCACTTCCTCGCAAATGCGTGGATGAGTGAGGTCATACAATCAAAATTACTCTAGGAACCTACTACACTAATTACTACGTAGTTGTAAAAGTTTCGAGCCGTTAGTATTGTAACGATATTTTCACGGCAAGAAATAGAAAAACAATAAGAAAAGTTTTCGCTTTGAGAGCTAAAATCAATACTAAGAACTCGGGCAGAAACAATATGCCTAAGCTAAATATTGATTACAGTGACCTAGTTAGGACTTGAAGTAGGTATGTTAGAATAAAAAATATGTTAGAAGAAATAAACCTGTTTGTTGTAGTAAGATCAAAATCAGCGCTTTCATCTGATTTACAGTTTTATTAGTTTGTTTTTTCTTTCTTACTTTTACCTTTATGATTTACCTTAAGATTTAGGCCCGTACGAGGATCTAAATTGTATTTATTTATCTTAAATACCTACCTAAGTGATGAAACATTCATGTTTTATTTTGAAAATTTTACTGTTAATCTAGAAAATTATTCTTCGTTGAATGTGCATTAAAGATTCTCCACTAAACCCCAACGTCCTTTTAGACACACTCCATTTCCAAAGAACGAGCCATAGAAATAATTCCATTAATGTAAACACCCCGAAGTGTATAAAACGAGGCGATAAGAAGCGATAGCGTTTTATGCCCTCCAGCGGGAGCTGTTCCTATGTGGGTCAGTGCCTATTTATAGTGCTAGATCTGTAGATGTGAGGTTCAAGGCTCAACTTTATTTGGAGCTGAACGTAAGAATAACTGGCACCGTTGGGGATTCGGTCAGAGCAAATGTTTTCTCTAAATACAACGGGCATCCTGTGTTCCAATGAAGATTGATTGTTTGATCGCGTAGCAATATGTGGTATTTTGTATTCTCCGATATGTATTGTGGGTGGGCTTCGCCAAAAGGGCTGCTTCATTCTGGGAATATTTCTCTCTGTTAGTTAGGAAATGAACCACCGACCCTTTTGGATCAGGAAAAGTCAAACCGTGAAGGGAGTTTGTTTACATAAAGTTCAGAATTAATCAAACTGCAAATCAAACACACCCATGCATTATAGTGGTCATACGTACCTAGTGGTTTCAAAACTTTTTTTTATGTTGTGTAATCAATCAGTGTTGTTCGTATACAATGCCCATTTAGTACTTCCACTTATGACAAGTAACCTAGTGTTTTTGGCAACCCGATAGTGCGGTTATACCTATTGGTGCGGTAAATCATTTTCAAGGCTTTCTTCGTTCTTTCCCTGATAGCTCCATGTTGAAGACGAACATTTCTGAATTGTCTTGAGTCTAGGTATACCGGACCCAGAGATGCCAGCAGGAAAATCTGTGGCCAATCTTTATCAACCAATATGCTTAGGTGGATCATAACAGGAATGTAGCTCTTACATAGAGTACCTGAGGTTTAGTATTTGGAGAAGGTATGCGTTTAGGCTGAGGTTGTTTAATTGAGTCTTCACCCAACCGTCATGAGGGTATTGAATACCGGCTAATTGGATTGTCTGACGACCGGAACACACCGACTGGCCTTTGTTTGCCGGCGGCGATTAGCGCCCGCTGTTTGGCCGCCGTATGGCCGCTGTTTGGACGCTGTTTGGCAGTCGTTACGTGGCCAGATTAGCAGCTCTAAAATAGATCCCTATACTGAGCCTTTGTTACACTGATGTGTTTATATGCCTGATTGCTTGGGTCACCTAGTTAGCAGGGCCGTGAAAATTAGGCTTAATTAGAACAATCGATAAATTAATACTGACCGCAAAATTTTATTAGGATGAACAAGTTAAGTTTTAACTTAGTTTAAACGATTGGACAAATCCTCAGAGAAGTAAATAATTCAACAAAGTTGTTACTTCAAAGTATAACTTGGAATATAAAAGCATACGATTCATATAGGCAATTAGGTTGTTAATGATTGAAAATGATGAGTTGTGAATGTACTTCCTAACTCTTACGTAGTTAGTGTAACTATTCTTAGCAGCAGCAGTCTTCTTTCTTGTGCATCTCGTGCCAGACATAAATGAAACGTATCACTAATTAGTAAACTTCCTAAATAAACTCAACTTTCCGCCATCTCAGTCCTTCGCCTTACTTTAGCGATCCGCAGTTAAATAAGTTACGTACATTTTAATGCGGAATGACGTTCATTTGAATTTCAGATCTGTTCCTTGGTTATGCCGGGTGCAGTTTATACATAGCGTAAATGTTGACAGTGAGTTAACTACACAATCTTTGCAATGAAAATTATTGAAAAGATACAAAGATTCATAATCTTCATCTTCATCTATTATATAAAAGAAAGTCGTGTTAGTTACTCCACTTAAAACTCAAGAACGGCTGAACCGATTTAGCTGAAAATTGTCAGAGAGATAGTTTAGAGCCAGGAGAAGGACATAGGATACTTTTTATTCCGTTATTTATTGCCATTAAGGCGGAACAAAGTTCGCCGGGTCAGCTAGTAGCTTATAAATAACAAAATGTTGCGTTACTGGATTAGCTTTTAAAATGTTTTATTGTGAAGTCACAATACTTTATACTGTTAATAGTAGGGAATTTAGTGCAATGATTTGTATGGAGACCCCTCCACTTTGGTATAGAAGGCTCATTTTTGCAACAGTGGTTCTTTGGGTGCTCCTGAGTGGATTTCCGTCGGTAAACATCGGGAGCCCCCCCAGTGGTAGCAGGGGGAGGGGGGGCAAGTTTCCTTCCGCCGCGCTTCACTTTAAGGCCCATATCTTCAAAACTATGGGTATTAGGGCAAGTGTGGTATCATTTTCGAATAATTAAAGGATAGCGAATTCATTTCTAGAACAAACTTTTTGCCTTTTGATACAAAAAAACAGAAATATTGAGTAAAATTCACAAAAACCAAAAAGTATTTTTTTAAATAAACGTCGTTTACTTTTAAACCACTGGAGATAATCTAATAAAAAAAATATGACCTGAAAGCTATATTTATCAGGATTATAAAAATATAACATTGTATGGTACTTTTTTCGCAAAAAGTGGGTGAAAAAATTGTTTTTCTTCAGGACACAGCGGGCGAATTTTGTTGCGCATCGGAAAAAAAAAATTATTTTATCCATGAATTCATACTTTTTGGTTCATAAGCAAGCAAGGATTATTATTTTAGAATTTATTTAGAGTTGCTGGCACATCAATCTACCATAATTTGTATTTTTTCGTCAATTGATTTTGAACTCTATGTGTGAGACATAAAGTTGAAAATAGCTTAAATACATTTTAATATTGCAAATATCATAAGAAGAAAGCACTAAATAAAGAACTTTAATTTGTCTAAACGTCTTAATGATTATTATTATTTTAATTAACACTTTTATTTCTACATAGTACTATTGTACCAGTGATTTAACGGAAAGGTAAGTGTGATTGAAAGACAATGACATAGACCGCAGACTTGCTATGCAGATGCGCCAGTGAGTACTAATCTGTGCGACATGTGTCACCCTCTGATGCTTGGCACCCGGGGCGCCCCCCCCCCCCCCACGCCGCTACTGCATCTTTGAGCTGTCAGTAAACCAGATTAGGCTGTTCTGTGGGGATTTTGGTCCTCTTTTCTAGTCGTCCCTTGTTCAAGATCTATCCACTTACTGATTAGATCAATCCAAGGGGTTCGCGTATAGGATTAGTTGCAAGCAACCGACTCAGTCTTCCCTTTACCCGACTGGTTGGGGGTGGACCAGAGCCGATAGCAAGACGGAGCCTACATGGACCGGTTTGCCCGTAGCTGCCGAGGCTTGCCTGGAAATGGTGAGATGTAAGTGCAAGAAGTAGTGCAGAAGCTGGTGATGTCTGAAAAAAACAACTAAAACGGTCACAGCCGTAACCTTTGTGCTAAAAATATCTCCCGTACTATGATTATGAAACCTCATTTTCTTCACACTTACCTTTCCGTTAAATCACTGGTACAATAGTACTATGTAGAAATAAAAGTGTTAATTAAAATAATAATAATCATTAAGACGTTTAGACAAATTAAAGTTCTTTATTTAGTGCTTTCTTCTTATGATATTTTCAATATTAAAATGTATTTAAGCTATTTTCAACCTTATGTCTCACACATAGAGTTCAAAATCAATTGACGAAAAAATACAAATTATGGTAGATTGATGTGCCAGCAACTCTAAATAAATTCTAAAATAATAATCCTTGCTTGCTTATGAACCAAATAGTATGAATTCATGGATAAAATAAATATTTTTTTCCGATGCGCAATAAAATTCGCCCGCTGTGTCCTGAAGAAAAAATTTTTTTCACCTACTTTTTGCGAAAAAAGTACCATACAATGTTATATTTTTATAATCCTGATAAATATAGCTTTCAGGTCATATTTTTTTTATTAGATTATCTCCAGTGGTTTAAAAGTAAACGACGTTTATTTAAAAAAATACTTTTTGGTTTTTGTGATTTTTACTCAATATTTCTGTTTTTTTGTATCAAAAGGCAAAAAGTTTGTTCTAGAAATGAATTCGCCATCCTTTAATTATCCGAAAATGATACCACACTTGCCCTAATACCCATAGTTTTGAAGATATGGGCCTTAAAGTGAAGCGTGGCGGAAGGAAACTTGCCCCCCCTCCCCCTGCTACCACAGGGGGGGCTCCCGATGTCTACCGACGGAAATCCACTCAGGAGCACCCAAATAACCACTGTTGCAAAAATGAGCCTTCTATACCAAAGTGGAGGGGTTCTTGCACTAAATTCCCTACTATAAACACTCCATGTGGTTTGAAAACCTCTTTAAAAGCGAAACAAGTACCAATGTACCATAACTTATTGCCTTTTAAACATATAGTACGCTTGTTATAATGCAGATGAAGTATATGGGGTTACCGTTCCTATTTACTATGGTACAGCTCAGTTCATATTTCCCGTGCCGTGACCCACATTAAGACAAAGAGTCGCTTTTTATTGCTGACTGTGGCCCGAAAACGTTATGCTTTTTTGCAATTACTTTGAAATGTAGGTTCAATAATATTTGGCGATCGATCGACCTACTTTAATCCACTGGGAAACTGCTCCCTACTAAATATGCATCTGATAATTGAAAAGTTACTTAATTCATCGACGAGAGTGCACTTTAGATTGTGTGTAAGTTTGGATTAGTTTTGAAAGTAGATGATAACGTACATGTAGAGAGTATAGATTAACTAAATTCGGCACCAAAACTTAAAAAAAGGTTAGTGGGATTGCAGTGAGGCTCACTGCAGCAACGTGCGATAGTATAAAATGGTTATACTGTGGCTAGACATTATCCTCCCTTTAAGACACATCACTGAATCAAATGACATTTTAGTTTAGTTTTACATGAAAACTGTATCTAGTTTTTCATTAAAGTTACATTAAAGACTTTATTCTTCCCAGCTGTTAGCGTCAGCCTTCTTTTTGCTATCGCACAACTTTGCTGTCTTGCTTTTTAATTATAAAAAAATAGGTAGGTAGTATTTTTATTAGTGAAGTGGATAATACTTTCATCATAATAAATCAATCTCGTATAAGCTTACTTTTTATAATTTCGTCCCTTTAATTAGTCATGTAGTGATAATGTTACGAATCTGACTAAATGATTTAGTATACCTAAACTGATGAATATAATCCAAGGATGGATAACCCAATTTGCTCTAGTATAACTCCGCAATATGACTGAGTGTTGTCAGAATAAACCGATATTCAGGCATTACACTAGCGGGCTAACCAAAGCTTCAGTATGCTTAGGTAAAAAGATTATGAGACATGTAGAGGCTCCTTAAGAGCATATGACGATTTGTAAGAACTATTTATTAGTCTAAACAAATAAAGAAATTTTCTCTTGGACTTTGACTTATTTAAACCTGAAAATACCGGTATTGTATGCTCTAACACACCGTTATTCTGCTCAAATACGGTTCGAGGTTCCCGTAATTGTGTAGGTGGAATAATGCACTGATTGTTTCAAGCACAGTTTCAACAGTTGTTAATAATTAGTTATGACGAAAGTTATGATTTCTATATTGAAAGTTCTTCTTCTTTCTTCTTTTCAGCCAAATGACGTCCACTGCTGGACAAAGGCCTCCCCCAAGGTTTTCCACAATATTGAAAGTTATGTGAATTAAAATCATTAAGTACTTAGCTAGTTAGGCTATATTCTTATACGTCGGGAGGGACTGTGGTAGTGAAGGCTATGGCCGGAATCCCACAGTTCCTTCCCACTTAAAGCGAATGGACGGAGCACCGGGGTCTTTTTAGAAGGATATATTATCGCTAGATTTATTCTACAAAACCTCGTCATATCTGCTATCTTGGCGTTGCCAGGAAGTTTCACTCGGGTATGTCTTGTCCTTCTGATTTGGTAAGCCCCATATAACCTATCCTGCCCCCGCAGGGTAGGTATGCAATTTCATAGATTTGATTCCCCGACAAAAAAAATGTTCTGATACGTGCATTGTTAACATGATAAATTTTAAAAAGTCGTTTAAATTCCACATTCTGTGATTCTTGTTTTAGTAAACTTTTAGTAAATCATTACTATGTAGGTAGGCACATATTTAAATAAAGTATTCCTACAAAAGTATAAATGTGTACAGACAATTTAACCGCCTCTCACTTGATATGCATTGGTACGCGGCCCGGCCGTGACAAGCACGTATCTAATTTGAGAACCTTTTCTATCCCCGGTAGTGTCGTGTGCGCTTTATTGAACTCCAGCCTTCTGTGGTAGCTAGAGACACTTAGGCTGGGTTGCACCATCTTACTTTAACTTTGACAAACGTCAAAAATCTGTCAAACTCCATACAAAAAACACAGGTTATCGTTATAGTTACTGTCAAAGTTTGGTGATGCAACTCAGCCTTAGCCTTTTACGTGGATTTTAAACCTTTTATAAAGAGATAAAGAGGGATAATAGTTCGTTGAGTTAAATCCCATTTCTAATTATTTTAGTTTTATCTACAGTCGGGGTCAAATAATTAGTTACACCCAAAGTAGTCAAAAAGATCGCAACACGTCTGTGTCACAATTGGAATAAGGTTGTGTTGTGAACATTTTGGCCACTTTGGGTATCACGACAATGAACTATTTGACGCTGACTGTACCCATCGGAAAACTATGGTGTGAGCTCTCATTCTGTTTGCATTTTAATAGTATTGTTTGTATTGTTTAGGCGTGTCACGACGCAAATATGGCGTCGATGAATGGAACGATTGTGAAATAGCGTGATTCTGATGCATGTAATAAAAACAGCTTTTATTGTAATTCCCGTACTATTGGTCGGCTATGAAAAGCAAGAGTTCCTTTCTTTATTTAGAAGTAATCAAACAATCGATTGAAGAACTTCCCATCCCACATTCCTATAGCAACGCGGCGTCGGCTGAGCCTCAGGAATTTCAATATGCCCCCGAGTGGCAGATCAGATAAATATTGTGCGATATTGCACAACTAAGAATGCCGCGAACTGAACACCTGTAAGATCTTGACGGAGCGATATTGCCGGCTATTATTTCATGTAATTCGAACGGGGAAAGCTAAAAAAAGACACGATCAAAAATGTTTTAATTTTATGCAGAAATGTGAATAAGCTGTCACTGGACACTGGAATCATTCTCATTCATTTTCTACAGAATCTCTAACCTTTACGGTGACAAAAAGGAAACTTGCAATCTTCTCTACTAAAATAGGACACTAAATTATCGAAATTACCTACCTACCTTTATTTATATTTACCGGCAGACAGTGGTGACTGAGTTTGTTGCGGCGCTTCTTCTCAGCACTTGCCAAATGTTGGCCTCGAAGCGCTGGTATGGTAATAAGATTATGAGACATGTAGAGGCTCCTTAGGAGCAAAATATTTGACGATTTGTAAGAACTATTTAATAGTCTATACAAATAAAGAAATTTTGACTTTGAACTGCTCTGACATTCTACAAACGCATTTATTACTTATACAGTGAACTACTTACATTCTGTGAGTATTGGCCTGCAGAAAATAAAAAGTAACAGTCGTCGAAATGAACTTGTCAAGAACAAATGGCATGCAATTCCTTTAATTTACGGCGATAAAGCCCCAATTGCTACACGTGGCTGCAGCCATTAGCGGCCAGTTCAATTACCTGCCAGTTACTTTGTGGACTATGATTTAACTTCAAATCATATTCAAAATAAATTTAACAACTAACTTTGTAAAAGCGAATGTGGCCATTGTAATGCCAGTATGATTAAACTTGTGAATTCAATAAGCTTTAACTCAGTAACTTTGTTACAAATAATAACTATTAAATGTATTGAAGGTGACTACATGATTAAAGAGCATTTTGCTTGGAATTCAATATCCAATGATTAATTCAGCTGTTCAACTGTTGAACGAACTTTAATGCCATTTACAATGCGAGGCAGGCATAAGTAATTAACTTATGTAATTATGAAATGTGTGATTGAATGATTTTGATGGTAAGTAATTCGAGTTTTGTGAGAGTGGTTAAAGAATTTTGCATAAGAAAAATTCTCATTTTAAGTCCAACAATGGACGTTATTTGCCTGAAACGAACGAATGGACGAAATTTTAATAAAACCTTCCTAGCACAAAAGTCTAAATTCGAAAACAACTAAGCACAATACGAGTAGGTATATTTTTTAACCAATTAGGTATTTGGCAAGCAACGATAACAGCAAAAGTTAAATTGTGAAGTGAAGTAATGCTATGTGTAGAAATGAAAAAAGCTATTTCTATTAGGTTTCGTTTGGATGACTCCGTCAGAGTCACAAATTCAATAAATCATGTTCAACCGAGCCTACACACAGTTCAGGTTGATTCTTTCTGGCAAAACATTTCTCAAGAAATATTTTATGATATGACGAAGCAGCTCTCGTTTCACAATATCGTTTGTTTTTGTACCAGGTATCATGGTATAGGTGTACCAGAATCTCATGGCAAATAGGGAAAATAAACTTTGTTGAGAGCAATACTGGGGAAATTGGAATAAACGATCTTGATACTGTTTAATTTTTTACTTTTATGACTTTAATATTAATGAACATGAAGTACGAATATACATTTTAGGTAGGTATGTGTATGAAGAATGTTGTTATACATCGGGAAAGTGTCTTGAAAAATAAATAAATCGTATTATTAATTTAAGTAACTAATTTTATTATGCATCATACTTTTAACTTATCACTTCATTCAGAACTAGAAAACGATTCTAAGAACTCCACTTGCAATTTCTTGTTCTTCAATAGATGATCAAAATAAAGAGATAAAATCTTTTTCAATTTTCTTTACATGGTCATAACATTTTGACCATTCCCCTGCACCAATTTGTGAGATATACATGAAAACCCCGATAAAGCAGCTATTAAGAATAATATAAAAAAACATAACCCTCCTTGTGACGTAATTGGGTAATAAACTAAATGTATCAAAATATTTCAGTCCAACTTACTGTCAACTCGACGACGCGCTTTAGAATCAAAGATTGACTTTGAATTATGCCTTATTTTACAATTCACATTGAAAACAATATGACTTGCTAGAGCTTTTTCGATTTTTTCACAAAAATAACAAATAGTCAAGAAGAGATTACAAAATTTTTGCAGCGGCTGACAGATTTCATAATTTTCTTTGACAGGTGACAATTAAACCATAGACAATTGCCATATGAAAAACACACTTTTCCAATATTTTTGTTTGCCATGAGATTCTGGTACACCTATACTTCTGTAATTATATTAACTGAACAAGTAGGTAAGCCTACACAATTTAGATTTAAATAAGGTAAGGTTTTCTACTTGACGCAATTGACATCTTGACACCTGTCTCTTCGAAATGTACCTTTACGGGAAAGGTCAAAAGTTAATGTGAAAGTTCCGAGCTCTATTTCTAAGGTTTCAAAAGATGGTTTCACAAAAATTTTTGGTCCAATCCTAAATCTATTAAGGTATAAGCATAAAGTTTTCTCATCGAACATTCTTTTTATTCGAAGAAATAATATTTTTGTGGTAGGTATAATCGTGGTGTACGCGAAACACGTATTAATTTAACTTATCTAATCGACATGATTTCGTTTACAATTATTTTGATAGTGAATTTATACTAAGTACGGTGGTGTTGAACTACTGATTTGATCTATTTTGGTACAATTTTCAGTTGTTACACTGTTTTTTCAAAAATATGCTCCAAGGTTCATCCTTAATTTAATCTACTCAGTTCTGTCCCCTGGCCACATGTACAGTCGCGGAATGAAAAGGTTCGTCACCTTAGTGTCGGTTTTCGCTTGCACTGTAAGAGTCAAACCTGCCAACATAACAGTGCAAGAAACATTGCTGCTAACATTTAAATAAATATGACGTTTGCTAACGAATAAGGTTTTGCTTGTTTATTTTTCTATCCCATCAGTGCAATGTTACAAAATGAAGTTTTTTTATTTAATAGATAATGGCAGGTTGAACCAACAAGAAGGTTTTAGTTTATGAATCATAATAGTCTTCTTGACAAGTTAAATCGTCAAACAACGTTGATCTGAATAATTTTGAACTTAACTGATGAACAGTTAAAGATTATTTTCTCTAACTCGAGATTATTCTGTAACATAGTTTCAAAAGGTAATATGTGCTCGCGATTCGTTGAAGGAATCAATTTGAAAACTGACGAATCTTTTCATTCCGTGACTGTACATTCCCGTAGGGCTTCCCCGATTCTCCCTTTATTCTGCGCGCTTAGTCCTCATATAGTATGCATGGCCGCACTGTGGCTCTGACTGTGCGGTCGATGCCGTTCGATGCATTGTATTATACTTACCCACTATACAAACATTTTTGCAAGTCAAGCACTAATAATGTTCATTACTTATTATTTTACTATTATTTATTTAACTGTTTGACGCGTAGTACTTGAAAAACCCACGGAACACGGACTGTTTTGCACTTAATATTTCAAAAGTAAGTAAATATATTTTAACATTCATTTTTGCGATCACAATAATTATCTTAATTTAACATTCAGAGGAAAAAATATCATAAAATAGTTTTAAGCATACACACGCTTCATTAATTCACTATCTTTCGAAGGGCTTTCTTCGGAAAGGTAGGTACTTAGAGCTTACAAAAGCAACAAACGGAATAATAAAAAAGTTATTCTTTTTTATTACGGCTAACCGACCTTTTACTCGATCATAGAATTTCGGAACAAAAATACTAAAACAAACGTCGGTGAGTTTGTTTCTAATAAGTAGGTTTTCGTGATTTATTGTGCTTTACTACATATCCTAATAGGGTCTCGAGTTGTTTTGATTAATGGTCCTGTAGGTCGCTTGGCTAAATTGTAATTGATGATTCAAATAACCAAGGAATGAAACAAAAGTAAAATTTTTGACGATCAATTTTATTGTAACTTGTGGTTGACAAAAGAAAGGCCATTGTGGGGCTCCAGTTGTAACATGGGTCTGCTTTTGTTGGCAGTGTTGATGACATGTTAAATTAGTTTTGCTTTAATAAAGACTTTTTGATATTGTTCAGAAACAAAAGCCGCGATAATTATTTACGCGTCAAAACTTAAAAACTTTAACGTAGCTTAAGCTATTTAAACGGTATTGTGGAATTACTAAAGCCATAATCCCGCATTCATTTTCACAATGTACCTATGTACATTTCAGGCTATAGCGTTTTTCACTATCTGAGGTTTTATTTAACAAAGTAAACATTTTAAAATAAGGTGCGAATAAAACCGGTCCTCATAGTGTAATATAACCTCCGACAAACTTCAGAATGGCTTTGTTTCATTATTAGTGTAAACGCTGCAGCGGCGGACTGCAATAATGCAGTTTAAAATTGGACACATTCCCAGCATTATAGGTCCGAAAAAAATGTACAAAATCGTCCTTAATTCTCTGGAATAAAGTCCACGTTTAATTCGAAATTATAACAAGCGTAGGAAACAATGTAATGCTGCAATAACTGACGGTTCCTGCACTCTTGCCATTCTGAAGTTATGATTGTTCTCATTAGTTCACTCTTAATGCTCTGCACCGCACAAACAATACTCAACTTTGTTACAGTGGCATTAGTCCTTTAATTGCGTGCTGTGGGAAAGTGTGAGACAGTTAAAGGAAACCAGTACGAGGTGAATAAGGTTGCCAATTGCAGTGATTAAGATTTTGTAGACTTCTTAACGTTTGTGTGCAGTCGTTGCATCTGTCGTTGAAATACTCGTACTATTTTGGTCTTGAATTGAATTTGGAATAGTGATAGTTAAATATAATCAGGTGAAGTGAGTCTAAGAATGATCTTAACAGAGATAAGAGACTGGACAGGGGTAATCAGACGTACGTTGGAAACAAGCAACTATATTCTGAAGCATTTAAGCAACTGACCAATAAATTACTCAAACAAGATGACTAGTTTTGTCACAGTTGCATAAATGAGGTTACAAAAACGTCCAGTATGGAGGTTTTGTTAACGAATCCGTGTGTAGTAACCGTAATTCAGAGCTGAGTTACGACGTCGCCGGCCGCGGAAACAGCTACTTGGAACGCGTGATTTGTGGCCTCACATGAAAGGCCTGCATTTTCATTTCGATACTTCCATCCGATTATACACTGATACTCGATTTGCATGATCTTTTTATACCTTTTAATCGATTAATGAAATCTATACGAGGAATCGCAATAACATCCTATCTGAAATTCAATATTCGCTCTGATGAAATAATTTCCAACTGCACATTTAATAAACGCCAGACTACTCGTAGATTGATAAATAAAAAACAGTATTTTCAATTATTTCACTCCCTTTTTATTTTAAGCTATCTTTTTATGTCGCAATAAAACCTGAACTATTATAGATTTAAATATAAGTGTAGGAGTTAATCCTAGAACAGACTATTAAGTCCGAAGAGTTACTTTCTAATTTATTTTTAGAAAAATGAGGAGCGCTTTAGCTGAAAAAGGCGTAGCCTGAGGGCAAATCGGTAAAACACCTTAATAAATGTAGTAAAAAGGTGTTTCGATAAGATTGCTTTAATCAATTTCAATATCTGCGTTGGTGCTGTAATTCACAGTATTCATTGAAAGTTAAAATTTATTGCTTTTAGGAAGGCAATTAAGAGTTAAATAATTCTACTATCTATTCACTGTTTATTTTATATATAAAATGTTTCGTCCCAAAGTGGAAGGGTTTGGGTCAGAAATTCGAGGAAGATGAAATGTAGATAGATACCTATTCATTTTGTAAAAGTGTCGAGTTTCATATCGAACCCAGCGGAATTTTGATTGCTTTGACAACTGGAATACCAAAACATTTATAATGTTTTTACGCTCGGTTTTCACACTGTGTGGTCTTTGTAACTGTGTGCTGGTGTAGTGGTTCCAAGTGGTATACATACATTCCTGTTTGGTATTCCTCGTCATCATTTCAGCCACAGGACGTCTACTGCAGAACATAGGTCTCCCCCAATGACTTCCACATCGCACGGTTGGTAGCGGGCTGCATCCAGCGCCTAACTGCTACCTTTATCAGGTCGTCATTCCACCTTGTGGTCCCATGCTGCGTTTTCTGGTACGAAACTCCACTCTAGAACCTTGCTGCCCTATCAGCCGTCAGTTCTGCGTACTATGCGCCCTGCCCATTGCCACTTCAGCTTGCTAATCCGTCGGGCTATGTATTTGGTATTACTGAAAGAAATTAAATATCAAAGTATAAAATCAAGGAACTGCTCATCAAAGTAAGTCAAAGAATTCCATAGAACTTCTTACATCATAAATCTGAAAGCTCATAACTTTTCCAAAGTTATTTATTGCACTATTAATGGGTTGTTGAAATAACACAAATCATTTAACATATCCGGAGCAACAGAAGCCAAATCGATTAGAATTATGACCAAAACGATTAACATCCGCTGTTTAACATTAACCGCGGTATATCACAGCCCGTGAAGTGCATTCCTGTTTACACTTACAGCTCAATCGCGCAAGATGCAGTGCGCGAGCTTGAGGGGTTAAATGTTTATTTATAAAGTAATTACGCGGCCGCAAGCGGACTGCAGATTAGTACAATCACACACAGTAGAACCACTTTTATTTTTGTTAGTAGGAAAGATAAAATTGCAATGAAATTGGCTGTTTTCTAAACGTCATTATGATTCTAGAGTCTTAATCTGAGTTGCACCACCTAACTTTCACCGTAACTATACGATAAACGGCGTATTTTGTATGGTGTTTGACAAATTTTTGACGTTTGTTAAGGTTAAATTAAGATAGTGCAACTCAGCCTTAAACTCAGCCTTGGTCGAACGAAAGTATGAAGATTACTGACATCATATACAAATCAATTGAATATACCTAGCTAGTATGATGTTTTTTTATTTGATCTATAGAGTATGATATAATAGACATGTGTAGAAGGAATGAGTCTACTGTGTACTTGTATTTGGTATGCAAGCTTTCATTTCATGCCGCAGAGCCGCACGCAGTTTAATTTTAAAAGGCAAAATTATATGTTTGTGCTTCGTTTTTGGATGACATTTAGCTGGTTTGCGGTTCTAAAACTTTGTGTTTTATTAATCAGCTTAATGTAGATCATGCGTAGAACATAATAAAGTTTAAAATATTTGTTAATTCCTGAGAGTTTCAAAACTAAATTTGTTCAGAGTTTTGAGTAGAATACGAGGTAGAATTTGGATATTAAAATATTGATATTATAAACCACACGCTTTTCAGTAAAGTTTCTTCCGCAGTGAAGGTTATTGGTTATTAGGTATAAAGTATTTCTATCCTTCATCCTACAGGGAAATAAATAAACCAAAGCGGTCTAAATAAACAAAACAAAAGGAAAATTCAAACGATAAGCATTAAAAGAGAATTCTGAACGTGTACATTGGACGTGGCGGTGTAAAAACATCATAAAGAAACGACAAAACAATAGTTGGAGATTTAGGTCGAATACAATAACGGTAATGCCTACGGGAAGTTCGCGGCTGAGACCTGAACAATAACAATAATAACAATGCCTGTGTGGGAGCCTCCAGACAGATTTAGACACAAAAAAGGGTTTATCTTGATACCGTCAAACGCGTTACCAATTAAATGTTCCGCGGAGTTGAGGCGGTAACTCCCATGTGTAACCCGACCGTATGTAAAGCTTTAAGCCGGTGCTCACAATATTATGTGTAGGTATATGATGAAAATAACTTTGATTGAATAAGGGATCCACTCGGTTGATAAATTACAAAGATCACATTTCTTCTTCTTCGTCGCTACACTCTTGGCAGAGAGGTCGTGGTCGTCACACCTGGTTTGGTGGCAAGCTTTACAAGACAATCCGTCTCCATTCCTCCCGCATTGCAGCCTTTCTTGTGCACTCGTGGAGTGGACCATTGAGTGCGGTTTTGACCACATTTAACACATCCAATTCATTATTAAATAGGTTCGAAAATAATTATTATTTTTAAACCCTGTTCTTCTATTTACAGCTGGAACATTTCTTTAAAAAAACCACGCGAGCGTAAAAACTTAGAGCGACGTTATTACAATACAAAGATTATGCTTGTTATGTCGTCTTAACGTTTAATGCTATTGTTGGGCGATCATTAGTGGTCGTGGCTCCAGCTAAAAATAGTGTCGTTATTACGCCCCTCGGTTACCGGTTACTGTTGTATTAATCACAGCGTCTGTCCGTCTGTCCGTCGCGTCGTTTGATTTATACCGCTCATTACGCCCGCTATGCGGACGGCTGGGAAGCTGGAGGTAATTAGATGTGTGTACTGTACTTTATTAATACTGGTAACACTATAAATAAAGTCTATTAAACGGCGAGTGGATATTAATATCTCTGAGTGGTTGTAGCTTTTTAGAATTGTTCCTTTTGTCTTTGTATTTTGAGCACATCGCTCTAATATTTTTGTAGACTATAAATTTAATCGGTGTAACAGTACATTCTACTATTTATTAAATCCTACACACGGGCTGTAACGTAAAAATATTTTACCCGAGTAGGCAACATTATACCGCTCATAAACGTAGCTTTTTGAAGAGAAAATTAAGTTGCTGAAAAATAAATGAAGAATCTAAATAATTACTGTGTATCAGGTAAACGCGTGGGTAGGTGTTTTATATAATTTTAACGGTATCTTTGTTTTGCGTCGTGGGCGGTAAAATGTTACGCCTGCTCTAGACACTTTAGTGCACAAAGAATATGCCTTACAGCATCGTTGCTAGTCAAGCAATCAATGTCTTTGCCAATCACACGAGATTATAATCAAAATAGAGTTTATTAGAATGGCCCAAACCTAGTTAGTATTGAGCCGCGAACCCGCGACGTGCACGCTCCACGCTATTAATGTTGATTGTGTTAGCAATCCGCATTGATTATTACATGCGAGTTAACGTATTATTATTGAGGAGATTGGGCTGCGGTACTTGCGGTCACACAGTTATATGCGTGCGTTAATACGCGGCGTGACATAAGTACATAATGTAGGTACCTATTCGGGCAAACAAAAGAACCTACTTTAAATTGTAGGGTACCTATTTTAATAATCAGGTTGTGTGAATCATTCATACTCGTATATAGAGTTGCTAGGTCCAAAAACACAAAAGCCGGACTCTGTGCTTCATTTGGCCGGACATTTTACCCTAAAGCCGGACATGCGACGGGGGGAGGATGCAATTAGTGAGCTCACGAGTGAGTACTATCATCATCGGTTGCCCAACGTCCTGATGTGTGTGGGCAGCCATACACCTGCCATACCCTACTACCGACAGAGCGCAAGTCGTGTATCTGGCGACGGGGCGCGAGGGTCTTTTGCGAAATGTAAAAAGCCTAACAAACGCCGGACAAGCCGGACACCGGTTATTTTGGCCGGACACGCAATCAAAAAGCCTAACTATTTCCGGCTTTATACGGACGCCTGGCAACCTACTCGTTATAGCACTAATAACAATAAGTTATTTGACCACAAGATTTTTTCATACAAAACAATAAAGATCGTCGATTTGTCTGTTCTTCGTGTGGATTATGATGTTTTGCCAGTGCATGATATACGTCAGTCCGTACATCACGCCTCCCTTGGATCTCCGAAATAACTCATGCATGATATCTTGACATATGAGGTGTCATTTGATGCGCCTTGATGTCTGCCACGAGAGGGCGTTGTTTCGGCCGATAACTGAATGCGGGACCAGCAAATGGAAGATCAAATCGGCTTACATTACCGTCTTGAAAGGAAATCTAGGTCGCGTCGAAGTAACCTCGAATTATTCCAAAAATTTAGGTCTCACCTTTTAGGGTGAGCTGTACATTAAGCAAATTCTCGTACAAAGCTTGTGCTTCTATATATTATTACTTGTCGCAAAAAACTCTAATTATCACAGTTCTTGTAAACGCGACGCGTTCTGAATTATTAAATTTTTGTCGTTTCTCTGTAGCGTTTCAATTAAAAATATTTCTCTGAGCGAGTAACACGAATGCTGCTTATTTTAAAATGCCATGTCCCTGCTACTCTTCAGATTTTATTTAATTAACATACAAAAAAGAGAAAAAGAATGAAAGAACTTAAGTCTGTGGCTAGTGCACAAGTAGATAATAATTTTTACTGATTAAACTCATAAACACTGAAATGACGACCAGTATGATGAAATAAAACTCAAAGCTCGAGTTTTCAATTTTTAGACCACACAGGCTTAAATCTATTCGAGAGAGTAGATTTACATTTCAATTTTGTAACATAATGTGGTCCTAAAACACTCATTGGCTCTATATTGGGTATTTATAAATGATCATTAGGTACGCTTGGACTTTGAGTTACTAAGTAAATGCAACGTTATTATTAACTTTGCTTTTGTTAGCTTACTCAAATGAGATTTGAATCCATCCCAACTCCATGCGCCACGTATTTGTTTTGACAGAGTAGTGAATGGAACACAAGCAGCCAGGATTATGTGAAATTGGATTTTGCCGAAGGCTTGACTCGAAACAAACTGAAGAAACAGCTGTTCAAACAGAAACTTGGCACTTGATTATTGCGCACTGAATTCGGGCAGTTGTGATTTTAAACTTTACCCTAAGTACCCCCAGAAGTCTTTAGTCACGAGCGGGTACAGTGAGCTTCGAAATTATGTCTGTCTTGGAACCAGGGTCTATCTGGGAAACTTTTCGAATTTTGCTTCTGTTCCAATATTTGGGATGGTTAACAAAGAGACTAAGTACATATGGGCGCGGGCTACTGAATGGCGGTTGTTATTGAGGCGACACATCTTATTTTTATCCATAGATTCTCATAAAGTAGTTTTTACGACAATTACTTAGAAAACTTCTTTAGGTCACTTATTAATTTTAGTCAGATAAACATTCTCTTAATTTCATTCGAGGATGTCAAAACATTAATTAGATCCCTTTTTGATTTTAGTTATTAAAGCTTTAAATTGGATAAGGCTACTTTTTCATAAAATCCGTTGAATATGCTATCCCTGAAGTGGCTGGTCGGTTAATGACTTGATACAAATATTTAAGAAAAAACTAAAATTAAATTCAATAAATTCAAATAATTTCTAAATTTCAAATTTTTCGCTCTGATTCATTAACAGCATGGCACTTAATTATTTACAGCACTTGAATGGGCTAAAATTAGACGGATATTTGGAGAGTTCACTGTACTTACGCACGACGAAATTCGGATAAAGTCGGGAGTTTGTAATTCTTAAAGATTTAAACGTAAGTACGTAAAATTGGATTGTGTTTCCTGACACAGTTGGTGCCAAAAGTCATGACGTGTTCAAACAATCACTCAGACGTTTAAGACGATTAAACTTTACTAGAATTTCATCTGAGAGAGTTAGAAAGGAAATTCCATCGAAGCGTTTGTTTCTTATTTTACTAAAATGTGTCCAACCGAACCTAAAAGCACGTTCTCGTAGATTTCACGAACGATCACTTTTTTTAGAGATGTTATTTTCACTATCAAAGCGATCCTTGTCAAGAAGCTGTTGTCTGTTGTTTCTATCCTAATTCAATTACAAAACGTCCTTTATTAATTATTTAGTTCGTCTGAAGTGCCGCATTGCCTTAATTCAATATTAACAAATTAAACGGCCTCATTTAAAATACATTGGATTAAGAAGTCAAAAGTCACATTTCTCACTGCTAACACTTTAAATTGGCAACTGAAAAGTAGCGTTCAGAAACTGAAGCCATTTTAGAATTCCGTTTTTCGTCGGAATGCTAATAAAATAAATAGGTACCTACCTATTTTTAGAAAATAATACTCGTATTATTGTGATTTAATGAATTTATTTCAAAACTTAACAGAGCTTTCGTTTAGACTATGGCGAGTAGATAATTTATTATTTCAGTTCAAAACTTAGCAAAGGTCCTTCAACTTAACTTTATTTAAATCATACACAATTATAATGAAGTAGGTAGTAGGGATAGCATGAATTTAAAAAAGTGATGTGCGGGCACGCAGCGTGTATCGTTTTTGAACACGTTCATGCAAATTCAGTCGCTTTACTTTGCGTTAAAAGTGCGTTGAAGAATGACGTGTTTCCGTATTTTAATTGGAGAGCTTTTACGATTTGTTAATGTTATAACTTTGCATAAGGCTTTGATCTTTGCCATGTCTCTGAATTAAATAAATAGATACCTATGAAATTATTAGCAAATATTTTTTTGTCTTGCTAGGTATATTTTATTATCCAGTGAAACATTTTCGATGTTGTTCAAATAGAAACTTAATCAATACCCAACTCTTTATTGCAAACCATCATGTTGTGGGTTTGTTATCTGGGGGCACGGCAGTGCCCCCACCAAGTCGAGCAAAAAAGCGGCACGGCCGTACCATCCTTTTCTCGAAGCAATTCAGGCCATTTTCGACCGCCTGTAACTTCGTTGTGGATAAAACTAGAAGGCTGAATTTTCATTAGCTATGCAGGCATTGTAAAGACACGGTATATTTAAAATTTCATTCAATTTGAACCAGTAGTTTAAGAATTATAACGGGTCAAAGTTACTTAATTTTGTCACTCACTCACTCACTGACTCACTGACTGACTCACCGATCATCAAAATTCTAAGGCACTTCTAGCAGACCTAGAAGCTTCAAATTTGGAATATAAGTAGTGTTTGGTGTATGAATCAAGGAAAAACTAAAATCTTTGGGGGCACGGTAGTGCAACCGCCAAGTCGAGTAAAATTTTTCAATTTCGGTCCAGTTTTCTAGATACATAACTGCTGTCCACAAAATACAAAAAGAAATGAGATTTGGGGGCACGGTAGTGCAACCGCCAAGTCGAGTAAAATTTTTCAATTTCGGTCCAGTTTTCTAGATACATAACTGCTGTCTACAAAATACAAAAAGAAATGAGATCCCATCACTTAGCCATCGCACTAAATAATTTAATTTACACGTGTTTTCATGCGATGGCCAAGTCAATAATTAATTTATGTAAAACGTTAAAGATTTCCTGGCCTGGACTTGGTATTACATGGATCTCACAACTTTTTACCGTAGAACAACTGAGTTGCGAGACTTGGTTTTTTTGACAAGTATTGTTTTTGATGGGATTTACTTTACTGAGTACTTAGCAAGTATCAACTTATTTAATAGTGTGCGCATACGTTGACAAATTTTACATACTGTGCACGTGTCGGCAACTTGGTTTCAATTTAGCTTCTATTTTCCATTTTAAAGTAAACTGATAAAAGAGTTCGCATGGAAAGTTTCCTCAAACGATCCTATCGAGTTAATAATACCGTTTTGTTGAAACTTCGAACTTCAACAAAGTACTCGGGTTACAACTATTCTTGTAATGCGATCTTATTTCGGTTTACAAATGCTTAGTTATATTCTTGCTAAGTTTAATAATAATAATATTTATTTTAAAACTCGCTGCTTTGTCTGGCATCGCTTGCGTAGATTTTAAGTCTGACTATCACAGAACGTCTGTAGGTCTATGTGTGTAAAACACGCTCGTAACGTCTAATAAATAGGTACATATTCAGAATCATTAGTTATCAATATCATTAATAAGAATATTCATAAACCTACGACAGAAATGATGGGTTCGCATAATATGCCGTTTTAAGATTTTTTGTGTTATACCAAAAGTCATTAAATTTTCAGTTTCAAGTTCAGGTTTAGACGTGAAAGTAACAGACAGACTTCGCATTTGCAAAGTATACAGGGTGGAAACGTTAAGTGATCTCAATCGATTATTTCTAAACTATACAAGATATTGAAAAACTGGTAACTGATCCTGAAAGTGCTTTAGGATCTCTTTCAAACGGTACCAATAATAGGGTACAGAATATACTGGATCTATCAGAAAATTCAATGTTTCCAGCTTCCATACTAAATGTATGCCAGCCACACAATATTAGAAGTGTGATTTTTTTATTTAATAATAAACTTTTAAAATGAAGTCGTAAATTGTATTCTTATTTAAAATTATTCATGGAAAACATTGATTTTAGGCTTTACTTGCTATAATATTGTCAAGAGATGAGTGTCATGACTGTGGTAGTACTAAATGTATGGAAGAAAGAAACATTGAATTTTTTAATAGATCCAGTTTATTCTGTAACTTATTATTGATACCATTGGATAGAGCTTGTGAAGCACTTTTAGAATCAGAAACTAGTTTATTGATATCTTGTATAGTTTAGAAATAATCGAGTGAGATCACTTATCGTTTCCACCCTGTAGATTCGAAATTAGTATTCGGGTGTTTTGCTGATGTAGGGTGAATATGAAATTGTCATCATGGAATTTGCATGGTATTGTTTACGGAGTATAGTTAATTGCCGCATTGTTCGTGGACGTTACGACCTCCGCGCGAGTTTTATCGCTGTACAACGTACCTACGTATATGGCATGTAAGGGCCTGTTCACAATATTTTATTGAATTCTCAATTGATCTCAGTCATTTTTAAATGCTTTTCCTGAAAAATGACTTGCAGAGTCATTTCTAATAATAATGCTCTTCCTGACAAAGAAACAAAAATATCGAGTTTAAGTGTAACTAGCATCATGCGTTGCAACTTCAACTATGCCTAGTCATATTTCAATGTTTTTAAGGAGGAAAATTGACCAGTTAGTAGGCACCATAGTTGTTTTTTCAGCTCTTTAAAACCATTCTTAATGTAAAAAAATACCCCCTGTTCACAGGCTCATACATGACGACCCTTTTTACCCAAGCAGTAAAATTCAGCTTTTGCATCTCCCTAGAGCCCTAACCTAAAAAACTGATTTAAAAAGCATTGTTTCGTCCGAGCGCAGCCTAATGACTAATGCAGCTCGCTTCCGCGCAATCAAAGCGATCGTAAACTGATATTTTTACGAAGTTGCGCGGTTTACGGCCTTTATGCGCGCAGGATCAACAGGCCGCGCGGGATAAAGATATTTGGGATTGGAGATAATTCTCAACAACTAGGCTAAGGATATACACATACGAGTACACAAGCGTAGGTAATTACCAATAATGACTAAGTATGCAGTAAGCCATCCCTTAGAGCGACTCCTTTGCTCGAGCCCTCCCCGTGAGTAGCGGCAGAAGCCGTGAAACGAATTACTGTACCACGATGACAAACCGAGACGACACGAAAAGAAGAAGAAGAAGAATAATGACTGACTGAAAGGCTTGTTTATGCACTTGCCGAGCTAATTTTCCAGAGCTAAGACTGCGCACAGACATGTTAAACGAATATTCTGAAGCGATTAAGGGTAGGAAAGACTGCTGTTCAATAGTAAGAACACACAATAACGTGGAGATTGGCGTTGAACTCTTCTCTGCGACTTTTTTTCTTTAAAAATACCTTTTTCACTTATAGAAAAACAGCACAATTTCGCGTAATTCATTCCTTGCATAGCTGGGCATTAACTCGTTAATCCGTTAATCGTTAATTAACGAAGTTAACATTTCTATTAACGGATTAACTTTTAAGTTAACTTTAAAAATTGTTAACGGACTCGTTAACTTCCGTTAAAGTATCCTAAGTCCGTTAATCGTTAATCCAGTACCTACTATTTATCAAAAAGATACAGCAGGCACGCTGAAAAACGCGTTTTGACAAGTACGTTCGGGCTTCCAGAACTTCCAGAACCCAAAGCAATAGTTTTTGTAATCAGATCACTAACGAACCGATTAAGCTGTATGGTATACTTATGTAAGTACGATCACAATGCAATGTTATTGTTGACGATGGCCACCTTGAGTAGGTACAACTTAGCTAGATTTAAATATTATTAATTAAAATGGCTACTTATGAAACTAATTTACTATCTTATTAGATTTTCCTTTCATTTGTATGAATATGTAACTGATGGTGCCTGAATTTAGGCTATACAGGGTCCTTCTAAACTAGCTACATTCCGTTTAATGGGGGCATCTATACGGTACACTGAACAAGTTCACCAAATTTTCAGTAGGTATGTGTTTTATAATGATTTTACAAAGTTACATTTTCTGGCAAAAATAAAAATTCATTGAGTCTTACATAATGGAACATGCTGTAACGTTTNATGAGTATATTTACATCGTAATAATAATATGTACACTGTTATTGACCATTATGTCAAACTTACACTGTGTGTATGTGTTTTTGGATCATTAAATAATAAGAAGCGAATTTGGGTGCGCGCGTAGGTAATATTATTATCGCGCGCCTAGAACATTCCAAGCTAGCCGTTAGCAATGCGGCCCGCTGATTGGCCAGAGGCCTCTATCCTTTTATGGTCAGAAGCTTCTAGCGGCTCACCGCGTCGCACACGCGGGTCACGCGGCCGAGAGCCGCCAGTCGTCTCGTCGTCGAACTCTCGTGATCTGCGAACGTACTTGTGCGCACACCCGGACGCGCCGCATTTTCAATATTCCTACCTAGACTTTTCATTTCATCTTATCACCTACGTTCACCCATCGACCTACATCGCCTACAGTTATGGTACCATTGAACTGGTCTGATGATGGAGTCAGGAGGCGGCCATAGAAACTCCTAAATGAAACGGCGGAATCGCATCGAATTTGGGTTCGTTGAATTTATCTTTTTGAGCAATTTAGTACCTACTAGATGATGTCCAGGGTCCTGATGATGGAGTCAGGAGGTGGCCATAGGAATTCCTAAACGAAACGCAGGAAATTTATCGAGTTTGGGTTTGTTGGATTTGTCTTGTATAATAAAATTATAAAAAACTTTTTTAAAAACAAGCTTTTATTCTGAAATGCAGTTGTACTAAAACGAAAAAAAAACCGGCCAAGTACGTGTCGGACTCACGCACAAACGGTTCCGTACCATTGATTAATTATTATTTTTTAAATTTAAGTTATTTGTATGAAAGATTCCGCGGTAATAGGTAAGCGGTTTACGATTTACGAGGTAATAAAAAAAAACTACTTACTAGATCTCGTTCAAAACAATTTTCGTTGGTAGTTTTTATAGTAATGTAAATCTCATGTTTTTTTTTTATTTTTTTTCTTAATTAAGAAGTTAAAAATCCACAATTTATATTATGCAAGGTTCAAACAATTTGGAAAGCTTGTAGCACAAACATAAAAGAGGAATAAATTCTACAGAGGATACAAGCTTTCGAATTTATTGGTATTTTATTCGTCTTAATATCACATGTTAACGGATTAACGATTAACGTTAACTTGCGTTAAATCTTCCGAAATGTAACGTTTTAACGTTTAACGAAGTTAATTTTTTTAGTAACGGATTAACGATTAACGAAGTTAACTATTTGATTAACGGTGCCCAGCTATGATTCCTTGTTACATTATTTTAGTTTCGAAGAACCGTTGAAGTGTTTTTTATTGCTTCCAGTACAGCGTTTGCGGCCCTCGGGGTGTAGGTAGGTACTGTTTATTCAAACAAGTACTCATTCTATCTTTGTAGTTATTGATGTGGGTTTAAGTCAAGTAATAAAAGTGTATTTTAATTACTGACAGAAAAGCCGTTAAAATGTCTAAAAATAAGTACTAGCTTGATTGATTGATACTGTAGGTAAGTCGACTTGACTTAATTTAAAGCCCTGCTTTTATTTTAATAGTCCAATCGAAGTGTGAACATATCATATCTTATAGCACTGATCCAAAATTGTGATTGGATTTCCAGTCGAAAAGTACCTCTAATATTAAACAAGAAGATGATAGAAAAATTGGAAGCTGCAATCGAATTTACGGGAAATGCAATCGCGCTAAAAATGACATTTCTGAGATAGCTCCTCAAGATAGGTACCAACGACGTCAGCGGATTGAATCTGAAGCGTTTATTTCGTGAGCTCGCAGAGAGACGCGCATTTCGTGCCGTTTGGCAGCCGGCTCAAAGCGAGTGGCTAATAATCCTTGTGGGACTCGCCTCTTTGATCGGGCCACGTGTGCCACTTGCGCTGAAAAACGTAATAAACAAATTTAAGGATTACACTCAGAGGGTTGTGTACAGTCAGCGTCAAATAGTTCGTGGCACCCAAACTAGCCAACTCGCTACACGTTTACACCTTTGTTACTTTTGGGATAAGGTTGTGATGTCAACTTTTTGGGCAGTTTGGGTATTTGACTCTAACTGAAGACTGCATGCAAAGCTCCACTCTTATTCTTTTATATTTGGTTCATGTTCCATAATTATTATCGCCTAGAAGTTCACTGCTGGACACAGGCCTTCCCATAATCCTCTTGCATGAACGACTTCCTTGCTAATTACCTCACCTCATCACCCCACCAGATGGGAGGCGCATCTACTTAGTTATTTAAATTGGCAAACAGCCATACCATATCAAACACAATACTGAAGCAGTGTGACAATGTTTATCCGTGGCATAAAGACAATACTACCCAATTTATTCTTAAGTAGGTGACGTAATTTAGTCGGTTTTATGTCCCTGTAAATTGTCAAAAAGGCATGTTCCTCAAATGCCTTTTCGCGGCAAATGATCTCGCTCCTTGATGAGTAACCTCTTGTCACTCCTGATCGACAAGTGCCCTCGTCTAAACTCCGCGGCGATTATCGCAACTTAGAAGTTCGTTTAATACTTCGGAATTTCTTATTTTTCTCCCAAATGTTCGGCGCTCGTCAATCACTTTCAAAAATTGAAGTTAAAAAATCTCGGACTGACAGCGAACCGTACTTTGAGAAGTCGACACTGGCCAGTAAGGCTAGCTACATGCGAGCGACTTTTAGAAATAAAAAAAACAAACAGGTGATTGGTAAGAAAAGCATACTATATTCAGAAAGAAGGACCTATTCTGTGTGTAGTACTATGAAGGACGTATTCTGATTAGGCCATATACCTAAGAAAGACACGATGATTTCCCACAGTCACAGTTGACTTGAATTCGAAGTTAATAGAAACAATTAGGAGCTCATTTAGAACTAGGCATAGTTTCAAGAATATAATTAAATTAAAACGTTTCGTAAAGAAAATTACGAATACTTCAATTAGGCCTTTCATCAACCAAGATTAGTGTTATAAAGCCTGTAATTAAGGAAATTGACCTGTACATAAAATTTAATACTCTGTCTATGAACGAAACTGAATAGGTAATTAATATTGTCGGGTGTGAGTGGGTAGTTCATTCATCAACTAAACGATCCATTGAATAGTTTATCAGTATTGAATCGGTAGTAAAACATTTATAATAGGCTTAAAAAAGGAGGTTATCATCAAATAACAGTTACGTATGATCATAAAAGTCTCATTAAACGTATAACAAATCATGACGACATATTAACGCATTCAGTGACGCTAAGATGGACAAAGAAAATGTTAGTGCTTTAAGAAAGTTTTTTCTATTTCTTTTCTTTCAGAAAGTCGCATTTGCCGTCGTTGTGTATCCGACCTTCTCAGAGCGACTTCCCGTGTCCATTAGAACGCGGAACAAAGTTGGTGGCTGTTCAAACATTTCTCAGCAACACGGCACCAGGATTTGGAGGGCACTACGTAATGGGGAGGTGCTGCCAGGGTGGCCAAATAACTATTGGGGACAGGGCAGGCTTTCCAGGAATACAGATGACAGGGTGACCAAATAATGACGAATACTTCAGACAATTAGATGAGTGAAAAATATGTACATACGTGAAAAGCAATGAGAGCAAACATAGCTTGAAATATTTTAAAAGTAGTTTTCTCTACGTAAGCCATCTTTTGGTGAAACAGCACTACCAAGCCTGTAGAAATCGAAGTATTCGACATGGCTGAAATAGGTCGAATGAATCATCATCAAGTATGTTTTAATGTCAAGTTCATTTTAATGTGTAAGGAAGCATTTTAGCTAGGTAAATGATCTTGATACCATCGATTCTCTTTGGCTAGACCGACTTCCATCATTAATCTGATCAACAATTCCTTGCCCTACTATCTAAACTAGACAAATTCCACAAACATTTTTCCACGTGGCTACCCCAAGCGGCATCGTAAGGAAGCAATGTTTGGAAAGGTTTTAGAAAGGGAAGTTCTGTACATACCCTAAGTTTGTTGGGTCCCGGCCAAGGCAATAAATTGAAGGGCATTCAATAAGATGATGTAGTTGCCTTAAACTTAACCCCGTAAGCCGGGGATTTGGAGACGAGGAATCGGTAAAGCGGGGCTTTGCGCAATGAATAGGTCTTCAAGGTTGCCAACGGACATCTCGTTTTTAAAATGGTTTGAAAAACGTATTTTCTATACGTGGATAAAATGAAGTCGCACCAAATGTAAGGTCTGCCGTGGTTTTGGCATTTAGTTTCACTTTGTGTTATACTCGTATTAATGTCTTACTTAGCCTAAAACATATTGATTAAGGCAGTTCTTTACCAAATATTTCATACATTACCAAATATCAACTCGGTCGCAATAATTCTAATTTATGTAAGGTACACAAATATGTTACAACCAAAATCTGAAAGGTTGTTGTACTGAAAAAGTAGATAAACACACCAATATAATAAATAAAATAAAGAACAATGAATTTCAAAATATAAAATAAAATCTACACGATTTAAAAGACCCAAAAAAGCCCGGAATAAATCAAATTAACTGTTTCAAACATTGTGATAAATGATTGCTTCTCTGAACGTACAATAGGAAATCCGAGGCAGCAGCAGCTCATATTTTGCTTACATTTTCATCTCATAACACAAAAAAGATTCACAATTTGTGATTCAGGTGATGCCTGCGTTGTAATTTTGTTTTGGCGCTCCATTTGTGATTTTTCTTACATGAGTTTACACGTAAATAATAAAGTGCTGCTGTTTGGATTGTTTTGGGTAGAACGTTTTTATTGTTTGAAATTCTATTCACAGCAGTTCATAAATAAGCAGCCACTGTTCCGTTCCATCATCTAGTCAGTAGATCTGCCGTTGAACTTACTCAATGTCAAAACTAGGGCATGAATATCGGAATCTCGGAATCTCGTAATATCGGAATCTTGGACAGCAAGATCCGATATTTCAATTCCGATATTGAGCGATCCAATATCGTAATATCGGAATCAGATAAAAGTTTTAATTGAGATTTTAAACAAAGCGTTTAAACTCGCCACAACCTGCCACAAAGCCCAAAGTACATGATTGGCAAATACCAATGATTTTCTCATGTCTCTCACCATCACTTTTTGTCCCACTGCAAATATTTTAATATCTTTACTATTTATAGTTAATTTAACTTGTTCTAAATCAATTTTAATGAATGATGATGATGAAACGCCACTACACATTCTCACGGACTGCTGACCTCTGATTCGCAAGCGGAGCTTACACCTGGGCAAACACATCCTAAGCCCACAAGATGTAAAACATATCGCCCCCAAAAGATACTGCACTTCCTAATGGATGCAGGACTCGGAGGCGAACTGTAAGGAAAACAGCGGCGATCACAATAGATCGATAACGCTCGCAGTGATACTAGGACTTTATTGAACTAGAATAGCCGCTCAACACAAATTAAAAAAAAAAACAATTTTAGCATTTGCCATAGGTACTTGGTCAACAAAGAACGACATCTCAACTCCCTTTCAAACATTAATTTTACTGAACTATGGACCGTCAGTTCTGCGTACTATGTGCTCTGCCCATTGCCACTTCAGCTTGCTAATCCGTCGGGCTATATCAGAGACTTTAGTTAGTTTACGGAGCTCCTCGTTTCTGATTAGATCTCGTAAAGAAACACCAAGCTTATCCCTCTCCATAGCACGCTGTGCCCTATATTCAAAGGCCACGTTTTCGATATCATTACTGGTAACACACACTAATTGAAGACTTTCGTCTTCGTATTCGACGATTTACCTCTTTCTCGAATTTGCATCTAACTAACTAGCTGATCGTTTGTCCGAGATAGACATACTTACTTGTCAACAATCTCGAGAATCGAGCTCATAACCGAAACTGGGTAAGGAGCAACATGGACATTCGACATAAGCTTCGTTTTTAGGGTTCCGTAGCCAAAATGGCAAAAACGGAACCCTTATAGTTTCGTCATGTCCGTCTGTCCGTCTGTCCGTCTGTCCGTCTGTCCGTCTGTCCGTCTGTCGTTTTTTCCATATTCATCCGAAAGCCTACCTGTTGGGAAACTCGATTAAGGTCTTCGAGCATTGTGATAAGGTCTTCCAACGGTTCTGCCTTAGTACGGAAAACAGACGGACGATGAGGCAGCAAGGTTCTGAAGTGGAGGCCACGTACCGGAAAGCGCAACGTAGGACTCATAACCACAAGGTGGACCGACGATCTCATAAAGATAGCAGGAAGGTGCTGGATGCAGGCCGCCACCAACCGGCCATTGTGAAAATCAGCATCGGAGCCTGTGTTCAACAGTGGACGTCCTATGGCTGACATGATGATGATGATAGCTCGTGGTTTTATGAGTTATACATTGATAATCAAAAAGGAACAAATTACAAGCATATTCAAGTTTTTTACCACTCTCTACAATTTTTGTGACACGTGATTTGAATGACTCTAAAATTCGTTCCGCCAACATAAAACAGTGTAATATAATGAAGGAGTAAAAGTTTGATTGATACTTGTGATTTTACCAAAAACTCTTTAATTATTTGCTAGTCCATCCATATAGGCTTATTATCAGCCACCATTCATTATCAGGTGATCCGTCTGCTCGTTTGCCTTTTGTCACATAAAAAACCAAATGCAATGGATACCCATAACGTAAAAATTGTTTTAAAATACTTCAATTTTATGAAGTGCTGTTTTGTACCAAATTAAAGATTTTGATTAAAATCATTATTTTATTGTAAACAATCCAAAATTCTTACGAATATAACCAAATATTAATTTTATAGCACATGAACCCAATTCCGATATTAATATCGGAATTCCGATATTGAGATCTAATATCGGAATCCAATATCGGAATTGAAAACCTTCCGATATTACATGCCCTAGTCAAAACCTATAATTTCGATCAATTGATCTCCAGAATTTAAAAATGTTTCTCACTTCACTGTCTGTCCGTAAAATGAGCTAAACTTTTCATTTCGTATGCATGACGGCCGCTTGTTAATAACCGACGCCATATTGTAATACTTCCAGAGAACTCCTGATCATTCCAATCATACCGTATCGACTTTCCGCCTACGGACTCGAAAATATATTTTTTAATTACTGACGGACAGTATTCCATCCGAATTGTTTTGTATGTTTAATAATGGCATCGAAACAATGGGAAGGTAGGCAGGTACTTATTTACTGCCTATAGTTAGAGTTTCAGCGCTCATGAAGTGTTATGAGTATGTTGCGTGTTATGTACACATTGGAGTGCATACGGCACAGCGTTTCTATTTACTAGTCATTGGGAAATGTAGGTCAAACATGCGTTTGTCACCTAGTGAGAGTTAGTTTCAGAGAATTTCAGGAGTTCTAAACTTGATTAATGCACAATTGTATGCTTTTGTGAACATATTCTGCTAATTTAGTTTTGTTAAACTAATATTTTAGATTGTATGAGGCTGCTCCACATTCAAAGAAATTTTTATGGTAGTTAAATATTGTGGAGAATAATTAACGGACATGCTTCGTTTGAAAAACGTTCAACATTAACTTCAACCAAACGAAACGAAAAAAAACGAATAAAAGTGAAAGTAAAACACTCTGTCGTTAACTTAACCATCAAAAACAATACTTGTCAAAAAAACCAAGTCTCGCAACTCAGTTGTTCTACGGTAAAAAGTTGTGAGATCCATGTAATACCAAGTCCAGGCCAGGAAATCTTTAACGTTTTACATAAATTATTGACTTGGCCATCGCACTAAATAATTTAATTTACACGTGTTTTCATGCGATGGCCAAGTCAATATATTTATGTAAAACGTTAAAGATTTCCTGGCCTGGACTTGGTATTACATGGATCTCACAACTTTTTACCGTAGAACAACTGAGTTGCGAGACTTGGTTTTTTTGACAAGTATTGTTTTTGATGGGATCTCATTTCTTTTTGTATTTTGTAGACAGCAGTTATGTATCTAGAAAACTGGACCGAAATTGAAAAATTTTACTCGACTTGGCGGTTGCACTACCGTGCCCCCAAATATTTTAGTTTTTCCTTGATTCATACACCAAACACTACTTATATTCCAAATTTGAAGCTTCTAGGTCTGCTAGAAGTGCCTTAGAGTTTTGATGATCGGTGAGTCAGTGAGTCAGTGAGTCAGTGAGTGACAAAATTAAGTAACTTTGACCCGTTATAATTCTTAAACTACTGGTTCAAATTGAATGAAATTTTAAATATACCGTGTCTTTACAATGCCTGCATAGCTAATGAAAATTCAGCCTTCTAGTTTTATCCACAACGAAGTTACAGGCGGTCGAAAATGGCCTGAATTGCTTCGAGAAAAGGATGGTACGGCCGTGCCGCTTTTTTGCTCGACTTGGTGGGGGCACTGCCGTGCCCCCAGATCTGTACACAAACATTCAGCGCGAGATATTTTTGGCAAACAAATGTATTCTGTTAATGTAACGCGCCTTAGTTCCTTTGTTTATAAATGTCGGTGTTTTAATTAGACAATTTCACAGAGCGCCTAAAAATAATGGTTTTCATCTTCGGCCGGACGCGGCGGCGCATAAATTAGATAGTGGAACAGATAATATGACAGTTTTTATTTCGAAATTGTCAAAGAAAGTATCATCCAAAAGACGAGTTGCAAACTTTTTGTCACGACCTATTTGACATCGACTGTACTATCCACGGAACGAGTCATTTTTGCATCTGCATTGAACGCAAACTTTTTAGTGCGGCGTCGAACGTGAAGTATTGGCGATAAAGCGCGCTAAGCTCTTTGTTTGTAGCGCGCAGTTGTCGCGTCTTGCAGTAGCGTCCGAGTGTGATTGCCAAAGTTTTTACGATGCACCGACGAATGTACTCGCAATGCTTAGATACCTGGCCGACCGACCCAGTGGGCGGGCGGGGGTTACTGGGCCCCTTTGGGAATTTCATTACGGAGTTAACTTCGATTCTCAACTGAACCGTGCCTAATTAGTTCTGCTTCGTTCGATGTTATTTATTTTGGGAACTTGGCCTGTAATTATGTTCCACCTTAGGACCGCGTACAAGCATATTAAATTAGTTCAAAGCGAATTTCACTTTACTTGTTTTATTGGGTTATAACATGGCAATTCTCACAGTGTAAGTGAATTTTGTGAAAACTATTTTCTGGAAACGTACACAATATACACTGTTAAATGACTTTTTGTTCATAAAATATTGTTATTTACTGGAATATTTTTATTTTCAGGTGTAACCTGCCTATGGTGTGAGGTGACTAATAACAGTGACCTGTCAGTGTTCCAAGTGATGATACAGTGGTGTGATGATGTTCAGTAACTGCCGGTGACCATACGTAGTGACACGTGACTACCCGCGTTCGTAGTTGCCGTGCCGACAGTAGCTGCAGTCGTAGCAGTGACACGCGTCGTAGTAGTTGGATACTTGGTTTCGTAGCCGCGTCTCCAAGTCGTAGCAGTCGCGCGTGTGCCGTAGCGTTGTCAGTGAGTGTATGGACGTGTGGCGCTCGTCGCGAGCCCGCGGGGTGGCATGCGGGGAGCGGGGGGCGCGCGCTAGCGCCGGCGCCATGATGCGCGCGCGCAGCGCCGCCGCACACCTCGCCCTCCTCGTGTTGGCGCATCTGCCTCCGTTAGGTAAGTCGTTTTATCCTTTATACTGTCCCTAATCACTTATCCCCAACCATTTCCATTAAACCGATTACCACTTATGCTTCAATCACACCAACGCGTGCAGATCGCTATCGCCATCGTCATTGGCCTTTGATCGCGCCAGCGATGGCGATCTGCACGCGGTGGTGTGGTTGAAGCTTTTTAACCCATTTCTAATCCGTGTGATAAAGTAGGTCCTAACTTTTGAAGCCTATCCTTTTGTCAGAACATCAATGATCCTCGAATCGATTTACTGTGCTATTTATTTTTACGATACGTACAAGTTAGTATAATACTCGCTTGTTTATTGTAAACATCGTTACGTACTACAGAAATGGTGTACCTAATAAATAAGACAAGGCACCGATAAAACCGCCTCGGGCCTCCGATTCTTCACCTACAAGGCCCAGAAAACGGCCAATAAAGACCAAATTGATGCCCGACCGACCAAAAATTGTTTTATCTCTCAACTTTCTTTGGAAACAGCCCTTATTGAAATTGAAAAGTGTCCGGAGGATCGCCTGTATGAATAAACTTGATAAAATTTGCCTAATCGCAAAAAGTTGTGTGCGTATCAAACCTTTGGGCCGCCGGCCTGGTCCTTCGAGCCGGATAGTATTTGGGATTGTGTTTTAAACTGTTTCAATCAGGGCGATTGTGGAAGTTGGACCGAAGTGATTTCGGATGTAACGACGTCTATTCAAAATGTTCATGAAAACGAATGTTAGTTTTAAATTTTCATGGCACGATCAAAAACATTTTGGGAACATTCTTAAGATCTACAAAGAGCAGATTTTTGTTAGAAGTTTTGTCTAACACACCTAGATACTAATAATACTTTACTGTGTTTAATAAGGTAATTCACCGTACCACTAAGATTTGGCCTATTAGGGTTTATTTAAAAAAAGTCCATAGTGCTAAATAACAACATTTTTTGTGTTAGGAGAACTGCATCTATCCAACTATCGGGTTGGATCAGCTTACTACTCGAATTGCATGTTTCTTATTTGATCGATGGTGAGCACGTACCTTGCACTGTGAAATTCCTCATACATTTTTCATCCGAAATCTTTAATGCCGTGCATTTTAAAGCAGTTCTATACAAAATGTTATAAGTTGGGATAGCCGGGAACTCCTAGGAATATAAAAGAGCGCCAAACTCTTTCGTAATAAATTGGAAAAGTTATAATAAAAACTGCAAAGTACAAAGCAAACAATCGACGGATCGACCGCGATTTAAATTAGTCACTCGAGACGAGTTCGACTCAGGAACAGCTATACATGGTTCCGTCAAGGGCTTGTCTCTGGCTTTAAGCAGCAGGCAATAAGAGCGGCAGCTTTTATGTAAATATGTGTTGTTGTGACACGGATACCTATATCACGCCACGCTTCGGAGTTTACCTATATTTATGAAGATTGTCCGAATCCCGCCCATGTATTCGCATCATGAATGAAAAATATAATGCCATTCATTGATCTGGTATGTGAGAATATTAATTAAGGCCATGTGTAAGCCACACAATTTGACAAGGTTTAGCGTTACATCAACATGTAAGGGCTAGTTCCCGCGGCAATCCAGTTTTGATCCAGTAACGTAGATCCTACAAAAAACGGGATGACTCAGTGGGAATAAGCTCTAATATTTCCGAAGAAATTTCAATTACTTATACCGCAGCCGATAGCGCCTCTATATGTGAAAGGAATTAAACGTCTTATATTATTTAAAATCTTTGTTTTAAATTGGGTACTATAATTACATATTCGTATACCGTTAAAAACATTCCGGAAATTTACTATTCCGAGTGTTTAATTACGAATTTCCTTTGAAGAACAAACGAATTAGCCATTACATTAACTATTTATGTTGTGTGTGTTGTTTTCAGTCAGACAAAGACTGCTATAAATTGTATTCTTAACAAATACATAATATATGAATAGGAAGAGGGAAATACATTTTTAATTTGGCTTAGACGTTTTCATTGGATTATTCTGTTTTCTTTGGATATAATCTGATCTTTCTTGAAAGACTGCTCACGCGAAATTGTCAGCTTCTTGAACAATTGTCGCAAAGTTCACGGCATACATTTATATTCAAATCTTCCTCGGTGAGAGTCGTTCGGAAAATTACACATTTCCCCCTCTGGAACTCACGTATCATGTGGTCCTTGAAGGTCAAGCACCAAAAGATTCACAAAGTGTTATCACAATTGCTACTTTTCATTTTAAAAAACATAGTCACCTTTGTTGTTTTTTGTCTGGTAGAGTATCAAAAATCAGGAATAACATTAGTAAGCTAATAAGACATTTTAGCAACAATAGGTACTGCGAAAAGTTAATTCTGTGTTAAACTGTCTGGTGCATCCGAAAAATAGTCATCTTGAAGGTCAAATCAAATCAAATCAAAATCTTTATTTCATCGGTCACGTAAAATGTTTAGATACAGAATGCTATGCATCGAAATTTTTCGACTTGTCTCTATGTTCAGAAGTGGACTGAAATACATTAGGGTTAAAAGCAGAATAAAAATCAGCATTTACCGACCGCAATAGGTACATTACAACAACGTCTACATCAAAAAGTCAAAGCGCGGCGTTTGTCACTTGGGTCCTCAAAATTTATACGAGAATTAATGTTTTCCAGTCCCTGGACTTATTAACAAAGTCCCTGGGCTATGTGGGCCAGCGGTAAACCTGCGCCATAGCCCGGCAGGAAACAGCTTGCAAAACGATACGAGGTATGTTTGTCAAAGTACTCCATCAGTAGTAGTATACAGTCAGTATTCCGTCTAAAATATCAAAAAATTCAGCTCTTTTTGATCCTTTTTCATTTATAATAGGTACTTAATTTTAAATTTATTCTTAACCATATTTTATGCGATCAAAGGATTGTTAGTTCTACGTAATTTACGCTAGACAATGTTAATCTATTCTCAAGAAAGTGATTTCAGGGCTTAGACAAGAGAGCCCTAGCGATAAGTTAATAGTTGTTTGGGTTACCCATTTGTAGAGTAATTTATAACATTTAGGCTGGGTTGCACCATCCTACTTTGATTTTAACAAACGTCAGAAATCTGTCAAACTCCATACAAAACACACCGGTTATCTTTATGGTTACTGTTAAAGTTAGGTGGTGCAACTCAGCCTTAGAGGTTAAGATCGAGAGCATTTTCAATTAGAGCTTTTCTTAGAATACATAGTACTCGTAATACCTACTGTCAAAGCGATTTCAAATCAAATCTTTTTCAGTCATTATTCAATTAGTGGAGAAAAACATGCCAATAGTTAGACTTTTATCAATAATAGGTAGTTATAAAGTTATAAACAGCACGTTATGAGCAGCCGAAACCACTGCGTCATAAAGGGACAGTAATGACAAAACGGGACTATTCCCACCTCTCGTTCCCACCACTGCAACTCCTGTGTAGCCAGGATCTACAGCTTGACCGCCATAAAAAACCCAACCAATGAAGGTCAGTAATGACAGTATATTCTCCGCTATAACACGCAGATGTCATTGGAGCTCCCACATTCGATTTGAAATGGTGCATCTTGTTGATCTTTGACTCGCCAGCACAATTATCGTCCAATGTTTTTTTCATAAGGCCACCGATCCAGCCTGTTTAATGGGCCTTGCATGGAACATCTACGCAATTTGGACCTTACGTGTTGGACATTAGAGGCTACATTAAGCTGCGACCTCGTTAGGTCTGGGGTATTCTTCGGAACAGCCCAGGTGTAGTTAATTGGGGTAAAAGTCTATCTTGCAGAGTTGTGGCTTCCAAATTTAATATGAGGCAGTTTGCATTGCTTTAGTGAGATTCATTTACTTGCTCGCTTTAAAATAGTTTCAAGCTACATAATTGTAAAGAATTGTATTGTTAATTTTTGGTCTGAGAAGCGATTCAGTACTCCTAGAATAGGTACTGCTTCAAGTTTCTACTTCATCAGGATCTGTTGCACTATGTTCCATTAAGCTCTATTCACCATGTTATTTCATTAGGCATGGAACACCCAATCTGGCCACGTTGCTCCCCGTTGTTATTTAATTTGTCTCTGCATGACGTCACTCCATCGTTCACTCGTCCCGAGGGCGCAGCTCTGAACAAATCACACGTGCCCTACTTCCCTTGGGATGCGAGCACAAAGGGACCACAATACGTTACTGCGTATCCAATACCTGGTGGTCGGGAGGGGATGTCACTGTGATGCCTAATCGAGTATTGATTTCATTCATCATTATCGTGGCGTAGTTCTTCATCATCAGTATGCACTCATAGAATTTGAAGTTGCTATGAAAAATGCCTACAAAATTAACGATATAGCGTCCAATACTAGTAATCTGTGCGCATACCATTACCATTTACCTCTTAGAGGGCATTCAAGCAAAATTTGTGAGACGTCTGAAGTATAGGTTTAAAGATTTCAGCTCGGAAAAGCTTGAGTCATTGGCATGCCGCCGTGAACACAGAGATCAAATATTTTTATATAAGATCATAAATAATGTGGTTGATAGTCCTTATTTATTAAGTAAATTAGCCTTTAAATGTATTAAACCTCGAGTCAGACACAGAAACACTTTTAGTATACCCATTTGTAGATCAAATTATCGTAAAAATAGTTTCATCATTAGAGCCACTAACAAATATATAAATACAGCATTTTGTCATTTAGACATCTTTCATGAACGCATTGTTAAGTTTCGCCGTCTCCTTCAATCTACTTGATTTTTAGTGTATCCATGTTAATTTTTTATAATGTTTTAATGTTGATATTTTCTTTTGCATGCATAGATTATGCTACACATCTGTCTCCTTTTCAACTTTGACTGTACAACCTAGCTTTAGAAACTTTAAAGGCCAATGTATAACCCACTTAATTTTAAGCTGCATGTGTCAAATAAGGCTGTATGTTTCTTTAATAAAGATAAATAAAAATAAAAAAAAATAAAAAATAATTCTCAATCTGGATAGTTCTATGGCTAATACGATATTATAATGACAGCTTGAGCTTATTAAAGTGGTCTGGCGAAATGGCGACACAACGGTGACCATTAACCATAACATAACTCGTCTGCTATTGTAGAGAGAAAATTGAAGATTTTTAGCTGAACTCTATTCCGAACTGCAACTGAAACCTACCCAAGAAACGGAGGTAATTGTTTTTATTACACTCCTTACTCGTTCGTGCTACAAAACGAATTTAGCAGTCACAAATCACATTTCCTAAGGAGTATTTGCTAAGCGGTGACCTACTTCCCGCTGCCGTCGCGCAGAAGGTAGCAAGCGCGTTTTTATCCTGTTAATAATTCTGTTCATTTTAATTAGTGTTTACGGCGAATTTGAAAGGGTTGAGGCCGCGCTTTAATTAACGAGATTTTTCCCGTTGTTTGTTTGAGGCAGATGGAAACCGGACTGAACTGGATTACGCTGGTTTCCTCACTTTATCGTTTTCTGTTCCTTAGTCAGGTTAAGCTGTAACAGATTTTTTAAGTACCATGTACAAATTATTTTGCTACCATTAACAACTATTTTTGGGAAATTATCACGTAATCCTGAGGCCTAAGTACCTAATTTAATTAAGGGTAAAAATAAGACAAAAAGGAGAGTACCAAATTAGGCACTAATGATTTCACCACAATTCTCTTCGACACATAAACAACGGCAGAATATCTCCTAATTAACCCAAACCGTAATTAAGATAGATCCAGTAGGTTTTCAAGAAACACCATTTTGTACGTTAGCTGCTTCTGTAAGAAAAACCTACACTAAAAAGTAGAATAATAATTACTAATTACCTACTTGTTTATTAGGACGAATTATTAATATTTATGTAGGTATACCATGATTGATACTTCTGGAGTCGGTGCCAAGATTATGAAACATGTAAAGTTTGCCTGCACCGACTCCAAAAGTATCAATCATGGTATACCTACATAAATATTAATAAGTCGTCCTAATAAATAAGTAGGTAATTAGTAATTATTATTCTACTTTTTAGTGTAGGTTTTTTGGAGTCGGTTTTTTTTTTTTTTATAAAATTTAACTTATTTCTTGCTTTTTAGTTAACTAATTATTACCTTGATGTTACCACTGAAGGTAGGCAGTACATCGAGACCATATTCTTAATGTATATTATAAAAAAGTTCATCCCCAATTTTCCACCCTTGGGGGTGAAATATTTTCTTCAAATTCGCATGAAACCACCCTTTTGATAATACCTATTCAACAAAAAAGTAATCGTTCTAATTGGTTTCTAATCGGCGGAGATATTGCGTATAAAAAAGTTCATCCCCAATTTTCCACCCTTGGGGGTTGTTTTTTTTATTATTAAATTTAAATGGGACCACCCTTGAGGTATTACCTATACGCTGAAAAAAGATTTTTTCAAATCGGTTCATAATTGGCGGAGTTATCGCGTAACAAACATAGAAAAAAAAAAAACATACGGGTCGAATTGAGAACCTCCTCCTTTTTTTGAAGTCGGTTGAAAATAGCTTAAATCTCTTAGATGGAAAGAATATTATGTGCTCTTTAAGATGACTTAATAATGGTTTGAAAGTATTAGCAAAATGAAAAACTTTCCTAAGTATTTCAGCAATAAGAAAACATTAATTCTGTACGATATTCTCAATTTTTCAGAGTAATACTTCTGTTTCTGTTTCCATCATCCTGGCCAAACCTTGAAGGTCTAATTGTGAGGAGTCCTTAACACCTCCGAGTTTTGAAACTCGTTTCTTTCAAACTTATTTAATTTTCGTTGCAATTACGGCTGCTAATTAAATAGAGTTATTCAGATTTGCACCGAAACGATGGATCTCGAAGTTTTTCAAGTTTATTAATGTACGGAGAAAGATAAATTTCAGTAATCTTTTGAAAAAGTACCCACCCTCTCTTTGCATCAAGTCTGTTGTACAGAAACTTTTGCAGATTATTTTTGTGCATTTGCATACAAAAGATAATATTTTTGATGTGGATTTTATGTTTAGGTTAGTACGATTTTTACGTTGCTTTTATTAATCTATATATATAAAAGAAAGTCGTGTTAGTTACTTCGCTTATAACTCGAGAACGGCTGAACCGATTTAGCTGAAAATTGTCAGGGAGGTAGTTTAGAGCCAGGAGAAGGACATAGGATACTTTTTATCCCGTTCGAAACAAAAAAAAAGTCTGCTTATTTATTGCCATTAAGGCGGAACAAAGTTCGCCGGGTCAGCTAGTCTATTATATGTATAAAAGAAAGTCGTGTTAGTTACTCCACTTATAACTCAAGAACGGCTGAACCGATTTAGCTGAAAATTGTCAGGGAGGTAGTTTAGAGCCAGGAGAAGGACATAGGATACTTTTTATCCCGTTCTAAAAAAAAAAATGCTTATTTATTGCCATTAAGGCGGAACAAAGTTCGCCGGGTCAGCTAGTTAGTTTTATAGAACTTGTGAAGCTGATCCATCGGTTTTTCTGTAACAGCATTTTGAGTAAACATTTCTGGAACAAAAATATATGGACAAATTCTGCTTTTGGGCACTTACAAGTCTCACTCACTCACAATATTGGTTTAACGTAAACAAACTCACAAAAATGTTTTTCAATTTGTATGTCCTATCAAAGAATCGTACTCCGGATGGAAAGAACCAAACTCAAACCAATAGACCACAGAGGCTTTAAGGTATAATGTGGGCACTCCATCCTTCCGAGTTGAATAGCATGCTCGGCCCTTTCATACTTCACAGTCGAGTAAGTTAACGATTTTTAAAGTGAAAAGCTGTAGTAAACTGCACCGCGCGGGCTGCGGCCGGCCTGCTCAGTCGAACGTAATGAACACTCCAAACTTGATACATTGTATGAGAATGTAGTAAGCTTACTGTTAACTGCAAACGTACGGCTGGTCAAATCGAAATTTTTTGAGGGATTGGCTGTATTAATCTTGGAAACAGACTTGAGTGAATTTAGCCATTTTATAAGACCGTCTTACTTAAAGGCGTTATGAAAATGGATAGACTCAATCGCTACTAATAATATCTAAACCGCTTAAGTTAGACGCTTGAAATTTGGCATGCAGGTATCTTAGTAAACTTAAAGCTTAGTTACAACAGGATATTGCAAAATTCCCACGGGAACGGGAGTTAGCGGGAAAAAACATTTGTATGAAAAAATCTAAACCGCGTAAGATAGATGAAGGGGGTAAAACGGGATCCACGCGTACGAAGTCGCGGGCGGCCGCTAGTAATTAATAAATGCGAAAGTAACTCTGGATATCTGTTACGCTTTCACGTCTAAATCACTGAATCAATTTTGATGTAATTTGGTATAGATATTCTGGGAAAGGATAAGGGATAGGTTATATCCCGGTTTTTGAAACAGGAACGGGCGCGTTTAATGACTAAGTTATATCAACAACTAATCGAATTTTCCAAATATTGAATGGGTTAACTTTAAATTTAAACCTGTACTGTATGCAAGCACCACACCAAACTCGAAATTTGACTAGTCAATCTCAATTAGCACCCACATAAATCGTCACTACCTTTCTGAAAGATCGTAAATAAGAAAATCAGAAGATCACAAGAATCCTACTGCAATTACCTCCACTGTGGAGCAGTCAAACATAATGAACTCTCCAACTTGGACCATTCGCATGCGAGAGCCAGGTTTTTGGACATGAAAATCAGAATTTTACTTTTTACGGCTTGATTCTTACGAGTACGAGTAATATAAAACCGGACTAAGATAAGACTAAAACACACAGTGGCTGTGCAGCATTAAATTCAATGTGCTTAATAAACTCTGTTGTAGTACCTATAAGTATGAAAGTTTGAAAAAGCATAAAATACAAATACTCACCGCGAAAGGTTGATTTTATGATACATTCAGTTTCAATTGGTCAATAAATATTTCATTGACTTTACTTAAAACAGGTTAACTGTTTAAAACGATTTTAAGTAGGTAAAGCTGCAGCTACACTAGTCAGTGAGTAGATTGTGATTCATGTCAGATCATATTTTTTAACTTTGTAGACATTAAGGCTGAGTTGCACTTTGACCGTAATTATGACGATAACCGTTGGTTTTTGTATGGAATTTGACAGATTTTTGACGTTTGTTAAAGTTAAAGTAAGATGGTGCAACCCAGCCTAAAAGTTATTAATAAATATGGAATTGACTCCATAAGTGAGAATGCGGTTCGTGCATTAAAATAAAAATGTCAGATGCAGCCTCCCCCGGCGGCGCAGTGGAAATGGGTCGAGAGCCCTCACGAGTGCTGACGCGTTTGCTTAGGAACCGCTGCGAGCTGCGGCGGCTTATATCTACACTTTAAATGCCAGTTACAGTCTTCCACACTTCGGTAGCAACCGTAGGTAAAATACTGTTTTAATGCAATTACAGTTAATTGATGATGCTACTGACTTTAAGCTTTCTTTGATGACTTTAATTTAATGTCTTATTTACGAGTAAATAGTACAATAAAAACTACTGTTTCTGATAAGCTGGATTATAAAGAGGATTTTTGTGACAGGGGAAGTAATAGCTACGGAATCTTAAGTTTTTTAAAAACTTCAACAGCTTTCACAAATTGTGCCTAAAATATAGGTAACTATGTAGAAAGAATCTGCAGTTTTGTATCGCCCTAAATAAACCCCATTCTAAATGATATTATGTTTAAACCACCGCAAATAATAATTAAAAAACTTGATGCATTCAAGAACCAAATTTGTATGAAGGCATAAAACTATCACCGTCGTCACTAAGTCCATAAACAGATGTTTAACGGAGTCTGGCAAGTTATTTCGGGGCCGGCACTGGGCGTTAAAATAACAATAACACTGCCGGAAGATTAAAAATACTCGCTTTTAATTATGTTTACCGACAAAAAACTTCATGTCTAAGGGCGAGGTCACACGAGACTGCGCTTCGTCGACATAGTAGAAAGGTTTCAATATTGTTTTTTATGCATAACAAGGCAGGTATTTGACCACAATCGCTCAATTATAACTCATTAAAATAAATTGAAAGTGGGTTGCACCATCTTACTTTAAACAAACGTCAAAAGTCTGTCAAACAAAAAACACCGGTTATGGTTATAGTCACCTAAAAGCAGTAATAATAAGATGTTGGAACTCAGAGCCTAAGCATTTTACTGTTGTTTACCATGGAATTTACCTAACGAAGACTCAGTCCTTGAAGAAAAGCACTGGTTTATGTGATTAAACAACAATATTACAAAGCTATAAAATATCTTGTTTATTTAGTCGCAAAGGACTTAAAAGGTTTTATTTACTAAAAGTGTAAATACCCTGAATTTTACCTGAACAAATTCAGTATTTCAGGCCCACTAACCGCGGTTTTTGTGATATTTATGCTAAACTAATGTGCTAAGCAAAGTGCTGATACTGAGCAACTTCCTCCGCTTTATCAAGTCCTTATCACCCGGAACACTCGTAACGGCCCGGTTGAACAGTTCAGCTATAGAAAAGTATGAACAGAAAACCTTAGTTTGGAAAAGTTTTAAAAGAAAAATACATTGCAAACGAGTTCCAATAAATATTGTAGTTATTAATTTGTAATGGAAGTGACAATAAAGCCGAATAACGTGATAATATCGTTGTGCATTGTGCATACATTCTCCGAAAAATAGAATGAAAGTAACGACATGAGCAGGCATTTACTTTTTGCAATTTCAAAAGCTCTTTCAGTTTAATAATTTTACTATACCACTGTTTCGAGACAATAAAGTCATGGTTAAACTGGAGGACAAACGGAACAATATGTTGTTCATTAACTAAGTACGTGGAATTTTCATAGACATTTCTACAAACGCTCGCTTATAAAGCTCGTACTAGCAACATACTGCAAATAGAGTTATATTGCACATTTGAAAATAACTTGCCTACCTACCTACATAATTTTGTGTTTTTGTTGTTTTTTTTTCTGTATTGTGTCTGTTTTACTGTGTCAATAAACCTATTCTATTCTATTTATTCAATTCAATACATTGGGGGACATTTTGCCTCTGAGTGGACCTATGTCTGAATACGTCCCTGACGCCTTAAAAAAACTTAAAAAACAAAAATACAGGATAAACTGTTACACCAAACCTTGTCACAGCATTAATTAGTTAGCTGTTCTTTCTAGCCTGTACCAAAACTGCCCCAGGCCAAATATAAGTCGGCCTAAAACAACAAGCAAACAACTCGCAAGAAACGCAAACTTAACTGCTACTAACTTGGAAATTAACTTGAAAAAAGCCATGGCTAGCCGTGGCTGTCCGTTCGGGAGGCGATATGTTTTTGCTAATCCTAAGTAAACCGCCGAATGTTTCGGTGTGGTTGGTTATCTTTGAAACTCGGGGCACTCAATATTCGATATTACGCAGTTTATTTATTTTAGTTAGCCTTAGATAGAAATTTGACTTTGGCAAAGGGTTAGGCACTTTCGTGAATTGGCTTTAAATAATACAAATATTTACAATATAGCGTTCGCCTGTGAGTTCGTTTATAGCAAAGTTTAAAATAACACAGGCAGGGAAATTAGACTCTACATTTTTACTCCAAAATCGCCGCTATTAGAACTACATAAGACCCCACAGTGTTTATCTTGGATATGCTGTCGTTCGTAAATCAATTCACAAACAGCTTAATCAGAAGTGAACAGGCCCCAACTTTCAGTGATAGCACAGAATAAATCTATACTTTTATACGAATATTATAAATGCGAAAGTAACTCTGTCTGTCTGTCTTGCTTTCACATCTAAACCACTGATTCGATTTTGATGAAATTTGACATAGAGATAGTTTGAGTCCCGGGAAAGGACATAGGATAGTTTTTATCCCGGTTTTGAAACAGGGCGCGCGCGATAAAGTTTTTCTGTGACAGGTATAAGCGGGCGAAGCCGCGGGCGGAAAGCTAGTACTGTGATAAACTGAATTCCACGCTAGCAGAATCGTATATTTTTACCTAAAATGACGAAATCTGAAATGTTAATGTCTTCTAAACCCTTTATTTTTCAATTAAGCCTTTAAATTGTCCAATTTGAAACTCATTAGTTTTTTTTAATTACTTTTTCATCCTTGCAGATAAATATTCATTTTCGCTGTAATTATTTGCGAATGAAAAATAATTTGTTGTGAGACAAATATTTGATTGAGCTTAAAAGTCTTTGTTGGGTTAAAACTTATTTGAAATTCTCTTTAAAAATTTTATCGATAGCGAAAACCGATTATGGCTTAATAATGAGAAAAAAGCCTTTTAAAATCGGGTTTACGAAGTATATTAGTGTTTTTATGAATGAAAAAAACTTGCTTGGCTTTTTTATCGTTTATGTTAAGAAACCAAAATTGAGGTCACAAACTTAATGTAATCTAATAATAGATGATTTAAGTTTGGTCTGAGGAGTCCTTTTTCGAATGTGGCACACAATATAATGATTTTTTATCTCTTGAGAATCGAACTCAGTGCCTCTGGCTTAAAAAACGTCGTATTCCACCCACTAGGCAGAGTTGCACCATATTACTTTAACTTTGACAACGTTAAAAATCTGTCAAACTCCATACAAAAAGCACCGGTTATTGTTCTTGTTACGGTTAAATAAGGTGCAAGTCAGCCTAAGCCATGGAGGTGTTAGTTGTAGTAGTGAAAATATTGGAATCATACCCCATTGTCTTACGACCATCCCCACACGTCTGAAGAGCGGCGGTGATGTGTTTATGTCTTGGCACTCGTCATCCCCTCCCTTTGAGACAGCTTTCACGGCTTGAATGGTTTTTACAACGCCCTGCGTACAAACAATGTGGCATGTGTTTTGTAACACCCCGTGTTAGGGCTTTCGAATGTAATACCAATTTTAAAGGTAGTGACGATATGGCTTTAAACAGTTATAAATGGGTTTTGTGACAAAAAAGGAAATGACTTTTCTGTATTACAAAGCTTTAATATTTATAATTAACTATTATGTGTGTAGCTGAATGAGTACTTTTGTATTGACATGTACTCGTAAAAGCTTTAGGTTACACATATAAGCCACTTCAAGTTTATATGTTTTGTACATAGTACCCAAAGTAAGGCTGGGTTGCATCATCTTACTTTAACTTTAACAAACGTCAAAATTTTGTCAAACTCCATACAAAAACACTGGTTATCGTTACAGTTATGGTCAAAATTAAGTGGTGCAACTCAGCCTAAGCAAATCTTTTGCTTTTGCTATGTCCAAGGATATATTTTTTGTACAAAGTTGATGATGCGTGCGGCGTTACATGTGCAGCGTGTAGATATGCGTGTACACGTACAGGCACGCGTCATTATGCTTATCGGACGCGGAGATGGCACGCTCCCGTGCTCCGAATGTGTACTCATTTTTTGTGGCATTATCTTCCGTAGAGTTGCCAGAACACCTTTGTTTTTTTGCTGCATAATAGCATCTATAACCATAATACATAGAGTCTAGGTATCTATGTGACTGACCGTACTTTAAAATACCAAATAAGAAACAAATGTTATCATGTTTTTAGATGTTCACCCATACCATACATCACTACACAAGTAGGTAAACTTATAATCGTGACTAGAATTTATAGACGCATATCTACTTTATAAAATGACTAGCTTTCCGCCCGCGGCTTCGCGCGCGTGGACTACATTATCTACATATTGGAACCCTATTTTTTTCCAAAATAAAATTTAGCCCATGTTACTCGTGGATAATGTAGCTTTCGAATGGTGAAAGAATTTTTAAAAACGGTCCAGTAGTTTTTGAGCCTATTCATTACAACCAAACAAACAAACAAAGTTTTCCTCTTTATAATATTAGTGTAGATAAAGATACCAAGAACATATATTTTTCATGGCAGTGCCCCACCTCCCTGAAACGACTAAATAAAGTGTTCCAAATTAATAACCTGTTAATTGACAAAAATTACACACCATTATAGGCTAGTGTTCTTTTTGTTATTTATAAACTTCTATTTCGATCGGTGAATTAAACCATTAGACATTATTATTTCTTTTTATAGTTGAGGATAGAAAACAAAATTATTGCTCGTTATTGTTTGGAGTATAACAAGTTTTGATGTACATGATAATTTAAGTTTTGTGTTAGGTAAACATTTGACGGTCTTCCTGATAATTCAACATTCGTAGGTACGACAATAATAGAAATCCAATATTCCAAGGTTAACATTGAGTCAACATAGCGTGCAAATTGAAATAAATTATAAAAGAGTGATCTTCACAAATGTGTTAGGCAGCCCTGACGCGGTGTGATGACGCGTGCGCGTCAAACGCACGCGCTGCGGGGGTTTGTGGCATCATTCACTCACTCACGCATTGTAGCGATCATTCACTCGCTCACTCGCGAAACCAGGACGGACAGCTCTTTTGCTTTCAAGGACGCATTAGAGCGAAAATATTCAAGAGCTGATGCTGATTGTGCATTACAATACGTTTACTGTGTATCTTTACTCGGATGAAAAGGGGGTGTAACTAAAATGTCTTTTTTGTTGCGAGTATCTGAATTTGAAATACAGGACCATGCGATAACTGATAGGTATGTTGTTGTCTTACTTTAATCTTAGGCTGAGTTGCACCACCTTTCTTTAACCAAATAAATAAATAACCATAACTATAAGTTAGACGGACGAGTTTGACGAACTTTTGACGTTTGTTATACATAGTTAAAGTAAGATGGAGCAACCCAGCCTTCTCCTATGTCGGAGGAGGCGAGAGCCTTATACTGTGTTTTTCTAGCTTTTTAGTTTCCTAATTTTAGACAATAAGACACAAATACATTATACCTAAAATATTGTCTAGATATATTGTACCTAAAGTTTGTATCTAATGGAGCGACATTGTCATCTTGACAAAGCTCCTTAAATAAAGAGAAAAAAAAAACATATTATTAATTTCAATGTTGCCCTTTCGGCTTAAAGATTTTCATTATTTTTTATTTAAGGCGACATACATGTCACTTACATGAGTACATTTACAAATAAACACAATTTTGACTATTGACATTGACTTTGAATAAGTTGAACGTCCTACAAATATTTTTTCCCGCCCGAGCCGAGAGTCGACACGGAACACTCGCCACTTCGTCAACACTCCATCCCGAGTGGTGTTTGTAATTATCGCCGATTGGCGTCTGCTTTCTTTCAACAGACAAATGTGTGATTCGACTAATGGAAGATATTTTTGGTTTGAGTAAAAAGGGAAGTGTAAATTCGTTCATTAATTTAGTGGGGCGTGGGCGCGGTTGAAAACATTACAGTTATTGTGAAATAGCATCTATTAAAATTACATAAGCTTACAGTGCTTTTAGCTTGATGTACCATCGTCTTATCATACATTGATTAAAGCTTCTCAACATGACGCATGATTTTTATACCAATAACCAAGAAAATAAACAAAGAAGGATATTGTTTATCTTAAGCAAACTAAGCAAAGCCCTTAAATGCAAGTCCAAAAGTACAGACAGCAAACAACAAATTAATTACCGGCTCCCAAACTCATCAGCGAAGTGTTCGCGAAACCGGTTTGAACCGGCTCGCGGCAGTGCGATCCGGCTGCAACCAGACAGGTAAATATTAGTTTATGGGATAATAAATCTCCGCAGTTTCGGTTTAATATCCTGCGCTCAGATAACCCGAGTAGGGGTGCCAAATATAACAATTTCCGCCGAAGTGGAGCAACTATAGCTTTTGATGAATTTCTACGATTTACGGGCAAAGAAAGCGCGCATTTTCGTACGTACCTATCGTTTGCGGTAATTGAAAACCTTTTTGTAGAGCATCACTTTGTTTGACCCACCGGCGGATGGTGGCACTCAATAGTGCATGAGCTTGTGTGTAAGATTTTTAAAATTTTTCAATGCCTCCTTATTTTGAAGCTCGTGATTCTTTTACTTGTACCAATTCGGTTCTTAGATGGGTGCAAAACTCTAAATTACTTCAACAGATAAATTATGTACCTATCTTGTTAGTGATTCATAAAAAAATAAATCAATTTTTTTATATCACATACACCTTAATTTCATTTAAACGATTACCTAATTAATTATTAACTGAAATTCCTTAAACGGTCTACCACTTACTCATTTCCCCCAGGCTGTTCGCTTATAAATACCGAAGCACAGATAATCCAGCTATTATCCAGGACCAATTTCCGGTTCTAAATCACCGACGACGCCGATAGTTGGAGCACTCCTGGAGGGACGCATTCCTCCCGCCTCCCGCGAGCTTAGAATAGTTTCGGTTCTTGTAATCGCGGTACGGTTTGCACCAATTCGGTCAAACTTACAAACTAGTTACTCGTACTTGTACTAAGGCCGAGTTGCACCACCTAATGTTGACCGTAACATTGACTATAACCGGTGTTTTTTGTATGGAGTTTGACAGATTTTTGACGTTTGTTAAAGTTAAAGTAAGATGGTGCAACCCAGCCTTAGTCGTTCTTTGGGTAGCCAATTGGCCATGTCAGTGCTTCTAACGTTTGTCAATGTCATGTAAGCGTGAAGCTGTAGACATTACTCGTTTCGTTCGTTCGTTTCGGCCGAAAGACGTCCACTGCTGGACAAAGGCCTCCCCCAAGGATTTCCACAAAGACCGGTCCTGCGCCACTTGCATCCAGGCAACTCCCGCGACCTTCACTAGATCATCGGTCCACCTAGTATTACTCGTTTACCAAATATTTATTAAAATTATTATCTCTCCAATGACTTAAACCTAAAATGTACTTACGACAGTTTCTATGGTGTCTTTGCAGTGTGGTTTCTGTCGGCACTAGGCTTCCCTGCGTGATCGAATCAGAAATTAGGAGATCCACAGGAGAATCAAAGTGCCTGACCCGCAGAATCACTAAAATCAAGTGGCAGTGGGCGGGGCACATTCTCGTAGCTCGCAGAGCTGATGGCCGCTATCTATGTGCCCAAAGCAGTTTGAATATGTTTGCCTTATTCCCTTCTTTCAAAGTATAGGTACATGTCAGAATTAGTGCGAGAGCATGGTAAATAAAGTAATGCAATGGTAAACTGCTACTTTATCAGTTTGTGCTACATTTTGTCGACTAAGCAGTGCACACTTCACAACGGTATTTTACTGATGCAGAGTCAGGTAGTAGTTTGAAATTTGTAAGGACCAAAACTGTAAACAGCACTTAACATAGCTCCTGCAATTTGGGACGTGTAGACCGTTCGGATTGCGAACTACTTACTTAGATAGCTGCCTAAGAGTAAAAATAAAATGAACGGATTTTAATTAAACTTCACGCAAACGACGGCGTGGGCGTCCGTTAGTTTTCCAATATCTCCGTCAACAGTGCTATCATTCTAATACTTTTTAAATCCGGCTTCGTCTGGCCGTCCATATTGGAAGCCGCCGCACAAACCGAATGGAGTTTGTCAATAAGATTATTGCTCAAGACTGTTAACTTAATTAATAACAAGAGCGTTCAAGCTCCCCGGGGACTAAAACCGGGAATAACCGGAATGATCCGGTTGTGATCACCCGGACAAACATTGCCAGTGTTGGTATAGACACTTAGGGATGGGCTGAGGACTCGAGTTTAAAGTAGAGATGAAACGGATAGTTGTTTGGCCGGATACCGGATACCGGATATCCGGCCAGCTGCTAGGCCGGATAGCCGGATATCCGGCGGCCGGATAGTTGGCCCATTGTCTCGTTGTATGTCGTAACGAGTATAGTGCCGCACAGGTGCTTCGAACGCGATCAGTGGGTCTATTAGTAGAATAGACTAGTCGACACTTTTGGAAAATCGAATCCGTCCTAATAGAATGTCAGATTTTGCCACTTGTCTAGGGGGCAGATCAATTCAATTTCGGCTGCAATCGTGAGTGTGTGATTGAATAGCGAAAATTTAACTATACTGGTCATTTGAAAATTATAAATAACTTGAAAAAATCGAACTGCCTAAGGCGGGAATTTTCAAATTAGTTTGAGATGCGACTCTTAACGCTAAAAATTAAAATAACTATACTGGTCATCACAAAAATCGGCCCACCTACGTTTTACAGTAAAACTCGTTTCTACTGACACAGTCATGGTGCCCCAACAATATTGGTATTATTTGAAAGCCCAATAAATATCCTTAAAGAAAAACACATTTAATTTCTTAATAAACGATTAACATAAACGCGATATACAATAAATGTGCACAGAATAAGTAATAGTACAGGTACAGAAGGATTACTCCGCACGACGATTTAAATAAATGCGAGTCTTGCTGCGACGCGATACAGTGGAATTCAGCTCGCACAGCACTACGTACCTACAATTTTATTCACCTACAAGTTTTGTCTCTTTCTATCGCGTGCCTCTGAACTCTTCTTACGCTGTTAGGGTTGCTGTCTAGTGAAAAAATAATTAATCTACTTATTTGTAATGAGGTACGTATGTAGGTAAGTAAAAATAACATTTCAAATATACCTAATTAGGATTAAAAAAACTTGTTCTATTACAATGTCTTCATTCATACCTACCTATTTTAACATAAGACAGATAAATTAAACATACTATTACAGAAAAATAAAGAATCCTATACTATCCTAAGAATTTTATTATTGATTACCTACATGGCCAACATACCTTTCAGCATCTTTGGGAAGCGAAAAAAAAAGATAAATCCGGTAATTTCTCTTCGAATTTAAACACCCGAACGCCGCACAATATTTCTTTCTCTTTATGTCCATTTTTAAATAATACTTCGATCATAGAATTATAATCATACTAAAACGCAAGCCAGCGTCCTGACGGGCGAGCGCGTGACACTCGACTGATATAATACCCGCCGGCGGGGCGCTTCGCTGTAGGTAATTATCGGATGTACCGCGCGGAGTGAGCCAGGCCTGACTGTATGTACTATCTATTCATTATTTTTTGATTATCACATGCTTTAACATTAATTTAGAAATGTACAAATTTTGTATGCCAACAAGGCTGATTACGGCTTGAAACCATTTTTTGCTTACACCATACTGCTTACCTGCATTTCACAAATCAATTATTTGTCGAGGTCCATTTGTATTAATTTCCAAGAATCAAGAGCTTCCTTGTTATGGCTAAAAAAATATTGCAATATTTTACACAATAATCCATTGTCCGTGTTCCAGGAAAAGTCAAGCTGATGACAATCGGATATGTGAGCTTTATTCAGTTCTGTTTCAGTTCCTGAACCGGATGGTTCTCAATTTCATTTGCTACAAACGAGCAAATAAATAAATGTTATTTGCAAATAAATAAATAAAATATTTTCGGTGAACAAAACCGGTATCCAAATGGGAACAACACACAGGTAAAGTACTTCTTCTCCTTTACCAACGTGTCGTGAAAACACAAAACCTGAAAAAATCACGAGTTGTTATTGAATATTCAGCTTAATAAAGCCTGAAAATGGTTATTAATACGAAAAGAGGATATTTATTAAACTCTGTTTTTTGCGACTTTGTGGAGTCGGCCATTTCGTGGAACTCCCTGCCGATGTTTCCCCGTCTCTCCATCGGTTTCCAGAATTCCAAGTTATGCCTTCTGCCCGCGTCTTTGTCCCGCATAAATTAATTTGCTAATTAGCGCCTTCCAACTATTCCGGGATTGGGTTCAACAATAACTGGAATATCTGGAGCCATTGTTGTGTGTCGGTGCGGTTCGTGAGTTATCATTGTTTCGTTTTGTAGAAACAATTGTATTGTCTTCATTGGCTCAGTGTTTGTCATCTGTTTGCTTAATTTTTAATCTTCTATCTGAATTATGAATGAATTTAGAAACAAATTAAGGTAGTCCGAATTTTTGATCATGTAGACTTGTAGAAACTGAGATTACTTACAGATTTTAGTGTCAGACTTCTTGAGTGTTCTCCTAATCAGAATTATTTATACTCATATATCTAAGTGTTTTTTTTGTGTTTTCACTTCTTTTGTGTTTTCATTCATTCTTTTGTGTTCATTTTTATTTGTGTTTTCGTGTCAAATAAAGGTTTTTCTATTGTATTCTATTCTATTCTATTCTAAGTATTGGCTGCAGCTGTAGTAACTTTAATAATTTTCATAGTTAATATGGAGTAGAAATCAGTTTTAAATACACTACAATTATAAATTCCATCGCGCAAATCATGTTCAAACATTAATTTTGTTGTTAAGAGTACCTATTCTCTCCAGTAACACTACAATTTTCCTCTCTAACAATTGTGGCACCCTTCATAATAAGACATATTTGGGCCAAAAATGATGGGCATGTTTTTGCTAAATTATGAAATGATATCACATAATAATAACCCGGTTTCTGAGCCTTATTAACAATGGACTACCTTTGAACATCATCTGTAGCCTCATTCCCAGTCCAGACACGTGGAGGGGCTTAGTTGATTAGTCTAAGACTCTAAGGCAAAAGAGGAGCCAAGTTGCTCGGCGTTCTACTGTTTTACTACGGCTACGTGTTGCGACCGGCGTTGTTGCGACTTCGAAATAGCGGAAAGTTAGCCATTTTCGCGACAAAAAGGGAGTCTAGATAGTTCATGAGCACGGAGTCTATGATACATGTAAAAGTTCGGGAGCGATGATCCCAAAATAGATTTCGATCCGGGGCAATTAGCATGCCCGCTCAACTTTGTTGAGATACATTCTCTTTCAATTTATTCGTGTTATTTATAGAACTTTCCAATTAAGTTAGCACGAGTGAGACGACCTGTAAAAACAAAGAGTTTATCAGTGTTTTATTCGTCGACAGTTACACCTGATGAAATTGTAACATTCACGTTAACTGCGTCGTCAGCGAACAAGGTTAACGTTCGTCTTAATTGGTTATCATGACCAAATTAATTAAACAATGTTACATTTGGTTTTTAACGGGCAGAATAAAGTTGTCGAAAACAGCCTCAAATACTGAACTGTCGGCTCTAAATAATTCACGAGATGCCATAAAGTGGCCGCAGTTGACGAGCGGGCCCTGGCGAACTACTACAAGTATAGGCGTGCGCTGTTCGTTTTTTTTTGTCGAAAAGATAAATAAAAATTAAATGAAAATCTGTATATTATATTATGATTATGATAGGTACAAACTATGTACGCGTGGTATGCATTATCTTGCTATCATAAATTAAAAACAAGGATTTTGCGCTCATTTTGCGCGCTGAAATAAGAATCAATTCGAATCGGGGTAAATTATCTTGGGACTTGTCTTACAAACGTAAATATTCAGATAAAAATGGAATAGAAAGGTTCGAAGTTTAGTATCAATTTCCCTCTTGTGTGAAGTGGAAGACATATGGGTAGTTCTACAAATCAGGGAATTTTACGGGGCTCAACTTGCAGCTCCTTAAATTACCAATTAATAGTTTTCGTTTTAGGGTATTAATAAAGTTTAACTCACATAGTACTTGGTCACTGAATTTCAACACGTTTTAATAAAAACATCCCAGACAAAAATGGCTTCAAATGGGAAAAATTCTCATTTCCCTGTGGGGTGACATTCCAGAATTCATGATGTAAATCACAATAAAAAATATATAAAAATATAATTAGTCAAAAATAACATTGTATTGAAAGTAACCATTAGTGTATCTTTCATTTAACCTATATGGATTATGTTTGAATTCCCTATTTACATAATTTTTTGATTGCTGAACAAAGGCGACACGAATTAAGTATCACTTCCCTGCCACCTATAAACACGTTAAAATCTGTAACAAAACAAAGGGTAAGCCACGTTGTCGTTCTTATGTATTTAAGTATGCAGTTAAGTTCGCCTAGTGAAACGTTTATTTCGCCCAAATCGTCAGTCAGTTAGACGCAGCTACGCTGTTATCATCGTCTGTCGTGTCTGGGCCAGACAACTTCTCACTCATCTGTTACGTATTTATAACAGTATTTTATATTATTTTAGGGCAATTATGAAACAATATTGTCAAACTCGCTTGCGTCCATTGACTGATAATATTAAATTTGATATGAAGTTTATATAATTCATGATTTTGGCAAAATACATCAAAAATCTCACTTCCCTGTGTATCATTTCCCTGGGTTTACGAAGAAAATGGAAAAGTTAATATCGACTAACCAGCAAAACTTACTGCCATATAAAGGCATTTTACAAATACACTAAGTGCAGGCAAATGCATACACTCCATTGAAACTGGATACTCCATTTTGACTTGCTTGACTCTATACAAACTTTTAGCTGTTTCTGCAGTAACGTGTGCGAGCACTTCCAAATAGGTATCGTAAAATATTCTTCCATGAAAGCAAATGTTGATGACGCTTAAACTGAATCTGAAACTGAGACCAGTAATGCCTGCAACACCAGTATTTTGATTCATCAGACTTGGTTGACCTTACGGGTGTACTGGGACTGAATAAACATTGATGATCCTGATGGATTGCTGGAGATGCCGAAAATAGATACTAACGAATTGTTTCTAGTCGTAGAAAAGCGTCGAGGAAAGAAGAGGAAGATAATAGAAGGAGATACGAATAGTAGGGAAAAGTCAAAGAGATCAGGTGACGGAAAAAGAAGCAACCTAAATGAGTTCCATGTTCAATTAATAGTGGACCTTTATGATGCACATAAAAGTATTTTTTATTATTTTTAGAGTAAAGACTATAAACTTAAATGCATCTTTCAGTTAAATTTTCACTATCCTGTATATGTTCTCACTTCCCTGTCCATCGAAAATAGAAAAACCGCTATAAAATCAATATTTATCATAATTTTGTCTGGCCCGTTAAAAATTGGATATGTTGTAGTATATTCTCGGTCTTTAGTCACTGTTTATACTGATTACTAACAAAAACTGGAGATTCATTTTATGGTCCTAAATAATTCCACCGTGAGTAGAACTACCCAGATGACAGAAGCGTAAGTGAAAACACCATTAGAAATAAAATGTCTCCGAGGATTGAGGTCAAAGTTAGTCGAGCGTGTAACCTCTCATGCAGATGTCATTGATCGATGAACCACTGTAACTAATAGTTTTCATCTTGTTTTCCCCAATGTATCATTTTATCAAGTATAGCATTTTACCATTGGCACATGACAGAAATCGGCACATCGAGTTGAAAACTGTAACAGCTTACGTAAATGCTAATTTGTAAGTAAAATGCATATTCGAATATGCTGTCGTCTTGTAGGTAACTGATTGCTGGAGCTTTATTTTAGGTTTGGATTTAATTTTGTTCATTTTGTAGCTATCAAAATTTATTACCACCTATCGCCATCTAGCTTCCTTTAACAAATTGATCTAATCTCGACAACCATCGATATATCAGTCGAGCGTGTCCCATCACTAATCCCAACAAATAAAAACTTTATTATCTACACAAGAAGTTTCGGGCTAAAACTTGGCCTAGCATTTTTCGCTGTCAACTTTTTATTTTCGAGAAGTTTTATGTTACATTGTGGTTAGAATAGGGTTTAGAAGTGCTTAGGAGTTTGTTGAAGATGGTGTGAGTAAGCAGGACGTACCTAACTACTGTTGTAGGACTTAACTAAGTGCAGGTCTTATCGTAACTTGTTATGTGAGCAACTAAGCAGCCAGCTTGGGTGCAGAAAGGCATGAGCTATAATACGACCATGGCAATGTAACGGTTATCATGATGAGTTGTAATCAGTCACGTCGGTCACAGTAGCACAACCTTGCACGTGATTATCACTGGGTGCTATTTTAAGACTCTTTAAGCTGGTCCTACCTTGAGTCAAAGAAAAAGTAACACTATGGGTATTAAATTAGATCACCTAGCTTAGAAACTACGCGAAGCTTGTTTGTACATGGCAACTAAATAGCGGATAGGGTCATAATAAACTTGACTGTATATCAAAAAGTGAGTATTACTCTGTATTACGCAAGTTACCAACATAAATGTAGTCGTTTTTCCCATAACACAACAAAAGCTGTCCCCATTATCAGTCGCTTTTAAATACTTCATTAATTTGCGGAAGCGCAAATGGCTTGTATTTTTAAGCCATAGCCGGACAAAACAACAATAGAACCCAAACCCGGCAAGCAGCGTAAGTTACGGTAACACCCGTTGTGTGCTCAGTAGGGGGGTGGGGGTGCACTAAACGTTTTTAGAAATAAACATTTTTGGAACGACGCCAACGCAGAGTTAACTTTTTGAGAAAAGAGCAACAACACGATTTATATCTGAAAAATTCTACGGGCAATTGATTTTAACGGTTACGCGAAATTCGAAGTAAAATCGGACACGGACGATGTTAACGTTGTGATTGCAACTGTGCGCTTAATGTGCAGGAAGTAAGGTACATTTCGTGTTTCGACTGGAGTTATTTGGATAAGCTTCATGGTCGGATTACCTATGAATTAACAAACAATTTAATTATAGGATAACTCTATCTAATTTAAGTTGAATTATAATTTTAACTGAAAATTATTTAGTGTTAGGTATTAATCAAACCATAATGTAGTTTAGGTCATTTCAATATTGGTCGAATAAATACAATCATAAAATATTATCTCCTTTTAGCTATCAATCAGTGTCAACAGCTTCACACAAGTGAGAAAGTGCTGTCTGAAGTGATTTGATTATACAATTTGGTGGTCCAGAAGGAATTTTATATCAAACTAGCTGACCTGGCGAACTTTGTTCCGCCTGTAAAAAAAAGTCTGCTTATTTATTGCCATTAGCAATAAATAAGCAGACTTTTTTTTTATTTCGAACGGGATATCCTATGTCCTTCTCCTGGCTCTAAACTACCTCCCTGACAATTTTCAGCTAAATCGGTTCGTTCGGGCCGTTCTTGAGTTATAAGTGGAGTAACTAACACGACTTTCTTTTATATATATAGATGTTTCATTTAGCTGCCTAAAATAAAGAAATGTTCTAGAAACGTTTATGATTTCTTCTTCGTCTCTGTAGCTATCATAAAATACAACTATTTTCTAATGTTAATCTCTGAGAAAGTCAAATTATCTCCATCTTTATGATAGTTCCCTAAATACGTAATGGTACATCATCGAGTACTGTTCAAACGGCTGAAGTTCGGTGGAAGTCCCAAGTTGGGTAGTTCGGCGCCTAAGTCAGCTCGACGCATTACCGGGAGTTAGTGGCTCATCAATAACCAGCATTAAGTGCATAAAGGCTTCCAGCTCTGAAGGTACTACCAATTAATCTAACCGCACCGTCTTACCTTTCAGTTTATTAATGCATAGCTTTTTATGAATAATGAATAATTATAATAAGAGTATTCAAGAGGCTGTGCTTATATAAAAATACGAGCTTTTGTCCGCGGCTTCGCCCGTGTGAAATGTTGTCTGTCAACGAAAAACTTTATCGCTCGCGTCTCTGTTTCAAAAACCGGCATAAAAACTATCCTAAGTACTTTTTCGGGACTCAAACTACTATTTCTAAGATACCAAATCTCACAAAGACGACAGACCGAAAGTAACTTACTTTCGCTATTATAATATCAGTACGGCTAGCACGAAAAACTTTCGAGTTCAAATCGTTTGGGTGCTCGAATCGCCATCAAAAGATTTAGTACGAAAACTACAACAGCGCCCCTGTGAACGTGTCGTAAAGTGAACTTAGTATGAGAAATGGTTGAACGAAACTTATTTTAAGAATCAAAATTATCACGTTATCGTTTAATTCGAAGGTTGAGTATCAAATTTTGTCGAATACGCAAACGATTCGTAGACGAAAGTTGTTCATGCTAGAGGTACAGTAGGGAAGTAGGGATTTTTGCTACGTTCTTCGTACATCGTGATCACTCATCGATAGATTCGCAATCAGCAGTCGTTTATTATTAGCTTTCATAATTCCCAACTCTTGTCAGAAGTAGTTTTATTACATTTATTTAGTAGGTAATATTGTGTTCATATATCAATTGGAGTGCTAAAGCTGAGTTTGCAAACTAAATAGGTAGTCGCCCAATCACAAATCAGAAACTTATTTATTTATTTATTTATTTAGGAAAATCAGGGTTTTACAGTGTGTAATAATGACATAAGATAGGCAACGAGTAAACCACTTATAGGTTATTACTTACTGCTTTAAAACTGAACGACACATTTTGCCTTCTTGTTCATTCTTAAACCACTAAAGTGATTTTTAGATTATTCGCTATAGTACTAGGTATAATTTATGACAAATAGATGGGTTTTTCGCTTATAATCGCTATTGCCGCAGTGATATTATCATGTCATTCATTTTAGCCAGTTGTGTGAAGTCTTCGTAACATACGGATGTTAGATTACAATTAATTCTTATGTTATTATTACACACTGTAAAACCCTGGTTTTCCTAAATAAATAAATAAATAAATAAAATAAATAAATTAGCCTTTTCAAGTGCTACACAATCTGTGAAATCTCAATTGTAATCTTTGCATCTTGAATAAATGGATGTAAGAGCGATTACAAAAATCTTCAAGCCTTCTATTATATCACGATGTCCAACATAATTTCAACTGTATATGAAAACCCTAATACAAACGGCCATTAAATCAATTTGATGGTCAAACTGACCTTGAATATGTACCAGAAAAACAAAGCTTTTATGTTTCCAGCTTCCAGCCGTTGTCGGCCCTATATTGTGTCTAATCTAATATTCCGCGTCCATTTGTTGCGTCGCGTAGTAACAGATTAACGTCGTAAATAATCTTGTCTTCCCCTAAAATAATTACATTCCATGAAACCCTGTATGGTTAACCCGTCGTTTATTTTCCCGCACACTGCCTCGGGCGAGTAAAAAATTGAATGGACCCGGGCAATATCCGATCTAATAAGGTTGAGAGACCGTTAAGCATCATCGTTACTGGCAGATTAAGTCGTTAAAATCGAACGACTTTGATCTGAAATTGGACAAAAAATGTGCTTTTAAGGAATTTTTATCGCAACTTCCTCGGATGGGGTTACTCGTGGATGTTTTCCTGTGAATGGAATATTTATTTTTTATCTTCCTTATACTAATACCTACCACGAATTCATTTCAAAATGAATGGTTTTATTCCGCTGCTTCCAAGGTCTAGTGATTAGTATCTCATCTTTGACGTTTCTCAGGTAAATAATAATGTAGGTACTCGTAATGTGTCAGTGCTATGGAGGAGCGCAATACTAGATTTGAATAAGTCTCTATCACAGCTATGAATAATTGTATATACATATGTAGGTAGACACGTTTAAAGATGTCACTAAAACGAATTTTCGTGGCTCAAGTTATGATCACTGTTAGGGGCAGAAACCCAGACCGACAGCATCTTGTTAAAACGATATCCATAAATCAATTACATTTTTATGCGTCCCAGAGGAAGAAGTGACCTATAGGTATTTAACCCTTTCGCCGAATGTCCACGAATTCACAAAGATACAATATTTTAAATTCAGTCAACATTTCCAAGTGATAAATTACGTTGAACTGACTCAAAACATCACGCACAAAATAAATGGGTTCGTTTATCTCTAACATCTACATAAAACATGGCTACTGTTTTAGACTGACTTATTTCTAAGATATTTTATAGCAAAAAGTACGAAAGTTTCGTTCTTAATGCTTTTTCATGCGTTTATAATATCACTTCTGTGTGCTTACCATGAGTTTACGTTCGGTGTGCTCGCTAGCGACTGCGTAAAAAAATGACATAAAAATGTATGACATATAGTGCAGCGCCCCTAGCGGCTACTTTCAAGTAATAAAATCTTCATAGATTTTTTTGACGTACTCGCTAGCGAGCGTACCCAACGTAAACTCATGGTAAGCACACAGATGTCAGACTATTACACCCGTATTCACAAACATTACTTTGAGGCCTCATAGTGCGCGTTGACGCACAGGGTCCCAAAAACCTATTCATAGACCTATTCATTCAGTGGTGACAAGCACTATGCGTCCCTTAGAATGAACGCAAAGCTAAGGTAGACAGGGAGCTGTATTACGCAACGCATAGTGTCTATTTACGTCAAAATTTTTAGGTTATTCTCGTTTTTGAGGTTTGTTTGCTTTATTTATGGTTGTATTCGATTAATATTATCTTACAATGGATTACAGTAGTGAAGAAGAATTTGATAATTATATCAATGAGCAAAGTAGAATAAGTACCAGAAAAGTGATACGGGATTCCCAAAATCCCTTTGATTATAACAATTCAGACGAATTTAGTTTAGGTTTTCCAATGATGGGGTACTTTTCATACTTTTACCACTGATAAAAGAAGACCTGAGGAAATTAACTGCGAGGAGGCCTTCCAGTGCCACCTACATAATGTATCAGTTGCTAGTGGCAAATAAAACATAAAATTTTTAATAAAGTTTTATTTTCATCAATCTTCAATGTCTAATTTAATTGTATGTATTTGTAAATCATAAAGCTTTTTTTCATGTTCTAACAAATTGTTTTCTCTTTCTATCAATATTTTTTCTCTTTGTAGCCCCAACTCGTGCAAAGCCTGGTCTTGTTATATATTATTCAATGTGGTGCGTTTGATTCTTGTTTCTGTCTTAATCTTCATTCTTGCTACTACTAATCTTAATTTCTTGATACCTACCTGAAAAGCAAATTAATTATGAATTTAATTCCTTTGAGTAGGTATATTCTGCTTAGTTATTCCTCATAAATCTACGTACTATATATTTTAAAAACATTACTTACTAGTGGGTGTTGAGAACGTTTGATTGATTCCTGAGAAAGTTCTTTCATTCTTTGGGTCTTTAAATTATTCCAGCAGCTTTTCAGTTGATGTGTGAGCCTTTGTGAAACATAAAATATGGTTGAGAATTGTAAGCCACTGTTAGAGTTTCCCAGGCCTGCTTCGTCAACTCGATATTTTAGAGAGGATAATAATATGCTTGTCTTCAATAATAGGCCTTTCTCTTATTAAGCTACAATCAGCAGCTCTCTTTCGGAAGAAGAAAACGGCAGCTTTTTTATCTGAAAAATAATGATTGAAACATGACTTTCACTATTATTATTAATCGAAATATTTATTTATTTATTTAAAGACTTTATTGCACACACAACAATGTTCTGTACAAAAAGGCAAATATTCATACTAACCTGATAGTTGTAGTTTTATCCATATTTATTTATATTATTTAATTCACAAATCCACAAAATAACGACACTTATATAGATGACCCACGCTGAACTGTCCCGCCAAACTCAATGACAGGGGGGCGCTACCATCGTTCAACTATTAAGTTTTCTAACATGGCAAAAATCGGAACCAGCGATCCGGTATTGACGGTGGCGCCCCACTGTCAATGTCATCGATAGGACAGTTCACTATTTTGGAACTATAAACCGTTGCACCGTTTGAATGACAGGAATGTCATGTCAGTTAGCGGAGTGAAGTGCGTAACATAAGCGAATCAATCACAGAACTATTCAACACTCTGATTTTGCATAGTCAAGGGTCGTTTAAGTATTGTTTATGAATTGAAAGGCTTGTCATATGGAACGCATTGAGAAATGTCTCATTTCGCATAGCGTTGCTGCTTTGCATAGGTAAGTATCGTTTGTGAATACGGGTGTTAGTCTGCAGTAATAAAACAATCTCAACCAAAAAGTAATCAGTTTTTTTTCATTTTTTACTAGTTGACATACTAGCTATTGTTTATGGTGTGTTTTGAGGGCGGCACACATTAACGTTCGTTACCTGGACGTTACTGGCGCCATCATTTACCTATGTGTTGAGAAAATATTCAATAGCATAGCTCATCTCCACTCTAATCTCAGTAACTCTCACCCTGTATATTCTTATTTATAAATGAGACGTCGGAATGTTCGCGATTAATAAATTAAATAAGAAAAATTGCAAGGCGCCAGCAATCCCCAGATGTAATAAAATTTCAATCACTCCATTGCAGTCTTGAAAATATTACAAATTGATGAGCCCGTTCAGACATTCCATAATTCTTGTTTATTTTTTTACACTTTACGAAGTATTCATCGGAAAGTCTAGCTTCTAGCAGAATATTGGATTATTTGAAAATACAGGCAAAGTTTACAGAGATGCGGATCTCAAAGCAACACTATGAACGGCTAAAACTAATTTTGTTATTTCCAGAAATTGTTTTCATAATACTGCAAAGTTTCATTAAAATCCGTTCAGTAGTTTTTGCGTGAGAGAGTAACAGGCATACAGACATCTCGACATCCAAACTTTCGCATTTATAATATTAGTATGTTATTTCCAGAAATTGTTTTCAGGATAACAACAAGATTTCTAGAGTTAGGTATATTATTGTTTTTGTTAGTTTAAGTTTCACTTTTCTTAAGTTTCCTTATCCGTGTTACCTAACCATCAAAGGAATGAAAGATGTTTTCACACAGTGTGACGGATTTGGGTGTTTAAGTATATTTTGTCTTAGTTATAGAACAATCTCCGCGCTAAAAATAGGAAACCTGGAAAACACCTTAACCTGAGCCGATCACTGGAAGCAATATCTTTGTTTTAAGGCCGCCTACATTGTAGTGTCAATGGTTGAATTATACATAAAACGGTTACGGAGCAGTATAATTTTATTGTTGTTACATGCATGCATAGTATGATATAGCTTCATTTATTTCCACATGAATACAAATTGGCTGTGCCAGAAACTTCGCAGGTCTTCAAATAGTTTTTCAATTCTCCAGTGTAGGTACCATCACTCTTTTTATAAGGGCCTGCCTGCATCCAGTTTTTTTATTGAGACATTGAGTTTTTCAAAAGTTTCTCGGTACTCTGAAAAGAGTGAATAATGAAATGAATACGAGTTACAATGAGCCATCACCTGCTAAGTAATCATATTATTTGTATGCAAATGGCAGTAACGTCGCGTGCGCGCCGTGATACCGGCCAGTGACCACGCCTGCCGCCTAATTGAGCTGTGATGGCACGCCTTTGTAATCACTGACAAAACATGCCGTTTACATTCTTTGATAGTTCGATATAGCGATAACCCTAATGATACGCTAAAAAGGGTTATCGAGTGTGAAACTTGCCTTAGGCTAAATTACCGTAAGGCGGTTATCACACTGCGCCGCGGTCCGCCGCGGAGCGCGTGATTTCATATAAAAAAATCCCGCGCGCAGACGCGTTGTCAGTGTGAAGTGCCGCGCGTGTTTTATATACAAACTGAGGTACTTGCATACAATGATTAAATCTGTCGTCCCGCGTACCGCGGCGCAGTGTGATAACCGCCTAAGACTCAAGCTTAGCACTTCAAGCCCCGCGAATCGAGACACAATCAATTGTTACGCAGTCATAAGCGACCTCACGGAGTTTGATGGGTTAACTAATACTAACGGATCCACACATGACACATCCAATCAATTGAATTCCTTGTTTGCGATTTGTCTTCAAGCACACAGTTGTTAAAAATATGACCACCAGGATGACCACGGCGATGCCGCGCTATATTTGCAACCCGAATCAAACAAATCGAATCAATCAAAACTGTTCTATTCGCTATCCGGAAAAAGGTCAAGCGGTCACAACAATTTTAAACGTCATAGAAATCCGGGTGAAAACGTAACAACATTGTGTGACCACTTGATTCCATGTAAAATGTTTCAATCACTCGCACCTGGCGAATCCAATCACCCGTGGGCGCGGGTATTACCCGGCCATTATTTAGGGTGAAAGAATTTAGGCGCAACGCCTGCACACTCGACTGCTGGCCGAATAGTGGCGAATATTGGATGGCTGTTCAATTTGATTGAGCTGGGTTTTAGTTTTAAAATTATGTGGTAAAAGCTTTAGATAAATTCATACGTGGAAAATAATTCGTCCATTCTTTGTTATGCTTTTGAACGAATTTTAGCGTTTTCAATGGGTTTATCAAAACACACAGTTAATACCGACTTTAATTATACTGTATAAATGAATCATAAATATGGAAATCTATACTGCAAATAAACGTAAAAGTTTGTAAGCATAAATAGATGGATATTTGTTTTGCTTCACGCAAAAACTTATTGAATTGATGAGAGAAATCGTTGGTAAGTTTGCCGGATCTAAAAATGTCTAAAATATTCGTGAATGATTTAAATGGGCACTTGAAAAGAGCAACAAGTTGATCGCGATGCTCTCATAATATCACGGCTCATTTGCCCTCTAATGTAATCTGGCCGATGTAAATTTATGGGATCAAATCTGGAGGTTTCGAGGAACCGATAAAATTTTAACGCAATCTGATATGCAAAATAAAAATTTCCTCCCCCGTTTTACAATAACAGTAAGCTGTAAGATAATTGAGACTCTGTGACGCAGTAAGGACTGTCAATATACAAATACGATTATATTCCCAAATAGGTATGCAAGACGAGGCGTTTAAGACGATTAATTAATGCTCAATGTAATTTTAACAAAAAATCATAAATGCAAAGTTGCTCGATCGACAATATTTCTGATGGATGATAAAGTTTATCTTACACTAGCTTTGCCTGCGGCTTCACCCGCGTGAACTTTAGTTTGTCACAGATCGTCATAAATTATAGCCTATCTGCGTTATAAAAAAAATTACTGCAAAGTTTCATCAAAATCCGTTCAGTAGTTTTTGCGTGAAAGAGTAACAGACATCCATCCAGACATCTCGACATCCAAACTTTCGCATTTATAATATTGGTAGGATTGATGTACAGACGACGGCACGTCAAGGTAACCACTGCGGGTTCTTGTGCAGTTGTAATAGGAGCGAATTTGCAACAAAAATGGGTAGCCTGATGTGCTGTTGTGTGTACCACCCACTAGCTAACAGCTAACAGCACTCCAAGTCGAGCACAGTCAGCAAACCAAAAGATTCAAATATGTACAGCCTAAAACAATCAATTTAAAATACCATGATCATAAAATTGGTCCAAAAATATAACTAATTGATTTCCTGTACTTATCGACAATTTAGTTAAACCGTGGGGCTGAAGGCGTGATTTAATCCCCGCAATTGAATCAGCGTCGGTCCACCCACAATAACAGGCTGATTGCTTCCGCGCGATTTCCCCAAACATTAGATTATTCCCGCGACGAGAGCGCCAGGAACGTAGGAACCCACTCGAACACACCGCAGTACAAATAGGGAAACGAGGGAATGCATTCGATTAATCTCATGTCGATTAGTTATTGATATAATTAAATCTTAAGCAGAAATTATTAACGCCCATACTCACAAACATTACTATGAGGTCTCACAGTGCGTTTGGACGCACAGGGTGACAGGGTGACACGAACCAATCACAGAGCTCTATTCAACGCTGTGCGTTCGATTAGCTTGTTCACTTAAGCAAGCATCGTTTGTGAATATGGGCGTGAGACTGTAACAGAAACAGTGTACTTACTCGTACATAAGTACTCAATAAAATTGACAACGCGAGCTCAGTGAATATTAGGGATAAAAAGATTTCATTTGCAAAAAAATATAATTCAAATAATTCAGTCATACAAGGAAAAACATTCATTGTACAAAACCTTTCAGCCAAACAGCGTAGAAATTCATAGCAGCAGAAAAATATGTATAATAGAACTATGTTCAGTAGAGAATTAGTGTGAATTAAAAATAATGATAAAATTATGTGTTTGCTGCTGTCGCTATCCTCTATGCTTATTGCCGATGTCTGTATCTGTAAGCTCCATATTATAAAGTCATGTTAGTCCTCTTCCAAAGCTCTACCAAGTAGCAAGCAATCAGATACGTAATCAAGCGCATCAAACAGCGTTACATACGGTAAATGGATTCATGAAGTCTCCCTGCATCGCGGGCCTTCCGCCTCGTGCGCCTCACGCCTGATCGACGCTCGTGGCGTAGCCTGGCGGGTACAGCCAGCTGTAGTAGAAACAGTCTCATTTATGTTATATTGGAGCCCTTAACACCAAATACGAAGCAGTCATATACGTAATCAAGCGCATTAAACAGCGTTACGTACGGTAAATGGATTCATGAAGTCTCCCTGCATCGCGGGCCTTCCGCCTCGTGCGCCTCACGCCTGATCGACGCTCGTATCTGATCGTGGCGTAGCCTGGCGGCAACAGCCACTGCAGTAGAAACAGTCTCATTTATGTTATATAAGAGTCCTAACCACCAATTAATAAGCAATCAAATACGTAATCAAGCGCATCAAACAGCGTTACGTACGGTAAATGGATTCATGAAGTCTCCCTGCATCGCGGGCCTTCCGCCTCGTGAGCCTCACGCCTGATCGACGCTCGTATCTGATCGTGGTGTAGCCTGGCGGGAACAGCTCTAGATTACTGTCTCATATGAAAATACAACGATTGTTTTATACCGCTCACTATACCCCTGGTTATTGTTAGGACCTTATTTTACATGGCCCATCCTGGTGAGTGCAACAAATCGATAGTCCCCCTACCGTTTCAGCGCCTCTGTCAGTGCCTTAGCGAGTGGCAGGATCTTAACTGGTGCATGTACCTACCATCATTTTCGTGATGTACATAATTGAAACGTGGTGGAAATCGTCTAACTAAACGAATTAAAAAAAATCTTCACTAAACATAATATATGTAAATCATCTAAATTTTCATTTCATAATAATTACGATTCCCAGAACTACCTACTTTTGTAACTAAAAGGTGTAAACTAAGTAGCAAATTAGAAATTAGACATGACTGTCTTCTAATGTCCTCAAAAATGTCTTTACTGATGTGTCTGTTTTCTTCGCCCTACGTCTAAGTGCAGTCTCGTATTAGCCAGGAACAGGATAAACAATCGCTTACCGGTGGGGCTGCTGCTACAGCGACGCGACGTTTCCTATTGGCACACAGTACGGCTACGTTTTACTGTTATTTATTATGTCTTACGTTACTTTTGTTTCAAATATCCTATAGATTTATCTGTTGGCATCCCCAGCGTGGTAAAAAATATTATTATTGAGTTTCTTACTGTACTGCACGACATAGGGTTGTTACATTTTGTATACAACATCGCCCTGAATGTTTCAAATAGTATTTTTGTATGAACATCACGCCAAAATTGGGGGAGGCTTGCGTCGTGCTTTGGAACGTAAATCGGCTTACTTTACTTTGGTTTGATAGAAAATCCACGTGCCGATGGTGTTCTCATTGTTTCGGATCCAATCTCGTGTTTCATCTCTTTTGTGGCTCACAGTTTGGAAATAATTTACAGCAGCGCTAAAGTGATAAAAGCTACAACACTCAGAGGTTTTTAGAATGTTTTTCTTCTAAATAGGAGGGACTCTAGCTAGGTCGCAGTAAGTAGCCGAAACTTCGCAACACATATTTGTTCTTCTTCGTGGCTACACTCTTGCCATAGTGGTCACACCTCCACTATTTATTTCTCCCACAGAAAGTCGTCATGAAGGGCCGGGTGTGACTTCTTTGTTACATTGAAATGAAGTTGTATTGGTCACTTTGGGTGTCAGTAACTATTTCAAGCCGACTGTCCAATTCTATTTAATGTTTGATGCTTTAAGACACCATTCAGGCCACGAATATTTTCGTCTATCCGAAGAATAAAGTTAGTACAATGACAATCTAATGGTGATGACTCGTAGACCTGAGCTAAAGCTATCCCTCCACACAGTGTGCCCTCGGCGCCCTGCTGCGCCTGCCGCTGCAGTAATTGCATAAGTTTAATTAAATTCGTGAATAATTCCCACATTAATAACGTTCATTAACTACAGACGGGCCCAAACAAATTACGCCGATTCATTATCACGCCTGTTGATTAACATTTGTGACATTATGCTGGTTTGATTTCCAATATTTGTTGCAATATTTTTACTATCAATGTAGTATTCACGTGTATGTAGTATGCTTTATTAGTTTAATACTTAGGTAAGAAATTATGCGAGGTATTCCAACTTTATCTCAGTGTAGGTACAGTTTTCAATGCCAAAACCAGTAGGCCTAAGATGCGCGCCGCGATAAGCGGTTATCACGCCATTTTATCAATTTTCCCCATACATTTTGACGTCGATAAAAGTTATCACGGCGCGCATCTTAGGCCTACTGACAGGTGTTCTGACTTAAATTAAAAGAAATGCGTAATTAAAAGTCAAGTAAAAGCGATATTCAATTTATTTTCGTCTGCAAACACAATAAGATCAAAGTGTCTCAATCAAAGGCTCTCATTACGTGGAATATTTCTTTTCAGGGCCATAGCGCGAACCTTGAGAATTTGTATAATAGGTGTACGAGGAAAAACGTCTCGGTAGTGACACACTTTCTCCTAAGTAACACAAAACTACTGAAATACTTTTCTAAGATGTTATACTATTGATGTAGAGACCTGAAAAAAATATGAATAGAACATTATAATCGATCTATTCCGATCCAATAGCAACATCTAATACCAGTGGTATTTGTTTTTACATTTATTTATTTTGTATTTGTTTCTATACAGGGTGGAAATTATAAGTGATCTCACTCGATTATTTCTAAACTATACAAGATATCTAAAACTGGTTACTGATCCTGAAAGTGCTTCACGAACTTTTTCAAACGGTATCAGTAATAGGTTACAGAATTTCAGGATCAGTAACCAGTTTTTGGATATCTTGTATAGTTTAGGAATAATCGAGTGAGATCACTTATCGTTTCCACCCTGTATTAGGTACTTAGGTATACCATAGTGATATCTAACCAAGTATTAGCTTATGCTGTCTTTTCAATTGCCCAGTAAATAAAAACGAAAGTGTTTTTCGCGAAACATCAATTAGTCGTTGAGAGGGAAGCCCAAAAAATCCTAACAAGGACCTAATCAATCGCCCTCACGGCCATTGATGGATGTCACTTTAATTATCCTAACGTAATTATACCGGAGTGCCGACACAAACTGCGCCCTACGCCCACGTGATAAGGGCGACGTTAATGCCTATAATGTACTGGCGATAGCCACGCAATAACGTTGTTTATTCGCAAGAATATAAAGGCAAAAGTCGATCCCCGTGCGATTGGCGACAGGGATGTCAACTTGAGGGCTTTTCTCAACTTGGCTTTTGTTTCAGAGGTAAAATTACTGACGCCCGTATTCACAAACATTACTATGAGGTCTCATAATGCGCGTGGACGCACAGGGTGACACACGAACCAATCACAGAGCTCTATTCAACACTTATTTCATCTTTTATTTATTTCATCGTTTGTGAATACATTGCATTGTTTGTGAGCGTGTGTGCCTAATTAAGTAATGTCAGATTGAAATAAAAAAATATTATAACGATGCGCCTCTGGATACTTCTTTTCTTCGTGGTAATTTGTATCTAGTTCACAAAATTTATTGTTCTCGTTTCATTTTAATGCTACATTACACTAAAATAATTGTGATTACTTTTGGCATATAGACAATAAGACTTTTAAGGGTAAAATGGTAATAAATTATGAAATTTTATCAATTTAAAAACACTGTAATTCTAGAATTAAAAATGATTACGCACCATTTCCTTTAGAGTGTATGTCTCTTCAAGAATATAAAGTGGTATTTCTACCTTAATCCAAATCAATGGATAGGTATAACTCTAGTGAGATATTCCGCCCGCGGCTTCGCCCGCGTGGAATTTTGTCTGTCACAGAAAAACTTTATCGCGCGCGTCCCTGTTTCAAATACCGGGATAAAAACTATCCTATGTCCTTTCCCGGTACTCAAACTAGTTTGGCGTGAAAGCAAGACAGACAGACAAAGTTACTTTCGCATTTATAATATATTAAGAATAGTGAGTTATTTCTAAGTCATAAAACGATAGAGTTTTATTAAACAGTAAAAAACGGACGCATGTTGTGTTTCTGGAACACACAGCCTGTCGACAGTGTTTTTTACAAGCTTTTTACAAGCTTTATATTGACTTCACTTGTTAGTATGTGTGGGACAAATCTTGCAACTGAATTTAAGACCAGTTCTCCTCAACCGATTGAGCTGAAATTTGGTATACTTATGTAAGTACGATGACAATGCAATATTATGGTACCATTGAGCTGGTCTGATGATGGAGTCGGGAGGTGGCCATAGGAACTCCTAAACAAAACGGCGGAAACTCATCGAGTTTGGGTTCGTTGGATTTGTCTTGTTGAGCACTTTAGTGTTAGATAATGTCCAGGGTCCTGAGATTAAGATATAACTAAAAAGTGTAAAATAAAATTATAATAAAAATAAACTTTTTTAAAAACAAGCTTTTATTCTGAATTTCGAAAGCTTGTAGCGCAAACAGAGAAAAAGAGGAATAAATTCCATGCACGATACAAACTTTCGAAATTCAGAATAAAAGCTTGTTTTTAAAAAAGTTTATTTTTATTATAATTTCCGCACCACTCCGAATGTTTGGTGCTTTCAAAAGCCCGAGCCCAAAAGCTAGCCACGAAAGTACCCGAGTGTTGACATTTCGTGGTCAATGTGTACTGCTGGCACCCCTGGCGACAGGAGTGATATAGTGACCGCCGGGCTGCGGGTGACACTGACGAGGGAGGCAAATAATCATTCACCTGTTACGCATTGATAAAGAAAAAGATTTATTTATATACAGTTCGTGGTTATTGTCCAATTTGGCCGGAACTAATTTATTAAGTTAATTGGGTGATGAAAAGAAGTAAGATATGAATGAAGGGAACATGGTAAGCGTCACCTGGCGTTGCGGTCTGCAGTATGTTAAACCTTTTTATTGTTGTGACTTGTGCCTCTTAATATTGTGCTCAAACCCTTTTGTACACTTACTTATTTGAAGTAAAAAAATCACCATTTCTTTATTCTGAGAACATTGTTCAAAGTCAAAATGTGGCAATTAGATGAGAGGTATAAAAATGGCTAAGTAATGTCTCTAAGGTTTTACATAACACCCAATAAAAGGCATCTGCGAAAAATTCACAAGTGTTTCAGAGAACTAGTCGTTGTCTACTTCGAGATAACCATTCTTAAATGAATTTTTATTTTTTTATTTTATTCAATTTAATTTTTATTGTATTCAAAAGATTATATTACAGACTTTACTAATTGACTAAGATTATTTTAATCTAAGTAGGTACTTTACAAAATAATAATAACGTTTTTCTAAGATTCGCGATAAAAATATATTAAGAAATTGCTAAAATCTATGCTGAGATCTAGATTCTCTATTGTACCTACTCAAAATTATTGAACTCTTGAATTTAATAGTAGGTAGATTGATTTTCTGGCGGACATAAATGTCTGCTACATACGGAGTTAAAAACGATGTGAACATTTATCGCCTACGAAAGCACCATGGCAGTAAACACGAACAAAAAACATTGCTTTTTATTTTGTTCATTACGCGCCCCGTTGTGAGGCGAAGACATTTATTTGGATGCCTCGCGGAATATTTCAAAGGCACGTCGTTTTAACTTGGAAATATTAAAACAAACATTTGTTCACGTGACGTTGAGGTGTGGTTGAGGCGATTACTGTCGCGCGATTGTTGCCACTGTCGCGCTTCTTTTGTTGTTAATTATTTACAGAATGTGCGAAGGAATTACGCGATCCTGTCCCACTCCTTTCTACCTTCGTGGAACCTCTGAAAGCAGACCGAATCTCATTCTTGACGTAGGATATTGTTTTCCGAGAACTGGTCCTATATTGTCACATTACCTCAAAATAGGCCTCTACTGTTTGTTGTACGTCAAAATTTTAAGTGTAACACAGTTTGTTGTCGAAATTAATTTTATACAATGTGCTATGAATATTAAAATCTAAGAAAGGGAACTTTTTAGCAATAAAGTTTTGTTTACTGCAAATTAAAAAGAAATAAATGGTCACCCTGTCTGTCAGTTTGCTCAGTGTCACTGTCAACAGCAGAATAAAATTCAATAAGTGTCCATTATATTAAGTGTACAAAAGCACGGTAATACTATCTATACAGTATTCCAACTCGACCATCTTTTTGAAATAAATGTCAACAGCCGCGCGGTACGTCACGGTATGACAACATGCGATAGGGCTGCCCACCTGCAGACCCCATTTTCATTACATCTGCCTACTTAGAATTTAAATGTACCTACATATGTCTTTTGGCGAACCTTCTACCTTTGTCGGCCGTTTGGTGTAGTGGTTCAGAACGGACTACTATGCCGAGAGGTCCCGGGTTCGATTCCCGGCCGGGCAGAAATTGAAATGATGAATTTTAATTTCTGTGACGGGTCTGGGTGTTTTCTATGTATAATATGTATGTATTTACAAAAAAAAGTATTTAAGTATGTTTATCCCGTCGTCTAGTACCCATAGTACAAGCTTTGCTTAGTTTGGGACTAGAGGCGCAGTGTAAAATGTCCAAGGATATTTATTTATTTATTATTATTTATTTATATTTTATGATTGTAATTTTTTTATTTTATTTTGACAAACAAAATACTTTGTGAATGAAATAGGATAAAAATGCATGTTGTTTTGTGATTAGTACATTTAATCTATACTTATAATAAATCTGTAGAGAGGTCAATTCTGTACATGAAATATATTTTCAAAATAACTATCAGGGGGTGATTAGTGATCGATACTGATGCCAAAAATGCAATCAGTAAAATTTTTGTCTGTCTGTCTGTCTGTCTGTCTGTCTGTCTGTCTGTCTGTCTGTCTGTCTGTCTGTCTGTATGTTCCTTATAGAAACAAAAACTACTCGACGGATTTTAACGAAACTTGGTACAATTATTCTTCATACTCCTGGGCAGGTTATAGTATACTTAGGAATTCCCACGGGAACGGGAGTTAGCGGGAAAAATCATTTGTATGAAAAAATCTATGCTACTTAAGTTAGACGCTTGAAATTTGGCATGCAGGTATCTTAGTAAACTTAAAGCTTAGTTACAACAGGATATGACAAAATTCCCACGGGAACGGGAGTTAACGGGAAAAAACATTTGTATGAAAAAATCTAAACCGCTTAAGTTACACGCTTGAAATTTGGCATGCAGGTATCTTAGTAAACTTAAAGCTTAGTTACAACAGGATATTGCAAAATTCCCACAGGAACGGGAGTTAGCCGGAAAAACATTTGTATGAAAAAATCTTAACCGCTTAAGTTAGACGCTTGAAATTTGGCATGCAGGTATCTTAGTAAACTTAAAGCTTAGTTACAACAGGATATTGCAAAATTCCCACGGGAACGGGAGTTAGCGGGAAAAAACATTTGTATAAAAAAATGTAAACCGCGTAAGATAGATGAAGGGGGTAAAACGGGATTCACGCGTACGAAGTCGCGGGCGGCCGCTAGTTGAAAGAATATATTTGTGTTAAGATTTAGTAACAAATCTTATAAATTTGCGATCGTAAAATGTATGCGCCTCGACTGAGATGTACAAAATGCTTGATTATTATACAAGGTGTTACGTAATGGGTTTATAAGCCGACACTAGCCCATGTTAACATATGCATAATTGGTATGGTGAAGTCAGAAAATTGATATCATCATTTTAATCTGATTTTATAAATTTTATTTTGTATGAAAATAAAAATAAAAAAATGATGATATCACTGACTTCACCATACCATTTAATGTTAACATGGGTTAGTGTCGGCTTATAAACCCATTTACCTACCACCCTGTATAAATAGGTACTTGTAATTATTTAAAAAAAAAAGAGCGCTTACTGTTAAAAAAACAACACATCGTGCATCGTCCGTTTATTACTGTGGCACATTCGCGACACCCCCGACTTTTGCATGTCGAGCGCATACCGAGATTTGAATTTCGAAGGAAAGCTCGCGTTTCGTCCGTTTATATGAAGTTACAATACTGTATGATAGTATTACCGTGACAAAAGCCTAGTAAAAGTGTAGTAGGAATTTAAGTTATTCAATAATCCAAGGTATAGTTGGGCTAAACGTAAGGACCTCCTCGACGTAAAGAGGGTCGGACGTAGACCTCCTTACAATGAGATTCCACTCCGGCAAGCGTACCCGCGGGGTGAGCGGAGGCAGCCAGGAGCCTCCGCTTCCGATTGCTAACTGGGGGTTAAAGCGGCTAATAGAAAACATTTAAATGTATTCTAAGTGGTACGTTGTAGAGTTATTATCATTGTTATATTTTTTTGCATTAGCGTAGCGTAAACTCCACTCCTTATTAGCTCTAAATCCTAATTTATTCACCGCCTAAAAACAGCAATCAATAAATGACCACGGACCAGAAAATGTAGTGTGAATAGGCCTCGGTGGACCGACGTAGATCGTCGGTGGATAAGGCGAAAAGCACCTAGATGCTGGTAGCGCAGGACCAGATTGTGTAGAAGATAATAATTATGTCTTTCTCCAGCTGTGAAAGGCATTTGGTTGAAACGAAACTATTTACACTAAATAGGCATGATGCGAAAGTAGAACCTTGATGATTATGCCATTTAACGTTGCTTCTTTCTTGTCGGCGGGCGTATGCAACGTTGCTGGAGGTGCGGTAACATTTAGTTAGTTTGAAATTGGTGTAGTCACACAAGTAAATAAGATGCGACCTTGATCCCTACCTAGGGACCATTTAGTTAGTTTGAAATTTGTGTGATGCCACTATGAGACCTTGACGATCATGACATTGAGATCTTGATGATGTTATAACTTATTTTTACTTACGTTGTTAACCTGTTCGTTGTCGACAGGCGTATGCGACGTAGCGGGCGGCGCGGGGCCATCTACTTAGTTTTAAATTGGTGTACATTTATGTGTATATATCTAGGATGCCACAGTGAGACCTTGATGGTCATGACATTGAGATCTTGATGATTATGATTTTACTTAGTTGTTAACCTGTTCGTTGTCGGCAGGCGTATGCAACGTTGCTGAAGGTACGGGGCCATCTACTTAGTTTTAAATTGGTGTACATTTATGTGTATATAGGATGCCACAGTGAGACCTTGACGGTCATGACATTGAGATCTTGATGATTATGATTTTACTTAGTTGTTAACCTGTTCGTTGTCGGCAGGCGTATGCGACGTAGCGGGCGGCGCGGGGCCATCTACTTAGTTTTAAATTGGTGTACATTTATGTGTATATAGGATGTCACAGTGAGACCTCGATGGTCATGACATTGAGATCTTGATGATTATGATTTTACTTAGTTGTTAACCTGTTCGTTGTCGACAGGCGTATGCGACGTAGCGGGCGGCGCGGGGTCGGTGAACGCGCTGCCGGGCGGCGGCGGCGCGCGTTTGGCGCCCTCCTTCGACGCGGCCACTCCGCGCAACGTCACCGCGCTCGTCGGCAAGTCGGCCTACCTCAGCTGCCGCGTGCGCAACCTCGGCAACAGAACGGTGAGTTTACAATTAGACGCTTCAGATTTGCTAATGATGACTGTGTGATGATGTGATTCCGTTAATATTGTTTATTGTGTTAAACGCCAAGATTGCTTAAACTACTCAGATTAATTTTATTCCTTCGTTACATTTGGCATTAAAGATAACACTAATATTGTAATGGAAAAAGAAATACTTTACCATGGTTAGGCAGTTAATAATCGAAGTAAAAGTATAAAATAAACAAAAACATTTGTAAAGTATCCCAGTGAGAAACGAATCCATTATGTACCTTTCATTATCTAGGCTCCTTGGATTGAATTACCAAGATATTGGTTACCAGCAACAGATAACACTGGAAACTAACTTTGCTGTAAAACTTGAGCTCAACTTTACCTTTCTGAACTAATCCAGACAAGAGAATATCAAAAACATCTAAAGTATAACAAAGGCGGGTATCGCTCGCTTCCGCGGCGCTTAATTGCTTGAGATAATTGCGCGCGCGCTCTTTCCGCTCGCTCAGCGCGTCGCCGCTTCCTCCGCCGCGCCCGGGGGAGCGGGGAGCGGGACACGTGAAGAGTTCTGCGTTATATTTTAAAGAAAGAATAATGCTGAAAGTTGGACACATAAAAACTTTGCCTAGCTCTACTAGCCGTGCCCGCGACTTTGAACGCGAGAAAATTTTATTTTTAATTAATTTTAGTTCTAATAATAACTATTCTTGACGACTCGTTTATAATAAGTAGTTAGTTTTAACAATACGTATTCATTCCGATTTTGATGTGTCGCACGAAATAGCCTAATTTGCTAGCCCCTGTCAAGTATACGTTTAGATTATTATTTACTTTCTGTAAATTTTACTTTACCGCGTTTAGTTTCTAGACCAATCTAAATTATATTTTTAACTCAAATAATAAAAGACTCCAAGATCTGACGTAACTGGCTTAAACTAAGCGAGTCAAAGACTAACTGCTCAGTACTAAGGCGCCGCTATTCCGCGGACGGACGCATTTGTCTCTCTCCGCGGGCGTTAAGAGGTTAACAGGAGGTGGATAGTGTTTACAACGTGGGAATTTATAACTCATATTTTTGACTCCAAGAATTAAGACTTTCGTTTAGTTGTTAGGAAGTATTTTTTACTCTGAATTGAGTCTTTGATATCAATTTCACTTGAATGGTCTGTTATGGTCCTACGAAACACGCCTTCTCGGTAAATAGGTAACTTATTTACTCGTGTTTGAAAGTCATCAAAGGTATATTTTTTTCGAATTCAGAGAAAAGCGATTGATTTAACTTAAATAAACATCTTAAGCGGTCGCGTTGCCTGGTTGGTGGTTCGCACACTGTCTGTATTGTTCCACTGGATCCCACAATGTTATTATGATGAATGTTTATGGAATATGTACTAATATTTTGTATGTACCTACTACATATATCATGCTTTAGCTAGTCGTCCTTTCTTGCTTTTTCAAAAAACCATAACTTACTGCCGGTAAAGATAATCTTTATTGTATGTAATTTATGAGTATTGCATAGTGGTTGTCATAGCAAGCGCCATTCGTGCCTAGTATCAACCGGTTCACGGTTTATGGGAACGCCACTCCTCTTGTTTATGGTAATGGCCCTTTATGAATATTCATATGCCCCCTGTTTTATTGCCTAAGCACTGTCCCAACTCGAAGTTTGTTTTGTTTCGCGACATTGCCGCGGTAATGCGCCGGGCATTATTCAAAGTGGCAGACTTAACGGGATCGCTGCGACGTCGGACGGTTATGGCTGTGTGACAACATCTAAGATGGCGGCGATGTGTTACGAGGATTAAGCTTGTTGTGTACGTAGAATACTTAGTAGGAGGCATATAAAGTCAGTCGCAGATCTCGCAGATCAAAATACGACTGGTTTTGTTCGGTTATCTTTATTGTGACACTTTTTATTTTATTTTTCAATTTAAATTAATTTATTTCCATTTACAACTATAACAATAGACTCAATCACTAGGGATTGAAATAAATTAGGTATAAGCACTTGGTGAAATTCGTACATTATCAATAAACCATAACGTTTACTCGTACCTGTTCCAAATCCCAAAAGAATACATTAAATAAAGATATTTGTTGTTTCTGAACTTAATTTACATAAAAGTCATACTACTTATCTCAAATGCATTTAAAATACTACCAAAGCTACCAACATAGTTTTCCATAATCAAATAAGTTAGCATAGTACAATTTAATGGTGGTCTTATTGCTCAAATTAAATTGTAACCAGTTGCAGTCAGGTGTATGTGACTCATATAAAAAAATGTCGCGTTGAGACCCGTGTTTCTCTATTTTAGGACAAACTCGTATAAGTTTCGTTTGCTAGCAATCTGAAAAATGTGATAGTAAAATCTAAGCACCATATTACTAGTTTAGGGTGTGACGGGTGCTTCTTTCCTTGCAGTTAAATTAAAAATATGTATGCCTAGCAATAGAAAAATTATGCACCTGATTGTAGCACAGAAAAATGGAAGTTTTAAATTAGTTTCGAAACTGGCACGAAATAACAACGATGATCTTACTGTTAACGTTGCACGGCGGTGGAATTTTGCTGTAAATAATTTCACAAAATGTATTACGAACCCAGTTTTCAATTCGCTTCACTTCCCCAGCTTCTGTAGTTGCCAACAAATTTTCCAGTCAAGGAATACTAAATCACACATCGCCAACTTTTCGCATGTAACACGCCTTATTATATTCGGAAACTTATTTCATAAAACAATTTGTAAGTTGCTGACGTAATTCAATACGAAAATTTGGGCCAACATTGAAAATACTGGTTACAATACTTCAAGATTGAATCTTAAGACGTTTGCATCAAGGTTTGGTATCGAGCGTGGGTCCGGGAGTACTCCAGGGGACCTCGTTAGCCCTTGGCCTATTTATGATCACCGCGGGTAATTAAATGATGTCGCTAAACGCCCTTTGGGAAATAATAGATGCGATGTATTGGTGGGATCCAGCGGGGGCAGTCTTAGGGTTTCTGATCACGAGCGGGTTTGTCGTAACCACGTTAGTGCAAAATAAAATACATTCTGTCCCAAAGGGAAAAAATATTGTTGCCTATGATGTCTGATGGTGTCAGCTATTTAGTCCGTGAGATTGCTGGTGTTTTTAAATAACCCTGTATTGTTTTTGGATGTGATCAACCACACCGCACCACACTTGAAAAATGCAATCTTCTATTTTTATAATACTTGGTAGCAACATGTAGTGGTGCGTTATTTAAAATCGTTACGAAATGTTACTGGTGAGAAAACCTGTGTAAAAATCTATGTTATATTGTTTGATTAAATTAATCGTGAAGCTAAAAGTTGCTGTCACGGCAAACCCAATAGTCGCGCGCGTGCAAGCGGCTTAAGGTGGTAGGTAGGTGGTAGGAATTAGCAGTAACTCACGGCGATGTGGGTCAGGCTACGTGGGCGAGGACTTCGGGGATTCCCAGGAAGCCCCTCGTAAGTTCGCACTATTGACAGCTCGGAACTTCCACAGAATGCGATGATTGAAGCAACTGAAATTGACGGCCAAATTAAGAAGTTAAGTAATGCGGTTGAAAGTTTAAGAAAATGAAGGCCAATTACTTATATTGTGTAATGTCAATTGAAACATACTTTAGAGTTAGACAGTTTGCAAGGTCGTCAATCAATAAACAACTCGTAATAAAGTAAAGTAGTTAGCGGAATTAATGAAGACTATTGACAGTGACACAACAATAATTCGTTATTAATTTGTATTTTATGAAAACTCGTGTAACTTGAAAGTGATTAATCTGTTTATTTTACGAAATGGTACATTTATCGGCCTTGAGTGCATTACAGGCAGTGCGAAATCAATGTCGACGCAGATATGAAACGGCATACAGAAGCGATGCGTGCGAGGCGTCCGCTCGAAATCGGATTATGGGATTTATCCGGGTTTACACGGGGCGCTTGTAGTCGGGAAGGTTTTGAAACGGTAAAGCCTATTAATTTACGATGCATGCCAACAGATCGTTAGTATCATTCCTATTTAACTTCGGTGGCAACGCTTTTTTCATTATACGGGTATTTATTAATTTTAAACTTTCGCGTTGCATAATTGAATTAATGTAAACAGGTTTTAACGCGATACGCGGTTATTTATGTGCGGGCATGTTAAAAAAATTGGCAAAAGATATTACGCATAGTGCGAAGCGAAAATGAATTTGGTAAAAACTCGTAGCTCTACGAGTCGTAGCAATTTAGATGAAGCACATGCTACGAGCGCTACGGAGCTACTACGAGTATCTACGACAATTTAACGTATTGTCGTTTCATTGTCAACTTTACAAAAAATGTCGTAGCGTGGAAGTTCTTCATAGACAACATAGAGTCGCAATAAAATAAATAGATTCAGTTAATTGACAAAATATGACTGACTGATATTTAATGTGAATCACAAGTCGCAGGTTGTTAAAGATTCGCTTGTTTTAAAGAGAATGGCTTAGATTGCATCCGTGGAAAGATATGGCGGGGCTAGTTTACGAGTATAAATAAAATCTTCTGTCGGCTAGTGTAAACCCCGCCCGCAGCCGCCACTATATCTTGCGTCCGAAGTCAGCGCGCGCCGCTCCGCATCGGACGCAAGCCGATTACCACAGACTAAATACACGCAGTTGAACAAATCTACCGCCAGTGGCTTTGTTCAATGTCCATGTATTTCGGCCTGTTGGGGTCCATTTGAATTTCTATTGAAGGCTTAAGTACCACAGTCAGAAGCCGTTTTGAATGGTGATATAATAGATGAAGATACTTTACACGCAGTGACGGGCAATCGTTTTATTTCGAAACGCTGAAGGTTTTCACAAATCTCAGACGACTGATTTTCAGCTGAAATCACCGTTTTCGGGTAGGAACTGTCTGAATTTAATAAGAAAATAATCAAAGATAATTTACAGGCAGCTATTTGTATAAGTGTTAGGTTTTCTTCTTCTTCTTTTCTTTTCGTGTCGACAACAAACCTCAGTGTCAGCCCAAAACTCCGCCACAAGAGTGGCGTTGTCAGCAGCACTCATCAAATCCTCCTGAGTGCAGTTGCTTGGGCACTCAGGGCACGACATCAGGTACTTTATCGGCTGGGGAACAAAACCGCACCTGAAGTATTAGGTTTAATTTCGAGACTTATTTTATCTAACGCGTTAGCCATCGATGTCAATTTGTATACGAGTATTTTTGAATTAAATGAATTAAGGTATAAAACCTGTGTAATTAAAAAATAAAATAAAGCAAGTAAGCAGGCTTGAGGTCAGCGATCGTCAGTTCCTTCTTTTCTTTGTAACAGCTGAAGGATTGTGTTGCCTGCCTTTTTGTATTTTCAATACCAGTAATATCTATTTTACCGTAATAATGAAACGGCATAAAGTAAACCATATGAAGAATGCTAGTTGAGGTTAAATATAAAAAGAATGTTCAATCAAACCAGATTCAATGTACGGATAATGTTTTTCTGTAGTCTGGATATAAATACGATTACGCGCGTTATGATGATTTATTGGTCGAGTACATTTTAATGCGCTGATTGGGTGGCGGTATTAAATGCCCGCAAATATTAACGGATTAATTGCAATGTTAATTACAGTGATGCGCAGTTCGACTGCTAATTTGGCCCTTACCGAGCTACATAGTTGGAAGTTTTGCATGATTGTTAGTTATGCTGTATATTAGAAAGATACTCTTTATTGCATGCCACACAAAATTCACTATTGAAAACTGCATAATTGAGGTGGTCTTATAGTTAGGAAGCCATTTTTTCAACCCAATGAAAGCACATTTAGCTCAGCCGTCTAAAAATTTACTGCTGTTAGTTAAAGGCTTCAAGCGATTAATTACTCACGTCACGAGCAGTGATATCAGTTGTTGTCCAGTTTGTTTCTATGATTGATCATTCTATGATTTGGTGGTGGACAGCAAGAGTTATAATGTTCCTTTTTAGGCAAATCACGTATGGGAAGAATAATCAAATTTCCCGTACTTTCCCCTGTTTTAAACTGTTCATAAACCGCTTCAGCTCATTGGTTACTTCCCATTATCCACGTTTATTGCGGCTATTGGCAGGACCGTGCATTGTGGAAAGCCTTGGAGGAGGCCTTTGTCCAGCAGTGGACGTCATTTGGCTGAAACGAACGAACGAACGAACGAACGATTGCGGCTAATGGCGCGACCCCCCGAATTTAAATTAATATAACAGCTCCCCTGTTCTTTATTATTGCTTCGACCCCTTTTTCACTTTGCTTACTTCTGTAGGAGCTTTTTGCAAGCCTATTGTCTTCAGTTTCGAAAATGTTGACGGAAGCCATAAATAGAAATACTTATAATATGTATGGATTCAGTGGTGTTAATTTTGTTTACTCTGTAGGTAAATATAAATTAAACATTGTTAAGAAAAGGAAGTGTTAAATGTCCTTCTTTGTTGTTTTTGTATCCTAATGAATTTCTAAATTAATTCAACCGATTATTAAGAGTTCAACCACACGATGCCCCGTGCATAGGGGTACTGAGCCCATTCGAATTTATATTGCGGTATGGAATCGTGTATCGTCTTCATGACACTGAAAGTTTTTGTCAAAATAACGCAAATTTGGTAGAGGAAAGCAATTTTGTATAAAATAGGAAAACTGCAGTTAGCTTAATACTTTTTAAGATACAATTTTTTACCGGTTTTGGTATCCCCAGTAATACCGAAATTCTTGCCCAGTTTCAAAGTTATTTGAGCGAGTAGTAAAAAAGTTGAATTGATAAATACCAAAAAATTTTCAACACCTAGTTTGCTTTGCTAGTCGATTATTGTGCAAGTGGTAACTCAACTTTTAGTTGAGTCAATAACCAACAAAAATTATTTCACTGTGGTCGCAGACTTAAACATTCTGACGTTAATCGTAAAGCTCTCCAGTTTAAGCTTTTTCCCCGGTCAACCTCTTATTGATCGGTGTGGTAAAACTGATATTAAGAATGATTAATGGATGAAGTTGAGGATCAGTTTGATAAGATCAATGCTATGCAAACCCTTCGGCCTGAAACTCTAAGTTAAATTAGTCTTTTTCATTTTTGAATTGTTAAGAAGACTCGTGCCGGCAGTGGATGGCCATTGGCTGAAAGATTAATATTTAATTTAAACGCAAAATAAATTACTTATTCACATCACAATGACCATTTCATATTATTAATAAGGTTTTTAAATGTCACTCAAGCAAAATAATGAGCAAATTGCTAATACCTTAGTAAATATTTAGCAGTAAATATTATTCAAATACTTAGGCATAAATTTGTGCTTCTGAAAGGCTTACTCAACCAATCAATTCCGTATCAAAGCTCAATGAATATGGACTTCTGACCTGAATAATTCTCATAATAAAGTGTAATTTGCATCAGCTCTTGCCCTGAATTATTCATTGTGATAGTTCAGTGTTTTCGATTCCACGAACACGGTAAACGTGGAGACAGCAGTCTTGGAAATAAAGATATTATTATGTTCACATTTCCGCGTGGTGTGCGGAGCGTGCGATTTTTGCATGATATCACACAAAGACGCTACACCGTGCTGGGAACGTAGCAATGTTGTACTAGTAATTTTGATAGTACCTATTTAATTTGTTGCAAAGGTTCTTCTCAGTATTTGCCAAAATGTTGGTCTCAAAATGCTGGTAGCGCAAAAAGATTATGAAACATGTTAGTTTCATTAACCCTCGCTGTACAAGGTGGGGTGTGACACACCCCAGACCTTTAAAAATCGCCATAATTTTAAAAATTCGCAAGTGCTGAATTTGAAATTCTCAGTAGCTGGAATTATGGCGCTGCTGCTTCGACCAGCGTTCGAAAATCAGTCCAACGGTGACTACCAACTGAGTTACATGGCTTTAAAGTGCGTGTGGGTATCACACACCCCACCTGGTACGGGACGTTGTTAAAAAGTTTCCAAAATAATCTAACAGTTTTGGTGTAATTTGTATATTTTTAGCTTCGTTAATTGAATAAAAATTCAATACAAATTATATTTTTCGTGATTTTCACGGTACATCTGAAATTTTCAAGCACTTTTAGTCAAATGAGATGACTTTTAGTCCGAATCTGGAAGTTTAATACTGAGATCCGCAGTGGACGTCATTTGGCTGAAACGAACAAACGAATAAAAGAAGAAAGTGACTTTGACTTTGTAATAATATTAATGCTGAAGATAGAGTCAATTTTGTATCCGACAAGAAATCCGTTTGTATAAACAATTTCCATTTCCGTAAACACTACCGAACAAATTTCAGTTTAACTTTGGGGCATACTTTAATCCTCGCCATAACAATTGGGGCATCCACAAAAACAAAAATAGCCTGGACCGTAGGTTCATTTTGGCGTGCCGCGCGCGGGGCAGCGGCGCGAGATCAAAGCCGACCGCGGCCTTTGTTTCCTCGTGTACCTACACGTACACATCATGACTACATGTGCGAGTCTGGGGTAGTACGAGACTACGCGTACGGTTGATGGGATTTCAGTGATGAAAAGTTTAAAATTAAATAACTTACATCATTAAAATTTACCACAGGCAAATAAGGTTGTTTGTTTTCCTACAGTGAAAACTAAATGATCTGATGATGATCATGAAATCATTATAATATTGTTTCTATCTAGAATCTAAGGAAGCTTGCTGGGGAAGCTATGTGCTTTTGTGTGTACATATCTACATATACACATAGCTTCCCCAACCTGTCTGGCCAGAAGGGAAGTGAAGAGTGTAAGCCAAATTCTCCATTTGCCCCTGATAAATGCATGCATGCATTAAAACTCAAAAAAAATCATACCCGGCTCTATGCTCCAATAAAATATTATTATTTATATCCGAAATATTCGTAGGTACTGTTAAGTTACATCACTAATCGCGTGACCACAAACGGTGCGGTCAGAGGCTCGCGGCCAAAGAAACATCTAAAGAACAAACAGATGGTTATGAACCCAACTGCCACGTCCGGGTCGTCATCACTGGAGGTTGGTTTATGAACATCGGAAATGAACAAGCAATACATAGAATGTATAGTTGTTAGTTTAGGAGAGCCGTGACATTTTAAGAGAGATTACCTTAAGAGAAATAGAGAGGAAAAATTAATAACTGTACGAGTACAAATATAAATCATAAGAGCATAAAAGAAAATATGAATAACACGAAAATAGATGTTTATAGCTATCAATCAACATTCAGTTTCTTAAGCGTTCAGTCGAATAATACAAATAATACAAAATCACTAGTCATATTCCATTCCCAACGGGGCAATTCATACCTACTTCTTTTGTGCTTAAGGCATACCTATGACCCCCACAGGGACAAATGCTGGTATGATGAGCACGATTACAGGATATGTATGTGTTTGATATTAATATTTGATTGTCAATCTGTGTCTATATCTTGCGAATCTTCAATGGTACATAATTTATGTGTTTTCACACCATATAGAGTCAACTAATTCGAGATAGCATTGACCAATACAGCTCTGTTTGCTTACAAGTCCGTTCATAGACTTAGTTCTTGTTAAATCTAGCTAGACTTATGTAGACTCAAATAGCAGCTATGTACCGGTATTAGACATTGCTCAATCGGAAAATGCGGTGGCTTAGCGTAACTCCAAAGACGGATTCGTATTTCATTAAAGCTTAATTTCAGCCTGTAATGCCTAGAAATTGCTGCTAACCAACATTCCGATGTAGGATTTGATTCCAAAAAGCTAGATTATTTTAGGATTTACTTATGAATGTGACGTAAAATCTTTTATTAAGACTAAAGCGAACCCTACAATCTCTCTTCCTTTTCAGTCGGTCTATAAGACCGGTTTATTTAGTTAAAACAGCATAAAAGCTTCATGCATTCCAATCTAACGGTATGAAAAGACACGCACTCAACAAGAACTATTCAGCTCCACATACAATTTGGCCGCGACGCTCCGTGAATTGTAAGCGCGAAGATAATTCAATCGATGGCCAAATAGAGCACGGATTCAACTTTAGGGTTAAACCACTTTAGTACACCTAAGGGTATTATGAAGATGATGAAGCTTAATGCAATAAGCTAGAAAGCTTTCAGCGAATGTTGAAGGTAAATTAAAGGACGTTCCAGATTTTTAGATCGTGTCAATTTGAGCTTACACGGGCGTATGTATTGATATCAGTGTAAAGGTTATTTGTATTACGTAATACAAAACTAATTTAAATGTTGAAGAAGTTAAGCCGCTTTCCAAAATCTTATTGAGTCTGTGACCTTTTTGGAAGTATTTATAGACCGTATTAATAAAAGTTTATTATCAACTTTCGAATCTCCTAATAAGATTTCATTATGTCTTTGATTGATGCGAGTTATGAAGAAATTCGCTCAAAAATTCAAAATAATATCTACTTAGGTTTATGCTTGTGAGTAGGTATACACTAGATCACACTTGTAATGCCGCTCTATGAAATGTTCAAGTATGATTGTCCTGTAAATCTTTCGCGAACCAAACGTTGTTTGTTACCTGTATTGCCCCATTCGTAAGAAGGTTACCTACATTACATAGAAAATAATAGAAATACTCTAGTCTGTACTAACCTTATGTAAATAGATATCAAAGTGAATTTGTAATTGATATTCACTGTTGACTTTTGACGAACCAAACACCATTGAAACGTGATATTTGTCTCATTTGTCACGAAATGCAATTACTTTTCCAAGTGCCAAAGTTGCGATCCTATACCTGCCGAAACTTCCGCGTACCCTTCAAATTTCCAATCAGTTTGTCCCACTTCGGATGTTACAACTTGCAAGTTACAACTTACAACCCAATTCGTTGTTTACGCCAACTTGTCGGCAACTCGTAACAGCGTTACGCGTTACGCGGCGTTCGCGTGTAGGTTGCGACGTGCGTCGGAGGTTCGGAGGCATCGGTCAGATGCGGGCGCGTTGGAACATTTCCAACGCCTGCTCATCCCCCTTTTATCTCTGGGAAAAGGGCGGTGCACATTGATGGAATATTGTTGTGCTGAGAAAAAGTTTTATTCTATTAGTCTTTTTTTTTAACACGCAAGACCACTTAGCTTATTGGTGTAAGATCACAAGGAACCCTGTGTTTTATTGAAAAAATGTTTCAGTCACATTTATTTATTTATAACTTTTATGCACTTAATAAACGGTCCTGCGCTGCCCGCATCCAGGCTTATCCCGCGATATTTACGAGATCGTCTGTCTATCTAGTAGGTACGCTACGTCTTCCAGCCCGTGGTCGCCACTCGAGAACTTTTCACAGGACCGTTCATTGTGGAAAACCTTGGGGGAGGCCTTTGTCCAGTAGTGGACGTCATTTGGCTGAAACGAACGATGCACCTAAATCACAGTAAATAAGTAAGTACATGAATTTTTATCAAATATACTCGTTTATTAGTCCATAAAAAGGCCACAAACGGCTTTTTCCCGTCTACGTCTTGAACCCGGCACCTCAATTGAAAGTGTCTGTGTCCCGGCCTTATCGCCCATCGATCCCTCCCGCTGTGAGTTATCGCCTCACGAGGATTTGCTAGTTACGGCACTTACGGCGGTTACTTTGTTTTAAATGCACTTCCTATGTCTGCAAAACTAACAAAATTATCACTGATACTTTTAACACAGTTAAATAATTTACAAAATTCGATAAAAAAATTGTGATAGTATTTTTGAAGAGTTTCTCTCTCTTAATATAGAGATTTTCTTCGGGTGGAATTCAGGATTTATGAAAACCTTCTGCACCTCATACCTACTTGGTTGATAATTCCCTATTTACCTGATGGACTGTCTTTCTGTCTTGAATTCACTATGCTATTATGCAATCTTTCGAAACTGCAAATGTAGGTAACACTAGTGGTCACTGTGACCCCTATTTGCGGTCCACGAACTAACTATTATTTCATTCAAACACACCCCTCGCGTTGCATTTTGGGAATCACTGACCTAAAGCTTACTCAATTGAGAGTATAATCGGTGTCCCAGCTTTAGCGCCCATCGATCCCACCCACTACCCAGTTATCGCCCCTCAGGGCGACTTGCGGTTACGGCGGTTACTTTGTTTCAAATGCATTTCTATCAATGTAAAGCTTGGTTACGACCTGTGCTTACGAATGCAATAAAGTAGAACCTCGAAGTAGATTTTCAAAATTTTGTTCGATAGAGACTCTTGCTTAGTAACATCTCCAAAGTAATACCACTCATTGGAATCAACAGACTGTTATGCCCTCGGGCGGTTACGGCCTACGCTAATGTGTTATAGCCCCAATAATAATTACTTTAAGGTGTAATTGTTGTACTTCACCAATATTACAATAACACCTTATAACAGTCGCTTCTCTGGGCCCCTTTTCGGCGAAATTTCAGGTGTATTTAAGAGAATTGATTGAAAATCAATCAGGAATACTTGAAATGGAAAATGGTCACGTGTAAGATCAAAAGACCGTCATTTAATAACTATTTGTTTATCGTCAATTGAATTTGGGAAAAAAGAGTGTCTTATAAATAAGATTTAGGTATATACTGGCATAACAATAAATAAAAATCATAGTCGGTATTATCTAATAAATATTATAATAATATTTGTTATACGTCTATTTGTATTGCATATGGAAACTAGTTTTGGAATTTGGAGTCAACATTTGTTGTGCGGTCATCGTTTTGAGTGAGTTTGTCCATTTTTTTTCAATTTATATTCGAATAGTTTGTTTATTTGTGAGAGAAACGTTCGCAACCAAACAAACAATCAATTCAGTGATATTGTTATATAACTATTCACGGCCGCATATTTTCATAACCTGACGTGTTGTTGGCGCTGTGATGAACGAGCCAAAGTTGCGTGGGCGATGTTGGAAATACGCGTCTCCCGATTATCTTAATATTTTTCCCGGAGTGGCGATAACTTACCCCTCGTCTAGCTAGTGGACGGTTCTGATGGGTTCCAGTCCAACTGCAAAGTAATACTACTTGGAATGAGCATGCACTTTACTGCTTTGGCAAGCTACAGTTTATGCCTTGAACATTTATTGTTTGAAATAATTACTAAAAAATGCAAACGATTGAATGAATTGGCCTTTTAAACATACTTTCGTAAATTATTGAATATTAAAACTTCAGGTTCGACCAAACCAACACGTGCGATGGCGATGGCGATGGCGATCCTACTGATTTCTACCGATCGCGATCGCTATCGCGCACGCGGGCTGCACACGTTTGGTCAAACCTTTACTGATGAGACAGTCAAATTACAGGTGTTAAATATATTCGCGCACACGGTTTATCAGACCGAGCGTAAACGTAATATATTTATTAGGGGCCAAATTAAAGTATCAGGACGACCGCCGTAGACATAAAAACTAAGGAACCTGACAACTTGAAAATTAATTTAAAACCCTTGTTGGAAGGTTGGGTCTTGTATGGGTAAATTAAACCAACATAATTGAAAATGTTTTTTAACAACGGGACGGTCAATAATGTAGGTGTGCAAACAAAGATACAACACTACTTGACTTATTTTAGTCTTCCGCGACTTCTAGACTAGAAAGTTGGTTGGTAATATAATATTTTGCGTTGCTAAAGTTACAATCACGTTTGTTGTTATTTTTAGCATGCCTGTTCTGCTTCTGTGACCTAGCAAGAATAATGTTGCGAAGGTTGAGGGCACAGAGTCTGCCGGCCATCGCCAAATTGGATTTGCACCTAACGAAGAAAAATAACCGGATAACAAGAAACAAAAGTGCGTGTTTTCACTTTGGGCCAACTTATCTTAGTTTTCGTTTATTATTTTGAGGGCATGAAGACCTAAATTTGTTGGGAAAATTGTTGTTGAGAATATTAAGCCATTTTCTAATATATGGAAGGGAATAAAATATATGGGTAAACACTTTATTGTCTTCGTATTATTGGAGCGTAAGCAATAAATAAGCGCTATGTACTTGAAGCCTGTATTGTATTATTAGAATGTATTTTTAGTCCCGTATACTTAGAAATTGGTTTTAACAGTTAATGGCCTTTTAAAATATTCATTAACGTAGACTCGAAAGAAAATTAGTATGGAATTCTACATTTTAGAATATTCTTAAACACTTAAAACCACAACGCTTTAAAGCCCGTGAAAAATGTTAATTAGTTAGCAAGAATTGAAAATGTATTTGACCCTCGATTTTATTGGGTGCCTGAAACTCTAGACTTAGGATTGTTTATGCCTCTGAATAAACCTAAATAAACGTAAATAATTGGAAGTTCTAAAATAAGATCTGCCCTTTACATTCATTATTCGTGAATGGTTTGACGAGCGTAAGCCCTCTTTGACTACAAAGCCTAACAAAAATGATACTAAAAGCAAATAAATGGTCCGATGAACGTACTTCAGCGTTCGGTGCCTTGGCTTCGACATCGACACCTATTCAATCTGAGACCAGTCAAGCTTCAAGTTTTTGTAAGCTACCTGATGTGTTTGATAGATATGTTTTTATTTAAATCAATACATATTACAATACAATACAATATTACAATGAAGAAGACTTTGTTTGTTTGGTTGAACGTGTTAATTTCAGGAACTATTAATTTGATGTAGGTAGGTACCTACCTATCTTTATGTCGGAGAGTCCATTAATAGAGGAATGCTAAAAACTATGTTCGTTTCAGCCGAATAACGTCCACTGCTGAAAAAATGCCTCCCCCAAGGCCTAAAGTAAACTATGTACCTTCACGCTAAGTAGGAACAGAGCATCAATGTAATGTTGTGAAAACGGGAAGAAATATTCAAACTATTTGTATTTTTAATCTCAAATAAGTGTAGGTATGTCGCTAAGAAAGTATTTTATTTTTAACATAAATCAAGCCACTCCTTGAAAAAATATAATTCATTCATTCATTGAAACCTTAATACAGTAGATACCTACTGTAAGTATACACTTAGAATGTTTAATTCATTGCGGACAAATCCGCCTGCGATCACTAGTGTGTAATAAGATCGCTCAATATTCCCCTGCGCGGTATCCAACCCGAACTCGATACTCCCCACGCTGGAAATTATGTAACAATAGCTTTTTCAGTAAAATCAAAGCATGCATCAGATCCGGAACAGATCCGGCGAGGGATGTGCCAAGTATCGATACCTTAGTAATATCGATTGTTTCAGTATGATACGCAATACTTAGTATTAAAATGATTCTTAAAATAATTTACTTATTAAAATATGTTTACAGAATCGTAACATTATATGTAAGTAAGTAAGTATTCTTCTTAGAAAACTGTAAAATTTTACTCCTATGGCAGTCGATAAAGTCTGACATCAAAAAATAGAATATAATTCATTAAAAATTAAAGCACACTAAGGATGACACGAATGTACGAGTATATTAAGAATGCCACTCAATGACGGGTATTTAATAAGAATAATTTTCGTAATGTTTTAGTATTATGTTGTAAATTAATTTCACTATAACTACGTTACGATTAACTTGTACTTTTTTATCGATATTTTTTACGAGACTTGATAAATTACCTCTTCTCTAGCTTCTGGCTGCCGCCATATTGAATTATGGCTGAGAAAAAATAGAATTACCCGCCCGGATTACACACAATCCCTATGCAATTTCTGCCAACGAGCCGTTTGTTCGGCTAACTTACTTAGTATTATGCTTTTTTGCAATGTTATTTTTTAAAACATTCTGTAAAGGTAAGTACACTAACCTACCTGAGATTTATTATTTAATCTCTGATATAGCTTTTTATGGCTAGAAACAATTACTTATAGCTTTAGAGATTACCATTCCAATAGGTTATTTTAGTGCTTACTTGATTTATTGACGACTGGCGGCTATCGCGTATTCGCATCCATTGTTTAATATTGGATTTTATTCTTAGAAAATAATGTTAAGCCTTGATTTCAATTTTCAGTATTAATAAAAATGGTAATTTTCTATACTAATTAATCATTTTATTCAAGTATTTTATGGTTAAAGTTTTCTTTTACGATAAAAGTGTTTATGATAGCTGTCTTAACAGCCTCTGAAATTTTGAATTCATAAAATAATTTTTTCAGAAGAAACCAAACTAATTTGCAGTCTTAAAATCTTTTCACACAAGTCAAACAATATACAATTTAGTGCTAAGTAATTACAAAGAAGGGCCAAAGTTTCGGCTTTACGGCCAAAAATAATTAAAGTAAGGCAACGGTCGTTAATCAAGAGGCGTTGTTTACGTCCGCCTGGCTTTTAGGGTCTCGCTACACTTCTACGAGCTCTGAGGAATGACAGTAACGGTAGCTTTACCTTCGATTCTTATTTTAAGCTGTTATTTTGGTCATCATCATCATCATCTCAGCCATAGGACGTCCACTGCAGAACATTAGGCCTTCCCAAATTTATTTTGGTATTGTTGGTTATTACTTATTTTTATTTAATTACCTTTTTTAAAAAATAAAAAAATAACATAATATCACAGTCACCTATTTGGGAGTTATTGACCCACGCTCTATCTACTTTTATTTTTTGGGAATAAGTTGCGGGATAAATAGCCATTCGCCGCACTGAAGAAACATTTATGTGGACTTACTCTTAAAGGTATAAAATATTTGTAATTACAAGGAAACTCATATTCGACTAAGTTGCCTTGATGAGATAGCTTCCTAGTACAAGCTTAGCTTAGTTTGAATGAAAAACTAAAGTGAACTGGGATGTTATTATGATTATTAATTTCATCATGTGAATAAGACACTGTAAAATAGGTCAACTATCTTAATTAACATTGCGTGCGCTTGCTGTTGACGACAATTTCACTTGAAATATGATCATAGTGTAGCTGTGGCCTTAGACAAGTGGCGTGGCGGGAGATAAAGAACGCGTCAATCCAGTTTCAGAGTTTGACAAACATCTTGGTAATCAAGTTGTGTTAGTTTTACGGCGTTTGTTTGAAACGTTAGTAGGGCAAGTTAGTAAGCATAGTTTCTGGGTAAAAATAATTCATGACCATTTATGTTATGATCATAAAAATAAATAATTATTGTCTCCAAAACACAAGTACAAGCATTATGCCATTGAATATAGGGTAAACCGTATAGCTATCGCCCACTTAAAGATTTCAAACACATTAAGATGAAAAATTAAAGAAAGTATTTAAATTATCGACCATTTATGACTTTTTTCTTATGACTCAATAAACTGTTAAACAGAATATTAACAGTTTTTAGTTAAAACTTACGTAACTTAAAAAATATTGAAACAAATTTAAAATCCTTCAAAAAGTACAGTCATTGCCCATTACTTACATTAATTGCCCACATCAAAGCACAGTAATTGCCCAGTATCTTAAAACAAAATGATCAATTTTAAAATGACAAAATAGGCTTTAAATAAACAAAACAAAACATTTAACTTAAATTCTAGTAGTACAGTCTTACAAATTTCAAAAGAAATTGCGTTTGGCCTTATTAACAAACTATATTATCAAATATTTCTTGAGCTGATGTTGATGAGTCAGAATCGGTAGAGACATAATCATCTACTTCAAAACATAGATGACGCAAATATTTGAATTTTATATGTAAATTTTATATGTAGGTTATTTTTTTATCTTCTTTGATTTCAGTTCAAGTGGTGGCTCAGAATGTTCAATTAGCTGTTGGTTATTCTTCCCTAAAGTTGTATCTATTTCCTTACAATTAACATTTTCACTAGTAGATTTAACGTAGGATTTTCATTTTTTGTATTTGCGTTTGAATTTTTATCAATTTTTTCAAGCCAAACCATATGTTTCAGCAATTTCTCTTGTAGATAAATTGTTGGATACATCTTGTACAGCTTCGATCGCTTTTTGCAAATTTTCTATGCTATATTGAACTTTTGGAGTCTTTGGCATACTGAAAATGAAACATTAAAAGCCATTTCAATATTTATGCCTGTAAATTGCAAAACAAGTCTATCAATGAGCAACTTAAACACTGCTACTGCATGGTGGTAACACTCTAATAATAATTGACCTGGGCAATAACTATACATTAACATTATGGCAATAACTGAAATGATGGTGGGCAATAACTAAAAATATACAGATTTACGTGCAGTGATTACCCACCGTTAAAATCACCGTTAGAAATCAATTTTTATCAGTTATTTTCATTGATAATGGAGAAAACACTTTTAATTTCATCATAACTATACACCATTAGTTGAATATTAAATAACTTGCAAAAAAAATATAACCTCTAAGCAAGTAATTCCTTAGTAAAATTGTTAAAGTCTTTACCTGTTTGAGTAACATTTTCACCCGTCTTGACAAAATCCGCCATAACTGTTTTTTTTTTGTGTTTCCTATTGTAAATTTTAAATCTACTATACATTGATCTCGGAGCCATCTACTTAGTAAATTCAAATCTAACTAGAGTGATTCAAAGTCAGCACCTGACAATATTATTCTTAAAGCGGGCAATCATTACCGGTGGGCAATCACTCTCTGGTTTACCCTACATATATATTTAAGTAGGAAGTGACAAAGGCATCTCAGCATTAAGCTGTATGGCACTAGATCCGTGTAGTGCTGGTGTTCAGCCTGAAATTGACATGAATTGAACAAACAAAATAAAAAATAAATTTATGAAGGTACATCTCAATTGCAACTGCATAAATCATAAGAAGCAATCAATATTCAGTAGAATCATAAAAATCGTTTGATATATTTTAGGATACTTACTCGTTAGTAGAATTAAATTGTTTCTCAAGGTAAACTTAAAACGTCTTCATTGTTGCAAATCCTCCTCCTCCTACATACTCTATTCTCTATGCTTATTTGAGAGTTAACGCTATTCTTTATCTTTTATTTCGACCTCCAGAACCCACTCACCGGTTTCTTTCTCCTGAAACTCTGAATTCACTCGCACTGCTGCTTAGCATAATTCCTCTTTACATTGTTCGATATAATATTTAACAGCAGCGCTTTCCGCTACAAGTTTCCTATTTCGAATTTCAGAAATCTTATGAAGGCTTTTTTATTAATCTACTCAGTCGCCTTAAAACTAGCTCAGTGTAGTCAACGCCACTTCCGCCGGATGTGAGCTCGAGCTAACAGTGCGGCCGACAGGTGGCGCGCGGAACGCAATAAAACAAGCGGAAGCCTCCGGAGGAATGCCTGCGGAAATAAACTTAGTTCTGTGGTGCATTCAGGAGTATACGTGAGCTATGTAAATTAAATTCATTCCATTTAGTGGGACTTCAAGGAGCTTGATGGCACCTTGATAGCTTTTATGTTACTGGAGAAATTCTCTTCTATTAAGAATTTACCTTTGCTTTATTTTATAGCACAGTACGTTGAAGATTTCAAAAGCTTCTGTGACTTGGTGCTTTTCAGCTAAATATGCCATTCAATTTCAAGATTTCAATTAGGTATATCTTGTAAGTTATTTGTAAAAAATGCAAAATTGCGAAATTATTTAAGTTCTTAAAAGATTTGAAAGCGTTGAAATGATCCCAATTAGTTACTGTTCACTCTCTTAAGTAATCTTTCCCTATTTTAATTTTTTGCTCAATTGAGCATCATCATTATTCATATAATCATTAATTAATGATCTCACTTTTAATGATGTTTAACCTGATCATAATGCTATAGATACGAGAAACTGGATACCTTTTGTATCGAACAGAGTAAACAACAATTTATGTAATTCGGCCAGTGGAGTGGGTTCCGTCACTTGCTCTCGCCTGTTTCAACGGTCTTGGTTGGTTTTAGGAAGCGGCTTCACTTGAAGCGTCTAGACATTATTAAATAACTATTTTAAACAAGTCATTGAAAATTACAAAATACAAAAATACGTCATTCTTTGTGCATCAAAGACATTTCCTACTACAGCGCCAATCGGTGACTTAGTGGCGTAATGAGTATTTTTCAAAAAAAGGTCAGTCATAAAAAGTACCTCCTAAAACTGTTTATTTTCTCTGTATTTATAAAATGTTAACTGTTTTAATATTAGAAATAAGCAGGATTCTATAAAATACACACAACAAGTGAATCATACGATATTTCTGTCAACTCAAAAATAATAATTAGATAACCACTCAAATATTCTTTACCTATGTCATTTGTCTAGTTGGTCAATATTAGTCTTCCGCTGTCAGTCAAGCGTTTGTTGATCGAGGCTGCGGCTAGCGGAGCGGAGACGACGTCGCCCATAAATCCGTCTGCTGGGCGGGCGGGCCGCCCTATCGCCGATAGATAAAGGCGGATGGAATCAAACCGCACTGCTCGTGGAGCGTCCGTTACGGATTGTTGCTTTTACTCGTATGAATAATCCTCTTTTACAACGCTCTAAATTTAAACCATCAATGTCTTATCAGACACGAAGACGTGCGGTAAGTTGGGACTCGAGAGTTCCTGACGTATTTCCCCCGGAAACTAGTTTATTACTAGAACGTTTTGAGTACCCAGCTTTAGATTCTTGAAATATATTTCAATCTGCTTGGTTTAAAAGCTGTCTAAGAAGTACTTGCGTATTTGAGTCTTCACTATGTTTGTTTATTTAAAATAGAATTATCGTTTACTTTAACGTTATTATTACTCAGCAATCAGACGTATCTGTATCCAAATCCATTTGCTAATGTAGTTTCATTGTAACTGTATTCGTATTATTATGAACTCATGAAAAACACCCCATGCAAATGAATTAAAACGTTATTTTCCACCTGAAGTTGATGTGAAAGGGTTATGATTGATGGTAGGTGCTCGCAAAACACAGAATCACTGTTGTCTGCGCCGCGCCGCTCGCTCAGCCATTTAACGCGCAGGGGTTTGTGTTTTCATAAAAAGCCGTGTTTGTTGAATCGTAAACACACTCGTGCTAACATTAATTCATTTTAGATAACAGTGTTTGTTCAAACCATTTATTTAGTAGTGAAGTTTTGCGATTTTGAAGATGAATTTCCATTATTGTAGCAGGTCGAGTGCTGGTGTAGATTGCGTTATGTAAACGTGACATCTCTCCTTCAAGTAACAAGTACTTACTGCATTAGGATTAAATAGTTTTCAAAGACATTACTTGGTTTAAATAGAAAACTTTTCGTTCATTAATCTTTCAAACGAAGATATGGAGTAGCAATTCAGGTGTGAATCCCATCGATGCTTACTATGGATTGATGGTACCTTACTGACCAGTAGTAATTAAATTAACACCGGGCCAAGACGTTGTTAACATAGTTGACGTAAGCTTGTAGTTCCGCGGACGGATTGCCACCTGACCTGATTGGCTCCAAGCGTACCTAGAATCTGGATTGTAGTGTAGCTGAGGTGCTCACGAGAATACATAATGTGTTCCTGAAACACTTCGACTGGGAAACTCTTCAGAGAAACAGAATGTCAGATGATGTAGACCACCTTGATATTTCAGTCACACTTCTCACAAACTAGTCAGTTTATAGCATATAAAATGTTTTGATGGTTTAATTTAGAAAAACAGATCTAGATGGAAAGTGCGCTTCTGCTTCTCTCGCCTCGCCCATTTATTGTCTCGAAGCAGTGATAGGGTTAATACTAAGGCGCGTAAAAGTGCTTTTTAAAAGCCTATTTGCAAAATTACGTGTTAAAAATTAAGACGACATTATAAAGGTAGCAGGAAAGCGCTGGACGCAGGCCGCTACCAATCGATCAACATGGAAAGCATTGTGGGAGGCCTATGTTCAGCAGTGGACGTCCTATGGCTGAAATGATGATGATGATGAGATTGATTAGCTTATGAGAGGATACTGGTACGCAGCTGAAGTCGCGGGCTCAAGCTTGTTTTCTGTAATCACTAAAATGGTTTCACCTCAATAGTTCGAATTTTGTTTCATCTACCGCAACGGTCAGTAAGTGCTGCATTTAACTGGCCGTGTCCATCATCGTCTTGATCGATCGCCCGACGACCGACGACTGCAGGCGTAATGAAATTAATGCCGGAGCCTGGCGTCAGCCAACTACGTCGTTAGCTTGTTGTGCCTATTGATACTATATTGGCCTGATTTCCGACGTGCCTGCAATAACACCTGGAACGGGATAAGGCTTGCGGTATAATTGGGGTATTGTGGCCTTATCAATAGGATCTATTACGCAAAAAATACCTATAAGCATGCCCATTTTAGTTTCCACCTATAAAAACATCCACATGTCAATAAATTTTGTGTTAGGAGTAGTCCAGCGGTCGATGGACATTAATTTGGAAAAACTACCACTAAAGCAAACTTGGACAAGTATTTTAGTGTATATGTTACGGTTAATGTGATAAATTGAAAATTATTAATAATAACCGGTTATTATGAATAATTACCGACAGTCGCGGTAAAAACGATAAATTAATCACATTTAACAGTGATTATTATTTAATCATTCAACCTTAGTACTAACAAATTTCATAAAAGAGAACAACATCTTGTGTACGTGCTCGTGTACAGCCAAACTTTTGAACGTTTCGATATCATATATTAAAATAATTTGGCATAATGAGTTTGGAATGTTTCTTGCATAATATTACTTTTCCATGATACCTATAACATAATGTTTTGATTTAAAGTGAAAAATAGGTTAAGGTGCGGCGGGGGTGGCCCTTAGGCCACCCCTAAGCCGCCTATTTAGTTTTATACACACATAAATGACCTCATATTAATCACATTTACCAAATCATGCGGTAATTATTCATAATAACCGGCGATTATTCATAATTTTCACATTTATCACATTGACCGTAACATATGTATACATTGTTATCTAAAAGAGCAAAGAAACAGTGTATTTACTTAACATCAACTTACTTCTAAAGTGCTCAATCAAAAACAACAAACAACAATTGAGACTTTCCAAAAGACTACTTTACCATTACAAAGAAATAAAAAGAAGTGAAAGAAGACAATTCTCATTGCCGCGACAAATAATAGACGAACCTTTTATGAATATTGGAAAGCGATTTGTGAATAAAGTGAAAAATATAAAAGTAACTTTTAAAGAGCGAAGGAAATATTTGCAAAGTGATTCGGAACTGTATTCAATCTAAACTAGTGATGTTGGAAACTAGCGATAGCTTTATTAATTTATCAGTGTGGTAAACTAAACTAAGAGAGAAAGAGAGACTAGGAGAAACAAAGAGAAAATGATTGATTATTCTGTAGTCCATTTTGACGACATACATTTTTGCCTTATTTAAAATTTTACAAATATTTTAATGGCATTTGGTTTCGGTTATCCTTACTTTGTAGTAAAAACAAACTCATAAATGCTTACATATTTAGCTTTCAAATACTTGATAAGTACTTCATGATTATAAAAGTATGCATTTGGATTGTTTCTATATCTTTTACTCTTTGACGTGGGCAAGTCCAAAAGCGGTGTTAAAGCAAATAAAATATCCGCGTAAATGGATGCTGTAATGAAAAATCCGCTGTTTTCCCCAAAAGTAGTGTAAAAGAGGGCATAAATAATTCATCAGTACATACCAATCCGATCGCCCCCTCCCCTCCGCTGGACCATAAACAGGTCCGGGCGAATCACAGCTCCCGTAGACAATGGAAATAAATTATCATGGCGGGAACAGGTGCCAGCGACGCGAGAACGGCCAGTTGATTATCACACGACAAATAGCATCTTCAACCCTTTGCAACAGAAATCATTAACTTCAATCAAATTCATGAAAGTATGCATCCGTATTTCCGTAAGAATCACAAAAATGTGAATTTGAAATAAAATAAAAAAAAACTTTTTCTGATCAGATTCAGAAACATGCTTGTATCACAAATTATCAAAGTAAAAATATTTTATTCAGTTTTGACCACGGTGGCACATTATAAACGTCAAATACAATAAAAAAAGATAGCCCTTAGCGGCACTTTACATGTCTCCTTATCTTTTGGGCCCTACCAGCGCTTCGAGACAAACATTTATGGCAAGTGCTGAAAAGAAACGCCGGAACAAAGTTAGCCTCGCTGGCTGGTCTGTACAGGCTATGTCCATGTAGCAGCGATCACCTTAAAGCACTTTTAAGGAAAAGCGAACAACAATAAGAGTGAGAGGAAACAATTAAACCATTACGCAGAGATTTTTAAAGCGAGGGAAAAGGTGTTGTATTCTGTTTGGGAGGGCTTGATTTTGTTCAGTCTTCTTTTATTCACTTTTTTCGGGAAAAATAAAGGAAAATTCTAGCAACAAAACGTTCAAGGGTAAAACGCCTCTTGATTACAGTAATATTCAAGTTGAAGAGACAGTATCAATTTAGAAAATCGTGGTAAAGGAACATTGGCATTAAATAAAAAAGTTCAAGGTAAATTGACACCCATCAAAAACAATACTTGTCAAAAAAACCAAGTCTCGCAACTCAGTTGTTCTACGGTAAAAAGTTGTGAGATCCATGTAATACCAAGTCCAGGCCAGGAAATCTTTAACGTTTTACATAAATTATTGACTTGGCCATCGCACTAAATAATTTAATTTACCTACACGTGTTTTCATGCGATGGCCAAGTCAATATATTTATGTAAAACGTTAAAGAGGCCTGAATTGCTTCGAGAAAAGGATGGTACGGCCGTGCCGCTTTTTTGCTCGACTTGGTGGGGGCACTGCCGTGCCCCCAGATTACGACAAAATGAAGTAGTTCTTAATAAATAATATTGAACTTAAGGACTACTAAACTGATTTTGAAACCTCTTTCACGGCACGAGCTTTATTGAGAACTTTCCTGAGGCATAGGCAAGAAGTGAAATCGAGGGGGAAAGCTATATTCAATACAGAAGGATGAAATGAGACTTTTATTTATAGTCAATTAGATATTGTGTTGGCTTTGGGCCTACGAGCGGCCGAACGCGTCACAAATTATTACGGAGATGTACGGTACGGTCGACGTCCCTATTTTTCGCACGTCGGATTCGCGAGTAATTGTAGCGCAAAATGCCCAAAAATATGGTCGTAATAAAATTGTAGCAGAAATATGGTCACTTATGGAATTGGCGAGAGCGTGAGCGCCCGCGCTCCACCTGCTAGACGGGCTTCGATTAGGTTTACATTCACGGGCGACGTAGCAATTGAAACTAACTTAGATTTTATAACCGAGTCACGATTGATATGTTTTTGAAATAAAATACTTTTAGTTTTCAATGAAAATATAAATGAAGGTTTATTTTTTTTTCTAAGAAGCTCGACTCTTTTATCCATCGTTTTGCATGAGATATTTTTAGATAGCTATTTAACAGTCAATATGTGCGTATTTTACCTTTTTTGCCCAAAGTCCGACCGAATTTCAAATCCGATACAATTTTCGGCTAACTTCGTGTTCAGTTTAATCCATCTGCCCAACACGTATGCGTATGGCCCGAAGGTAATTTGGCCCACGAATTTATTCGGGCCTTGATCGCGATTGAGTATTGTGCGCGAACACTCGTAGAGACACGTTGCGAATTCGGAACACTCATGTTCCTTAGTTCAAAGTATATTTGGTGAGTCAGCTTTATTGGAAGCAATTCGGAAAATATTGGCGAGCACCTTCTATAGTAATATTTTATTTGAGGAAGTACTTTTCGGAAAGATAATGCAATGTAGGTACTAATACGATACACAATCGTATTAAGATTTAGGGTTCAACAACAATCATCTCATTGTCCTAGTTTACCAATAGGATAGGAGTGATATGCTGACCGAAAATCCTTAATACATTTCAGCGAGAATGTTCAATGTTATCACTTCGTGTACTTATTTATAGAATAGAATTTAAGAGGCAATCGTACTTATTTAAGGAATCACTCAGGAGAATGGCGTTTAAGAAGAGGTAAGTGTACTCGGAATTACTTGGAATAGAAATTGTTCAATGCAACATTAATAGACGGACACTCCACTCGAAAGATCCCTTTCCGTAACTGTCGGTTCTTAACCAAATAACAACTCGAAAAACACTTCGGCCTTTCTGAGAAGGTATCTAATTCGTATCAGAATAAGCAACATCCCAGCTGTATCAGCCACCCCATCTCGCCCGGACGGCGCTAAGAGCGTAATTTGTATGCCGCGACAACACCCGCGATTGATTTATGCGTGCAGCGCCGATTATCGCCGGAGGAGCGGAACGGGTGCAGTTCAGATAGAAAAGCCAGTTTATTTCCGATGAAAAACCTAATCTAGCCAACTAAGAGAAAGTTTGGACGTTATTGCTTTCAATTTTAAATGATATAATTTAATTTAAATAGATTAAGTTACTGATTCTGTGTCGCTCAAAATTTGGCAACACCATGCAAAGTCATCATGACGTCATGATGTGTAGTTGATGTTCGGTATAAAGCATATTTATTTATGTAACAGAACTGACTTTTACTAAAGGCCAGTAAGGAAACTTGTGACAAAACCGTACCCACGTGTATTAAGGTTCTTTAGAGGGGGATAATAGGGATAAAAAATTGCAATTTGCAAATTCTGAGAGACACAGACGGTTTTGCTGTTCTCCTAAAGCTACATCCTGAAACGGATCCGCTCCTGCGAAGTGCGGCGGAACCGGCCCAATTCCGCCGCCATGAATATTCGCCGTGTATTTAGCCGGAGCCGGGCGCTCGGGACGTACCAAGGTATTCCTGCGTAAGGACGCTACAGCGTCTTGAGAATGCAGGGCTGTTATAACCACCGCCCGCGGTTAGTGGTTCTCGATGTTGTCAAGAGATGGCGTTGACTGTACAGTAAACTCACGGTGGAGTGATATTTTATAGTGTTTTGCTGGAGAGTTTAAAATATAATGATTCTTGATTCAAAATGATTTTAATCTGATTATGTAATGGTACACGCCACCTTTTTAGGATACCTCGAGATCCTTTATGTCAGTTTAAGCCGATCATACTCTGTAATATCCAATGATCCGCTTTGAACTTACAAGGCATAATATATTTAAGCTGACGGATGTTATAATAACGGTTGTTTAAGATTATCAAAAATAGAAATATGATAACCAGGACCTGCGTAATATATTTTGAGATCAAACAACAAAAGCTAAAGCCAAATAAAGAAGCATAACCCATCTCGACTTTATTACCATTGTGATCAACTAAAAGCCACCAAAAGGCTTCTAACCGTAAACATCATATTACATCATACGTTATTTATTTTCGCGCTCCAAAGGGTTACTCCAGCTTATTTATGAGCCGTGACAAAAGACAGACAAAACAGCCAGTCCACACAGAAAAAACAAGACTCGTATGTATTTCGTCGATAACTAATACGTCGTATTTAAAATTTTCTAGTGTTAAGAGTCGCATTTCAGACTAAATTATTATAATTATAAAAAAATCGAATTGCCTAAGGTGGGAATGACGATTTTCTCAAGTTATTTTAAAATACGTCATGCCTTGCGCACTGTTGTTCACAGAGCTTAATAATTTCAAGAGGCATTTAGATAACTTTGTACGGAATATATACATATACTGGCCGATCTTATTGTCCTGTGTCCTCACAAAACCAGAAAAGGCCGTCACAAAACGGCTTTCAATTAAAAGGGCCGGCGATAGCCGAATGTCGGCGCTATCTGCCTTTGTTTCTGCCCGTGTTCCGTGCTTAGGGACGTGGAAACAAGATATTGTTAATTACGCTTTTTATACGAGAGTTCTACCTTTTGATACCTTACCTTACGTGGAATTTGAATGGTTGAACAATATTTATCTTACTGGTAACACTGGCTACGCTAGCTACGCCTGGCAACACGTGGCGCGTGCGATAGTTGACTGACACACGGTCCGACGAGCGAGAGACTCCACCGTTTCATAAAAATCTCGAGAAGAAAATTATTCATAAAAATCTCGAGAAGAAAATTACAATGTAGAATTGTAGAAGTAATACAATCTTATTTAAGGCTTGGTATTTCTTCTAAAGTAGGTATTTCGCGCTGTCAAAATCTGCGCGCGCAATTCTTCGCCGAAAACAGCGCGTCAAAGAGCTCCCGCCACAATTTCCAGCTACACAGTATAGAAATACGCAGTTGGTTAGGTTAGGTTGACTTCCTTCCTTTCAAGCGTCACACTCACAACACTTTCTAATAGAAATCATATCCAAGTGATACAAATTAAAACACCTTTCAGACTTTTTGGGAATATATTCTAGAATCGAATAAATATAAAATATAACTGCAGAAGTAAACACTGTTCAAAGTGGCCGTGGCGTCGCCCGACCTTCTGGAAGTTCTGCGCCGGCTTAAAGAATTTCAAGATTACGTCACCCGACCTATCGGTAGGCCCTTGGGAGCTTGAGCGATTGGATTTTTTTTATGATAAGTTACTCTTAGTAGCGATTATTTAGAGCTTGGATAATAAATTTAATTATAGTTGTTGCAATTCACGAAGCTTTGCATGTGGTTAATAACATTAATCAGTATAGGTACGCATCAATTTTGTTCAGTCTCTTTGTTTATTAATAAATAAAAATATCATACTAAAATTGCAGAAACATATTTGTTTGTATTGGTCTGGGTGTTTTCTTTCTATAATATGTATGACGTATGTACGGGGTTCTGTACCTATCGAAAATTGCTATAAGCATCACACGCGGTTACATCGAGAACTGTCACGGCCAAAAAACTGGCACGCGTCCGTCCTCCGTAAGCGCCACCGCGCGACTGATTGAGATTGTCCAAGCCGTCATGGGCGATTTTTTCCACATTTTTTAACATAGTAACTAAATAAGACGCAATATAAAAATTTCATCCGTTAAAAGCCCTCAAGTTATTTCTGAACTTTAGTTTAGTAAAAGATTCAGAATCTCAAATCGCTTATTTTAAAAATAAAACCATTATTAGAAAACGAATAGAGGTAACTTTGGGAATTTATTCTATCGAGTCAACTTCATCAAATCGTGTTTCCATCCGTTAATAGCCCTAGAAAATATCCCCAACTATGCTCAAAAAAAATCTTAGCCTTTTATTTTACTGTTTAGTACCTCAAAAATGAAAAATGAAAACCTCATTTTCGCCATTTTCTCTGTTACCCGGCCTTAAATAACTTCATCTTAACATTGTAAATGGTTTGCTACCTTTTAAACAAATACCCCCTTACTAATATAAAGTTACACAGTTGTTGAACACTGTTTTAAAAAGACATTGCCATACTAAACGTCACTTTAAAACACTGTTCAACGAGCGTGTAAGTTTTATTAGTAAGGGGGTTAAGCTTTAAGAATGAGATAACATTGCGAAGAATCGTTTTGTGTTACTTCTTTTTAACATTAGCATAATTATCGCCATTTTTAGCCGAAACGCTTAAATATTGACCTGGATTTCATCTTAAGTTTATTACAGAAAGTACTTACTATTTAAATCCTACTAATATTATAAATGCGAAAGTTTGGAGGTCTGGATGTCTAGATCAGGGTTTCCCAATTTTTTTTTGCCAAGGAACCCTAATGGATTATACTTTTCCTAGCGGAACCCCCGTACTACTCCGCCCGCACGCCCTGCCCCTCCCTTGTGCGTAAACAAGTCGGTGCGAGCTAACAGCGTCGGTCATGAAACGTGGGATAATATTTTTTACGGAACCCTTGCGGCCTTTCCACGGAACCCCAGGGTTCCGCGGACCGCCTTTCGGGAGCCGCTGGTCTAGATGGATGTTTGTGACTCTTTCACGCAAAAACTACGGAACGGAATTTGATGAAACTTTACACTATTGTTCTTTATTATAACCCAGAATAACATATAGGCTATTTATGACGATCTGTGACAAACTAAATTTCACGCGGGTGAAGCCGCGGGCAAAAGCTAGTAGTCTATCTATAAAAATAAAGAAATTTTTACTTGTGACTTTGACGGGAATTAGTATCCAGCCAATTTTATAGCCTACGATACAGATAACATTACGTAAACACACGCCAGACACAAATCATAAGCCTGGAGAAGAGACGAAAGCGACTCGTCCTTGTGTCGCGAGGTGCCTGACGACGGCTCTTGCCGCAGGCGGCTCATACGTCGTGTTATTATTAGTTTGGGAATTTATTGTTTTTTACCAGTTTCCGTATATTAATACAATAACGGGAGAATTGTTTTTGTAATAACTTTTTTATAGAAACCGTTATTTCAATCTGAAGTTGCTGATGTTATGAGTTGTATAGCGGCGTGAAACCACACCTTTGACATGACACAAAACTAATATCATATTATAACGACTAAAGTAATGGTTATCCATTAGTTTAACAAACCAATAATAAGATGTTCATATTGATTATGCTCGTGCTTTGTCCTCGAGATTAGAAATAAGAACTATGTAGTATCACGTACGGTGATGCCAGTTTACGCACTGTTAGTTGAGGATTTTTTTTTTTTTTGTGGGTATCTCAGTTTACATCCCATTTGACATTGGTATCCGTCGTCAGTCACGATTCAGTGCTCTGCCAGTTCGCACTTCTTCTACTTAAATACGTACCCAGTGTTAAAAATAGTGTTTTTGTGTCGTCAAAATGCCGAACGAAAAACGTCAAATGAGGATAAGGAACATTTGCTGAAGAAAATAAATAAATTGGAGCAGAAGATATTGGGTGCTGAACGTCGTTCAAGCGGTTCAACAGAAGATCATCGTTACACATTACCATAATGCGAACAACCATCCCGGGTTGTCTCTTTATGCCAGTTGTGTTTTTTGTCTTAGGTTTCATGAAAACCGGTAACTGAAAATTCCTGAAAAATTACGGTTAGGTTCCTGAAGACATTCTGAAAACCGGTTAGGTTCGTTTCAGAACCTAACTTAATGAAACCTAACAAAAACCGGTTAGGTTTTATTAAAAACCTAAAATTCTTTTCGGAATCTGTTTTTGGCCGTTAACTTAAAATTTTTCTATGGTCACTTCTGACGTTTATCGGCTTATCGTATCCGTCTCGACGAGCCCTTTCCATAGACACCCCGTTTGTAAGGATCTGACGACAAAAAGTTTAAAAATTAGCCCGCCCACCCACCCTTTTTTCTCTAGGCAGGTAGACTTTTTCTCTGGGCCAAAAATTTTTATTTCGCGTTTCGATCGGTTTATGCAAGAACTGTAATAGGGTGACTTATTAGTGTAAATTGAGGTAGTTTGAAGGGTCCTATTCGACAATTTTGGCCAGTTTAGGAATTTAACTGTGTCGAAATATTTCCAATTTGACCGCTTCCGGACACGGCGCTGCTGCAACAAAAAATACGATTACTATACAGTTGTGTAATACTCACCTGACTCACCAGCTGCCGCAGCGCCTGCCTGGATAGACAAGTACCTGAAAAGGGAAAAAATACTGTTTTATATTTTTATTGTTTTTGTTATTATTGTTTAACACTTTTACAAACCTTTTATGAAAAAAGTCATTATTTATTTTATACTTACCAGCAGTTAGGGAATGATCCCTAGATTTCTGGTACCGGGAAATCCCGGGAATTTTTCAATAATAATTAAGTAAAAATTTATGAAAGATTTGTGATTAAAATGAACTGTATTTATAAAAAAAACACACTCCAGGAATTAAAAAAGAGTTAGTGTTTGCATGGTAGTACCTTTTTTTTTATTTGCACAAAAAACACATACAGAGTACATTCAACAAATTACATTTACGACCAACAATAAATACAGTTTTAATCTAGATTGTTTTTGTTGCAAGTGCAAACCAGCAATGCTGATCTCCTCATTCCTGATTCAATCATAAAAGAAAACTCCTAGCATAGCACGCTGCAGCGCCCTTTGGTGATAAAGCCTTCTTCTGAGACACATAGTAAGCGAGCACGACTCTGTTACAGATGTCTTCGCAGGCAACACACAAAGATTTTTATCTTGAAACACTGCGGTATTTGGAAGTGAAATATTTATAATATACTCGTAGCATAACCAGTACAAAGTGCCTTAATTAAACGCAACTTACGAACAAAGACGCCAGCGCGCGGTGATACGCGTTATCGCGGCGCGACAGGCGCAGAGAGCGTACGCTTGCTGATTTAGATTTATGCAATACCTCCCTGTGTAATAAGAGTTCAGTAATTACGTGCTATCATATTTAACTACTTGTATGTACCATTTGGACCTATTTGGACACGGCGCGCATCCTAGCCCGGAACCCGCAATTGTTTGCTGGCTTCGCAGAAACTCCACAATGGCATACGACCAGGCGGCGGTCCCCAGAAAAAAATGATAATTTGAAAGAATTATAAAAATAATAATAATTTTAGTCTGACAAGGTTAAGGCTCAAAATCATAATATTGGTGTTATGGATGAAGTAACGCCTGATACCGACCTACTACTGTAATAATGTAACAATACAACTATTGTTAATCTAACTATTATATCAATGCTATGCGGTCCGTGCAACATTTGCTGTAAACGATAACAACTTCATATTTTCCTAGTAAACAGATGTATGAATCACTGATTAAAAACAAATTACCTAATACGGTGCTGAGTCTGAATGCAAAAATGTTTGTTCTTCTCGTTTTGTCTTTTTGGTAGAATACACGTCAATACACCTGATGGTTATTTTTAGTTCCTTAATTAGGTAATTCATAATAATATCACCTTGTTCCAAAAATCTGAGTCTAACAAATAATATTTCTTCAATATCGTTATCGTGCACTAGGCACTCGTACTAATTTCTGATCCACTGCAAAAACATTTTTAACTACAGCGGAGAAGCACTTGGATCTCTGATAGTAATTTGTGATCAGGCCGAAAGTGGAATCGAGCTTCACCCTGGATCCTCAACCACAAAAGAGATGACTAACATAGAACAAGCTGTACTACATCCCAAAATTTCGGTTCGGCGCGACAGGCGCAGAGAGCGTACGCTTGCTGATTTAGATTTATGCAATACCTCCCTGTGTAATAAGAGTTCAGTAATTACGTGCTATCATATTTAACTACTTGTATGTACCATTTGGACCTATTTGGACACGGCGCGCATCCTAGCCCGGAACCCGCAATTGTTTGCTGGCTTCGCAGAAACTCCACAATGGCATACGACCAGGCGGCGGTCCCCAGAAAAAAATGATAATTTGAAAGAATTATAAAAATAATAATAATTTTAGTCTGACAAGGTTAAGGCTCAAAATCATAATATTGGTGTTATGGATGAAGTAACGCCTGATACCGACCTACTACTGTAATAATGTAACAATACAACTATTGTTAATCTAACTATTATATCAATGCTATGCGGTCCGTGCAACATTTGCTGTAAACGATAACAACTTCATATTTTCCTAGTAAACAGATGTATGAATCACTGATTAAAAACAAATTACCTAATACGGTGCTGAGTCTGAATGCAAAAATGTTTGTTCTTCTCGTTTTGTCTTTTTGGTAGAATACACGTCAATACACCTGATGGTTATTTTTAGTTCCTTAATTAGGTAATTCATAATAATATCACCTTGTTCCAAAAATCTGAGTCTAACAAATAATATTTCTTCAATATCGTTATCGTGCACTAGGCACTCGTACTAATTTCTGATCCACTGCAAAAACATTTTTAACTACAGCGGAGAAGCACTTGGATCTCTGATAGTAATTTGTGATCAGGCCGAAAGTGGAATCGAGCTTCACCCTGGATCCTCAACCACAAAAGAGATGACTAACATAGAACAAGCTGTACTACATCCCAAAATTTCGGTGTGGATGATTAATTTGCACTTCTTAGACCCTGTCTCAAGAAGTGTTTTTGTCATATGCTAGAGCTGGTACTGACCGAGTGTAGAGTGCGGGCGCGAGCGCGAGATGTCCGCAGGCGGCGCGCGGCGCGTGCGCAAGGACGCCCGGTCGCGCTCATCGCGTTACAAAATGTGGTTCAATCCCAGCCCGGAATGTGAAAAAATATTTATTCTCTGATCTAACCACGTTACTAAAACCAAGGTGGCAAATCTAAGCACAAATACGATTATTACAAGCAATTTGCTGGGTCAATACTCGGCTAAAGTCATCAACATACTCGTACTAATTTTCAATAATAAAAAAACAAAAAGATTCTCCACTCTTTATTTATATCTACTTATGTTTGTTGTGTTGAAAATATATTTTCATAGTTACAGCTAATAGGCAAGGCAAATGCTACTGAATTCTCTCTCTATACTTCTTGTATTAGGAAATTCGGAAATCGTATGCAATAGCTATTTCATGGCTGCCGAAATTCGAAAATAACACAATTAATCACGGAACCTGCAGCATTGTTCATTCGTTACGGTTGAGTCGTTAGATAAAATTAAAGTAAAAACAACTTGAAGGTATGCTACACGTAGGTACCTACAAAATACCGATTAAAAATTGCATATTAATAACACTTACTTCTAGTTGACGATATGTTAATAAACACAATTGAAATACAACTTGTAGACATGCAGCGTCCACAATACTGGTGTCACAGCAACAATCCAATGGTGGTCGAGGTTGTGAAAAACCCAACGAATGCTTGCTGTGTAGAGTCACAGAGTGGTGTCATGAAGATGCAAAATATTTAAAAAATAGCGCTCAACTACATAGAACATCTACAAGTTACTCTATGACTAGAACTAGTACTAAATACTCATGCTTAAGTCACACTTTACGCTTTTACCTACGAATAAAAAATTTTTGGTCGCTTTGTAAATGCATGGTACCTACTTAACATAATTTTCAACGTCAGAATATTTATGCGTAATAAATTATAACGTCTTACACAATAACATTGTTACATGATATTATTATGTGTGGTTTTATAAAAATACCTCTGCACAATCTCACGACATAATGCATCTACCGAGGCAAAGGTCGTGCATAAAAATAATAAAAAACATCATTTTCTCGTGTTGGGTTTACTTCCCAAGCGCGCGTAGAGGTCAATTTTTAAAACCATTTTCATTTAGGTATTTAGATCGACTCTATCAGTTCCTTTCGCTCATGGGAGTGCCCGGGGAGAGTGAGGGAGACGAACACAAACTGAAGGGAAAAGATCGAAATTGTATGGCAGAGTTGTGCCTCACACAAACTGTCGTGCGGTACTCGAAACATGTTTAGTAGTAATTCTGCGGTGACCTCTACTTGCATGAATAACGAGGTATTGAGGTGGACATTTTGTACGTAACTTTCCGCATTTTAGTAGCGTTTTGTAATAATAAGACATAGCCTACGTTATATTCAAAGAAGCAAACTGCCAGTACGTTACAAATTCATTCATTTTACACTATACATTACATAGAATGAAACTGATCTGAGTATGTATCTTCAAAACATTTTATTAAAATGATGTTTAAATAAACACCACTAAGTAAAATCCTCTACAATATTCAGGCAACACAGGGTACAATTTACACCCATATCTATCAAGTCAAGTGGTAGGTATAATGGTTATCTTATTCTGTGGTCAAACATACTGTTTAATTTACTAATTCACTATAAACTCAATGCCAATAATATCTATGATAAAAAAAAAAAAAATGGGGATGTTGCCTGGGTCAAAAAGCAAGAGTTTTAATTAGTCCGTCAGTTAACTTATCAAAAAATACTCTACACGTATTTTTCACTTTTTCAAACTAATGAAAATTTAAAGAGATAAAGCGCCCCAAAGTTCATAAGAAGAGGCCCGTGACGTCAACGCTTGCTTAAAAATGCCGCACGTTGTGACGTCGTGCGCAACTTCAACGCACCATAACTATGTAATTATTTGTTAGATTGACAAGTAAAAATATATGTGTCCAATATTTTTTGATATTAAACATTACGGACTAAAAAAATTTTTTTAGGCAACTAGCCTAAGACCATTCATCTAAGACCTCTTATCACTCACCATCTAAGAAATTGAGTTCAAACTCCGATTCACAATATAAAACGAACATTCCATCTTCCACAGCGGCAACCTGACGACGCGTATCGTATGGTCGCTGATGATTGAAGTGGCCATCTTCGTGATGACCGTCATCTTGGCCATGGTGGACAGCTCGGAGTGGCCTGTGGCTTTCTTCTGGTTCACCATGATATCTGTCTTTGTCATGAATGGTGAGTAGTAAGGTTTTTATGGCTCTAGCTTGTTCGTTCGTTCGTTTCAGCCAAATGACGTCCACTGCTGGACAAAGGCCTCTCTCAAGGCTTTCCACAGTGAACGGTCCTGCGCTGCCCGCATCTAAACTCTTCCCGCGACCTTTACTAGATCGTCGGTCCACCTAGTAGGAGGCCTGTCCACGCTACGTCTTCCAGCCCGTGGTCGCCACTCGAGAACCTTTCTGCCCCAACGGCCATCGTCTCTACGAGCTATGTGCCCCGCCCACTGCCACTTGATTTTAGCAATTCTGCGAGCTACATATATCGGTTACTTTGGTTATCCTGCGGATCTCCTCATTTCTGATTCGATCACGCAGAGAAACTCCGCAAGGAGGCTTTAGCTTATACTTAAGTCTTATTATGCCCTAATAGTTAATAACTGAACTGATAGGCGTTATCATCGACGACATTACACTTTGATTTCACAATTGGTATAGTCTGGTCCGTGAGCACGTAGAATTTTGTCCAATGACCCCAAGCTACCCATCCTTATCGCTGGCGCGTAATTATGTTGCTATCGCGCTCGCACACTCACTGCGGGTGCCAGTCGCACAGTCGCGCCAGCAATATAAATATGCGCGAGCGATAAGGATGGGTAGCTTGGGGTCATTGGACAAAATTCTACGTGCTCACGGACCGGGCTTTAGATGAGATATACTGGGTAACTACCGGTTGATAACATCATGTTTATGTTATCAGCCTTTTACCATCCAAAAGTTAAAGGGATCTAAATGCCCCATACATTGATATTAATAGATTCTCGCTTGTTTTCACACCCACTACCCAACGCAGTGGTTTCATCACAAATTGGTGTTGCCACATTATTTAAAAGTGGGTAGATTAAAGCTCTCTAAAACACACGCACGTCCTGCTATGGATTTGTGTGCACCTAAGATTTGCTACAATTTCTATTGTATTCTGATTTTATTGTCATTGTATCTTAAGACTGAGTAAATAAGAATCAAAATAGTAAAGCGTGGTCCGTGAGCACGTAGAATCCCGTCCAATGACCCCAAGCTGCCCACCCTTGTCGCTCGCACGTAATTATGTTGCTGTCGCGCTCACACACTCACTGCGGGCGCGCGTCGCACAGTCGCGACAGCAATATAATTACGCGCGAGCGATAAGGATGGGTAGCTTGGGGTCATTGGGCGGGATTCTACGTGCTCACGGACCAGGCTTTAGAGTAATTAATATACCAGTGTTAATATTCTTTTCTCACATGCATGGTCGATCTTCCAAAACTCGTATGACGAAGTCGCCGCGCGTTTCTCTCTTCAATAGCGGTGGTTATTTTTCGATCTTAACACTAAAGAATAAGATTCACAATAATGTAAATGCCTGTAACTAGCAGTGTTTTAAAGATTTTTTCTCATTTACAGCCTGCAACGCGATCTTCCAAAACTCTGTCTACGGCGTCGCAGCGCGTCTGCCCGTCAAATACACGGGAGCCGTGGTACTTGGCTCAAACATTTGCGGCACGCTGGTGGTGTTCCTATCGTGGTCGGCTGAGCTGTTCGACTCAAGACGAACATCTGCTATATACTACTTCATCACCGGCATCTTCGTGCTGCTTATATGCTTCGATACTTACTTCGCGCTGCCTCTCAACGTAAGTGTACCATTTTCCCCAAGATTTTAAGCAGTTGGTCGATGATTTGTCGCAATCATATTGTGCCAATCATGTGCCCTTGTCCAATACCAAACTGCCTATTAGTGTTGGCTCCAACGTTTGGAATATTGGCCCAAACTTACACGGAAGCCGTAGTACTTGGCTCCAATATCTGCGGCACGCTGGTGGTGTTCCTATCGTGGTCAGCTGAGCTGTTCGACTCAAGACGAACGTCGGCCATATACTACTTCATCACTGGTATCTTCGTGCTGCTTATATGCTTCGATACTTACTTCGCGCTGCCTCTCAACGTAAGTGTACCATTTTCCCAAGATTCTAAGCAATTGGTCGATGATTTGTCGCAATCTTTGGCCAACCTCTTGTCTTATACCAAACTGCCTATTAGTGTTGGCTCCAACGTTTGGAATATTGGCCCAAACTTACACGGGAGCCGTAGTACTTGGCTCAAACATCTGCGGCACGCTGGTGGTGTTCCTATCGTGGTCAGCTGAGCTGTTCGATTCAAGACGAACGTCGGCTATATATTACTTGATCACCGGCATCTTCGTGCTGCTTATATGCTTCGATACTTACTTCGCGCTGCCTCTCAATGTAAGTGTCGACCATTTTCCAGAATATTCTAAGAAGTTGGTCGATGATTTGTCGCAATCTTTGGCCAATCTCTTGTCCTATACCGAATTGCCTATTAGAGACTTGGTTCCAACATTGGAATATTGGCCCAAGCTTACACGGGAGCCGTAGTACTTGGCTCCAATATTTGCGGCACGCTGGTGGTGTTCCTATCGTGGTCGGCTGCGCCGTCCGACTCAAGACGCACGCCGGCCCTACACTACTCTCTCCGGCATCTTCGTGCTGCTTATATGCTTCGATACTTACTTCGCGCTGCCTCTCAATGTAAGTGTACCATTTTTCCCAAATTTCTAAGAAGTTGGTCGATGATTTGTCGCAATCATTTGCCAAACTCTTGTCCAATACCGAATTGTGTATTAGAGACTTGGTTCCAACATTTGGAATATTGGCCCAAACATAAACGGGTGCAGTAGTACTTGGCTCAAACATTTGCGGCACGCTGGTGGTGTTCCTATCGTGGTCAGCTGAGCTGTTCGACTCAAGACGAACGTCGGCCATATACTACTTCATCACCGGCATCTTCGTGCTGCTCATATGCTTCGATACCTACTTCGCGCTGCCACTCAATGTGAGTAGACGAATGTTGTTCCCTTACTTACAAACGGTGCCCCCCCCCAACTCCTGAATCCAGAAACATACTTAGCTACTAAACCGGCAATTACCTCTAGTGGTGTTCTCCCCATATTCTGCATTCACTTAATATCTAGCGGAGACATGCTGCATTCTTCTGACGAGTTTCTCGACGTCGATATCTTAAGCGCGCTCTACACTCGCGCGCGATTCTTGCTGTGAATTCACGCCGCGATTCGCGCCGTGCACTTCGCGTTTATATGTGTCTCTCCACACTCGCGAAATCTCGCAGTCTCGTTCGCGGCCTCAAGGGATGACGACGTGATTGTCGCTGCTGCGGTGACGCTCTGTGCTATATCGTATTACAATTACCTATGTATTAAAAATAAGACACAAATAAAAAATGTTTAATGGGTTTATTATTTCATTTGAGCTTGCCCCACTATGAGTGGAATCCTTAACTTTCTATAGGTTCTATTAACTGGACATAAATAAGTGAGTCCTTTTTTTTTCAATTCACCCACAGGAATATTCAAAATGTCACTTAGCCGCGTCCAGGCATAGTGGGTCTTATTTTTATTTTTATGGTCCTTGTGTTTGGACTGCCAAAGTATTGGTTCGGATTGAAAACACTCGATAAATTTCAACTCAAGTTCATTATTCCATATAGTACTCATTTTTTTAAAAAAAGAACGTTAGTAAGTACGCAATAATGCACAACCACTTGCGACGGCGTCTTCTCAGCTACTGCGAAAAACTGCGAGTGTAGTTGCGTTCGCGATCGCGCGCCGTGAACCAAGCGCGAACCTTTGTCGCGGGACAAAAAACCGACAACGAACGGGGAACGGCGCGAAGCGTGAACGTGAACGCGCGAAAGTCCGCGAAACCATCTACACACGCGTTTCGCGGCTTTCGCGGCCTTTCGCGCCGCGAGTGTAGAGCGCGCTTTAAGAAGACTAGGGGGAACTCGTAGAATCTTTTGTCAAACTCTAGTCTAATGCTGATCTTCCTATTGGAACGTCGGCTCCTAAGAACTAAGAATGCTCACGTTGGTCATTGGGTGATGATTTGCCCCAATATTTTAATGTCAAACTCTTGTCCAATACCTGTCTATTGGAATGTTGGCTCCAACAGTGCCCAAAAACTGAGAAGGTATCTATCGCTTTGGAGTTACAACTGCTCTAGAATTTATTGATGTCTACATTTGCGTCTAAAGATATCTTTCCCACCTCAACGCTGTGGTATTGCTCAATTATTGTTGTTTGAACTCTCGTCCATTAACTGCTTTAAATAACGAATATGACATGGCACTCACCCCTGGCCATTTTTTGATTGGGGAAACACCTATATCAACACCGGACGACGATTTATCGGATGTTAAAGTACCTTATTTGCAGCGTTGGAAATACTTGCAACAAAAATTGCAATATTTCTGGAAACGGTGGAGCCAAGAGTATATAGTAACTTTACAAAACAGATACAAATGGACTAGTGTTCAGGAGAATTTAACAGTTGATGATATTGTGCTGATAAAAGATGACAGGTTGCCACCTGCAAAGTGGTTGATTGGCAGGGTCTTGGAGACTCACCCGGGATCAGATGGTTTGACACGAGTAGTTAGCATAAAATGTAAAAATTCAATAATTAAAAGGCCTATTCATAAAGTTTGTTTATTGCCTGTAAGGTCTCCAGAATCCTAGAAATTTGTTAGTTTTATTTGTTACTTTTATTTGTTACACAATGCATATTGTATCTTTGTTTATTGATTTAAAGGTCTGTCGCCCTTTGGGGGGCTGAATGTTTAATTTACTAATTCACTATAAACTCAATGCCAATAATATCTATGATAAAAAAAAAAAAAGTCTATCTTGTCTGTGGTAGTAAATAAATATGGAGTATTTTTGCCGGTCAACATTGTTTTTATTAAATCCAATTAAATCTCAAACACATACATTATTTGCAAACTGAGTGTTTGAACGGGTCTTAATTACGCGATGAATGTCCTTTGGTAGTGTCGTCAAACAAGATAATATTGTGAACTATCCAGTTGAGCTTGCTCAGCTAAGCCTAGATGTGTTTCTGAATATACTCGTAGGTAGATACTTGGAATTTATTAATCTTGATGCTTACTTGTACAGCCACTTTTGTTATGGCTGGTAATAAAGCCTGCACATCATTTATCTTTGTCGACTCTATATTTTATCGCGTTTAATGTTCCAGGTAGCTGTACCACTAACGTATCACGTGCCAGCGTCAGTGCTTCGTGCCTGCAGGATGTGGTCGCGGCCGCGGGAATCGGACCAGCTCCCGACGGTGCATTGATTATGATCATTCCGCTGCATTCCTATTTTTCTTTATTTATTTTTTGCTAAATCGAAGAAACAATAAATAGAGCAATTAATCATTCATCATCATCATCATTTCAGCCATAGGACATCCACTGCTAGACTTAGACCTCCCCCAAATTCAAAACTTTCCATGTTGATCGATTGGTAGCGGCCTGCGTCCAGTAATGAATCATTACAGTAACATTTTCATGTTATTAACTAATTAACTTTATATTAACTAATGAAATTAAGAATTTCAAAATTAAAATTCATTGAAAATTCATTATCAGTGTATATTTTTCTAATCCATGACATGAAGGAAACAAGTACAATACATACAATAATAACTGGGCACTTTAGTAGTATGATTAACCTTGCTGATTGTATTTGGCATTCCTGCAACCAGTTATGAATAGATGAGCTAGCATTACGCGCAGGCGCAGGGGACTGATACAGCACTAGCGCGGCGAGGGGGGGTTGTACAGGCAAATACAAAAGTCAACAAGATTAATTTTAACTTTTTCCCTGATCCCATTATTATCATGTTATTTTAAAGATCAGTTGCATTAGTCACTCTGCTGGTGGTGATTAATTTCACACTCTTTTTCCTTCTCGTGACAATTCAGGAAGTTTTTGGTATGACAAGAATGAGAATTGTATTTAATTTATTCCTTCGGTGCATGTCAAGGTTATCCAAAAGTGTTTTCCTGGGTGTTCGCGGGAGCTGCAGAGTTACCTCAATGTGCAGAGTGGACAGGTGCGGTGTGGTGGCGCACTGGGCTGGCCGCTTCTAGCGCCGACTGTACCCGGCACAGATAACAAATTGTCCATTGTGGCGCAGCGATTTCCATGCCCCATTCATACATAATGCTCCAATCACATTGCGCACACACGCTGTACTTATAATGGGCACTGGACAGCTTCAACGTGACCAACACACGACCCTGCTGGCGTTTGGAAAACTCATGGAATTCTCTTATCATAACTAGGAAATACTTATCCACACAATACAATAGGTTGTAACCATGTTATATTGTCTCCGGCACACACATCACATGATCAACAAGGTACTCGTAACTATATGGAGAATGATAGAGTTCAATTGTACAGTTGTAGAGTTTGTCAAAAGTAGGTGATGTGATGTGACTAACTACATTGTTGGCTTAATAGGTAATTAAACCATGTTTTTCCCCAATCGATTTATTTTCTAAATTGATATTCACTAAACGTTATCCTCAATGCTATAAAATGAAACTAAGCTATAAAAAATAAAGATAAACTGTAAAATAAACCTGTTTTGAGACAAATAAATACTTTCTATCCATCTATCTATCTTTTTTATTTATTTATGAATAAATCAATAATAATAACAATGAATCAAAATTATTATCTTCAAATATTATTCGGAATCTCCGCTGTTTTGGACGTTCTACAAATTAGCGATGTAGTAAATGCCAAGTGTGAAGGACGCCCGCCAGCCGCTATCAATGAGAACGATGAAGAAGCGCCAGCTAAAATACCTATGTATTTTAATGAAAACTAGTAAAATGGCCTGTGAATAGATACCATCATTGTGACCATAACTCAAAATTGATTTTGACATGAGAGATATTATCATAAAAATTGTAATCTTTGATTTCCATACGAGTGTTAACTTGGGCCAAAGAATCAAAATTAAGCAAACGATATCAATTGGGGGTACTCAATTTCCTTTTTCCAGCAAGTTGGTAAAGTAATATCAAGAAGACAATGAAAAACCATGATTGCTGTAGCTTACAAAAAAGAAAGCCAATCCAAGATTGTCTTAAATATTAACAATAACTCGAGAAGTAGGTACTTGACCGATTTCGTTACTTTTTTCTGTGTTACATGTGTTTGTTGTTGTATTATTGTATCGGTAAAGTCAACCGTTAAAAGTTATTATAAAAGTTATTAAATGTATAGTAAATTATAAAGATTGATTGCTACAAAAAGCTAATAATTTGTGTCTGTGTTTGCGTTATTATAAGATGAGGTTTTGTTACTTATGTAATGTTTTAAATTACGTACTCGTACAAGCAAGAATATAATAATATCCCACACTATTTAAGTAAGTAAATAAACTTTTTATTTTAAGAGAAGATGTATAAATACAATTGTATTCTATCCTATAATATTAAATTAATAACAGTTGTAGTACGTATTAAATTATATCGCGTGATATATTAAAATAAGAACCATCAAACAAAAGATAACTTGCGACATTAAAAAATATTGAAAATAATATTATGATTTTCCACTTAGTCTTATCAAGATTTATTCACAATAAGGTTTTAATACTGAAAACGAGGGCAACGTTATTATATTCAATAGGTTTTATTATAAATAGACATGATGCATTTGCAAATCGTTGTTCATATCCTTAATGTAGAGTCGGTGCTTAACAAACATTATTGAACTCTATGACTGTGCCATAAAGATGTGTTTGTAAGAATTGACGATTGCACAAGCGTGTAGTGCACAGTTTTATTCATAAAGTAGGCAGCCACGTACACATAGTGTTTGAGTCACGAGCGAGCCGGCGCGTACGTCCGACTTGTGCATTAATTAACGAAGGCAAATCGTTTTGTACTTTTAAAACCTGATCTGACGTAGCGTGCACAGGTATCACGAGCCGTGCTAAAGCATACTCCTACCAATTTCCTCTGCTCGGTAAATAAATATGTTATAGTTTTCTGTTCATATGTATTTGAGATGTGTAGAATAGATAACTAAAGATACTGGAATAAGTTACTTATGAGGAATCTAGGGTATGTTTGGAATATTACAGATGAAGCTGAAATTGTTCTTTAAAAAGTCATTATAAATAAGTAGGTGTATAACTAATTCTGAATTATTTGTATTTTATACACAGCCTCATTTGTTCTTACAGTCCTTATTTGAATTTGGGTTTGAATATTGCACTCGTATTTCACTATTCCGATGCCTTCGTCCGGCCTTATATTATATTCGTTATAGCTCACTATAGCCATATAATAGGAACTTTCTTAGTTAGTTGGCTACGCTACTACTAAGTACCTAGCATTTTGGATGCAATAAATTATTGAGTTTTGAGTATCCCGGTACCAGGCAATGCTACGACGACTCTGTCAGTAAACGGGTCTGCGTACCCTCGATACACCTTCCACCTCCCTACTCTGTTACAATTAGTCAGTGCAATGACAGATTGCGTCGCACGACACTTGCGCCGCGGTGACCCGCAGCCGGCGCCACGGTCGCTACTCATCGCATTGTTCATTACCAGCCACTTTCATTTGCATAAGCACCGCTAATTAATTAATTAAAGACGTCTCGTGCTATCAGCGGCCTTCGGCGTACCTGCGCGCATCATTACTTAATTAAGTACGTTTAATGGATGTTTCACCACACTGGATGGCCTCGCTGCTTCGATATCTATTTAAAACAAATAGGAGTACCCACTACTATAAAATTAAATAGGTATTCATAGTTAATACCTATTTAATTTTCTATTTAATCAATCAAATTTTTCTACTGCTTATGTCATGCTTATTATTTTACGTCTTTAACGCTCCCTGTCTTTCATAATGTACCTACCTACCCACTATACTGAACAGTTTTCTCAATGTCGAAACCTAAAATACCTATTAACATTCCTATCTATTCATTGAAGTGACTCAGTTATAGAGAAATGATAAAATTATCGTCAGCGTAACTAATTAACACATACAATTTCAAGCTGTGATACTTTGTTAATTCAGCAGCTTAACTCAATAGCCCACTTCAAGATATTGCGGTGGCGAATATGATGTATCATATTCGTCACTGTTTGCGCACGTCATTTGCGACATCGTCGAGTTTGAAACAATTATCGCGCATCAGGTTGCAGCGGGTCGCGGCGGCCTTCGGGCAGCGGGGCCAGGCCGCGGTACTCACGCAACATTGGTAACGCCGAGTCTCTCGTAAAGTGCTGGATGTAAGCCTTTTTAAAGGATGATGGGCATATTGGGCGTTAAACCAACAGAAACAAAAAGTATACTAAATTAAAGCTTAATACTAGTACTTCATTTCATAGTTAGATTCATAGTTAGACAAAAACCCTGAAATACGCGGGGATACGGAGATAGAGGTCGTTGAATATGCAAAGTTTCCATAGTATTTCACATCACATTAGGGTAATAAAAATAGTATTAGGTCAATTACATTGCTTTTATCGATCATATTGAGAGTATTGGATCATATCTTACTATCGATTCTATCGATTTAGTAAGTATGTATACCGAATAAATCATAATCGATTATTCGATTGCAATAATCGATTATATTGCTGAAAATAAGGAATTGAATTAACAATCAAATGATAGTAATGATGGTAATCAATAAAATCGATTAATCGAATTGTTAATCGATAAATCGTTTTTTGGCAATTCGATTAATAATCGATCCGTGATCGATTATGCGACAACACAATAACTTAACTGGTAGAAATCCCATTGAAACATGACTGTGTTCATGTCATTTCTCTAAATAGTACCTAGATATGGTCCTACGCTTATAATGTAGAACATGGTTTAAAAAGTATCAATCATGGTATACCTACATAAATATTAATAATTCGTCCTAATAAATAAGTAGGTAATTAGTAATTATTATTCTGCTTTTTAGTGTAGGTTTTTTGGAGTCGGTTTTATTTTTTTTTTATAAAATTTTAGGTTACACTAATGAAAAGGTTACTTTTAGGTGATTTTTTAGAAATTGTAGAATTAACTTTTACAGGTTATTCAGTAAAAAATATTAAAAGTGACAATTTAAAAATTATGTCATAAACTGCATTTAAACATGATTTATTATTTGTTAAAGAAAATGAGTTTTAGCGAATGTTTTTCGATAATAAAACGCAAATCCATGAAACAGTTTTAAACGACCGGTCACTTTTCGGTCTTCATGGAATGGTCAAAATTTCGAATTTAGGTAAACAATTGATGATCAATTGTATTCATTTTCCATTCATGAACAACCTTACACAATCTCTCCGCACACGCCCCCCCCCGTATGAAGGTTACTTTTTGTTCAAAAAGGTTACATTTTTTTTATATTTCTGGTAATTTCTGACAAGACCCCACTGACACTGGATTGTTGATGGTTCAGTCACTTTCTTTATTAGTTGTATTTTCAACCCAATATGGTTTCAACAAGACATACTTTGCTAATAACCATCTACCACTTCCAGCCGTCAAAGCGTTGGCTGTCCCTGATGACGACACTGCGTATCCTATTCATTCCGTTCTTCCTGATGTGCAACTACAAGTCTGCCACTCGCACGCTGCCCATCTGGATCAACGACGATAAGCTGTACTGGGCCTTCGCAGCTTTGTTAGGATGGAGCTCCGGCCACTGCAGTTCTTTGGGCATGATGTATGTCAGTGGGTAAGTAAAATAATAATTGGATTTTATTTACTTGACAAAAATAAGTCCTTGTTTAGTCGTAAGTAGAAAGACTGTTCAGTTCAATCGACAGAGACAAAGATTCATGACAGTTTTAGCTTTAGACCATAACAAAACGGTGTCGGTGTCAGTCTGGCTAACTAGAAATCCGAGGAACGCTGCACGCTGGTTCAAACCCTTTGCCAGGGTTTGCTTAACCCTTTTCGCTGGTTGTCTGTGGTGAACTTACTTTGGTAGTACAGGCTAACTTATCACGCTGCTAACTTTTAATTTCGAATTCGCTTCACGGAACAAAAAACTACATACATACCAATAAGCGTCTAAAACTCATAAAAAAACTTGAGTTATTATTGTATCTGATGTTAAGATAATCATCTTGGACATTTTTATCATAGATCATCTTTTTTATCTACAAAAAAGTGACACAGTTTCTATGTTGGTCCCACTACAACGCTGTGGTTTTGCTCAATTTTAGCATTACCACATTTCATCAGTGGGTATATTATAGCTTTCTAAAACACACGCTGGTTTGTTAATAAATTAGTGTGCACCTAAGACTTGCTACATTTTAACCAAGAACATAATTAGTTAACAGCATACTGTTATGTTATGGTATTAATATTATTTTATAACATGGTAAATGAAGTGACATTAGCATAATTCCCCCTAACTTCTTTCCTCAAAAGCTGTAGTAGTACTGGAAATATTATGCTCATTCTTGTCATTTTGTTGCTTTCCTAAAATAAGTGGAAAAATATTGACATTACGAGAGCAAAAGTATTAAAAGTCTCAACCAAAGATTTCCTAAAAAGTCATAAGAGTATCCAACTGGGTCAAGACATAGCCCTTAATCCTGAAAATGAAGTATTCATTTTTTATAAATTTTTATTATTGTTATTTCCAGGACGGTAGCGCCCGAGAACGCATCAACAGCCGGTATGATCGGCGCGGCGTCTCTCGTCACAGGCATCTTAGCAGGCCTGGTGTTCACGCGCGTCTGCCCGCTCATAGTGACGGCTAACTACGCGGGTCTCTAGCGGGTGGCCGCGCGCGCCGCCGCCGCGCTACGCCTGTTGACAGGCCTCTGACGAACTGTCAGTGATCAGTGACAGTGATGTAACAGTGAATAAAGTGTTCTTTGTATAGTTTAAAGTGGATAAAGTGACATGTCTGTGACAAACTGGGATCGGTGAAGAAAATAGTGAAGAGGCTTGGATCGAGACGCTTGTGGATTCACTGTGTGTTTCACGACTCACTAAGGCAGTGAAGAAAATAGTGTATCGTGGATTGGATTGTTGGACGTTTGTGTAACGCTGTGTGTTTCACCACTCACTGAGAAATTGGTGAGCACTATTCGCTGTGCGGTGAAATTGACAGCATAGCATGAAAACTTGAAAGTAAATGGTGACAAAGAGGCTAGTTGTGAGATCAGTGACAAGTGATTTGATGTACTAAGACTACCTAGATCAAGCATGTATGATGATTATAGTTATCAGATGTAATATTATCGGTGATTATCCGCTACAGCAAGTGCCTTTTTTCTTTGATGCGAATTTCGGCACGCGTGCGGATCTGGGGGGCAACTCCGAAACTTTGTTCACGTAGTTTCGGGTCAGACAGTCAGTGGCAGACAGTCTGCCAATAGAGAGAGATGGAGGGAGATAGTGCGGAGAGTTGTATCCGCCTCTACAACCGATGTGAACAACGCCTCAACGTGACCACGACCGCTCTGCCAAGAGCGTAACGAATAAGAAGAAGAAGTTTCGGGTCTATCTGTCACCGTCGCTCTTGATGGCATCTCGCTTCGCGCGAGAGAGATGGCAATATTCGGAACTTCGGATAACGTTTTTTGGAGTAACCCCGCTGGTCTCTAATCTGTGATCTTATCAAATGCGGGCAGCCAGACGCAAAATGCACGTGCTGAAATCCGCATTATAGGAAAAAGGCACTAAATCTGATCTGATATTTAAAAATCAAAATATTTATATTGCAAAGTGAGAAGAAATCGAAAGTAAGTACTTTTGTTGCCTTCAAGATCCAAACTAGAAAAAGCTGAGATTAAGAAACTTATTATGAATCTATATTTATATAAATAATCATGTATTAGTGATTCTGACGAGTCTTAAAAGTGAATGTGGTTAAACTTTGACATTGTTAAAACTTACTGCGTTTTCAAGATGTCTGACAAACTATTTGTGAATCATAGCAAGACGTAGTATGTACCATTGACTGTATCAAGAATAGTGTTCAAGGTCAACATTCAACATCAGATGCTATGGTGTTCCAATATCCTNATCCTTTAATCCATGAAAATCCCGTTTTGATGTTGAAATAGAAATACCTAGAAAAATATTTATGCGATACATACTTCTAGAAATATTACTAAGCAAACAAATCCAACAAAGATATTGTTTTAAGTAAATTACAAGACAAGAATAACAATATAGAATTTAGCAGCTATTTTGATGAACAGTAGATCTACGAGTACCTACCAATGGCGTTCCATAGCGCCCTGACATCTAAGACCTACATGCGTGTGAGAAGTTAGATTCGCATGTAACAACATATTCCTGGTCCTAATTTATTAGAAATTGATTTCTCTTGCTTTTTGCTTCCATAGACCTTTCCTAGTGACAATATTGTATTATCATAGTCAGCTGTACAGTTGCAGACCACGCAGAGAGCACCTGAAGCTAAGGAGTCATAACTAGTTAATCAAGGATTATAGGCCCAAATCCAGCCATGTAATTCCAATCTAAGGCTGAGTTGCACCACCTACCTTTGGCCGTAACTATAACGATAACCGGTGCTTTTTGTAAGGAGTTTGACAGATTTTTGACGTTTGTCAAAGTTAAAGGAAGATAGTGCAACCCAGCCTAAGTCACACAGCGTTGCTTTTATAATGACAAATATTTTAATATGCATTAAACATAATTACTGAGTTGGCCTGAAGAACCGAAGCTTAACTAATTGTTAATCATTATATAACTAGGTACTTAGATCAATTTACAATAATTTAACATTGCACAGAACAGTTAACAGAACCAATGACCTGTTATGAAACGAGGTTTGACGAGAAAGCGCGCGGCTGACCTGAATGGTCACCAGTTCAAATCCCATATCATGAAACAGAATTGTCGTGAACGAAACAAAATAGCATAAATGACAAACAAACAATGATCTTTTCCTGAAGTGGTGATAGTGAGAATATTATAAATACCAATTTATAATATTCTCACATATGGCTCGATTGTGTTGTCAGGGTTAGTTAGATCATTGTCTGTTTTTCATTAACACACGCTGAAGGACAAAGGCTAAAGACTGAAGGACATGAAAGTCTCCTGAAAAAGTACAGTATTTAACTAAGTAAGACTTGAATGTTCTTATTGATTATACCTAATTGTTTTAACTTCGTACTAATCGAATAATACGAGTAGGTATAAGCCTTCAATGTAAACAGGACTTAAGCAACACGGTTTTTACGTTCATAGAGTGGTTTAAACTTAATTGTAATTTAAGTATTTCCAAAGAAGGTGTCTAATGGATGTTGTTTTCATACTTTCAGTCACGGATATATTTTATAGAGATTAGATACCGAAGCTTATCGCATTGACAACGGCACCATTTTGTAGTCTATTATAAATATAAGAATGTTTAATTTAATTCATCATTACCACAACAACATTCTAGACCAAGTTAATAATAAGTTAGCGTGTTTTTTACACTAATAAAAAACGATTACGCTGTTCAACTCTCAGGTATACAAACAACTAGACTATATTCCAGCGGAATGCCTAATTCAAGTGGAATACTTAGTTCCTATCAGGGCAATCATGAATAGACAAAAATTATAAAGTACCTAAGTAACTATAGCTATTGTAATCGTTTCTATATGATCCTGCCTATAATTCGATTCATTCGAGTATCGCGCTATCTGTAATTATCTTGGCTAGCTGATAGCGCGGACGACGAGCGCGCGAGATAACGCCGCGCTGACAGTGCGGAGCCCGGAACATCACGTACCAACTAATTATGCTCCGATTAGGCGCAGATTGGAGCCGCCATCACCCGCCGCGTGTGACTCAGCGGAGGCTCGCGCGCGCGGTGACATCACCAGACCCGCTGGCTGCGCCGACGCAGCCTCCGCTGGAGGGACAGCTACGTACGCCAGTATCCATAATACACAAAGCTTTTAGGTAAAATTAAATTTATTGATCATCCAACAATAATTGCACTTAATGTAAATAAAATTAATCTACACATTTAGATAATCAAAATTAAAATCAAACATTCTCAATCGAATATACTCGTAGTAAAAATAAATACATAAAATTTCATCCCTACTTACTAAAACGACGTGTAGCAACTAGGTATGTATGTACAAAATTCAATGGCAATTCGTAGAAGGCATAAAAATATTTTACATCAGTGGTAAAGCATCGGGACACCTCGGCCGCAGCGCAGCCTGCACTCTGTTATTTATGTCATCGCCGCGCGAGTGATAACGCGAGAGTTGGCAACAGCGCGGGGCGCGCCCGAGCCTCCGCCCCCGCCGCCATCCAGTACGAACACCGCACACACAACACCGCCGGCTCGTCCGGCCGCTCCGCACAGGGCACCGCGCCTCACAGTTTTTTCACGATGTCAAACTTGGACTTGAGGTCCATGGGGACTTTCTTGGGGTCGACCTTCTTCTTGGCGGCGAGCTGCGCGCGCATCTCGGCCGCGGTCATGTGCAGGTTGAGCCGCGGCGGGTCGGCGGGCGGCGGGGAGGCGGGCGGCGGGGACGCGCGCGCGGGCGCCGGCTCGGGCGCGTCCAGGTCGGGCAGCGGCTCGCCCGGCGCCGGCGCCGCCACCAGCAGCTCGGCGTCCTCGGCGCGCTCCTTGATGCGCGCCACCACCTGCTTGTGCGACTCGCCGGCGATGCTGTGCCCGTTCACCTCCAGGATGCGGTCGCCGCGCCGCAGCCCCGCCGCCTCGGCCGGCGAGCCGTCGTCCACCTTGCCGATGTACTGGCCCGGCTTGCCCTTCTCGGCGTGCAGGTTGAAGCCGTACCCGTCGAAGTTGGGCGATTTCCGCACGTGGCAGAGCCGCGGCGCGGTCGCCGCTGACCCGTTCGCGGACATGTCTCGCTCGGGAGTGAATGACGCGCTCGCGGAGTCGCGCTCGGGCCGAGACTGCCGCCCGCGCCTCCGCACTCCGCAGGCCGCCCCCGCCCCCCGCACGCGCACCTGCCAGGTGGCGGGGCGGAGGGGCGCGCGCGCCGGCCAGTGTGAACCGAGTCGCCGCTGAGGCGCCAAGTACCGCCGCGAGTGTAGTGTGTGAAAGCGATCGAGGAGAGCGGTGACACCTCACAGAACTGAGCTCCGAGGTGAGTACCTGGGAGGAAAGCCGAAGCCGCCACGCGGCCAGGGCCCGGGGGCTGCGCGAGCGTCGCTTTCCCGTACGTCGTCGCTCCCTACACGTATCCCACATACGGCCAGCGGTCGGGGACCGGTGTATCGCCACGGTTCAGCGAGCCCGCGGGCGATCGCCTCGACACTCAAATCGGTGTCATCTCGTGAGATTAATGTCAGGCTGGTGTCAATGAGTAATCGAGTTTTCGTCGAGAAGGCTGTATAAGCTGTGTTTGTAAAGAATGCTGACGGAGCTCGCACAGTGCGGCGCGCGGCGACAGAGGGCGCTGGGGCTCACACACGGTCGTTGCTCCGGCAACACTCGGCCACAATTACTTCAGCTCGAGCAGAAATTGGATGATAACTCGAAGGGCTATCAGGCCAGTCCCGGGCACAGTGCTGGGCCGCGGCTGCCCCGGCGGCGCCCGCGCGACTTGTAAGGAGTTCCTGTGCGCGTCGGATGTGACTCGTGACAGCACTCGCATATTAATTGATAAATACCGCAGGCATAAAATTATACTATGGTACATGCCTATACCATACTAGTGGCAAACTTAAACGGATGTCTGAGTAATAAGCCAAAATGTTGAAGATCTATCACCCACTCTATAAACATCATTTGCGACGCCTTACAAACATAACACCGTCCGTGAGTCTAAAAGAGAAAAGCGCTGAGATTGTTCACAACGCCAACAAAGCGCACCTGTGACATGAACTGGGTCGCCAGTGGTCATTGTTCCGCCGCTGACCGAAGGTTTTAATCACAATCACGTCACTCTTGGAAAAAATGCATTAGAGCGGTTCTCGGAATCCGTTAAAAACGCATTACAGTTTTCGCAACGCGGATTCTTCCGTCTCCGTAATCGCTGGTGATCGTAGATGGTGCATCAAGGGCCCGAGTTGCGCAAGTCGCGGTTCACAGTTAATCGAGAGCACTGTTACACAATAGTGAACCTTATCACTGAGGTGGTAAGGGCCAGTGTGGCGTCTCCGTGCGCTCGGCACAGGTGCGAGTCCGCATGCCGACTCTGCGACGTCACCACTCGACCGGTAACAACATTATATTCAGTAACTAACCTACCTACCTGCTTGCCGAAATATTTGGGAGGTCTTTCAACATGTTTCGCATTCATGCACTAACGAAATGTATTGGTCCAATCAATACAAATACTCGTGGGTACAATACGTTTGTTCTACTGTTCTGATGTATTTTAATTTGCCTTTAAATAAATTTTAAAAGAGGCTGAATAATAACTGGAATGAGCTACGAGATAATTTCAATCACATATTGTTGGAATTGAAATCAAAATTCCTACGGGTAAAAGTTAACACTAAAGATATTAACCTTGATTAAAACAGTACTTAAAAAGTCTGAAGCCTAGTAGATACTCCTGCCTATTGATTTTGTGGCCCCTACGTGCCGTCAACCAGAAAGTCATGCCAAACCGTTGAGTGTTTCCATACAAATTGTCCACTAATGTGGAATGCATACAATAGAAAATGAAGTCCTGCAAACATCTGAATGGGGCGCGCGGGGAAAGTTGTTCCACCGCGGCGAAGGCTGTCGGGCGCGTCATCACCATCATCTAATGCTAAGCTGCTCGCCTTTGCAACCTCCCGGCTGTTGGTGACATTGCGATCGACGCATAACTACTATTGCTAATGAATGAAAGTTGCGTCATGCGATACCAATTAGGTATAATGAGGTAATTTACTTGTAAGCAATCGTCAAATATTTTTAATTGCTATTTTCATTAAACAAGAATTTCCATTTTCCACCAGTTGTTTGGAATTGTTATTTGTAGGTATTTACCGAGTAATGAATTTGATCCTCTGAAAGTTTATAGCATAAATGGACAACCACAAAGAACAACATAGGTAATAATTATTTATGCCATAACAAAATTCCCAACTCAAAACTAATCGTTTAATTCCGATTTGAAATAATGTAATGACTACACTGTCGATGAGTAAACAGCTTTATCATGAATAGAGAGTCATTTGTTCATTAATGACTAATTCATTTTTTTCGCAATTGCAGGGCTTGCATTGGATTGCTTGATAAGGCAAAACAAAGCTGCGCAAACACAAACACACAGCCTTTGATAAATATAAAATTAAGCCCAAATTCTTTCCAGTAAATTGCTAAAGTGACACAGATGCAATGTCCTGCCAAATAAACATGACCCTTATTTTAGTATTACTATCATTCTTATTACCATGCTACACTTATTCGAGAACGCTGCTTATATCTAACATTCATAAGCATGATAAAAGTATGAAAACTAATGATAAAATAAAATTAAACATTCTTTACGTGTGTCTACAGACTAGCAATATCTACAAATGAAAACATCGGTTTATAAATTACAAAAGAAAGTGTTTGAATGTTCCTAACTCTTAACTATTAGTTAACAAGCTGTTATAAATATTAATGTACATACGCATTAATGAACTGTAACCAAATTATACTGATAATAGTGAGTTCTTCTGTCTCAATTGTGAAAAATTCGAAAGTAAATTCAATTGGTAAATTTCGTAGCCTAGGTAAGAGTTTACTTTTAATTTTGCCAGTCTACAATTTACCTTTACTTTGTATAAACAGAAATAAGGCAATAGAGCCATACACGAGGAATGTCAACATTACACACGACTTTCACTAATAAAATAACATGCAAAATAAGTGTCGCCTTCGATAATGAAGTTGTTGTAGCACTTTAAGATGATAATAAAATTCGGATAAGTTGCTCTTCTGAAGTGTGGATAATGCGTGAGAGCGTGCTTCGTCTCAGTTAAAGTGCGTGTGCTGCGCTGCGATACGAGATACTTACGCAGACGAATATTTGTAATTGAAGGCTGTGTAAATAACATTACTTATCATTTCGGAAATATCATTTTCGATTTTAAGCCCGCGTGAGACTAAAAGGAGAAGTGGTTTATTATTATTTATATTGACATAACATAACAATAAAATAAGATAGTGAAATAACTACATTGAATAATTTACAAGATTCTTGAAGGTTCATCATTTTGTTAACTGCTTAATAAATAAGTAAAATTTTATAAAAAAAAATAAAACCGACTCCAAAAAACCTACATTAAAAAGCAGAAAAATAATTACTAATAACCTACTTATTTATTAGGACGAATTAATATTTATGTAGGTATACCATGATTGATACTTCTGGAGTCGGTGCCAAGATTATGAAACATGTAGGTAAAGTTTGCCTGCACCGACTCCAAAAGTATCAATCATGGTATACCTACATAAATATTAATTCGTCCTAATAAATAAGTAGGTTATTAGTAATTATTTTTCTGCTTTTTAATGTAGGTTTTTTGGAGTCGGTTTTATTTTAAAAAAAAAAAAAAAAAAAACATACGGGTCGAATTGAGAACCTCCTCCTTTTTTTGAAGTCGGTTGAAAATATAGAAAATAACCTTAAAATAAGTTATATGTTTTTTCTGAAAAACTTGAAGAAGATAATAGAATTTACTAATATACTTAGGCGGTTTATGGTTTGCAAATAATCTCGGCTTTAACGAAAATGCATTACGAGAAGGTGCAGCAAATCTCAATACAAATAGACAATAAAATCAATACACCGTTTGCCAAGCCATCGACAATATTCGTAAATATGCAAATTCAGCTGAATGCGTAGGTCGCTCAGCCAAGAATGCAGAGAACGCGCCTGTCTGCTTAGCTACGATGCTTAGCATGGTATGAAATTTAAGACCCTGAATAATCTAGGTAGAATTACCTTACAAAATGGGTAGAGTTGGAAAAGATGTGGTGGTTGTTTCTACACTCAACATCAAACCGCACCTTCCGCGACGCGAACTTTAAAGATTTTCTTTTGACACAATCATGGTGCCCCAGCAATATTGGTGTTATTTGAAAGCCCAATAAATATCCTTAAAGAAAAACACATTTAATTTTTTAATAAATGATTAACATATGTATAGGTACCATAAATGTGACTTGAAAAAAGACCTCACTTTGGACTCAGCTTTGGGATCAATTAGAACAAATTTTATGGTTATAAAACCAAATAATGATCACACGTATTTTATTTTATTTTATTTTTCTTTATTCAGAAAACCACAGCTCTTTATAATAATAATACAAACAGGTATTTTTGTTCTTACAGCCAATAATGGATTCTATATATTATTACAATCTCGTAAAAAAACAGTCAAAGGGGCAAAAAAAAAGAAACATAGGCTTGCATGCAGGTTGTGTGTGTGTATATGTGTGTGTGTGTGTGTGGTGTGTGTGTGTGTGTGAGTGTGCGTGAGTTTTCATTTACCTAATAAGTCGCAAATCTCCCTCTTGAAAGAGTGCCTGGACGTGCAAAACAAATCGACTTGACTAAACTTTTTGTTATAAATGCGGTGCATTCTGCATACCACAGAATTTTGGGAGTAATTACTGCGAGACAAAGAACTGCTAAAAAGCTTAGTATGTCTAGTACGGGTGCGAGGAGCACCAAAAGTAAGCGTTTTGGATGCAAGGTTAAGGCTGTCTATGTTGCTATTGCAGATGTTATAAAGAAAGGTCACGTCAAGTAAACAACGTCAAACTTGACGGCATTGGTTTTGCGTGTGAATGTTAAATGAGAGCACTTACTAACATTGATATCGATTCTGTTCTTACGTATCCTCTTTAACAGATTGATAGCGATTAATCCCAACTTAAGGCTTGGTATTTCTACTATAGTCTATCCAATATAGCTTGATTAGAATGACAGCTATCAAACGAATGTGACTAGTGCTGGGTATGTTTCGTACGGTTCACATAGATGTATCGATAAGTTTTCGAAAAAATGATATAAAAAAATGCACCCAATTTTTCTTCATATCTTTATTCATAAAAATGACAATTATAATTTAAATTTAAAGACAGTAAAATTTAAAATTCATGTCAAGGGTGTACAACCTAAGTCGTAGTCATTGTCACCAGTGTTCTTCAATGGTTTTTTCCTCTCGCTAGAGGGCGGTGGGCATCTCTTCTAGAGCAACGGTGCTATGAATACCCAAAAAAATACCGGTGATTGATTTCCAATGTTTGATTATTTAAGAATGAAATGTTTTTTGGTTTTTAATAGTGAACAATGAACATTTAGAAAAACCTATAACTTGACTTAAATATGTAAAAAAATTAGTTAGAAAAAAAATTAGTTAAATATGTTAAAAAATTAGTTTTCATTTTATATGACATNATTACTTTACATTCTTTTATTTTATTTTGTCCCTAGTATTATAGATGCCTGAACATTTAGAAGGGTCAGATTCACCAGTTTGGTTCCTGATAAAGTCCATTTCATGATATTGTAAACTGTTTCTTTAAGATAACTTAAAGAGAAAACGAGCGAACGATGATGAAACTGACCTGAAAAAGAATATTTACACTTACATGCAATGGATACATATTACATAATTTTAAAAATTTGGTTTTTCTTGTACATATCATTTGCATTAGAAGTACAGGCTTGTCGAAACGTTTCAGATATTATGGTCTCTCGGTCTCTTGAGGTCGTCTATCAAGTTGATAATAATTGCGCTCATCAGCTGGCGCCACTGGCGAGTGATAGGACCACAGATTTGGATTATTCTATCCAAATTGGATGGACCTTACGAAATAGCGGCGCCAAGTGGCGCCATGGTGATTGCAAGCTTCAGCGCTCACCAGTTGGCGCCACTGTTTTAGCAACCTCACTCAAAGAATTTGGATTCAGGATTTTACTCGCTAGTGGCGCCAACTATGGTCTGGTCTGCGAGCACGTAGAATTTTGTCCAATGACCCCAAGCTACCCAGCCTTATCGCTCGCGCGTAATTATATTGCTGTCGCGACTGTGCGACGGGCGCCCGCAGTGAGTGTGCGAGCGCGACAGCAACATAATTACGCGCGAGCGATAAGGATGGGTAGCTTGGGGTCATTGGACAAAATTCTACGTGCTCACAGACCGGGCTTTAATGGGCATTGGGCACATTAATAATGTTTTCAAGATTTGATCAGTTTTATAGACGCTCTAGAGAAAAACCGAGTAGTGAAACGTACCCTGGTGCCTTATCCATCTTCCATTGGTTTGTATGTCGTCGAAATAATGCTTATTTTTGCATGGCCTGTGCAAGTACAGTAGAAAAGTCCATTTCATATACACCACTCGCAAAATGTATTGTTATTGAGAAATAGTAATAAGTATAAAGTATTAAAAGGTAGGCCAGTAGGAATAAAAACGTATACATAATCGTATGGTAAAATGTAAGACTAACTAATAAAATCATTAAAGGTAGATATACCTTTTCCTTCTTCACACTATAGGTAAGTACTATTCGCTGGGTGCGAAGTACTAGGTGGGGGGGACATAATCTATCGCAGCGCTCATGGTGGTCAAAAGTAGAAATAATGTTAGCCATGTCATCAGATGTATCTGTAAATGGCAAAGCGATTCTCCATAATCCATTTTAATAACATCTCGGACTTGTCCAGCCAATACCAACAACTTTCCTTTAAATACGGTTTGTGGTTGGAATTTGATATTGTAACTCTCACAAACCCGGTCTTCAAAACGATACTCATTTCGATCTGAAAACGATATTTAATTTATTACTAGCGATACAGAAACATTTAAATATATTTACTGTTATATAATGAAACCGTTAAAGTAGCTTTTTCTTTTTGTTTTACTGTAAAACTACAACTATAAATGAAGTAAACAAACCCTGACACAATCAAAATTAAACACACTTTTTGGACTTACCTCATTTGATTTGAATGACCAAAATGATTTCAAAACCTTTTTTCCACCCAAATCGTGGTATTACAACAATTTATTAGTTGAAAATATTTGTTATTTTTTCATTTCGATATTTTTTCACAAATATACGACCTAAATGTCAATGTGACAGAGCCCACAAAGTTGTGGACGCTAGTTGGCGCTGTAATCGTGCACGGAGCCATTAGCCTAATGTGGCAAATAAATAAAAGTTGTAAAATCATTTCTTAATAAGATATAATTTAGATACTTTCAAATCATTCTGTTAACGTAATGGTGCGTTGCCTGCATCGCATTCATATCTTACATTTTGTAGCGAATCGTGGTCGATTTGAATCAAATATTATACATTGTCTGACAGGCAATGAAAGGCCAACCTCTTAACACTTTTGTTTAAATACTTAAAATCAATTTAAATAATATCCTATCCGATGACAATAAAGAAGTAGAAATTTGAAAATAAATTAGCATTTCCATATTTTGATAAAAGTAGCGATTAAAACAATAACTTAAAATCTATTTATTCAGGAGACGTATTTTTGTGCCATTATAATTCTAAATCGCACTACACAAAAATATTCTAGTGCTTCAAAAATACCTCCTCAGTCCTTTACTCACATTTTCACATCAGTATGTGAAACTCTTCATACAATAGTTTAATTTCATGATTCAATAAATAAATAACTTAAAACGGTTTACGATAAATAAGTACTGTGGCTAGATTAAAAATAATTTGTATGCCAACCTTCCAACTGATTTTTGTTGTTAGGTAATTTGTGCAAATGGGAGTTCATAAGAAAAATCGGCTTATTCCACTATTCCTCGTTAACAATCCCCGTCAACGGGGATTAGTGAACTTTTTGCTCACTTATCCCCGTTAACGCTAATTGGAGCTTTTTGTTCACTTAGCCCCGTTAACGCCAATTGGAGCTTAATGAAACTAAAAAGTTCATTAATCCCCGTTATATTAAGATTTTTTTTAACGTAACAGTCTAAAAGGTAATAGTGGAATACTTAAGCCGAAAAATCCACACTCAGTAATCAAGTAGGTAAGTAGTTAAGTAAATATTTATTTATTGAATCCTGAAATTAACTTAGAATTCTTATCTTTCTCATATTATTGTAATCTTTTTCATGTCTTACTAATCACTTCATTAAAATGAATCAACTATGAGTGGGGTGGATTCTGAGATTGCAATTTCATTTATTTAGATTACCCCAAAGAATCAGGGTAAGGTTTAAGTTAAGGTTCGGCCAAACCAACGCGAGCAGCCTGCCTGCGCGATAGCCATGGCGATGGCGATCATGTTTAGCTTTTTAGGGACTTGTCCGGCCAAATATTGCCTTGTCCGGCCTATCCGGCTTTTGTTAGGCTTTTTATTTGGTTGCCGCGCCAGGCGAAAGTCGAGCCACAGAATCATATACACAGAATCAGATTCGCACTGATCAGGATGCTGGATAGTAACCGATGATGCTAACTAAATTGCCAACTAATTGCATCCCCCCCCCCCCAGGGTATAATGTCCGGCCAAATGAAGCACAAAGTCCGGCTTTTGTGATTTTGGACCTGGCAACCCTAGATCTGTAGAAATCAGTAATAGGATCGCCATAGCGCGGCGCCAAGCAGGTGCAAGCAGGCTGCACGCGTTGGTTTGGCCGAAACTTATACATACGTGTCTGAGAACCCACACCACTACATTTATGCACTCCTTAGTCGAAGGCTGTGAAATATAGCTTTAACCTTTCCAATTTAGATACCTCCTCTATCATCAAATTTTAAATGTAAATAGGATCATGTGATACATACCGTATATTATGTTCAAAAGTGAAATTGTTTTCCCACTAAATATTTCGTAATATCTCGATTAGATTTAAATGCAAAGCTTCAGGCTTTGTGATGCATTTCCCATTCATATCACTATTCTGAAAATCTATAAAAGTTTCATCTTCTTAGATTTATAACCCAATAAAAGGAATTTTAAGAAACCAAATCGGCTTCTTAATTGTTTAACTCCTCTTAGTACGTATCAGTACTTACAGTTTGGGTACTTGGGGTCACCCTATCTACAGGGTGGATACGATAAGTGATCTCACTCGATTATTTCTAAACTATATGTACAACATATCGAAAAACTGGTTACTGATCCTGAAAGTGCCTCCCGAGCTCTATCATAGGTATCATTAATAGGTTACAGAATAAACTGGATTTACTTAGTACAATTTTTCGATATCTTTTTAAAGTTAATATAATAAATAATATAGATATAAATATCCTTGGACATTTTACACTGCGCCGCTAGCCCCAAACTAAGCAAAGCAAAGCTTGTACTATGGGTACTAGACAACGGAGTAAAGTAGTTTAGAAATCATCGAAATCAGCCTGTATATAGGTACGCCTATGGTTGCAAACTAAAATGTAAGTTGTAACACCTATTTCAGAAGATGCGATAGTATTTACATTGATCTGTTGTCGTCTTTATTTCGTACTGAAAATGGTTATAAGTTAAACATTGAGTTAAACAATTAGGAGCCGATACACTCGTGACAATAATAGCAAAACCTTATGACACCCTTCTAGAACCATATTTTTCCACTTTTTCACAATTAACATGTTTCGAAATAATATTTTTACCACTTCTCTAACACTATCTACCTATAAACCGGTATGTAATCAAGTATTGAAATAAATAAAATAAAATATTTATTAAAGGTGATTCATTTGTTTTATTCTCTCAATTCTATTGTGAAACTTAGCAGGTGACTGAAGAATAGTGTAGACTTCAGTTTCAGACGTAATGTACCGTGATAACTCTAACTTAGGTACACAGCTTGAAGCTTTCATTACAAGGGGGTCCCTCAGTTAAGCTCTATGCCTATTATTCTGTGCTATTAACACCTTGGAAAATTAAGTTTTCTTTCTTTCTGTAGGTGACTGTAGAACAAGTAGGTCTAAGCGACTATAGGCAACATTAAATCAAAACTGTGAATCAATTTTATACTTAAACGTTGGTGTATTGGCTATTAGTCCAGTCAATAAAGCATTATAGATGGAAAACTGTAGAACACAATTTCTGACTTCAGGACTTTATTTAGACTAGTTAGGAGGTGAACATAGCAAAAGTCCCCNATATTAGTTTGGATTGTGCAATATCTTACTAATATGTCTGGATGTTTGTTACTCTTTCACGCAAAAACTACTGAATGGATTTTGTTGAAACTTTACAGTATTATTGTTTATAACCCAGATTAACATTATGACGATATGTGGCAAATAAATTTCAATAAGTAAATATGACGTGTCTAAAAAGCGCCATCTATCGTCATTGGTTAAAATCTACAGCACTGGACATACTACGGTATGACGTTCGTAAATATTCATTCGGGGGAAGCCGTGAAACGCCATCTATCAACATGGGTAAAACGAGGTAAAACATCATATCTAACGGGGGTAAAACGAGGTCCACGCGAACGAAGTCGCGGGCGGCCGCTAGTTTATAATAGGTAGCTTTCCCTCCGCAACCTTATTGGTATTCCATGTATGTGTCTTTTAACTGATTTCTGTTAAACATTTCATGTAAAATTTGTCCAGTTATAACTTTATTTAGGTACATCTGCATCTGTAAGTAAGGATTCATGTTCTCCAGCCCAGATGCCGAGTAAACAGAATCGTCTTTCAGTGACGTGCAGCTGCCCTTTATTTGACCTATTTTTTTATTATTTATTTGTGTCAGTGTGCCCTTCTAAAGAGTGTAAGACGATTGTATGTAGGTACTATTAAAATGTAATTTTAACTCATTGGTTTTGTCTCATATTTGAGGAATGTACTATGTATCATGAGTAGAGTCTTAGTTTAAAAGGATGCCAACGATTTAAATTTCAATAGGTAGACAAAATTCATAATTCTTAATTATCAAAAATTTAAGCTTTCTCCAGTAACACTGATATTATTATACTGTGACTCATCAAAGTCATCATTGTCAAAAATATTGAGAAATCGCGAACTGTCACGACCAAAAAACTGACACGCGTCCGACCTCCGTAAGCGCCACCGCGCGACTGATTGAGATTGTCCAAGCCGTCATGGGCGATTTTTTCCACATTTTTAAACATAGTAACTAAATAAGACGCAATATAAAAATTTCATCCGTTAAAAGCCCTCAAGTTATTTCTGAACTTTAGTTTAGTAAAAGATTCAGAATCTCAAATCGCTTATTTTAAAAATAAAACCATAAATAGAAAACGAATAGAGGTAACTTTGGGAATTTATTCTATCGAGGCAACTTCATCAAATCGTGTTTCCATCCGTTAATAGCCCTAGAAAATATCCTCAACTATGCCCAAAAAAAATCTTAGCCTTTAATTTTACTGTTTAGTACCTCAAAAATGAAAAATGAAAACCTCATTTTCGCCATTTTCTCTGCTACCCGGCCTCAAGCGTAGCCTACCTATTTTTTGAAGAAGTGACCCTGGATCCTTCAAAAGACACATTTTTGGGGTAAAAACCTTTCTTTTAACGAAATGAAGTTTAGAACTAGGCTTTTAAATGGTGCCAATATTGGTAGGAAGTGGGGATGCATACGTTTGAAAGTGTTTGTCGCAGGAGGTGCGATTTATTTGCTGTCGAGTGTAGTTACTCAAGGCGCCAACCACTATACAGTAGAGACAACACTCCAATTTCGGTGGGTTCGAGCCCCACATAACCTTCCACCCTTCAGCGACAGGTATGGAAGGCACAAGGCCCATTGAGTTTTTCTGGGGTAAAAAGGGTAGTATAAAAGTTAGCATTCTATAGAAAATCTATCAACGAATCGCAATATTATAATTTCAGTGCAAGGTCACTGGTAAAGCAAATTGTAGTTTAAATCGAATCAATTTCCATTTCCACGCGTGTCCGGGGCTCGCGTCAGGAAACGGTCGTTTCCCTGCTACGAGCGGTAAACATTCAAAAATATCAATTAGATACAATCGGAAACGCGGTTCCTTCCGTCGCTGAATCGTTTTCGAATTAACCTATTAAGCTGTTTCTTAATCGCGTTAGTATGGAGTATGTGGCAACGCATTCCGTCGAGCTGAACGGGCGGCGACGTCACGACCAATGTTATCGGCTTCCTTCGAACGTAACGTAATGCTATCGATACGAGTTGCTTCATCGCGAACATTGATAAATACTCAACTCATGCGTACAGCTCATAAAGCGATTATAAAAATGCTTAACTAAGGAAAAACCATGTAAAAGAGTCTACCACATGCTCTCCTATAAATAATTGTTGTTTCTACTTGATGACTAAAGAATTCTTACCTGCCATTACATAGGTACTCTACATCTAAACTAAATACTTCAGTATGCAAGTCCACAAATTACCTGCATTGAACCACAACACTTGATTTGGTAAATTTTCTAAATACGGATTCAAGCAGATGTTTGCCAATTGAATTCTTTTAGACTCCTGACCTGACATACCTTATACAATAATCGCTTACCTACACGCAACATCTGATTGATGATTTGATTTAAATAATAATGTACGAGTATGATATGATATGTCACACACGATCACAACTCCCTCCCACCTCGCAGGATAGGTTAGGAATGCTGAAAAAAATTGACGTCTATGCCGAGGTTCTGACCAGACACGCTGCGCAGCCGCTGGCTCGTGCCGCATCCACAGAATAGACAATATACTGCAGCGTCAAAAACAACAGACAATCAAGACAGAAGAAGTAATAAAATAACAGGTTGTTATCTATTAAAGGAAATGGAAAAATATTATCAAAAAATATTGACCACTTTTTCTTGATCGTATCATTTTACCACAAATTACATTTAAATATGCCTAAAACTTATCAACTTGACGATGGCTGAATGAACGCACTCGCACAGTAGTACGAGGTAGTGAGCCGCTCAATCAGTACAATCGTACAGTCGGCAGGTATTATACCTACATCTTGTTCATTCAATACATAACCTTACGAGGTGGATCTTAGAGCGAGAGCCTTAATAACCAATCAGCCCGCGATGTACGCCTCCCATGGCTCGCCCGCGCGCGACCACATTCCACCGCTGACGTGCGCGGGCGCACCACACCTAGCGAGCCTCGTACTTGAAACACGCTGATTTTATTATTATAAGCTTTATGGTTTTTGATCATAGAGCTTTTAAAACTGTCCATTGTGTATTCAAAATTTATGTTTTCAAAATTAAAACGAATATCGCAGTATTTAAAAAACTACATAATTAATTATTTTACTGATTGTGGCCGTTACGATCGTATAAAAGTACAATAAAATTGATAAGCAACATCTAATCATATCGGTGCGCGAGCGGAATGCGGCGAAGGTCGCGCCACGCACCGCGCTACCGCGCCGCTCCACAATACATCTATTTTACGACCTTTTGACATTGTGCACATTAGGTACCTATATGTATCGAAGGCAGTCAACAATGAGTGCAAATTCTTGTCAAGAGGCTTGCGCTGTACACGTATCTTACATACTTTATCTAACCAAATTAAGCACAAACTTAAATTCTTATTCGTAAATTAAATAGGTATTTAGTGTATACATTAATTAACGTGTACTTATATCAGACATAACAGTCAATAGGTCGTGAGCATGGAGCCTGAATGCAACGTATAAAAATGTTATTATTTTCTCACGGTTAACTCCCGCGATCTGGCTCGACTGTGAACGCCCGACTACCGTCACTGTGCCTTGCATCGTCACGTACCGGATTTATAACGATCCATTAATATGATGCACCCATCTCCTTTTACCCAACATTTGGCTACAAAATACGAGTGTTTTTGCTCATAGTTACTCGTGATTTTAAATATGAGTAGAAAGACTAAATACTTATTTATATTATAAATACATAAATTGACAAAGTTATTTGTGTTGTAAGGAAAAAGGAGTATAAGGAGCATCCTTAATCCTTAGCTGACATACCTATACATACTTACAATACTCGACAATCACTAACCTAACCTTCGACCGACAAGTATCACGGATTATTGCTAAAAAATACGTTAACAAATAATGTAGAGGCTATTCTAAAGTAAACATTTAATGTAATCACATATAGTAGCCAAAGGAACCGACAAGATATCTTTATAAGTCTTTATTTGCGTTAACTATGTATATGATGTAAAGAGCCCACGACCAAAACCATGTCTCATAGCAATACGGCAAAAACCCTATAAAATCGTTAGATTGTATGATTCTGAACCCGACTAGATGTGTAGTAACGGTCGAAAGTGTAGCAACTGCGTGGGAGGCCATTTCTGCTGTGTCAAAAAAAAAAGACAGTCGGTATTATAGCAATACGTCTGATAGTGAAAATGTACATAGATTTTATAATTGTATTACGAAAAAGTTTGTTTTCAGACATTTTGCGCGTAGCATATAGCCTAAGCGCATTTTTGAAAATGTCAACAAATTTAGCCGACCTGTATCATAGCAATACGGATAAATTTTTTTTTCAACTTTTCGTATTGCTGCCTTGATTACCAAAAACCTGTTTTCAGACACTTTAAGTGTATCAAAAAGTTGTATGATAGAGAAGGTGCTACACTTAATTTGTCTGATATAAATTTTTTGCACATGTGGACAACTTATTTTATCATGTCCAACAATTTTCAGACATATTGCTATGATACCGATCGGTAAAATTTGTTAACATTTTCAAAACGGTCTCAAAATTTAATGCGTTCACATTTCCGTCTGAAAATTGTTTTGTTCGCATCAAATAACCAAAATTTACTAATAAAAAAGATTTTCAGACGTATTGCTACGAGACATTTTTTTTGTCTCATTTTTAATTTTTTTAAGTGATTTTACGGGTTTGCGCTACACCACTAACGTCTGAAAATAATGTTTCCGGTATCTCAGAACTATCATTCAACTACAGTCTGCAAATCAGACATATTGCTATGATGCAGTTCGGTAAAATTCTTTGACAATTTTGAAAATTCGGTCAGATCAAACGCTACGCGGAAAATGTCTGATATTGGTATTTTCGAGTTCAGGATAATCGTATCTATCGATTTGATGCGGTTTTGGCCGTATTGCTATGAGACAAAAATTTTGGTCGTGGGCTCTCGTACTATTACTGAGATTTATATTTGCCAAAATATGGCAAAACAAACAGCGAAGTGACGCGCCGAGCACGATTGATGATTTCGCAGTAATTTGTTCCACGATGATATCATGACTGCTATAACCTTCGGCTTACATTCATCACAGAGTGCTAGACTAACCAATATTTTTGTCGTGCCTGATGACCTTAAATTTTTTACCGGAAATACTGGATTTTCTCAAAAAATCCGGCAATGTTTTATTTGTGACATTCTTCTGATTCTCGTTTAGCACAACTTCTGTCTTATCACGTAGGCTGTTTAGAATATATTTAATTAAACCTTCCTTATACCACCGAATAACTAAAGTCATTTAGTTCATAGATTTGTAAGTGATTTGTAGCTGTATTTTCCTATGAATAAGTGGTAGGTACCTATTCTATGTACTGTAACTGTACCTGTAATAATCCTACTAATATTATAAATGCGAAAGTTTGGATGTCTGGATGTCTGGAGGTTTGTTACTCTTTCCCGCAAAAACTACTGAACGGATTTTGTTGAAACTTTACAGTATTATTTTTTGTAACCCAGATTAACATAAATAGGCTATAATTTATGCCGATCTGTGACACTAAATTTCACGCGGGTGAAGCCGGGGGAAAAGGCTAGTATGTAAATAAATAAACAGTTTACAATGGCCAATAGATTTTATGTAAGGTGGTCTTATTTGTTTTCAAAATTGCCAACCGTTTGAATACTTTTCAGTAGTTAAGTTCACAGCTGGCCAAATTTCCGTGACCTTGAGAAAAAATTTAGTTTCCCTCCACGAGTGCATCCCTCCCGCCCGGCGCGCGCGCGTTGATGTCTTTTCCCGCGCGCCCGGGAGACATCAACGCATCACACCCTTAGGATTATTTGCCTTATAATTTGAACAATATTCTTCCTATAGTGTTTCTTTAGCGTCGTTGTACACTAATTGGCAATTACGCACTAGAAGTTCAGAAAATCTTACTAAAAGATGTTTTTTAAATATTTTCTGTTAAGTGGCTTGTAAATTGTTATGAAATTGATGATACATAAAATATGATACAATGTAAATAAAGCAAAATTATGTTATGTGTATGATAAATCATACACTAATGTCCAATCACCTAATATAATAACTAATATAAATAAATAAATAAAAATTGATTATTTTATCAGACACTCATTCTCGTACATTATAGTAGTAAAGAAAGATAACAATTATTGTTGCTTTGAGTGTGCGATCTGGAGCCTAAACTAGGGCCACCCTGTATTTCAGGCCTCCGTAACTATGTAATATAAGCTTCGTATTATTTGATAGATTGAATATTTTAATATTCTCATAATATTGTGTAATTTTGAATAAAATGACTGTAAAGTCCCGTGATTATCATTATTGGCCGATAAGGGCATTAGCATAATCTACAAAAGGAGCGACTAATATAGGAACATTATCACAGTACACTTAATACTACATACAAACTAATGCAGAATAACTCATTAAATTATGTCAACAACACTCACAACTTGAAAGCTGATAAAATTCATAGCGATACTCTTCCTAAAAACACATTTTCGTGATTTCACTACCTTTCCAGAACCAAAAATAATAATAATATCTGCGTGAACGCAGTCGCGAAAAAATTTTAGTAGCCATTTCGATAAGAGTTATCGCGAAAAACAAGGAATGTTTGAGATTGGAAGCGATATAAAAGGTAATAATTAAGATAATATACTACCTAGATTATGATAATGTTGTGCCACGTACTAATATAATGATTTTTGAGTTATAGATCGCCTTTGCGATCGAAGATAGAATATGTATGAGACGTTAATCCGACTCTCACATGCACTATTAGGCGAGGTTAACTCGAAGGATAAAACATCTTCCTTTTTCGAACTCGCTTTAAATGTTTAATTAATATAAAGTAGGTTTCAGTTTCTGTATTTGTTTAATTCGTTCTCGATTCCCGCCTTGTGTAAGTGATTACCGCAACATTACCGCTGCGGCAAAAACCGAAAGCGGCGACTGTATAATTAATATCTATGAAGCGCGCGGGCGATCGATTATTCATTTGATTCATAATTTTATTTCATAGTAGCCTATGCCCGCGACTTTGTTCGCTAGACAAGGATTTTTTAAGATGAAAAGCCGTAAAATCACATGAATACTCGTAATAATATGGCTTTTTTGACCACTTAAGCACATACTATCGATATATCTCATATAGAAAGAAGAAAGAAAGAAAGAAACAATGTATATTCAGTATCATCGACAATACACTTGCAATAGAATAGAGAATAGAATATAGAACTATCAATTTATAAATTCAAAGTACAGGTTAAGAAAATCCTCATGAAAAAGGATACATGTAAGTTATAAATTCCTGTATTTGATTGAAAAAGAAGCTGAGTTTTCCGCCACTTCTTCTCAGCACCAGCCCATAAGTTGTCCCGAAGTGGTGGTAGGGCAAGCATATTTGGATCGTGTATAATAAATTAATAAGTGCCCTGGAAAGGGTTTATGTACAGAATAAACTATTTTATTTTTTATTGCAAAACATGTTGATCGTTCGTTGTGAATTTCGTTTTGACCTATTTTCCTATTTCACGCTGCACCTTGGACGGGCCTTGAAGAATTAGTACGTAGATGTTAACCAATAACAGAATATACTCATAAACCTAGTGAATCGTTTAAGTATGTCGTAATACAGACTTGCAAATATCGAAAAACGATCGAAATATTTATTATGATTAGTACTTGGAAATATAATATTTTATTTTAGAAACGTTCCAATGAACACTACCCACTGATCACACAAGTACTTCATTTAAGCCACTTGTGTCAACACGGCTGTATAACTTTACGAGCATTTAAGAACAGATCCGCGTCCGCGAGACGTGTCAGGTGATGGGCGTGTAGTAAAGCCTTAACGGTAAGTAAACAAAGCTCAGAGGTGGCACGTAAAGATAAGGCATATAATTTTATTCGTTAGCCACACACTGCCCATTGTGGCGATAAATTTTAATAGCGCTGTCCGCCTCCGCCATTGTTTGCGAAGGCTTTTCACACGCGCATGACTCAGTGCGTGCGCATCTCCGCCGAAGTCGAGTAGCTCGGTGTATACAGCCAGTCGTGTAGTGGAATAAATACTAGTACTGGTTACAAATGATAATTTGACCTACTAATTTTAGTAAGCTGGGGCAGTTTACTCCCTTTAGTTCAAATAAACGGTCATCAAAAGATGTTTAAATAGAGATTAAAACGGATTTGTAAATTTTTTACCTGATTTCACATAATTTAAGATTAGGTAGAAAAAATATTAACCAGAAACGTATAGAAACTCATTGTATTGCTTGGATATTGTCCTGTTTTGTATACGTAATAAAATAGAAAGAAAGAAAATATGTTTATTCAGTATCATCGACAATACACTTACAATACTTAACATTATTTAATGAGAAGGTAATTACAATGATACAATTAAAATAAATAAATAAACTGACAATCTTTAAAATGCCCTGACTGAACTACTCTGGCAACAGTCATCCCAGCAGACTCGCCCACCACCAGCGCCGCGGGCCTACGCAGCAGCCTCGGGATCACTCATCGCGTGCCCGTATAAGGCGCTTGGGCTTGGCATCATCTAAGCGCAAGAAATGATCGATTGTGGCATTATTATAATTAACTTTTAAATCACCCTTTAATTCATTCATCTTTAGATTTTTTATTTGTTTTATGAATACCTCGATAAATCTATATCTATAAAGGGAAACAAATAATAAATACGCTACGACGTGAAGAAAACCCGAATATCGAAATGTAAAGACATTTAAGTAAGCTGAGCAATTATACAGCATTGTTATAATAAACTAATGAGGCTAGACTAATGAATACTAATAGGCTTTCAAGTCCTTCAATTAGACTAATAATGCCTTACTTTCAATCTATTGGAACTAGTGCCTGTACTGCCAATAGATTGGTTTAATATAGCTAGCGACTAGAAAACCTCCGCCGCCCCATCGCTCAGGCACGCTGCGCACGCGCCGCCATTTCACCGCGCGCATCCGCCAAGGACATTATTTTCACCAGGTGAAAACGTCAACTACCATTAACCGGCACTCAACACAATACTAAACATTCTGTTGGATACCTGTTACATCAAAATTCTGGATTTTCCATGAGAATTTGAACATGAATGCGATACTTGGACAATGCGACCAATGCTTCAGGTTTAATAATATTATTGTATTAGCGAAACCAACCTCGAGACTCATGCATTTTTGACTATCCTAATTTCAAATCGATATAAAATTACCTATAATGTGCTGTACTGTAGTTTAAGTCCAACCTTGCCTTGGGCTGAATATGCGTTTATTTATACGAATAGGTATACAAAAAATAAAGTTCAATAAGGCTTTCATAAGAAAGGACACTTACTCGTAGTCTAGGCGCAGACTACCGATTTTTAGTTAGCCGATAGTTGGATCGATTTCCAATTTGTATGAAAAATTAGCCGATACCAAATCGGTGTAATGTGCGCACTTCCATACAACAACAATTATCGGACAACTAAAAATCGGTGGTCTGCGCCTAAGCTAAGAATGTGAAGAAGGTGACTCACCGCAGCTGCTTCTGTTGCAGATATCCCCTTGTGCGATGGGCGTAGCGCTTGCGTGAGGACACGATGGCGCTGCGCGGCGCGCGCGCGCAGGACCCGCAGCGCTCCCGCGGCGACACGCAGCGCGCGCTCGACGAGTTCGACGAGCTGGCGGGGCTGCGCGGCGCGCCTCCCGAGGTGCGTGCCCGACGCTTCTACACTTCTTCATGACCACCTGACAGCTTACGACAGTCTACGTCGTGAACCATAGCTTCACTTTTTTCTAAACTATCACGTTCACTAAATCCTTATATCAGTGTACCTACCATGAGTTTACGTTAGGTGTGCTCGCTAGCGAGTACGTCAAAAATCTCTATGAAGATTTTGTTTCTTGAAAGTAGCCACTAGGGGCGCTGCACAATATGTCATACAATTAATGTCATTTTTTTTTTTACACAGTCGCTAGCGAGCACACCTAACGTAAACTCATGGTAAGCGCACTGCAGACAAGCATCCAACCCACTTTTTTCATTCTGTTTCTTTCAACAACAACAGTCTAACATTAATATAGCGTATAGTTTTTATCTTTCTTGCTTACTAACTAACACATATTGTTGTCAAAAACGAGACTTCGACATAGACAATGAACTATGGTACATACACACAAAATGTGTCATATTAATTGGATGCTCACTCACTATTACGGGATTACAACACACAAACACTTTTGAAAAGGTAAAAAGGTATTTACCTTCCCGACGTTCCGACTCGGTTGCACCGGCACGAGTCACGGTCGCGGGCAGACTGAAGAGATGCGGCGTCGTTCGCTCGGGCGCGATGAATTTTCTTCATCCACCCGCATTTGCACAACATTTTCGTCCATGGTACAGTCAGTTTTACTGGTTTTACTTAGATTTATTATGATACGGATTACGGATATTATGTACGAGTTTACAAAATAGTTTAAGCAAGTATAATATAAATTAAAAAATGTTTTTATGAATAATGTCAAAGAACGTTTGATTCGTTGATAGTGTTCTAATAATATCTCCATAGAATACAGGAAAATTGTGAATTTTCCAGGGAGTATGTCAAGCTTGTAGGCGATGGAGGTGGCTCAAGGACGATGAAATGATTGGGAGAGCCCTATGTTCGGCAGCGGACGTGCTGTGACTGAAATGGTGATGATGAAGATGTCAAGCTCATTAAATTAGTAATATGCTGGTGATTGTAATGTGTAGCTTTAAGAATGTCGTCTCTTGCGCAGGGCGGCGATGGCGAGCGCACGGTGTACGTGCTGGAGCACCTGGCCACGTTCACGGTGACGCGCGAGACGGGCATCGTGTACCCGGCCGACGGCATGCGCCGCCTGCTGCAGCTCGAGAAGACCAACGGTCAGTCCTTGTCTAAGATTACACATACTTTACAAACACACACCACATAGTTGTGACATAGTGGAGCTTTAAAGAAACTCGCATACTATAACCCTAGTGTCTGAGACCATCTGCTCCCTCTTCTACGATTACTGACGAGTTAACAATATTGCTGAGTTTTTCATGAATAAAATTATGTACAATATTTACAAGTATGTTCTACATTATTTGTAGCACATTTGAAAATAATTATTTCGTGTATTTGTGGAAATCATGATGACTCAAAACCGAAATATAGAATCTGATTAAGACAGAAATATGACATACATATTGCGCAATACTCCCTGAAACTTTTTACTACCTCAGAGTGAGAGACGCAGCATAAAACTACTGATTTTGAATAATATTCAACTCTCTTCCATTTGGCCATGATGGTACATATCTGTCGAGTTATAACGTACCTTTCATATTATGTTTTTATTACTGTCTGTCATGTTATCTAATCGAAGCGCTTTCTCTTTTCTAGGAATATGGAGCCAAAAAATGCAACTGAGCCTGGAGGGGCAATGGGTACTCGTCATGGATTACGAGACCGGGGTATGTGTAAAGTTACAAGCATCTTTACTATTAGATACCATTTTCGAATTGAGAATAGCCTACAAATGATATTTCCATTAAATCTGAATGTCTTCCAACTATAGCCTTTAATCCTTAAATCCACACTTTTATTAACTTTCAGTGAGCATTTTTGAATCTCTAGCAGGTGTATTATGTCCGGATTACTAATGTTTGGCCAAAAAACGTTTCCCAAATTATCACATGGCAAACAACGTTTCGCAAATTTTCATTTGGCAAATTCTCATTTGGCAAAACAACTTATTGCAAACTTTTAATTCGCAAATGTCTTTTTTGGCATATTATTGTTTAGCAAATTATTGTTTGGCAAAGTATGTTTTGCCAAATGTTTCATTTGGCAAAAATATTTCACGATAAACTATATACAAAATAATTTGATTGGTGCATAGAATGGAATACAAATTAGCTTGTGGTTATTATTTTGTTTAGTGGGTAGTTAATATAAAATTTGTTCTTTTATTTTCATATTTCATTATTTTTATCGAAACTAAATGATTAATTAACAATAGAGGTGATTCTAGCGCTCGGCGGCCGCTGCCGCGGCACGCTTCGCTCGCCTTCGCGCGTTAAGGGTCACTGTTCTAACCTAACCTAACCTACTATTTTCTGCAAAACCTACTTTCGCATCCATACTATTTTCTGCAATCTCTTTGTTTTACATAAAATTCTTGTGAAAACCATGATCATTTGCCTTGTGCTTTGATTTGTGGGTAACGGTGGGTAAGCATGTGAAGTGTCAATTTGACCAAATAAATTATTTGGGATATAATATTTGGCAAAATAAAACATTTGCTATATAAACATTTGCCAAGTAAAATTTGACCAAATGATAATTTGACCAAATGAAATAGTTGCGAAAAGTACATTTGCTAAAAGTTCATTTGGGAAATGAAACTTTGGCGATAAGTTGTTTGCGAAGTGAAATTTGGCGAAAAGTAATTTGGCCAAACGGAAGGATACCATTATGTCCGGCATATTGATTGTCAAGTTTCACTTTCATTGCTTTCGCCTTAAACGCTTAGGAATGCTGCTGGAATTGAAAGTTTAAACATTATCAACAAATGCGCGAGTCTCATTATCTAATGGTAATTGATATCCATTTTCCGACACGAGCGATCTTATTTTGATCATTTATTATCACTATAAATTATTCAATACTTTCATAACATTTCCGTGGTTTAACAGGAAGAGGTTTTGAATCTATTTCAGATCATTTTCTTCAGACTCATTGTCAGAGCTTTTAAGGATAGAAAATTATTAAATACTACCGATCGCCTTGCACTTGCAGTCAATAATGGAGCGGTTCCCGGCGTCGTGGGTGCACTCGCCGACTGCCTTCACGTCGCCGGAGCCGGCGGAGCTGTACAACAACGTGCTGGCGTTCGTGGTGGGCGCGCCCGCGGGCCCCGGGCCCGGGCCCGGCGCCGGGGGCCCGCCGGCCGGGCCCGACGCGCCCCTGCCGCGCCGCGAGCTGCACATCTTCCAGTGCCACGACGTGGCTGCGCAGACGCTCGTCGAGGAACTCAATGCGCTCAAGTGAGAATCGTAATCCATCGCTGGCTTTATACGAGAGGGAAATTGAAAATAGGATTACCAAATAATTGGGAAATTCATAAACATCGATTAAGAAAATCTACACGTCTGCAAATTGTTACATACTTTTTACATTACCTATTTGGAAGAGTTACCTAGAATATTTTGAAATACTACTATTATGATAAGAAAAATGCACATTGAGTCATCTATCAAGTTTTTTATCGATCTTGTATTTGTAAACTCGTTGTCTTAGTCCAGGGCTGTCATAGGCCATGTCTGAGCACTCACTGTCTGTACTTTAGTTCTTGAGACTCGTCAGTGTGTATCAGCTATTGTGCTCTGACCTGACAGCCCTGGCATTATCAGAGTGTAGTGTTGCGACATGCTTAAGGAATCTCGCGCTTATCAATCCACCAATCTAATCTCGGGATTGGATACCGAACTAAGAGTAAAATAAATTCAGTAGGTATTAACATTCAATCGTGCAAAGAGTGAATCAAAGTGATGTTTGAATCATAACTAGTAGTACAAAATATAAACTTTTAAGAATATGAAAGTGAATGTGTCACAACAGTTATGGAGTGAAATGGAGTGAAACCAAATATTAAACTTTGGGATTCGATTAAGTATTGATAGAAGATAAATACTCACATCTAGGAAACTCAAACTATCATAAATAGGTAGGTAAGTAGGTATTCGTTGTTTACTGCGGGTCTAAGACTGGGACTATGGAAAAATCTCGTAGTCTCGTAGACTTACATAAGATTGATGACAAAATCATTTTTTTAGGCATACTCGATGCACAGTTAGCCAACTCAAGTTTCTTGTTAACTTAGGGAAATGTCGTAATATACCAAGCCAGTGAATTTCCCCACTTCACAAATTGCGATAATCGTTGCTCCATATTGATATATCTGCATAGCTTAGGTATTACAAACAAAGCGATAATCGTGTAAGGCCAAGTGTCTCGCTCAGAGTAATCTTGGCAGAGCTTATCTCCGCCTAAGCCGTCCGCACCGTCATACCGTTTCAGTACCGCCCGCAACATGCTGGGAGATGATCTACTTCAGGCACAAGTTCGGGCTGCCAGTCTCGGCTTACACTTGGTACATACTACGAGTATAATAATCAAATGATTAGTGCGTTATGTGCAGTGTAGTGTGTAAAGTGTGTTGTACCCAGCGTTGCCAGTTTTTTTTTTCGCCAAGTCGGGACTTTGGTACTTTTTGAGTGAAAATAGCGGGATTCTTCCGTCAGAAGCGGGACATAGTAAAAAAAACGTATATAATCAAAGGTTTTCAAATATTTATCTTTTTATTTGACTTAAAATTACGTTTACGTGACAATAGATAGCAAAAGTAGCCATAAAAAATGTATTTTAACAAAAAAATAATGTTTTAAATCAGATTTTACTCTATCGTTAAATTCGTCTTTAGAATAAAAAGAAGAAAAAAAATTAAAAAGTTTTATTCTTTAGAATAATATGGCGTTTCAAACAATAGTCTGGTGAAGTGAGTGTCTCTCTCCGAAAAGCGGGACCGAGCCTGTCCCGCGCGGGACATTTAAATTTGATTAAAAAATCGGGACGTCCCGCCAAAATCGGGACGTCTGGCAACGCTGGTTGTACCCACAAGGAAGTTCATTGATAGTGAGGGTAGTCAAGGAAGTTTATTGTGCTAGATCGATCTTGAATGTTATCTGAGACTTACTCGTACTTAAGTTTATTTCTAGAAAAATCTAAGTAAAAATTGTACTGCATTGTTAATATTAGGTTACAAAGTTTCTTCGTCTACCCACCCACCGGTTCATCATCATCTCTTTCTCAGCATCCTAGATTGATTTGGTTGAAACTATCGATATCTATTCTCAACGTCAAGAATATTAACAAGGGTGTATACAGTTTCAAATGCCTCTGTAGCGACGAACGCTGTAGCAAATTTTCATCCACTGCCTCATAGTTTCGAAAGTTTATGGACTGCAATTACGGGTATGCAGTTGCGAACGACGCTGTTCTGAAAAACATTTTTCCTGCTTCATACATACGTGAATCTAGGCCCTTATAACAATGTTTATTAAGGTTTTTTTTAAGATTTCCACCAATAACATGTTTCTGTGCGCAGGGGCGTCGGCAGCGGAGGGTCGGGCGAGGGCGCGCGCGACTTCATCATCGAGCGGGAACGCGAGCGCGAGCGGGAGACGGAGATGGAGCGCCCGCGACGGCAGGTAACTAACATTTTTATACTTTGAAAAACTTCAATAAACATCAGGTGTGACTGCAGTCAAATACCTGCTTTGTTCAGGATAAAATAAAAACTTTGAGAAACATCTAACCAGCGGCGTCAGCGCTGTGCCCACAAAATCATGTTTACATACAAAGCTACACTATGGCTGGTTGAATACAATTTAAGATACGTGTCCTATGTTATACGTCCAATGGCGCATAACATACAAAAGCAAATATAAAAAAAAAACTAGCTTTCCGCCCGCGGCTTCGCGCGCGTGGACTACATTATCTACATATTTTACGGAACCCTATTTTTTTTTTTTTTCAAAATAAAATTTAGCCTTGTAACTCGTGGATAATGTAGCTTTCGAATGGTAAAAGAATTTTTAAAAACTGGTCAGTAGTTTTTGAGCCTATTCATTACAACCAAACAAACAAAGTTTTCCTCTTTATAATATTAGTGTAGATAAATATGGACGACGAACATTCTGTAAGACCCATATTATGCAAATAAAGACTCTTGATTCGATTTAATTTGACGAATAAAAGAGTAAGTAAGTAGGTACTTAATTCTTTTCGAGTGTATTATTGATCTAAAAACTGTGTCTAATTGCAAATTTATGAACTACTGCGTGATTGTAGCAAGGGTATTGATTGTAGCTGAAGATAGGGCCGATATCGGCTGATAACATCCGCCCGTTATCTACCGGGGCTCATTATTCACCAACTGAATGCCTCGATAAAAATTACTTATATAATTATAACTAAAAAAATTAGTCATCAGTATCGGTGACGCACTATGAGCAGGTATATTTTTAAAAGATAAAAAATCTCAATAACGTTGTCGTTTAAACCAAATGTTTTGGATCAAATAAAAAATTTTCTTTCTTTCTTTCATTCTAAATGGTACGGTAATCATTCCACCTTTCTGGCCAGGTAGCAAAATAACTGTGCATCTTGGGCGGTGCTGTCCCAATGCAACCGAAAAGCTGGTTTTAATCTGCTCCTTCAGGGTGGCCAAATTACAATAAAAACTTGACCATCTATATCGCATGTCTACCGCAATAAAACTTTATCGATTAACGCAACTTCTTTTAGTGAGAGAGTTTATTTGTGTGTTTTCTCTTTCCCTGGAATGGGCATAAATTACTAATTAAAGAATTTGAATATCAACAATCTCCCCAATATCGCATTAACTACATTCGAAAATAACCACACGGATACTCTGGGATTATCGGCGTGGATAATCCGCGTAATCATTATCGCGCGATAACGCGTCGATAGCGCGCGGGGCATAGCGCGGGGCATAGCTCGGGCCGCAGTCGCGCGCAGCCATGGAGCGCTTGTACCACACGTACACGCGGCAGCAGTGGGAGGCCGTGCTCGTCGTGAGTACTCGCATACAAACAAACATTGCTTGCACATGCACACTTACTCTCTCTTCATTCGTCAAGCCCTATTGAGCTACGTCCATTTACATTTTTGACAAAACTTAAATCTTTAGTGGCCCTAATAAATCTTACAATATTTGGACTCGCGAACCTTTTTTTTTCTTGGTAGGTATCATTCGTTTTTGTACGTCAATAATTAATCTGAAGAAGAGGTTGTCATTCAGAAGGTACAGCATTTCATCTGCCAATTTGCAAACAAAGTAGAATCATAAACGTTAATATTAGAACTTTTATTAGCATATTAAATTATTATCAGTTTATCAAGGCAAGATTAGCTCCTTTTCGGCATCTCCACGACTACGTCATAAATATCTAGATTATCTATCGTGCATCAAAACAAACGTCAGTAAAAAGTACCTGGTTCCGCAGCAAATGTCGGCGCAGCTGGGCCGCGAGCGCACGGAGCGCGGCGGCTCGGGCGGCGAGCGCGACGACGCCTCGTCCACGGGCTCCGAGCGCCTCTACGAGCAGGACATCGCCATCCTCAACCGCTGCTTCGACGACATCGAGAAGTTCATCGCGCGGCTGCAGCACGCCGCCGCCGCGTCGCGCGAGCTGGAGCGGCGGCGGCGCTCGCGCGGGCGGCGGCAGGCGGGCGCGGGCGAGGGCATGCTGGCGCTGCGCACGCGCCCGCCGCCCGAGCGGGACTTCGTCGACGTGCTGCAGAAGTTCAAGCTGTCCTTCAACTTGCTGGCGCGGCTGCGAGCGCACATCCACGACCCGAACGCGCCCGAGCTGGTGCACTTCCTGTTCACGCCGCTGGCGCTGATCGTGGACGCGGCGCAGGACGTGGCGGACGGCCGCCTGCCCTCGCGCGTGGTGCAGCCGCTGCTCACGCGGGACGCGCTCAACCTGCTGGCCAACTGCGTCACCAGCAAAGAAACGGAGCTGTGGCATTCGCTGGGCGACGCCTGGCTCATACCCAGGTATGAGGTGGTTTCAGAACATTATTGAGACTGTAGACAATTTCAGGGTTTTTTACTTCGTAAAATGGCTTGATAGTTGTTTTAAAAGCTTTTGCTCCATGACCGCTCATAAAATAGTATGATATGTTTTGATAAACAATCGATTTTATGGCATTATTGAGTGCAATCGCCATCTATCTATTTATATTATTCAGATAATGAGTTGTGATAAATATTATCAATCATAATTGGTACAAAACCGGTAGTAGCTCAACAGGAGTTCCAAAACTAATTAACAATCAATCGTGATCAATCTACAGTTAGAGTCTCACAGTAACCTTTATTGAAGTGTGGATATTGTTTAAAATCTTGATAAGAATAATCTTTGGTGTCTACAGGGAACAATGGAAGACAGCGATTCCCCCGTACCACCCCGTATTCATGGACGGGTGGTCGCCGGACTACCAGGTCGATGACCAGCCTCTACGCAGGTAACAGACCAAGCTATTATCTTTGTTGTTACTAATTTGTGGGTGGGCATCATTAGTTTCTTCTTCCAATACCTTTGTGTTCATCACCTGTCTGTCATCTTCTCTATTTGTGTGTCACTTTGTTGTCCGTGTGCCGTGGCTTATGTGTGTGTGCGCCAGGACTTCGCCTCGGCGCAGCGACGCGGGCGCAGGCGGCGCGGGCGCGAGCCCGGCGGGGGGCGCGGGCGGCGGGGAGGGCGCCGCCTACGCCTACGACCGCGACGAGAGGGACGACATATACGGCGAGCAGTATGCGCCGTATTCCAGGTACGCATGCTTTGTTGAAAACGTCTGTTATTAATCATCCAAAATCGCTTGAACAAAAAACCAATGGAACATCTCCGCCACTTTGTGAGCTTGAATTCAACTTTTGAATGGCCATACGTTATGCAAGATACGAGTAAGAAAGAGCCTTTTGTCAACCATTCAAGCTAGGGCGAGTTTTGCTGGACCGAGCGCTTTTGTGTTTGTTGTAAATACTGGAAGACTCAGAAAACAAACCATACTAATACTAATGCCAATGGTATTTTAATAAGATTCCTAATGATGATATTATTCTGTTACAGCGGGCGCACGCTCACGCGCGAGGACTCAGGCTCCGCCGCGTCCTCCCCGGAGCGAGAGCCGCCCTACCGCCCTGAGCGGGATGATGGTCAGTATCCTGTCTTAAAATAACTACAGAACCGGAAATCAGTAAATTATGACTGCCCTTAAGCCAAAGAACTGTGATAGCAAGACTATAGCTAATAATTTGGTATAACTTTTCTAAAAGAACATCCTTGAAAATGATCAATCATTCACCACCGCTGGACGTAAACATCTCCATAGGTGATGATTTCTCTCTCCCTCTCAAACAACTAGCGGGCCAGAATATCGAGAAAAAGAAGGAGTAAAAGATAACATTATGTACCTTCTTCTTCTTATCGTGTCCTCAGAATCAGAATCAGAATCATCATTTATTTGCTATAAATGTGGTACAGGAGATGGATACAGTTAATGGTTAGGTCTCACAATTAGTCATTTCTGACATGCAAATATTAAATTAATTACATAATTATTAAACATTTCAATAAATTCCAATATTATCTATGTAAGATGTTCTCCTCCTCCTACACAGTGTTAGCCCAAAATTCCGCTACAAGAATGGCGTTGTCAGCGGGATTCATTAAATCCTCCTGAGTGCAGTTGGTCGGGCACTCAGGGCACGATATCATGTGCTTCATCGACTGGGGAACAAAACCGCACCTGCACTCCATGTTTGAGCCATCCAAGCAGTGGCGGCGTAGCATGGGTTGGCACCCGGGGCGATCATTCCCCCCCCCCTCGTCATAAGTAAGGCACCCCCTGGAACCCCCCAGGATTTTGGGGCCCGCAGACTTGCCATGCAGATTATTGCAGATGCGCCAGTGAGTACTAATCTGCGCGACTTTTGTCACCCCCTGATGCTTGGCACCCGGGGCGGACCGCCCCCACCGCCCCCCCCCCCCTTACGCCGCTACTGCATCCAAGAATCCCCACCTAATTATGTACCTAATTATGTGTTTATGTTTTCTTGCAGACGAGCTGGGCGAGTCGTGGGCGCGCGGCGTGGCGGCGCGCGGCGGGCGCGTGGTGCGCGTGACGTACCCGCGCACGGCCAACAACGACAAGGAACTCACCGTCGTGCGCGGCGAGTACCTCGAGGTGCGTACCACCGGCACAACCGCTTGTCTTCCCTTTTGCTCCTTTGAATAGATGAGCAAAGTCATCATCATCATCTCAGCCATAGGACTTCCACTACTGAACATAGGTCTCCCCCAATGCTTTCCATGCTACCCGGTTGGTAGCGGCCTGTGTCCAGCGCTTACCTGCTACCTTTACGATGTCGTCGGTCCACCTTGTGGGTGGACGTCCAACGCTGCATTTTCCGGTACGCGGTCTCCATTCCAGAACCTTGCTGCCCCATCGGCCGTCAGTTCTGCGTACTATGTGCCCTGCCCATTGCCACTTCAGCTTGCTAATCCGTCGGGCTATGTCAGATATGATGAGCAAAGTGGATTAGATAATATTTTAATAGTGATAGCCTCTAAATTCATCGAATCAGGAATGAGGAGATCCGTAAACGTAGTAAAGTCGCTGACACAGCCCGACGGATTAGCAAGCTGCAGTGGCAATGGGCAGGGCAAAAAGTACGCAGAACTGACGGCCGATGAGGCAGCAAAGTTCTGGAGTGGAGGCCACGTACCGGAAAGCGCAGCGTAGGACATCCACCCACAAGGTGGATCGACGACCTCATAAAGGTAGCAGGAAGGCGCTGGATGCAGGCCGCTGCCAACCGGTCATCATGGATGTCGTTGGGGGAGGCCTGTGTTCAGCAATGGACGTCTTATGGCTGAAATGATGATGATGATGACCCTCAGCATGCGTGGCCTTAGTTGCAACAAGCAATAGATAAAACCAAACTAAGGTTTAATGGGATTGAATCAAGCTTGGACTTCTTGGCGGGAATCTGAAGCGTCATGTTAGCGGTTTTGTTTTATTTCCTCAAATTCGTGTGTGGGCAACTATTAATGTGTAATAATTTTTTTTTTTTTTTTTTTTTTTTTTAATATAATGGTGGATTATTAACCATTGAGTGTTCGTGAACGTGCATGAGTGTGGGCAAGTGAAGCAAAACAGTGCATCGTGATTCTTCTGGTTCTCTCAAGTTGTCCATAGGAGGTCTCAGTAAAGCACCACAACTTTACTGAGACTCAAAGGGTGGGAAGGGGTCATCTATCATCCTTCATTATATCATTATTTGATCTCATTTTGTAACTCGTATCACTTATATACTTGAAAATGGCACAAATCAAGTCGACCTCGACGTGTATTGCCAACATCATCAAAAAAGAAGAAGAAGAATCAAGCTTGTTACTTGGTGAACTCCTAAGTTCAAGATTGACTGCTTAAGTTTCGATGCTGAATCTGGCCAGCATGTAATGTGTAACCGTGTGTTGCCATCAGGTGCTGGACGACTCGCGCAAGTGGTGGAAGGCGCGCAACCGGCGCGGCGCCACGGCGCACGTGCCGCACACCATCGTGGCGCCCGCCTTCTCGCCGCCCGCCTCGCCGCACCTCTACCCCAACCCCATCTACACGCACTACCAGGTACGAAACTATTCCCACCTCTCGTTCCCACCGTTGCAGCTCCTGTGTAGCCAGGATCTACAGCTTGACCGCCAATAAAAACCCAACCAGTGAAGGTCAAGTTTGTCCCGGGGGAAAGTTAAACTGTCATTGGACCCGCAACCAAATTAATTAGAGGAACATAAGTGGAGTTCGAAGTTCGCACTGCCAGGTAAATTGGGCTATCAACTGGATGTCCACGCTTCAAACGATTCCACCTTTTAGGGCACGCAGATGGTGCTAACATCGCCTCATCCAATAAATGTAACCCATTTAGTCTCTCTGTGCAGCTGGATTCTGAAATGAAATTTTCATTCATTCATTCATATTTGACGATCTACCATTGCTAACTTGAGCAATGAACACCTACTTCTCACTCATAATAATTAGAATGATAATTTATGTTGCTGTTGCGCTCGGACACTCACTGCGGGCGCGCGTCGCACAGTCGCGACAATATAATTACGCGCGAGCGATAAGGATGGATAGCTTGGGGTCATTGGACAAAATTCTACGTGCTCACGGACCAGGCTTTAGATAACTTATAGCTGTGCCCGCCACTTAATATTTCCCGTTTTTGCAACATTTTTCTTTACTGCTCCGTCCCTATTGGCTGCAGGTTTATGTTATTATAGCTCTTATAGACTAAAGCCTTCCTCGATAAATGGGCTATCCAACACAAAAAGAATTTGTAGGGAACCATTGGACGCAAACTGCCATGGATTATGTTTTAATTGTACTGTTGTTCCAGGAGGGCGGCGGGCGCGGCTCCGGCGGCAGCAGTCCCACGGGCGCGCCGGGTAGGGCGGGGGGCGCGGGCGGCGCGGGGGGCGCGGGCGCCGGCGCCGACTGGATCCGCCGCGAGCGCCTCGGCAAGAAGGGCGAGTTCCGATACTTCTAGCCGCCGCATTACGCAAAACAGTCCATATCGGCAAAGCTAATGGATTTATCAGACGATTATCTAATTGAGTTTATTACGTGTGGACTAAAAAACAAACTTAGTGTCAGGGAAATGAGCAGGAACTCAGATTATTATAGCATGTAGGCAAGCTGTTCATTTTCTTGCCAGCAAACAAAATAGTCCACATTAGAATTGAAAAAAGCTTTTGTTTTATAGTTGCAAATCCGTGATCTATTACACACTTCTACATCTTATATCTTGCTAAAGAAATATAACGTGTTACATTAAGCTTTGCCTGTCACTGAGTTCAACACTGTCGCTACGTCACACGGGCGTTTCTTGTTAACCTCGTGTGAGATTTAAATAACTCCCTGATAGCTCCACTTTAATCAGTCTAAATTCAATTCTGGATTATAAATAAAGACTATTTCACAAAATACAATAACCAAAGAACAAACATGTTAATTAACCAACTGAAGTCGTTCAGTAGATCAAATCCAATACGTTTCCTCAACAACCTCGAGAAACTCTATCTGAATCACAGCATCAAGTCCCAAAGTCGAGAGATCTTGGAAATATTTTGATAACGAATCCAGATCCGACTTTGGTCACTATACACCTAGAGTCCCTCTACTGAAAATGCTGAAAAGCTTTTTCGCGTTGAAGCTAGAGGGGGCTAGCCTTGGTTAGTCATAATTTATGTACCCTTTATTATAAGTAGATATTTATTCAAAGGCAAGGCAAGTACTTGTGCGAAAGGTCAGAATGAAAATCATATTTTGGTACATCTTTAAATAGGTTTGCTATCAATGCACAAGTTTCATATCCATAATTTTCTGCAATATTTTCAATGTTTATTTATTTATTGTTTTGGTTTTAAAAAAAATGGATAGGCATCATAACATGCAATTCTAATATTACTCTGACTTTTTGCGATAAAATGCGGCGGTTTGGGTATGAGTCGGAACGCGCGTGGTGGTGTCACGTCGCTATATTCATAAATTTTCGTATTTGTGCCACGACACGCCCAATGCGTGGAGCACTAGAGAGCGACGTGGCACGACCGGGCCGGGCGCGTGGCGTGCGCGGGCGCGTGTGTTGCTTGTGTTTGTCGCTAACGTGTGTGTCGCTGTCGCTGTCAACAGGCTAAATAATAACTACCCTCAATCATATACGTACTTATGGCATTTGAAATACACATACGGAGAGTAAAATAGTTTTAAAAGCTTTGTACTTAAATTGTTACGATGTGCAATGAAACTAATTTATATCAAAGGCTAGTCAATTATGTTATCGGAAAACATAATTAACAAATCGTAATTATTATTTAGTCTCTTGGAATACTTGATATGAATTAATCTTCAAGATAAAAATATGAAAAAATGTTATTTATACGAGTAATTATGTATTGAGCCGATAAACGAGTAATCGTCGGTGCGAGTTCGTGCTCAAGTCAGATTTATTTTAATTTTTAAAACAAATCTATTAATATGGTTATTGTAAAATGTCATGGCACCTATATTATTATCTCCGTCCGCTAGCTCCGAGCTCGTCGGAACAAAGTATTCTATTGTGTTTTATTATAAAGAGTCTATTACTAGTTCACGGTACTCACCTGAAATGAGTCAGATAATTTAATGAGAGAATGATTTAATGTAATTGAGAAGGAGTTTGATTCAGTTAATGAGTACTTAACTTTAATGTAGAAGAGTGGGTGTGTTGCGGATCGAGTCCAAGTTCAAAATGATGTTATTTAGAGCGCACCTAAAAAATGTAAACACCCGCAACTCGCCCACTCGCAAACAAAGTAGATAATGCTCCGTTTTTGTATTTAAGTACATTTTTATACATTAAATTTTTTATCAAATCCGAATTTTGGTTTTTGTTACACCCCTTCCTGATAATTCAAAAGCATTAAAGTGATAAATTGAAAATGAAAGTTAATAATGACACTGATGAATAACTTTAGGTACATAACATAACTAAATTAATACAAAGTAGCTATCGCATTTCGCCGTTGTGTGTGTAGCTTAGCTTTTAACTTTATGTTGTGTGTATGTGTGTGTGACAAACTGTGGTAAGTCTCATCTAATGTTTTGTTTGGGTGGTTGTCGTTTTAATTCTTTTTCAATCTGTAAGGAACTACAATAACTCCTATGTCCGTTTGTATTGTTCACTGTGTACAGGGTGGAGTCCAGCGACTTGATTGCCCTCAGTGTTAAGGTGGTATTATGTAAAATAATAAAGTCACATCTATAGCTAAATGGGAAAACATTGTGTTTTCGTTAAGGGCTTCGTAATATAAATGATGATGTCACAATATCAAGGAAAATATCAATTTGCATAGGCAATTGAATCCAGGACACCTTTGGCCCAAGGCATTTTATAACACCACTAGTGAGTCATGGCAAACGCAACAGAAATATTTTCTGTCTTTGACTCTTCTCCTACAAAAGAAACTCCAAATAATATCATCATAGTTTACCTTGCTAGTGCACTTAGCCTGGTGTAACACACCACTTGCAGAGAAGCCTGCAGCAGCCCCGCCGCCGCCGCCGCCCCCGCCACCGCCGCCGCCGGCGCCGGCGCCTGCGCCGGTCCCCGCCCCAGTGCCAGTCAAGACTGACACCATGAAATGTACGTATTATTCTTATATTCTGATATCTTGCCCGTTATTCCACTTATATCTTACTGGAAAATTCGACCATCGACCCGCCTCTCATACAAATGTCATACGTCTCACGAATTGTAAAAAGTTCAGTAGATCTGTCGCTTTTACCTTTAAATGAACAACTGCGACTGATTTAACGACTCTTAACGCTGAGAACCTTTTGGAAAATTATGGGGATTTCTTAAAAAGTGAACTTCTCAAAATAGGGATATCTCAAAATGTGGAGTTCGCAAAACGGGGATTAACGGTCCGAGTAAAGGCAAACAGAAAGTTTAAATATTTTTCTTTGTTACGGCTTTCAGCGACAAAATCCATGATGAGCACGAGCAGCGAGCTGAACGAGGAGCTGAAGATGGTGCTGCCGGCCATCCAGAACCGCAAGAACAAGCTCGACTTCAAGAAGACGCCCGATATATTTATTGACCAGGTATGCACCGTATGTCTGAAGAAAGAAATTATCTTGGGACAACTGGAAGGCAGACGTGCGCGGGGCAGGGCACCGACGAGATGGTCAGACGCGGTGAGGAAGACGGTGGGCGGGAGTTTGCATCGTGCGGTCCACACAGCTTATGACCGCAGTCTGTGGAGGAACACTATCTATGGTCGCGATCCTCATCAGTCAAGAACCGAGGAAGAGGAAGAGAATGCACCGTATTATTAGATTTTTGCATTAAAAAGATACATCTCTAACTATTCGACGTGATATTGGATTCAAGTCCACTTGAGGCAACCGATTTAAATAATAAAATTGCAGCCTATCTACACGATTGAAGAAGGAAAAGATGTAGGCTCTATAATAATAGTTTACCTCTCGAAACGCAACTGAACCACTAGATTTTCTAACAGAGCCAGTGTGCTTACCATGAGTTTACTTTAAGTGTGCTTGCTAGCGAGTCAAAAAGTCTATTGCTGCTTTTACACTACGCGGAAATTAGCAAAGTCAAGCCAATAAAACAGAGGGGTGGGGATGAATTTCCGCATAGTGTAAATCCGCCATGTGCAGATTTTAGTTCTTGAAAGTAGCTGCTAGGGGCGCTGCACAATCTGTCATACATTTAATGTCATTTTTTAACGCAGTCACTAGCGAGCACATCCAACGTTAACTCATGGTAAGCACACTGATGGCCCACCCACATAACGAAAGGTTTAAAAACGTACACTATATTGTTTCAGAAATCCAACCCCGACGAGGTGGTGAACTGGCTGGAAGCGAAGGGCTTCTCGGAGCGCGCGCAGAAGCAGCTGCGCGTGCCGGGCCACCAGCTGTTCGCGCTCGGGCGCGCGCAGCTCGAACGCGCGCTGGGCGCCGACGAGGGCAAGCGGCTGTACTCGCAGGTGCTGGTGCAGCGCAACGTCTCCGGGGTGAGTGGACACACCTCCCCCCACATTCGCCACTACGGTGAGCTCTACCATGACACGCATGAGCAACATCGCTTCCCCATTGAGATCGATCAGCAAGACAGTCAATCTACTTACTTCTTCTTTTGTTTTGCTAATTGCGCCAGACAGTCAGTCCACTTCTTCTTTTGTTTTGTGACAATCCAACCTCTAAGTATTGAGTCCAAAGCGAAGTGTTCACATGACAACCCGTATTACACTGGATGCGCGCTCAAATCATCACTACACTTTATAACACAAAATAACACCAAATATGAATAGTCCATTAAATAATAACAGCAATAAAACAGATCGACCATGCTTTCCGTTAAACTACCCTTCACGGAATCTACAGTAAACTTGCAAGACGATTTTTAAGTGTCAGTAAAATTCGCCTCCTACCCACATGACAGCATAATAAAATTAAAATCAATTGGAGTTGTAAATCCGAATTTGCATTGAAGATAAACCTGGAAATACTTATCGACTAATCGATTTAATCCTTACTAGACTTGATTAAATATCTGTAACTAATTAATTGTTATTCACTCTTTCAGTACAAAACTACGTCAGCCTCCGAGCTACAGAGCATACTGCGGAAGGTGCGAGAGAAGGTGGAGGTGTCGTGAGCGGCCGCGTCGGCGAGCGCGCGACCCGGTGCACCGACGACCACGACGAGAACGCGTCCGTGTGCTGACGGCACACTAATCTTGAATATTTATTCTTATTGTTCTCAGTTTCAATACTTCCACTCGTGGAACAATTGATTTCAATGGTGTCTCGATTCGCTGTACTTGAATGACAAAAATGAGTTAAGACAATAAAAAATATTTTAATTATGAGACAAAAATTAGAGCCTCTTTTAATGTATTGTGCTGTTAAAACTTTGTGTAGATGTGAGTTGATTTCATTGGATTCAAAACAATGAATGACTAGTCTACGTTCCATTGATTTCAATAACGACTGACAGTCATCCAGTCACTTGTATTAGTTATGATTGTTATTTTAAAACATGTGCAATAACTAAGTTATTTTCAATTAAATTATATCTTACTTAAGCTCGACATAGACAATACTTTTATGTAATTCACAGTCAACAGCGCATCAGACTAAACATATTTGTAGATAATACCAATAATACTTTTTATTACCACAGCGATTGTAGTGTTGAGTTTGATGTGCTGTTGACCTACGTAGGGAGGAACGTTGTTATTTTATAGCGCATTATTTAGGATTAAGATAGCGTCAGTTATCAAGCTAGATTAAATTATTTTATACCATTAACGGACTTTTATTTGCTGATACATGGCCCCGCTTTGTAGATTATTTAGGAATGTGTTGCGATATTAAAGCAATACCTACCTACTATTATTAATGAATTTGCATAAATAAAACCAGTCAAATTAATATCATACATTTTATTAAAAAATATTATTCTGCTTTAACAATTACTTATAATAAACAATAACATTGTATAACCAGAAATGAGTAGAAAAATAAAGCTGCATACTTCATCAAAAGTAAGACACAAATTATTTTGTAAATCTAAAATAAACGAAGATATAATCATAATTTGAAGATATAATTTCTCTTACTTATAAAATTCATCAGTTACCTACGTCGCAATTTAAAATTGCTAAGCCTTGCAGCATGAATCGTAGTTCGTACGTGTGCTACTAGCAGTCACGTCTAGCACCAAGCGCGCGCTTCTATTGCACAGTCCGACGCTCAATCACTAATGCTATTTTAAAATTTAAAATCCCATAACAAAGAACATAAGACATAATACATAGAAAAATATATTTTTTAATTTCCTCATGTTGAAAATCATTGCCAAACCCATTAGAAATCTAGACAATTTATGAGCATATTGCGGAATATTGGCCATCACAACTCTTAGCTGATACTGAGGATAAAAGTCATCCTCATCAAGATTGATTGCACCCTCCGCGGCGTGAGCTACGGACTCCACCAGAAATGTAATACATACCAGCTAAGTGTCGCAATTGCATGGAAATGTTATTCTACCGTGTACCTAACTAACTAAAATAAACATAATGTATGGCACGATTTATACTAACTTACACTACTATGTACAACCATCATAAGATGCGCTTTCTTAAATTGAAATTATGAAATCAGGTCTGATTTATTAAATCAAGTGAAATAAGAATACAACATTTCACAATGTTCTTTAAAAACTATTTAAAATGCCTCCCATAAATGTAGTAGGTAAACCATTTATTCTTGATTTGAGATTTTTGGACATATCAACTTCAAGATTTTAAACTTAAAATCTCGTTTCTACGGAGTCTATAAACTCAGCTGCCCATGTTTCCAAACAAGGATTAAACTTAAACTACAATATGTATTTGTCACTACACAATAAATCTAAGTGTCTACTCACATATCACATACAGTATAAATCTTCTATACAAAACTATACCTACTTAGGTACGTACTAACTAAATGGAAAGTATCACACGACTCACTCGTCCCGCGAGCTCCACACATAACCACTAACATGAAAATTCGATATGTCCTACATTTGCCTACAACTCATACACTCCTCAATTAAACTTTAACACACTTTAATATCAAATGAGCTTTTTATACCAGTAATTAAATATCATCAAAGTGAGGTGGAACTAAATTGCCTGCCACAGTGTGAATGGCTCTGGAAGGGTCACCTCGACTGCCCTTATCGGCTTGTGCACTAACACGAGTTTACGAGCAAAGTGACTCAGAAAGAATTTACGATTCGTTACAAAGTCTATGGTTTAAAAGATCATGATTAATGAAAACACCCCTTTTCCGAAGAGTTTTCTTCTTCTAGATTTTAGGTTTGTTTCATGCTTTTCTTTAACAGAATTAGAAACCCGACCATGGCCTTAATACGCGAAATGTACCCCGCCGCAGTTTCTATCAGATATTTGAATTTTCGGTTTTTATCGATCCAAAAAGCTAAAAGACAATACCAACGTAATTTTTGTCAACCAAAAGTCTTTAGTCTAAATCTCCAACTTATCACGTCCCACGAGTCACGACTGCCAAGTCGGCGTCGCGTCGTCGCCGAGCGGTCATTGTTGTCTCGCCGCCATGCGGGCAGCGATCGCGGCCGTCAGGGCTGATCCTTTGCCGCTGCCATCCTCAGCGGCGAGCAGGGAGAACTGGACGAAGAAAAGGTTGTTTTTTGAGAATACTAATTTAATGGAGTACTCGTATATTGCAAAAGACAATGCCGGAAATTGGCGTCTTTTTTTTCGCGTGGCCCTCGACCAAACCATGTTTTTTGCTTAAAAAACAGTGTAATAAACCAAACTTACTATGACATGTACTTACCTCTAAACTCACAAAAACAACAAATAAGCTCCAGCCATCACTGTGGAGCAGAATCAGCGCAATAAAAAAGACGTCACTATTTTGTTGCAATTTCTTACAAAACGAGCGCAAAAAGCAAATCGAGTATGTAAAATCCTCAAACTTCTAATGCTCTTAACTCAGTTCAGACTGAGTTTAGAGGTATACATGTCATAGTAAGTTTGGTTTATTACACTAAATCAAAAAATAAGCTTTGGTCGATGGCCGCACAAAAAAAAAGACGGCACCTTCCATATAAAATCTGGCATTGCCAGTTTTTGGTTCCAAGAAAAACAAATTGTCGCAGTGATACATTAAGGTTTATGGTCGAGCGAGGTAGGGTAGGTACCTTGTGCTTGGGCGCCAGCAGCGCGATGTACTTGTCCATGAGGCGCGCGATGCGCGGGTGCCGCTTGTACACGGAGCCGTCCACCGCCACCACCACGTACGGCCGGTCCATGCGCCGCAGCAGCGTCGCGATGCCTGCCGGGGAAATTACGTCAGAGACTGCTGGACGAGCCTTCTTTTGTAAGCCACCGAACGACAGATGTCGAGATGTGTTATGAGTGATGTTACCTACTGTGCAAATGCGACGCGCTAGCTAGAACTAGAATGGGTCTCCTGGGGTCGGCTTATCCGACACCAGAAGAATATAGGTCCTTCTCACTCAAGCACTTGATTCACTGTATGGATAGGATCTTTGAGGATGAGGTGAGATAAAGGTATAGGGAAGCACAAAAGATCCCAATGGGTCGACGTGCACTGCGCCCATGCGCGGCCTAAATAAGATAAGATAAGATAAGCCACCAAATCCATTCTTCTGAAATCGTTCATTGCAATTTAGGTACTCTTGTATCTCTATTCTTCTTAAATTATTCTGACAGACCAAGCATTAAACTGGCTCTGTCCACAGAAGAGACCAAATATTGTGCTTCACAAAAATGCTGACAATGCAAGGCCTATGGTCCAGAGGCAAGAGAGTTAGACAAAACTGTTAGGCGGGTTTTAGAATCACGCTGACCGCTCGCTGGTCGTCGGCGCTGACAGATCAATATGTATGTAATTGAAGGGAACGTTCCTGAGTGACGCTGATCGCTCGGCGCCGACGCTTCAATACATTTCGGCTGTCAGCGCTGACGGTCAGCGTGCGTCAGCGTGACTCTTTAAGGAGTACTCACAGACGGAGACGAGCTGGGCGGCGCGGTTGGAGACGACGCGCGCCACGTGCTGCGCCACCAGCGCGTCGGCCGCGCTCACCGCCACTCCACACGCCGTCGTCAGCGTCTCTCGCGTGCGCTCCCACGAGCCCTGCATGCTCTCCCTGAAAAATCAGGTTATACTTGGCCGTCTCCTCAAAACTATTAGGACTCCCTACAAGACAACGAAAGTTGTTACATCGAATGTTACGACAGCGAAAACGCTGCGTCGAACGGTCGTCAAACCGAATGTCTCGGTATCGCACCATTGCATCGCATGGTAAAAGTTTTGCAGTTATTGTAACTTACCTGTGGGTCTAGACAAAGTGCACATTTTAATCGCAAACCAGTCGAAAAGTGGTCGAAAAAGCCTTTTTTTGTACGGAGTTTTGACGGATTCGATTTTCGATTCGATCAAAAAGTGCACTTTGTCTAGACCCACTGTACCTATTGTAAAAATGACGTTGAAGTGATATATCGAACTCGGGCTCTATGTGAACTATGAATATCACTATGACACGAATCATTGAGCCCCCAATTTTTGTGCCCAACAAGTTCTCATCTATTTTGTATCTACATATTATACACTATGGTTTTGCAATAAGAGTAGGTAACTATATATCTTTATAATACTTATAACTTTGAAAGTAAACTTGTAACTGGTGTAAAGAAGGACGACTCACTGCTCGAACATGCTGAGGTCGGCGGTGGCGAGCGCGCCGGGCCGCGGCGCGGCGGGGAACAGCCGCTCGGCCGCCAGCGCCGCCAGCGCCGCGCGCAACACGTCGCCCAGGTACTTGCCGCCGATGTACTTCTCAAACCTACGCACAGGAGAAGCTTATGAGGCTATGTGATCATCCTAAAAACTTAGGGCTTAGAATCTTTGGTAACCTGATGGTAAGAAATGACCATAGGTTGTTAAACCCATGCTTTATCCACATTTCTAAACACCGAATTGAATAACTGTCTCCTGTGAGATAGTTCTACGCCTAAGACAATCTTTAGTCAGACCCACTTGAGAAACTTTATCTTTTCCAAGGCTCTCATCATCATCATCATCATTTCAGCCATAGGACGTCCACTGCTGAACATAGGCCTCCCCCAATGACTTCCACATCGCACGGTTGGTAGCGGCCTGCATCCAGCGCCTTCCTGCTACTCTTATCAGGTCGTCGGTCCACCTTGTGGTGGACGTCCCACGCTGCGGGTCTATGTGGGCCTATGTGGCTCTCATACAATCAGCAAAAGACAACATGGAAAGTACAGGCAGTGCTCATGCGGACGAGAGCCGCGAGCGATTGCTCGCAGGTTCCGTCTCACTCATTAGGCTCTGAATGATACCTACTTTACAGAGGCTTTAGAGGGTAGGCCCCGCCCTTCTGGTGACAGTGTTTTTGCTCCCAGTGGGTATGCAATAACATGAATTTTTCGACGGGGAAAAAATTACTCACGTAAAGGAAGCGACGAGCAGCGAGCTTGCGTCGACCTCGCGGTCGATGTCGGTGCGCACGAAGTCGAGGCAGCCGTTGTCGCCGAACGCGCCCCATTCCACGTCCACGCACACGTCGTGCACGCGCTCGTGCGCCGCCTCCCAGTGTTGCACGCGCGCCGCGCGCTCCATGTAGCAGCCGTTCGAGCCCGTGCCAAGGATCACGCCGATCTGGGGACGATCGCGAAACGTTCACTTTGAGACGTCCTGGCAGAAACACTAGAGAGGGAATGTGAAGGAAGAATATGATAGCTACCAGTCACCTTATCAAACCTTCCAGGGTTTGTGAGTGAAGAAAGATTCTAGACTGTAAAGAGCCACCACACGTTTGCTATTAACCGATCGCAACTAAATTCAAATTCATTTTTTTTATTGCTAGGTTAGAAGACGATAGTTTTTTTAAAGCAGTGCAGTGTTTTGTTTACTGCAGCGTTGCAGAAGTTGAAACACAGGTGAAGTGAAGTGAGGAAGATGAAGTTTTATTGATCTATGGTTTCTTTCTTTCGCCACTTCTTTCACTTTCGCCACTTCTTTTCAGCACCAGCCCATATGTTGTCAAGAAATTGTGGTGTGCTATACATATGTATTTGGGACGTGTATGGAAAGGGCCTAAGTACTAACTGAATAAAAGCTTTGCCTATTGCCCGTTTTCACCATCAATCCCTATTTTTTAAGTGACCCCTATGGTGATACATAACAAGAATTTTGTTGTCATAGGGGCATTTAAAAATTAGGGATTGATGGTGAAAACGGGCATTAGACTAACGATGTGAGAGGGAACCCTATCTTTCAATGAGCGGGATGGTCGTAAGCTGAAGCTACACTCGGCATCAAATAAATCGCACCTCCCGCGACAAGCACTTATCAAACGTATGCATCCCCACTTCACACCAATATTGATACCATTCAAAAGCCTAGTTCTAAACTTCATTTCATTATAGGAAAGGTTTTTACCCCAAAAATGTTTCTTTAGAAGGATCCAGAATCACTTCTTCAAAAAATAGGTAGTTACGCTATAGCCATTTTTTATGACTATAAAACTGTTAAGTTGGGATTAATCGCTATCCATCTGTTAAAGAGGACACGTGTGATCATTATTTGGTTTTATAACCATAAAATTTAGTCTAATTGATCCCAGAGGTGAGCCCAAAGTGAGGTCTATTTTCAAGTCACATTTAAGGTATATGTTAATCATTTATTTAGAAATGAAATGTACTTTTTTTAAGGATATTTATTGGGCTTTCAAATAACACCAATATTGTTGGGGTACCATGATTGTGTCAGAAGAAAATCTTGAAAGTTCGCGTCGCGGAAGGTGCGGTTTATTTGATGTTGAGTGTATATTATTCCAACGTACCCCGACAGCGGGGTCGATGTGCGCGCCGGCGACGAGCGTGCCGGTGGTGTCGTTGAGCAGCACGCGCACGGTGACGTCGAGGCGGCGCGCGCGCAGGCAGCGCTGCAGCAGCGCCGCCACGTCCACGCCGCCCATGCCGCCGCACTTGAAGCTCTTGGTCCACGTGATCAGCTCGCCCGACAGGATCGAGTGCTGCTTCATCGGGAACGAGAACGTGAACCCTGCAAATAGAACATCGATTGTTTAGTATTCACTCGACTGCTGGAAAATAAAATAATATAAATAAATATCCTTGGACATTTTACACTGCGACTCTGGTCCCCAACTAACGGATATAAACATACTTAAATACTTTTTTTGTCACATCACAGAAATTAAAATTCATCATAAATAAATAAATCATTTCAATTTCTGCCCGGTCGGGAATCGAACCCGGGATCTCTCGGCATAGTAGTCCGTTTTAGGACCAATACACCAAACGGCCGACTCTCTCTACCATCAAACTCCCCACGCTGACCAGACTGGCTAAGCGACAATTAAGTTAAATTCACACAACACACAATACAAAATGTATAAAAATTAAGTAGTACCTACGATTTAATGGGAAATAATTACCTAAAGATAGTTTTTCCTTTTCCATTCCTTCTGATCTAACGAAATCTAACACGCAGTCTGCGAGGAAATTGAAAAGGTCTTCCCCGGGGCCCACTCGCATCTCGTCACTGCAAAAAATATTTTACATTGAAAGAATTGTTTGAAGAATGTATTCTAGAATCTGGACATCAGACTGTCGGTATACAGGGTGTCCCAAAAACAATGGATAACCCTGTAACCATCGATAGGCCTCGCCATGGTCTCCCTAACATCCAATTTTGACCCCAGTAAAAATATCACCGTTTTAAAGATTTTCAAGTTTTTGTGCATTTTTAGAAAATTGCCACCTGCGATTACTTTTTCTCATGCCATTTCTACAAATAAGGATATTTTTCAATCTAGTTTTATTCCTTATCACAAGGGATAGTTGGGCTATCAAAAATAAAGATTAAAGTTCAACAAACTAGTTTAAAAGTATGAAAATTTTAAGAAATTTCAGAGAAGAAGGAAAAATTAATTCATAGTCTTGCACATTTGATCAGCCATCGTGTAAAAAAAATGTAGGAAGACCATCGTGCCCATTAGCTTAAAAACTTCCTTGGTTAATTGAGATTCTAAAAAGGTATCACAAGCCTATGTATTCTGTATTATTTTCATCTTATGGCTACTTGAATAGCAACTAGTATTAAAACTGCAAAAATGAGTTTTTCTCATAATAGTTAAACTAGGACTGCATAGTGGCATTAAATACAAATGGATAATTTTTAGCGTAGGAATTTTAATAAAGCAACATTTAATCATCATCATCATCCTCATTTCAGCCATAGGACGTCCACTTCTGAACATAGGCCTGTACCCCAATGATTTTCATAATGACCGCTTGGTAGCGGCCTGCATCCAGCACCTTCCTGCTTACCTTTATGAGGTCGTCGGTCCAGTTTGTAGGTGGACGTCCTACGATGCGCTTTCCGGTACGTAGCCTCCACTTTAACCCTGCTGCCTCCTGCAAACTACTGTGCCCTGCACATTGCCACTTCAGCTTGCTGATCCGTCGAGCTATTTCAGCGGCTTTAGTTCGTTTACGGATCTCCTAATTTCTGATACGTTTTCGTAAAGAAACCAGAGCATCGCCCCTTCCATAGCACGCTGTCCAAAAAATCCACGTTTCCGAGCCGTGTATTATCACGGGTATCTGTCTATAGGCACATTTATAAGGTTTAAAACAAAAAATAAGTATTCACAAAAACGCAGAACGGACGGCCAATGGGGCCAATGGGTTCAAGTGGAGGCTACGTACCGGAAAGCGCATCGTAGGACGTCCACCTACAAAGTGGACCGACGACCTCATAAAGGTAAGCAGGAAGGTGCTGGATGCAGGCCGCTACCAAGCGATCATTATGAAAATCATTGGGGTACAGGCCTATGTTCATCAGTGGGCGTCCTATGGCTGAAATGATGATAATGATGATGATTAAATGTTGCTTTATTAAAATTCCTACGCTAAAAATTATCCATTTGTATTTAATGCCACTATGCAGTCGTAGTGTAACTATTACGAGAAAAACTCATTTTTGCAGTTTTTATACTAGTTGCTATTCAATTAGCCATAAGATAAAAATAATACAGAATACATAGGCTTGTGATACCTTTTTAGAATCTCAATTAACCAAGGAAGTTTTTAAGCTAATGGGCACGATGGTCTTCCTACATTTTTTTTACACAATGGCTGATCAAAAGTGCAAGACTATGAATTAATTTTTCCTTCTTCTCTGAAATTTCTTAAAATTTTCATACTTTTAAACTAGTTTGTTGAACTTTAATCTTTTCTTTTGATAGCCCAATTATCCCTTGTGATAAGGAAAAAAACTAGATTGAAAAGTATCCTCATTTGTAGAAACGGCATGAGAAAAAGTAATCGCAGGTGGCAATTTTCTAAAAATGCACAAAAACTTAAAAATCTTGAAAACGGTGATATTTTTACTGGGGTCAAAATTGGACGTTAGGGAGACCATGGCGAGGCCTATCGATGGTTACAGGGTTATCCATTGTTTTTGGGACACCCTGTATAGGTAAACTTTAAAGTGTAACCTAGAAGTACACCAGGAAATAAAAGACATGAAATAGAGTTTACCTGATGTGGTATTGTTTGACGTCCTCCCGCACTAGCTGTCCTCCTCTAAGTTCCAAAAGCAGCACTCTGAAGTTTGTGCCGCCGAGGTCCAACGCCAGGAATAGACCCTCCTCTGGAAAACACATGAGGTACTTTTAAATTACTTCTTCACTTCGACCTTCAGGATCTCATTTGCTTCCGACTTCATCCCATTTCTTTATTCCTCATACTTCTTCTAACTCTACTTATTCTTCTTCTTTTCGTGTCGACAACAAACCTACACAGCCCAAAACTCCGCTACAAGAGTAGCAATAACTCTACTTATCAGATGAAGAAGAAGTAGACGAAAGAAACGTTAAGTCTGCCGTTACTGGTGCCGATTAAAGTATGTACCAATTAATGCAAAAAAAAAATATACCGAAGAAGTGAATTTATGAGTTTATTGAGCCCAACATAGTTGGAACCAATGGGCAGAAGAACACCCACAAGGTGGACCAACGACATCATAAAGGTAGCAGGAAAGCGCTGGATGCAGGCCGCTACCAACCGGGCAACATGGAAAGCATTGGGGGAGGCCTATGTTCAGCAGTGGACGTCCTATGGCTGCGATGATGATGATGATGGGCAGAAGAACGGAAATGAACGTTAACAAGTAAATATTTATTGATTGGGCCCAACTGTTAAGTATGATATAGCGTCCTAAACAGAAGAATGAGTGCGTTAGACCTACCGGTGCCGTCAGGTAGCTCAGGGATGTACGTGTTCTCCATCTGCAGGCTGGAGGGCTGCTCGCGCAGGCCGCGCTCCAGCTCGCGCTCGAACACGTCGCCCACGCGCAGCAGCGTCGCGCCGCCCAGGATCAGCCCGGACAGGCGAGCGTTGATCTGCAAGCCAGAAAGGACAATAAAATTCAGTAGAATCTCGATTATCCGGACTTCAATTATCCGGATATCCGATTATCCGGACTCAATCTTCATGGCTCTAATTAGGGCCTAGAACCATCAATACGGCACAGCGCCGCCTGTGATACGGCTCGGCGCTGCCACCGAACACGGTACAGACGTCGTCTTGGTTCATTGTTAATAGAAATTGGTTCACCCAATGGTCTAAATGATGTAAATAAACCATTTTCTAGAAGTAAAAAGTTAATTATTGTCCGATTTTACTTTGAAATCGATTATCCAGATTTTCGATTATCCGGAATACCCCTGGTTTTAATTGATCCGGATAATCGGGATTCTACTGTATTTGAATTTAAGAGCACAATGCCCGCTAGGCGGGCGACTAAGAAATGCAACAAATCACCTAACGTAAAATCTGGGATACCAAAATATTGTTATTTCGATAATACATAATGTGAGGAGTACAACATTGCATTTAAACATAGAATTTATTATAGTTGTGACTAATAAACCGAAGTAAAGAATCCGTGATTGGCATTTAAACGGTGTAATATGAGTAATTTATACATCGTAGGCACCGACATTTATTCTAAAAAGCTTTGTAATCCTGTACTGCCCACATTTCGAAATAGACACGTAAGTACTCGTTAGTAATTTAAACCAGTTTCAACATAATATCCCGGGAAAAGATGAGGCGCTACAACCGCTACATCCATCATTAGTTGACAGTTGTTAATTAAGTTTCAGCGAAGGACGCAGCTGGCAGGTGCCAGTAATTGCTACGATGAAGAAAGTACGCAATACACTTCTTAACACTCAATTTTGCGTATAGATAGAGTCGATAGTCGTGGATTATTATGTAGACCAAGAAGACTTTTTGATATGTAAAGCTGGATCTCCAGCGCGTGTTTTGATTAATCATCAAAACCATCTCATCATTCAACAAAATTGCCTACAAAAAATATTGACATGTTTTTGTTGATTGAGATAGAGCAAAACACACGTTAAAGACCCGGCTTAACACCGCCAGCTCATCAGGTCGGCTGACGCGCGGGCGGCGTCACGCGGCGGCGCACGCGCAGCGACCTGCCTGCGCGCCGGCTGCGTACGCTACATTGTTTACATTGAGGCGTATGTACCAACATTATGTGTACGGCAAACATGTCTCGACGATACTACACGCTTTATTAATTACCTACCCCTTTGAATTTTTCCAAAAAAAAGCTCACCAATTTTATCAAGACTTTTAATTCAAAAGGAACATTTGAACAATTCTTTGGGAAAAAAGTTCATATAGATAAAAGTAATTAATTACTATCACTTACTGTTTCCACAGTAGGTGCTCCGGAATCTGCTACCATGCAAAAAATGTACAATGATATATGATACGGGTATTTAGATAATTTGTACTTTTTAACATTTTCATAATTAATATCTTTTTAATTACAATATTATATGGGCGATCGATTTTAATACCAATAGATAAACAAAAGAAAACAAAGTATAATTGCACGTAATATTATGTTCATAAATCATTAGCAAGTACTTTAGACCTGACAGTTGTCAAATCCCTGTAAAGATTAGATACCTAGTTATTTATGAAAGTTGCTGCGAAGAAATTTTCCACACGACAGTATCTCAATAAATAATTTCCAGGATTACAAATACACTTGCTTACGTGGGAGGTAAATTATACTTATGTGTTGACTAAAAGTCTCGGAAACGACTCTAGAACTCTATGTTTAATTATATAAAGCCTAGAATGAAGAGTTTACTCAACATAATAATATTTGTTTAATATTATCTTTATAGAGCTGTAAAGAGACCAAGACTCGTGATAAATTCAATGATAAATAATAAAATTCTTGATTGGTTTACAGTTACTGTGTTACGCGGTTTGTTATTTTATTAAGGCTAATAAAATAAATCGATTTTAACCATAACATTTTCAGTTTTTATATTTCATAAACTTGTGCCCAAGTTTGGTCTTGCCTTGCCAAATAAAGGTATGTAAACGATTATTTATACTGTTGATTTAAAAAAATGTCGTAAAAATTACAGTAAATCAATATAATTCTATAAATTCTTCCGTTGGCTTGCAAATAATCATTTCATATCTGTAAAACCATAACCTCGCAACAAATCTATAGCTAATAGCACACATAACGTACCTATATGTAATTACATAATGCTATAGCTAGTTGTACATACCGACGGCTGTAAGTATAGCAGTTATTAGCCTACGTGTGTAGGTAACCTTTAGCGGACGTGAAGCGGAAGGTTGAAGGCACGAGATGTAGTTATGGCGTAGCCGCTACGCCGTAGCATTCGCGACAATATCGGAAGTACTTTCAATAGAGCTCAAATAGATTTGATCCATTATTATAAGGTATGGATTTGAAAATCAAAAAGTTCTAATGATGTCATTTTCATTCCATCGTCTGATTATGTCTCTAGTTTTAAAACAGTTTATTATGGTAATTTTTAAAACTTGTGTTTTAGGAATTCCCAAGTACCTAATGCGAATTTATTTCAGTATTCGCAAACCTCTTAAAATGAAAATGAAATATTTTATTCAGCGACACAAAACAGCATCAAAAATATTAAACCTAGTCTTACAATGATATTGAATGTTTCACAACGCTGATCTAGATTGATAGATTTATTTCTGAAGCCACTGTTTGATCAATCATCAATTTTCAATCAGTTGACCCATTTGCCTCCAATTAATAATACATAATGTAAAGTACCTACCTATCCCAAAAAATAGCTGTCGAACTATGTGCTGAAAATGGTAAATGATATCTTACATTCATAAAGAAGCCCCATGTGACGTGTCTATGTGTAAGAAGGAACGTGACCTCGTGGTGTTGTGTACATCATTTCGTTAATCGGTGTCCCCAAGGATAGTGCACATGCGGAGATAATGTGCTCGGATTAGCAGCTGAACTAATGACCCGCGTCACGTTTGTTTCTAATGTTTTCAAAGCAATTAGTATCAATTTATATTTTGCTGATAAGTAATGAAAGCCGTTTCTGAACAAAAATGACGCGAAATGAAACCAAATATTCAAGATTTAGTAACTACAGTAGCTGTACTGATAATAACAGTAAAACGAGTGAGCAAAATAATTTAAATTCATGTAATTAAACGCTTAATTAATCTTAGCCTTGAACATAATTATTCTTATATCACTCATTCCCAATATTTATTAATACATTATTATTATGCCAGATAATATTTTTAACCAGTATTCAGTATAAATACTCGGTAAAAGAAGTACTGTTATATTATACTCGTAGTAGACTCTTCGTAGTATATGGCTAAGGAAATTCGCTCTCTGCATTCTTTCAGCATTTTACATTATTTGTAAATAATTTAAACACATGTTCTGTTAATGAAATTACAAAAATAACACTTGAAAAAAATTAGATTTGATAGGATAGGCATCTATTTTTTTTCAGTTATGTCGAAGATGAAGAATCTTTATTTAACTATCCTGCTGCCAGATCATCTGATCCCTTGCTTTTAATAAATATCTAATAGCGTCATAGGGTCATGTGATTGTTGTATTGGTAGTGTAATAAATCTCCCGCTTAATAAGTATCGGCGCGTGCGTCGCAATCAAAGCGCCATCCATAACAATTGAGCGCCGGCGCAGCGCGATTGGCACAATTAGCTCCAGAACATGCCAATTGCACTTTCTTACATAACGCCCATCCTTGAAAGAATTCATCACATGGGTACCCACAGCACTGAAACAGCACGAGGTCGCTAGTCTCGGACAACAACCTTTGGGTAGATATGACAAAAAATATCTACCCTTAATTAAACACTAACAACTTCATTCCATAATTAGGTAGGTACTCGTACCTATCGCAAGAACATTGAACTGAAATGTATATCGGATTTTGACCTATTTGACCAGTTTTATCTCTGAACAATCTGTTCTTAATTAAAAAGCAATTGGCAATAAGTTGTTTATAAACAAACACGTCAACAGCTTTTTATCTCGGCACATTGTAACAAAGGCGTGCAGACGAAAACAAATCTTTGATTTTTTATGTACCTATTTACTCAGCTGTTTACCTAAAAGACAACAAATCTTTTTATTTCCATTTACCTATACAGCTTATAAATCCGTAGCCGTGCTAGCTCATCATCATCAACAAACCATCATGCATGACGTGACGTTGCTTAATTTCATTTACGTCAGTAGTAATCTATGTTATGTATTGTTAACAACTATACTTAAAATAGGTAAGTTATTACTTGCTGACCATTTTAGGGACATGATAATACTAATATTAATAATAATACCTACCTACTTAATAAATAGCAAAATATCGTTTTGACTGTCGATAAAACAACCTAGTTCAGGGTCGTCTACTACGCACAATTTTTTGATAAGAACGTTTTATTATCCATTAGTAGACACTACCTATACCTAGCCACTTAAAATGTATGTAAAATGCGGCCATGGGGCCAGGTACATGCGCAAAATCTTTTATGTTGTTCATCACAAAAATAATTGAGACCTATTTAGTACCGAGTTCTAGATCAATGAGTGGATAAGGCTTTTAAAGTGTATTTTTTTTAAATTCAGCTATTGAAAATGTACCTAAACTAATAAAATATAAGATGATAGTTATTTTATTATTCTCCAGTAACGGACAACATCGCTATAAAACGATAATCTCGGCGAAGGTTATCGCACTATTATCGCCGCGCATAAACAGATGAAACCAAATCACTGAAGCAATTAACCGTACGATTATTTTGATTTTGGCAGTCAAAATAATTATGCAATTTCAGACTCGAAAACATAATAATTATTGCATTAATAATTATTACATTAATAATTACAATTACATTAATAATTATTACATAAATAATTACAATTACATTAATAATTATTACAGCTGAAAATAGATGACCCATACATTATACGTTACAATTACTTACACCATTATTTAGCTAAGATTAAACTCATTCGGTTGAATCGTAGACAGTGAACGTGGAGTAAGAAAGGACATAGTTTATATTATTTTTTAAGTAACACCTAGGTAAAACTTTACACTTTATTTAGGTAAATGAATCGAATATTTCAATAAGGATTCAATAGGGAACCAAGGGTAGGTAAATGTGAAAATTAACTGAAAGAATAGTATCCAACGAACCTCTCTCGAACGAATATCCAGTACCTCTAGTAGGAAAAACTTTCGAGTTCGTTTCGTTGCGTATTCAAAGTGTCATCGAAAAATTTTGTATGAAAAATTAAACAGCGCCCCCTAGGGCGGCTATAATATAGGGGGCGCTGTTTAATTTTTCATACAAAATTTTTCGATGACACTTTGAATACGCAACGAAACGAACTCGAAAGTTTTTCGTACTAGAGGTACTGTACCTCTAGTAGGAAAAACTTTCGAGTTCGTTTCGTTGCGTATTCAAAGTGTCATCGAAAAATTTTGTATGAAAAATTAAACAGCGCCCCCTATATTATAGCCGCCCTAGGGGGCGCTGTTTAATTTTTCATACAAAATTTTTCGATGACACTTTGAATACGCAACGAAACGAACTCGAAAGTTTTTCTTACTAGAGGTACTGATGTGAATAGCCTTTGATTGAAAAGTGAAGTGCAATAAAGTGATATTAAGATCCCCGAGACAGTTTAATCATACACGTAGTTTCAGTGGATTTTATCAGTTGTTATTGACAAGATCGTCGGTTGTTCGGCGTGGAGTGGGTACGCGGCGATGCGCCCGTGCCTAAATCTGTGGCGGCTATTTATACGCCTAGACAACGCACGGAGAATGGATAAAACATTTTTTAGTTCAATGCTTTAAATTCCGTCGAAAATGTTTTGTTTTTCGCGCTTCTATTTTATAAATGAAAGGCAATGCTTTTCAGTAAACTGCGCCAATGTTATTTTTGTAGAAACCGACCTACACGGTTAGTTTATTTTCGTTTTATGAGAAACAGTAAAGATCACTACATTTTAAAAGACATTAAAAGATTACTGTATCAGCAAAATCATTGGTTGACATAGTACTTTCCTTTTGATATTATTATTGCGTATCATAAATCTATTTCGAGCTTTACTCGTAGTAAATACACACGTGTTTCATAATGAAATTTTCAGCATACTTGCAAATTTAAAGCAAACATTATTCAGTTGAAAATTGAAATTTAGCATATTAGCAACTAGAGTTCTTTCAATATGTCCCCTGGTCTCGTGATAAGAAGAAGCAAATAATCTAGAGACATAGTAGATCTGTTTGAAAACGAAATATAAATGAAAATAAAGAATTTTTGTGGGCATTTTCAAGACAAATACAGATGTTAAGATTTATGTTATGTCTTATATTTATTTTGTTTCAATACTTTTTAAATATTCAGAGAACACCTGTGCATGTTGAATTGCTACAATAATTATTGTAGAGTGCCTATAGATGCTTGACAAGATCTCTTATAACATCATTCATTTTTAATAACATTGAACTAAGTTTTGTTATTTTTGTTTTATTTTTTAAATTTTATTTATTTAAAATGACATAATTTTATACTTAGGTACATACGTACATAATATAGAAGCAATTATTAATGACTGTATAGGTTTTTTCATGGCAACACAATCGCACCTGGTATACCTCCAACTCCATGTACGTAATACTGCTAAATTAGTCCTATACGTACGTGTAAGGAAAACGGAAGCTATTATTTTGTCGTCCATTGGTCGTACGTGTATGGCGCGTGGCATGCAGTAATCGCCTTCTAAAACGAGTTGATCTGCGGTTCAACTCTAAACTAGATAACTACAATGTCGTTCCGGAATCCGGATTGAACTATGGTCATTCACAATTTGCAATATACGTGTAAACTTGTTCGTATGAGTACACATAACTACGAACCTTACTATCATTGTATTGCCGACTCGCTTTTACCACTTTCACCATCTCATTTTTATCTCTAAAGGATGCTCCTTCACTTTGTCCCTTGTGAACTGTAAAGAACCGCATCTGCAGATGCAATTGCGTATATCTATCCACTTCTATCCGACGAATTAGAGGAAGAATTTTCTTAGGCAAATCTTCTGATAAGCCAATGAAGACTGGAGTGAAGACTCTGGGGAGGCTTACCTTGAGCGCGCGCGCCTGGTCTTCGATCCTGAGCGGCGGCGGCAGGAACTGCTCGTCCCAGCGGTCGTGCGCGAGCGCGGCGTGCGCGTGCGCGTGCGCGTGCACGTGCCCGTTGAGGCGCGCCTCCAGCAGCCCGTTGGGCACGCCGTTGCTGACGCCGGTCACCACGCCGTTCTCTACTGCCGTCGACATGGCTGCTAATGTAGTGGATTATCTGGAATTAAAGTAATTTGGTCTTGAGTAAAAGAACGCCTCATCACAGTCCGTCAGGGATTTAGGAGTCACAGAACTATGAACTATAGTTGATTGAGCCCCTATACGTAGTACTTCGTTCGTTGTGGATAAAAAAAAAAAAAAAAAAAAAAACTTATTATTATTCTGTGCCGTAATTCCTTTTAAGTCGTGTTCATATTCTGGGGCCTGCGATGGTAAAAAAAATAATTGTTATCGGTTTCAGAAACAACTTTTCAGTAAAACCAATGATCAAATCATAAAACTAGTCTATCAAACCAAAGATGATGATGCTGAAAAATATTAGTTTTGTTTTTTTTTTCATAAAAATGTACCGAATTTTAAAATACGAGCATTTTTACAACATACGAGTATCTACATGATAACCCGGCGTCACCTGTCGCAGGGCGATAGTGAATTGCTTGACCCGATGAAATTTCCTATGATTAGCTTATCAGTAAATATAGAAACTGAAACGCAAATCGTGGCGACATGACAGTTTTAATATAAGACTAGCCTTAGCACGTGGTTTTGCTCAAGAAATTACAAACAGGTGAAACAGGCACCCATCGGAACACACGCATGTTTGAATTCCCTTAAATAAATAGCTGTCCATCACATTTGATTTTTTCCAGAGTTGTGTACTACAAAAATATTTACCGACTGACATTTTAATATCATTCGACGACAATTCACGGGTTATAAAAACATTGATAGCTTATTATTATGTTTATTACAAAACGCCTTGTTTTTAAAATATTTGTTAAAAAGAGAGATAACTGTATAAGGAAAATTATGCTAAACTCAAACTAAAAGCTTTTAATACGTGTTTGCAGACATAATAGTTACATTTAGAAACTGAATTTTTACTTGTCTCCAGCTGCTGGCGGCTCAGTGATTGTTATTTTTACAAAAAAAAAATATTAAGTCATTGATAAAGTTGACTCTACTATTCCAGCGATTATTCAAGACAGACAAAGTATTAAAACCATGAAAAATAAACTTCAATTTATATGATCGTCTAATACTAGCAAACGTAGAGACACCTAGTACCAACGTACGTACAATCAAAACAAACATTTAGCTATATTTATGCACGTATTTTCACTTGTAGATAAAAGGTATGTGGTTGGATAACAGGCATTAAGATTTGACAAAAATGCGCGCTTTCAGACATCTAATCTATATCGATATCCACTTCTTCGGCGAGCGATAGCAATATCTATCTTACTTGTGGGTGACTTTAATTACCCTGATTAAGAACTGGTTCGAGGTAGCTGATTACGAGTGTAGTGTAGGTAATAATTTGCATTTTCGTCGAAATATTTATTACTTCTGCACACCCTAGGGGTCCAGATCTACAAGAAATCCACATACTTTGGGAACCGCTTTTCTTTTAAAGGTTGCTGGTTTTCCGGATGTATGCAAATGTAGAGACAGGATACTCGACATAGAGCATGTCGAGGACTTGCTACACAGGAAGGTATAACGCAATACCAAATGCAGCATAATGTCAGTTCACGGTATTTGTCTGCTGCTTTACTAGTTTGCTCTACCTACGCTGCGTCATTTCAGCAAGCCCTTAGAGTTGGTTCTTCTTGTAAGGCTTGGACACGCAAAATTTCCAGCCCACTTAAAAAGGATGAGAATGGTCTCTACAGACAAATGCGAATATTGTCAGACAGACGCTGCAGACCTAGACCATATGATTCTACAATGTCCAGCCTTTAAAATGGAGAGGCTACTGCTAGTGGGTGGCTTACTAAAGATATACCAAGATGGAAATATTCCCCGCCTCTTGCCATCCTTACTAGCGAACGAAAATTCATATCTCCATATTTATCAGTACATTACTAGTACATCAATAGAACTATGAAGACCACAATGAAGACTTAGAACAAAATAGACACAGACGCACAGAAGAACACAGAAACAAACACACTGAGATGTTTTACCAAACAGTGCAATACAAGAAAGAATTGGCCGTATGGATATACAGGGTGTTTGGCGCATCGTGTGCCAAAATGATTTGGCGGATAGAATGGGTCATTTCCTATATTTTCAGCCCCCATAACACATTCCATGTCAGGCGGCTACTTTTATATTAAGTTTTTAGTAATTTCACCAAAATACCCAAATATGTCATTTAATTTCGATTTAAAAAAAAACTACTAAGCGTAGCCTCAAAGTAAATATTTTGTTTTGACGTGCATTGATATAGGGTTGCATCAAATCTAAATTTACTGGCAAATATCATCTAGTTTTTTTTTAATTCAGCTTTGAACTTTTCCGAAAAGTTAAAAATGGACTGAACATTTAAGTTTACATGGCTATAAATTTTTTTTTAAAAGAGATAGCGATCTTCGGATTTTATCAAAACTTCTCTAGTCTATCCCCATTCAAACGGTATACTAATCTTGTTTAAATAATAACAACAACTTCACAAATTCCCTAAATTAGTGCATTGACTCTATTCGGACTGATTTGCGAAATTTGTGTTTATAGCCCCTTTTTGTGTGAATAACACGTTAAATACCTACAGGTAAAAAATATTTATCTTATGCAATGTAAAAAACCTTTTCTCTATCGTTTTTCAATGTGGATTTCTTGAAATTAAAGACGAAAATAATTATTTTGATCGTTTATTAATTATTACAAATTTTGTTCAAAATGTCCGCCTCGGCAACGTATACACTCACGACATCTTCGACTGTTGTCGTATGCAGCCTCATTTCTCTTTTTATTACTATAAAGGCGTTTTCTATTCGTTGTTGTAGTTCTTCTAATGTTTGAACTTCCGTTACGTACACCAGTTCATTACCTCGTCCCCAGACGTAAAAATCTAACGGAGTTAGGTCTGGGGAACGTGCAGGCCACTGTATAGGGCCAGTCTAAATTAGAAGAAGATGTCGTTACTTAGTGTATACGTTGCCGAGGCGGACATTTTGAACAAAATTTGTAATAATTAATAAACGATCAAAATAATTATTTTCGTCTTTAATTTCAAGAAAACCACGTTGAAAAACGATAGGGAAAAAGTTTTTACATTGCATAAGATAAATATTTTTACCTGTAGGTATTTAACGTGTTATTCACATAAAAAGGGGCTTTAAACACAAATTTCGCAAATCAGTCCGAATAGAGTCAATGCACTAATTTAGGGAATTTGTGAAGTTGTTGTTATTATTTAAACAAGATTAGTATACCGTTTGAATGGGGATAGACTAGAGAAGTTTTGATAAAATCCGAAGATCGCTATCTCTTTTAAAAAAAAATTTATAGCCATGTAAACTTAAATGTTCAGTCCATTTTTAACTTTTCGGAAAAGTTCAAAGCTGAATTAAAAAAAAACTTGATGATATTTGCCAGTAAATTTAGATTTGATCCAACCCTATATCAATGCACGTCAAAACAAAATATTTACTTTGAGGCTACGCTTAGTAGTTTTTTTTTTAATCGAAATTAAATGATGCGATTTGGGTATTTTGGTGAAATTACTAAAAAACTTAATATTAAAGTAGCCGCCTGACATGGAACGTGTTATGGGGGCTGAAAATATAGGAAATGACCCATTCTATCCGCCAAATCATTTTGGCACACGATGCGCCAAATACCCTGTATATCCAAAGCCGTAAAACCTATATAGAAAAAAAAAAAAAGTTCTCCTTGTCAACACACGTCAATATGCTCTACCACAAACCTCAAGCTCAATGTTCTCGTCTTGTCCTGCGCACACATGCGCGGTACAATAATACATGATGTATTGCACAGCGTGGCGCAGGCGCGGCGGTGACGTAGCGCCGGGCCCCCGCACACCGCGCGCGAGAGGAAAAATAAACGATTTTCTTTTCGAGCAAGATCGTAAAATTTTAATTTCAGAGTAGCGGCTAAATGGACGATGTTTTCTAAAATATCGTTGACAACATGATAACAGTTTTAGTTAGGTTAGTGATAAGAATACTTAAAATATAAGACATTTCTTTAGAAGACTTTTTGTAATTTATATAAACTGCACTAATAAATATACTCATATTACTAAGCTTACTGCTCGCGATATGCTACTACTTTTTCAGGAGATATCTAAACATCCTTACCGTACACGTGAGTTTAGCAAAATTTGACCTTTATTTATCATTGAAATGAATTCCTGTTTTATCAAAGCCTAATCATGCGTAATCCCTTCTACAAAATACTGGAGATATTATGTTGATTATTGTCAATTGATAGGCAAGATACGTTACTTAACAATTCTAACACTGCTGCATGCGTGAGTGACTAGAATAAAGGATAAGTTTTGCGCGTAAGATTCGTTGAAAATGTTACTAAACATTAGAATTTGAAAAAGTTCAAACAGAATCGCACTAATAACAACCGCGTATCTTTAGCGTAGTAGACAAGTTAATATAAAAAACAGTAAATCAGCCCGAGTTACGTAAAGCAGTAGGTAGAAACAATAAATACTGCGCGTCGCGGGTTATCGCGCGCCGCCTTATCGGCGCCCTGACCCTGCTGTCCGCGGGAGCTGCAGAAGCTCGCTGGCGGAGTCATCTGGTAGAGATTTCTTTAAGCAGTAATGTACTGAAACTCTATGCTGGTAGAAGAATATATTACCTACAATAATGCCGCACACTTCAATAAATCATCATGACTTTTGATTTCACGATTGGAGCGAATAAATATTCATCATGATTATTTTTTGTTCATCAAGTGCCGTTGTGTTTTTATCGTATCTTCCGAATGGTTTATATTTTTTTTAACCTTCCACAAAATGATAAACGTTAAATAACAATTTAAATTATGTATTTCTTCAGTGCTTATTAAAGTAAATGACGGGAAAAACGTCTTTTCGCATTGTCCTCACTCACTGTAAGCTCGTGTCCTCGCTCTAGGCACAACCTTAGGGCGGTTATAAAATGTAGAGTCAATACTAAGAGCGACCACATCCGTGTGTAAGAGTTAAACTAGGTACAGAATATACAGTACTACAAAACACCTTGTGTACCTTGTTGTCATACAAAGGTTGAGTTGTCGTATCAATTGCGTATCTCCGCGGCACTGACCCCCTCTTGATATCTCCAATATCTAACTAATTGGATCTGGTTGGGTCTAGATTTATCCGGTCAATAAATAAATAGTTTCTTTGTGGCCTTATTACAAATTGTTTGTTAAAATTTGAAGCTTCGTATTTGAATAGAGATGACGCGCTGTAAACACTTTGAAATCTTTATATTTACCTACACAAGACGACGTAGAGCTAAGCTTAGACGTGTAGTAATATGTAATTAATGTTAATTATTTCAAAGTAAAACCGAAACTCAGTAATTAATTAATAAGCACTGTTTACTTGTAGAGCATAGGCAATCACACTTTTTTATTTATCTACCTCATTTAACAATTAACCTTTTAGACAAACAGCAATAAGATAACCCTGTGTTGACCTGAGTTTCCAAAATATCGTAACTTTTTATTGCCTGGCCGTTATCTAATAAAAACTTATTGCAAAACATATTAATTAGTGGGTACAGTGGTACTAACTTGAGACATCATTATTATTACTATGCTTGAGGGTTCACCTTTGGCGTGTATGAAAAATTGTATTATTACAAAAACATTACCAGCGATGTTACTTACACATTTTGCTAACTTACGAGTAGGTATCATTTGTTGTTTACTTGTTGACTTAAAACTATCTGTTTACTTATTATGAGTGAAAAAACAGTTTTAAATTACATTGTATCCGTAATTCTTAGAAAAACATTATCGAACTCTACATATTATGTAATACCATACTTATTATTATTATGTGGTAATACATAGAATCACAGAATATTAACAAGTACTCAATCAATTTTGTCTAGCGATGATACAGAATAATTATTTAGATACATTCTTAATTTATTTTTGTGCATAAGTAATTAATAGAATACAAGACTAAGAATAGTTCTGGTAAGATTACAAAACAACAGTTTTTTTTTTGTTACTTCTTAAAGCTATAGCTCAGGGCTGCAGAAAGTGATACTAATAGATACTCGTTGATGTAGGTCTTCTCCACAACATCCTCAAGAAAAAAACTTATCCAAATTATATAGTTATCGCTACTGTATCGTTTTTTATTGCTCAAATGTAAGCTGTTATCGCCGCTTCAAATACCAGTCAACTATTAAGTATGCATGTTTTGAACGCCTCCGACAAAATTAGCATAGAGCCGGTACGTCAGGTTGTGTCAACACCGGCAACACAAGCTTACATCCAACAAGTTTGCGTTACTTAATAAAAACTGGCAATGTGAGTTAAGTACTCACGTGTAGAGGGCCCCGTAGCACATGGCTCTGCCTGTATGTTACATACACTTTCATAGAACCAGATGAATTCTAGATGATCATCTATAGTTGCCAAAGTCCCTTTTAAATAAATACTCTAAATATTTTTTCACAATCCTACGCTTCTCACATCCTTATTTGTATCCCAAATAACCAACTTGAACCAAGTCTAGTCACTTAGTTACATACATCTAAGAAAATTACCTGCAAGTGCAACAAACGGATGGAAAACTAATACGCGCGCTATGTATGTAGAGTTCTTTAACCGCAATCTATGAACTCGTTTACAAGATATTTTTTAGTCTCGATGGTAAATTCATAAAGTAACTTTGTGTCTTGTCACTATAATAAAATCTGTAGCTTATACGCTTACAACTTTACCTAATTTCTACGAGTATCGTAGTATGCAATTATCAGATTAAATTGTTTTGTTCCATAGGCAAATAGTGAAGAACCTCAGTTCAAGTGCGAGGTTTTATTAGCGCTGTAATCGACAAAGAACCCTAACCCCACCTCTACGCACACACGCTACTGAGTAGGTAATACAACACCCAAACGTAAACATAATTAGGAAATCCGCAAAAATCTTGATTCGCGTTTATACTTTGCTTTAGACGAAAATGAAGGACAGAAAAATAAGTTCTGATTTGCTTGACTGATTTATGATTAAGTTTCTTGTCTCTACATTTTTAAAAGCGTAATCTATCACATTTCAAAGATATAAGTCCACAATTTGGGCTGTTTACCCAAACTTTAATATTCACTGAGCAGCAACAAATACAAAGAAACACAGAGTAGAGCTAATTTAAAGAGATCCCAACTTCCAAGATGTCGTACGGATTCATCCTAAATTGCTTTCCTAAATAGCTAGATGTGTTTCTACTGTCTACGTAAGTATAAAGTATAAACCAACTACTAACTAACTAGGTAGGTATAGTGTCTTTAGCACTAACGAAAACTGTGTGAATCACTTTGATTGAATATGTAGCTACATTGCGTGCATGGTGTAGGGGCTAGCGGTGCATAAAAGCTATCTGGGAGTGCCTATTTATCAAACGGTGTTTTAGTTATGGAAATAAATATTTTGAATTTGTATTTTGTACGTATTGACGTACTTACTGGTCTGGTGAAGTGGCAACCCAGAAAGGAAAGCGGTCAAGCAACCTCAAACAGTACAAAGCTGTATGCCGCATCTGCGCTTACGCACACTAAAAGGGGGTGCTATTACGTTATAATCATTGATCATGATGATTGTGCTTATGACAACATGACTAATCTACCACTGCAATGACTATAGTTAGAAATCTACTACAGTTTGGCCTTCAATGAAACCTTTACTAGTGAAGAAGGAGTCGTTAAAGTGAAGGTATTTTTATGTTATTATAATGATGATAACGATACCTTATGTAACTCTTGAAGTAGCACGAGTACGTTTACATGAGCTATTAAAATATAATGTGCATTCAAAAGATACTACTCACGTGCTCTGCGCGCTACCACAAACAACAATTAATCTGTAGACACAATCTTAATTGTCGATCTGTTTCTGTCCACTGCGACCGAGGACATTATCTAGAATGGTCGAGAAGGAACCAGAGTGTTCCCACGAGGCGAGGGGTCGCCTCTTATCACCCTCGTGAAGATAAGGTATTGACAATGTGACAGATTTGCTTCATTAACTCGGTACAATAATATTGTTTGAGTTTCACACAAATTAGGAACAGCCGCGAACGCCCGCGCCTTTGAGTATTTTGATGTTCTAGGCAAATGAAAGTTTCAAGTGTATTTTAAATTCTGTTTTTTAAATCACTGTGCTAAACAACACCCCGTATGTGCACGGAGGCAATGCGGGTAAGTAACGCAACGGTGCGGTCGTGTTTGCCCACGCCACACACCCTCAAGGCACACAGCGCCGCCGCCCACTCCTGGACTAATTTAGCCTAGGAGCTGGTCCCATTAATAGTGGGATTCAAATCTCATTAGTTATTGGGTACAGGTACTCAATAGTTACCAGGTACCTACCCATTTCATTACAAACTGTCAAAGTTCAAAGTTTAGTACTTAAATGCATGCGCAGAAAATACTTTATATGCAAAGTGAAAAGCACATAACAACCTGGTTCGAATTTAATTCATCAATCTACTTACTACCAGTATATCAATGCCAAATTCATTTATCTAGTCTGTACATATCTTGATTTGGCTACAATCAAAACTGATCGAAGAGTTACGATACAAATTGAATTCATACATTGTCAATGCAACGCTTTGTATTATTAAAGTTGCTAAGGTATTCCAAAATTATGTTTACTCATTTCAAGTCAGCATTTCTGATAAAGAAAATAGATACGTAAACGAAATCAAATCAATAAAATGCCCAAAGTTCCATAATGATTTTTATCATAAGATCAGTACACACAGGAACGTTTTGTTACTTGATTGACAAGGCTGTCGCCCGGCTCCCGCCCTAGCCGAGGTATAAACACGTGACGTCACGCGTCACACGTCACCCGCGAGCAAAGATAGAGCGACGTGTTTGATCCACATTGATGAGTTTGAACTCCATTTGTATTCCTCAATTAATTAAACGTGTGCGAGAATTAAACCAGCATGATTAGGATATTACTAGACTAGCTTGAGTCAGCCATTGCTTGGCGTAGAGATTACAGGCAGACGAGCAATGCCAGACGACCATGGCGGCTCAAAGTCGCATTTACTTCGGCTATTATAGGTACTTGTACATCACAATAAAGAATTTGAAAGTCAAAATATATAGCTCTATTGCGTATTCAGTTTCTTTAAGGCAGATTGTACACTACAGGCTGAACGAATGTCACAAGTAATAAAGCGATATTTTGGTATGATTGCCATTTGCAATTTATTAATGATGCTCAGCCGGAAATTGTATTGGTCTATAAGACTACACTTTTTGCGACGTCGAATGCTGCAAAACAACAAAAAGTGTGTTTGCCATCGCCGGTGACGCAAAAGCATTATCTAACGCGGGAAACAAAGCTACAAACACATGCGACCTCTCGAACTTGACCTTGCCATCGACTGATTTAAGGAAATTTCTGATTGCTCTACCGTGCCATAAATTGGAACTTGAGGACACTTATGAGAGAAAAAGTTAGATTTGATACAGCGACCCAGCTCTGAAGAAGACAAGAAACTAATTTGTTTATAAACTTTTGATAGTCCACAAGTTTTCCAACAAATTTTCTTCACCAAGAGTTCCAAGGGTAATCTGTGGATGAAAATCTTACTTGCACGATTTTCTGTAAATAAGGATGTCGAGCGAGATATGCCGATATTTGGAACCAAACAGTAGCATAATATTTACAACAAAATAATAACCATTTGTGTAATCTCACTAACAACATTTTAAACAGTTCATTTATCGCCATTACTTATATTGTTGTTCGTAGAATTCAAAGATAAATCACCAAAGTGCGTCATTTTTAATCTTAATTAAAGTCGGTTACAACAGCAGTCAATTAAAGTGAACGAGCGCAATCATAGAGCCGCCGGACGCCGCGACGTCCTGCGCGCCCCCTGCGCGTGGGGAAAGCTAACGAGCGGCGGATGTGCACTCGGGAACGGCAGCTCTACCATGAAATTGCATACTTGAAACGCGACAGATCTATCATTAAGTACCAATTGCAGTCTAAAAGTAGAAAATGAGAAAACAAAGAGACCTTGAATCAGATGGATGTTTGACTACCTAAATGTCAACAATGTTTACACTCGTCAAACTTAAATAAGTAGAGTCACGCTGCTGATAAAGCGTAGAAAGATTGTAGGTACACCAACATATGTTGGAGCACATTTTCCTGCGTTATTTAGATCAGGAGGAATATCAGTATAAGTATCTGATTAATAAGCAAATCGTCCATAAGGCAGTGTGCCATAATCTGAAAAATAATGGAGATAATAATTAGATATCGAAAGGCAGTAAATAAATATCAGAAATTATCATCCATTGCTATAAATTTAATTACTTAATACTGCCATAAAAGGGAAACAGAATAATTGGGTAGGGTGGAAGAAAGATGGTGTTTTTTTTTTCAGCTATAAACTGCAAGGAACTCAAAGAGGCCCAAGTCAACAAAGAGACGACCCAGAACCGAGCCGCCTATAGAGTCTAGAGACGCATGTCATGGAGGGCCAACCCCAAATAAAAAGGGAATGGGCCAGGCAAAGAAGAAGAAGAAAATCTGCAAGCGGTTGTTGATTGTACTTGCATAGAGACATCTAGAAACCAAAGCGGACCCGCCGAAGCGGCTGTAAATTGAGACGAGCTGGAATGTACTCAATTGACAACTCCAACCCGCTCGCGATTATGATGGATGGAGCCGGCAGAAGTCAAGCGCCTTCGCAGACTGTGCGCGGGCACTAATAGAATTCGTTTAAATAAATTGCTATTCTCGGACACTCGATATTTAAAACGACTCGTTCTGACTCTAAGACACGAATGCAGTTGCATCGGACATTAATCAGGTTTATCGAGAAACGTTATGTAATCCACGTCTCTCGGACCTCGCGCTGATGAATATTTACTGCGGGATGTGGCTCCCATTCAAGACCTAGCACACGCTTTATTTATAACTCCTCAATAGTACGAGGCGCCTCCGTTCCATGACATAACCAATTCATACAGCATCTCGTAAATTTAGCGCCATCCTTCAATTGATAGAATCAGAACTCATCGAGAAATAAAAATAGGTACGAAAGCGAATGTTATAAGAATAAAACCAGTGGGCGACAAATACATAAATCGTACCGACAAAACACCACAGTAGCACGCTGTGTTTGTTTAGTAACAGACACGCCTTTACTCATTAATTATGTACATTGAATTATTGATTACAGGAATAAATAAAATTTATCATTCTTATGGACATTTACCCAGACTGATACTGAGTTGAAATTGTTCTTCCAAACTGTCTCGCATTTTGTGATCAATCATGTGCGCCCTACGCACTTTGGGATCTATTTACGAGCAACTCGCCTCTCCTATCTGTTGACGCTGCCGAATTTCTATCGGATAACGATAACGCGAAATATAATACAATTAAGGGGGCCTATGTAATTAAAAACACATATTTACTTTGCTTGAGAAAGAAATAAGCTTTTAAGGCATTAAACGGCGCGGCTAAATACATTCTCGTCAGAAATGTAATGTTTTTCAATTCGGTTGGTAATTATTTGAATAAAATATTTTAAAATCTATCATTAAGATATTAAAATTCTAGATTTGATAAGATATTGTTTAATTAATAATTTAGTAATATGTTTATTTAAACGATGTAATTAACTATTAATTTAGCATTGGAGTATTTGGAGTGCGTAAATAAGTACAAGTTTTGATTATGTACGAACTATTAATATTAGTGTCTCATCAATATTTTATTACTTTGCATTAACATGTTTATTTTGCGAAACAAGAATGTCATCTATTTTTAATCGTAATAACTTCGTAGTTAATTAAACGATTTAAAACGTATTTATGTATGTAACATAAATCAAATATAGTGAATGTATTTATTTTTAGTGAAAAACATTTTTACGTCTTGTCGGCCGTCATACATGCCGAAAATATATTAGTTAAGTGGTCCGCCGAGCAATCATGCCCGAGAAGGCTATTGACTGATGTAGAGCAATTTAAATTGCACTCGTGTTGGGGTGCAGGCGGTGAGGAGATACTCACATGCGAGTCCTGTGATTCTGCGTGTACGCACAACGCGGCAAGTGTCGGGAATGTTGGCAACGCGACGCGAGCGCTCGAGTCGGAGGCCGGGTCGGAACTGGCCGCGGCCGTCCCTCCCAGTGACTGATAGCGGCGCGATAAACAGACCGCGAGGGCTCGCGGCAGGCGGCGCCGAGCGTCATCGAGGAGGCTGGAGGCTGGGTGTCCTGAGAGTCCTTGACACACCCGCGCGACGACCCAGGATCTTCGGAAGCTTGCAGCAGATGAACAGTAGATTGTCTACTCACTCCTTCAAATCGTTGAAGTACTATTCAACAAATTGATGCCAGTCCATCGAGCAAATGGTGTTCTTGATGATGATTCATCCGTCCGATTACGGCCATGGCGACCACTTCGACTCCTGTCTTAGTGGCGCTGGTGCGTCCGAATCATGATCATCAATGTGCGAGGTTCGGAGGTGTTCTTATCTCGTATATTACAAGCACACAAGTAGTAATAGTAACTTTTCTGTGATTTTCTTCCTGGGAAACTGGATTCCTAAACTTGTTCTAGTGGTGACCTAGTTTGCCTTTCCGAGACTGTCTGCGGAGAGAGCGGTGGCAACAGTTTACTAGCGTCTGGCTACTGATTAACTTAGCCTATTTCTTTAATAGAAATTGTACGTGACCTATCGTTAAATTTCTAACTTACCATAGCATCCGTTATAAATCTCTATCTATAGAAATGGAAGCTTACAGTTATGTAATTAACTTAAACGCTCACCTTTTTAAGCTACCCGTTCGTCAACGCTGCTCTCTCTGGATGTCGTCGGGACTCCATTAAAACATCCTCCACTTTTTCCCCATTAATTAATATCATTTATCAAAACTGGAACTACCTACTATGACTTACGTATTTGTGAATTGACTACACTGCAGAAAAACCGATCAACTGAAGTGAAACGAATGCGGGTGTTTTTTGTTGACAAACATAATATTCGGTCTACCCTCATATTTTGCTAATTATCGATGCGCCGGTACCATTACTAACTCACTTCTCACTCGAATTAAAAAAGGTACTTGTCGCCAATCCAAGTTTTACCAGAGTAAATACAAATGAGTAGCTCATCTTCATAGAAACCAGAGTAAATACAAACGAGAGTACGCACGCTCACATACAAACCGCGCTCGGTGCGTTTCTATGAAGATGACCTACTCATTTGTATTTACTCTGATTTTACTCTATGCACCTACGTATTAAATTTGAGATACGTCCCCAAAAGAATAGACAATAAACATCCGCACAACGAAAGCTCCCGTTGCAAGTCTTTTAAAGGCAAGTCAAGAAATGAAAAAAAAATATTATCTGGGTAGTAATGTTTATTAACTAATGAGTGACTACACGCTTAATTTAACGTATCACATCTGAGGCACTTGTGAACACCCTGTGTAGCGCGTTCGTGTAGATCTTTTGTTAACAAATTCTACAATTAAAACTAAAAAAATAAATCTTAAAAGTGAAACAAGAGTCTACATCGATATTTAAACATCCACATTCAATAGTTTTGAGTTTCCTACTAGGTATGTATGTATAATTGTATAGACAACTCGAATACGAGTTTTTTGTTTATGCATTTTATTATAATAACATTTTAAATAATAATGTGCATTAAATTAATTATTAAATTTTTATATCAACTTATTATGTCTTTCTAATAGTCAAGCTGCTTTTATAACTTTCATAAGTATCATTCATCCATCATATCATGTCAAATCTTAAATATTATTTTGATTGCTTTTACAGTTTACTTTAAAGTAATTTTTCAGCATTCTGTATGTATTTGTCGGCCAATAACAATTCTAAGCAGTGCCGTCAGTACACCTCATAAAAATAACATTAAAGGTAAGTAGTACACAGAGCGCGCTACACGTAACAAAATATTCAAACAACATAGAACATGAATTAAATACTAATACCTGAATTGGACTTTTAAATAATCGACATAAGATCTCCAATACTGCATCACATTGATAGTTTAGGTACATAAAATCATTAGGACCAACACAAAAATACATAAAAATCTTTGTCTCATCTCAAACACTTGTGTCCCGAATCTGAACATACCTCACGAAATGCTGCAAAGTTACTGCCATATGCCAAACTGTGTAAACTGTAAGTTGATTTCTGTTGTAATCATGTTTAAGTAATATTAACTTCGTGAGTGTACAGAATAGGAACACAATGAGTGTAGTATGTGACGTTCCTTGGCGTTGGATTTTTAACCATGATCGCATTCATTCTCATATTTACACAATATAATCATTTATAAGTATACATACTTTTCCGATTTTAGGCCCGTATTATATGAAACTGCATTCAAGCATGAATTTAGATAGTAGCCAGTACATAATTACCATAATTATTAAAACAAAACTGTCACAAACAGTTTTGGTTGTTAATAATACGGGCCTAAATGCTGATTTGTAACGAGTTACGACAAAATTTCACGGGCGGAGATATCTTAAATTAACAATGTTTAGTAAAAGTAGGAATCTAGACCAGTCAGTATCCAATGCACTTTACAACGAATTGTATTACTACAAAAACAATTAAACAACTCATGTAATAATATAAGCTTGAAATATTTAAATATACAAATGTAAATATTAGCTATTAACTTGATAACCAAAAATATACAATGTTATGTAATAGATCTACTTGAAATTGATAATTAACTGACTTGATATTGACATTATTTAACTAGACGGAACTAAACCAGTGTCATTTTGGCCAATGAGAAGAGAAGAACGGTGATGACGGTTTACCCTGCGAATTATTTGGAACTAACTTGAATTTCACTACTGGCCAAAATATAGCTATGACGAGTCTTATTGGTAAAAAAATGTAGACAGACATAAAAAATATATGTAATAAATAACCAAGCTTAACAGACCAAAAAATTACTTACTAAAGTTATACGTACAACGATATCTTAAATATTACAAAAATTGCTTACGATTAACCTTACAGGGTGTGCTGCCCAATATTACACGATCGCTTATTTACATAGTTGCATTTACGTGCCGAAATTAATAGGAAATCCTCACCGATAGATCAACAGGTTATTTAAAATTATCACATTTAACACTTTGTGAGGCTCGTGTCGTATACTTCTATGGCGCGCATACGTTATACTCATTAATAAACATAATTATTATTATCCTACAACTTCGACACCATATCAACATTTCGCCAAACAAGGAGTACTAACTAAAGTACCATTTTTTTGGCTGGCACTTACAGTAAAATGGCAAATGCCCAAAATATAATCCGTATTCTAGTGTCTGAATGAGGTTTTTAAACGGTTTTATTTTAATACTGTTTGTGCATTTGTTAATTTGTATTGCGCGAATGCGAATAAGGAAACTTACGTCTAGATTACAACAATGTAACTCCAAAGAATCCAACAGAGAACCAAAAAGGGACCGAAAAATCTCGACCTGCCGCGACCAAGGGCCTAACGGAACCTATTTTCTAAAGCCATACGAAACGTATATTTATTAGTGAGTAAAACATATGCGCATTTATTTTACTTATCTTTAACTCAGTCTGTGAACGGTCCATGCTGCCAAGCTTGTGATGACATCTGCGATAATAATTAAAATTTTTAGTAAATATAAAATCACATCGAATAATACACAATACACATGGAAGCAAGATAAAGTCAATACGAGAAAAATAAGAGTACAAATAAGGTGTGACTGAGACTTCAAAAGAGCAACAAAAATATACAAAAACTAATAATAAGTCGGCCATAAAGGATTGCTGGTGAAACTGCCAGCAACAATATAAATATATTGTAAATATTTTGCATTTAAATAATTGGATAAATGGATGGCTTATCTGGCAGAATCTTGTTACGCAGAAATTCATTTGGCATAACTCACTTGGCATAATCTTCTTTAACCGAATATTTATAAGGCATAAACATTGTTAAGTATTTATCGATGGGCAGAATGTTTATATACCCGATTTTTTAATGGCATACTTTTTAGAATTTTATTTGGTATAATTTCGATTAGCATAATGTTTATTTAGCACCACGATTATTTGGCACCATTCCAATTGGCATACTATGCAGATGGCAGAATTTTATCAAATAGTTTTTAACCTTAAATTGAATTATAATATTGTAAAATTCAATATGTTATGTTACAAACATCACTGACAGAAACCAATCGCTGCAAAACCGATTCCACGTAGTCTTGTCTACTCTATCCCTAGAGTGTAATTCAAGCCCGCGTAGGCGCGAAGAGGCGAGGCATGCTTGCTTGCTTCTGATATATGGCAGTTCTGCCTTTTAATAATATGCCAAAAGACGATTCTGACTATGAACTTTCTGCGACATGATGGTTCTGCTTTTTAATTATTCGGAATATGCCTTACAAAATTATTAGTTTTGAAAGTATGCCAAATGAATGTATGCCTAACGATTTTCTGCGTAAAGATGATGGCATGCGTTGTTATGCATAGTGAAATTGTGATTTAAAAAGTTCTGCGAAAAAAGGTAGAACCTGGATCAATGTATTGCCTATGTGGTTCCGGCAGAATAGAACAGGTCTAGCCCGCTCATTCCGTAGATGTCGCAAGAGGAGAGGTTTTTGGAATCTATATTTATTTGGATTTTACGATGAGCGTAAAATGAACAACGCGCTTACCTGGCTGGGCGCGTTCGCTTGGGCTCGGTAGAAGGCAGAAGCGGCTAGATGCAGGTGGTCTTGAGGTGCATGGACAGCAGTCCCTTGGCCACGAAGCCGCGCCCGCACAGCGCGCACACGTAGGGCCGCGCGCCGCTGTGGTACCTGGACAAGTGGACAAGCCACGTCATGTACTCCGGTCACATGGGGGGAGCGGGGGCACGGTAATAATATCATACAGTATTTTAACTTCATATAAACCGACGAGCTTTCCTTCGAATTTCAAATCTCGGGACGTGGTCGAGATCCAAAAGTTAGGAGTGTCACGAATGTGCCGAACGGTAGTCGAAGGTCTAGTGTTAAAAATGACTAAGGTGATTGAATTTGACTGACCGTCTTAAACGGTCAAATTTGTCAATAACTGTCAGAAATGGTCATTTTCAGTCAGTTTGATTTGAAATGAAAATTATATTGTATAAAACCAGCTTTGGCCCACGACTTCGCCCGCCTGAAATTAAAGTAACAGATCATTAAGTACTCATTATGATTAGTAGATTCAAAATTATTTTAGTACATTTTTTTAAATTAAATCTACTAAACACAAAACAACACGCATTTTTATTCTATTCCATTCACAAAGTATTTTGTTTGTCTAAATAAAAAAAAATACAATCACAAAACTAGATCGAAATTCTAAGTAGACAGATGTAATTAGAATGGGTATGTAATTAAAATATGACCGAGTTGGAATACTGTATAGACAGTATTACCGTGGCGGGGGCTAAATGCAGATGGTCTTAAGGTCATGCACCTTGTACACAACAACACCGTGTTGACAAGGCACGTCACTACGCTGCTACTGGGAGTGAGGGCGACAGAATACGCGTGTAACTCTTGATTCGACTCAGTGAGTTGCATCTTTAAGACAATTTACTGTTTCGAAAGCTAAAAAAAGTTACATAGCGGCTATTCTCGGTGTTTCGTTACGAGATCGAATCAAAAATGAGCAGATTCGTAAACGATCTAAAGTCACTGACATAGGCCGAAGAATTAGCAAGCTGAAGAGGCAAAGGGCAGGACACATAGTACGCAGAATTGACGGCCGATGGGGCAACAAGATCTAGAATGGAGCAAGTATCGGAAAACGCAGCGTGAGACCTTCGACCATAAGGTAGACCGACGACCTCATTAAGGTAGCAGGAGGGCACTAAATGCATGCCACTACCAATCGACTGATGTGGAAATCATTTGGGGAGGCTTACGTTCAGCAGGGGATGTCCTGTGGCTGAAACGATAGCTAACTTCTTCTTGTCCTGTCGACAACAAACCTACACAGCGTCAGCTCAAATCTCCGCCACAAGAGTGGCGTTGTCAGTAGCCTTCATTAAATCTTCCTACGTGCAGTTGTTTGGGCACGCAGGACACGACATCATGTGCTTCGTCGACTGGCGAACAAAACCACACTTGCACTCCCAAGTTTAAGCCATCCAAGAATCCCCACCTGAACAGATTGGATACTACGGCCGAAATGCGTCCGAAGTCTATTTAAAGATTTCCATGTAGGCCAGGGGAGCTCATGTCCAGGCGGAGGACTCTCAGACATGGGACAAAAGGGCAGGGAAGATCAGCTCTCTCACGCCATAACTGCATCTCTCTTTTGACCGATGGTCATGAAGGAGAGAGGGCACACTTTAACGAAATGTTTTCGGCTTTTCAACCGTTATGATAGCTACCGTTCGTGGATGACGAGCGTGGAGCGCTGGCTGAAGGCCTTGCCGCAGTGCGAGCAGACGTGCGGCTTCTCGCCCGAGTGCACGCGCTCGTGCAGCGTCAGGTTACACTTCTTCACGAAGCCTTTGCCGCACACCCTGCAACGAGAAAGTTACTCTAATTATTTTAAACTAGCTTTCCGCCCGCGGTTTCGCCCGCGTGGAATTTTGTCTGTCACAGAAAAACTTTATCGCGCGCGTCCCTGTTTCAAAAACCGGGATAAAAACTATCCTATGTTCTTTCACGGGACTCAAACTATCTCTATGCCAAATTTCATCAAAATCGGTTGCGAGGTTTAAGCGGGAAAGCGTAACAGACAGACAGACAGACAGACAGACAGACAGAGTTACTTTCGCATTTATAATATTATTAGTTGGGATACTCGAATCAACCCTTATTACCTCACACTTGTTGGCTGCGGAAAGAGCGGTCAAGTTTGTCAAAATAACACCTCAGTCAAAAAAAAATCCACTTCACCGAAATTAAAAATACTTAAAGTACGGCCAACGAGAAGCGATACCAAATGTAAACAAACCCAATGTCATTGTCATTTGGAATAGTAGGGGTGGATTACACCACCTATCTTTAACGGTAACTATGACGATTACCGGTGCTCTTTGTATGGAATTTGACAGATTTTTGACGTTTGTCAAAGTTAAGGTAAGATGGTGCAAGTGTGCAACCCAGCCTAAGGGTTTGACTTTGACATATTTTGGCGGGAGAACGAGACATTACGACAAATACAGAAGACGGGAAGAGACAGAATAGATTGTCAATTCGAAAGTCGAATCGACCTTTTAATCATTGCATTTAGCTAGTGAGCATTATGCCGTATGTGGCTGGCTCGTATTTAGCCGCACTGTTTGTGTCTCGCACTGGGCACTGGGCACTCACTTGCACACGTTGGGCTTGTAGCCGGTGTGGATGCGGATGTGGAACTTGAGGTGCTCGCGCGAGGTGAGCGCCTTGCCGCACACGTTGCAGAGGTGGTTGTTGTCTAATGTTGTTGTGGTTGAGTCTCGCACCGGGCCCGGCACTGGGCACTCACTTGCACACGTTGGGCTTGTAGCCGGTGTGGAGAATATGAGTAGTGTTTGGTGTATGAATCAAGGAAAAACTAAAATATTTGGGGGCACGGTAGTGCAACCGCCAAGTCGAGTAAAATTTTTCAATTTCGGTCCAGTTTTCTAGATACATAACTGCTGTCTACAAAATACAAAAAGAAATGAGATCCCATCAAAAACAATACTTGTCAAAAAAACCAAGTCTCGCAACTTGGCCATCGCATGAAAACACGTGTAAATTAAATTATTTAGTGCGATGGCCAAGTCAATATATTTATGTAAAACGTTAAAGATTTCCTGGCATGGACTTGGTATTACATGGATCTCACAACTTTTTACCGTAGAACAACTGAGTTGCGAGACTTGGTTTTTTTGACAAGTATTGTTTTTGATGGGATGTGTTATTCTGGGTTATAAACAATAATACTGTAAAGTTTCATTAAATCCGTTCAGCAGTTTTTGCGTGAAAGAGTAACAAACATCCAGAGCCAGACATCTAGACATCCAAACTTTCGCATTTATAATATTACTAGCTTTCCGCCCGCGACTTCACCCGCGTGGATTTTTGTGTCACAGAAAAACTTTATCGCGCGCGTCCCTGTTTCAAAAACCGGGATAAAAACTATCCTATGTTCTTTCTCGGGACTCAAACTATCTCTATGCCAAATTTCATCAAAATCGGTTGCGACGTTTAAGCGGGAAAGCGTAACAGACAGACAGACAGACAGACAGACAGACAGACAGACAGACAGACAGACAGACAGACAGACAGACATACAGACAGACAGACAGACAGACAGACAGACAGACAGAGTTACTTTCGCATTTATAATATTAGTTGGGAAGTAGGATAGGATAAATAACTCTTTAGTTTCTACTTTAACTTTAAACGGGAGCATCAGCCAGCAAAATACGATGACTGTTCAAAGTAGGGATGTTATGGATATGTAGTTTCGGTTATGGATACGGTTACGGATATAGGAATAATATTATACCGGTTTCGATTACGGTTACGGATTTTTTTTTTATTTCGGATATCCGAAAGTTTCGGTTACGGTTACGGATATCCATAACATCCCTGGTTCAAAGGCAGCTCCGCTTTCGCTCCCGCTAGGCGGCGCTAGTGTCACGTGTCACCAACCTCATGTAGACGAAGCTCTCGGGACACAGGTCGCACACGAACCGCTTGGTGAGCTCCTGCGTGTTGGCCAGCGCCTCGCCCGACTTGTGCGTCTGACCTGCAACACAACGACATAGTATAAATAGTATAAAAGTTCACAATCACCAACAAAAGTATGCAAGTGAAACCGAATTGAGGATCGGGTGCGAGTGTTACCGTGCTTGAGGATCTGGTGCGGGTCGCGGAAGGTCTTCTCGCAGAGCGCGCACGTGTAGGGCCGGCGGTCGCGCTCCCAGTGCCGCTGCCAGTGCGCCGCCCACTCCGCCGGCTCCACCACCTGCGGCCACGAATTGTACACGCGTTATGACAAAAAGACCTATAGTCTGGTCTCTGAGCACGTAGAATTTTGTCCAATGACCCCAAGCTACCCATCCTTATCGCTCGCGCGTAATTATATTGCTGTCGCGACTGTGCGACGGGCGCCCGCAGTGAGTGTGCGAGGGCGACAGCAACATAATTACGCGCGAGCGATAAGGATGGGTAGCTTGGGGTCATTGGACAAAATTCTACGTGCTCAGAGACCAGGCTTTGGCTATTAGCATTAGTGCTAATGAATGTAGGTCATTATTACCAAGGCAAAATGGATAACCCAACTGCTAGCAGAATAGGTATGTTAGTACCAAAGCTGTGTGAACATTGATACCAGCGACGCCCTGGGCTATTCTGCGTGCCCGCAATATGTATTCGCTTCTTGCAAAAAAGCCCCATAAAATCGTGTGACATATCCTTTCAGATAAAATAACATTTATTTCTATGGTAAAATGGTTTGATATGGTTCAATATACACTCGGCATCAAATAAACCGCACCTCCCGCGACAAGTACTTCCAAACGTATGCATCCCCACATCCCAAAGTGAGGTATTTTTTCAAGTCACATTTATGGTATATGTTAATCATTTATCAAGAAATTAAATGTGTTTTTCTTTAAGGATATTTATTGGGCTTTCAAATAACACCAATATTGTTGGGGCACCATGAGTGTGTCAGAAGAAAATCTTTAAAGTTCGCGTCGCGGACGATGCGGTCAGGCCTGTTCATCTCCGCGAGTTTACATCGAAAACAAAACACGCACGATGGCCCACCTACAGGACACTATTCGACAAGGCCTCACTTACGAGCGAACATTGACTCACGCACGCGTATTCTTGTGTATGATGGAAGAAAATAATGGTGCTTGACTATTGAGACAGGCTAAATTACACCATATTGTTAATGACATTGAGCATACATTTTTTTAAATACCTTCGCGAAGTAAAACTTCTGTACGTAGTACTTATTATTATTCTGTGATGCGGTTTATTTATGTTGAGTATAGCTTGGAACACGCACCTTGCGGCAGCGCACGCAGCGCAGCGGCTGCTGGTCGGGCGGCGGCGGCGCGGGCGGCGGCGCGCCCCACGCCTCCGACGCGTCCACGTGCTCCCTGCGACACACCGCCAGCATTAACACTCACTTACGGCACCATTGACATTCACGAGGATCGACTTACGCAGCGTCCTAAGGCCCTTTTCACATGTTCCGGTTGCTGGCTAACCGGCGCCGGGTACCCGGTGGTGAAGTGTATGGGCATGCCGGAATAATTACGCCAGAACATGTGAAAGCTACGTACCATGCCCATACACTTCACCACCGGATACCCGGCGCCGGTTAGCCGGCAACCGGGACGTGTGAAAAGGGCCTAAAGCTTCCAACGCGTGCAGATCGCGTCGGCGATGGCGATCACTGCGCGTGCATAGGCCAATGCATTATATCAAAATGTCTTTATAGTATTCAGGAGTTCTATAATTTGAGTAGGATGCGATGATGAAAATTATGTATGAATAGGTATGGAGAAACATTATTGTATTTTAATTGTAATGTAAAATTATGTAAACTAATTAATTTTATAATTTATCAATATTAACAATTATTACTAACTATTGTAGAATATTTAGTAATGTACCTACGATACAAGATTTGCAACACCCTTACAGGGTCATAAGTTGAGACTAAGTTTAAGATCACCACCTATGTACACTTATGAAGCAATAAATAAATGATTATAATGATTATAATGAAAACCAACGTCGTGGCCTTCCTCACCGGGGGCCACGGCATATGCTGAGTGGGGTCCCACTGATGGGGATCGCTGTGCGACGAGGTGGCACTGCTCAGTTTACTTTCTCTTCCATTGTATGTTTTGTCACCTCTGTCTTATTTGCTTTTTTTTTTATTTACCTCTTTTGTCTTTTGTGATGTCCATGGCAAAAAATGTTTCTTTCTTTCTTTTTTTCAATGACAGGTCGCGCTTCCTGTCACTGGCCTATGATCGCCATCGCCGACGTGACGCCGGCACGATACGGCGCGATCATAGGAAAATAACTATTACGGGTCGCGCGACCTGTCATTGACCTTTGATCTGCACGCGTTGGTGTGGTTAAAGCTTCAGTGTAAGGCGCAGCAAGCATGGCATCCCTTGCTTGCAGCATTGTGCGACGTATCGTCAGGTCGTGTCGCGCTCGCCGCTGACTTGGGACACCATGTTCAAGAATTGTCTATAGATTGCCCCAATGAGTGGATAATAAATATCCTTAGAAATTTTACACCATATCATCTAGTACACATACTTTAAGTAATATTAACCAGGTTCAAGTCTTATAAAAAAAAATTGAATTTAAGACATTATAGTATATGAACTTCTTACATTGTCATGAATAAAATAACACCAATTTACCTAAATTACTACATGAGTCGTCTAGTTTCAAAACCCGCTAAAACGCTCCTGCAACTAATTTCTGTTTATATCTCTAAATGATGCTACTGCAATTTTCTCATCATACTGTTCAATCATTTTCGATCAAAATACACTAAAAGACTACTTAAGTAGCACTTAAAATTAGGTTTGTGTTACAAACTCCGCTAAAACGCCGTCTGTTTCTTTCAAAACCCTCTAAAAGTTGATTGACCAATGGTAGCACGGTATTTTGGTCACGTGACTGCGAAATCAGTATGGAGATTTTTTTTAAAACGTGGTTGCTTCATAATTTGCTCTTATCAAATCCCGCTAAAATACAACATGTCCGTTTCAAATCCCATTAAAACCGAATGTTCGTAACAAAATACGCCAAAATGAAAATAGTTTTCATTATAATTCAAATTATATTTAATTTAAAGATAAATAGCAATTACTGTTAGTATTGCCAGATGACAATAATAATTCGTATCATTTTTTTTTTGCCTAAGGCCATGGATATGGATAAGCGGTTTTTTTCAATTTCTCGAAATCTTATCAAAATCGTTTTAGCGGGATTTGAAACTAGACGCCTCACATAGCAACCCCCACAAAGGAATTAAATAACTGTGTTGTATATTACAATCTTACATGCATATTTTTACAATCTTAGGTGTGAATCAATTAAGAGAAATTATTATTTTTTCAAAAAATAATAATAGGGCAAAAACACCCACACACTAGAATAATTGAAAGAATAAATGGGGCATACCTATAGTGTTGTAACATGTCATTCCTGTTAAAGCATTGCATGAAGCAAATGCAACACTGGTACATGTCCTCATTGGGCTCTCGCTTCACCAGAAGGTCTGGGGCCTCCTCCTTGTAGCCAAAGACTACCTCTTCCTTCATTACATCCATAGGTATTGGTACTGTTGGTTTCTCCACCATTGTGACAGCAGTATCATTGGGCAAAGTGTTTATTAGCTGCTCCCAATCTTTTGGTTTCTTTTTTCTTCCTCGTTTAGCCTCTCCATTAGCATTTGGTTTGCGACCTCGTTTCTTTTTCTTCAGTGATATAAGGGAAACATTATCATCACTATTGTCAGTAGGAAGATCAACAGGATTATCAAAATGATTGTTAGATTCAACTTCCATTTCTTCTTTATTCTCTGATTTTACCTCTGATGGTGACAATGATGTTGGTTCAACTTTAATTTGAACTTCTACATTGGGTTTATTTGATGATTGTGTGGGTTCCGTCGCCAGTTCTGTCTGTGTGCCCTGCTCTCGCCTACTACAGGCAGCAGGTGAGGGTGCAATAGTTTCTTGTTTAGTAAGTGTGAGATCTACTGAATCATTTAGGTTTGTCTCCACATGCCGCATCATCTCTCGTAACCTGGAAATTTTGTTACAAAAAAATTAATAAATAGTTTTGTTAAGAACTTTATAATAGCTTTCAGCATCATGAGCTAATGAGCAACATGAGCACACGGTGATCGTCAGCTACTGCAAGCTATCGTTTCTTAAATACTGGCGTCCAGGAATGAGTAATTAAGTGTGGAAAACTAACCTGTCCTGGGCTTCAATTGCTTCGTTACAGAACTGGTACAAATCGTTCACTTTGCAACTGCAGCGATCACAGACCTTCTGTGGCAGCCGGTCCATTTTTTTCACCTGCCGAAATCACCACAACACTCATTAAATTAGGTTAAAATAACAAACCAAAATGCCATTAATAAATAACCTCATATTTACTTTAAACGGCAAGTATAATTCCATTTTCAGGTACAGAGCATTTTCCTCATCAAATAAATTATTGTTTACGAATTTTGTAGAACAACACAATCTACAAATTGACTCCATAATTATTTTAAAAGTGATTTATCATAAATGCTTCGATGTTTACGCCTTGTGAAAGAAAGTGACAGCTATAGCTCGGCCATTTGTCAAATATTGACCTTCCACAGTCAGTGTTGCCAACATCAGTTGGAGTCTGATTTGAGACCCAAAAAGTATTTTAGCTATTTAGATACGTAGAGATATATCGACGAAAGGGCAGCGGGTGGGCGGACGCGGAGATGAGGCGGAGAGGCGATGCGCCAAACTTTTGATTAATGAACACACAATGTTTGTGAAGTTAACTTACTTCACTGAATTGCAGATATTCAAAACATTGGAACTTTATGAACGAATTGATAAGAGATATGTACGTGTTTCTACAAAGTTTCAATTTGTTTGGCTCACATTTTAATTTATGAACGATTTGTACGTCTTATTTTATAAAGTAGTAAATAATAAGTATTTTTCTAGTTCCTGATCTGTTGAAAGTTTCCTGAATATAGTGTATACAATTAACTTTTATCAAAATACCTAAAAAGTATAATAAAAGTAGTCTTAAAAGTTTTTAAAATATTAATTATAATAGTACTTAAAATGCAATATTATAAAAAATCAGGTCAAACGTCCACATGTCAGGTTGGCACAAAACCACCACTGAAGCACACTGAAGTGTGTAATCATAGGATTGGGGTATAGGCCAAAACCAATTAAACTCATATGATATTATTGTCTCCTCATAGTTTCTGTTGACTTGAAGTGTTTCATTATTATTATATTTATATTGCCTTGCCTAAATAAATGCAAATCTGCAATTACCTACAGTCATTTTACAAGCGAATTTATTTAAACTCTAGGACCTTCACCCATTTTACCTACATTAATATTAAGCTGACCCAGGAGACGTTGCCCTGCTGACACACCACGACCAACTGCTGCGCCGCCTACCGGGTTCGATTGTGTTTTCAAACCATCCAGGAACCAATTGTTATTAAAATATACATACAATATTTCAATCAAATCAGTTCAGCCGTTTAGGAGTTTGGTGACAAACACATGTACAGAAAATTTTTATACATTAATCAAGTAAGTAGATACCTATGCATTGCGTTGAGTATTTATGCAACCCGAAACATCTGAATTCTGAAATAGTATTGTTGAGAGAAACGAATAAAGTTTTCGGTACGCTAAAACATAATATTTTTTCCAAATACCTATATACCTATATAGGTACATAAATCGGCTAGTACCTAATTATTATTATGATTTCAGCAGAAATATGAAATTTCTAAAGCTAGTACTTTTCGCGCGATAGCCGCGATAAGTGTCGACTGCCACTTATCTTTATCTTTATCGTGCCTCGGCAAATAAAGTGTAAAAAACCAGATAAAGGCAAGGTACCATTGTAACTGAACTAACATTAACGTTCATTTCCCCAAAGTATACAATCTATTCCTGACTTTCTTCCATCCTACCTATATGTTATTTGCAGTTAGTGTTTGTTTAACCGTATGCAGTCGCCCTATTTGTCAAAGGGTGTCTTGCCTAGAATGATGATGATTATTTGTGATTTGTTACTAGCACTGATTTTATTTTTGGTTTCTTTAACAGTTACTGCCACTTTTTCTTTTTGTACACCTTTTAAAAAAATCTAATAGCCGCGCTATGTTGGTTATTAATTAATAGAAATAAAAGATTATATCTACGACAATACTTACTTACCTACCTGGCTGGATCTATATTACTTTGTATGCTAAAAGGATTTTTTATACTAAAAAAATTGGAAAATTTCAGTTGGAATAATACAAAATACGTATAGAGAGGTATTATTATGAGTAGGTAGGTAATCTAGTATCACTCTCTGGTCGATATCAGTAGGAGATTAAGATATGGATATTGTTTCGCAGATATCCGATGTTAAAAACAGTCAGTGAGATTACCAAAAAATAAGGTCATTCCGCACCTAGTTACAGTTTCGAAGCGCAGGAAAAATACTTGTCGTGTGAAAATTTATCGGGAACAAGTTTTTGATAACAAAATAGGTTCAGGTGTGGCCTGTTCATATCGGTGACGAAGTAGAGTTCAACTTTGCAGTAAAAAATAGATAACGTAGGCAAAATAAAATGGGACTCTACAACACAAGGTAACGGCGGCTCTCAATTTCTTCCACTTCTCTTCTTCCGTCTTTTCTCTGATCCATTCGTTTCTCTTGTGATCTTGTAGAGAAACGCCAAGCATCTGTCTTTCCATTGCACGACGTGGTGTAAGAGATTGAGAGCCGTAAATGGAGACGGGCAGAAGACTCATTTCACGGATGAACCACGATCGCTAGGCCAGAAAGACCTTGGTGTAGAGACCCCGCAATAACATCCGGATCAGAGGAAGGCCGTCTAAAAGATGGACAGATTACATCCAGCAACAAGCTGGAATAAACTGGATGCAAGTGGCCAGGGACAGCGAAGTCGGTGGAAGGTTGTAGAGGAGGCCTATTTTCGAAGACGAACCCCAAAGGCTGCTTAGATAGATATAAAGACACAAGCTTACATTAAAGACGCACTAGCCTGCTTTTTAAGCTATGATGCGTCAATTGAAATTATATTAGGTACCTAACTACCTACTCTAAGTTCTTACCTTAGGTATTACCTATATTGTTATTAATAAGAGCAAAATTGTAGCATTTTCAACCTCTTCGTTGAACGTGTGATCGCTTATAGGAAGAGTTGGTTGAAGGACTTCTTACGCAGACGAGAGGGCGAAGGGCACCGTCTGCCCACGCGCAGGCTTGCGAAACGCGTGCTAAATAGGTATTACATTCGCTAGCCTGAGGCTATTGTTATAACAAGATTCATAAATTCATCTAAAAATTCGTAAACTTTCAAATAATGAATGGAAAAAGCTAATTGTAAAATAAAAGTTTAATTTTGCTCAAGAATGAAGCATTAATTTCCATGATGTTGGCTCTACAAAGGTACGGCAGTGTTATTGGTGCCGGTCATTGCAGCATAATTTATGTACCTCCAAAACCGATTATTGTATTATGCACCTGCCTACTTACCTACAACCTGTAATATTTGAGCAACGAACTACACCTAGGTGCTCTCGTAATAACATATTGGCATTGAAACAGACAACAAACCCACACGTGTCGAAGTTCAATCGACAGAAACAACCTTGAAACATTTGATAAACATGAGATGAAAATCGATACTCCAAACTTGAGATTCAACTTTGCAATTGAGTAAAACGGCGCACATACGCCGTTGAACTCTGGCTTAACTTTAACCCACATAACAAAGTTCAATGTAAACACAATACGGCAGAAGTTCCGAAGTTTCGGTTCACGGCCGCGGCCCGTCGGCGACCGCGCCGCCCCCTGGCGCGCCCGACCCCCTCCCGAACTTACCTCTTGCTACCCTCAACTCCATTTAATGCCCAAACTTCAGCGTCGCGATGACGGACGACGCTTTCTTTCCCTTATAAACGTTTTTATTCTTCTAGTTTGCTCTGGTGTTATTATTTTTCAGTTAGATTTGTCTCTATCAAATAATCACTTCAATATTTCTTGGTTGTAAAAAAGTTTAGATTATATTTATTAATATCTACTAAGGGCCTTTTTTGGCTCAAAATATTAGTGAAAGACTAACTACTCAAAATATCTTAACATTAGGTAACAAAGTACTTAGTCCTTAAGGGAGGCCTTTGTCCAGCAGTGGATGTCCTTTGGCTGAAATGATGATAATATTAATGAAATAACAAAGTAGGTAAACAAAATAGAGGTAATACCTGTGGTAATACTGTATTAAGACAATTAAGCTACGCAATTTATTCGTCCTTTAAAATGAAATATTAATACGACGATTCTGTAAATGTTTGAAGTTTTCGAGTGCTTGTATTACACCTGTCTATAAGTGCTCCAGTAAGCGCGCACCTCGCCTCTTATCAAATGACACCGTTTGATATGCGTCTTTGTCACCTTATCTATCATGTCGAAATTCTTCCACGTATCACGTATCCTAGTCGCGTTTTACTGTACCTACATTACATCTACTACAGCATAATTTGCTTCAAGTCAAGCAGTTTCGGAAATCATACAACTGTTTCTCCTGTTTCTAAACGAGTGTTTATAAATAATTAGTGCAACATACTCATGTTGTGATAGTCTGAGTTTTGAATTAGTTCTACTAGCCTAGCATTCATAGCCCACATGATTCATCTTGAATAAGTAATTTCTAATGTGTCCAGATACGACTTTGTGAGTTATCTATCTGTCACATTAGATATAACGTAATAAAGGTGTATCTCAAGTGTAAACAATGCAAGCAGTGATTGTGACGGCGCCGCGGGCTGCAGATGGGTGCGCGGAGGCGGCAGCCCCGGCGGTCCGGGACTCCGGGCGCGGCTCCACATCAGCGCGGCTGCTTGGCCTCGTCAGCGCCGCTTATCGCCGGTGCCTTGCCGATTGGTGGACTGGAGTGTTTGCGCGACTGATACGCACCGCGGGGACCAATCGATTTCCCGTTCCATCGAATCTTATCACGATCATGGTGGACATTTTGTACCTCGTGCGTCTCTCTGATATGATATCTGGAGATATCATCGAAAGTATAAATATGGGCCCATCAATCGATCGGGTCTCTATCGAACTGTGAGCTGTGATTCTGATTGACTGTTTCGTCTACACGCGTGTTTTAGTGAATTTTTGCTCGATTCTGGTCTTCGTCTTTTCATCAGGGTAACAGGACAGACAGGTTTCATTTGAATTTTTCGGTTGATTTCAGTGTCGTTCCCGTTTATGTACATTACATTCATGCGCATAACTAAAACTCGTTTGAATTAGCGACTGTTTCTGGAGTGTTCTATTGCTGACGTGGCATTAAGATTCGAGGCAATAAAGCACCTTCGCCGATGATAATAGATACTTAATAATTATTTTAATTGTCCAAATGTTAAGCAACTGAGTGTCCCTGTTAATACAAAACGATTAAGATTACGTAATAACATATGGTGGTCCAATGGCACATGTGTTTGTTCGTTTCATGTGATTCGCAGGTCGCGCGACTCATGTGCGTTAAATTATCCTCTAAATATGCCATTATTAAATCGCTAGTACATTCGCTACAGAACCATGTAGGATCGTTGACGCGACAGGGAAAAGCGGTGTTCTTATCAGAGAACGTTAGCCGCACCTTTTTGAGCGGTGATAGCGAGCTGCGTGACTCCACTTCGAGCGCGCGCACTTCGATTGTCACACAGAACAAACACACTTCGGTCATAATTTGATAATATTAACAGTTTTTTTTATTTTTCAGAACATGGCGATACTACGAGTACATCACCCAAGGTTTCACGTCTGAGTTGGACAGGGGATCTTGACAGTTTAATGTTGAATGCTGCCAGATCTATCTTTCCAGCTCACACGTGGAGCCGCTTCGTTACGTGTTTCAGAAGCTCCTTCAATCAAGCCAAATGAACGAAGACATCAAGAAAATCACGCGTGAAGGATTAAGTGGAGGTGTGATCTCTTCACTTTTTATGCTTAAAGTGAGATTCAACTCCTCCAACTTAACCCCGAAACGCACAGTCAACGCAGACGAGGCGATTTACATACTTAAGTACTGTGTTAGTCTAGGTTTACAATTACATAATTATTATACGAGTAAGATTATTTATTTTACGTTGCCAATATTAATAAAAATTAATGAAATAAAAAAAAATCTCTCGATATTATTGTCATACCGTTTGTGTTTTATTTTAACAAACCACATAGCTAATATACAAATGTAGATCTTCTAAAAATTAATAATGGAATTAGTTGCATTAAAAATAACAAATACACATGAACAACACCATTACTTTAATTAATTGTCATTTGTATGAATGACGCCAGCGAGTTAAACTTTGGCGCCACTGTGCGCGCATGAGAGTATTGTGAGAGACCCAACCCAGCGTAGACCGGTCTGAAGTGCATCACAAATCAGTAAAAAAAATCACAACACCCAAAACAAAAAATGGGCAAAAAAATGTTGGTAACACCGGTGCGCTAAAAAAGCTTGCAAACTTCACGCACCTAACCTGCGCTGGACATCGACTCGTCCGTATCTCTAAACTCTGGGAAAATGTATATTGATTTTTCAAAGAAAAGTCAACCGATGTAACAAAACACCGTTCGCGAAGTGTTTATACGCGAATAGAAGCGCCGCGGTCGATGTGCAGTGTCGTCGAGATGGTGCGACGGTGTTCCTCGTCGCGTTTTGAGTGAGATCGGAGAGAGTGTTGCGTCGCTCGGCCGACGGCCCGGAGCCCGGCCGCGGCCAGGGCCTGGGCGCGCCATGGACGCCGGCGCTGCTGACCCGCTGCGAGCGGCCAGGCCGTGAGTATCGCGTCCTCCTGTTCCGCTTGCGAGCGGCGCTCCGCCCGCGGTCTTACGTCGCAGGATTATTTCGGTCCCTGTGAGCCCGTCTGATGTTGCGAAACGTCCCGTCCGCTCGGTTCTCGCTCAGGCGAACATTCTCTCGCTCGTGCAGCGTCACGGCCCCCGTCGCGTTGCGCCATTTCGAAACGGTCGCATCGTCCGCGAGCGCGAGCGAGGCGAGGACACAGCGACGTCGCGGCACCGCGGGCAGGGCGCCGCCGTCGATAGCGATCTGGCGGCGCGGCGGCCGAGCGTGACCGCCTCCGCTCGCAGCCCGAGCCCGCACCAGTCACGCCGCGGTGCCTCCCGTCCCCTGTATGAATGACTCGGACAGCACGGCCGGGGTCGTAAATCACAATCGTGTTTACAGTTTTTGCGGAGCGCACGAAACCTGTCGCGCTGTCCTTTGTCTCAGGGGCGGCGCGAGAGGCGCGGGCTCCGTCCTCGGGCTCGCCGTGGCGCTCACGAAACGCCCGAGTGAATTATGGCTAGGTGCATATACGCCATGCAATGCACTACACATACCTAACATACGCGCCTACCTATGTATAGCTACGTGCAGTGAAGGCTGCGAGTACCTACCTACTCAAACAAAGCATTTTGCCCACAAATCCATACTGATGGCCTCACACGGCCAGCTCTCGCGTTCTTTGTGAAATTTCGTACGACACTAGTGTAGGGGTGATGTCATGTTGTAAATAGTGGATTCAAAACATCTGTGATTGTCAATTGTTCATTTTAGTGTGTTAATTTTGAGGTTAGGTTGTGATTTGAGGCACAGGAGCTGTATCTAAGTGGACAGGAGGTTGTAATAGTGAGAAGAAGCATTCCAAGAGGACTGTGTGTAGATTTTTAGTGTTCAGTGTGTGCAATAAACTGTTGTGTGGACTCAGTGACAGTAGCTGTGAGTCGGGATGGTGTGTGTGTGAGGTTTGTTGTCTCGGCTGCAATCACAAGTGGTTATTGTTCATAAGACTGTGGTGATTAGCATTGGATGTGATAGTGTGTCTCGCGGAGTGAAGGTGATCTGGTGGTGGTGACTGAGATCCATGTGAACACAGACGGCCTCATGATCAGGTGATATTGTTTGTCCTTGTCACATTTCAAATGCTATTACATTATTATCATTCTTGCCATTAATGATAAATCAAGCATAAAAAAATAGTAAGTACTAAACAAATAATTGAATATTTACTTGGTATTCCAGGATACTATTATAATTTATAGTATGAGTGTTGTGTAACATGCATAGTTGGAGACATTTACATACTATGCTAATTTTAAGTTTGGTAAGTTCCATTGTTTTTCAAACATCAGAATAATGAATTTGTGGCATGCTAAATGTTGTAGTTAAACAATAAAACAGGTATTTTAGAAGACCTTTAATATAATGTTTTAACAATTAATTATGTGGTTAACTATTGCAAACTTTAACAAGGTACCTAGTGAAGTACTTAATTACATATATACCTATAGTATATTGGTTATATCCCCCTAGTGCCGCAGTGTACTTACCTACGGGGAAAATTATTGTAATATCCAAGGCCTATTGGAATCTGTGAGTGTCTTATTGAGCGCACTCAGGACAATTTTTGTTTTTAATATTAATTGTAGCACATACATGACATAATTATATTAAAAAACCTTTAACTTTTTAATTCCAAAGTAATTTATTGCAATTTACAAAGTTCTCCAATTGCAGCATTTTTTGTAGATATTTTTTGTTATTGTATTACCATGTTCACATACCTAATACCTTTTACTTACTGCATTAATATAATCTTTGTAAAGTTTTGTGTCAATTTGTGTTTATTATTAGTTTTTTACGAGCTATCATTTCTATTCAGTGACCAATATATGCTGAAAGTGTTTTAATGCTTTTGAATGTTTTCATTTATTTGCTGCTTTTTTTAAAATGGACTTCTTAATCATCAATTTATTTATCATCAACAGTTTATCAATGAATGTTTGGTTTCCAAACAGTGTCTCAGCAGTAACAAGCATGGGGGCTTTATAGCTTTAATCTTCAAATATGTACCGCAAATGTCTTACAACAGGGAACATTGACCCTGTTTTCATACAATTTATGAACTTGCCACTTCAGACGGATCTGCCTGAATTCTAATAAGTAATGTAAACATAGAAATGATTCATAGGCACAAAGGTTGATAGGTGATTGTAGGCACAGTGCCAAGTAGATATTTCCGTGTATATCCAACTGACTTACAACAAAATGTTGATATTTATTTAGGTAAAAGGTATTCAAGTTGAATTTGTTTTTGAAGTTTTGAATTTGTTTGTCCTTAGTGACTGCCACTGTCTTCACGCTTCATGTAACTCCACATCCTAAGGTTGCCCTTGACATCCTTAGGTATTTTATGCTGCTGTTCCATCATTGGTTTCATGATGATACGTCTTGCTTTTGATCAACATTTTACCCAACAGTATTGGGTTGCTGATAACTTGGGATCTATTTATTTCTGGCCTTTGGGATTTAAAAAAAATAAAATGATGTACATTTATTTTTCATTTTTTTATAAGGCTTGGACATAAATTCCTTTTTTTATACAAAGCATTTTTATGGCATGTAGTAAAATGAAACTTAGCAAACAAATGCAAGGAGTTTGCTCCAGTCCTCATATGAATATTTATTTAAGTAAGGCTTCTAATTTGTCGTCCTTGTTAGTACTAATGACAGTCTTGTACTATGTATTTGAAGACAGTAGACATGACAGTCTACAAATATAATACATAATTGATGACTGTGAGGCTCTGTACACTTGCTATGGAGGGAGCCAGGTTTCATTTCACCCTTTGAAGGGAAATAGAATTCATTACCTATTATGTTACATTATCATTTTTAATAGAAGGTCGTTATCTATATTTATTATCTGATTCTAAAAGATTGATATAATTATGAAATCAATCATTATTAAATTTGAGTCAATCCTTGATACTTTTTTATTGCCCAAATACCGAATACTTATTTGCTGGGGTTTTCAACAAAAATATTAGCCCAATAACACCCATGTTTTGTTATTTACAAAATCTTTGTGCTAGGCTAGTACCTACCTGCTATAACTATATCATCCAAAAACGGGATGTATTATCATGGATAGTGAAACCCAGCAGCCACTGCTATCTCAGTAGTATTGTATAGTTGCACGAATGCACACTATTGCGACACACGGAGAGTGCGTTTGGCCGCCATCTTTCAAAATTAACTCGCCGCAATACCTACAGCACGGCAGGCTCAGATCGGCAAATAGTTTACGTGTTCGAGAAACGAAGCTAAATGGTCTTCTATTGCACGTCTTCACACACGCAATATGGCACGTGGACGCTGATTGAAATACTATAAGAAATAAAGGGCTAATAGACTTGACTTGTGTAATAATAACAAGAAATTAGCGTAAAAACCTTTTTTAAATGTCACGTACGCGCAAAAAATATTAAACTCTACTATCACTGTTTCGGGAAGATTAAATATGTATAGGTCAATGTTGAGAAGCATTTAAAACTTTTAATATTGTTATTGATTCTGTTCACATCCTATCCTACTAATATTCTACTTTTCTACTAATATTATAAATGCGAAAGTTTGGAAGTCTGGATGTTTGTTACTCTCTCACGCAAAAACTACTGAACGGATTTTGATGAAACTTTATAGTATTATCAATGTTTGTAACCCAGAATAACATAAATAGGATATAATTTTTGACGATCTGTGACAAACTAAAACTCTTTTTTTAACCGACTTCATTTTTTTGGGCTGAAACAACTCTGGTGTCGTCAAAGTCAACAATCCGATCACAGATATTTATGACAATAAAATCGCAATAAGAAGCTCGTAAACGTGAGGGACTGTGAAACAGATTATTATGTAGGCCATAAGTTTTATTATGGAGCCGTAAGTTAAACAAGTCGCTAACATTTGGTAGACTGTATCGATAGCCCTAATCGGAACTATTATAATGTGTTAACGAATTAACTGGCTAATGAAGGCATACAACCTATGCTACAACGCAGCATTAACTTACAGATACAAGCTTGATTAGCTACATTCAAAAAATCGGAGATCGGCTTCTATTCTTTGATAGAGCTAAGCACTGCATAGTATACATACCCCATATCTTAAACCAAAACAATCGGACATAAAATAGAACTGATTTGTTTGGTTGCACAATTTGGGTGGGAAATAGTGCTATAAAATATGTCGCTGGGAGCTTCTGGTCTGGCCAATTACTAATATTTTATTAGACAAAGAAGTATTTGCAGTCAAAGAAGAGTATGCATGCTATGCACCCACTTTTTATTTTTACATCGAAGTTTGTATGTATGTATTTAATTGCTATATTTACTTCGGGAATAAATAATTTTAAAGAATAATATATCTTAGTATGAGTATATGCACTCAATAATACTCATTTTGTTTACCTCTAGGATTGAGACACGAAAGTGATTTGTGTTACTTGATGCAACAACGCCGCGCTTTGGTGTTTCTAGAAGAGCTGTTAAGATGGTATTGCGCGGTTTTTGATTGACTGTACGAGTCGTTCAAGCAACCAATCTCTGTATACATAAGTAGTAAACTAGTATAATATTAATAATAATAGGTAACGCACCAGTGAGTTCCCCGTGGTGTTAGCGGCAACGTCTCTCTATTAGATAGACCGTCTTCTTTGCTGTGGCAAAGAGCTTGTCAGTAAATAATTACGATTACCGTACTGTATAAATATTGTGTTAAAATATACTGCACATCTGAAGAGCAAAAACTTATGAGATATGATTGGTTCAGTAGTCAAACTGTAATAATACAATATTGTCTCTATGAAAACCTTAAAACTGTTAATCGTATACTACTTACACACAATTAAAATAATACGCTGTTCTACGATCTAACGTTGTTTTAGGGAAAATTCGGTCCCTTCTCTGACACAAACGCCCTCGCATTCTATAATCTTAGGGTTCTATTTTCCCCCTAACAGCGAGCAGGAAAACGAATCATAGGCCGTATGTTTTATACTATCAGGACTTAATATTCGCGGAAGCCGCTTTCAGCTAGATATAATTGGTTTTGTGTTGTCTAATTGTCTTAGTAATGAGTAAAATTGTCAAAACTACTGCGACTTAAACCATGCTGTATGAGTGCCACGAAAAAAACATTAATAACTACTATGTACTTACAAGTCAAGCGGCCACGACAGACTGCCAACCCTATCCTTGACATTTGACAGACGCGTATCACTCGCACTAGCTCAACTGTGCAGGATTACCACTCATTATTTTAAGCAGATTTAATTTAATGCTCATTCGCATTTGGTCTGCAGTTTTTTATAATCTTGTCTTATCACTTTCTTATCTAGTTTCGTAGTGTACTATCTGTTATAGTAAAAGACATTCAATTTCTTTTCCGTAGCTCCTTAGTAGATTACAAACACAAAATCTTTTGACTTTCTTCGCTTTAACCTTTCTACGCTAATGAATAGAATTCGCTGGCATGGTCGCTATATACGAAGTGTACATAGGTATAGCAAAGAGGTTGGTTAGGTGCTGTGCCGTTTAGTTGGAGTATACAAGGCCTTATATCCGTACATTCGGTTTCAGGACGAGGCGTTCCGCAGGGTGCTTTGTGTGGCTTGCCTCGGTTTTCCTCGTTCGAGCGATACTTGGCCGTGTTGCCTGCAGATAAGGTCGATTCTATTGTTGCCAAGCTAGATGCGTAGCTAGTCTATATCGGTTATACAGGCCAGTACTACCTAATTCTAGTGTGGTTGATGTTTTCTGACGATGAGCACGCTCCGAGTTTTCCTGAATTAGATCAATGTTTCACGTATTTTAGGCCGTAGCTCGGCATCGAAATTATATTTAATAGAGTCTTTGTCCTTAATACATACATCTATTTAAAGAATTGTCTAACTTGCACATAAATCTTGTAATTTTTCAACGAAACTCGTAACATTGGCAACCCTAACATATATACTTTAATTATATGTTAGTGTTTGAAGGTGATATGCGGCGCTCAGAATTCCGCTTAAGCGTGTAAATTCCTTCAGCTTGATAATAAACACTGCTTGTTCCACCAGAAACACAAAAAAGACGTTTCGTAAACAATTTACAAAGGACTTGAAAGTTTAGTTGGCTAGTATTGTAACTAATATACAATTCATCTTACACACGATCAAGTATAAAATTTAGATAAAAATATATCTATATTGCTGTTACATTCTGCTGATATTCAAGAAAATCAAACTAAATTTTCCTTTAATCATACCTAATCCAAGGCTTCCACTAAATTTAAAAGACACAATTTGTCGATAACTAATCAGTAGGTGTTAGGAAAAGGCCACCGTGCCTATTAAACGAATACTATCTAAATTGGTTCAAGAGATCAATTACAAAAACCAATTGTTTCCATTCAAACTAGTGAACATAGGCATTACTTACCTAACAACTAGTTTTCCTCTTCATTTAAAATTAAGCTTATGCAGCTAATGGATTAGTTTACGACGATAAGCGGCAATTAGTCGCAATTACTCGAATTAGAATGCAAATCTATTACATACGAGTAAGTGAAATTAACATATAATCATCTCCCCGCAAGCTTAGTTTCGGTGAACCAATCGCGTGGAACCGAGCCTTTTAACACGTTTGCTTTCCACGGGTCTATTTTGTTCTATTTCTGCTGCTGGGCATCTACAAATCAGTCCATGTTGTTTTATCCTACAACAGTTGGGACTTTTCTTCTTCTTCTTTGCCTGGCCCATTCCCATTTTATTTGAGGTCGACCCTCCTTATCATGCGTCTCCAGGGGCGGCTCGGTCCTGATTCGTCTCTCTGTTGACTTGGGACTCTTTGCGCACTTGCACAGTTGGAACTATTAAAGAGAATATTTTTAATAGAAGGCACTCGATTCACTCAACTCAGATCATCGATAGCAATTCGTCACGGGTAAATGGAGTTGGGCAAAGTCATTTACATGTTTTACTTATTTTATATTGGACAGCGGACGTGTTAAATCCAGTTCAGTGTATGTCGCCAGTTGCGGTGAAGGATGTTCGAGACTATGATGAAACCGCACGATAGTGCTCTTGCAAAACCTATCAAAGCAGCCGCCGGACCTAAAGACGCCGTAATGAAGGCTTCATGAATTTTCATGTCGCCAAAGGGCAGCAAGGAGACATGTATTAATGAACCGGTCGCGCTGCGAACCGCTCGGAAGTACAAGATATGACACACATTTTCTTAGTTAAAAAGGCATAATTTTAATATTGGGTTAAGTCTAATACTTGAAAACGCCTGAATGGTCACTGGCCGAAGTTAACAGGAAAAAATCCCATTTTAGGTCATTAAAAAAAGGTAGTGTCTTCATCCGACAGATTTGAGAAAAGTATTGATCCTCACTTTACTATTGAAGATTCCATAATCGTATTGATGCAAAATTATAGTATAGTAGACTCTATCATATTATTATTATAGACTTGCTATATTGGTTTCAGTCTCGCTCGTCTCATTATGCTCATGGACCTATAAAAAAAGGCGGACGGAACTCGCGCTACAACAAAACTGTGACGCAAAATTTTGGCGTTTGTCTATTGTGTGAGTGAATTTAGGGATGCCATGTTAGCCAAAACATTTTACCCATTTATTTTAAGAAAATCATAGATCGGCAGATGTTACTTGGAAATGTAGACAGAAAATCAAAAAAAAAATCAAAATCAAAAATAATAACTAAAAAGTCCTAAAATCATTATTAATTTCCCATATTTCGGGTAATTTTCCCACGTAAATAACTGAGAACACTGGTCTTTGACGTATTATTTTTTCGAGTGAATGACGTTTGATTTCAATTAATTTCAATATTTTAATGTCGGGAAATAAGTGATTGGATTATTATTTTGCCTGTGAAATGTGATTCCTTAATTTTTGTTTGTTCGAACAGAACGGTTTTTACACAATTTCATCACACAAGACATGTCATATTCGTGTTGTTTTTTCGCTGCTTAAATGTGTCAACTGTGTGAAGTTTGCACTCGAAGTGGTGTAACAGGGTGTGAATGTGTGCGTGCCGGCCTGTACGTACAGGCAAGCTGGTGTATCCTAATGTCACAGTATTTTGTTGATGAGAATCCGTCCGACTTTTTTTATAGGTCCATGATTATGCTGATTTGTTGTAAAGTAAATGTCTTCTGGGTGATGCACCTTATTGCCACCCTACACTACACGGTCGCTAGGCAAAGTAAGTAAGTCTAAAAGCGACACATGTCATCTGTCATGTTATTTAGTTTTTCTTTCATATCTCTCACGTCAAACTGTCTGACATTCTTAAAATTGACAGTTTCTTGCCTACTTTTCGATGACGAAGGGAGATCCGATGTCCCATGTTGGAAAGCTTGGATCCACGTGTCTCTTGCAATTCAAACAGAGAATATATCTCTGTTTGAATTGCAAGCATTGATGTGGCCACTTCTTGATTAAACATTGTAGCGTTTAGAAACGCAGGCTCCAGCAGTGGACCGCGCGGCAGCTGCCCGCTCGTGATAAGGTGTGATAAGCGCCGTGACTAACGCGCCACTAATCGGCGAGTCAATATCACGCGTGTTATCACGGCAACTGGGTCGACGACTCTCGTCTTGCATTGCACTCTTGCACCATTTGACATCAGACGACATTAAAAACAGGGAACGGCGCAATACGAGAGTGACCTTGGAATGAAAGATAATTCACAAAGAACCAGATGCAATTGTATTTGTGGCTGTTCGCTTCGTATATTTGTTTAAAACGTTCTGATTTGATATCGGGTCATTTTTGCACCACACTAGTTTCTTACTGTTCTATCAACTTAAACCGAAAGGTTTTCATAGCTAGCTAGCTATACTTACACGTTAAAGTTTCTAAATATTTTTAGCAAAACAGAGGCGTGGCGACCGCGAGACCTTCTAATTTACAGCGAAGCCACAACACAGCGCTCATAGGGGCATGCTGCGGGTACAAACCGCGTCACATACACCACACTAGAAAGATTAGGTTTTGCACACTATAAATATCTTAAATTGTTTAGATTCAGATGAAAAATAATTTTGTCCGTCTGTAAAAATCGTGAACACAACGACACACTTTTCAATTTTCATTCATGAAAATAATGAAAATTATAATTCGTATCGTACTCAACATGGGTAAAATTTTTGTTAAATTGTTTTTTTAGTACATAATATTAATCTTTATCCTGAAAATGTTACCTGACTACTAGAGTAGTCACTAGTCACGTACACATGAGAGGTCTGGGTGGATTGAACGATGTCTGAAAAACGGTTTCAAGCGTAGGTACGACGAACGGAGTAGCTGGTGCAGCTAGTGATTCATAAAGAAAATGATACTAGACACAATTACCAATAATTGATATTGGCCTCGTGAGATCCTGTCCACTTGTAAGTCTGACACCATTCTGAGACGCAAAAATCGCACCGCGCGCCTTAGCCTTCGGAAACGAAGCAAGCGCATACATAATTAATACTCATACACCTAAACTTTGCAGTCATAGTTCACATTCTAACCTCTGCGTGAGTTTCTTGTGGTAGTTGTCTATTTTTGGTGTTTGCTTATGATTTCCTATTTACAACTTTTACCTAAAAAAACGGAACTCGTTTATGATCACATGCGTCTGTCTACTAGCTCTAGATAACCATAATTAATTTGGTTTAAACATGTAGTTTGTTTACATAAAGAAGCACTTATTATGTTAATAGAGGTAACTTTTGGGGATCAGCTAGGAACTTGTAGCAAACTGAATTGCATTTGTAGCCGCAATTCCGTAGTGTTGCGGAACCCATTGCATCCGATTTTAACTTTCATTTGACCGTATGATTATTTGTGCAAGTTATAAATTGCATCTAAATGTGTGTACAGGTATTGTTCATACATGCGCGGCTCTACGGTTTCCTCTTTTTCGTTCGTTTATTTCGACTAAAGCAGGACCTTACAAGGCAGCTGATTTCATTGATAGCTGGTGCTTTTCGCTATAGAAAATGAGGTTTTATCTAGTATTTTTTATCGCCGCAGGTTGTGAGACCGGTTTTATGTAGATATGAAATTTGAGGTGGTGGAAGAAAATCGCGTCTAGCACAGAACTAGTCGGCACCGAATATCCCGAGGCGTCAGCGCGGACTTTTTCACGACCTACATGATCGCCGGATCGTGTTACCGTACCTACATAGCTCGTAGAGCCGCGTTCCTTACCCCGGCGGGGACACTGGCGGGTTAGGGGACTCATGCATATGCTACGCTTGGCCCTTGCCGAAGCACCTCCAACACTTAGACTACTCTTTAATTTATTACCTATAATGTTGCTCATATCATGTCAGATCATGCGATTGCTTCACAATCTTGTATTTTAGTTTATGAAACTAAACCGCTTATCATGTATGAGATTGGGTTTAGTAGAGATAGACATCTGGTAAAGGATAAGTAACGTGTGTGTTACTTCAACAACTGCGTACCTATCTTCGTTTTATTCGAATATACTAAGAATATTTCCAAGCGGATTAAATTGTAAACTCGCGCTCGCGTCAGAATTCACTTATCATTGCTTGGGTTAAGAGATCATCGCCGCGTGCTGTAGGCAGAGCAGCTCCAGCCGGCGAGAGCTAACGGGACGCGTAGCGGTTCATCGCCGATGTTCTGGACAGGGTGGTTTCAGAACTTTCATAATCGCCTAACTGTTTACGTTACATTAACATTTTACTGTTGCTGATTAATATTCCACCGCTTTAGCGCATTCCGCCGCTACAGTAACACGTCCCATTACGATATCGGGTATTTTTTTCAATTGCACAAATGACATGACCGCTTGGGGACCTTGAATAGTATCTTTGTCTTTACGGGCCACAAACAAAGTCACCATTTACTAAATAAATATAATTTGCATCTGTAATGAGGCACATACATCTCAAGGTTAAGCATAGCAGGCATCGCCAGTCCCCGAGTGCCTTGAAAGGATGCTTCATTTAGCGGGTAATAAAATATGCATGTCCTAGTGTTATCTTCAATGTTGTGGTTTGGGTGCTTTGTATTGCATCATCTACTAAATTGGTTCGCAGGAAAACTAATGAATTTGGAAAGCCTAATTGCAAAATTCTGCGTCGTTTATTTACCTATAGATGACTTTTGGCGTATGTTTGTTTCGTTAAATGTAAATATCGTTGGTAATTCGTTTCATGTTCATAACGGTTGGTTGTAAGATTCCTTTTGCTTTTCATACAAGTGTCTAGTCCTGTGTCGTTTGCCACGAGTTCGGTTCAGTCGGATTAGTCTAGCTCCGGGTGAGCGCCGCTGCGTCCGGGCCCCGGCCGTAGCGAAGGACGCACGATGCTGTATAGTTCAGGTCATGGACGCCTCGCTCTCCCCCGGGAACACGGTTGGCGTCTAACCAGATCGATAATTTTGGTATAGGTCATACGGGACACGCTTTTCGCAGCCAGCTCCCAATTAAGTGTGGAAGAGAGGAACAAAGAGTTGTGGTAAACGCCTTTTTGGAGATAGATACAGCACTGTTGCATAGCAAAATCCAGTTGGGGCGTGGAAGTGGCGACGTCAATCAATGGACATACTTTTACACTCGTAGATAGAGGTCACAGTTCACTCAGCACAGTTCATTATTCATAGTGTATGGATTTTTAACTCTGTTTTGCGATTAAACGCTCTGATATCATTTCAAAACAAGTTTTTTCTGGAGTTAATCACTTTTCAATATCAGTATTGAGTTAATTTTAGCTAAAGAGGAAGCAAAGAATACATATAAAAGTTGATTTAAAACAATTAAAAACCTTACGGCAAACTCTTGAAGCTAAGCTCTTATTACAATTCCTTTAGTTCACAAACAGCTTATGAAATCAAACAATTACGTAGAAACAAAAAGTAATATAAAAAGCTTAACTTTCAAACGACGGGCAACACGGGCGATTGCCATTGCCAATGCTTTAGTTGCCGTTTGTTCTGACTATCTAAAAAAATCATAATAATATATGTATTAGTAATCATGTTACTGCACGTGCTCATTAAACTAGTTTTTGTCCCAGCAGGATTCGAATTTGCTACAGGTCTGGTTCCATTGTTTGGTCTATCCCTTTAAAAAGATTTTGCTCCAAAACAAGAAACAGATATGTCTATGGTTCATTTCATCGTTTACATTTATTCACTAAACTCTGAAACTAAAAGTCTGTGTAGTTACGAGAATATTTCTCAATAGTGTATTTTCTCCTTATTGTATGAAAAAGGCAAGAGCAATGTGTGTCACTCGAAACTTTTGTCCAATAAAGCATCCGTAAACAATTTCACAAAGTTCGCATGTTAACTTCAAGTTCAATGTCGCAGTATTGTGTATTCGCTTCCCACTGCGCCCAAAATGCCAAATAACCAGAACTCGTAAAAAGATACTGGGCCGTAATCACATAATTAACCTGGCGTTTTTATTGTTAACGTAAATGAAATCGAAGCATCACAATTAAACGATTAGCATGCCACGAGTTCATTAGGCTAACGATCCCGCGGAATTAAATTAACTGGCGAATTATAAAAACAAACATCAATATGTAATTACTGCCATAACGTGCTGGTAAGCGACATTATTTACATAGTTTCATAAACGTACTACTTGTTTACTATATCGGGTCCAATAATAGTCGGCAATAATTCAAGTGAGCAGTTTTATGAATGGAGCCGTTGAATGCGCCGTTTATGTTTATTACATGTAGCATAATGCGTCCGATGAATGCTTAAAATAGATAGGTCCGATCAGCTGATGCGATCGTCTCGCGGCCGCGCTGGTCGGATCAATTATTCATGGAACAACACTCGTAACTGCTGACACCAGAGGGTCTGCCGGCACCACGATGCCCGTATTTTTGGCTCTACCCGTCTCTCTCGCGCGTTCCGAGTAGCTGACGTGAGCGAGAGCGACAAGCAGAGACGGAAATATGGAATTCGCGTTGCGGGTGGACCCGCTGACTCTCAACCCTTCGAATTCGGGGAATCCCAATACGGTGTTTGTGTAAACTTTTATGATCGAGACACTCGTAGTCGTAGGTTAAACGTATGCAGGATTGATGTTATGGATTTGATTTACAGTTTAAGGTTTTTAAGCGGCTTTTTATACAATATGTTTCCTGAACCTCACACACAAATTAAAGTTAACTTTATTATCTTATCGCTGTTATGTAAATAAATATTAAAGAATTGACCATGTGGTTTGTTATTAATTCCTTTCTGTTGAGTATGAATTATATTGATTTTATTAAGTAGACCGAGTAAGACCGAATATATTGGCGAATCAATCTCAGTCACATAATATACGTATGACATGTTAATTTAAACATAATTTGATTGAATTATGCATTACAAAGCACCATTTAATCGATATTAGTCGGTTGATACGGATCTATATGCAGCTGCATAATGAAATCAAATTAAAATCTTTATTGCTTGTCACACGGATGTAAGATGACAATCGTTCAACCGTCGAACTGTAGCGTGTAGTACTGTTCCTCCCGGTCATCATCAACAGCCCTTTACAGTCCACTGCTGGACTATGAGCCTCCTCAACTATAGTGGAGGGTTTTGCCATAATCTCCACGCTTGGCAGGCGGGTTGGAGATCGCAGTTTAAAAGATTGATGTTTTTCAGAGAGCGCTGCTGTCCATTCTCTGTTTGATGTGTAGTCCCTAAGTCGCCTCTTACGACACCCGCGGGAAGAGTAGGGGTTGGTGACAAATGTATTCTACTCTGTCGTCACCACACGGCTTCCCGGTCACCTTTGAGTATTCCTATCTAACTCGCACCGTCGCCGTTTCAGGGAGGAGGGCGAAGAGAAGCCGAAGCCGACGGAGAACCAGGACGACGGGTACGAGACGAGCAACAGCGGCGAGGCGGCGCGCCGCAAGCCCTCCAGCGCCGAGGGCTCCCCCGCGCCGCCCGCGCCGCCCTCGCCGCCCGCGCCGCCCGCGCCCGACCCGCCCGACGCGCCGCCGCCCGGCGCGCCCGAGCCGCACGACGCCCGCGACGCGCACGACGCGCACGACGCGCACGACGCGCCCTACGAGCCGCTGCTGCGCGCCTACCCCGAGCCCGAGCCCGACTACCGGCACTTCGAGCCGCCGCCCGCGCACCCCGCGCACCACCCGAGCCTGCCGCACGTGCCGCACCACCAGCCGCACCAGCCGCTCCAGCAGCACCCGCAGCACCCGCAGCACCAGCAGCACCAGCCGCACCAGCCGCACCCCGACGCGTACCACCACTTCCCCTTCCCCAAGTACTCGGAGCCGTACGGCTTCAAGCGCGAGCCCGAGGCGCCGTACGACATGAGCCAGCACCACCAGCAGCACTACGGCAAGCGCGACGAGGAGATGTACAACGGCGTGAAGCGCGAGTGCGAGGACCCCTACTCCTTCGTGGAGGAGGACGCCATGTGCGCCATGATGGCGCCGCACGCGCCGCACCTGCACGACGCGCACGCGCACCTGCTGCACGCGCCGCACCAGCAGCTGCTGCTGGCGCAGCCCAAGAAGCGCGGCCGCAAGAAGAAGATCAAGGACGAGAACGGGTGAGTTGCACACTTCATTCACTGACTCACTGTTGGCTCGTGAGCAGAGGAGGCGATCACTCAACTTTGGCTCGCAATTCATCCGTCAAAATGTTATTCCTATACGCTCTATGTAGCGATGGGCTCCTCGTCTCCTCTTATCACGATAAATATTATGTTTCGTGATTATTTTTTAGGAAATTTGATCTTAATTATTGTGGCTTTTGCTCCTTCTTGTCGTATTGCTGCTAAAAACAATTATTTTCTAAAGAATACTCGTATATACCTAGATACCTACATCGAATTTCAATGAATAGACTACATATAGCAAAATTGGTATGATTTTGAGTTGCAAACACGTATAAAGCGATTGGCTCGCAATTAGCTTTCTTTATCGCGCGAGCCGCAAAGGAGGGCCTTTATCTACCAGCGTCAGTCTTCACGCAATCTATAAACCTGGGTGTCTTTAAATTGTTAATCAACCGATATTTACTATTTCGGTTTCCAGTAGCGTCACTTAGTCTCACGTAAAAAATTTTCATGCTTCAATACTGATAATATAAAACAATATAACGATTGGTTAGATTTTTCAAGCAGTGTATCGGGTCGGTATAAGCGGTTCAACGTCAGAACGTCCCTTAATTACTGAAACTTGGTTGAAAATGTGATTTCAACAGGTTACACAAGCCAACACATTGCAAAAACGGAATCTGAAAATAATAATAACACCAAATAGATCTTGTTCCACGGTACATTGAACTCTGAACATTAGAAATACACGCGGCCTTACGCGAGTAGTGTTCGAAGAGCACCCGGTTCGAGAGTTGGGTAACAAAAATTGGGGTTCGCCACAGTTTCACCGTCCACAGTCCACACACATTCGGCTTCAAAATAACTGTTGAGCTAATTGTTTCGTTAAGAGCGTTTACGCCGTTTGGCGCAAAAACAGTACTTTTTCAACTCGTTACAATCATTAACCAGTAATACTACAAATATGTTATAGGCATAAATAGTTAGGCAATTTCGTCGTCTAAATAGTTAATTGAGAAAATATTGCGATTAGTTGAGTATTCAAGAATTATATCAAGATAAGTCCACACAGGTTTTGTAAATTTCCACTTTAGCGTCAGTTTACAAGCTGAAATTTTTATAAAAATACTGTGAAAACGATTTAACAAACATTTATATCCTATAGCATAGATCCTTGGGCAAATAGTTATCTGAGAAAATTTTTAGATTTAAGCATTTTACAATAAGAAATCACAAATTAAAAAAAAAACCTTTGATAATTTACTATTTGATAAAGAATTTACGTATTTATTATTGATTAGGACTAATGTATACCATTATTTGTAATTATAGAGTCGGTGTTGCAAGATTTGAAGATTTTATAGTTTCTTTGGGCTGTCACTTGACAGCCTGGCACACTTTTACGATGGTGGATCAAAGTATTTTGGTTTGACTATAGAGCGTGAGAACACGCACACAGTCATAATTATTTTAGTGTGAATAAAAATAGCATCGAAATTACCTAAACTTGACATGCCACGCTAGACGTAAACGCTCTTAACGAATAGTGGAAAGTCAACGTTCGCGCAAGTCGACCGTGGCAGCGCGCTAAGGCGAGATTTATCGATCTCGGTGACAGTAAAAAGTGTCGGCGGTCCAGTGCAGCACGCAGGAGCACGCCGCGCGGGCTGCGGCCGAACGCCGAAAATACGCATTTCGGCCACATAATCGCACAATTAAACAACTGTATTAAACTTTAATTAGATACAATTAAATGAATCATGTAAAAAACAATAATAAAAACATATTTTAATCAAAAAATATTCATAAATATAATAAAACATTCATTGCCTAACATTTTGACAACTTAATTGAATATTTGTCTTGCAAGTAGATGCACTTAAACCGAATAAAAGAAAAAATGGGTGAGAAAATGTTGACAAAATACAAGATTTTGCACTACCGCGGGCAAAGTCGCGGGTTTCTTTGGATAAATATTTTATAAGATCTACATATAAAATCCAAAAGTTAAGTAGTTTCGGCCATTTGATTATTCATTGCAATTTGCAGCTTTGATATATGCAGTTATTTACGGTTTCATTTGGATGCATTAAGGCAGTGCGTTATAAAGATATTACATGTACGATGCCGTTTCTACTTCCTACAAAATTTTACCAAATATGAACGAAAAAATATAGTTATGACTTCAATTAGATATCGGCCGGCCGTATCAAAAACAATGCCAATAAGTAATAAGTGTATTTATATCAACATTCATATTCACAATATTATGTAGTTAAATATTAATACGGTATTTTGAATTTAGAGAAACTTGTGTTTCAAAATAATGTAAATTCACGTTAGATACTTCCGAAAAAGATTGTAGAAATGTTAGTAGTAGTAAAATGAAAAGTTCATCTCAAAAAACAAAATGTAAGATAAATACAGATAAAGCGCGATGAGCCGATTGGCGGGCTTTCAACTCGTTCATTCAAGTAGTACCTGACAATGTAAATATTATTGTAATAATAAAAGCAATATTTCATTCAGCCGGTGTTGTAGCAAAAACTAATTCATTCCTGGTTGCGCGATCCTCGTGTGCGCCACGTGCCGAAAGTGCACTTGTTGATTTAAGAATTTGCCCGTTTATTTGTTTTATCGTATTGTTAGTAAATAATAAAAGTGCCTGTAGTATTTTTATCTCGTGCGCTTAAATGCCATGTGTTGTAGACTGGCGTACATAAATCACGATATCCACTGAGAGTATCTGCTACTGAATCAATTAATTAAAATCGACGACCACGGTCAAGGTGACTTCGGTTGCCAACTGAGGTTCGCCCTTGAGTGTTAGGCGTAATATAGGGATTTTTGTAATACAAGTGTTTTAGGAGTATGTTAAATTGAAGATGACATTATAAATGGGGTTTTAATACGCGTCTGGTATTTGTAGCTGCTGAAAGTTTTAGAAAAGTGTATAAATAGACCAGGGAAGTGCATTTTCGGCCTGACTTGTAAAAAAACCACTAGTTGGTAGCAAAAGTGCTTGGCACGCGGTGCAATGCGGTGTCGTAGGTATATTCGTAGTCTCAAAATAATATTTTAGGATGGCATTCACATTCTTGTCGTGCATTTGTGAGTTCCAATCTGCAGTGCATTAAGAATTTTATTGTACAATTGGATTCGTTCATGACAGCATCCTACTAGGTTGAGTGAGAGAAAGGTAGAGCCAACAATTCTCAAGCAGAGTAGGGTTTCTGGCGCCGGTAACCTTTTTCACGTGAGGCTCCGCACGTGTGCAATATCCGTTGTGCAACTAAGATGCCCCTATGCGTTTGACCCCAGCAGTCCCGCGGTAGTGTGGGGCTAGTGTCGGGCACGTTGGTCCAGCGGGGTGGTGTGCGTGCGGTGCAGTGCGACACAATTAGTGCGTGCGGCCGGTGACCCCGCCCGAATTAACGCGCGACCCACTTGCCGCGTGGAACCACCGTCGTCATGTTACGTCACTATTCCTTAACATCCACGTCATGAATGCCTATAATATGGCACCCCTGGTACGTCATGAAGCACCTAAAATCTGTTCAGGAAAGTCGTAAAATAACTGGCGCATCATTCGTCAACCTACAATTGTTACTACATGGTATACCTGGTTGAAATAGAGTTGCCCCTGAGAAGCTAAGGAGTCTGCTCGTGTAAACTTATTCTGACGTTCCGGGTTAGGCTCTGATTGATCGGGAATTCTAGAGAGCTATTTCTTCTAGACAACCCAAGAAGTTTTAAACAGTTGCTTCTCGGATCAATTTATCTTAAAGCTACTGGCCTATGCTTGGGCTGTCTGGAAGAAATCTTAATAGGTACACGAAATAAGATAGGTAATGTCTATTTTAGAATGCACACCGCATTCGGTCTATTCGATTGATAGAATTCAGGCTCGCGTTGCTGAGATGTGGTTCTAAGAACCAAAACCCACGCAAAACACAAATGGGTTGGAATGGAACTCAAAATTATTAAAAAAATGTTGAACGTTAACAATCGTATAATGCTCGGAAACTTTGAAAAAATAAAATAAAATAAAGACAAGTCACGTATTAAACTCCAAATTAAAATTATTTATTTTGAAAAAAGTTAATACTTACTCGTAAAGAAGTAAATTGCATACATAATGTGCTTAGAACTTCAACCACGTTTACTACTTTACAGTCAAGTAAACTAAAGTCAGCTGGCAAAAATAATATAATGCAATACAGGGACAGGTGGCTTGATGGCGTAAACCTTGCCTATATTGCGGAAGTACCATTCTAGAGCAGGTTCATTTGGAAACCTAACTATTCGTGACCTAACTTAGGTCTTTTACTAAGATGTCTCACACTTAAACCTTTGTCGTTTACGAATTGATAACCCTCACAAAAACGGCCCGACTGGCATACGAGTTGACCACGTGACTTCATAAATATTCCATTTTTGCAATTCACTTGCAGAACGCTAAAATGCAAAACTACATGACTGTTACAAGTTATACACAATATTTTAAAAGTAAAACAGTTGTATAATCCTGCGTTTCCACAGTTATATGAACAGATCCTTCACCATTTGTATTTTTGGTTGTGCGGCGCGTGACGTCATCTATTGCGTCATACTCCCGCACCTATAACCTGTTCGATGAAAGTGCACAGTAAACTTGAAAGCAACTTGTTATACAAAAATAAATACAACAACATAAGCACCAGTCACTTCTTCCTATTTTTGTGAACAAACCATACAAGACATCTTCCGCTAGAGTAATAACAGTCATTTATGTCAACACGATTGTCGAATATGCAGTAATAGTTGGAGGCTAGTGTTCGGTTTTTCTGGAGTAGGTAGTATGCTTTATATCTATCCATTCTATTAGCCTGTAACGACCTAACGATTGGTCACGACATGGATCGAACTCAGGTCAGTGTGACCAGGAGGGGCGACTCTCCTACTACTAGACCAAGATTGAAATTTGTTTTCCGTACTACTCGCATTCCTTCTCCACAGATTTTAGAATTATACTATAGTTATTTGTAACCAATAATATATCTAGGAAAGCTACAGACAGACTTTTGAATTTTTGCGATAGTAACTACCATCACTATAATCGAAACAAATGGTCCCTTCTGAGAGCTAGTCGCAGGAGATTTGATAAGTACCGTCTCTGGTGACAGTGCTGCCGAAGCCGGGTCGCGTCACTAGTGTACTTATTTAAACTTGGTCGGATTTGCATGCATGGATGGGTAACGCCCTATAATTAGGTGTCCATAAATAATAGGTGCAATTTGCGTTACGTACAACCTCGCCCGCCGCGGCCGCTGCAGCGCCTCGTAATTAGTGCGTCCCCGGGGTCAATATTTACACAGGCCTGGCCGTGGCCTTTTGTTTCAGCGGGACGCACATAGACTCTGTACATATTTTATCGACATCTGAATAAAGGGGCTGGCCGTCAGTCAAGTTAAGGAGAATTTAAGCACTAACGGACGCTCGCCACTGCGTCCGTTAAAGTTATAGCCTGTATAAGGTGCAACAGACAGAATGGCTAAAACTGAAACAGTATAAATAGATCTCAGGTTAGAACACTACATGATTAGAATTTACGTCAAAAATTATGCAGTACGACTGTACCTACAGTTTCCAAGGAAATCCAGATCAGAATCAGAATCGAATCCGGGAGCTCAGAATACGTTCGGCCAGACCCCTTGCCTCCCGCGCGTGATTCCGTCCGATGTTATCGCCTGCCCGCTCGCTGTTGCATAAGATCGATTTTGTATGCCGTACCCTGGTTATTCTTCCGGAAAGTAGCAATCAAGAGACAAATATGTACTGTTAATTTTCAGATAATTGTTTTTTAATTCTTGTTTTGCATTTATAATGTTAAATAAATACTTTTCATTCATTTCAAGTGAAATATCATGTTGGAATTGTTTTTTAAATTAATTTTAGTGTTTTGATTCAAAAATACACATTTAAAGCTAATTCTGTCCATAAATCATTATAACTGAGCGTTTTGCGATATAACTAGTTAGCACAAACGAGGGTTTTCCTTTTAGGCGCTGGCAAGGGCACCGGATTGCAGGCTCTGGCGCGAGGGCTCGCGATCGTTGCTCGGCGGTTTCTGCGTCCTTGCCACTGACTGCGCGCCTAAAGGGCATAAGTACAATGGGCTCACGTCGAGATTGTTCGCTTTCACTGTCAGAAAACTGAATATCATTAACGCATGATGTGTCTGATTAGTTTAACTTTAAAATAAAATCAAATATAAAAAAAAAACTGCAAGAAAAAAGACAGTTAACAGTTGTAAATAACCACCCAAGTTCGAAGTGCACCCGTGTGCAGACTGCAGAGGGTTCAATTTGTTTGTTTTAATTTAGTACAATATTATTTCAATTTTTACTTTAAATTCGAGTCAGTCAATTGAAATTTCTACTGATACATTCCGGGGTTGACTATCTTTCAAGTTTTTAGTTGAATACACCATTCTAGAAAATAGCCTTATGTTTATATTTAAATATTCTAACGTGCTGCCCATACCAGAGCATGAATCCGTTTCATAAGACCTCGGTCATAAAAACCTCGCCAACGAACGCTATGACTGTGAGCTTTTTCCTTGGCCAAAGGCTGAGGTGTGCCACAGCGCAGACGTTCAACTTTTTGTCCGGCGGCTCGCACGGGTGCGCCGGCGGGCGGCGGCGGCGGCGGCGGCGGCGGCGTGGCGCGGCGAGGGTGCGGACGCGCTGTCACCGCGCGGCCTTCGCCGGGTTGTTGCCCCCGCCTCTTGCAGTTAGGTGTAATAAATTTTCGCAGGCCGTGCATCGCGTTAATAGCCTGCCGATTATACCGGGTGAATCCGATCTTGGATTGAGTTATTAATAGGATCATTGGAGGATTAATGACTTCCGAAATAAGTACGATGCTTTAAAAAAACGAGCGGGATAAAATATGTGCTGATCGATATTACTAAATCATTAGTAACGAGATCGTAGAGCCGCTAATAAAGATACATATAATTTTATAGGCATAACATAAATTCACCATTTTTTGCCGTAATTAACCGATTTAACTTGGAAATTATAGTGTCAAAATATGTAAAGGTGCAGCGAGACTAAGCCGCCTATTTACAAAACAAAAATTAGTATTATGCGTAATTATTTACATTATGCCAAGATATACCTAATATGGCTAAAAATTTTATGTAAGTTAAATGGATAGGGAACTGAAAAATAAAAATATATTTTTCGTTAGTAACACCCAGAAATGATGATTGTGAAATGGGAGTCATAACCTCGTAAGACCGAAGAGTAAATTGTGTCGACTTCTAAGTATCGCCGAATGTGCTTTCAGAAGAACGAATAATTTGAAGTAGTAAACGCCGAGCACTTCGAGTAAAAAAATTTCTATGTTAGAGATTTTCTTTTGCGTTCATATTTTCAGGGGCCCTATATAATAGTGCATAGAGCTTATTTTAGGTGAAAAATATTAAAAAAATGTTTTCTCTTAAAAGAACATTCGGTATTACAGACTTTAAAAAGGAAAAGTAAATAAATTGTATTTTATACTTTTAAGTAAAACATAAATGTAACCTTCTTAATAAATTAATACTACATAAAGATACAATAACGATATTAATAAATGTAACTGAAAAGGAACAACGGTTTTAATTTTATTTAATGTTTCATATTTAGTACTTTTAAAAGTACTATCGGTTTTATAACATACACTAATGATAGGTTAAAATGTACAAGAAGTAAAGTGAATATTCATGTTAATTATAATATTTACTAAACTAAAAATCAGAACGTTCTCATGGTAAATATTCTCAATCATATCATAATTTTAAAAGTCCAATACTCAATCCCATCTCAATAGAAAAAATATACAAAAATAAAACTTTCACCATCAAGACCGAATGTTCCTTGCAAAGAACTTTTATTTTTAAACTAAAAAAAATCTTACAAAACTACTTCAAATTGGGAAAAATAATTTTTTTGCTTGTTTAGCAGTATTTTAACTTAAATTATACATGTCACTTTTGCAATTAAACTACGTTTACGTGAAGAAAAAAAATTAATCGCACATCATGTCTTCTTGGACGAACCACCTTGTCAAAGAAAAATGATAATTTGACAGTGACATTTTGTTTTTTTTATATTAATAAGTTCGGATACCTGATTTTGAATACTTTAAGCCATAGACTATCACTCTTTTCTTTCGATAGGCGCGAATTTTTGAACTTAAATTTATCGCTAAAGTTTTAGTTCCTCTGATGGCACATCCGGCGATACTTCGAAGTCACCTCCGAAAATGTCTCGGCGTTACTGACTACAAAGTTTCAGTTCCTTCTGAGGCACATCCGGGCTTACGAGGTTAAAATAGATAGCTTTTTGTTTTGTTGTACCCTGCTTCAATGCCAAAATTATAATTATCCGCATGACTACAAGATTTCATAATTGCATTTTTCTACGTATACCTATTATTAAAAAATATATCATTAAATCATATCAACATCTCATGAATTTCAAGTCGAAAGGTTTTGCAACCCACGCCACGGCATAGACCAAATGCAAAAATACGATATCACACATTAATTAATATAGTAAAAAAATATAAAAGTATAACCACCACTTAAAACTTATGAATTCAGTAATTTCGCAGCGTGCTTTAAAAAAAGAAGTTTTACATGTGATTACAAAACGATTTACATACCCCCTAGGTTAGACTGTCATGTGAACAAGAGCTAGCCCATTAAAATAGCAAAAAAAAAATCAAAAATTATGTGCACCCTCCGGGGATTGCCACCCGGCCTAATTTTAGTTCTCATAGATCCGATAAACATCCAATAAGAAGTTAATTAGCGATGTGCATGCGTAGCGTGCGAGCGCAGCGACAATGCGCCGCGAATGGAAAGTGTCGGAAACTTATGCAATAGCTTTTCTTGGCTGCTGCGGTGCGACCACGGCCAGCGCGAACATGGCTGCTATCCTTGTGACACACTCCCGGTTTCTTGGAAGAAACTGGTATTCGTATCACAACTGCTTGCTATGCCCTTGCAGGGTGCATGTGATGCGCTGTCCTACCATTCACCAACTATCAAACCACATGTAATGCAATGCAATAAATGATTTGATTTTGATTTGAAACTTGTCGTTTTACAAAATTCCAGACTTTAACGCCGAGATCTTTCTCAACTTCCCTTTTTTGTTCCTAATTAGCATTTGCGTGCGTTTCTGCTTAGAATTTTGTTATTTTATAGGGTTCTGTATCTTAAAGAGAGGACGTGAACATTTTATAGATCACTAGCTTTCCGCCCGCGGCTTCGCCCGCGTGGAATTTTGTCTGTCACAGAAAAACTTTATCACGCGCGTCCCTGTTTCAAAAACCGGGATAAAAACTATCCTATGTTCTTTCCCGGGACTCAAACTATCTCTATGCCAAATTTCATCAAAATCGGTTGCGAGGTTTAAGCGGGAAAGCGTAACAGACAGACAGAGTTACTTTCGCATTTATAATATTAGTTGGGATTTCTTCACGAGTAGGGACTTTGCCACTTTTCCCCAGTAACGCGTAGAGGTATCAAGTTATAACTGTTATAAAATACCAAATTCTACCATCCCTTCGTATAAGGTGAGGGGTACAGAATCTTCACTGCATGAGTACGACTCGTACCGCTTTTTTATTTAAATGCACCGTGAATCACTCGGCACTCTGTGATAAGTACCACTTGGGAACAGTGTAGGTAATTCGGTCCCGTATGCTTACATAAATTTCTAGAACTACGGGAATATACGTAGGTATTCTAAAACTTTACATGATTTAATGATGACAAGCAAGATAAACTATCAATTTTAATGGAACAATAGTGTACAATTGATTTGCCATCAAATGTGTCACTTAGATCTTGAATTGTTCGTTATTTAGTTCCGGCGTAAACCAAAATGCGTGTGCAGAAACGATGTCCAAGCCACTTTCTTCCAAGTTCAGTAAGACCGTAGTCCGCGCGTAAATTCATCAGGAGAAAACGTTGTGCGCGCGCATCGCAGTGTTTACGTCGGCGGGTATTTCGGTACCGGAACCGATGCCGCACTATCGCTAGCCAAAAATCCCAGCGAAATAATCGGATCAAGGTGGAAATGGACTAGACGAAAGCACCATCAGATATCAGTAGATAAACAAATAAATCGCACATTCTTCTGCCTGCATTCCCTAATGCAAACCAAAGCATTGAAGCTATGACTGAAAGTGCTCGATTACAGAGTTAGTTTGCTCCATTAAACGCACTGATTTAAGCATTTTAGGTCGTTACCAACATCCTCATTTGATTCGCTTAAAATTAGTTAAACTCGGAGATATGTTTTATCTTTTCGCCATCCGAAATGTGATAATGCATGCATTCACACATTTCATCAAGTCCCATCTCATCCACCGTCGCCTTCTCGTCTAACCACTAGTATTCACACAGTCATCATACATTCCGTCATTTTCAAGAAAAAACTCATTGGTTCACTAACCTCTGTGATACGTTCTCTGGGTACTCCACCATCCTAGTTACTTCTGATAAATTTCGTTTCGGGTCCCAAGGTGCTTTATCCTCTTTACAAGAGCTTTATTTCAAGTACATCTCGGCTACACCCTGGGGACATTTCGTATGCATATGCTCTAATAATAGAAAAACACTCATGACTTTTTTGGGATTCGTAACCGTGTTACAGGCATCTTTCTTAGAGTATGATTGAATGAGGGTTTTCGCGAATGAAAGATCCGCTAGATGGCGGGACGTGGATGTGGGGTCTGACTGCTGCGTGATTGGTCGATTTTGACATATCTGTCAATGTCATGTCAAAAATAACCAATCATGCAGCATTTGGACCTCGCGTCTACGTATTGCCATCTGGCGGATTTTTCATTCGCGAAAACCCTCATTGGATGTAATACTTGAGCATCTAAAAGTTTGATACATGAACTCATTTACATAAATATTGTATTGCAATAGTTAAGGTGAGGCGACAAGCTATCACTGGCCTAAATTTAACAAAAGGAGATGAGTTTTATGCTGCCAGTAATCACGCAAGCGGTCGTCACACGACACAATGGCACGACAGAAGTTATCGAGCTGTGCTCGTGGTTGTGCCCACGCAGAGAGCGCTCCTGTGCCGGGAGCAGGTGCACTCGCGGGCTCGAAGGAAGCTGCTCCATTATCTATCACTAGCATCAGTACATTATAAGCTCTGACCTCACTTATGTCTGCAAATCTAAATACACCAATCTCAGAAATTTCTATAGGCATTTTAATAATGTTTTATAATTAGATAGATTCGTTTAGTGTAATTCTCACCGGTGCAAAGCCAGGTGGATTGTTAGGCCTAAATGGAATTCTTCTCGCATAAATCCCATGAGAACTTTGATTACCGACACACGAACAAGCGCAGGTTTCTGCAAAAAGACAAACTTGCAAGCGGTATCTTTTTTATGTTGACGCCGATCAATAAAATATCTCGATACAACTTTAGGAAGTCTGTGCCAAGTAATTTGCATTGATTTGTTTATTAGCTTAGGTAGAACCCATAAGTATTTTTTGTCCACGTTGTAAAGGTTTCACGTTTTGTTTTTAGTGACCAATTAACACTTAAAGTGATTTGATTCATTTCTAAAGATATCTTCGTCGGTTGCATAAATAAACTCAAAGGAAACGACTGCGATTTTTTCACACAAGTACGGGCAGAGTTCATTTAGATTAATTTTCATTTATTCACTAGATCATATCTAGCGAACGCTTCGTTTTTTTTTATCAAATCGAGTTGTGATCTCGATAAAAAGATGCATAAAAGTCCGTACTCCAGTGATAAATAATGCAATAAAATTATAAAAATGAAGGTATACGAACCGTACTAAATAGCAGCCTTGAATGAAAAAGGCAAAATATTTTGCATGTGCGCGGGTACCTGTAGTGCGGTATAGCTATGCTAGTGGGCACAGGTGCACACGGCGAGAGCAAGCAGCCTTGTTTGCTAGCGCGCCTCCGCACAGGGCTCACGCTGGGAGCCACGCAGTGCCTTTCCGAGATGAGTGTTTGGAACTAGCTCTCGTTCCTGCCTTTGCTCATCGATGGATATCGATCTTCTGCTGAATAAAGACACATCACGCCTGAAGCTATGCATACGAAGCAAACTCTAGTTTAAAATATTGTTTCTGTTTATTTATTTGAAGTAGATGGAAATACATGATTCATTTCATTTATAATCAAGAGTTATCTCGACGCCAGTTAAGATGCGGCTTGGTTGTGTCATCCAGTCATTTGGCTCGAGTACTACCGCCTAGCTGCGCTTTGTGTATGAGTTATGTTAGATATCAGTCGTGTAAGTTAACAAACACGAGTACGATGGACAGATAGGTGAAAATTAACTGTAAAATGATGAAGATTGAGTATCATTTACACAAACAAGCACTATCTTAGATCATTATCGGATCTGAATACGAGTATTTAACTCGAGATTTTAATAAATTCAAGTTTTACAACGCACGCATAAAGACGTCCTAGAAACTGTTTGTTCGTTGCTTATTTATACCTACTGAAATTATAATTATCGCCGCGTCTTTCCTCTTCCTTGTTGAGTTTCCTCGTGCGGGCAGCAGCCTGCTGGTCGCAACGTCGAGAGAGAGCCGTGCCAGATAGATACCGGGCCCGTATTAGCACTCGGCTTGAAGCGAGGCTTGAGCTGGCTTTATGATCTCATCGTTCATTTATTGATGCAGAGGAAAACATCTTGTAATCCAATAAAAATACTGAACAAGATTTTCGCTTAGAAGGACACGATATACGAATATTATACTTGCAAATTGTGTACGCAGTGACCATTAAGATTTTTACAGGACTGCCTTCGTTATTTTATGACAAAAAACCTACATATTCCACCGTCTCTTGTAGTCCTTATGATTCCCGTTCGTGGCCAATCCCCTGGGGTTTAGATACAGTCCATTTCGCCTCACTCGCCCGCCGCCCCTTGCTGGGTGCGCCGAGCGGTCGTTTCCTGCCATTTGGATTCCAGCTAGATATTGCGGGTAGGGCATGAATATCGGAATCTCGGAATCTCGTAATATCGGAATCTCGGAATCTCGTAATATCGGAATCTCGGACTACGAGAACCGATATTTCAATTCCGATATTGAGGGACCCAATATCGTAATATCGGAATCAGATAAAAGTTTGAATTGATATTTTAAACAAAGCGTTTAAACTCGCCACAACCTGCCACAAAGCCTAAAGTACATGATTGGCAAAGACCAATGATTTTCTCATGTCTCTCACCATCATTTGTTCCACTGCAAATATTTTAATATCTTTAATATTTATGGTTAATTTAACTTGTTCTAAATCAATTTTAGCATTTGCCATAGGTACTTGGTCAACAAAGAACGACATCTCAACTCCCTTTCAAACATTAATTTTACTGGACTATGGACCGTCAGTTCTGCGTACTATGTGCCCTGCCCATTGCCACTTCAGCTTGTTAATCCGTCGGGCTATGTCAGTGACCTTAGTTAGTTTACGGAGCTCCTCATTTCTGATTAGATCTCGTAAAGAAACACCAAGCTTATCCCTCTCCAAAGCACGTTGTGCCTTATATTCAAAGGCCACGTTTTCGAGCCGTATATCATCACTGGTAACACACACTAATTGAAGACTTTCGTCTTCGTATTCGACGATTTACCTCTTTCTCGAAATTGCATCTAACTACCTAGCTGATCGTTTGTTCGAGATAGACATACTTACTTGTCAACAATCTCGAGAATCGAGCTCCTAACCGAAACTGGGTAAGGAGCAACATGGTCATTCGACATAAGCTTCGTTTTTTCCATATCCATCCGAAAGCCTACCTGTTGGGAAACTCGATTAAGTTCTTCGAGCATTGTGATCAGGTCTTCCAACGGTTCTGCCTTAGTACGCAAAACAGACGGACGATGAGGCAGCAAGGTTCTGAAATGGAGGCCACGTACCTACCGGAAAGCGCAGCGTAGGACTCATAACCAATAGGGTGATATAATGAAGGAGTAAAAGTTTGTTTGATACCTGTGATTTTACAAAAACACTAATTATTTGCTAGTCCATATAGGCTCATTATCAGTAACCATTCATTATCAGGTGATCCGTCTGCTCGTTTGCCTCTTATCACATAAAAACCAAATGCAATGGATACCCATAACGTAAAAATGGTTTTAAAATACTTCAATTTTATGAAGTGCTGTTTTGTACCAAATTAAAGATTTTGATTAAAATAATTATTTTGTTGTAAACAATCCAGAATTCTTACGAATATAACCAAATATTAATTTTATAGCACATGAACTCAATTCCGATATTAATATCGGAATTCCGATATTGAGATCTAATATCGGAATCCAATATCGGAATTGAAAACCTTCCGATATTACATGCCCTAATTGCGGGTATAAAGGCCTGAAGCGCTCCTCGAAAGTAAAGGCTACATTTTTATATCTCAGATCTTTGTCATACCAAATTCAAAATTACGTATTAACGTGCGGTAATTAATGGCAGACGATCTTATATGGTCACAGTGTCGAATGGTATTCAGGCATAATTATAATTATTATTTTCACCCAAACCGTGAAGATGAATAGGAAATTCTTTTCACCTTTAGTCTTATACTTTTTATTTTTGTTGTTTTAAAAACAAACTGTTGTCATCTATATTAAGACGTGTACGTTATTTATAATTATTGAGTAGTGAAATTTTCATGAAATAATAAATAAATCCGCATTGATAATGTCTTGATTGAGTAACGCTCAGCGATACGGGCCCGTGTAGCGCCGCCCACGTGAGGCGATTTAGACAGTCCCAGATACAAAAAATCGGCCAAACTCTACATTCATCCAGCTAGTGATGAAATCTGCAATGTTTGATTTCGGTTTTTTCATCTGCCATTAGTGTACGGGGTGACGCATTAGTTTACAGATCGTTTAGTAAATTACCAGAATTCTGTTATTATAAGATGATATGGTCACCCGCTGGTAAGTAATGAGACTTAAGAGAGAGCACTCTTCCTACGAAAGGTTTCACTGAGTCACATAGGCACCCAGGTTATGGAAAAGCGATAAGACAGACTGGAAATTTTATAGAAGACAAATTATAGCATCTAAACTATTAAGCCATTAATTCAAAGAATCAGTAACGTGTTAGTTTATTAGGCAGTTTGAATATTGCGAAAGAATAAATAAGGTAGGTAGTTTTAATTTTTGCTAAACACGGGACACTGGTAGATTCGAATTTCACAAAGAATTTTCGCAACCCAAACTTTTCCCAAGAAGTTTTACAGGAATTAAAAACGTGACTGCAAAATGATTTCACACATTTTTAGACGAATAACGTCGTTCACGTGTTAAACTTTTACTTAAAGTTGGAATTCAATTTATTTATTTCATATGATACGTGTTCACAAGAGTGTGCTAAAGTTCGGATTATGATGGTCCTAATGTTCTAAAGTGCTGAGTCAGAAAAGATATCGCGGGGATGGCTAGACAGGCACTCGCCGACACATAGACTATGTAATATTACTAATATAACTATTTAATAAATAATACCTACATAGTATGTAAACATAATAGTATATCATGTATTATTTGGTTGCATACAACATACACCCCGTATTCCGTTGTGGCCGCGTCATATTCAACACAGACATAGTATAACAGTTACGTGTCTTGTGGCTTAGTTGCAAAAACATTGATCGACCAGCTCTCCCCTAAACGGGATGATGCCCTTCACTACAATTTGTGTTTGGCCAACATCTACTACTAGACTACCAAGAAAACCATTTAAGGGTTAGGCAGTTTTAGGAGATAAGGACTATTCCCACCTCTCGTTCCCACCACTGCAACTCCTGTGTAGCCAGGATCTACAGCTTGATAAAAGCCGCCATAAAAACCCAACCAATGAAGGTCGAGTTTGTCCCGGGGGAAAGTTAAACTGTCATTGGACCCGCAACGAAATTAATCAGAAGAACATAGGAGGACTTCGAAATTAAGGTTCGACTTCCCTCCATTGCAAAGCGGATGACAGGTGACAAACAATAAAACCTTTAATAAAAGATTATGCACCACGGACAATAAATATCAATTAAGGGGGCCTATCTTATGAGCAATTAGCAACTACCTGCCAATAATATTTTTCACAAAATCGCTTAAAAGCACACAGTTTTGGGAGATAGCTATTTGTGTAATGTACTCTATAAAAAGGCCATATACATTTTTAAAGCAGTCATTCTGGTGATGCAGATCTAGGTATCGTTATCTATCCTATGTTTTAAAATGACCTGACAAATGACCGCGCTTGTTCCAGCATGGAGATCAAAGCCGACGGCGTGCTGGACGGCATGGTGCGGCCGGTGAAGGAGCGCAAGAAGCACGACCGCTTCAACGGCATGAGCGAGGAGGAGGTGGCGCGCCGCACGCTGCCCGACCACCTGGCCGAGAACCTCGACATCATCATTGTGAGTATGATCGCACCCCAAGCTACTCTCTTGTGTTCCAGCTTCAAACTAAAGTCTGGTCCGTGAGCACGTAGAATTTTGTCCAATGACCCCAAGCTCGCACACTTACTGCGGGCGCCGTCGCACAGTCGTGACAGCAATATAATTACGTGCGAGCGATAAGGATGGGTAGCTTGGGGTCATTGGACGAAATTCTACGTGCTCATAGACCGGGCTTTACCAACGCATATTCCTCTGGCGGCATTAGCGAGAGAAGCCGCCACTGAAACTATCCTCTGACGTCTAGTGGAATGTTGACACTATTATTGTGTTGTGAGTATTTACATTCTTCAGCAACAGAGCCTTGAGAATGTAGTCCACCGGACGCTGACCCTCAAAGTGCGAGCACGATTGCACCACAAGCTATTCTCGTTTTCCAAGCGCATTGCTCTCGCGACATGAGCGAGGAAGAAGTCGCCCACCGAATCCATCCTCCGACATCTGGTGGACCGTTGGCACCATTATCGTGAGTATGTCTCCGTTAGTGACAGAGCGAGAAGGATATCGTCCACTGGACTCTAAAGCCTGGTCCGTGAGCACGTAGAATTTTGTCCAATAACCCCAAGCTACCCATCCTTATCGCTCGCGCGTAATTATATTGCTGTCGCGACTGTGCGACGGGCGCCTGCAGTGAGTGTGCGAGCGCGACAGCAACATAATTACGTGCTCACGGACCAGGCTTTATCTGGCGGCATTAGCGAGAGAAGCCGCCACTGAAAGTATCCTCTGACGTCTAGTGGAATGTTGACACTATTATTGTGTTGTGAGTATTCACATTCTTCAAGCGCGAAGCTTCAGCAACAGAGCCTTAAGAATATCGTCCACCGGACGTTGACCCTCAAAGCGCGAGCACGATTGCACCACAAGCTATTCTCATTTCCCAAGCGCATTGCTCTCGCGACATGAGCGAGGAAGAAGTCGCCCACCGAATCCATCCTCCGAAATATGGTGGACTGTTGGCACCATTATCGTGAGTATGTCTCCGTTAGTGACAGAGCGAGAAGGATATCGTCCACTGGACTCTACCACCATTGTGAGCATGATAGCAGCCGACGCTGTTATCTTTCTGATTCAAGCGCGACGCTTCAGCAGTATGAGTCAGTATTTTTGTAAGCCTAATCGCACACAGTTTCATAAAAGTGTAATATGGCCACAGCAAGCACGATTACAATCACCAAAGCGTAAGTTATAGTAGATGTTTTGTTTTCCAAAACGCAATAACCGCGAGCCATTTATCTAAAACCCCACTAAAGAAATTACTGCAAGTTGCAACCCGCTGACCCATATTTAAAAACATGAAAAACTTAAATACCTACTAAATGATTGCTATAAAATAATTAATATTGAACATAATAATTTAGTTTATTAAAAACGATAATAGTTTTAAAAGGAAAATTAATCTGCCTTTTCCTCAATAATTCTATCGGTTCAGTTTCGTGACGTTTGCAGTATTGTTTTAATTATTTATTTATTTATTTTTTATTTTATTAATTATTAATTATTGAGCAATTACATATTTGATCCAAATAGCGTCCTAAATCCTCTTTAAATTTAATTTAATTGCACTTGTACCTACCTTGGAATCTGCCTACCTACTTTATTCGTAATAACGTTTTTAACAAATTAATGGGTAATTTGAATTATAAAGGATGAATATGAAATGATTTAAATTATACATTCACTTTTATTATAAAAATACTATGAGACCAAAACCAGTGTATTAATTTTGGATATTTTTTTCATGATTTCGAATTCACAAAAGGACTATCCGTACATGCTCGACCATGTAAATTAGTAACTTGTATAAAACAACGATTTAAACCTTATTTTAATTCTGATCGCTTACATAGCAAATGATTTATGTTATTTATTATGGAGCATTGTTAAACTTTTGTATTTTCTGTCTTTTAATAATTATCTCACTCTCAGTTCATTGGGAGTTGATGATTAATGCCGGTGTATCGTTATCATTTCGGTTCCTGATTTATATCAATATAATTAATAATTATATTCTAATAAAAACGAATAATGTTATGAATCACTGTTGAGAGGTGGACAATGCGAAGATGTGGACTTATATGAGTATGAATTAATATTATCCCGAGATTGCCATGCCTGTTTAATTCTATAGTAACTGTATACGGTATTTATGTATATTTAATGTAATTTAAAATTATAATCGCGTATTAAAATGCAATATTATTCATGAAAATCCAAATGATAGTAATTCATAGCAATTAAGTAATTTGAAGTAAATAAATTATAATAATATGAACTACATCACATTAACATGATTTTATTGTCTTGATAAATGTCACGCGTGAGCTATGGCGGTCACCGGCGACGTCGGGTCGCACAAATCACTGCACGAGCTCTCGTCCGATGTGTAATTATCTTAGGTTTTCTTTCGAGATTTCATTCACCCGTATAAGGCTCCAAGGCAACAGCTGCGAATGTGCAGAAATGTTCCCACGAATTTGGCGCCTGTTCGTTACACTCATTGTTCATCATTACTGTCTATCCGATATAGGTTATCTCTAGCACAAGGATTAACTGTAGTTTTACGTTGTGTGTTGTAACACACCGGCTGATCATGTGTTGCGTTGCAGATCGGCATCAACCCGGGGCTGTTCGCGGCGTACAAGGGACACCACTACGCCGGGCCCGGGAACCACTTCTGGAAGTGCCTGTACCTCTCCGGCCTCACGCGCGAGCAGATGAGCGCCGACGAGGACTACAAGGTAAGGACGAGACGAGTGTGTTAAAGCTTTCGCACTATATCCGATGCAAATCCAGAAAAACTTACGTATCTAGAGGAATTGGATGACGGAAATCGAATCTACTGTAAGCTACCATACAAATAGTTCTTCTGTACTGTCACGGATTCGGATCGGTCGTAGTGTAAGAGCGGTTTCTTACAATGTTCACGAAACACTCTGGTGTTCTTGGACGTCTGTAACAGCTAGAGTTGAATAGCTTACAAAAAAATTATAACACTCAACTGTATTTTCAGTTCTATGTAAAAGCTAGGATGTAGATGTTTGAAATGACAATGTCAAGCATGTATTATAAAAATATCAACATGCATATTAAGTAACCGATTTCAGTGGTGTGACAGCGCAACAAAGCTCCATTACTTTCCAAAACACAATGATTGAGACACCGGGAATATGGGGCATGGGAACGACTCATGCTTCTTGTCCCTGCAATCGACGCGGCTGCGATATTGCCATTAGACTCTATAAAAAACGTGTTAAATGGAAACCCATTACAGCGCAATTAAGTGACGCGCCGCTAATTAATTGTCTTGAATCAGATTTTTGCTTAATTAAAATAATTGTTTAATTGTAGGGAGATAATGATCTCTAGATTATGTCAGACAAATGGCAGGCGTTCTGCGCAGACGTTCTCGGTTACAACTGAATTGAGAGTTTGTGTTTATTATTAAAGTGTTTAATGTTGGGGTGGAGACTCCCAGACGCGGTAATGCCGAGTGTCGATAGCGATCTGACCTCGTTGTGTGCGAGTACCTCTCTCTGTAACGTAAACGAACACTTAGCACCTGCTTACATGAAGTATTAACAAGAAATTTTGCTAACAATGTTACTTTTACTCCATTGATATTTAAACCTGCATGCAGTTATGCATGTTTGGAGAATATTACAGCTATACAAAAATGTATCATGAGATCTTTAAGAGATATAACATATTATTCAAATCATTACCTGTTTTGTCACCGTATTCGTATTGCTTTCGATTGATTCATCGCTCGGGGCTCTGCGTCGCAGCTGCATGTGAAGTTACGCCTATCGGACGCATCTATTCCCAACGAAAAGGACGCGGGAAAATATTGAATAATCGCACACACATGGGGTATGGAAATGACGCGCTGCGTGGGAGTCTCTTGACGCGACCCGTGGGCGTCGGTGGGCGTCTGTCCATGTAAACTGGCAACACTGCGGCGGGCGGTAGACTGAGGATAGGTGTTGATGACATGCTCTAATTTTATTAACTGCTATTTCAGAAATTTTAATAATCATTCGTAATCATAGTCGTATTCATTCGTATCTGAGAAAAGTCAGCCCAAAAAAAGATAAAAAATATCTCCTAAACTAAGCAAAATCGTATAACATACATGGGGGTGATTTAGATACACCTTGATGTAAGGAATCTAAATTTTTCTTTTAGACCTCACTGTTTTGGCCACCCTGTATATTGTTTTAAACTTTCATGATCACTAACATAATAATAATAATTATTATGCATGATGAAAATCGAATCTAGTGCGTTACCTGCCACACAAATAGTTCTACGTGAACTCCGGATTGTATTTTCACGATACGAACATAGCTCGAAACTGCTCTAACAGTCCAATTCCCAAGCTCTTACGTTGTTTGTCAAATATCCTATTGCTATGTACAATACTACCAATATTAGTTTTAATTCAACGGACGTGCATTTATATCCTGTAATTTTGACTGTTTTCCAGCTGTTAAACTTCGGCATCGGGTTCACGAACATGGTGCCGCGCGCGACGAAGGGCTCGGCGGACCTGACGCGGCGCGAGATCAAGGAGGGCTCGGCCGTGCTGCTGGAGAAGCTGCAGACCTTCCGGCCCAAGGTGGCCGTGTTCAACGGCAAGCTCATCTACGAGGTCTTCTCGGGCAAGAAGGACTTCTGCTTCGGCAAGCAGCCCGACACCATAGCTGGGACTAACACGGTGGGTCTCTCGCGTTGACGTGTTATGATAGCTCGCACCTCTCGGCCCGAGGTGGCCGTGTTCAACGGCAAGCTCATCTACGAGGTGTTCTCGGGCAAGAAGGACTTCTGCTTCGGCAAGCAGCCCGACACCATAGCTGGGACCAACACGGTGGGTCTCTCGCGTTGACGTGTTATGATAGCTCGCACCTCTCGGCCCGAGGTGGCCGTGTTCAACGGCAAGCTCATCTACGAGGTCTTCTCGGGCAAGAAGGACTTCTGCTTCGGCAAGCAGCCCGACACCATAGCTGGGACCAACACGGTGGGTCTCTCGCGTGGACGTGTTATGATAGCTCGCACCTCTCGGCCCGAGGTGGCCGTGTTCAACGGCAAGCTCATCTACGAGGTCTTCTCGGGCAAGAAGGACTTCTGCTTCGGCAAGCAGCCCGACACCATAGCTGGGACCAACACGGTGGGTCTCTCGCGTGGACGTGTTATGATAGCTCGCACCTCTCGGCCCGAGGTGGCCGTGTTCAACGGCAAGCTCATTGCTGTTTGCTTACGCTGTTTTGCGTGCTGCATGCGGTTTTGTGATAGTATTTTGAATCCTGAAAACTACCCAAAAATAATAATAATAAATAACGTGAGAGCTAAAGCTAAAGCAAACGACGGAGTGGTGTCGTTGCATAGTCTTACATACAGTGTGAGTCACGTTAAAGTGTACATGTGAAAATAGATGAAACTAGACCTATTTTTATCGACAAAAAAGAGGTCAAAAATTTTTTGAGATTTTTTTATATTTTTTTATAGATTTTTTTTTCTTCCAATTACTTATTGTAAAGAAAACGTAATAACTTTTAAACTAAGCGGTATATCCTGATAAAATAAAAACAGTAATAATGCTAAATAACAGGCGATACTAAAAAAATACATAAAATATACAAAAAAGGCCAACTAATAATAAAAAAAGATACTTTTTGAAAAAAATCTGCTTTTAAATTCGTGTTTTTTTGGTTATTTGATAAATTTCTCCAAAAAGTGCCCCTATAACCGGTGTTTTTTATCACTTTGTATTATTCTCTATCGTATTACCTTCGTAAAACCAAAAATCGCATGTCTCTATCCCTATCACAACGTTTGCAATGATCGTTTGAACTAAGCCTCTCCGGGCGCGCCATTCAACGCTTCGTTAACAACGAAACTGAAAATGGCTCTAGATTTGTAATTTTGATAAAGACAAGTTAGATTTCAAATAAAAACAAAAGATTTCGAAGTAAAATAAGCATTTAAGTTAAAATTAAAATTGTCTCTACCTGTAGCGGAGAATAATGTTGTGGCAGGCCTTTGTTCAAACGATTGGCAAATGTTGTGATAGGGATAGAGACATGCGATTTTTGGTTTTACAAAGATAATACGATAGAGAATAATACAAAGTAATAAAAACCACCTGTTATAGGGGCATTTTTTGGAGAAATTTATCAAATAACCAAAAAAACACGAATTTAAAAGCAGATTTTTTTCAAAAAGTATCATGTTTTGTTATTTGTTGGCATTTTTTGTGTATTTTATGTATTTTTTTAGTATCGCCTGTTATTTAGCATTATAACTGTTTTTATTTTATCAGGATATACCGCTTAGTTTAAAAGTTATTACGTTTTTTTTACAATAAGTAATTTGAAGAAAAAAAAATCTATAAAAAATTAAAAAAAAATCTCAAAAAAAATTTGACCTCTTTTTTGTCGATAAAAATAGGTCTAGTTTCATCTATTTTCATATGTACACTTTAACGTGACTCACACTGTATAAATATCTGTCGCATCAGTCTTTGCAATCACCGAGAGGAGGTGGGGAGGAGCGAATGCGTTGCAACGTCGAAGCAGCGGCGCTGCACCACTTATGTGCCCGTCGATACGGCGAAATGAGGGCTATCGTTTTAGCGCTTACCAGTTAGCGCCATTTTAGAGTAAGGCCCTGTCACTTGCTAGTAGCGAAGACAGTGGCATCAATTGGTGAGCGCTAAGGTGGTAGGAGGACTATTGCGTTTGCACTCATCAAGATGGCGCCACTGTAGAGTAAGGTCCTGTCAATCGTCAGGGGTGCCAACTGTTAAGTATAAAAACGATAGCCCTCATTATGGCGGTGTGGCGCCGCAACGCATCACGTTTTGAGTTTTGACTGACTGTGACGTGTGTCCTGTGTTGCAGTACATGTGGGTGATGCCATCCTCATCGGCGCGCTGCGCGCAGCTGCCGCGCGCGGCGGACAAGGTGCCGTTCTACGCGGCGCTGAAGAAGTTCCGCGACTTCCTCAACGGGCTCGTGCCGCACGTGGACGAGGCCGAGCTCGTGTTCCCCGACACCACCTCGCGCCGGCCGCAGGAGGAGATGGAGATTCGCAGGTACAGCGGCCGCAGGTACTACGCGACGGGCCCGCGGGCGGCGGGGGCGCCCTCCCTCCCCTCTCCCCTCCCCCCTCCTCCGACGAGAAGATATCCGCTGGAAATACTCGAATTCAAAGTCAGCCGATAACTGAGAATCCGAATAAATATCACGACGTAGGGTAAACTGCCAGTCATTGGACACTTAAAAGAGTTATTGGACAGTTATTTATTGAATTAAAAATAGGATTTATATTTCAACAACTAAGAGATTCCGATTGATGGAGTTGAAAGGGCGTTAAATAAGGAATAATTATTCATTCATTTTATGGACATTAAAAGGGCGTTTTGTCCAATGATTGGCAGCGCCCAATAACTGTCGGTTTACCCTATTATGAAAAATATCCAAATCTCAAATACTACTCTAATGCCCGTTTTCGCCATCAATCCCTATTTTTTAAGTGACTCCTATAATAACTAAATTCCTGTTATGTGTCACTGATAGGGGTCACTTAAAAAATAGGGATTGATGGTGAAACGGTCATAAGACAATATTTTTTGCGTTAAAGCACAAACAAAACTACACTCAACATCAAATAAACCGCACCTTCCGTGACGTGAACTTTAAAGATTTTTTTCTGACGCAATCATGGTACCCCAACAATATTGGTGTTATCTGAAAACCCAATAAATATCCTTAAAGAAAAACACATTTCATTTCTAAATAAATTATTAACATATACCATAAATGTGACTTGAAAAAAGACCTCACTTTGGGCTCACCTCTGGGATCAATTAGACTAATTTTTATGGTAAATAAACCAAATAATGATCTCACGTGCCCTCTTTAACAGATGGATAGTGATTAATCCCAACTTAACAGTTTTATAGCCATAAAAATTGGCTCAAGCGTAACTAGTACCTATTTTTTGAAGAAGTGACTGCGGATCCTTCTAAAGAGACATCTTTGGGGTAAAAACCTTTCCTTTCATGACATGAAGTTTAGAACTAGGCTTTTAAATGGTGTCAATATTAGTGGGAAGTGGGGATGCATACGTTTGAAAGTGCTTGTCGCGGGAGGTGCGATTTATTTGATGTCGAGTGTATATAAGAACAGTCATTATAACATTTTTAACTTCATACTTGATACATTTGAATTACAGAACCGATATAAAGTTGTACTAGACAAATTCCCTTCCTTTATTGATGAACGAAGAATTTTAATCGTGATTCACTCTACGAAGCCCATTTTCCAAGCAGCATGAAAGCAAACGCCGGCCGCTCCTGCCGTCCCGAGCGGGCAAAATCGGCGCCCGCCAGCCCACGCGCACTTGCCACCGTCAAAACATTATGAACTTTATTTAAACTGATGTAGGGTGGAATGTCTCGTGACACGTTGGAAGTATGTAAGCTGATGTTGGATGACAACTTTAAACAGCAAACATCTTTGATTTATATCACTACTAATTTTCCGCCCGCGGCTTCGCTCGCGTGAAAAAGGGCTGTTTTTAGGGTTTTCCCGGAAATTATTCGAATTTTTCTCGCCGTAAAAACCATCCTTGGACTTCAACGAACATTAAAAAAAAACTATTGGTAAAATTGGTCCAGACGTTGTTGAGCGCTTACCAACACATTTTGCGATTCATTTTTATATTATAGATGGATATTGGTATCTATATCTGATATCATTTGTTTGATATTTCCATAGTAAGATGTCTTTTATCAGCGGCAAATGTACTTTCAAGAAATATTCCGGACTACACCCTGTATATCAGAACAAAAGTCAATCATAAGTATGAAATCGATTTGTATTATTTACGAAGGCAAGATGCGCGTGCGGCCCGGGCCCGCTCCGTGTGTAGGCACGTAGACGGGCACTCGATTCTGAGATGATCACTGTGCCCAACTAAAAGTTATTCGATCACTTTTCTTTCTAATGGAATGGGTTTACATTTTCAATTTTACAAATTTAATTTCAACCCTTTCCACTTATTTTTGGCGATAATTATTTTAACGGAGACGGATGTGATAGTTATACTGATTGATCATCTATGAGTCGAGCCCATTACAGGTGACCCGCGCACATAACTAACAGAATTTCGCGACAGCTATGAGCTTTAAAATCTGGGGTAAGTCAAACTTGATATAATATGCCGTCCTGCCGAAGACGATGACACTTCCCCATTTTCGTGGAAGGTTCAGGGCTAGTGATCACAAGGTGCCGTTAGACGTCGCAATTTTCTATTAATTTATTTATCTGCGTGAGTTGTAGACACAGTAAGCATGCTCTCCTCCGCCGACACCTCTACATTTTATTTAACACTTTGTTTTTTTTTTTTGTCACAATTTTTAAAGCAGTATATTTACGGGCTTCTACAGAAGATAATGATTAGCTGTCGACTAAAATAAATAAAATACAAACTTTCTAATATATGAGCATGCCTACTACGTCTACACATCTATGTTGTGGTAGAAGTGTTCGTGAATAAAAGTTACGTCCATACACACCTGCCAACAAACAGGTGCAACACGAGGCTTTCGAGAATATTCCACAAAGAAAACAGACGCGTGATAGTAATCAAGAAGTACGTCAAGTATGCGCCTGTTCGATGGCAAGTGAATACGTTTTTAAGATACGGAATTGTTATCAATGTTACATTACTTCGGTTTCCAATAGTAACTTCTCTCTGAATGTATTCTTTAGTAACGAGCATTCGAGAGGTGTCTATTACATTTTTATTGTTTAGTAAAAAAACAAATGGACCTTTCTAACCATTTCTGTATATGCGGTCATAGACACTATGATTGGCAGAGACCATAATGCTACTCACGAATGTAGAAAATACTTTTTGAGAATTTGATAATTAAAAAAGTTTCAAACAAGTATCTAAAACTTTTTGCTGATAAAACTATAGAGAAATGTAAAAAGAAAATATAAGTCAATGTAACATTGACATTACAAATTTCACATTATTTGTTTGTAAACATGTACAGAAAAATTCTATAAACATTTCTTTTATTAAATTTGTACAATGAATTTCTTAGATCTACCGATTGAAGTAGGGATATTAATTTTGAATTATTTAGATACAAAGTCAAAAATCAACGCCTACAACAGTTGTAGTGGGATCCGGGAGTTCTTTGCGCCGTGCCATGTGAAGAGGCTCGCGCTGTCCCGCAGCGTGATCGCCACGGCGCGGACCTTCTGCCACGCGCTGTTCGTAGATATGGGACATCATATCAGGGAGCTAAACCTGAGCGGAGTGCCGGACCTTACGGCGAGAACGCTAAAACCACACATCAGTAACTTCATACATTTGAGAACTTTGGACATCACCTTCACCGACATCTACTTGCCCGATCTTATAGAAATTTGCCCCCGATACTTGAAGAATCTCGCCGTGAACTTCTTCAAATGCCCGCGGCGAAGCAGGCGAGACATGGTGTGGGACAAGTGCAAAGAGTTATTCAAAACGAAAGAGTTCACCAGTATTCACTTCGTAGTGTTCGAATTCCTCGACTCTGACACCCCGCTGATGTTCCTGGACGGAATCTCGCTTATCCAGGATCTGCTGGTGACGGTTGCCGATAATTTCAGGGACTTCTGGGATATCGAAGAGGTTGACGTGCCGTTCAATCACATCGATCACTACACCATAAACTTCTCGAAGCTCTCCTACGTGTTCCGCGACTGCCGAGTCACGCACAAAACTGCTAAATGTCTCAGAGGCGTCGCCAACCTAAACTTTGAACAGATAGAATACATCTACATTATGTATTTGGAAAAGATCGTTGTGTACGTCTCTCCTGTCTTCAAATCAATATTTCTGGTTAATTGCAGCGATTTACGGGTAGAGACTAGCTCATTTCTGCCTTTGGATTTCATGTTGGATGGCAACATTATATTCAAAGCGTGGAACAAGCGGACGACAAAGTTTGATGAACAATTCATGAAGAATGTTATTTTAGAATTGCAAGATTACTTTCCGTCGTACATCTGCATGCACGGCAGGATCAAAATGAAAATAACGAACGCTCCGAGCGACTGGTACTGCATCGACGCGTGCGAGGGCTTCGAAAAGCTCATAGACGATCTGCCCGAAAAAGTCACACTGACGGATTTCTGCAGGAAAGACGGCGCCGTCATCAGGTGCAACCGGCCCATACGACTGACGTCCAATTCGAAAACTTTGAACAATTTGACTTTTCTGCGGCTGAGCAACATTTGCATCAGGGAGGACTTCTTCCAAATTCTATTTTCGCAATGCTCCAAACTGGAGACCCTAGACATCTACGCGGAGAAGCGCGGCCGACTGGGCGTGTTCCGCGGCTACACCGCGTCGCTGTCCAAATCCATAGATCTGGCCGAGCGCTTGAAAAACGTCAAGATGACTTCCGAGGACATCGAGTACGAAACGCTCTTCGGCACTCTGAGCAGATGCTCCACTTTGGAGAACGTGCACATTTGCGAGTACGAACGCGCGCTGGGGGACCACGAGATCGACGTGACGAGCATGTTGTCTATGATAGAGCGGTGCGGCGGGCTTTATAGCCTGTTCATCGAGGCGGACATGTCTCCGGAGCAGCTGACGTTGCTGATGAGTCCGCTGCGGCAGGCGGCGCAGGCGCGCGCGCGCGACCACCTGCGAATCGAAGTATGCGACTGCTACCGCGGCTGGAACCCGTTCGTCGACGTCTTCAATCCTAGCCCTTTGCACATATTAGATTGATCGAATATAAGTTTTTGTTGACCTTTATAATTTATTTTTATTTTGTTCTTTAATTTAATTTTTTAACCAAATCTGGTTAAAAAATTGAATTAAAACTTTAAAATCGGCAATCGCCGATTTTAAAGGTAACTTGACTATTAATTGTACATTTTCAATTTAATGAATGTTTATACTCTTTAAACAACAATGATACGATTTGTCTTTCAGACCAAGTAGGTATAACTCAGATATAGAGTAATCCATACCCAGTCTGTTCTTTCAAATAACGAGCTCATTCCTAAATAAAATTAAGACAAATAGACGCCAAATGGTGACGTGGCTTAAAACTGGGAATATACGCTCGAAATTGAAAGTTCAATTCAGTACAGAGTAATTTTAATGGCATTTCACAAAGGACAAAATCACAAAAAATTTCGCTTGAAGACACAAAAAACTAATGCACTAGCTGTAATTTCGATGTTTATGCCATTGAACCTACTCAGTGCTGTTCTGAGCCCGAAACCGAGCCGTAATCGCCGGATCATCGACAGACTGACGATGGAGCCGGAACCCGGGGACACGATAATCCTCGAGGACGGCACCGAGGTCCCGCTGAAGAAGAAGCGCGGCCGCCCCAAGAAGGTCAAGCTGGAGAACGGCGAGACCGCGCCGCCCACGCCCCGCGCGCCTCGGGCCCCGCGGCCGCCGCCCACGCAGGACCCCAACGGCGAGCAGCCGCCCAAGAAGAAGCGCGGCCGGCCCAAGAAGATCAGGCCCGAGGAGCAGCAGTTCCTCATGCAGCAGCAGCAGCAGCAACAGCAACAACAGCAGCAGCAGCAACAACAACAGCAGCAGCAGCAGCAACAACAGGTCAGTGGATTTTGATGGAACATAATATGTAGTCTCTTTGATTGAAGCCCAATTTTTTATTTATGCAGTGATAACCCAATTTTTTAGCAACTGCAAACCATTTTACTGACCAGCATTGTGATAGACCGATATAGCTCTATTGTACCTCATCGCGCACAGAGTAAACTGTACACCGAAAATAATAAAATAACGGTTGATCAATCATAGTAACAAACGATACATATGTCGACGTGATATCTCGCACACGCTCTTCGCAGCTTCGACCAAACCAATGCGTTCTGCCCGCGTGCGCGCGACGAATCTATCGTTTTGTAGCCTAACCATTGACGTCACTCCCAGCAGGCGAACGCGATGATGCAGCCGCAAATGTCTGGGCTACAGGGGCTGGGCCACGAGCAGTACCTGCACGGCGAGTTCCAGCAGGGCATGCTGTACCCGCACCTGCAGGAGCCGCCCTACTTCCAGCCGCCCGCGCCCGCGCCCGCCGCGCCCGCGCCAGGTGAGCACAGCGGTAAACACACCTTCTCACTTCACGATAGAGCTTAGTTTAGTCCAGCAGGCATGCTGTACCCGCACCTGCAGGAGCCGCCCTACTTCCAGCCGCCCGCGCCCGCGCCCGCCGCGCCCGCGCCAGGTGAGCACAGCGGTAAACACACCTTCTCACTTCACAATAGAGCTCAGTTTAGTCCAGCAGGCATGCTGTACCCGCACCTGCAGGAGCCGCCCTACTTCCAGCCTCCCGCGCCAGGTGAGCACAGCGGTAAACACACCTTCTCACTTCACATTAGAGTTTAGTTTCGCATTTCACAGGCAGTTCACGATCCCGACCCTCAAATTGAGATTTATCGTCAGAGGTAGGTATGTACTGTTCTCATTACTTTTTTACTTAGCACATAATGTTTTCGCTAATCATCTCTATTGTACTGTCTGACCTATATGGAACTTGTGACCTTTCAATCTTGGATAGGAATCTTTCCTGCTCCTCCATCGCGGGAGATGTTTGACCTCAAGATAATATTCATTCCGTCGACAGTCTTGGAATCGCCTAAGGATACGTCACAAACTGTTTAGTGACTGCCAATCTGTGTAAACCTGGGAGCCATATCAGAAGGAGGTTCAAAGCACGGTCCTGGTTACCAGAAGCATGTCTTATTAGTAAAGCACGATTGGAATTTTCCTGGCCCAACTTCTATTATTGGATGAAATCCTCACTTGATCAGGATAACATTCTACGACTCGCAACTTGATTTACATAGCCTTAAATTAAAAGGTAAACTGGTCGAGAATGCTTTAGTGCATTAAGTTCGCCTTATGTACAAATTTATTTTGGCATAAAAGTTTAAATAAATAAATAAATAAATCATCACATAGCAGGAAGGCGCTGAGTGCAGGCCGCTACCAACCGGTCATTGGGGGAGGCCTATGTTCAGCAGTGGACGTTCTGTGGCTGAAATGATGTTGATGATGACGTCATCACAAAGGAAATAACTGACAATGAAAAAACTGTGATTTTAGCTTACTTAGACTGTCGTCTGCGGTGTTTTCGGACGGATACGACCTGCAAGCTGTCAAGAGGAGAGCGTATCTTCACCTTAAAGGCCGGCAACGCACCTGTAACGCCCCTGGGTCTGCGGGTGTCTATGGGCGACGGTAATCACTTAGGCGGTTATCACACTGCACCTGGTTTTCATATAAAAAACACGCGCGCGGACGCGTTGTCAGTGTGAAGTGCCGCGCGTGTTTTCTATACAAAGTGAGGTACTTACATACAATGATTAAGTCTGTCGCCCCGCGGCCGCGGAGCGCGGCGCAGTGTGATAACCGCCTTACCATCAGGTGTTCCGTCTGCTCGTTTGCCTCTTGTCACATAAAAAAAACTTTCAACAGTGACTGACATGACCGAAATGTTGACCGTGATGTATTGAAAGAAAAGAAAGAAAGAAACATTTATTGCCATGGACATTGGACATCACAAAAGACAAAAGAGGTAAAATGAAAAAAAAAAAGCAAATAAGACAGAGGTGACATATAGTTCCAAAATACTGGACTGTCCTGTCGATGACATTGACAGTGGGGCGCCACCGTCAATACCGGATCGCTGGTTCAGATTTTTGCCATGTTGGAAACCATATAGTTGAGCGATGGTAGCGCCCCCCTGTCATTGAGTTTGGTGGGACAGTTCAGCGTGGGTCAGCTATAAAACATACAATAAATGAGCAAGTAAACTAAGCAGTGCCACCCTGTCGCACAGCGATGCCCATCGCAATGGGACCCCACTCAGCATATGCCGTGGCCCCCGGTGAGGGAAGCCACGACGCTGGTTTTCAGTGTGCCCCATGCCGAGTGAGAGTCACGGACACTAACCTATACATCATTATTGAAACATGCGTGTTGTTTGTGTGCAGGCGGCGGCATGGACGGCGGCATGGACGTGGGCGGCGGGCTGCTGCGCTACGGCTCGCCGGGCGCGGGCGCGGGCTACGCGTCGCCGCGCGTGTACGCCTCGCCGCGCTCGCAGGGCTACTCGCCCGGGCCCGCGCGCCCGCCCGGCACGCCGCAGCCGCAGGTCAGTCTACCGATACTTACTAGTTATAACCTAATAAATAACAAACATTGACATTTCCACCAAACTCAACCGGTAAAATTCAATCTATACAGGTTGGAAACGTTAAGTGATCTCAGTCGATTATTTTTAAACTATACAACATATTGAAAAACTGGTTACTGATCCTGAAAGTGATTCATGACCTCTTACAAACAGTACCAAACAATTTAATTTTTGATAGATTCAGTTTATTCTGTAACCTATTATTATTGATACCATTATGATAGAGCTTGTTAAGCACTTTTAGAATCAGTAATCAGTTTTAGGATATCATTTATAGTTTTTAAAATAATGTGACTTTACCAAATGTATGGAAGCTGGAAACATTGAATTTTCGGATATATCCAGTTTATTCTGCAACCTATTATTAATACCGTTTGATAGAGCTCATGAAGCACTTTCAGGATCAGTAACTAGTTTATTGATATCTTGTTTAGTTTAGAAATAATCGAGTGAGATCACTTATTGTTTCCATCCTGTATAAACTACTGAGACCGTTTTACCTCCTTCCAAAGGTTGTTGTGTCCTATCTGGTGCCCTAAATGCTAAAGTGGTGAAGCAATAAAGTATTGAGTTTATTCGCTTTCGATTACTATCTAAGTCGAAATTATTTATTCAGTTCTTAGGCCCTTTCTAGGGTACTTATACATGTCTCAAATATAACTTGCCCTACCACCACTTCGGGACAACATATGGGCTGGTGCTGTTGTAATCATCACTAATAAAATTTATATAGCCTGACCAGGAACATAAAAACCCTCGCCATGTTGCGGAAAACTAATGGTACTAATTTCTTTTAATGGCAACAGTAACTGAAAACTTCATTGACATGTCACCTTGCATATCAGTCTATTGTTGTCAAAGTGTAAACAAACTTTATTTTAAATGTGTGCAATTGATTTTGTGAATTAAATCGCTAAAATATTTTTATAGTCGTGAAAGAAAAATGGTTCACGATGTGTTATTGTATTTTTCGAAGAGAAATACTAAGGGTTCGGACAATATTTTCATTGAATAATGTTTCCGACAAAGGTTGTCAAATTGACTGACATGTTTATCGTATGGTACAGTCCACTATGAAAATTAGCTGTAGTCTGTTTCAACTACCTATTTTAAAGTATTTTGTCACTTTCTAAGTTTTGAATTTTATGGAATTGGGAAAGAAGTACCGAGTTTGAAGCGTTCATGAGCAGACATTGCAGTTGAATATTCATGTTCTGAATTTGATTATTGATGAATAATAAAATAAATCCTACTAGCTAGAACAAACCAGAAGGAGTGTTCGATAACATTTCTACGCGGCAACTTGTGTCCAAAATACTTCCCCTCCCGCGCCCCTCTACCCCCTTTAGTGTTACTAGCGCCGTGTGACACCCCCATTTTTGGGGTAAAATTATGTAATTTTTTAAAGAGATGTTAAACAAGTAAAAAATAAGTAAGTGAAATAAGTACACACGGCCAGTGTTAACTATCCATTTCCGTTTTTGCTCTCGCTCTTATCAAATGGTGATTCTTTGCGATAGAACGAGACGACATGACTGGCCATAGGCACTAAGTGTAGATGATTATTTATTTCTATATGTAGGTATAATATGTTATTTAAAAGTCAATTACAAAAGTCGAATATAAATTTTAGAATGCCAAGTAAAACAAAAAAGAAACTTAAGGTTCTTTATTATGTAAACATATCGACAACAAAACATTTGTTTACGGCGCAGTAGTGCTTTTAGTTTAACTTTTCTTGGAGTCAAAAACAGAATCCAAATCAAAAACATCCTTTTTCACTTAGTTCAAACGGAATAAACTTGTAATAACTGTCCGAATCGGCCACGAAATTGTCTTCAACTGATCTATCCATTGTTCACTTTAATAAATCTCACCAGTTACATGTTAAAAAAATCCACTCTCAATTTAGTTAACCGCGTCGTATTACTGTTTGCGCGAACCCGAGGCGCCCAGGCAGGGTCGCCATGTACGGGAGGTATTAGAGATGAAATCAAACAACAACGTCTGGATACAAACTGATCTTCTATTCAATAAAATATGCGATTATATATTGTTATAAAATGAGGTTACACGTGTATGATTAATATTCTTATACTACCACTACACTGTGTTACGTTGCAGCTTAGCTGTTATTTTGTAAATTATTTTCCTTACTCGATATCTGATTCTCAGATACCACTAGCGGATTTTAAAAGTAATTTCTAAATCCATATTTGCAGCTGAGATAGAATTAATAGCGGAAGAAACTCATTCACCTTTGTCAGCCTCTTTATCAATGAATTTTACACACAACAATTGTGGTCCTTCGAGCCGGATATCATAAATGATTTATCCGCAGCAGTTCCCGTCGAGCCCGGCGGCGTTCTCGGCGCCGTCGCCGCCGCGCGCCGGCGGCTACGGGTCGCCGGCGGCGCGCCAGTTCGCCGCGCGCTCGCCGCTGTACTCGTCGCCCGCCGCCTACAGCGCGCCCAGCCCCGCCCACACGCCGCGCTACTCGCACGAGCCGCTCTACCGCGAGCCGCAAGGCCCGCAGGTACACAAATACACCCATACCAGGCCATATAATATCATAATAATAATAATAAATAACTTTCTTAACATACATTATGACAATACAATACAATGGTTAAAATAAAAAGAAAAAGACAAATGCATGTTAATAGAGCGCCCGCTCAGTTTTAGTTGGGACACCTTGTAGTATGTCCCAACACTGATTTTCAGCAGGGAGCCCTATCAGCTACTGCTATCATAAGTGATTTCTCCCTTCTCTTTGAGCAGAGTAAATACAAATGAGTAGGTCATCTTCATAGAAACTCACCGGGCGCGGTTTGTATGTGAGCGCGCCAATACGTATGCGGCGCGCACGCACGCACACCCTGACAAAATTTAGCGTAGATTAGCGGGGAGTTGCGCCGAATTTTGTCAATGTGTATGTGTGCGCGCCGAATACGTATATTGGCGCGCTCACATACAAACCGCGCTCGGTGCGTTTCTATGAAGATAACCTACTCATTTGTATTTCGGTACTCTGCTTTGAGTTTCGGTAAAGATGTGACACTTGAAGACCTGTGAGCGCTTTCACATTAGGGCGTTAGAAGCGCGACAGCAGCGTGGCAGCGGCGTTTTTATAATGTGAAGGCATGCATCCGCTGTCACATAGTATGACATTTTTGGCAGTGCGTCTGTCGCGCGTTTGTCGCGCTGCTTAATCGCCTAAATGTGAAAGCACTCTTCGGCGAACTTCTTGAAAGAACTTACATTTTATTATTTTGTTTCATTTGTTCACCGTCAGGCCCGATTTCCACCAAGGCAGAGGGCAGCGGGGAAACGTTTTTATTATTATTTATTATTTTTTTTATTAGGTCTACCAACATTGTTACATTACAACATGTACACTTAAAAATTACAATTATGAACAAAGTTACAATGCAACAACAATTATAGGCTGACACAACATGCAATATAGATTCAATGCAGTTTGTTCCGAACCGTTCCATGCACACAAAAAAACACTAGTACTGTGTTTTGATTAACCAATCCGATTTCATTCTGTCATTTTCATTCATTCTGAATGACATCGGTTATTCAAAACATTTCTCGGCTCCGTCTTGGTGGAAACCGGGCTTCATGCACGTTTAAATAAAAACTAAATAAATAATCTAACAATCTTCCACTTTAACATTCAAATATTCCAGAACATTCGGCTATTCTAGAAACAAAAGCAAACTGCCACGTTTGCTTACAGGACAAGACATTTGAATGTGTGCCATGTTGGGGGACCGTATGAATGATACAAGTTGTTGTTAATCTCTGCTTTAAGTCTGTTTATTAACACGAACTGCGTGACTATTTATACGATATAGATTAAAGGTAAATGACGTCACAGCATTAGCACTATACGTGATAAATGTGCTGACACTGTGAACGTGATTAAGATAAGATATGAAGAGATTTAGTATTGTGCATACCGGCACAAATGTATTTATGCGCGTTCCACAGGGCGGGTCGCGGCCCTACTCGCGGTCGCCGGCGCCGGGCGGCGGGGTGGGCGGCGTGGGCGGCGTGCCGGCGGGCGTGGGCGGCACGACGCCGTTCCCGGCGGCGTCGCCGGCGGGCGGCGCGCTGAGCTACACGCCGTCGCCGGCGCACACGCCCTACTCGCAGCACTCGTCGCCCGCGCCCGCCGCGCGCACGCCGACATACACCGACTCGCATGCCTTCAACCAGGTAATTGACACAAAAAAAATCTAAAGGCCGGTCATCGAGCACGTTATGAGGAGTTCATAATCAAACACCCGCACTGAGTCAATCCCGTTTATTGAATGCACGATAAAATACAATGAAGCGACTTAAATACTATACGATAAATGAGCATACACATTAATACAAGGGTTGTTAGTACATACATCACACGCCTCTCCATAAAAAAAAAATAAAGGACTAATTACATTGTACTTTTTTATATAATCATTATTACACTATTATTTAGGAATAAAAGGTCTTGTCCTATTCTTATGAACAACATCCTCCTTACCATCTTTAATAATTTTTACATTGGGTGATAAATCTTGTAAAACAGTAAATGGGCCTAAATAAACATTATTAAACTTATTGTTACTACAATCATTTTTTAACAATAATTTGTCATCACACCGTAGGATTTCGTCCAATCTTAATCCTTATCGCTCGCGCGTAATTATGTTACTGTCGCGCTCGCACAGTCGCGACAGCAATATAATTACGCGCGAGCGATAAGGATAGGTAGCTTGGGGTCATTGGACGAAATTCTACGTGCTCGGCGACCGGACTATAGCAGACATTTTCATTTTTTCTTTTTTAATTTACCTCCGTTAACTCGTGGTGAGCTAAATATGCTTGTGTCATTAGAAGGTTTTTTGCCACAATAGTCGAGTGGCCACGGAAATCGAACCCTCATTTCTGGCCGTCGGCCAGATATCTCCACCAGATTTGCCTTCTTCTTATTACCTAAAATTGCTATTTTGTTGTTATTGAGATCTTGTTCGCTATCTATGATATGAATAACTCGTTCACCAGTTAAGATTGTGACCTCCAATTTAGTTGAGTTTCTGGTTTAGATAATTTGATATTTTAAGTTTTGGCGTTTCATTAAAATTAAAATAAATTGTATTGTGCTGAGCATGACAGCCAAAACGTCAAGTTGTACTGTACTCATGTACTTACATATAGTCCGGTCGAGCACGTAGAATTTCGTCCAATGACCCCAAGCTACCTTACCTTATCGCTCGAACGATAAGGATGGGTAGGCGACCGGACTTTAGTAAATATCGCGGTGAGACCCTTTCTCTATTTCAATTGTATTATTAGAGTTTGGGTTCGCGTCGCTAGTGTTCCTCTCACGTGACAAGTGACACGTGATCTCATGTTTGTGTGCGTGTGCGACAGGGCGGCAGCGCCAGCAACACGTCGGGCTCGGGCTCGGGCTCGGGCTTCGCGGCCGAGCTGCCGGCCGACATGGGCGCGGGCATGGGCTCGCCGGCGCCCTCGCCCGCCATCACGCTGGACTTCGAGCCGCCCGCGCCCGCCTCGCCGCTCAGCGCCGACCTGCAGCCGCCCAGCCACAGCGACGACTCGCTGGAGGACTACACCAAGGTCGGTCACCACTCAGCTCGGCCGACATGGCTCGCCGGCGCCCTCGCCCGCCATCACGCTGGACTTCGAGCCGCCCGCGCCCGCCTCGCCGCTCAGCGCCGACCTGCAGCCGCCCAGCCACAGCGACGACTCGCTGGAGGACTACACCAAGGTCGGTCACCACTCAGCTCGGCCGACATGGCTCGCCGGCGCCCTCGCCCGCCATCACGCTGGACTTCGAGCCGCCCGCGCCCGCCTCGCCGCTCAGCGCCGACCTGCAGCCGCCCAGCCACAGCGACGACTCGCTGGAGGACTACACCAAGGTCGGTACCATCTGTCCTCATCGGACCAAGGCATATTAAGTGATCCAGATGATACAGGGTGGGCCAGAAAGACTTGCAGTTTAATAAGCCTGTATGCAGAATGCTGACTGAAGCTCGTAGTGCTGATGGCCGTTGGGACAGAAAAGTTCTAGAGTGGCAACCACGGGCCGAAAGACGTATCATGAGCAGGCCCCTCACTAGATGGATTGACAATCTAGTGAAGGTCGCTGGAAGAACCGGTCGATATGGGAAACCTTGGGGTAGGTCTTTGTCCAGCAGTGGACGTCATTTGGCTGAAACGAACGTATAATGCACGTTGCTCTGCGGGGAAAAGCTTCATTTGACTAAATTTCCCTGAGCTAAGCTACAAATAGTCGCCGCGCCCCTCTCTCACATAGAATAGAATAGAAATTGCTAGGCTATCACTCAGTGGCAAATAATCATCAATGGCAATCACTGCGCATTGAAAAATTTCCCAAGAAAATTTCAAAAATCCCCAAGAATAATTTCAAGCAGTAGATCTTCATTCATTCGTTTCTCGACTGGTCGTCAATTTGTGAATGAAATACAACCTAATGATCGCATTACTAAGTTCTTCGACTAGTCGTCGATTTGCAAAGCGATCCTCGCTCGGCTGTGATTGAAATGCAACCTTATCATCGCCTTACTAAGGTTGTAAATGTTTCAGAACACGTCGACGCAGGGCGAGCTGGCGGGCGAGGGCGCGGCGTTCGGCGGCGCGCTGTACGAGGGCTCGCCGCGCCTGTTCCCGCCGCACCTGCACCACTCGCCGCAGCCCGACAAGGAGCACTACCACTACCGGGACCGCCCCGACATGGGTGCGTGCACCACACCACACACGATACATAACACATGACCATAAAGATATAAAGAGATGTCAGCTAATGCGCTGAGTTCGAAACTCAGTGTCGCATTAGAAATTCACAAAATATGTGCTCATTATTCACTGCGGTATCAGTACTCAACGTTCGAATAATCTTTAGTACAGTGGTTCTTGACCGGTGGTCCGCGGACCACTGGTGGTCCCTGGAGGCATTCCAAGTGGTCCACGAAGACATCGTAATAAACAAGTGACGTGACGTGATGAGTCGAGTCAATACAACGCAAACGGCGCACAGTGGACGAGAAATCGACCTCCCCTTTCATAGGATTTTGAAAAAAAAAAGTGGTCCTTGACAAGACAGAAATTTGGTAAAATGGTGCCTCGTGACTTAAAGGTTAAAAACCACTGCAGTTTAGTACTACGTAAGCAATGTAAACTGTTTACATTATGACGTCGCTGCTGTCATCATTGCTTTCACGAGCAATGTGTTTTGTTTTTGGGCATATTGCTGCGACACCGGCCACGCCCCCTTGTCACATCTCCCTTTAGTTTCTGTGATCTGTGGACATGACACTACACAACATTTAAACCTATCAACACTGAAAACCAGCATTGTGGCCTTCCTTCGGGCCACGGAATACGATGAATGGGGTCCCATTGCACGGTGGTCCCGCGTCTATGTAACAGCGGTCAAAAGTGGAAAACTTCTTAATAAAATAAAATACTTTGTAAAACATTGTATAATATTATATTATTCTACTGAAATTAAAGTAATACACTCTTTGGGTAAAAAAGACTTCCTTTTTTTAGGCAAATTTCGCAAACCAGTGATATAAGGATCGCTTAACCAGTCAGATTGTCTATTTTTGAAAACTTTTGTAGACTGAGATGCCTTTTTAAAACACTCACAATTTTTTTTGCACATGTAATTACTCTTATTTTCTAAATTCTGCATGTCAATATTTTTCTCATCACTAACTAATGATAACTTTAGATGTTGGTACACAAGACGAGACTTTTCAGCATTCGTGACTTTTTTTAACATTCCATTGCTCAAATACTAACAATCTTGAAAACGAGCAATGAATTTCTTAGCTTATAACAGAAAAATCAATTGTTTTGAATTTTAAAACTAAGTTAATAATGCAACTTTGGACCCCTACTGTCAAGACCTTTGGTACTCTTGGGTGAAATTGCATACAAAATATAATAAAGCGTATTGTCAGCTAACTAATGACGTATAAATTATTACGGGGCACGACGGGGAACTAAACTAAAAGTCTAAAAATATTCAATAAATTATCAATTATTTTCATCATATTTGACATGTTAATACTAGCCATATAACTTTAAAATTTTGACAACAAGTTACACATTACCTTTTTCCAGGATTTCTATTGTTAAATTCACTAGTTTTAAATACAATTTATAAACAAAACTTTATGTAAACAAAGCATTAAACTTAGGACGCGCTGATAGCAACCGTCCTTAGGCTTGCAAGCAATGACTTCTGACTCGTAAAAGTATACCAATTTGTTAAGAAACATGTTGGTACTTTAATATTTTCTAAAACTAGAGGTTTTTAACTATCTATCTGCGTAAATAAAAAAAGATTAATAGACAACTGTAAGGCGAAACGAAGTCGAATAATCGCGCTACAACCGCGCGAGCTCTAGGACACTCGTGGTATTCCGCGGCACTTCGTACTCGCTCGGCTCTCCACGCCGCCCGCGCCCCGCGGTCGGACAGTCGCAGGCTATCACGCGCCGATTACGCGTCGTTTTCGCGAATAATTAACATCTTCCGTGTCCCACACCTCTTCTTCTGTGCTGATGATTGTTATAAGTTAGAACTTTAGATTAATAAAGTGAATACAACCATCACACAACTGATTTTTTTTACTTTTGACCTCTGCCGGGCCCACAGTGCATTGCGATAGGCATCGCTGTTGCGACAGGGTGGCACTGCTCAATTCACTTTTGTTTCCTTGTAATGTTTTATGTTTCTTTCTTTCTTTCTTTTAACCTATCAAAACACTATAGTTGTACAACACTGATATATGACACTAATAGTGACAGGACGCTACTATCAATACTGGGTTATTAGTTCTAATTTTTGCCACGTTGGACAACACTGAAGTGTCCCATATAATTATGACAAGTACAGGGAGCGCTACTATCAATACTGGGTTTTTAGTTCTTATTATGACCACTTGACGTTTCAGAATCGTTTGACTATATTACTGTCGCATTAAGTTAATCCTGTCATGACAATAAAATGTTAAAAATAAATACATAAGCAGGTAAAACAGATAAACGTATAACTGTGGACCACATTGCAGAAATAAAATATGTATTGTAACATTTTCCTGATCTTTATTCCAGGTAACGGCCTCGCGGACAGTCCGCGGTTAGACCAGCTACATCAGCATCCCTCCATGTATCCTAGCAATTTTAATAGGTGAGTGCTTTTACATGACGTGTTCATTTATCACCATGATCAAGGGTGCAAACGCTAAGCAGTATGAATATAACGAGCATTGTAATCGGTCCTTCGGTTGCACCTTTTGGAAAGTTTGATCAAATTATATTACGCCAAGTTTTCGATAAAATGTGTCTGTCAACTGTCATATCAAGTAAACATAGTAAGCAGAATTGACGACCTATGGGGCAGCTAGGTTCTGGAGTGGAGGCCACGTACCAGATAAGCGCAGCGTAGGATGTCCCACTAGGTGCACCGACGACCTCACAAAGGTAGCAGGAAGGCGCTGGATCCAGGCCGCTACCAACCGTAATCATTGGGGAGGCCTATTTACAGCAGAGGACGTTCTAGGGCTGAAATGAAGATAATGATGATGATGACCGTCACATCGAGCGATCAATGACGCATGAAAGGCATAGCGTGGCTCAATCCATGCTCATATAAGCCAATTTTTCCTAGCGGTTGGTGAAAAGTGTTTGTTTTGAGCGACTCGTAAATTAGGAGTTTGATATATTTGGAAACAACTGGAGCTGGGGCTTGTTGCCGAAACCCTACTTCCTTTTCAATAAGGGACGTTATGGACCCCAGAGAATGAAATTAAACCCAGGAACACATCATACGTAGAACAGTTTATAATACGGTGTATTTCCTTCAGGTCGACGCCTCCCAGCGGCGGCGGCGGCGGCGGCGGCGCGGGCGCGGGCCCGTTCTCGCCGGCGCCCGCCTTCCGCCCGCCCGACCACCAGCCGCACACGCCGCACCACCACCACGCGCCAGGTAACATTATACATTACTAGCGGTCGCCCGCGACTTCGTACGCGTGGATCCCGTTTTACCCCCTTCATCTATCTTACGCGGCTTAAATTTTTTCATACAAATGTTTTTTCCCGCTAACTCCCGTTCCCGTGGGAATTTTGCAATATCCTGTTGTAACTAAGCTTTAAGTTTACTAAGGTACCTGCATGCCAAATTTCAATCGTCCAACTTAAGCGGTTTAGATTTTTCATACAAAAGGATTTTCCCGGTAATTCCCTTTCCCGTGGGAATTTCGGGAATTCCTTTCTTAGTGCACCTCTACGGTACCTAAGCTACGTCCCTTCCAAATTTCAAGTGCCTACGTTTAGCCGTTTAGGCTGTGCGTTGATATGTCACTAAGTCAGTCAGAATCTATGCGGAACTTTGACGTTTATAAGTTCAACACTGAACCGTCCCAGCTATGACATTTGCAGGAGGGCGTCACTATCAATACTGGGTTTGTAAGTTTTAGATTTTTGCCACTTGACCTTTCAAAATTGCTCGACTATACTCCCGAACTGTAATTTTTTGTCATTCACAGATTATAAAAATATTTAAATCTGCAGATTTTTGACGTTACCACTATCTACTGATTTGAAACTTTAATCTAGGTAAACCCCGCCCCACCTCTAACGGTCTTCTGAGTTTAAAGACTGGCGATCCCTCTCTGCTACAACATTAGATGTAACTACGCAACATTTTTCATTTTTACATAGTATTTCTATCGTCAATAAAGTTTTGGAATGAATAATGATTGTCTACTCACGGACATTGCCCGCGGGCGGCGTGACCGGAGGGAGCGGCGAGCGTTCGGCGAACGAACGAGCAATGTTCGGTTCGCGAGCGAACATCTAAGAAGACGATCCTGACGCACTCTCTTCAACGACTTTGCACTAAACGGTCTCGATATATAGACAATTAATTGTATACAGTCCACTCTTTTCATTCAATGATTTCCACTACACTCACTATCGAAGTAACAATGATCAAGAAACTGTCGGACTTTCAGAGTCGCCGGGCGAGTACGGCGGGCCGGGCACGCCCAAGCCGAAGTCGCAGGACGTGGCGTCGAAGTCGCTGTCGGGGCTGGAGTCGCTGGTGGACCAGATCCCGTCGATAGCGGAGGGCCCGGCCGGCGGCGGCGGCGGCGGCGAGGCGGCGGCGGCCGTGGCGGCGCCCGCGCTGCCCGAGTACGCGCCGGCGCTCTACCCGCCCTACGGCGCCTACTCCACGCCGCCCTACGGGAACAACGGGTGAGTGTGTTGACACTACTAAAGCCTGGTCCGTGAGCACGTAGAATCCCGTCCAAAGACCCCAAGCTGCCCATCCTTGTCGCTCACACGTAATTATGTTGCTGTCGCGCTCGCACACACACTGCGGGCGCGCGTCGCTAAGTCGCGACAGCAATATAATTACGCGCGAGCGATAAGGATGGATAGCTTGAGGTCATTGGACGGGATTCTACGTGCTCACGGACCAGGCTTTACAAGCAAAGACTCATTTTACTGACTTATTAGACTAGAGTTAAAAATCTTGTTTGATTGAAAGATGTGAATGCAAAACGTATTGATTGCTCAATGCGGTGTTTTATTCGCAGTAGTTCCACTGTCTAGTTCCATCATGGAACTACTGCGAATATTTTTTCGCACTAGTTCCATTTGTGCATGAAGATGATAGAACTACCGCGAATAAAGGAAATGCGATACAAGTAGATTTTGTAATCTCAAAGTTAAGACTGTGAAATCTTTTTAAATAAGTAATTTTGAAACCACTTTACTATTATCATGTTCATATGTCTCGTCGCCTTGTACTTTTATCAATTTGCCAACTTTATTTGATAGATATACACCGAAATTCGTGTATTGTAATAAAATAATATAAGCGGACACAAAAATAGCGATCAGTTTTATGTTTCCGACTTGAAACGAAGCGTCTCAGCTAGTTCAGTCTGACATCTCGCTGTATTAGTATTTTGCCCCTGTTCGTCTTCTGCGATGAGGGATTTAAACCTATGCAGACTTTAAGGCCCGAGTCGACTAAACTTTTATCCGAAAATAACTCCTGGTATAACTGGCACATTCATAGTTTCTGTTAAATGTGTTAATTCTGAGATTAATATTACTCTTATTTGGTCAAATTCACCCTAAATATTATTATTTTTGTGCAGCTACGGCGCGCCGTTCGTGGGCTACGGCGGCGGCTGGGGCGCGGCGGCGGTGATGCGGCCGACGCCGGGCTACCTGTCCGAGTGGCAGTACGGCTACACGCCCGTGTCCGCCGTGCCCGCCGTGCCCGCCGTGCCCGCGCCCTACGCGCCCTACAACGCGCCCTACTACAACGGCTACACGCCGCCGCCGCCCGCGCACCACCAGCAGGTACCATATCAACACATGTCCGACACGCTGTAACACACGCTGATATGCTGTAACACACACTGACACGCTGTAACACATCCTGATATGCTGTAACACATGCTGTAAAGCGCCCTGACACGCTGTAACACATCCTGATATGCTGCAACACACGATGACACGCTGTAACACACAATGACACGCTGTAACACACCATGACTAGCTGTAACACATGCTGACACGCTGTAACACACCGTAATAAGCTGTAACACACACTATAATGCTATGTTACACATACACGTTGTAACTGTAACACAACCTGACACGCTGTAACACACTCTGACATGCTGTAACACATCCTGATACGCTGTAACACACGCTGGTACGCTGTAACGCAATGACTAACTGTAACACACCCCGACATGCTGTAACGCGCCCCGACATGCTGTAGCGCGCCCTGACTCGCTGTAACACACCGTAATAAGCTGTAACACACACTATAATGCTGTAACATACACGTTGTAACTGAAACACAACCTGACACGCTGTAGCTCACTCTGACATGCTGTAACACATCCTGATACGCTGTAACATACGCTGATACGCTGTAACACAATGACTAACTGTAACACACCCCGACATGCTGTAACGCACCCTGACATGCTGTAACGCGCCCTGACTCGCTGTAACACACCGTAATAAGCTGTAACACACACTATAATGCTGTAACATACACGGTGTAACTGTAACACCACCTGACACGCTGTAGCTCACTCTGACATGCTGTAACACATCCTGATACGCTGTAACACACGCTGGTACGCTGTAACACAATGACTAACTGTAACACACCCTGATATGCTGTAACACACAATGACACGCTGTAAGACACCCTGACACATGTAACACACTAACACGCTGTAACGCGCCCTGACACAACACGCTAACACGCTGTAACGCATCTTGACACGCTGTAACACGCCCTGACATACTGTAACCTGTCCTGACACTGTAACAATCCCTAGTGGTATAGTGGCTTGAAACGCAACACGCTTTAACATAAAGTACTCTGACACCCCCTGAAATACAGTCACTTGCTCTGATACACAATAATACACTCGGTTAACGCCGTGACAGTTCTCTGAATGTTGCTAGTAACAAACACTGTCACGCCGTATTACACGCGCCCTGACACGCAGTAACATTTGCCTAAAATAAAATTTTATTTCAATTTTATTATTGGTTCCCTTATATTAGGGACTATATTTATTGTACTTCGAGGTACCAATGAAAGGATTATTTGTCAGGGGTGTTATCCAGACGCGAGATAATTTAGAAAACCAGAAATCGAACCCAGCCAAGTCTCCTTTCATACATGAACCTCCGCGCCACCGCTCCGGCTCCGGCCCGCGGGTAATATATTTTTATTATTGATTTTAATTTTCATTTTTTCTGTCGCTCTGTGCCGTCTTTCTCGAAAGAAGCTATCCCAATAGGGATGTTGACTGATAGGGGTAATGAAATCGAAATTCTATTTAGTCCGTCAGACAGATAAAAAAAAATTTGGAAATGTTTTAATTTTTTTCATAATCGAATAATTACAGTATTATACTCGTATCGAGTTAAAATGTCGCGGGACGTCACTTTTGAGTAAAAAATCTATTCAAGCGTGACGTAACGCGCCATTTCAACTCGACGTAGCACTGTTATCAGTTAATTATGAACGAAAATAAAAAATATGACTTTAATATTTTGTAATTATCTGTCTGACAGACAAATAATTGAAATTTTGTCATCTATAGTCTGGTCTGTGAGCACGTAGTCGCGCTCGCACACTCACTGCTGCCGCCCGTCGCACAGTCGCGACAGCAATATAGTTACGCGCGAGCGATAAGGATGGGTGGCTTGGGGTCATTGGACGGGATTCTACGTGCTCACAGACCGGGCTTTAGCCTATTCTATTTCTGTTGACACCGCAGAACTGGCAACTTCGGTAAGCTCGCTGGTGACGGTGTCGGTGTCGGTGACGTTGGTGTTGGTGTTGCAGCCGCACTACCTGCCGGCGCCGCCGCTGCTGGAGCTGCACGCGGGCGGCGAGCACGCGGCCGGCGTGCCCGCCGTGCCCGCCGTGCCGTCCGTGCCGTCCGTGGGCTTCGGCGGCTTCTGTTAGCACCGGACTGAGCGAGCCGAGGATAGCATAAGGGTTTTTTTACATTTTAGTTAGTGGAATGCGAGGCGCCGGCGCCCGGCCCCGAATCTCGGCGACGTTCGCGGCGTGAGTAGCGAATTGGACTGATGTCGCTCGACCGGCGGTCGACGCGCCCGCTGCGACTCGTGAGGCGATCGTCGTGATGTAATTTAATCTTTTTCAAACTGATGAGCTTAATTTGTAGGGTTTGTTTGTAAATATTGTACGCGTTCTGTTCGGATCCATCGCGCCCTCGTTTGACCGATCGCCGGACGCGTCGCAGGCCGGGTCCGTCGAGCGCGCGGAGGCGGCCGATCGACTCGAATATTGATCATTATTATCGGAGGTGATGCCCGAGTTTGTTAAAAAAGTCTTGCCAATGAAATGTTTCGCGTTCTAGTCACTTACTGATTCGTGTCGGCTAGTCAAAAGTGTAATATCGATCGCGTCCCCGCACTCCCGCACGGATCGCTCGAGTGAATCATGTTTTATCTAAGTCACAAGAACGGCCTATGAGATGTATGATGTATACTTTTTTATTTAGGTTTAGTTGTACGTCGCGAGTGTGACGCTATTTATAATTCAATTTTAGCATTTTTTATACATATTAACTATATTTTTACTGTCGCTACGAGGCGGCCATTTTGTCATCGCGGTCGTTGACTCCGGCCGAGAGGCGACGTGTGATACTGTTGGCTCAATTGATGGAAACTCGTCGATCTAATAATATGCATAGACTCAATACACATGTCACGTGAAGTTATAAGATACGAAATGTGATGATTTTGTTCATTATAATTGTTTAAAAAAGTACAGCAAACTCTATTTATATTGCTGCTATCATTTCAGACTGGCATTTATTCTCATTATTCAAAAAAATCTATGTCTGTTATTATTTTGATGTATAAACAAAACGGCGATCACTGCCAGGAAGGTTGTCCGGAGTCAGCGGCCGCGCCGCATTGTCATGGACTCCTTGCATTTGACTAAACGTTACCCGATCAGTTACATAGCTTCGGATCGCTAGTGATAGCATAATTTTACATAAGATTTATAACCTATATTTTATTATACACGCGCCATTTTATTGTAAGTCTGTCGCGCCGCGGAGCTCGGTGACAACTCTCAAGATTCCGCGATTACAATGACGCAAACTTAACCCGAGGCAGGAAAATACATATTTTACCTTTTTATAAAAAATGAATTAACACTGTCAAGTGTTGTAAAAAACTGCTGTTGTAACTTTATATTTATGACGAATCTGAGGTCAAATGGCAAACTTTTGATGTCGTGGACGTTTCGAACGTGCCCGCGCGAGCTCCGCGGCGCCCGACGCGCTAGGTTTAGTTGTGTAACGACGCATAATGACGTTTCAGGTGCTCATGGGTTCGATTGTTTCCTCGCAGTTGCCATTCGGCGCTCTGTCGCTTGTTCGAGGTCTTGTGTTGTTGGTCTCTCTCCCCGTCACGTGACCGGGCGTGAGGTCCACGGTCGGGGTTCCGTCGCGACCCGCTTACGGAGATGTGTTTCTACGTTAAGCGTCAATGAGGGGTGGTTTTAAAAAATCTTGTACAAAATTCTTAAATTAGTGAAATCGAATCTTTTCTTTGCACAAACGGTGAATAAAAAAATCTTAAATATAGGCTAAGAAACGAAATAACATACGTAATAAAGACATATACGTTAATGCTAGGTTTACTGGAAAGAATTTATATTGTAGTGTTGGGTGTGTCGCCGACCACACCGCGGCCCGCGCTCCCGCCGCGGCTCTCGACTGATCTGAGTGAGAAATTACGTCAATTTAGTAAAATTTATATTCCTCAAGATTATTTTCTCGCTGAATGGGGTGGTTGACTGGGTTTTTCAAAAGTTATAGAAAAATATATTTTATTTTAGGAGTCAAAAATCTTCTTCGAAGTTTTCGAATGCTAAAAAAGTAGGTCACCGTTTTTAGTCAGCAGACGTGGCAGATAGGCGTTTCATTTTTCTTCGCTCTATCTCGCAAAGGAATTCGTCACAAACGTCCGAAGTGAAGCGTGGGAAACTACCCTGTTGCGTGATGCGTTTAGTTACCGTTCCGTTCCGGCGGGAGCGCGCGCCGGGAGCCCAAGCGCCGTGTCGCCGGCCGGCCGCCCGATGCTGTGCGCGCGCCATACACAAGTAGTTGCGGTTCAAGTTTCGTTCCAACTTTACAAATTTAACAAACAAGTTTTTAAAGTGTTCTAAAATTACTATTGGTAAAAACACTAACTTTGTTTGAGTGCGAGATGTATTGCTTAGGCAGTAAATTATATGTTTATTTATTGTATGTTGCGTTGGGTAACGTACAGATGAGATGTATAAATTTTACTAAAAAACTACTTTTGTATGGGGCTCGCACACCAGGCGGGCTTCGAGCCGCGCCGCTTCGACACGTCTTGTTTCTTCGTCTTTCAGAAGGGAAAATTATAAGTTAAAATGAAAATGAAATCAACAGGGTATTTAAGATTGCTTAAGATTTATTATTTTATATTTATTATATGATTTTTGTGTGCCTCGCGCAGTTGTGTTTAGTGTTACTGATATTTTTTGAGGATAAGCGACGAATGATCGCGGACGGCAGCTTACGAATCCGCACGAATCGAACTTAATCACTATGTACTTAATAAAATACAACCCACATAGGGAAAAATAAACGCTGGATGTTTAGTTTTTATTAATAGTTTAAAAGTTGTTGAGGTAATCGAAGCGGATATCCCAAATATAAGTTGGGCTTTGTGTGAAGCGTGTAGCGTGCGCGCGCCGCTGCCGTCCGCGACCGCGCGCCGGCGCCGACCCGCCCCCCACAGGCTGCAATGAACTCATGTTTTTTCATTCATTATTAAACAAAATATAAATAATCTACCACTAATTTTATTGCAAAAGCTATATAATTTTTCTATAAAAATATGTAACAGTATAAAACCACACAAACAATGCGGTTGTGACAGTTTTACGTACATTCCTGAATTAAAGAAAAATCTTCAGTGTTTCCAATCAGTAAAAATTAAAGAACTGACACTTTCAATAATTTTTAATGTTGTCGATGATTCTTACCACAAGTTTATTGGCTCAAATAGTCAAATTACTTTACTTTTAAAGTAACGGGATATCAATTTGGAAGTCAAAGATATACCTACAACTACGCACCAGTAAATGTTTACCCGCGCCGCCTGTGAGGGCCGCGTCACCGCCGCGTCACTTGCGTTTGTACATAATGAGTGCTTTATTACGCTTTTGATATTATATTTTTATTTAAATCTACATTTATATTTCTATATTTTTGCTTTTGTACAATAACGAATACGTGTGATCGAGTTTTGCGTTTGGTTTTTCACTTGGCGATCGCGTGGCCGTCGTTCTCTCTGTTTCGAACTTAAATCAATCTTTATGTACTTACAATAATTGTAGTCTGTGATATTTAATCTTGTGGAGTTATTTTTACAGTAATTCGTGAATTTATTTCTATGAAGAGGTTTTCATCAGTTTTCATCATTTGTTATTTTTAGATGAAAAGGCCAGTGAATTTAAGTAATGAATTTTTAAAGTGAGGAACGACCGCCCCGCGACCGTCTTGATGTATGTTGCTAGTTATTTGAATTTGGAAATGGTGTTTTATTATTGTTTGTGTTGCCCGTGACCGAATCGCTCCGCCGTAGGGAGCACTATCAACGCGGCTCGCCAGCACGCTTGCCGGAATGATCTCAAACTAATTAGACGATTTAAGCTTAATTGAATGTCAGATTGATTAGTTGACAAATTTTGATTTGTGTGTTTAGTTTACTAGAACTTGAACGGGGAGTTTATGGTCACGGGCAACATGTTAAGCCATTGGTACGTTTCGCCAGTAATCTCAGTTGTAAACAAGGCCTACGCGCGCTGCCGGCGGCGCCACCCGCGCCGCCCGTCTCGAATACTTGTGATTGTTTCTATTTCACGCTATCTATTGAGTTAGTTGATCTACCCTGATCTTTAGAAGGTTCGTTTTAAAGTCTTGGATTAGCAAATTTACTGTCAAATTGGTAACGGCGGGTGGGTAGTGAATTGATCACATTTGACAGCACATTTCCTGGTCTCGGGTGAGATAAGCTTCTAAAAAGCGGGAGTAACGTGCCAGAATATTGTCTACAGAAGAGACACGTTAGTTGCTACAATCGACTAATTCACTAGTGTCATGTGATGTAGTCGTAAACGTCGCTGCGACGCCGACGCCGCCGCGCCGCGAGTCGTCAGTCTAGTCGGAACGTGCGAAGTACAATTTGTAACGGACGCACAATGCGAATAATGGAATTGAGAACGCGGCGGCGTCGGCGGGCGGAGCGTTTAATTTAGTCTTTACGTCGTAGTTTCTTTAACAATATTCCTTCTGCAACGGAGTGCAACGGATATCGGCGTGTCGCAACACGGCGGTCGTGCGGACGACGCCGACCGCTCGGCGGTGCCGGGCGCACTCGAGGTAGGCGTGGAGTCAGGTCGCGCTGGACTTACCCGTAGTGTAGCGTAAGTCTCTATCAACGAGTTAGTGTTAGCGGGGGCGGGGCGCGCCGGGCGCCGGGGCGCTCCGCCCCTCACGCGGGCCCGCGCGGCCGGGGCCGGGGCTGTGCCGGGAGCGTTGGGGACGAAACACAATGGTGTCATTTACTTTTTTACGGATATTGTTGTTTCGTTCCCTGCACCTCCTCGCGAGCGTGGGCCCGCAGGCGCCCGCTGCGGCCGCGCCGGCTCGCGCCCCGTTAGGGTTGACCAGTGTATGCATTGAGTCGCTCAACTATTTGTACAGTATGTATATTTTTGTAAAATTCATTCTAACCGGTGGCAATATTATGAAATTTAAAAATTTATCTCTAATATTAAAACTTAGTACAATTATTGTTATTTAATAATTTGATCATCAATTCCGTTTCTGAGTTTTCACTCGATCGTCGTCCCGAACTAAGAGTATGAGTCGACACTGAAGGCTCGATAAAAGTGCAACTTTGATTCTGTTATCGCTCGCTGAATCCGATGTACCGGCGGCGCCGTAGAGTTCCTCGGGCGCTCCGCTGCGGGGATGACTTAACGGCTCTCGGTGCGGTCGACCGTCAGGAGGCAGTTCCGGTTCATAACGACAGCATAGATAACCGAGTCAAGGTTCGGTTTGCGGGTCGAGAGTATAGTTGCACGACTCACGAGCTCGCACTGGAGTCGAGCAGTAGTTCTGGCGCCGCGCGCGTCGCTTGGTTGTGAATTAGTGTCGCTTGTGCCCCTCCCTCCCCTCCCCTCCCTTCACTCCGTCACCGCAGCCTAGCACACGTTGAGTGTTCGATATCGCAGTATTTTCGTGCCAAAACACACCGATACAGGTACTACGAGCAATAAAGTTACATATTGTAGTCTAATGAAAGCAATAAACTACGATTGAACGCGTTGCCTAAACTTACTCACGATTCGAATCGTAGAAACCTTTGCGACTCACTTCATTGTAATGTAGACGTCTAGTGATAAACTATTTATTAATGTGAACACGAACGTGTCTGAAACATCTGCGATATACGAGTGATCATGGAGATACTTAAATCGACTTAAGGCGACGGAGTTCGGTCCTAGCTCAATTTTATTGATACTTTATTATTAATGATTATTATATATTTGTACTTGCTTGTTATTCGCCGTTGAACTGTAGTTGTTCGACCCCGGCGAGCCCGGGGCCCATTCCCCACCTGCAGTACTCGACATCTCGCATTTGGACTACGGTGCTTGTTTGTAGGGGGCGCGGCGCGGCCTCATATCCCGACCCGACGTAGCCGCTTCCCTGTACATAGTCCCAGCGAGAGGTGCCGGCCCGCGCCCGCCGTGTCCCCCGCAGCGTTTAAAGTACAATTTATTGAATACCTTAATCTCTATTATTAATTAATGATTATACACTATTGTCACTGTTGAGCGATGCCGCATGTTCTCACTCGGCCGAGACCGGTTCGTGTCCGTTTTCTATATTTACGCTAGCTATAACACTAAAGTTGATATGTTTGTACAGTTTTTATTGATACTTCTCGTAGTGGACTAAGCAAAAAAAAATATTTTTAGTATAATAAGATCTAATCGAATTACATCATAGTGTATCATAAAGTACTCGAGGTCGTTTTTCAAAATTTCTTTTAACTTTGTATGAGAACTTTCGTGAGTTTTAATTTAAAAATAATAATAATTAATGTCTCATCTGAAACTGACTCCATGGAATGTAATTAGAACTTAAACAGGAAGAATTTTAAATAATGAAATACAACATAATAACGGTTAAGTATGTATTATAAATAGTGGTAAGGTAAAAAGTTATTAACATTGTATGGAAAAATTGTGACAAAATTATAGTCATTTGTAATATTAAGTGTTGTTTTATTCATTCCAATTTTTATTTACTTAATAATATTAAGAATACGAAAGTGAAAGAAATAACACATTGGCTGGCTACTTTGTAAGAGTTACTTGGTCGCGTGCACAATCTTCGTAAAATTAAAGTACCTACCCACCTACATAATTTGCCTGAGTTTAGGAGGAAAGGGGAAACGAAAATCACTGTATTATTTTATTCAATTATTATACCCTAAAATAAAATGACACAGATTTTGGATAAAATGAAATATAATAAAGTGAAGGAAATCGTGTCTTGGGAGCGGCCTTTGTCCATCAGTGGACCTCAATTAGTTGAAACGAACGAACTAAAGTAAAAGAAATACTGCGTTACTTCCAGATTTTCCGCGGGAAATCTCAAATACCATAGACAATTTAGTAAAAGTAGCCAAACATTTTTTGGAGGTTCTACATTCGCGTTCTGTGTATAATATTTTCTTAAAAATAAACTATAATTCAAAATATTTAGTAAGTAAAGGGTAGGCCCCACCCTTCTGGCGCAGTCGGGTAAATAATATAGGCGCTCGCGACCATCACTTCGAAACAACATGGGCTGGTGGTGTGGGAAGTGGCGAAAGAAACTTTTAGTTTTGTCTGCCTCTTTTTTAATTACATAGTTTGGTAAGCAATCTTGGGGCTTAGCCATACCAGCCATACACACTTCATTTCAATACCCTTCTCTGTGCCCTTCTCCCTGCCCATAGACACGAAATAACGATTACCGGTAATTTTATCGTTATTGTTATTTTAAATAACTTTGATTTTGTTGAAATGAGAATAAAGAAAACTAAGAATTTAATCATAAAATTATTGGATTATTTACATGGGTACATATTAAATTCTTTTATTCCTTAAAATTTAGTCAGTGACGTGATATTTTTATGCGACATGACTGTGAGAATTTATGGTACCGCATCTGACAAAGGATGTCAAAAGCAAAATAGAGTTAGTAAAAAAGTAAAAAGAGTCATTTAGTTTGCACAAAATTGCTTAGACGATTGAAATATTATTTTAGCTACAAATTTAAAGAATTTAGTAAAACCAAAGATCTAAAACATTTAAGAACTTAACATTTATCAATCGGTGTTGATTAAAATTTGAATTTACCTTATCAATTTGTCAAAATAATCGAGACATAAAATTCAAGTATTGTGTGCATTACAAAAGACCTAAGTTTGATGGCTTTGAGTACCAGAGACAATTTGAGTTGACGAGAGTCTCCAAAAAGATCGGCGGATAGCCTGTAGAATTCGGTGTGGATTGAGATGTCGGATATCGGCAGCGGAGACGAGGCGATTACTAGTCAGAGTACGTATTTATTAACGCCTTGAGAGTGTCTGGAACGCGCTTCGTTTTGCCCCGTGGCCGTGCGACAACTCGAAAGTCGTCCCGTGCAGTCCTAACGTTCAAAAGTAAATATTTCATTGTTCCCGTTTCAAAATGGCGAAGCGGACTCCGCTATATCTCAGACAGTGAGGCCTCCGAGGGGACCTCTCACGGGCCGAGCCTCCGGAGAGCGGGCGGCGGCGCGACAGCCCGCCCGGGACCGGCTGCGACCGACCGCCGGCGGAGGTTGACGACCTATCGATTTTTTTGTCTGCGACCTCTCGTCGGCGGGCGGGCCGTTGTCGGCGGCCGGGGCAGCGGGAGCGCTGCTGGCCTGCTGCGGAGGTGAGCCGGCGCCAGCGCGGACAGTCGTCAGCCGCGGCGCCGCGCGCGTCAGCTGAGCGCTCGCGATGGCAGGTCAGTGGCCGCTGCTCCCGCTCCCGGCCTGTGCTGCTCTGGCCTCGCCCACTGGCCTCCCTGATCTCATTACATCCCGATTGTGCCACGTCTAGCCTTCCCTGACGCTCCAAATCCCTGTGCAAGCCAGATAACCTGTCAATGTGTTGTGTTTCTTTGTTCCATCTGCAAGTGTTTTCTGAAGTGCTGGAAGTGTTTGCGGCAGTGTTACCGTCAGTTCAGTGCCTTGTGTAGTGTATAAGTGCTGGAAGACTGAAGAATTCACAATTGTAACAAAGGATCAGCTGATTCAAGACAGTGTTCAACACAAAGAAACAGCATTCAGTGTCAAGATGAGATGAGTTTCTAACTGGGATAGCTTTGTTTTGGAAGATTTGGGGTGCTTTCAAGATATACCTGCCAGATACAGATGACTTTTGGCACACTTGTGTTAAAATTTGACGCCATTGTAAGAGAAACAATAGGCTATCCAGTGTTCAGTGAGTATTGACTAGTCAAAGGAAAGTAAGTTTAGCTTTTGTTTCTGCATTAGCTGGAATTTGCTTGCAGTTCAATTAAGGTTCTACAGTGGAATTATTATTGATTTGTGATGACAATGGGAATGGGCAATAACTTAGTTGCTTAGATATTGTTTTACTTTAAGATCAGTGGCCTAGCTAGATTGACTAACTAAAGCAATCAAATTGGAAGTATGTGTGTCGATGTTGACTTGTTTATGGTGAGATGATTGTCTACACAGCAAGGCCAATATTTAATGTGTTACATGTGCATTAATTTTCTGAAAAAACTACCACTACACTCTGATTTTTAATTCGACGGAATTTTGACATTTCAGAAGTGTTACCAACATTGAAACATTCCCACTGAGGATGGAGAGCATTTTCACAAATTAAAAAATAATCCTTTCTTGAATTTAAGGTTTCACTTAAAAAACTAAGGCTTAAAAATGTACTGATCATTTCAAAATGATTATTTGAATTTTTATTATCATATTTTAGAAGTTACAAAAAAAATTGGGAAATTATTTTTCTATTACTGGACTCCCTGGCCAATAATCCATGGGTTACAAACCTTTTTTATGAAAATCCTTTTGTTAATAAAATCTTAGCTTCATAAAATAATCAATTTAACAAGATGCCAATTTTATAATCCAAGTTGATTATGATGACGATAATGATGATTGATAATCAATACATATTTTCGTTTATGTTAATATGTTGTTTTACTGTGTTAAAAACACGTTTTTTTCTATTTAATCTCTAAAATGTACATAATAATCAGTGTACATTGTATTCACGAAACAAACAATAGTTCATTCTTGTAAGTTGTAGTTGATGAAATTTCATTTCATATTATTTATTAATAATTCAAAGCAAAAAAGGCTTATTACATCTGAATTGTCAAAAAATGACAGCTGTCAGAATTCCGTCGAATTAAAAATCGGACTATAGTTAACATCGGACACAATATTGAATTCTTAAGATTCTTATTAGACTTGTATAGTGTGACTTTGTAGGGAGGTTTTTGTCAGTTTCTAGTACTAAATATTGATGCACATTTATTAGATTTTGGTTTGACTAGGCTCATAAGCCTTGGGTATAGGGTTCCCAACCCTCCCGGATTGCCCGGGAGACTCCGGAAATAATGGTTAACCTCCCGACCTCCCGGAGAGCAATATTTTCTCCGGTATTTCTAAATAAAATAAAATTAAATGCATCCATTGCTGCTTGTACTTGTTTATAAATTTTATCTTTAAAAGAACCAATCACATGGACCAGCATTACTAAACTCCAGGAATTATTAAATATTGACATAGATAGTGACAAATTGTACGATGAGCTTGGACTTTTGCGTGAGGTGCAAGCACATCTTATTGAATAAAATCGAGTGGATTTACGCTGGGTTGACTTCTTTACGAAATCGAAAGACAGAAATCCCTGTCCTGAATTTAAAAAAAATGGTCACGTTTGTTCTTTCCATTCCTGTCTCTATTAATGCTTCATTCGAGCGCGTATTCAGCGTGATGGAGCAACTATGGAGCAAGCCCCCCCCCCCCCACAATTCTCCCGGGTTGGTCCTTTCAAGAGTTGGCAACCCTACTTGGGTAGCCAAGGTGTGCCTAATTGTAATGTGTTGAAGACAAGCTGCTGGAAGGTTGAGCTGTGTGTTGCCCTCAAATGAGCATTTTACATTGAGTATTTTTCTTCTGGTATTGCCTATAAAATAAAAATAAATAAATAAAAATAAAAATCATTTATTTTCAGACAAAAGCAGTCCATAGTTTGGTTAGTAACAATTTGAACTTAGAGACTATATGTATATTTACTTTGGATATGACCTACAAAATTAATCTGGTTTTCAAACAATACAAGACCCTTTGTCTATTACATGAATGAATGTGCAGCAATGCTGTGCTGGTGACTGGTGTACTGATCCAATTGTGATTTTGTTTGTGAAAGAGACTGATTGGATCTGAATGAAGAATTAACACTAGCTTTTGTCTCATAAAAACCCAAAGGTGGTGAAGTTGGAGATGAAAATCTGTTTATAGAACCCATCATCTCTAAATCAGGGATATGAAATATCATATTATTTATGAATTGGGTTTGCCTTTTGCATGAATGTGTTTGAGTTTTTTCAAATCATGGATTGGGGATGATTTTAAATGATTCATATTTACAAGTTGCATGTTTAATTACATTCCCTTATGACACTTGCAGCTAAAAGATAGCTAGCTAGGCTGCTCCTTCACGATAATTATTCACGATAAGAAGAACTTGCAGGCACTAGCTAGTACAAATAATGTACCAGACATCACACCAATTGCCGGTCTCAAAGTAGCCAAATCCTCGTGAAACGAGGTAGGAGGCATGATGATGGATTGATTGCGTAATGGCTGGAATAAAAATACTTCATAGAACTGTGGGTTTATCCCACTACAATAAAACAGGCTTGAATATATCCATTATCAATGAGATGTATGCCTGAAATATTTGGAATGAAAATGTATGCTAGATAAAATGAAATGCTTTTGTCTTATTTTATAATAATAAGTCAAAAAATCTTTTGCCTTATCAATAACATTGTTCAATAGTTTTGACTGTAATGTAAACAAAACAAATCATTACAAGTTTTAGACGAAGAGCTACAGGACAGTTATCCTGTGGTTTTAGTTCTAAATGGTTTGTCTGGTCAGTGTTGGAGTAACTGGATTTGTTACCTTTTTTGTTATTTTTATCAGTTTTTAGATTGTGTTGTTTATTGTGATGATTGCCTTGAATTGCTCACTCAAGGTCAGAGTGTCTGCTATGTTGAACATAAAAACTGGCCAAGGGCGAATCATGCTTGTATGCAGAGGGCTCTATAGCTTTTCAATGTGTCACATATTTCAATGTGTCAAGTACTTATTTGTACTTTATATGAAAACCAACTTGATTATTCTATCCTACCATAGTCCATGCTGACTTTTTACCCGACTGCGCCAGAAGGAGGGTTATGTTTTTTGGAAAATAGTTGTACTCACATAAAAAATACTTCCTATTTTTAACCAGGGTTCGAAATTATCAAGATAATTACGCTTCGTGATAATTATCAACAGTATACATACAGGGTTCCAAAGGATAATTATCGTGATAATAACAGATAGATAATTATCGGTTGATAATAACAAAAAATGCGCTCGTGAAAATGTACTGTATTCGAAGTTTTCGAACGTGTATTTCCGCACTTGCGTCTAGTGGTGGGCGTTAAACAACATAGATACCTAGTTATAAAACCTATCTTTTTGCTCCACAATGTTCACTAGATATGGATGGAGCATCAAAATATTGATCTATACTCCAAGTTTTATGCGACTAGCGATGGATAACTTGACAACAATCAGCAACCAAAAACATAAAGCAACATTTGCAATCAGAATTTCTTATGAAACAATATGACAAATGTATTTTATACTGTTGATAATTATCCGATAATTATCTGATAATTTCGAACCCTGAGTATAAGATACATTTGTCATATTGATTCATAAGAAATTTTGATGTTACATTGTTTCAAGTCAAGTTATTTTATTCATGATGAATGAGAATGTTGCTTTGTTTTTGGTTACTGATTGTTGTCTTAGAAAACTTCGAATACAGTTCGCGTTTACGAGCGCATTTTTTTGTCATTATCAACCGATAATTATCCATCTGTTATTATCAAGATGATTATCATGATAATTATCGTGATAATTATCATTGATAATTATCCTTTCGAACCCTGATTTTAACTATCTTCAAAAAAAGGAAGGGTTCTTTCTATGTTCAACTGTATGTATTTTTATGTGGGTGTATTAATGTAGTATTTTCAAAATACATATGCACAAGAAAACATAAATTATTTCATCAACATTTACTAATTACTTGACATAATAAAGGTTCCTTTGACATAAAGTTATGTCTAAGCAGAGCTTGTATTATGGCGACTAGACCATGGATTTACATCTAATGTGATGTACCTGTTTATGAGTCGTGCTACTCCGTGTATTCCGGTACTCGTCTTCAATCGCACTAATTTTCCCCCGGCGAATTCCGAACCCGCGACCGCAAAAAGTTGCAAATTCATTCCCCAAAATTGAAAACGCGTGCATCCTTTGGGAAACCAATAGGTATTTGTACAAGATTCAAGTATACCCGACGTATTCAGAACTCTAAAAAGAAAGGTAGTATTAATCTGTTTTTTGAAAAAATAAGTCCAGACGTTGACTAATCTGCCGTCAAAAATAATTACTACGCTGCGCTCAATATGCTAGAACCGTCTAAAAGAAGAACGGTCACGCCCCATACAAAAAAAACCCAGACCCGACAGAAACGGGACATACCTCAGTTTTTTTGTCATGTCTTAGTTAGTTAAATTATATATTTTTTATATTCGAAATCTATGTATAACACCAAAATATTACCCTTTGTTTTTGTTCAGGCGTTATACAAAAACTAATACAAAATGCCTATTTATCACCAAAATTGGTAAAAGTATGTACCTAAATGTCTATTACAGCTGCTATGGAATGTATCTAAGTGACCTGGAGATACAACTGGATTATACAGGGTGGTTATACATATGGAACGAAAAGTGATCTCACTCGATTATTTCTAAACTATACAAGATATCGAAAAACTAGTTTCTGATTCTGAAAGTGCTTCACGAGCTCTTTCAAATGGTACCAATAAATAGGTTACAGATTATGGAAGCTGGTAACATTGATTTTTTGGATTTTGTAATTTCTCGTTTCCACCCTGTATAATCCGGCCCTGTATCTCTAGGTCACCTAGATACATTCCATAGCAGCTGTAATAGACATTTAGGAACATACATTTACCAATTTTGGTGATAAATAGGCATTTTGTATTAGTTTTTGTATAACGCCTGAACAAAAACAAAGGGTAATATTTTGGTGTTATACATGGATTTCGAATATAAAAAATATATAATTTAACTAATTAAGACAAGACAAAAAAACTGTGGTATGTCTCGTTTCTGTCGGGCCTGGGTCACAGATGACCGTTCTTCTTTTGAATATTATTATTTATTTTAGGGTCATTCCATGACAAATGTTACCGAGGATGAAAAACGAAATATGTTCTTTTCGCATTAAATCTGATGAATTTTGAAAGTAAACATTCCAAATTATAATGTGCAACAAAAAAAATCTGAAAGAAACAAGTAATTTTTAAGTTATTAGTCTTCAAAGTGTATACTTAAGTCAACTGTCTGAATGATCATTTTCTCTCTAATTATTGGTAATATGATTTAAAGAAAACTATCAATCTGTGAAACGTTTTGCCACTATATGATTCGAGGGTATTTATCATAGTATTGGTAGATAGCGTCATAGTCCCAAAAAAATTGATAATCATCAAGTATTAAGTGTGTTTTCTTGTTACTTCGGCGATGTAACACCCGAAACAGAAAAACAGGTATTTGTTTTATTATTGTACCTTACACATGGATTAGGGTAACAATATTTGGTAAAAGTAAGGTCATGGTAGTAATGATTTCAAATACTAACTAATATCTGAGCATGATACTAATTTAGTATGTTTCTTTCTTGATTAAAAACTGTAACACCCGAAACGTTTCGGGTATTACATTTTTATTTATATGTCGATAATGTGTGTATATTGCTTGGAGAAGTGAAAAAGTATTACTGTGAGGGTCCTTTGACCTCCCACTAGCGCTGGCATCGGAAAAGGAGTCATATTTCTCAATTTAAGACTTTTTTGAAATGTCGACTTAACACTAAAATTAAGGTATTGCTAAAAAGTGTCGATGTTTGACATTTCCAATAAATATCGTAATTAGAAATTAAAGTAATGCTATTTCAAGCCAAAAACAATAGAAAAAGCTATATTCTGAGGAAAAATTAAACTTGAACTTTGTATATTTTTAAAAAAAAGCTGCTTCGTAATTTTAAACCAGAATTCGCTCTATTTGTGTTTATTTGTTGTACTCCTTATTTTGTAGTACCTAGAGACTAATAAAACACCGATTTTATCGATAAAACGCGTTGAATTTTCGTACTCGTAACACCCGAAACAGAACCATTGTAACACCCGAAACAAAGAAAAAATTTATAAAAAAATAGTAAAACGTTTTATTTAACAGTGATTGTATGTTACATGGTTTGTAAATTTCATACTTTAGAAGTCCTGTAAGTTTTAGGTATGATTCCTTAAGAAAATTCGCTAAATTTCGAGTAAATGCAGCAACAGTCAGAACATAGAGGCAAAATCTCGTAACGCCCGAAACGCACACTTTTCGACTCATATTTTCGTTATCCTACATTCTAAGCTGTACAAACTTTATTATTTAAATAAAACAACTAAAAACGGACAGATTAAGGCACTAACATTATTAAAATACTATTTCAAAATACATGAAATTGTTGAATATGTGTGTACGAACGTAACACCCGAAACGATGGAATGACCCTTTACTAACTGCGCAAAATTGCAGTTCAGGTACAAACATCGCATTTAATGTCTTAAACAATTACAGGATTAACATACGAAATACGAATCTTATATTATGCATGTTTGTATTGAAGGCAGTCCTTAATTTCGCTATCAGGAAGCACTGAAGCTGGTTTTCAATTGAGTTTCTTTCAAATTCCTACGATGTAAAGAAGGCGGCTTTCCTACACGATTGCTATCAACCGAAACATTATTGCATAATTGTAACACGTTCCCCTTCTCCGCCTTTTGCTTTAACGCTTGGTTTGGCAATGGTCATTGTTCATGCCAATTTATTCTGCTAATCAGGACCCATAACGTATTCGGAAACATTCGCGAGCTTGAGGGGCGCGGGGCGGAGGCCGGGGTCGCTCGCGGCTTCACATCACATATACATGTCTTTGTTTGGGTCTCTTGCCTTAAACATATTAATTACCATAGAAACTCGCGTTACGAGAAACTTAAGAGGTATTTTTGTCACGGAAACATCCAAGTTTCTAGTAATAAAATGCCTACATATAAAAATTTAATGAGTACATACACGTCATCTTAAAAAATAAGCTCTACCTTTTAATCGAGTGCATCTTATATGTCATACAATCTTTCCATAAGTAATTTTATTGATCACACAACTACAAAGCATGTCATCCTTAAAACCCTTATATCTCGTGGGGAACCCCTGTCTGGCGAGTCGCAGCGTGGTTCACTGTCAACCGACCAATAAGTATTCCAGCCGTGGTCGGTTACGAAAAAACGCAGGTTTCACTTTTTTGCGCGTCTGGCTCGCGTCTGTTACGCTTACGATATTCCGTCTGCTGCCAATGAACTGCCTTGAACCACTTACATAACGACGCTGAAGTGTCTCTCGCCTCATGCCTTATTGGATGCCTCTGATATTGTCCTCCTTTCATTTTGTGACCCCTGTCCTCAACAAACGCAGTTTCAAATATTAGCTTCTTTGCAATTTTTTATTCAACAAAATCGCTGTCCTTTCAACTTGCCAAAATTAAAAAGGTTAGTACACGCCAAGGCAATGATTAATTTTATCATTAGTCTAGTTACTAGTTACTTTCAATCCTCAAGATGTGTTCTTGAGGAATTGTTCATGCACACGTATTCAGTCGTGATGTTGCCGAGATCCTGGGCATTTTTACAGCCGCTACATTTTTAATTTTTATGTTGAAGACCTATTTAGAAGTAGTTCATCGAATACTAAGTCTATTTTTAGAACACCACAAGTCTGGTATATGGGGCGCAATTTAAAATATTCAGAAATGATGTACGGTTCGTTGTGTCGTTAGCATTGCTAAAATAAAAACGATAGTTTTCTGGGTGTGGCGGAGACGCGATATCGCGAATTCGCGATATTATAGGTAATTAAGGCAATTGATGTGTGTTCGTGGATCGCCTGATAGTGTTTGTGTAGGTGTGGGCTGGAATCTGGTGACGTTAATGTACTCGCACGTAGGTTTCGTATGTCATCGAATGCCTGGCGATTGGATTTGTTAATTCGGGAGATTCAATCGAGGCCGATAACCTCCGCACAATGGAAGATCGCACGCTGATGCGAAGTCTGTGTTATCCACGTGCTTGTACCTACGTTGATGTCTGCAATTTTCGAGAAGGCCAAATTGATGTCGGGTCTTGTGGTTTTTGCGTTTCCACAAGGTCTCTTTCGTAACTTATTTCGCAAGCACCTAATAAGAGTAACCCACGGTTACTGCTCATAAGGCTTAGGTGTATTGATGATTGCATTCTAATGGGGCTGGTGGCGTGCATTTGTTTTATATCGAGATGATTTTGGTGGTTTCACCCTTATTTTTATCAAGAAAGCGCCAGTTTGCAAAGTACTGCATCATTGACTCACACCCCTAAATCTAGCTTGCTACGTTAAAGTAGTAACTTTAACTGAACTTAATGCCATAAATACATTCTCTGCCAGTTTACCTGCGGGATAAGCAGAAAATAATTATACTTCATTACTTTACCTTCGATTCGACGTTAAATTTTATTAGTATGCGACCAAATTAATTGTAATGTACAAATTAATCGATATGCAACAATGTTCGTACGCGAGTGCGCAGGACATGTCGCAAAGCTGCTGCCAATCAGTGCGCGGCGTTGCGTGCGCGCTGTAACGTGGCCGCTCCGATCACCTGTGACGGAACCATTACTGCTCTGGAATTAGTAGTACACTATAGTTCTTGTAGGTGGACGCCCTTCGCTATCTTTTCCGGTACGAGGCCTCTACTCCAGAACCTTGCTGCTCCATCGGCCGTCAGTTCTTCTGTTTAATTGCATTCATTGTCATTGCGACGCTGTTATCTCCTTGCTGGAAGATCAGTCAACGATGGGTTTAATTCCATTATCATAGACCCTCTTTGCCCATTTCTCAAAGACCTTCACTCCCTTCACCCTTGGCCGGTACCCACTTAAAGTAAGACTTTACAAGCCGCCTGAAACATAATAATTATGTATCATATTTCTCAGTGTATATTCAGGCGTGCAATGGCCCAGTTACTAAGGTAACCGAACTGGGAACCAACAGTTGAAACGTATTAAAAGCCGTTGCGACTATCAAAAATGTAGGACTTACAGACATGGGATGGAACTAAGTAACTGGCGTAAATAGATAATGAACGGCTGCAAGAAAATGAAATAGTCCCCGCCGGGCGACTCAATTGATTGATTGGCTACGGGCGACACGCGGCCCTGTATCGCAGTGACTTCAAGGTATTCCTAAACACCATCTGCCGACACAAGTTTTATCAGTACAAAAATGTTAGGGTTGGAATGATAGGAAATGAAATCGTCCATGAAACGCGAAGACAGCCCGGTAATGGTCAGTCATTATCAGCAATTACAACCATCAGCATGAGAAATGATAGCGTATTGATGCGTAATTGGGTGCGATTACATCGTGGCAAAGAAACGTACAGCACCTGGAGTCATTAAATGGTGTAATGGAGCGGAGTGGATGCAATTAAATGCAGCGAGTATTGCGTGGCACGCGTGTGATTGCGGCGCGAGCGATGCCCCAGTTGTGTGCTTCAGGCTGCTTCAGGTTACGCGGCGTGTTGCGAATATTGTGTTACGCAAAGGAGCGCCTTGTCCTCCTGTCGGGCTACAAACTTTAAACATTGTTATTCCACTTTTTGATAGGAGTTAGTCGCGCAGCGCCTTCCCTAAACCGTCTAGACAATTGCCCTATAATTACTCAATCAAAATGACGAAGCCGTCGTTCCCCTTTTTATTGTAGGTGATTGCTTTTGCTTTTCTTTGTTTTGTATTGCTCTTTTTCACACTAACATTAATTTTTCAGGATAAAATTGTAAGATTTCAGAAAAAAGACTTCAAAATTTCATAGAGAGATACTGCTGTCTATGAAGATAAATGATACCTGCGTATGATGGAGTGAATTATCAACCAGTGTGTGCAACAATTTTAATACTACACACGATACTAAACGAATCCATTATAAGAAGATAATTTTTGAAGCATTGGATCCCAAAATATGTACAAAGCAGTACTATTTGACATTCTCTAAGAGAAAATCAATGATTAATACACAACAGAAAAGATAAAACAGCAAATGAGATAAACGACACATCGAAATTCACATTAGGACAAAAAAATAGTTTAAAAAATTGCCTGAAGCAAAAACGGTTCTCTCGAATGGTTTTAAAATGTGAAATCGGAAGCAAATTCACGCATGATCAGTTTTCATGCGCGCATTCATGATTCAATTCAAATTCTTCAAAAATGCTGGTCTATGAAATTGTCTGTATTATTTTCTGTTCACCATGTTGAAATAGCGACTTATTTACTCAAACATCAATATAAAACGCAAAAACATGGATTTTCACCAATGAATTCTGAAAGCTTATTAAAACGTATGTAACGCGTATGTAACCAGCATACATACACGCAAAGCGAAAGTATGAATTGTGTGAATGGGTAATATTTAGCGGGTACAGAAACCGCCAGACATACCAGACATAATCAATACGAGAAGCTTAACCTCTTGCCCTTTGAGGCCCAGCGCCTGCATTACAAGAAGTTTAAGGATTATATGATTGAACCTGTTAATCTCGTCGGGGTAGTAGGAATATCTACAGTGGATTTGTGTACAGACGACGGCACGTCAACGTAACCACTGTGGGTTCTTGTGCAGTTGTATTATAGGCAAGTTTGCAACAAAAACGGGTAACCTGACGTGCTGTCGTGTGTACATTTATTATGCGGGCGACTGTACCCACTATCGACACGAGAAGAAATCTCAAGCACTTAACCAAATTAAAAGTTGAGTGCCACCTGTTGGGACTTGGGAGAGTTGGGAGGAGGTTGGTTCACTGAGCACAGGATCCTCGGCGGCGATAAGCGAGTTCTAGTTGTCATCATTAAATCGCCAAATCTGTGTCGCTTGCCTGCTCGACGACCCGGAAAATAATTGGGAAAAGACTGGAGCGAGATTTGTACCGAACTCAAAGAGATGGTCTCTTTGAGTTCGGTACAAATCTCGCTTTGTTTTGTTCTTATTTAACAAGACGATAATTAAACTTGACAACGTTGCAGATTTTGATATTTTGAAGTATGTAGGTACTAAAAGCGATCTGATTGTTAATTTGTATTTAAGAGTTAATAAATCATGTTTATTATGGAAATGGTGTTTTCATTTTCGTGAATTCTGTATTGATATTTTAAAAAATCCACTTCCCTCTTTGCTAAATTACCTGATACATTCATGAGTTTAAGCTCTCCGAAACCATAAAATCAGCGGTGCTAGTAGTACCAACAAATCCAACAAATTCTTCAAGCAAGCTTACCTCAGAGCACGGGATGTGAAGATATCTATATATACAACGTGTCCCAAAATTCAAGGATAAGCCGACGCCACAGGACGGACATAGTCATGACTACTTTAGGAAAAATAAGGAAAAAAATCTATCTCAATTATTTTTTTACTTACACAATAAATTATGAAATTCGACGAAAATTGACACCCCTTATGATATTTTACATTACCACGACCACAATTTTTCAAATATCATGAATATTTTCCTGTTTATATCGACAACTTAAGTAGTGCTGCTGTTCACCCCAACTCTTAAAACCCCCAGAATCCTTGCAGTTTTTACACAAAAGTTAATCAAAATATTTTATTTCCTTAAAATTTTGAACGATTTTTACTTTCACTCCACTTTGACTCATCGTTTTGTAAAAAAAAAGTATGAACACTACTGCGGCAAGTTTTTTATAAAGTTGACGCAACTATCCAAGATTCCAAAATGGTATAATACTCTAAGAAACCTAGTCGCAAAAAAGATATGCGTACCATTTTTACAAGCACTTCGCTTGTTAGTTAGTATGGGATAAATCTTGCAACTGAATTTAAAACCAGTTCTCCTCAACCGATTGAGCTGAAATTTGGTATACTTATGTAAGTACGATGAAAATGCAATATTATGGTACCATTGAGCTGAAACTGGAGGTGGCCACAGGAACTTCTAAACGAAACGGCGGAATTGCATCTAGTTTGGGTTCGTTGGATTTGTCTTTTCGAGCACTTTAGTGCTAGATGATGTCCAGGGTCCTGATGATGAAGTCAATTATAATTTTCAAACGAAGTCAAGCTTGTTTTTAAAAAAGTTTTTTTTTATTACAACTTTATTTTAAGCTTTTTAGTTGTTTCTCAATCTCATGGCCTAAGTGCTCGGGAAGACAAATCCAACGAACCCAAACTCGATAAGCTTCCGCCGTTTCGTTTAGGAGTTCCTATGGCCAGCTCCTGCCACCACTTGACTTCATCATCAGGACCCTGGACATCATCTAGCACTAAAGTGCTCGAAAAGACAAGTCCAACGAACCCAAACTAGATGCAATTCCGCCGTTTCGTTTAGAAGTTCCTATGGCCACCTCCAGTCTCCATTCAGCTCAATGGTACCATAATATTGCATTTTCATCGTACTTACATAAGTATACCAAATTTCAGCTCAATCGGTTGAGGAGAACTGGTTTTAAATTCAGTTGCAAGATTTAACCCATACTAACTAACAAGCGAAGTGCTTGTAAAAATGGTACGCATATCTTTTTTGCGACTAGGTTTCTTAGAGTATTATACCATTTTGGAATCTTGGATAGTTGCGTCAACTTTATAAAAAACTTGCCGCAGTAGTGTTCATACTTTTTTTTACAAAACGATGAGTCAAAGTGGAGTGAAAGTAAAAATCGTTCAAAATTTTAAGGAAATAACATATTTTGATTAACTTTTGTGTAAAAACTGCAAGGATTCTGGGGGTTTTGAGAGTTGGGGTGGACAGCAGCACTACTTAAGTTGCCGATACAAACAAAAAAACAGAAATATTTGAAAAATGGTAGTCGTGGTAATGTAAAATATCATAAGGGGTGTCAATTTTCGTAGATTTCGTAATTTATTGTGTAACTTAAAAAATAATTGAGATATATTTTTTTCCTTATTTTTCCTAAAGTAGTCATGACTATGTCCATCCTGCGGCGCCGGCTTATCCTTGAATTTTGGGACACGTTGTATAAAAGAAAGTCGTGTTAGTTACTCCACTTATGTATAACTCAAGAACGGCTGAACCGATTTAGCTGAAAATTGTCAGGGAGGTAGTTTAGAGCCAGGAGAAGGACATAGGATACTTTTTATCCCTTTCGAAATAAAAAAAAGTCTGCTTATTTATTGCCATTAAGGCGGAACAAAGTTCGCTGGGTCAGCTAGTTTTTATCATATTCGTTTGACTTTTCTCCCGCATGTGTATCATGAATGTGGTCAGTCAGCTTAATACCAAGCTGCACTATGTCGCTGTAATCTAAATTATACTAATTCTCCAATTCACGCTCATTATCCCAATAGACACACCTATATTCTAAATATATTTGGAATATCGGTAAACCCCAAGGGGCGTTGGCAATAATTTGGATATATTATATTGATAAAATAATAACACCGCCATTGTTTATTCATGGTAATTTTACCAATCCTAACATTTTGTTTGAACTTGCAGAATATCATGGTCAAGGAATGGACGCGGGCGGGAACAATTTTGACTCCGGTAAGTTTATTTTATTTTATTTCTATCTAGTAGGTACCTACTATACATTAAAAGTATACTCGTATTCATATTGCATTAATGATTAAATAAAAGAAATTCTTAGCCTAGGTAGACCACTGACTTTTAGTTAGCCGATAGTTGGGCCCGATTCTAATTTGTACGAAGAATCGGCCGCTACCAAATCATACATCACATACATTATGTTCATACTGATCAACAGCCCGGACCAACTACCGGCTGAAGAAAAGCCTGTGGTCTGCGGCTAGGCTAAAACTGAACATCGCGTTGCACGCAAATAAATAAGGTCCTAATAATGTGAATCCTATCCTGTTCGATGACTGTTTTGACTCACGTGTCCTGTCCTATCCAGGTCACAGACTCACAGTCACAGCCTGGAATATTTGTCAAAATTTCAATCATCTTGTTAAATACTTACAGTAACTTTGTGCATGCGACTCTAGGGCTTTCACCAGTGGTCATAGAGTCGGTCAGCTATACACTGTCTGTATACGCACGGAATTAATTTAACTCCTTATTTGCTTGCCGCTACGGCATACGGCATGCGCCGCGTGAAATGCGTCCTGTAACTGCGCAGCCTAAGCGCTGATCCACCGCGAGCGAAGCTGCGAATTTTCTTCAACTCTATCCCAGCTGACCACTGTGCGTTCTAGTTAAACTCGTATGGAGACTTAAAAGATCCTGTAAGATGCATGATCTTAGGTAGGATACGATTCCGGAAAAAATGGGAAAATAATTAGTCAAGACAGACTTTTACGCGGGATGATTTTTCCGTTTTGTCCAGTCACAGAGAAGAAAAAGCTACAATTCCACAACCTAACTGGTGTGATCAGCTGCAAGTCTCTTCTATGATTGTGTAGACGTACAAAATTGCAAACAAGATTAGAGCTTATTAAAAGACGGTTAATAGTAGTGAGTTGAGTAAGAATAAATCCTAGCATAGCTTCGCTCGTTCTGGGTCTTGTGCTTTATGGTTTATACAAAATTGTGTTAAACGAATTCTGAATTATGTTCTTTATTTCTGCCGCCATCCAGGCGGGAGGTAGACTTGAATTTAAATTCGCATTACAATGTGTCGTGACGCACACGCTCACGTGTGTGAATCTAAAAGTTTTATTTGACGAATAAAAACATTACAATGTGGAAGAAACCCGTGGAAGGAGATAGCTAAGCTAATGAAATGACATATGAGTAAAAATATCAACCTTCTGCCGCTTACTGAAAGCGGCAAACATAATAAAGCGTTGTTCTATACCTAGACTAGTGACAATGATAAGTCCAGACCATTGCCTGCATGTGGTGTATCGAATTACCTTCAGTCTATCAACAGGGGGTGGCGTATTTCCCAGAGTAAACAAGTCCTCCCACCCTGCGGTGTAAGCGGGAATGTAAATTTATCTTACATGTATTAAAGCAGTAGAATAATATGTGATTATGTAAATCCACTTGGAAAAGAGCGTCGAGTATTATTTAGGGATCTCACAAAATTCTCGCCTTAGATACATAATATTTCTTTAACGATTAGATTTACTCAAGGCGTGCAATGTCCTCAGTTCCTCACCAATGGCAAAGATTTTCCAATTTATCTGTCTTCTTCTGATTGAGAGAGTGCACCATTGAATCACAGAGTGTTTGGTTCCTGTATAGTAGGGATACATGAACATCGCAGCCGGTATTCCAGAACTAAATCCTAAGTTCAATACTGATCGGGATTTCTAAGATTTCTTTATTCATGACTAGCTTTCCGCCCGCGGCTTCGCCCGCGTGGAATTTTGTCTGTCACAGAAAAACTTTATCGCGCGCGTCCCTGTTTCAAAAACCGGGATAAAAACTATCCTATGTTCTTTCCCGGGACTCAAACTATCTCTATGCCAAATTTCATCAAAATCGGTTGCGAGGTTTAAGCGGGAAAGCGTAACAGACAGACAGACAGACAGAGTTACTTTCGCATTTATAATATTAGTTGGGATTAGTTGGGATAAGCAACTCATTAAAGTACTAAAGCTGCCAGCTTACCTATGACTATTTGAAGTTAGCTTTGCATAATTGAAGTCTTTTTCAAAATACTGTACATTTGGCTTCTGTTTTGTTTTGTTGCACTGCTTTTGACCTCGATTACCGCTTGAAATTGGCCCGCCAAACTTCTACAAGCAGGCTCCATCTTTTAATTTTCATTATAACTTGACATAGATCTAAAATGCACGCAGCCCTTCAGTGCTATTCGGTTGGATTGGTATCGATCTCGCTAATCAGCGGCCGATATGTGAGGCCTTGGTCGCTGCACCGGCGCGAGGTTGTTTTACTTAGTTTGCGTACGTGCGCCCTGCAATAGGCGCTGCGACTTCGTGTCGTCTCCCTCACACCTACCGCATCACGCGCCGAGCGAGGGAAACGGATACAGGTGATTAAGTCGAAATCGCAGTAGGCCCTGAGGATAGGTTACTGTTGAAATCTGTGCAGAAATCAAACCTGTGATAATGTTCAAAATTATGGATGCATATATCAAGATAAGGAACTGCTGAGCTGATCAGTATCTTAGTATTTAAGGCATTGAAAATGAAATGTCAAAACTCTTTCTATGAGTTTAGTGAGTGAATCCCCGAGAAATGAATATTGTATGTGTGTGTATATTGTCTGATGTCCAAGAGAGCAAAGCCGCTGGCAAATGCTAGTATTGGTATAACTACTGCAAAGATACACCTCTTCACCACTTTCATTGAGCGTTATTTTGAATTAGGTAGACCAGGTACTGAAAACTTCAGTAAAATAAAGCCTAATTATTTTTTCTAACTAAGCATCTTGTTTTAAAATCATTTTATGAAAACGTGTTAGTTTCTAAAATTAGATTAATCTTAATTAATTGTTGTATAATATTTATGAACGAGCTCATTCACTTTGTGTTTGTAATTTCAGTGCGTTATTTATTAATAGCTATCTGTTACCTCAGATTCTAATTTTTATTAAACCAGTAAAACCATGTCGGAAAATTTATTGCAACTATAGATTGTTTATAACCGACTGTTGCAGGCGCCTTCGCGGTCTAATGGTCAGAGTTAGTTTCCTCGCTCGGCTCGAATGCTCGGGGTTCGATTCCCAGGTGTGCCGACGAAGAGCATCTGCTTTGTTCTCCCTCTCTCTACTAGCACCAGTTCATAGCGAGTAAATGATAGATAGACCAATTGTTTTCCAATTTGAATCTATCATTCATAGGAAAATAATTGGTTTTCACTAGAAAGTCAACATCTGAAGATCTTCCAGTTGAAATGGGTTTAGGGATATTGTTTGTTTTGATAATAGCTATTAACTTACCCAAAGATAGGTTACAATGTAAACAATAAATAGGTATTCGTATTACCCTGACTATTCGGGGCAAACTTGACCTTCACTGATTGGGTTTTTATCGGCGGTCAAGTAGATCCTGGCTACACAGGAGTTGCAGCGCTGGAAACGAGAGGTGGGAATAGTCCCGTGACTATTCGGGGCGAATTTTGGTTCACCATTCGAGTATTGAATCGTGTTTGAGTCGATGCCTCGCGGCAGTTGCAGTGATTCAATTCCCGTGCTGCCTAGCAACACTAGCACGGCTCGCGCCTGCGAGCTCCGATGCATAATGCACTTTGCAGCCGGGGAAAATGCTTTCTGACACACCCTGTATTTTTCATGAGAGGAAAAATGAATGCGCAACGTTTAGTGTATAGGTACCTACTTATAATATGAAAAGGGTTAATTTATGTGAAATCAAACTTCAGATCGAATTAGCGAAATAGTGGATTTGATCAGCAAACTTAGATTTCTCAATCCACCTGGAACTCGAACCCAGGATTTCCTGACTAGTGATTCTAAGCTGTCTGAGCCCTAGACGGAGGTGTTATGTATGCGACTACAGAAGCGATATTATGGACTAGGATACTCAGGCTAATAGGGAAGCGCCGCCAGCCGTAATACAATCGCGTGGAAATGCAAATTAATCCGCCGTAATGAGTTAATAAGTAACATAATTAATGATATGCCGGACGCTCGATTCATAATACATTGCAAATTGGAAACTAGCGCAATCGGTGAGACCGGTTAATTTAACTTTGGTTTAGTGGCCATTGGTTTAGTTAGTGCAGGTCAGTAGTCATGTCGGTGGGCTGGTCCAGCTGATATTTCGCTTGCACTATCTACAGCTCCAGTTTTTATTCGAATCGGTTTCATGGCAATGAGGATCAGTACTGTTGTAGAAAATTCAATAAAACTAGTGTCTACGTTAATCTTTAAGACATAAAAAAGATATATCTTTTTGAATTATCCAAATCGGACCATTACTTACGAAGATATTAAGTAGTAAACATAGGCCGTTTTTGCCGCTAAAAGTCAACGTACGCAGGGCCGCGTGACGTCATTATATCCGAATCGAGCGCAGCCGGCGTACTATTGGGATGGAAAATATTTTTTTCCAGCTAAACTATCAGTTTTAGAAAAAAACTTTTAATAACATTTATTCATCAAAATATAGTAACCTATCGACCAGTAATTTTTAAAAATAAAAATTGTGAAAAATAAGTATCGCTATGTCCAAAAACCACATTTTCATAGGATTAGATGCAATGCGGAGACGCGGTTGGGGTGAGTGTAACTTAATGATTGTTTGTATTGAACATAATAATACATAATAATATGATGCTAATAACCAGTTTCTGGCCTTACCCAGTTTCGGGCCGAGGGGGAAGTCATGCCCAGCTTATGACCTGGGGAGAGGAGAAGGGCGGGCCCAGCTTCTAGGCTAAGATTAAATAGATTTCCAGGAGGGAGCAGCTGTCCTTTCCTGCAGCAGCTGGCCCGCCCATGGGAACGGCGAATAGATAGGTAGGTACGTAGGTTTAACTCAGAAAAACTAAATAACAGGTAGGTATTGCGTGTACATCGATGAATGATCTTCATAGCAATGTCTTGTAGCCTAGGCAGAGTGTATCTGCCTCAGCTATACCTTATTGTTAGAAGTAAATAAATTAATACTTATACATTTTTATATTTTACTTGGAAGAAGATATGACTCTAACAACACTTATGAACACTTTATTTGAATAAATCGCCAAATATACCACCCCAATCGCGTCTCTGCGTTCCATTGAATCGTATGAGCGTATGGATTTTTTGCGTTATTTTTCACAATTTCTATTTTTAAAAATTACCTATCGATAGCTTACTTTATTCTGATGAATAAATGTCATTACAAGTTTTTCTCTAAAACTGATAGTTTGGCTAGAAAAAAATATTTTCTATCCACGCAGTACGCCGGCAGCGTTCGGATCGGATATAGTGACGTCATCGTCCCCGCGCCGGGCGGTCAGTGAGCTTTTTTAGTAATTTGGCCATAACTTCGTCAATTTTTGTCGTAGAACAAAAATTTTTGGACTGTGTGTTAAGGATTTCTTAGCCCTATAAATCTGCATTCACAGCTAAAAATCGAAATGATCCTCATTGAACCGTAGATAACTAATTCATCCGGTACATTATAACTATAAATCTGTCTGTAACAATGAGAATCACCGTATCGTATCGACTTAGGTATCGGACTTACTAAAATGTAATTTTCACTGGCAGAGTACTGCACATGCAGAAGATAATAGTTACTGTAGTATCAAAACAGGTTCCGATGATAATAAAATAATTACAGGACCTGTATTTTAGACAGTTCCCTTTTTATTTAGGTTCTAATAATAATAAGCGATATCACACCAGTTGACAAACTTGTACCATGGGAACATCTCGGAATGGGTTGATTTATAGTAATAATTATAAAATTAATATAATTATTATATCATTCATTGTAATTTTGTAGTCATTGATTCAATCCTCACCTGACCTGAAACAGTCAATATTTTTTCAAGTTACTTGTTTTCCTCATATTCAGACTTTGAAATATGTAGGTGAACTGACTGTCACTTTACAAGTTTTACACAGTTTCAGTACCTTACCGAAGTAAGTACTAACACAGAATATTAATAAGTACTACTTACATAAAAAATATGGTAAGTTATGTTCTTACAAATGAGAGGTTCACGTTCGAATTACATTTACGTACACATTTTAGGCAACGTTCGTGGTCGTGCCACACTAATCGCTCAAAATGCTGAAAATCGTGAATATTCGCAATGAAATTCATGTGTGAAAATGTTTCGTACACCATGTGATAATAAGTAACCGGTGAAATTAAAAATTGCCTCACACAACGTACAACCAAACTGTGGAATGGACTGTCGTCTGCGGTGTTTCCGGACGGATACGACCTGCAAGCTTTCAAGAGGAGAGCGTATCTTTACCTTAAAGGCCGGCAACGCACCTGTAACGCCCCTGGGTCTGCGGGTGTCTATGGGCGACGGTAATCACTTACCATCAGGTGATCCGTTTGCTCGTTTGCCTCCTATCACATAAAAAAAAAAAAAAAAAAAAAACACCACCTCCATAAAACAATAGGCTGAATTTAACTTCTTGTTTTAAAGTGCTACTTTTGTGAATATACATTATTTTTTGTCGGCCGTTTGGTGTAGTGGTTCAGAACGGACTACTATGCCGAGAGGTCCCGGGTTCGATTCCCGGCCGGGCAGAAATTGAAATGATGAATTTTAATTTCTGTGACGGGTCTGGGTGTTACTATGTATAATATGTATGTATTTAAAAAAAAAAGTATATAAGTAGTATATCCGTTAAGCTAGCACCCATAACACAAGCATATTAATTGCTTACTTTGGGGCTAGATGGCGCTGTGTGAGATTGTCCAAAGATATTTATTATTATATTTATTATTTTTACACTCCATGTTGTTTTAAATCGTTTGCTTTTGGCATACAAAATGTTGCTCAACATTCACCCAGCAAGGGTTAGCGGGGGGCAAATTGTTACCGACGTGGCATGAGTGTGATTTGGTTTAGGTGAATATTTCGACTTTCTTCAAAATCAAATTATTGCAAATACTGTTTGTAGAGCTTATTTTGTGGCAAAATTAATAGTCAGAACCCTCCCTTGTTTAATTTCATGTTCGAGTGTCAGACATGTCACTTTCATTTCACATTAGGACTGCTAAAGTACCAAATTATTACGAATTATCTGATTTTGAATTAGTTAAGTAACTTTGTATGGAGAGCTTTTTACTTTATGAAAACGAATTTCATCCTTTTGGATAATAAATGAATAGGTAACTATAATATTTTAGCGTAATTCTGAACTTGACAAGACCAGAATAGACGCAGACAAATCTGTAGGTAGAAAGAAGTTTAACATAATCAGTGTTTTAAACATGAGTAACATCCCTTTGTTTGCGTTGACGGTAAATAAAACACGGAAAGTATGTGTTTGAAAAACATTGAATTAAACAAAAACAATATGAGTATTATTGTGTAATGTTTTTGGCACTCTTTGTGAGGGCGTCCGCGGAAGACCAGCTTCGTGACATGCCCTTTCGAGCATAAATGCTGAGCCTGTTGGCACAGTTCTTACCCTACCTTTTTTGTCATGTACCTACCTTCCTAAATGTTTTGTGTCATTAAACTATTTCTATCTAACTTAACACTGGCACGCTTATGTGGTGGATGGTAGTTCCCATGTAGTGGTCCGCCGGGGCCCTAGGCAACAAAGGCCCCATTGTCGCGTATTGATTCCCGGCGTGATTCCTGGAAGCTGCCTGGAGACGGCGCGAGGCGTCGCCGAGCCGACGGGATGCCAGCCGCTCACGCAGAAATAATACTATCGAAGGACACCTTTCGGTTATAGAAACGAAGCCCACCTGGCCAATATTGTGTCGCGGAACTTTGTGCCGAGTGGATGTTTATTATTCCCTCAAAACGACTGATGATAAAACTTAGTGACTTTTCAGTTCAGTTCATCAGTACATCTTATAAATGAAGCGTTTACATACCGGTAACTTTTTCTGCAAAGTATTTTTGTCCAAGGCTTGTAAAACCAACGTTGTAGGTATTTGACAAATGGCAGAAAATCCCTGATAATAGGCCATCGAGGGTTGTATAAGGAAAAATATTTAAATCTCTTTATTTGTGAAAAAAAAAACAATGAAACACCAATTTACGATGTTTCCACTTACTATCAAATGACTTCGTTTTGATGAAAGTGACAATATTGTGTTTAACCGGAAGTTGTTGTTTTTGAACTTCGTGTTTTTAATTTTTATACTTTTGCAGCTACGTCGAATTATTTTACATTAGGAAAAAATTTCCTAAATGTAAAATAATTCGACTAAGTAATATGTTTTTAACAACTTATACTTTTTCACATTTAAAAGTGCTGAGAGAAAGCAGCGCAAAAAAAAATCCACTGAATGTAATTCTAAGGCCAATTAGTAATATTTACATAAATCTTCTGTCCTTGTGTAATACATTAGATGTATAATGTATGTGTACTCGTAATAAATAAAAAATCTCAAGGACTATCTACAACATTTTATGAGACACGGGTAGATACATGATATTCTTATATTCGTTTGATTGAGTCTACTTTGGTCTGGACAAGGTCAAGGTTTCCACGACTTTTGTAAGAAATTCAGCTTCAAACATCCTTCTCTGTTATTACATGCCATGAAACTTAAACACATAGGTACATATTTTATTTGAGACTGTACGAGAGATAAATATTGAGGTAGCCATTTTTTACAGTAAAGAAAATATGTTGCGAGGCGCCTGGTATAGTAATTTTGAATTTCAGTGTTGATTTAAGTCCATTTTATTATCCAATCGCTCTCGGAGGTGTAGATGCGATCTGCTAAGTAGTCGACATCTCGGTTCCAGTTGTGACCCCGATAAATCTAAATCCAAAGGGAGATAAAAAGTTTCAAACAATTTGAATGGTCATTTTTAACCGTCCTTGAGTTTAACTCATATCTGAAAAAAATGTTAGATGCGCCCTTTCAACTATCGGGGGCAGAGTTCCAACCGATAGTTTTGACGCAGAACGTCATTTCGCAAAACATAAAATCAAGTGCACTTTCACAAAATGTTACGTTTGTTTTTGAGAAAGTGACCATATTTTTCACAATGATATTTTGCGAATATGACGTTCTACGTCCAAATCTAGCCGTTAAGTTGTCCTGAAGGTGACTGAGTTGAGTTTCTAGCGCTACTTCAGTTCTGGCTCATTTATTGTCCCGAAGCTGTGGTAGGGTGAAAGTAAAATCGGACATGTAAACGCGCTTATTAAAAGCCTATGTGATGGAGAGGCAAGCTGTGTAATGTGTATTATAAATGCCCTATAATAAAGAACTGGAATTTGTTGGTCCGCAGGTCAACAGCAGCAGGAGCAGGAGCTGGCGACCAAGATGCTGCAGATCCAGTCCAAGCGCTTCTACCTGGACGTGAAGCAGAACCGCCGGGGGCGCTTCATCAAGGTTGCAGAGGTCAGTGCTCACATACAGGGTCTCCCAAAATCAGCACGTCACACTGACACCGAAAGTAGACGCCTAAGACGTGACGCATCGAATAATTTACAGCCCTGTCGAGTTAACTGCGCACCTCGCTAGAATGCGACTCCTGGTCCCCTCCCCGCGGCCGCCAGGTGTGCGGGTTGTAATCACTAAAATTGGTTTTATTTCAAAACTCATGAAACTTTTCTATGGACATAATAGGCTTGTTCGATGCGTCTTAGACCTCCGGTGTCAGTCAGTGTGATGTGATAATTTTGTGACACCCTGTATAAACTGCTAACTATACAATTACCATACTTTGTATTGTTATAACGATGTTGTGGAAGATCATACTGCAGCATGGACACGGACAGTTAGACAATTTTTTCTTGAAATGATATGGAATATTAAGCAACTTAAAAAGTATGAAAAATAATACTTAACATCACTTAACATCAGGTGCGATTGTGGTCAAATACCTGCCTTGTTATGCATAAAAAAAATCCGTTTGAAGTCAATATTATTTGATTTAACTGTACATTTAATCATGTGCACGGAACCCTACGCACGCGACTGTATCGTAACTCTCACTTGGCGGGTTTTTCGCTCATAAAACAGGCAACAAGCTTTATTAAACTCTGGTGTGCCGCAGACAAAGAGCAGACGCCCTATTATGTTTAGAGGTCGTCAGGCTTGCGTACCTATTACATCTTGTGCACCAACATTGTATTGATTCCACTACGAAGCACAAACTGCGCATCTTCACTGATTCACCGTTGGAGTACAATCAAATGTACGTCAAAACTAAAAGCTTCGAATACTAAGTTTATTAACTTAGTAAATAATAACTAGTAAATTATGAATAAAAGTAATTTATCAATTATTATAGCGGCATAGGTAATAAGAAAACGTTATATTTCTTATTTTAGTGCGTAATAAATAAATCATGTCGCGTCAGATTTATAGCAAACATGCTTTATAGGTAGATGATTCAAGATAGTCTAGTTGTACACTTTATTTTATTACCAAATCAGTGATCTATGGATGATAGATGGAAACCATAACATTGCAATGTGCAAATGTTTTTATATTTAATTATAATTAGATATCCCGAGACTGACTGCTTATGCATACACATTTATCTGGCTTAACGACTTAAGCAAATGTTAAAATACCTGTCTGTGAAACTCGGTTGCTCCCTGACACGAGGCCTCCCACGCCATTGTTATGCTTTACACACACTTAGCATATAATTTATTGATTGGAACATTATTATACCATCATCGAAGAGGTAAAACGATTTTATGTTTGAGTCAATCTTTGACAATGCTTAGAGCAAATAAACTTCACAATTTTAAGTTTTAGGTTAGCAAAATGTCATTTTCATCTATCATCATCTACGATTGGTCTGGTGATTTAGCGACTCTTAAAAATATTGGTCTAATACCACCTTGCAGGCCATAGGACACAGAGCTCTACAGTAAAATAGTGGTAAATGTGTCCATGTTACCAAATATACTTTATTGGCGCACCCCAATTAATAAAAGATAGGGATTGCTCTGTAATGTCAAATGTAACTTTTTGTGTCGGAAACATGTACAGATGTCCTACAAGCTTAGGCCTGGGGGATGGACTCGTTCGTCGGTCCGGAGTCACATGTGGAGCCGCGGGCAGATTTCAGATTTGCTCCTGTATTTTGGGACTCGACATTCACTTCAAATATTAATAACGTCTCGAATAGACAATAAAATAGAATACTTTATTTTCCGAACAATGGAAAGCAATTTAATTTTATAACTCTGCGAGAATGAACGATGTCTGCAGCGACTTTAATAAAAAACGGAATTGTTACAAACTCACGGAGTTTGGTTTGTCGTCGGCAACGTCACCCTACAACTTCACACGCCCTATATTAATGTTTTTACGCCACAATAATGTTTTTATGAGAGCAGTTTTAAATCTTCGCAATTTTAATAACTGTCATTATTATGGTTAAACACACATTACAAGGTACATTAGTGTCAAATGTACTCGTAAAATGTATGTTTAAATTGAAAGCCTGTTCATCCAAGTTCACTGCGTCTACAATTTTTTTTGCGCCGTAGCCTGCTGATGGGTATAATAAAGTATGTTTGGTATTGCATATGGAGAAAAGTGCAGTCAAAAGAAATAAGGCTCCGTCGATCGATTCCGCGTGAGTATTGCAGATTGCGTCAAAGATCGATCGTTATGAAAACCGATTACAGATTACGTTGATATGATAAACAGCTGATCGTTACTGCGAGCGATAACGATACTAACGACGGCCCAAACAAAGTGCGACCTCCGTGACCTCGTTGCTAGTGCCGCCGACGACTCAATAATATCGCGTTGCTCTGTGAAGCTTGGCTGCCGTCTGTCGCGCCTCAGGTCTAAGCTAAAGGTCACGGTTGTCCTGAGTCTTAACTTTGCCTTCGGATAAATATTCAAATACATGAGGGTGTGAATTCCAGGGATTTCACTGACTAAACTGAAGTTTAAACTGTAAACATAATTTTGTGAACAAAATGTCAGTTACATAGTTAACAAAAGTTTTCAATTCTTTTAACTCTAGACGAACTCTGAAAATGTTAGCAATTTGCCCGGAATAGTGATCATAATTACAATTAAATAATGCCTGTCGAGTCGATATTCATAAAAAGGTTTGATTGATGTATTTTTTAAAGGTAAGATAAGATATCAAATCTATGAGTTCAAAAAACTATGTAGATAAGTAGATTATTATTATTGAGATAGTCCAGATTTTGTCATGATGAGCACTATCCTTTATATTATAACGTCTTAGTTCCTAAATAAATGCTCCGCTAATCTTTCTTCGACGATAATACATTCTGCAAAGAGCAATGACTGATAAGAGCATTGTGGTTATGAGATGTGTACTTAATAGTACGATGTGATGTGACCTCAAATTAAAAACTTGTGTGAATTCATTTTCAAACGCTGTCTGAAAGTTTTTTGTCGTGTAATGTAACTGAAACATAGGTCCTACATGTCCTACTTACTACTTACTATTGCCGTATAATGGTCAGAGAAGTGAACTCTCATACCGTTATTCTGAGGGGATATTCTGAAACGCCCAAAAACTAGATTACTATTGTAATAATTTTAAAACCGGTCCAATTAGAGACGTGAATCTAATCTTAAGTCTAAGGCCCGCATTCAGTTGAATTCCAACACGAAGCACAAATAAAGATATCGCTTGCTTCTGAGATAGGTAGGGGATGTGGACATAGTTCGGATTCCTCTCGTTGAGGAAAAGTTTGTTAAGGAAGGAATTATATGTTTTTCACTTTTTTCTTTCGTTTGGACTTTCGGATAATCCCAGGTTCACATTACAAATGTATTAAGGAAGAAAGACAAGGAAATAATTCCCGTTTCATTATCTAATTAATTACTAATGACTTCTCCAGATATTTAAATTCTCGTGTCTAAAAGTTATTTGTTATTTAGGAATCAGTTTAATATTCTTGGCAGTGCAAATAAGTTATTTTGATTATGTAAGGGAGTTCATGCAACACCTATTTGTAGTTAGCGAAGACTCTACTGTATGTATGTACAGTCGCGGAATGAAAAGGTTCGTCAGTTTTCAAATTGATTCCTTCAACGAATCGCGAGCACATATTACCTTTTGAAACTATGTTACAGAATAATCTCGAGTTAGACAAAATAATCTTTAACTGTTAGTCAGTAAAGTTCAAAATTATTCAGATTAAAGTTGTTTGACATTTATCTTGTCAAGAAGATTATTATGATTGATAAACTAAAACCTTCTTGTTGGTTCAACCTGCCATTATTATTTCTATTAAGGGCTGATTTTTCAATCCTCAGATAACTTTTATCTGAAGAATAAGTTTGGCACATTGACAGTTCCAGTATGGGAAATATGTCAAAATGACAATTTTATTCTTCAGTTAAAAGTTATCCGACGATTGAAAAATCAGCCCTAAATAAAAAAAATACATTTTGTAACATTGCACTGATGGGACAGAAAAATAAGCAAAACCTTCTTCGTTAGCAAACGTCACATTTATTTAAATGTTAGCAGCACTGTTTCTTGCACTGGTATGTTGGCAGGTTTGACTCTTACACTTACCTAGTGCAAGCGAAAACCGACACTAAGGTGACGAACCTTTTCATTCCGCGACTGTACATAGTTTCTTTGAGTATAAATAATCTCTTTGGACATTTCTACTCTGCCCTGTAGTCCAAAACTAGTCAAAGTTTGTACTATAATAACCAAATCATCATCATTTCAGCCATAGGATGTCCACTGCTGAACATAGGCCTCCCCCAATGATTTCCATGTTGATGGATTGGTAGCGGCCTGCGTCCAGCGCCTTCCTACTTACCTTTATGATGTCGTCTGTCCACCTTGTGGGTGGACGTCCCACGCTATATTTTCCACGCTACGAAATATGTACCAGATGTTAGATATAAATATACACCATAACACCATAGACCACTTCTTATCATTTATTTTGCCTATTTGTGTAAATCACATGTTATCATTCTATTTTTTTTATTTATTTTATTTTTAGTTTGTTTCTAATATAAAATACTTACCTTAAATAGATTAACACAACCACGCAGTATCGATTAGCCGGTGGTGGAGGCCTGGTGTGCTGTAGCACAGGGTATCCTAGTACGGACACCAGTCTCTACGAAATACTTATTTTTGTTCCTTGTTGTTATAATTACCCGTTACAAATTGTGACTTTATGTATTTTGTAAAGAGAGAAATAAATAAAGTTATTATTATAGACAATGGGTTTATACATCTCTGCGCGGTGATCCTTGCAGATCGGCGCGGACGGGCGCCGCAGCCAGATCTTTCTGGCGATGTCGACGGCGGCGGAGTTCCGCGACCACCTGTCCAGCTTCAGCGACTTCTACTCCTCGCTGGGCCCGCCCAACCCTGACAACGTGCCTGACGATGGCAAGCTCAAGTCCGAGATGATGCTCAAAGTGAGTGCCCTACTATTACCACCTCTCATTACCACCGCTGCAACACCTGTGTAGCCAGGATATACAGCTTCACCGCCAATAAAACCCAACCAGTAAAGGCCAAGTTGGTACAACGTGCCCGACGACGGCATACTCAAATCGGAGATGACGATGAAATGCAATGGTGTAAAGCCGCGTATCCACTAGAGGCAGCCTCTGGCCGAGTGGCTACCACGTCCCGAGCGACGAAATGTGTCTCGGTCAGCGGTGACGAAAGCTTCGCAACGAGTTGTGGTTGAGGCAGCGTCTCCATTTGAGCAGTCGAGGCTGCTTCTAGTGAAGATCCGGCTTATGCTGCTCGACATGTAACTGATTTGGGTCAATATGCTGCTACCGCACACCTACAGCCTCCTTCCCACTCTGCTGGACGAAGATGAGAGTAAGAATGGGGCTTACCTGAAATTTTGACCACCAGCTATTGCTGATTTCCAGTTGTGTCGCGGTCTGTGACGACTAACTGGCTACCTCCATTGATTTACTGCGCCCTCGTCCTTTAAGGTTCGGCCAAACCAACGTGTACAGCCTGCGAGCCCAATGGCGTGCACTATGGCGATCGGCGATCAGATCCGCTTGTTATTTTGACGTTTCAGATTTTAAAATGGCGGAAATTTTCTAGATAAACGCCTGGAACGCGAACGCGGCAGTGTGAACAACTTTAGCACGCGTAGTGGTCCCCATCGCGCACGTAGGCTGCACGCGTTGGTTTGGCCGGACCTATATCTAGCCCAAACGATTTCACTGTTTCCACACAACCTTGTCGAATTGCCAATAAACAAATTTAAGATACATATAAAAATACCCTTATGTCCAAAGGGTACTACAAGGTTCGAGACTATATTGATGACAAGGATGCGTGGTCAGTTCAGTCTGCACATATTTGATGTACTTGAATTTGACTATTCTTACCGTTAGATACCTAATTCCTGGCAATAAGTGGTGACTGAGTTTGTTCCGGCGTTTCTTCTCAGCACTTGCCATATGTTTGTCTCGAAGCGCTGGTAGGGCCCAAAAGATAAGGAGACATGTAAAGTGCCCCATAAGGGCTACCTTTTCTTTTTTTATTATTTTCTATTGACGTTCATAAGTGCCACTTGTGGTCTAAACTGAATAAATATTTTTAATTTTGATTTTGATTTTTTCCTCCTTAAATTCCTGTGTACCCCATACCGCGCAGGACAACCGGCGGTACTACCTTGACCTGAAGGAGAACTCGCGCGGGCGCTTCCTTCGTGTCTCGCAGACCATCACGCGCGGCGGCCCGCGCTCGCAGGTCGCGCTGCCGGCGCAGGGCATGATCGAGTTCCGCGACGCGCTCACCGACCTGCTGGACGACTTCGGCACCGACGACGGCGGGTGAGTGCGCACACGCTCGCAGATCACACGCACACGTCACACTTACACTTACATTTAAAGGACTAATGCCCCTTTTCACGATCAATCTTTTAAACTTTTTAAGCGATCCCTATGAAAGCAAAATTGCTGTTATGTGTTACCATAGGGGTCACTTAAAAATTAGGGAATGATGGTGAAAACGGGCATTACACTTACATTTAAAGGACTTATGCCCGTTTTCACCATCAATCCCTAATTTTAAAGTGGTCACTTAAAAATTATGGAAACAAAATTCCTGTTATGTGTTACAATAACGGGACTATTCCCACCTTTCGTCCCCACCACTGCAACTCCTGTGTAACCAGGATCTACAGCTTGACCGTCAATAAAAACCCAACCAGTGAAGGTCAAGTTTGTCCCGGGGGTGTGTGTGTTACCATAGGGGTCACTTAAAAATTAGGGATTGATGGTGAAAACTAGCATTAGACAGACATCGCGCAAACTGCAGAATTTTAGTCGGCCGATAGTTGGATCGGATTTCAATTTGTATGAGAAATCCACCAATATCAATTCGGTGTATTGTACGTACACACTTCCATACATGCTCATACGGATTAACTAAAAATTACTTTTCATACTAATAACTTTAAAACACTTACGTTTCATACTAATATAACCTTCACTTACGTTTAACGTGACTCACACTTGCGTTTCATCTGATTTGCACTTACGTTTGATATGAATTACATTTATGTTTTATACTACTTATACTTTCGTTTCGTACTGATAGGACTTTAACTTGTTTCATATGACTTACACTTAAGTTTCTTATCATTTACTTTCAAAGTAACAATTTCATTCACGCAAAACACACAAATACGCTCACTACGTATTTTGAACATTTCATATTCATTACGCATAAACATGTAAATACTCTTTGATTGGACTAATACACATTTTGCTTACATTTCAAATGCACATTGCGTCTCGTACACAAGCCGCGTCACACCCATGTTTAGTACAGAGTGTTACACACACGTCGCCAAGTTGTACTCATTTTAATATGTTTTTCGTACGTGTGGAATATAATTTGAATTAAATTTAGCCATTAAAATCACAACACTGCGTTGTGGTTTTGCAAACGACAGACACAAAAATTACTTTAGTACTTATGACACTGCAGCTACAGACTTTTAGTCGGCCGATAGTATGTCCCGATCCTAATTTGTATGAAGAACAAATCGGTGCACACTTTCATACATGTCCATACTGATTACCGACCCAACTATCGGCGACAAAATGTCGATGGTCTGCGCCTAAGCTAATATCTACTTTTGTTGCAGTTCAAACAAAAAGGCATTTTAATTTTTACTTATTTTACCTTCAAAATATATTGTTATAACTTTTTAAACCGAATAATATTGATCAACCTGTGATATTTATACTTTATTTTCAAACAACATGATGTATTTAAGAACTGCTATAATGCTTATTATTGTGTAAGTACCCAAATTAACGAATGGAGCGTTTGTCGCTCATATAAATTATTCAATAACGCATATTATTCTAAAACTGCAGGCTTTTCCTAAATGACAAAAAGCATAATGTCAAATTATACAACCATAGACACTTGGGTCTTTTCGTGAATCAAATTTCAACCAAAAATATTGAACTACCTACATTTTTGGCATGAATAAGATTTTCAATGCGTGTTTGACATTGTGCGTGTTTGCCATTTTGCGTTGAAGCTATTTTTAAAATTAGCATATAATTATGTATATTAATTTGTTTTTTCCACGAATGAGATGAAGAGACGTAAGCAATTGGCCATAATTTATTAACTCGTGTTTTTCTCTTCCATGCCATGCGTAAGGTCGCCGCTCATGTCGGACCACGGCAACGTTAGGTGTGAACCAATCTGACCGTACTGTCGAGTCCAAATTTATCAAACGCCTAGGCGAATTTCCTGTCTACAACGCCACAACTTACAACACCCTGTATTTATAGACATTTTTGCACATGGTCCTTTTAAAAACTCTAGATTTTGTCATAATGGATGCTAAACAAATAGGGTTTTTCTTGACACTTAAAATCTCGAAAATTATATTAATGAACTGTATGCCCTTGCATGTGTACAAGCACTTAAATAATTTTAACAACATGTTTACCTTGCAAATAAACTGTTTAAATTCAAATAAATCAATTTTAATAAGATTTTACCTAGACTCGTTTCGAGTTTTGAGAGAATCAGGCTTAGCATGATGTGACAAGACTGGAAAGCACTTCCAGGCGAAATGAAATGAAATGAATTATCCAATAAAATATTTACAAATCATGCACATTAATTTGTTCTACAGGGTTTGATGAGCTTGTGGCGTTGTTCAAGTTCTGAAGAATTTATTTATTTATAGAATTAGCTTTTCTTTTCAAAATTTGAGATACGCCTAGGTGTTTCGAGTTGATGTTACTGTCTCTCTGTTTCTTCTACCCTTGGGGCATCATTAGTTAAAAATCTTATAATATCCATCCAGTAAAATAAATATTATTCTTAAATGTTAAACATTTGTAAAGGTTTTGAGTTGAAAGCCGTGAGGTTATCTAGTGATGTTCCAAGAATTTCTATGTATGTATTTGTGGTTTGATTGTCATGTGATTTTTAGATTGTTGTTTTGTATGAGGTTTGAAGCAAACATTTGAGAATATTATCAAAAGCAAATTATAAAGCAGACCAAAGAGGTCATGCCAAGGTCTTCAAACCGTGGGTTTTGGTTTAAAAGCCCAATTAACAAAAGAGTTTTAGTAATCGTTGTTATAAATCCAGTTTATCACGATTATTAGAGCTGTGGTAGGAATAGCATGTTAGTGAGCACACCACACAAGCTGCCTCCAAGAATACTGGGTAAATACCTAAACTAGGTGGCAGACCATTGTTCTGAAACTTAATTGTTAAAACATACAACACAAAACTATAAATTGTTTGGTGACTATAAACGAAAGTAGAATTTATGCTTCAACAAATTTGGTGTGCAACGCTTGCAAATCGTACGACAGATCCGTGACAGTTCACGCGACCTGTCATTTATGATCACGCCGGCGATGGCGATGTGCACGCGTTGGTGTGGTTGAAGCTTTAGAAGTTAAACGTTATTCTATCTATTCCAACATCTTTCAAATCTGTACAAAAACCACAGCTCTAATAATCGTGGCGCGAGCTGTGCGGTGGTAATGCAAAGTGAACCTTACGGTTCCAGCTTCAAGGGCGAGCTGCCTGAGGGCCGGCACCTGCGCGTGGACAACAAAAACTTCTACTTCGACATCGGCCAGAACAACCGCGGCATCTACATGAAAGTCAGCGAGGTGGTACCATCGTTACAAGTAATTGTAGCACTTGAACCTAACGGTAGCAAGTAACGAGCGGGTACGGCCACGCTTGGGACATGGCGGACACTTAGGCTGGGTTGCACCATCTTACTTTAACTTTAACAAACATCAAAAATCTGTCAAACTCCATACAAAGAACACCGGTTATCGTTATAGTTACGGTCAAAGTTAGGTGGTGCAACTCAGCCTTAATATTAATGACGATAGAGTTAATGCAGATAAACATTTAAAAAAGTAATTCAAACAGACAAGGCGCCATATTTTTGCACAAGCGTGGCTATATCCAGCCTGACAATCAGAGATTTGCGTGCACTGGTGTTTTTTGGTCACTAATTGTTTCTTGTACTGAAAAAAACTTACTCATCAGTTTAAAGACAATATTATTATGTCATTAGCTATAATAATAACGTTAAATACCAGTGCTCGCTTTCTCCTAAATAAAATTTTAGTTTCATGAACATACATTCCATTATTGTCTGCTAGGAGATGGGTTAAGAATAAGGTTATTAAAACCCTTCTCCTTCAGCTCTATTTATATTTTTATGTAGTCTCGTGATAATGGAATGAACCAAAATGAACAGAAATAATCTTAGAATACATAACTAAACAAATGTGAATGATAATGTTGTGTGAAAATATTTAATTGGTGTATGAATCTAGCTGTGAGAAAGTCTTTAATTGGTGCATGAACCTTTTGGGAGGGGAACCTGGTACCGCTGACTTCGTAATCTAGATCTTGATGCAATCTTCTTAACGAATAATACTCAAGAGCCTCCCGTGTTTGCAGGTGAAAAGCAACTTCCGCACAGCGATCACGGTGCCCGAGAAGTGCTGGACGCGCTTCCGCGACATCCTGGCCGACTACTGCGACAAGATGTGCCGCGCGCACCACCAGGCGCAGGACCCGCAGATGGTCAGTTATTTACATTTATTAAAACAAAGACTCAAAATTGATCCTTGCAGAAAGGACATTTTTATTTGGCGTTTATAGGAAAGGACTCAAAATAGACCCTTGAGGAACTCCTACTTTGGTTTGGCCTTAATAATAAAGGACTCAAATTAGACCCTTATGGTAGCTCCTACTTTTGTTTAGGATTTATAAGAAAGAACCCAAAGGAGATCCTTACTGAACTCACTTTTGTTAAACATTTTTAGGAATAGGAAATGACACAAAATAGACCCCCTTGAGACACTCCCAACTTTCTTTATTTTAGGAAAGCACAAATTAGACCCTTGTGGAACTTCTACTTTTTTTTAGAACTCCTATATTGCTAATAAGACCTGCCGTTGTGAAAATCCTTGAAGGAGGCTTTTGTCAAGCAGTGGACTTCCTTTGCTTGAAATGAAAATTATAATAAATGTAATCATCAACAGCCCTTTACAGTCCACTGCTGGACTATGAGCCTCCTCCACTATAGTAGAGGGTTTTGCCATAATCCCCACGCTTGGCAGGCGGGTTGGAGATCGCAGTTTAAAAGATTTATGTTTGTCAGAGAGCGCTGCTGCCCGTTCTCTGTTTGATGTGTAGTCCCTAAGTCGCCTCTTACGACACCCGCGGGAAGAGTAGGGGTTGGTGACAAATGTATTCTACTCTGCCGTAAATAATAATATGTAATATTGAGGAATAATAAACGTGTGTGTGGCGACAGGTGGGCCCCGGCGGCGGCGGCGGGCCGGGCGGCGCGGGCGGCAGCGTGCGCCAGACCACCGCGCAGACCACGCCCGTATTCGATGTAGTGAGTACCAGCTTGCTGTATAAGTAGAACAAGAAATAATAAACTAGATATGAATTTTTTTTTATAAAAACAGGTGGTGCCAAAAATGAGCCCAGGTTTTCACTACGGCATTGTATGTCCACGGTCCGAAAGACGTGGTGTGGACGGGCCTCTCAGTAGGTGGACCGGCGATTTAGTGAAGATCGCAAGAAGTACCTGGACGCGGGCAGCGTAGGATCAATCGTTGTGGAAATCTTTGGGCGATGCCTTTGTCCAGCAGTGAACGTCATTTGGCTAAAACGAACGTACGAAATATTTTACTTGTCAAGTGTGAAACGTGTTCCGTGCCTGCATTGATACTAACATCGTCGGAAGCACGGAAACGCCCCGTACGTTCACAGCCTGTGGTTGTTAGCCTGTCAGTGGTGAGCTAATTCGGCTCTAGAAACACGAAATAGTTAATTGACGATTTCATATTTAAGTAGATGAATAAAAGTTTACAAACATCCTTATATCTTTCAGGTTCATAGCTTTAAAAGGACAGGATTAGCATATCTTCCTACAATGGGAATAATAAAGTTTCTGGTATGTGAATGTCGAAAACCGATTTAAAACAGCGACTTTATCAATTCCAGGACACATTACCAGGAAACGCGCCGAACCGGATTTGATGCGAGGATTTGAGCGCCTACTACTGAACTGCCGACTATCGCGACACCGACAGCCCGCCACCGAACCAGACCCGCCGCTCGCCGGCGCCGGGCGCCGCGCCGGGCCCACGCCGCACCCGCCGGGCCCGCGCCGGACCCGCCGGGCCCGCGCCGGACCCCGCCGGGCCCAAGCGGACGCGCGCCGCCCGACGCCACTGACGATGCGTTCGTCTTATCTGTATATAGTATTTTATATACGTATGTTCGGGGCGCCGAGTCACAAGTGGCCGTACCACTATCGCGCGGTACGACAACTTTTACTACTGTTAACGTCATGGAATTAACTGATGCTGCGTAAATTTTGGCCGCGTTACGATGTAACGCAAACATTAGGAATACAAAAGACAAATTTTTGGACTCGGACGTTTCGGTAGTAAGAGTTGGTGTTGATTGTTGTATCGTATTAAAGTACCGCCAGTTGTGCTCGGACGCCCGATATAGTAGTTATATGTATGTATGCCGTTGACGTCACAGCGACTCCGGTAGATGTAAGGATGTGATAAAATATTTGAGCTTTATGGTTTATTTGTAATAGTTCACGCGCGCCTGCGCACTTTGAGTGCCTCGCCGCGCCCGCGCGTGTCCCTTTGTCTGACCCACACTACTTTCGGAGATTCGTAAAACATAAAAGCATAGATTTCTCCACTTGATAGACAAGTTGGTGGTTGTTAGCATACACTTGGTGTGTGAAGGACAGGCGGCGGGCGCGGGCGAACGTCGGGTCTGCGTCAGAGACGCCACAAGCTTTGAGTCAAATCTTCAAATTCACATGTACGTGGCCTTTTAATCTAATTACTTGTGTGACGGCTGCGGCCGGTCGTTTTTTCTGAAACTAACATTAGGTTTTATTTTTTAAATTATCATTTTATCTTTTACTCTTACCATTTTTTATACGTGTAAATAGTTGGCACTCGGCACACGAAAACGGGATTATGAAATGTATCGATTGATTTATCAGAGGGTCGGAAGTTTAATTCCGATCGAAGTCATTTTATTTTTGTTAAGTTGTACCATATTCAGTGAGTCAGGCGATGCATCGCGACCGGGCGAACGGATTGGCTATTAACGCTTTAAACTAAGTAATCGCATCTCTGACGTCTTTAATTAACAACATAATAAAATTGAAAAAAAAAAAACTGTTAATTGTAAAATGCCACTTATCTAGTTTGTAGGTGTATGTGTTTTTTTAACATGGAATATTTAAATATAGTTTTTCGTCTATACTAAGAAGCATACGGCAGGCACGGAGTATGCGGGGAGTCGTCTCGCACGAAGCGTGACGTCGGGTGACGTTGGAATCGGGACCTTCGGTCGAAGGTCATGAGTCGGCATTTCAGTGGCGAGACGGTTCCCGGGGGACTGGCACCGGGTGTTTACAGGGCGGGTGGGGCGCGGGGCCCGGGCCGGGGCGTGCGGGCGCGGGCCCGGCTGGGCGCCGGCGGGCCCGGGCCCCGCGCCGGCCACCTCGAATCATTAGGTAAGTGCCACACTGCTGTGATATTCTCGTAGATCCAGGCGATTTATAATTACCGCAACGCCGCGGTCACGATTGGCTATCAAAATTGGGAATGACCGTTTTAGGATATTTTTCGGATTTATACTTTTGATGTTGAACGTCAACTGTCAATTTTTTTGAGTGAAACTCGAAGTTTTTAGGGAAACGAATTGGTGGGGGTCAAAATTGTTTGCCAAATTATTGGAATCGGGAGACTAGTGTGTATACGTATTTGAAAACAGCGGGCAGTGGCCGGCTCGGCGCATCTTGTATTTGATATAAGATGAAACACTGTTAAATTAAGCAAACTCATGTTTTTCTTGGATATTAAACTCTGTTTTTAAAAAATAAATTAATGATCTTTGACACTGAAATGTACGTCAGGCCGCCATTGTCCGCTACAAATCCGCCTGAGGGGTAGGAGAGGGGAGGGAGGGGTCTCCGCGGAAGTGTGGTTTGTAAGCACCCTGTGTTGTGGTCGGGGACGATCGCTTTTGGAATCTACGGCAGCGCAGTATATTTCTAATCTCTTCTATAGTTTGGTGATCGGTATATTTTGATAGTTTTAAATACTCGGATTTTATATTCAATCGGTGGTCACCGCCTCTCGCTTTCTACCCGCGTAGAATAAAACGGATGCATGCCCGGGAAACATACGCAGGATTGAGTGATCTCGAGTCATCGATTGATATAAGGCTATCCCGTTTTTGCTACACGCGAGTAGAAGGAGACGGACCGGCTGTCAACTGAAATCCGTTGAATATAAAAATCAGTCATTTTAGTAATCGTTTGAAAGTGAACGTTACAGCATAATAATAAAGTGCATATTCCAAGAGTGAGTCCCTCACGTGCTTGCGCGGGCCCTCACGTGCCTTCGACTTTATTGATGTATTTAAGCATTTTTGTTTTTACTATTATTACGGTTACGAGCGTAACTACATCACCCCTGAGTTTTCACCCTTTATTGGTAGCTTTAAACGCGCTGTCGACGTCGCATCGATCGCGGACGGAAAAACCTTTACGACGTAACGTGCTTTTTAAGAAAAAAACAAAAAAATCGTAAAAAGTCGAAATAAAAATAGTACATAAAAAGTTGTTACAGATAACCGAGCGCGTTAAGTTTTGTAAACGTTTTTTTTTTTATTGTATCCTGTAATGATTATGTAGGAGCGTTTCGGACGCGTAGTATATATTTTTTGTATTAGTTTTACGATAGTTTCGAATCGTCCCTCGGGCTTCGCTTCGTTCGATACAGTATTGTATGGTGCACAGCGTCGCGGATGTATCATATAACTTGTTTTTGTTCCTAGTTGTACTCAAGCTTTCCATGTTACGCCAGAAACCAACACTGCAATGTATTCAAATCAACCGTCGCCTGGTTCCTCTGAGCATAATACTGTCGCAGGTTTGTGGCGTAATACTCGAAGGCGTTAGTCGCTGTGCTTATCTCTAAGTCAGGTTGTACGTTCCACGTGCAATAGATACCGCTTCGCCGAACCGATTATACCTACTGTTAATGTTTAACTTCGATCGTACATCGTTCGCGAGCAGTCGCACGACTGGAGGCAGCGGGACGATTACGCGATCCGTATGTAACCTTCCGTGCGCAGTCAGTCGTGCGGACTACTGCGACTTGCAATAAATTGATTGTGAACGATGACCTGCAGATGCCATCTAAGTAGAAAGAGAGTTGTTTGAGTGACAGAGACGGCACTAAAATCTATTTCACTCATATAGTGCCCTCCCCGTCACGCATGTTTTCGACTCGACAGATTGCTGAACACTGCAGTTATCGTAATTTAAAACAGAAATTGTAAAATAGCGTATTTTTCACCCTTACGAATCATAGAAATAGTTAGATCCATTCGATTGCAACCTCCGGGCTCGTACCCGGGGTGCACTCAATGTGGTATTTGTGTAGGTTAATTTACAGTACATTTTCCTCTGACCATTTCTTAGAGTGGCATAAGTTGGTGACGTCCGATTTAAGTGTTACATATAGAAAAAAAAAGATAAATAACTATATAAAAACACTTCTGCAGCGTGGAATGAAAACCTTGGAGCTTTAAAGAGTGATTCATCGAAGATACCACTTATTCGATTTCTCGAAATTGTAACTCGGTATAATGCATGCACGGCATTATCATAACTCCTCAATCAAAAAGGTCTGAATGGATTTACAACGGAACAGCATTAGCAATTTTGACAAACGAATGATTCGTGTGTTCGATACGATCGACGATAGATCCTCCAGTGTTTTTGAGTTGTGCTGTACGTTAAAATAGTAATATTATGTAAGGGGGCGGCGGTCGTTAGGCCGGGCGGCGGCGCGCGCGCACGAGTGCCGAGTTGGCTCGCGGGGAGGCGGTCGCACTGCTGCGTACTGGGTGGTACATAAAAAAATCTTCCAATACACAAAAGAACGCATCATTACAGGCATCGTAAATCTGAATCTACCTTAACAATAGGTACTATCGACAACAGTGTTAACTGCCCATTGCCGGTCATGTCGTCTCGTTCTATCGCAAAGAATCACCATTGATGAGAGCGAGAGCAAAAACGGAAATGGATAGTTAACACTGTGGCCGTGTGTACATTTTTAGTTCATTTTAAGAACTCGTTCTTTATCAAGGTATATTCTCTTAATAGAAAAAAATAGCAGTCGGACATGGTGTGTGCCACCCCGTACCTCATAGCCTAGTCCCCAGCACGGTGCCTCCCCGCGACGTGGCTTAATTTTAACAACTTTATGGTACAAAAACGTAATTTTAGTTCCATAGACGGTTAAGACTACAGAGTTTATATCTAGAGATTATTAAAGTATATCCTCCGGCTGGTTCAGCCAGCCTAGCAACAGTCAATAAAATAAAATAATGCTATATGATAAAGATATATTAATATTAAATAGTGTCTATTCTTCGAGAAGCTAGTAATCGCGTGGGTTTAAGTCGGCAATAGTTTGTAGTGCACGATTTGCTAAGAGATTTTTCATTTCCTCGAGATCTCCGTTGGGTCGGGCCGGCAATTATGTTTTCCCATCACCCTTGACTTATCCATGACCTCCTTCTTAAGTCCCTATGCCTATTGGCAACATTTATTCAAAAACAATAATGAAGTCCTTTTTCAACAGTCTAGTTCTATCAGAAAGACTGGATATTCCCAACCCATTGACCTTTATGTTCTTTTTCCTGCCCTTCTGAACATAAAAAATCTCCTTTGATCCCTTCAATTATTATTTGTATCTATACTTAGATTTATAATTCACGTCATTAATTTGGCAATCCTCGTGCGATAATGCTATACGCGTATAAGCGTAGATCTTCGGTCAATTCCAGTCGATTGATAACATTATTATGTATCCTTGTTTCACGGTTTCTATGTATGCCACTTTTCGAGAAATTACTGACGCGAATTAAAGTCTAAGTACTTTTGTATGTGCAACCCCCACGAAGTTTTAGTGACAAATAGCACGATGAGAAACGATAGCCAATGTGTAATAGAAATCGCCAGATGTACTCTTTACGATTTCTATCGCCTATTGATTTGAGTTTTAATCTGCTGGTCTTCAGACTTCGGCGGGGCTGTATCAGACAATGTAGTGCGTCAGGTCCCGCCGGCCCAAGTCTCGTGCCGCCGGAGCGGTGCCGCCGAGTGCTGCCCTGTGATAGCGCGCCCACCGCCGTCGCCCGCACGTCTCTCTCACGCTTCACGCTTATTCATCTTAGTTAAGGTTTATTCAGAGTAAATACAAATGAGTAGGTCATCTTCATAGAAACGCACCGAGCGCGGTTTATATGTGAGCTCGCCAATATACGTATGCGGCGCGCACGCACACACTGACTAAATTCGGCGCAACCACGACTGGCTCCCCGCTAATCGCCGCAAAATTTTGTCAGTGTGTGCGTGCGCGCCGCATACGTATATTGGCACGCTCACATACAAACCGCGCCCGTGCGTTTCTATGAAGATGACCTACTCATTTGTATTTACTCTGGTTTATTTTTATTCCTTACTCCACTTGACATATCGTAACCAGTCTCTTAAACGTAGAAATGCCGTTTTCGAATCTAGTTACGGACGTGGAATTAAGGCTTCGGCACACGTTCACTTTCTCTTTGCCCTAAGTATTTCTATGGTTATTAATTAAAATGTTCAAAGGGATCTCCAAGGCAGCTCCGATTCCTCTTTAAATACAGGTTACTACTCTGACTCGACCGGACACGACACAATTTTTCTGCCAAATCTTTAACTTTATTTTGAATTCTTCTAAAATAACTACAGTCCACAATCTTTACTCCTTGTCGGTTTAGGGAACGTGTGCCTTGTATGTAAGTGTTTATTCTCTATTCACAACTCGATGGCTATGTTGTCAAACAAAGCATGTACGAAATTAAATAAATCAATAAAAGTAAATACTCAAACCACTAAGTTATCACATTTTCAACAACAGTCATCAAAACAATTTTTACTAAGCGAAGGTGTCATTCTCTACACCTGTTGCAATGTAAATGTCTACCTTCGAGTTGTGAACTGAGTATTATTGCGTGCAGTTTGAAGTGATAGTCAATTATTATAATATTCACTCGCCGCGCCGCCGACTCACTCCACGCAGCGCTAGATCTAGTCGGAATGTACTGAGGCAGAAGTAAACTATGGACCTAAATTCAATACCACAATGTTTATTACGACTATTACACATGATGTCCCTTGTAATTTTCATCAAATTTAAGTTGAGTCAAAAGACATTAAGACTATTAAATGGTTGTGCTAGACTGATTACTTTTGTCGTGTTACTTCATATTTTGGGACTATCAGTATGAAATATGGATTGTGAGTTGAATTTTATGCTTATATCTATGTCAAATGTTGGTTTCATTAACACCATGTCTATCTAGATGATGTTCTGATTTCCACATACGGATTCGGAAGACATAATCTATTTGTTAAATATTTACTGATATTTCAATTTTTAAATCATGTTATAACATTATTTATTGTGGCCTAAACTTCAACGAATTGGTCGTTTCAAACTGCTAAACGATATCATTGTTATAGTTAGACATAACTTTATTTATACATTGGTTTTTGAATATTATTGTTTAATGCCAGAATATTGTAATTTTTAGCAATTAATCAAACGTATGTATAAGCGATACCGAGGTATTGACACGTTAGCATTTTAGTTGTCTGCTTTGGGTCCATAGTTTCCATGGTATGAGGACGAGTGTGTCGGCGGCGAGCGCCACGCCGCCCCCGTAAGTGTTATACATTACATTAAATAAATAGGTCACTAGATAAAGAAATACAAACTGTGAAACTTAAAAATCAGAGTTATAATAGTACGTTAGTTTTAATTATATTTCTGATATTAATTGATGTTTTGCTAAAAGATAATTTATCTGTACGTTACGTTTGATGTCGCGTGGTTGTAGCGAGCTTCTGCCGTCGCAGCGTCCACCGCGCCACACTTCGGCTATTGTTTTACGGACAGATTATTGTTAGTTTACAGTTCCTCGCAAATGCATCCACTTGGATCTTGTTACACCACGCGGGCCCGGAGCACGACTCCCGAGCTCCTTGTTAATCGCGATAGTTATTCGACTCCGAGAGAGATGGGGACTGACAAAGGACCAAGATGAACATACTCGTGCGCTCATACTTTTGTTACCTTCCATCTCTTTTGATCAGATGTCGAAATGTAGATTGTTTGCGTTTTGTAACTCGACAACGACAAATGTTATTCCTTCGGGTTTCGTCGCTTCAGGCCCCACTTAATAATTTTAACCCGCCACTACTATGTAATGTAACCTCAAAAATATTTTTAATACAATATAAGCAATACCACAGTACCTGAAATTGAAAAAGGATATATAAAGAGAAAAATGTAATAGTTCGGAAATATTGGTTGGATACAAATATGTAATAGAACTTGGCGGTGTTTGACGAGCAGTTATAAAACAGGAAAACGGTTGCATAAATGTTGCGTTGTGATGTTGGTTTGATTGTTTTGTGCGTTTCTTGCTTTGGACGGTTGATGGAACTAGTTCGACGGGGCCAGCGGAGCCGCCCGCTTCACCACGGCGGCTCCCCTGGCGCCCCACGATTGTAAATACTGGCTGAAAATTTTCAATCTTTAACCCTTAGCATGTATGAGAGCGGGTCAATAATACATTATTACTGGAAATGGTAGTCACGGGTTGGATTCCCCACGTCGGTGGTCGGAGACTGGACCCAGCAGGGAGCTGCGCCTCGCGCAGGAGGCCGCGTCGCTCGCTCCTAGGATGGCGAGTGCAGGTAACATTAGGTCCTGGTTAGGGTAAACGGTTGAAGGGAACATAAGCGAGGTGATAGGACTTGTTATTAGGCATAGGAATCACTGGGACCGGCTGGAGTGTGTAGATTTTTACCCTGGATTTAATAAATTTAAATCAAATACAGACTAACGATTGAAGCTTTCGATGAACCGGGCAAGGTAGACTGCTGGGTTCAGGTCTACATAGCTAGTCGGTTCTACCACGTATGTTTAGGACGTGCCATACGCAGGAGTCGAGTCGCCACGACACGCGGGCAGCCAGCGGCGGCGCCCGGTGCGGCACCGCGGCGTCTCGTTGCTGTGCGGAGGAATAGTTAACATCCGGACAGTTTACTTTCATTATGTACGTGTATGTATTAGGGTATCCTTTGTATTTACGTCCAGGAGATAGTGGAATGAAAATTGCTTCAGTTTTGTGTTGAATTATTAGGATGTAATGCTGGTCGAGTAAGGTGTCGCAGGTTGATAGCGAGATCTGTCTGCGGAGTGCAAGGAGCCGCCGCCGGCAGCTGCCGGCGCGCGTCACGTCACGAGTGATACGCGAGAAATATCATGAGTGTGAGATGGAGGTGAACAAATACTGCCAATCGATTGTAGTTTATATTATATAATGGATAATGATTTGTAGCGTTAAAACGATTTCGAAATATTGTGTCCTGAATATTTCATATTTTATGTATAGTATCGAAATGCGGCGGCCCGGTGCTGTTCAAGCGCCCGCCTCCGGCCCGGTGGGCCACGCGCTGTTCAGTTTCGGTCGTGCCTTCAACTCTCATTCATCTTACGGACAATAGATTGTACTGTACGAGTCATCTCTCCATCCGGGCGCTTGGGCAGAATCGGCCGCACTGTAAATGTTTTCCTTAGGGTGAGAACGATGGATACAACTGTGTTCTGTAGTGTACCGAGCGACAGGGCGTTGTCTAGATAGGTTTGCACTTGACGCGCGGCCGCTACTAGCGTGCGCCCGCCCGCCATCTTGTAGGCGCCATAACGCAAAATGGCCGCGCGGTGTATAAGCGAACTTTGTTCGCTGGGCTAAGATGTAAAAAAAAAATAGATTGCAATATAAATTGTGGTTGTTAGGCGTAAGATGACGGCATATTGGGTGTTGTGTATGAAGAGGTGGAGATGAGACCTAGCTGGTTAAGGAATGGAAGTCCCATAGAACACGTATTTTAAATTGTTTTTTTGACATTTTGTCTTGTAAAATTCTAAAAGAGTAACATAAATGAGGCTTTCGGAAACTTGCCTAATTTTGGATTAATATGCACCCAATATGCACTGGAGTAGTGATTAATTTTGATATCGTAAAGTACGGAACTGTGGGACTGACGTGGCTCATGTGATGAGGATAAAGGTTTATTTGTATTTTGATTTGTAAAATGCTCCGTGTGTAACACGGCTGCATTTCGAGACTGCTTTTGTGTGTGTGGGGAGGTGGCGGCGCGCTCGGCGTGGGTTCCGCCCAGATTTGATGCTCTCCGAGGGACCGACGCGGCCGTAGCACCGCCAGCCACCGACCCCAAGGCGCTTCCCTTGCACAATTTATGGCTTTCACCGAATAGGTTCTCATCACCAGCATTAAAATGGTTTGGTGAGGCCCGAAAATTGTGGAATAGACGCGCCAGTGAGATTTTGTATCCAAAGATTGAATAGTGTGATGTATAACTTCCTATAGGTTTATTATTATACTAGTATTTTATATAACTTACTTGTTGTTTTTTCTATTGTTTGACACTAGTTGGTATTGAAATTTTGGAAAAATGACAGATCTCCAAATCGAATTTTGATGTGAAATCAACAGACGTAGGTTTGTATGTCTGGTACGAACACTCTTGGCGTGATGGGCACTCGTGTAGAGGGCGAGCGATAATACTCCAGGTAGCTGTAGTGTCTGTCACGTTATTGTATTTATGTATTTTGGAACGAGTGGAACTCTGTGCTCGAACTAAAAAATAACAGGCAAGTCCAGTATTATTGCCAAGTTTTGACCTTAGAGTTCGGGCGCAGGGAGTGTATATCATGGGATAGGATGGCAGTGAAACTGCAGCTAAGATGGTGCTTGTGTGTACTTACGAATGGATATCATATTGTTATATTATTTCTACTTCAAAAAAATAAGAAAAAAAATGCGCCTATTTATTTTATTTTAGAAAGAAACTGTAAGATTTATTTAGGAACCCTGCAAATTATTTGCTGAATTGTCCGAATGCGTTAGTTTTTATTTCGTGTCTTACTCTTGTTTGTGAGCGTGACACGAATTATTTTTCTGTACACAACCTTTTTTGTCACATAATAGTCTTGAGAAGTAATCAGCAATAGATCTAAGGTTGTTTTGTACCGAAGAATACTCGTGTAGCGAGGATAAGAGCCGTCGTGACGTGAGAAACGTGGGTAGATGAAGCAGCCGCGCGCGCGACGCGCGTGTGACGTCGCGCGACGCGGGTAGTTGCTCGACATACACAAGGCGGAATATTGGTGCGCGACTGCGACGCGCGGTGTGCCGTAGGAAAGTTTTACGATAAATGGTGAAAAAATAAAGAAACTACAAAAAAACAAGCTTTTGTTTTATTTTATTTTTGTGAACCTATTGTGTTATTACAAAGAAAAAATAACACTGAATTTTGATAAAGTAAGAATTCAAGTATTCTACTCTACAGTTAATAACGCGGGGCCAACGAAATCGTATTTAATAAAGCCCTGATAAAATTGGTCAATGACGCAAAATAAAATTCATATTTTTTTATGGCCAATTTTTATCCGATAAGACGTAGTAGTAGGCCAAATAGCATAATTTCTTGGTTACCTACTGAATATACAGTTAGGTTGGTAACTAAGTTGGTACACATAAACTTAAAACCATTGTGTTTTTTTATCGGATAAGTTCTTATGATATTCTAACTATCTACATACTATACATGTCTCGCCGCTTAGGTAGGCACTTGACGTGAGACTTGAGCGTGTCAGCAGCGTGCTCATCTTCTACTTGAGTAAGGCACTAATTTTTACTAGGTTTTTTTTTTAATGTTACTTGGACAATTTCACACAGCGCCAGCTAGCCCCAAAGTTCACACAGAAGTGTAAAATGAGTAGGTACGCTTCAAGCTAGAAATCTAAATTCAGAAAGCGAGGCTAGTAGAGGGGTGTGTGGTCCTATGTTCGATTTAGAAAACTTATGAGACTTGTGTGTGTACCTAGGTCTGAGGTGTAATGTAGTAGATTTAATTCAACATTTGATTTGCTTTTCACAATAAAAAAATGAGTTACGTCTCGTAATAGTTTTCTAAATGGAACATCGCGGGCTACCTACTTTTTTACACATTTTTTGCATCTTATAATAACTGCATAACAATGTAGGTATAACTTGATGTGCCGTCATCTTTATACTGTTACATACTCTTACCCAAATATTTAATTTAACATTTACTACTGTTTGCGTGTTTTAAAATTGCGAAATTAAATTAATTTCAATGATCAATGTTAAAAGCGCAAACAATACACTACGCACCGCGTACTTTAATTTACCTTGACATTCATTCGCCGCGCGACAAACATTTTGCATTAACTATTGTGCAAGCGATCTAATAACCAATAATCGGATCCTCAGCAAACGTTTGCCCATCAATAGGTTTATTTAACATCCGATATATAAACCTGTGCCGTTTCTGGGGCAGCATCATTCGGGTCAGTGTCTCCGAACAACTCGAGTTGCCTCAACTATGAAGGTACTTGTCGGATTTGTATTTGTAATTAGTACTGTGTCAGCCCTTGGTTCGGGGCCGTACCTGCCAAGTGGCTGGAGACCGTCTGGTCCAGCATTCTTGCTGCCTTCCGAGCTAAGGACAGGACTTAAGTCTGATGAAGGACCATCCGAACCAAAGAGTGTTGATGATTTAATAGCTTCAGTGTCATCGTCAGCGCAACCCGATAAACCTGAATCTGTTACATCAGAAACCGGCACATCTGAAGAAACTCTTGTATCTTCAGAACAAACGACCTTAAAACCCGAGGTAACTAAATCGGATTCTATATCTTCAGAACCAGAACAAGGTTCGTTAAGTCAAGAAAACGAAGCGTCCGGCTCCGATTTCCTTCGCGAGTATGGCCCGCCAGCTGTCCTGGACATCCACCAATCAATAACAGTGCAGGGTCTGCCTGATATAGTGACGGAACATACATTCAAAGTCGTCGACGCCAAAGTAACTGAAGACCAAGTTGTTATAATCAAGGGAAATGAAGAATCGATCAAAGAATCTGTCGTTGCAAGCAAGACTCCTGAAGACGTGTCAGCTCTAACAAACGCTGTGATTGAGACTAAATCAGTTCAAGAAGATGTCCCTGTCCAAACTCTTGCCACAGTAGAGCCAGAAATATGTCAAGATACCACCACTGAGACTGATTTCAAAGAAGCAACTTCTGAAGCTGTACCTCAAAAATTAGAAGAAGGCACGACTGGCACGACTCAGTCCCAAACAAGTATTGAAGAAACTACAAAAATAGACGATTCTTTATTAGTAAAATCAATTGATGCTGTAGCTAAAGTTACGGAGAGTGCCAGCCTGGAATACTTGCCTCCGGTATCCAACGAGGAATCGGTCCAAAACAGTAAGGAAACTGGTAAAGAAGATACTGCAGTTATTTTGGAAGTGCCATTGACTACATCAGAAAAGACTGAAGACAATGAAGCCGTTGGCAAAAACAATAATATTGAAGAAGGCAGTGGATTAGGAAAAATTCCTGATGTGTTGAACGAGCAAGAACGTGTTGGTTTCAGGGAATACGGGCCGCCAAAGTCTGAAGAAGAAAGAATTAAAAATAATGAAACGAGAAAAAGAAGATTTTCTTCAAGGTTCGCATCTTTTAAGAAACATTAATCGAATTGAATAAGTACCTAAACACCAAGTAAAAAACAAAACGATGTTACTAGTAACTATGTAACTAAATGTAAATACTCATTAAATCAGGAATTAAAAATGTTAAAATATTTTAATTTATTAATATACCTACTGCCTACCTAACCTTAATTAAGCTTTTGGACATAGGTAAGGTAGGCCTCTCTAATCTGTAACTCTGCATGATGTAAGTACGCGACAACTTCCTTTTGTCACGATTACTAGATACAATATCTCCACGTATCGTCCACTTTGCCCCCGGGCTCACAATCGCACCCGCATCACCCCGATCGCATCGGCCCCGATAGACATCTTGATGTGATGAGCACCGGTGATGAGTGTGGGGGTCGAACGCTCCCTTGTGCGCCGTATTACGCTACTAATTCATTACGATCGCGTCGTGTTAGCAGTTGTTTCATTCATATTGGTGGAGGCAGACGTAGGCCACAGGCCACACATAACAGAAATGTTTGTATGAAGGTATTAAGTATCTAGATGGAATGTAAATATATAAGATTTTTTGGAGCGTGTTTGTTAGTCTGATAGAGCAAAGAGACTGCTCTTTCTCTTTACTTTTTGAAAGAGTGAAATAATTATGCAAGCCATTAGGTGTTTGAAAAGGTAGCTAGGTATTAGGTGTACTTAGTTCCAATTAGATTAAGATATAATGGTACTAAAATTGAATAAAGCCACTAAATAAATCAAACATTGTCATCAAAGGTCTAGCTTCTGCCATAACTTTTGGCTGTTAATTATTGTTTTTATATGCAAACCGGGGCTGATTTTTATATTAACGGCTCATAACCCAGCTTTCGTTCCCACCTGGCTGTAGCCAAGATCTTTTTTTGACATTTTTAAAATCAAATTCGTTATTGCGCCATGTTGGTACAAAGGTGTATTACATCGAGTTAAAATGGCGCGATACGTCACGCTTGAGTAGAATTTTTACTCAAAAGTGACGTCACGCGACATTTCAACTCAATAACTAATATCACAGAATAATAATAAGTACTACGTACAGAAGTTTTACTTCGCGAAGGTATTTAAAAAAATATATGCTCAATGTCATTAACAATATGGTGTAGTTTAGCCTGTCTCAAGAGTCAAGCACCATTTTGTTGACAAACGTCAGTGATCGGCATTGCGCCGAAGCTATAGGGCCGACTTCGGTAAAATGATGTGACGTGAGGTGCCAAACTGCGGAAAATGGCGGAGGAAATACATGATTTAGCATGAATTATCATGAATAGGTAATATTAACTACTTATTTACCTCTCAGTGTCTTGAGGCAACTTAAAAAAGTAGGTACATTCTGTGTTTTTATTATTATTTAGGCAGTTAAATACTGCACAGTATTTAGTACACCATTTTCTTTATTTTCTTCCATCATGCACAAGAATACGCGTGGCTGAGTTCGCTCGTATGTGAGGCCTTGTTGAATAGTATCCTGTAGGTGGGCCATCGTGCGTGTTTTGTTTTCGATGTAAACTCGCGGAGATGAACAGGCCTGCTAATACTGTAATTATTCGATTATGGAAAAAAATAAAAAATATGAGTCTAATATTTTCTAATTATCTGTCTTACGGACTAAATAGAATTTTGATTTCATTACCCAGTCATCATCCCTATTCACGAAGGCGAGTGAGCTTTACATGTGTGCTGGTTGGTCGCTAATGTTCGATTTTCAAAAGTTTTGATAGACATTACTGACATTATGTGCATGTACACACACAAGTAAAGCTCACTCGCCTTCATGAGTTGCAAGAACTATAGGTAGGTAAGTAACTTCAATAAAATTAGAACCTCGAGTGACCAGTCTGGAGTCGTCACGTCACAGCGGGTTGGAGGCGGAGGGCGCGGAGAGTCATCGACGGCTTTGATCATCGGCCGCTCGCTTCTGCTTATTTGCCTATTAAAGGATTTGCGTAATTGAATTGACTCGCGCTTTGTCGGCGTCTTTGATGCGACTCGCGAGCGCGTCGAGGGTCTTGTTAGTGTTAGCTCGTCAAGCAGACTCGATGACTTTATGGTTAAAAATGACGAAAGTTATGGAGGATTATGGAGAAAAATCAGAATTTTTTGACTCCCGCTATAGGCCTACTTATTGGTAAGTAAATAAATACGTTATAATCATAAAACATATTGGAGGTCTAAAAAGCCAATTACATCATAAAAATAGTCATCTTGTAAAGTTTCATCAAAATTCGGCGAGTAATTTTTGCGTGAAAAAATTAGAAACATCACATCGCCCCATAATATTTTAAAATACTCGTGCACAACTTAGATTAATAATTTGAATGTCTTCTTTTTTATTGAAAAAAAAAAGATAGTAACAATGGGGGCGTTTGACCAAAAATAGCATTGTTAGCGCTATGTAAGAAAAATGCCGTTCTTTTAGCAGTAATTTCAGCCAAACGGCTCCATTGTAATTAAATGCTGTTGTGAAACGTTGTTAGACAAATACAATAAATAAAATAAAAAAAATACGTACAGTCGAACATACAACCTCCTCCTTTTTTTAAGTCGGTTAAAAATGAAATTAAAATGTAAGACATTCAATTCCTTTGCCAATAAAAATAATGTCTCACTCAATTGTCTGTGGTAATGGCGGTAATAAAGTTTCTCCTCATTTTTAAAAATGTCGGAAGGTAGATTACTTTAATTTTTTAATTCCTCATTGCGGGTCACTCACTCATTTTAATTTTAACGACCTCTGAAGTGGTCTGACTGAGTATTTTATTTTAGTGGTCTTTGTCAAAGTTCTATTCTATTTCAATTATTTTGTTAAAATGTTGTGGACAAAGTAAGGTGACAAAATATTGCTCTCTGTGTGTGTATTGTGAGAACATTGGCAAGTGAAGATATTCGGAGCCCCCAAGAACAGCGAAGAGTCACCATGTAAGGTAGTTAGTACATCATCAGTTCTTTTTATTTCTTCATTGTCTTTTAAGTTTCAATACGTGAAAAAAAAATCAGCTTTAGAACTTTTACTTTTTCTACCTTCCTACTAGGTAGAATAATTCATAGAGCTTAAAATTAAAATAACTATTAGAAGTCCCCCAATTGTTAGGAAAAATATTTGGAAAACTTGCTCTGAACCTTCTTTCTGATGCAAATGATCCAGGTGCTTTTCATTGTTTGCCTTTGATTATAATAAATTGCTGTAAGCACAGGTTTGGTGGAGCGCCCTCTGGCGGCGCTTCGCATAAATTAACGAGTTTTCGTCGCATAAATGCTGGTTTCCTTTGATCTTATGAAGTGAATTTGTTTATTCAGATTTGTTTGAGGGTTTTTGTGCTAACAGAAATTTATGTAAAAGCAGGTAGGTGAAAATGATCTATTCAATGTTGATTGTGATAAAAGTTACTGAACAAAAACTCAAATAAAAATCTCAATTATAAATCGATACCTACCTACATTTTGAGGTTTGTAGGCGGTAGGTACTTACACAAGTAGTGCATAAAGATTTTTGAGTGTCCCTATAAATTAATAAGTGGGCAGGCTATTTATTTAGGTGAACTCTTTAAAGTGATACCAACCTTCCTGTTGCCGATCACAGACACGAAATTGTTTGACATTTTGTCACAATATTGTTTGATGTGTGAATCGACGATCGAGTGATTGCTCAGTGGAAAAAAGGTGGAAATATTAAAAGTTGGTAAAAATATCTTTTGTAAAGATTGTGTTTATTTTTTGATGGTATTTCGCCAATCATTACGTTCTGTATGACGGACAACTTGAACGAGCAACTAAGTGGGTAAGAAAGAAAGAAGTAAATAGTAAATTAATATTTTTAATTCCTCTACCTGCAATTGATATTATAAATCATGAATCTTAGTCAATTGCGCATGCAATTTATCCCTGCATCCAATTTCCAATACAAACCGCTTCTGACATTCCCACAAAAGATTGCCGCCATTATTGCCAACACGCAAATCTAGCTGTCAACTGTCAACTTATGTTTTTTATAAAGGCAAAGGAATCACTGAACTAGACAGCCAACCCTCGGCGCGGCTTGGGGACGGAAGGGAAACAATCGATGAACCTCGAGGGCCGACATCCTGATTAATGTGTTTTTCATTTATTTGTAGGTATGCGGGCACGAGATTTATTGGATTGGAGGAGGTAAGTGCTTTATTGATTTTTTTTTGCGGAGTTACTTAATAATTTTATGCAATTTGTATTCGTTTGTATGTACATGATTTTTATTTGAATTCATTTTATGCATTCTTTTAACTTGTACTTGTAAGCAGGTGGTTATTATTTTATTGTATTGTAGGTAGTAGATTTTTAATCTTTAGGTAATTCTTCAAAAGTAGGTCTATTAAAATTTAGACGGGTACAGAATCTATCTACAGGTATAAAAGCCAAATTTTTTCCGATTCCAAATAGTGAAAGTTTCGTCTTACATCACAGATCACGAGACATGAGATCTGACTCAATAAGTATTTAGGAAGTAAAGGGAGCTCGCCCTCTTCTTCCAATTGTTTTAGTTCAGTCCTCGGGCTACAACAAATGATCTATCCCCTAACTCGAGCCCTACGTTTGGATTTTCGTGTTGTTATTGTGATCGCGCGGTACTTGTGGGTAGTTGCACTGTGCGGGTAGAAGCAGAAGCATATGCGCGCGATGCGTCTATTGTGCGCGTCGTTAAAACCTGACGCTCGATTACTCGCGAATCAGGGCTGCCACACCTGAAATGATAATAATGCATACGTATAAAAACTATACTTAAATGTTTTAAACATTATTAATGTGTCTTTGCTTGTCTGAATTTGAATTTCTACTTAGTTTACTTATCCTATCTACTCCTGTCCTGCCTCGCATATTTATTTACTTGCCTTTCTGAATCTGCAGACATTATGTTTTTATTATCTCTTACTCTACTTACTACCATAACGTGAATATTGTAAAAACTTAAGTAGGTAGATACTGAGCCTTCTTAACCTTATTACAATCTAACTCATACCTACTTATCTGAAAGCTTTTTCACACAGCTATACAGGGTGTTTGGTAAATGGGTATATGAGCCGACACTAGCCCATGTTAACATGGGCATATAAATGGTATGGTGAAGTCAGAAAATTGATATCTTCATTTTAATTATTCTAATTTTCATACAAATCGGATTTTATAAAATTTATTTTGTATGAAAATTTAAAAAAATAAAAATGATGATATCAAATTTCTGACTTCACCATACCATTTATGTATATGCCCATGTTAACATGGGCTAGTGTCGGCTCATATACCCATTTACCAAACACCCTGTATAAACATGTGGAGTTTTCTACTGAAAATCATTTTCTAAATCGGTTCAGTAGTTCTAGAGATTACCCACTTAATACAAACATACTTTACGAACTTTCTGCTTAAAATATTAACCTACTTATTAGTACTAAATGAAAAACCATTTGATTTATTTTTTCTGTCGACTGAAAGATCGTTGGAGATTTAACTTACACCCGTATTCACAAACGATGCTTGCTTAGGTAAGTGAAGTATCGAACGCACGTTGAAAGAGCTCTGTGGGTCTAGACAAAGTGCAAATTATAATCGCAAACCAGTCGAAAAGTGGTCGAAAAGCCCCTTTTTTGTATGGAGTTTTGACGGATTCGATTTTCGATTCGATCAAAAAGTGCGTTTTGTCTAGGGGGGCTGTGATTGGTTCTTGTGTGACCCTGTGCGTCCACGCGCACTGTGAGACCTCATAGTAATGTTTGTGAATACGGGCGATAAAGACAATGTTGAACGTAGAGTAGAATCATACGTTTTTTTATTCTTCATTTTCAATTGAAATATTTGTTTGCCAGTAGACAGCCCCGCCAATGTGTCGGGCGCTCGTTAGCGCGCACTCGAAGCGCTTTGACTTTGATTTGCCGCTCGCTGCGGACCTCCTGCTTACAGCGACATCCTTGACGTCCTATTTAGAGTGGTGGGTAGTCACTATCATGATAAGTTACAACAAACGAAAATCTTGCCGTTTGCAGAGTCTAATGAATGCTGGGTGATTTTGCTGGGTGAGGCTTACATTGCGATTCTTGACGATTCAACAACAGATACTGAACTGTTTTAGTGATCTTGAAATTATTTTAATTCGCAATTTTTACCTATTCATCCAGTGACCGTTTTTTAAAGATTCCTTTCATCCAGTGACCGATAGTGTTGTGTTGGATATGAATTTCGACATTTTCGACTAACGTTTCCCATAGATGGGTAGGATAAAGTGCTAGTTCTCTACGAGTAGGTACGAGTCTAATAGAATTTGTAGCTCAATTTCGGTTTTAGAAGGTTTTTAATTCAATAATTTCTATAGCTAGTTTAACAAGATTGTCTTTTAAAAGATTAGTCAATCAAAAGTTCCAAATACCAATATTTAAAAAATAAAATTAAAAATCTTTACTCAATATAGTCCAAACTAAATTGAGTAAAGATTTTTAATTTTCAATCACTATCGCAAATTGTCAGAACCTGTGCTAGTAGAGGAAATATTTTGGTAGAATAACCTAAGAACTCGTTTGTAGAGTCCGATTTAGCACAAGTCCAACAAACGATTTTTTTAAAGCTCTACTTATATATACCTTGAATTTGTGAAATTAGGGCATGTAGAGTTAGGGCGAGTAGGGTTAGAAGCTTGGCTCTTCAAGAGACTGCAACATTTTATATGAATAGTTAGTTAGTTAGTTTTGCAGGGCAATCGAATACCGCACTTAGCCTTATGATTGGGCCATTGTACGCGATTTGTGGTTTATCTTCCTACTCCAACCACCCCAGATCCCCCCAGAAGGCGAGCAGCCCGTCTAGGCTGCTACAGGCCTCCCGTAGCGACGATGGTGATCGAAGAAATTGAGCCCGTTGTTCTTCCACGCTACTGCACTCCATGAGCACATGCTGCGGTGTTTCCTCTGCCTCCATGCACCCCCTGCACAGTGGGCTGTCTGTAACACCTATGTTGTGTAGGTGCTTGTTTAGCATACAGTGTCCGGTTATGACACTTAGGACCTTGCGGATGCTGTCCCTGTTTAGTCTGGTGAGGCTGCGGGAGAACTTTTTCGATACGTCCGGAACCGCATCTTTTGATTTTACATGAATATAATATGATTATCATTTACTTCTATTGTTGCAGTAGATTTATGTGAGTTGTCTTGGGGTCTGAGCTGAGACGTCTAATCATAGGCCGTATGAACTATCTATCATCCATCCTGAATTTCATATTAATATAATTTTGTAATCTCTAAAGCCCACCATTACTCTGCTCAGCTCCATACAAAATGCGGCTGGCAAACGTCAGGCAAACACATCTCGCCGACTAACCTAATGAGAGCGAGCGAGACGCACTCACCTCCGCCCCGCGCGAGGGAGCGGGACGACCGTATGTGGCGGCCGAAAGCGCAACGCCCAGCAACTGCCTCGCTTGAGACAGAGTTATACAGAGGCATTGAGTTAGAGCGAGAGTGGTATGGGTGCTCAGTGCTTAGTGAATTATTTAGCAGCGACCGCCCTTTTGCGCGAACTCCTGAAGTTCGATACTGAAACAATGTTTGACCTTAGGTATCTCTGTGCAAGATTAATGGGAACTGGTTACGCAAAAATAGACCTTATTTTCAGGTGGTTGGGAATGAATGTACCTATGTATATTTTCGTTTTGTGTAAAGGTATAAGTGTGTATACGATATTTATTAAGTTGCTACGTTCCTGTCGCTTCCCGATTAAATGTAGAGAGGTATATTATAGGTAGGACTTTGTTGGGATTGAGAAGCTGTTCTATAATAAGACTTTTTCGAATTTCCGCCAGTTAAACAAGAGCTATCTTACTTATTATTTTCAAATCCAAGCATAGATGATGAATCCGGTAACTTGTAGGGCAGAAAAATGATTTTTAGGAGACGGTAGATAGAACGTACTTTCACATTCCTACTATACGTTGTTAGACCATGTAAACCACCATTAAGTTATTTTTGTCTATCAGACGATTTTTTTTTCGGAGTAAAGAAAAAGGACGAGAGTTTCCGCAACACCCTGACTAGGTAGGTGCCTATTACATGAATAAAGAGATAACATTTTTGCTTCACATTTCATAGGTACATACTTACCGTCTGTTTACTTAGTTTTATTTAGAATTCGCATAGTCTTTTGCCTGATAGGTTGGCAATATCTTTTCCTTTATCGGTAAAATTTCCTTTCCCAGTAAAAAATGCAACTAGATATAATTTAAGATATTTAGATACTTGCTTAAAAAAGGAGTATCTAAATTTTTCACAGCGTTACGTATAAGTACGCAATAGAATAATAGCAACCGGAAGCTCAAGCTGATAATTCTTTCCCTTAAACTTTAGTAAATCTTCACAATTCACACATCCGAATTGTATAAAATCGTTTAACAAGTATTAACCACCGGTAATACGCAATCCTTTGTGGCGTCCGCCCACAAAACATTCTTAGGAGTTAGGACGTCCTTAAAAAAAGTAAAACCATTTACAATCGAGCTGCGCCCGCGCCGGCCAGCGGGATGGGTGTGCGTTACAATGCGCCGGATACTATTCAGTTGTAATCAGCGAAAGTCCGTTTTCACTGACAAAATCATTTAAAGGGAAGGCTTCAGGTTTTTTGATGAATTTACTGGGCGTAATTATTATTTTAATGAAGGTAGTAATATTTTTACTAGACAAAAATTCGCAAAATATTTTAAAGTTACTGTTTAAACATTTAATTATAATAATTACAATTTTATAACGAATTTTGGTGCCCAACGTGGTGTAATTCTGTTCATTGCTTGACTTGAGTAATTATTCTAAAACGAAAAATAATTTGTCTTCTATTAAGAAGGTTTAGTTTCCATTCAAAATTGGTAAGTTTAGTATGAAATTTCATTTAACTACATAATAGTTACTTTCTTTAAAGTTTTGGTCTGCGCCTTAAATTAAAAAAAAAAATGTTGAAATCTCAACTAACACTTGTGGACAGACGCTAACGATTTGATTTGTGCCGACGCCCCCAAATATTGGCTTAATATGTCCCGACACTCCATACAATTGTAAATACGTCTTTATCACATAATAAAACATGCAATTATCAACCTTATTCCTTTAAAATTCGAACACTATTGTGTTGCGAGAAATTAAATTCCTGGCTCATGCAGGGTTCCAAACGAAATTCAATGAGCTTTATTTTTTTGAGACTTAGAGCTGGCAATTCTTTGCACAGTCATCTAGTCATGAGGATGTTAAGGCGCTCACAGACAGTGTGTCGCCTTCTTTAAGGTGACAATAGAACTCTATGAAGTAGGCTTACTCGGTACCTTTACAGAAAGATATACCATGGCTTGAATGGTATTTCTATTTCTATTTCTTGATGACAGTAGGTTAGAGCTATCTGCTATGTTCCATACAGCTCTTCAGGGGACAAAATATGCTGTTGAAAATATTGTAGAGTTCGACTGCCACAGGCTTGATATCATACATAAGGACCAGAACAGACGGTGAAACGCAACTGCAATGAAACTGCAACTTCTAGTTACTTTTGAGTTGCATCTAAGTTTCTGCCATAGCGTCCGTTGAGAACCACACATGACGCGACCAGTTTGAAAGTTTCAAACTGGTTTCAAACTGGTCGCGTTGCATTTGCGTTTCACCGTCTGTTCTAGGCCTAAGGCCACGCTTTCGGTACGAGTGAATGTTTTCCTTGACATTTTTATGGCCTTCCTTGGGATGGAAATCCTATATCTAACCATCAGTAAAAGTGCATAGGGATTGGTGCTACTGCCTATTTGCCCATTGTATTTCCAAGCAAGATTAAATCCGCATCATAAGCCGGTAATACAGTGCTGACTGCGAATAGTTCCGCGTCGGAACTGGCCATAGACACGATAGCTTCCGCCGCCATTGTCGACGAGGGCTTTGTGGAGCATGTGTTGGCGGCTTCATCATTGTCGACAAGGAATTCTTTGTTCACACTCACTGCAATCGAAAAATAGATATAATAGTAGATTACAAAAAATATGATAAAGCCTTGAACAGTAGGTACCTATCTACCTCATTTAAATCGTTGAGATCTCTTAACTCTACTTGGTGAAAAATGTTAGTTAATGAGCAATGTTTTGTTTTAAATTCTAACGTAAAATCCAATTAAATTAATGTGAGTATTCCTTGAAACCAAGGTTCCTTAAAATATTACGTTAGATACTTTACTTTTTAAACTTTGACGACGAATTTTGCAATTACTTTCACTAACATTTTTTACATTTATACGATACGAATAAGTGATACAATTCAAGCGTTAATGAGATCTAAATTTCCATTGCCACAAAAAGAAGATAATTTCAACACCATCATAATAAAAGCCGGCGACATCATAGAGTCGAGGCTGCCGAGGCAGGCCGCTAATCCGTTGTAAGCCGTCGCTTCCTACTTCCGAGATTCTTTGTGGAATTGCGTATGCCAAGCGCGGGTAATAAGAAGGTTTTTCTGGAGCAGTGAGTTCTTTCTATCAGAAGCTCAATACATGAAATGACTACGTAACTTATTTTTTCTGATTACTGATACTTTAACTAGCTTTCTGCCCGCGGCTTCGCCCGCGTGGAATTTTGTCTGTCACAGAAAAACTTTATCACGCGCTTCCCTGTTTCAAAAACCGGGATAAAAACTACCTATCCTATTTCCTTTCCCGGGACTCAAGCTAACTCTATGACAAATTTCATCAAAATCGGTTGAGTGGTTTAGGCGTGAAAGCAAGACCTTATTATTATTCTGTGGCAAGACAAATAGAGTTACTTTCACGTTTATATAGGTCTGTCTTTGTCTCTACATTTACATTTCATTCAAACCTCCTTTTCTTATTGTAATACTGTAACACCACTGGCCATTTTCCTCATTTTGCTTTTCCTTAGGACATGAACCTGAGCCTTTCTAAAAACTCCCAATTCTCTATCCACCAGACCTCATTTCAATTATTATATTAAGTAACTGGTTCCGTGATAAAAGTGCTTTAAGCTCGATTCCCACGCATAGCATTCGTGATCAGAGACAATACAATTTCCGCGCGCGCGCCGCTGATTGCCTCGTTATCAAGCAAGTGCCTTCCTGATAGTTTTGTTGCCATAAACGATTCCAATTTGAAGGGTACAATCGGTTACCTCCTCTTTTAATAATAGGCTATTTTAATGTAAAAAAGAATTACTGATTTCCACTAAGGCCCAGAACAGACGGTGAAACGCAACTGCAACGAAACTGCAACTGCTAGTTACTTTTGAGTTGCATCTAAGTTTCTGCCATAGCGTCCGTTGAGAGACCACACATGACGCGACCAGTTTGAAACTTTCAGTTTCAGTTTCATTCATCAGAATCATCAGAAAGTTGCAGTTTTGTTGCAGTAGCGTTTCACCGTCTGTTCTGGGCCTTAGGATACGAATCTATCTTACGTACCTACCTAGTTCATCATAGTGGGTGTGAAAAGGAATGTAACAATAACATAATTTATGTAAGTACATACCTAGTTACTTTTCCATTAAATACTTGTATTACATTAAGTAGTTACTTACTCATTATTTAAATACTGTCGTGATACTTAAAAGAGTTGGAAAGCTTTATCTAATAATCGCTCTGTCAAGTTTAAATGATAAATAAAAGCTTTTTGTAGCGTGTCATCGCGTGTCCTAGGCTTTAGATAACCTACATTTTTAGTTTCCTGTGGTGACGTTTATCGCTCAAAGCTTTCCTGTAAATAGCAGAGCGCTCGTTATGCAAGCTTTTGACCTTAATCACTGTGTGGGTAAGGAAGATATAATGTGCTAGGTACGGCGCTTCCAAGCATTATGGTATGACATCTTTTAATTTATTGTTGTTATGTATCTATGCAACAGACTGTGAAAACAAACTCAAATGAGTGAAAAATGTAATATTGTTACCATCCACGACCACCATCGAATCTTCTAAGGATTTACATTGCAGTTTTGATTGTGTTCCTTGCGGATGTTTTGTTTGTACAGAAAGAAAAGAAGTTGGTAGATCAGAGAGTAGATCATTATTCCGTAAAAGGAACTTTGATTGAAAGATTCTTAATAAGTATTCTTGCTACCGTTAATAAAATAGTAAACCAGCTCTACCTACCTCTCTCTAAGTTCTCAGACGTGTTGTGATCGTCAGCAATTTTCCGGCAATTGTAATTGTCCGGCAGAGGGCGTTGTCGGCCACGCGCGCGGCACGTGCGGCGCGATATAAACTAATTACGAGGGTAGTCGCCACTCGTTTGGCGGGTGCTTCGGTAGTTAGCGGCAAAATTAAGTTGTGAACGGTTTATTATCTCTGTCAGAACTAAGGCAGTGTTTTAACACTTTGATTTGATTTGGTCTGTGGCCACACCGGTGAAATTATCTTTCCAATTTGATTTGGGAATTAAAATCAGTGACAAATAGAAATTATGAAAGTTATTAATACTTTTCTATTATCTAAAACAATATTAACACCGTATTTTCTTATTAACGCTTCCAAAATCATTCAAAGGGTTACTTTTTTATGTCCTAAAATCCATTCATCTCCACAATTATGATGTAAATTAAGCACAAATGATATTTATGATTTATTTCCCAAAATCACAATCTGACCGTACCTAAAGTTATTCTGACTGATGTAGTAGGATATTTACTCTGATTTATTCGGCATTTGGCCGAATGAACCCTTAACCCTTAGATAGATTATGATCATCGTTTACCAAGCAAACAGCCCCGCGACAACTTATTAACACGGTGTAAACAGTGCAGCGTCAGGGGACGGGAGCGCCGCCGCCGCGGGGCGCGCCTACCTCGCTGTTTGTCCCTCAATCACTCGGGGAACTGCGATTTAGATACATTATATTACAATAAATATTATGTTGTTGTGTCTGTATCCCTAAATATTATAAAACAAAGTCGCTTTCCTGTCTGTCTGTCCCTATGTATGCTTAGATCTTCAAAACTATGCAACTGATTTTGATGCGTTTTTTTTATTATTAGTGTGATTTAATAGGAATATTTTATCTTAAATACTTAAATAAAACTTCTTCAGTAGAGCAGTTTGTAGTTGGGCAGTGGAGAATATAAACAGTTGAGCAGTCTAGTTGAGCAGTGGGAAAAAAAGGTTATAGAAAAGAAAAGCCGAGAAATTCCATTGCAACCGTGCGAAGCCGGGGCGGGTCACTAGTGTAAAAATAGGTCCCAAAAGCCTTTTTCTTCCGTATCGTTGCTAATTTTGCTTTCTCTTCTCTGGCATAAGCCTTCTCCATCTGTCTACTAAGCTTTATCCTCCGCTTCTCTGGTCCAGCTTGGTCCCAAGGTTAAGCGGATATTTCTTTCTATTTTGATGTTGGACGCCCCATTCTTCTACAGTCCCCTCTTTTTACCCGACTGTGCCAGAAGGAGGGTTATTACTCAATCATTTTAAGGTATTACTCAATCAGCGTTTAAAAAGGAAATGGCAATGGTGACTGTGTTTCTTGCACTGCTTCTTTTTCAGTACTAATATTATACCCTCGAAGTAGTGACATAGGTTAGGTGTAGGTTAATGGCTATTTGGATGTGCTAAAAGCTTTTGAAAAATAAAAATAAACGACTTTTACCCTATAGCTAGTGTCAGTTTATACATTGACCGAATTAGTTATTTAAATAAATCCTCGTATCCCTAAGGAGCTCGCAATTATAAAGGGAGAAATGTAACGCTGAAGGATGTAGAGCCATATGCTTGTGTTTGCTATCGTGATTTTTGCAAATATTTGCTTGCATACAATATTGAAGTGATTTCTTTGTTCAACGGAACATGAAGTAGATAGTGTTCTTCATTGGAAACGATTTCACGGAAGATTAAATACATCTACATACATAGGACGTACTTAAAAAATCGAAAGCATAAAGGTTTTCTTTTTTTATTGTTCTAGTCATTTCGTTTTAATACAAAGTAATATTATTTTAACGGTGTAAAATTGAATGACGATTTACGCTGTTCAAATCCGCATTAACAATGGAATAAACTTGCAGTAAGATAAACTTAGATTCAATAACTCATCAGACTGTCCCGTTCCAGTAAAAAGTATTTTGAACAAAACAAAACATTTCCGTATAAACAAAGATTTTGGGCTTTATTGCATGATCAAATGTCAGAATTTTCCATTTAAGCTTTCTTTTATAAACCGTTCTAATAACTCCCGAGGGCCGTCCGTCCACCAACCGTAAACAAACACGTCGAACCAAACAACGTGGAAATCGTTAATAGGCTTAAGGCAACCTCTCCCGGTGCCCGGATTAGCCTTTGTGCTACATTTTGGGCCAAAACCCGGGTTTTGTACAATTTCTGGGTTGCGAGGGCGTATTCTGTATAGATGCCTTTTAATCCAATAACATTGTTTTTTCTTGTTTTATGAACTGGCGTACAAGATTTCTGTAAAATTGTTAACTACATCATATTTTTTAATATAATATTATAGATCTTTTTATTAGATTACGTTTTTTTCAAATGTGATCATTTAGTACCAAATAAATATTTTCTTTCTTTCTTTCTTTCAAATGTAACCTGTCATTGGAGTACGAATTTTCATTTAATTAAGTAACTTTGTTTGTTCATAGTATATTCTTCAACTTTATTTATCTAGAAGGTAATAATTGAAAGATGTATGTAGATTTCACTATGGACTATATCCCTACTGACTCTTTTATTTGTAGTCAGAGTTTTTGGAACGTTTTCATCCAAATTCATATGGATTTGAGTTTTACTGTTTCTACGTATAAAATACTAAATCACTTTTTATGAAAATATGTAGAAGGTAGTCTTGGACAGTCAGCCAAAGCCAAATAATCTGCAAAAAGAAACTTACCATTCATATTATTGCCTTTATCCTTCGCTATAAATCTCATCAGAATATTCCCGCCAACTCCCAGGTGTGCAGCCTCTCACGATACTCATTGATGGGAAATGCACGAGCCTTCTCGACCGTACTATGTACTCATAGTATGTGCCTAGTCTATGTATTTATATGGTATATTATGTACCTTACACACGGCTCTAACTCTGAAACTTCTCGGCAAAGTTCGACGGCGCGGAGCAAGTTGTTTGCGTTCACAAGATGGACTGCGGAATATGTAGAGACGTAGAGTGATCGATATTACGGTGCTATAGTCTTAGGGTTGATAGAGTGAATGAGGTTTTATCACAGAATAATAATAAGTACTACGTACAGAAGTTTTACTTCGCGAAGATATTTAAAAAAAAAATATGCTCAATGTCATTAACAATATGGTGTAATTTAGCTTGTCTCAAGAGTTAAGCACCATTTTGTTGACAAACGTCAGTGATCGGTACTGCGCCGAAGCTATAGGGCTGACTTTGGTAAAATGATGTGACGTGAGATGCCAAAATGCAGAAAATGGCGGAGGAAATACATGATTTAGCATGAGTTATCATGAATAATATTAACTACTTATTTACCTCTCAGTGTCTTCAGGCAACTTAAAAAAGTACATTCTGTGTTTTTTATTATTATTTAGGCAGTTAAATACTGCACAGTATTTAGTACACCATTTTCTTTATTTTTTCCATCATACACAAGAATACGCGTGCGTGAGTCAATGTTCGCTCGTATGTGAGGCCTTGTCGAATAGTAATCCTGTAGGGGGCCATCGTGCGTGTTTTGTTTTCGATGTAAACTCGCGGAGATGAACAGGCCTGGTTTTATCAAATGGCGTAGAGCGATAGTAGTTCCAGGTATGTTTTCTACTACACTTTTCATTTCCTTTCCAAACCTTTGTTTCATTTTCCAAGCCTTCATGTCTTCATCATCATCATCTCAGCCATAGGACGTCCACTGCTGAACATAGGCCTCCCCTTTCATGTGACCTACTTCATTACCTACTTGTGATCTGACTCAATTCTATTGATCAACAATGTCAAATAGCCCAAAGTTGGGCAATAAGTCTGTGACAGATCAAGAATAAAATTCTTAAAGATCAGATACGCTCATTCTTATTATGCAAAGATCATTTGAATTTCATTTGTTTAACTGCGAACTGTGTAGGTATTGTAATTAATTTCGTTAAGGATAAATACTTTTATTGTACTGCTTAGTTACTTGCCTAACGAAATCTGTAGACATAATTAACATTGCTTTACATAATATTGCTTTCAATACTATAACACAAAACAAATTATTGAAATAATAAAATAAAACTTTTGTATGTACTCTGAACGTAACCATAAAACAAATTGAAAATAATTGTACCAAAAAAATAAATTAATAATGATACTTGTTTCAACAACCTCGTCCCCCAAATGAAGTGTAGGTACGCTCTATGATTATTAAAGCTCACGTCAAAAACAATCACCCTCGGCCGGTTAAGTAATAAACAGCAACGGTTAACTGTAGCGGGCAATAAACATTATGTTAACTGCACTCCAATGAGCAAATCGTATAAAACGCGACCCAAGGAAATGTTCATAATCACACACATAGACTAACAGTGAATATGAGGGCAGAGTTTCTACCTACGATGTGGATTATTTGAGAGACATGTCAGTATTTTTAATGATTTATAGAGGTATGTCTAAAAGGTCTTTACTAAACGTATGCACTTATCGGACACACGCACATAACAAATTCAAAACCAACCAGAATTCTATTTTTAGTAGGTAATGATTGAAATAGAGTTCTAAAATATATGAAGATTTTGTTAATAACTAAGAAACTAACATGGTTATTTTATAGCCGGAACCCTATTCATCTCGCCTATCTATAATAATTTGTTGAGTACGCGCGTTTCCAACTTTAGAAACACAAAGTTTGTAGTTAGTAGTTTATTGAGTAAATGTAGTGTTTTATTAATAAACTACAACTCTTCGAAGTTTCGTGGGCGGAAGCAGCACCTCAATATGTTGCGGTCGATAGATAACTGCTTTTCTTATTCTTCTTCGTCGCTACCCTCTTGTCGTCAACCAACTGCTTTACCTTGATGATTCCCACTTTTTAGGCATTATTCAGTACTCTTTCTGTACACTTACTCTTTGCCGGCCCGGGGCCGCGTCAAGCGTTCGCAGAATTATTTTATTGTGTCCTCCCCTCGCCAGGCGGAGTGAAAAAACTCGCGCAATATGCTCCGAGTGGCCCTCAGCTCTCGTCGCTCACGGGCTGATTGATATTTTATTGTTTAGGGATGTTATGATTGAGTGGTGAGCGAGTTTAGGTTTCAAAGGATTGGCGCGTCTGTTTAGATGCTTTATCGTTTTGATTTTGACAAAGTTGTCGTCATTTCTTTTTGTTGTGAAACTATCTATAAAAATCTCGAAATACTGGGTATCTAGGACTCGAACCCGATCACCATAGATGATCAGCCGATTGAGTGGTTACTTAATTGGATTGAGTTTAACGTCATCAATAAGAACGGATTTTCTTTATTATTACATCTCAATATGTTAATTGCGCAATAAATAGTACTGTACACAATCCCCCTTATTAATAAAAAGTTACACCCGGGATGAACACTGGAATAAAATGACATTTTTATACTAAATGACAATTTAAACCAGAGTTCAACTAGGATGCAACTTTTAAGGAGAAATATGTACATAATACATATATCAGTTCATATAACATCTCGTTGACTCCCAATCTGCATACATACCTAATTGTCGTCTTGTCACCCGTCGCGAGGGCGGCTGCCATGGTATGTCACGCACAGCCTCCTGTCAAGCCTGATCCCTAATGTCTGACGTGTAGTGCACCAATTTGAGGAGATATAGGTAGTTCAACAGTGGACGATGAAAAATATTCTTAGTCGAGATTTCTTACTGAACGAGAATTTGGTTTTTAGTTTCCGTACCTTTGTTTAAAAAATAAAACCCTATCAAATTATCTACTTGTCACAAACAATCTTCGTAAAAACCATTGGTAATGGAAGTGTAGAGTCTTTTGTTTCAAAGATTTAATACCAGTTTTTAGATTGAGGTTAGCGGAAAACGGAGCTAGAGGCAACAGAAATGGGAATTTTCTTTATTAATACAAAAAAGAAAAGTTTATTTTGTAGTATTAAAATTTGATTAGGTTTGTATAAATGCTTTGCTCATAATAAAGTGTACTGGTGTGCAATTCACATTATCAATTTAATAACTACTTAGCTGGAGTCGATATGTAAATTAACCAAAAAAGTCTCACACCCACACGACAAAAGGCAGGTCTAACGGTCGCCATTTGAACCGTTTAATTAAGCCATTCGAATCTCGGCCGCCATTGTCGTCGGAAACAATATGGCCGACTTCCGGCCGTGAATGCGCGTGCGGCTCAAAAGCGCAGCGCGATATTTTCGCTATTATTTAGTATAAATAGCGGCCGATAATTATCGGGGCTCGGGTTACTGGCGTTTTGGCAGTTGCTGCTGTTACCAAGTGGTTCTCAACATGTACACAAGAATCCTAGAGTCGAATATAATCAGATGCTCTAATCTCTCTCTCGTCTTTTAAAATTACATAACCTCTTCAAATACGTATATATCTCATTTTAAGCTTTTTTTTCAAATTCAAATTCAAATTGTTTTTATTGTGAAATCACTGGTAAATACATAAGTCAGGTCATAAAATGTTTGTAATAGATCAGCTGTGTTCCGCCGCATGGGCATTACAATAATTGAAAGATACAGAATATTAATTGATGAAATGATAGTTAGTACAATTTTTATAATACAATATTAATGATACAATTGTTAATTGTTTCATTTAAAAAGTATAACTATTTCAATACTCTTTATAGGTAATCGTCTGAAACTCTACATAAGTGTGCATTTAGGCCCAGAACAGACAGTGAAACGCAACTGCAACGAAACTGCAACTGCTAGCTATTTTTGAGTTGTATCTAAGTTTCTGCCATAGCGTCCGTTGAGAGACCACACATGACGCGACCAGTGTGAAACTTTCAGTTTCAGTTTCATTCATAAGAATCATCAGAAAGTTGCAGTTTCGTTGCAGTTGCGTTTCACCGTCTGTTCTGGGCCTTACTCGTAATTTAACTAACCCATTGAAGGTTTTTCATCAATTTTTTACAAAAAGTTTTTGTTTCTCACCCGGAAATCGAACCCGGAAGATAAATTGATAATGAGACAAAAAATAACAATATGTAATTACCTACAACTAGTGCTTAATATTCTGTTGTCTCTACCGTCTGTTTAAAGCGACCACTGTAGGTAAATTGTAACTTAAGATATTTTTATAATATCTATAAGTTTACGAATTTGTTCGTAAACTTTGAGAACCATCGTGTCAAAGTGCAGGGCGGGTCAAGGTTATAATTTGACGTCACAAAACGCGCGCACAATGGCACTCTTGCGCAGCGCCGCGGAGTCAACGGAACAAAGCTGCGACTCCGATTGTAATTGGAGGTTCAAAATACTCCGCTTTTGAGAAGCGATGCATTTTTTTGCGGAAGAAATTATTTTTAGTTTTATTAAGTAACTTATGTGCCACTTTTCATTCGTGGTCGAGTGTAGACTGTAGTCCACACCACACAATAAAGTTTTTATGATGTACCGCATTTTCATTAATTCTAGAGTTTTGAGTGGTTGCTAATTTAGTTTAGATTTGACCTGGAATAGTCTTTACAGTTAGTTTGTTAAGAATCGCTTCTACAGCTCTACATAATGCGGGACGCCAGGTCTTTTGTTGCTTCTTGGCGTTCATCTGACTTAGTCGTGTTTGTACTGACCCACAACGCTAGTTTAATGCTTAAATCCCTCTAGGAAGTTACACGTATACCTACGTTTGGAAATTAGTTACCAAATAATTAGAGATCTACTGTTGAGGATCTGTTCCAAAGATCATACAGGAACTCTACCATATTCCGAATCGAATAGACCTAAAATCAGGTAAATGAAGGTCAACAAATAGGATAGTAAGTATATTCAATTACACTCAATATTGCGTTTGAAATAATAACATCTTATTTACATCTAAAATATCACAAATCCACGACACATTACCGACTCTATCGATATTATTTGTGTGTTTAAATTATATTATACACTATATCCATGGAACACTTAACATTATTCTTTATCGTTTACAGACATTTAAATTACTGAAACTGATCATTACAATATTTATTTGAGGAATGAGAACATTATTGGATCAAAATACCTAGTTACATATTAGGTAAGTTGCCAAAACTATATTTTCACGAAAATAGCAATTGGAATAAATAGTTTCGTATTTTTTACCTTTTTTACTAGTTATTTCCGTTTGAACATGAAGTCATGCATAGAGCACAAATAAACTATGTAAACAAAGTCTGATTATAATATGTACATTATTTACATTGTTAAATATTCTTAAATCTACAGTATTCGAATGACTACTTATTTCGTTTCCTAAATCTTAAAATATACTATCTATTGACATGATTTAAACCCTTACACCCCAGTCAATCTATCGGCAAATCACTATTATTCAATTACATCATAAACATTTACTTATTTGGAGATCATTTTAACATACCAATAGCAGAATAATACAGGCAAGATAAGTACAAGCAAAATGACATCCATATAACACAATTATTTTTGTATCCCATAGCTGGTCAAGCTTTAATTCTATTCATTAGATAATCTTCGCAATAACAATTGGGTATACTGTTGTTTATATTCTAAAATTAGTATAATGACCAAATTTACCTAACTCAATCGTATACGTAATCGCATCAAAATGCGGACGGCTCATATCAACATCCAACGGCAAATTCACTACTTAACATGACGTATTTACAAAGTCATTAGCTATAAGTTACCACGAGTATCTTTCAACTGTCAAATCCTTCAGCAATTCACTCATTTGAGTCTCCAAAGTTATTGAAGTATCCGTTGGGTCACAACAGTTTGGAGAAGAAGGTGTTGGGAGCGGTCATCCTCGCGGGGTCTAGGATCCTGGGGTACGCAGCCCCAAGGAACGGCCTGAAAGCTGCTCTGCTGGCCTCCTCTGAGGGACTGGTGGTCGCCTCTTGAGTAGATTCGTCTTGCGTGTCCAAAGAGGAATCATTGTTAGACCCTCCAGCTCCTAAATGGAGTTTTCTTGTATGCTTCTTTAAATCGAAGTTCCTACAAAAACCTTTAGCACAGATGCTGCATGTAAACGGCTTCCTTTCATTATGGGTGTGCATGTGGAACGTCAGATTGTAAATCTGGTGGAATGCTTTATTACAAATGTTGCACTTGTAAGCTTTTTCCCCGCTGTGGGTGAGCCGGTGGTTCTTGTAATTGCCCTTCTGGTGGAATCCTTTCCCGCAGAACTCGCAGACAAAGGGCTTGTAACCTGCGTGGATCCTCGCGTGGGTGTTCAAAGTGGAAGACCGATTGAAGGCTTTACCGCAAGTCAGGCATTTATGTGGTTTCTCAGATGTGTGTATAATTTTATGCCGGCACAAAGTCGAGGCTTGTCTGAAGCCCTTCCCGCAGATCTTGCACACGAAGGGTCTGGCTCCCGTGTGGACCGGCATGTGCCTCGTCAAGTTGTAATGCGCATTGAATACTTTCCCACAATCTCCGCAAGCGAAGCTCTTGTTCTTAGCAGGTGATGTGGTTGGACCGGTCGTTGACGAGACAGCGTGATCAGCGGCAGGAGCCCTAGGGCTCGGCGGCCGCTGCACTGGCGACGTCGGTGGCGGGGGCCGGGGCAAGTGGAGCTGGTGGGCATAAGTCAACGATACCAGATCTGGTCCGTAGTATAGTAAGGGATAATGAGAGACGAGCTGCCTTCTCGCAGCTGGGATGTACTGTTTGAATGCAGAATCTAGGAGATGAGCTCCGTAAGACAAGAATCCTGGAGGTGGGGGAGGTTCTGGAGAGACGGACTTCTTCCTGTCGGGTTCCATGAGACGGGCGATGGAGAAGTTGAGGACCGGGGCGGTGGGGGTGTCGGGGGACTTGGCCCGCTCGGGGGAGGACTCGCGGGGGCCATCGGGCCGCGTGGCTGACTGGAACGGCTGCATGATGACTCTCTTTTCACATCTGAAATGAAGAGAAGGTAGTTAGGAATATGGTCTATGTTCTTCTGATTAATTTCGTTGCGGGTTCAATGACAGTTTACTTTCCCCCGGGACAAACTTGACCTTCACTGGTTGGGTTGGCTGTCAAGCTGAAGTAGATGCTGGCTACACAAGACTTGCAGAGGTGGGTACGAGAGGTGGGAATAGTCCCGTAATATGGCCATGATTTCAACAAAAATTCTTTTGTGATATTTTATTGTGAACTTTAGGATCTTCAATTTTCAATTTTTTAAATGATTAATTTTCGGTATCGTGGTGCACTATTTTTATTTACAGCAGAATATTTATTGAAAATGACTGACACCTCAATACGTATAGGCGTTTCCCAACTTACCGAGCGTCTACCCGCAATATCTCGCGCATTGTGAGTCTCCACAAAGCGATTGCGTGTTTTAAGTAAATTGGTGCGTGGTGTTTGTGACGGTAGTCTGACAAACGCCATTGTGGAGGAGCTCCGCATTGTCCGCGGCTCCGCAGGGGTGTATTTAATGATGTCGGCGGGTAGTGTGGGATTATGCGTGTTAATTAAAAGGAGTAGTTTTGCCGCGAGTATTGACTTAAAGCGACCGTTTAGTGAATTGTAGTATTATTCGGTAAAAGTTTAGGTAAGTACACCAAGGACCGATTTGATTTTAGTCTTAGGAGTCTCTGAAACACTAATCATACTGAAAAACTTGAAACGATATGTTAAAATTGTCGGATAACTTGGACCATTTTGGCGATAAATCAAACGGACTTAAACTTTATCATCAACTTGCATACTCACTTAAGTATACTTTTTTTGCAATGCGTTTACTTTCACATGATCCCGCATTCCATTTAGAAAGAAATGCCTGCATTATGTTAAATTAAACAACAAATGAAATTGTTCGCCAACTTCAAGAGCTCTAACAATTAATAAGAACAATACACTCGCAAACAAAAGTTGTACTTATTGTGCGCGCGCACTGTTGGCACAACATCGCGTACACCTGGCGAGGGCCCGGGTTCGATTCCAGTCGGCACTTGTAATAATTTAAAGTTTTGATTCGAATCGGATCAAAGAATGGAAAGTATTTAAACAGGGTATGCTGATTGCCTGTTTTGAAAAGCTTCCATGTAATATTTTTGATAGAGTACCTACTTCGCTAGAGTATTCGTTTATTTCAAACGTTTGCTGTGTATCATAATAATTTCAAAATACTATCATTTCAAGTTTGACTTTTATGAACTGATTTTTATGACCTTTGATCTATCAATTTCATAATTTAGCATCTTAAATTGGTGCAGTATGTTCACCCTCTTAGAATTACTACTAAAAATGCCAAGGTTTTTATTTGCAAATTAATTCCTGTCTCTAAAAAGTGTCACCCGCAATACACAGTCCCATTTTTAATTGGAACAATATTTTCCCTTCAGCAATCACTCGAAGTCAACCCTAAACTACAGAGGCCCACTCGGCATTCAAAAAACAATAGGGTCCAAAACACCCGCCCAATTACAACTATTCGAGGCCACACGAGCATACGGCGGGTTAAAGTAAAACCGGGTGTGTGACTAGTGTTGTAGGGTCGAACGATGAAATGGTGATTGAGAGTGAAAATGGTCGGTGTTCTTTTGAAGCAAGTAATAATTTTGAAACAATACCTATGGATCTAACTAAAACGTAATCAACGAAAAAAACTAAATAGTGTTGTTCAATGTTCATTTAAAAAAAAAAAACCCTCGAAAAATTAAACCTCGAAAACAAATGTCACTTGTCACAGTTTATTTATTAGAGACCTCACAGAATAGCGACATTATGTCGGCGACTGCTTGCGACTTAAGTCGGCGTCGGTCATCTAATTTGAATATAAGTCTATCGTCGGTGATTATCGACGAAGTATCGATGTCGCAAGTAGTCGCCGATGTACTTTCGCTCGTCTGTGAGTTCCTAATTGTGTAAATAGGTCTCATCTGTAGATGCAATGTAATGTAAACTAGCTCGGTTCGTCCCGGACCCCATAGACGAGACTTTTCTCACAAACCGGGACATTCTACAACACTGCTCTGGGGCACATGCTGCGAGTGCATTGTGTCCCGTTAATTGCTGTGAGGAATGTCTGGAGGTAGTGGTTGAGGGAGCAGCGATGACAACCCTCTCGCCCTCTCACGCTTGCGGCGGCGTGTGGGATTTCTGATATATTGACGAGCGATTGATAATCGCCATAGGTATAGGTAGCCATAGGTGTGGCAATGAAGGAACGATTTATGTCAGTCAATATGTAATACACCTGGAGGAAACCTGTTTTTAAAGCTAGATAACCAGTTTATTACAATAATGTGGCTAACACAATTTTTTCTCTAGAATAAAGAAGATCATTAATATAAATCCTAGTTATAAATATTAAAAGGCAAATAAGAACTCTGTAATGAAAACTGAATCACGATCATTCCAAAAACATTTCTAGATAATATTAGCTACGTAACCTACTAATTTTTGTTGCTCTCAAAACCAGCTATCTAATTAAAAATACAATGTAGCTACGAATTGCTACGAAAAACAGTCTCACTACGAAGACGCTAGGAAACTTCAGTACAGACAATAGCTACGGGGGATGATCTCGCTACGAGAGTTGCTACGAAACTCTACGAAAGTTCAGTCTATTTGATATTTAATTAGGTTTTTTAATGCATCATCCTACTCCGCGCTTACTTGTATTGTAATGTTGAATGCTTTAGGGGAATTAATAACGAATTTTTTAGGGTTCCGTAGTCCTGACAAGGAATCCTTATAGTTTCGATATGTCTGTCTGTCTGTCTGTCTGTCCGTGGTTTTGCTTGGAAACTATTGGCACTAGGGAGTTGTCATTTTGTGGAGGTATGTATATTAATCAAGCCGACAAAACAGTAAAATAAAATTTCGAAAAAAATTTTTTTTAGGGTGGCTCCCCTACCTACTTTTAAAATGAGGATACTACTTTTCATGAACTTTCAAGGAAAACTATAACGGTTAAGATACATTAGTTTAAGAGTAATAGTCATTTAACTCATATAATATAAAATTTCTTAAGTAGTAAAAAATCCTTTAATGAAATATTCAATTAATTTACCGTTCATAATTTGTAGCACAGAAAAAGGTTAAATTAAATACTTTGAAATTACTAGAAGAAACTATGACGAATTACACTATTAACACTGTCCATTTTTGAGCTTTAACACTCTCCTACACAATAAAAGATCAAGTTTTTTATCTGATTTACATAGGAAGATTATTAACGTAATGCATTGACGTAAAGAAAAACCCATCAATCTAAAGCATCACGAGCTATCACTCCCATTACCATCTCTCGCCCCTTGAAGTGTCAAAGTGTTATCCCCCCGCCATCTTGGAACAATCGCCTATCGCCTATCTGTCATCTCAATATCGTAATTAGCGCCCATCGCACCGCATCGGATCCGGCTCAGCATTGATACACGAGATTGCGCACAGGACGCTGGACTGGACTACTATTGTACGCCATAGAGTTGTTACATCCTTTTTCGGAATCAAAAATACCTTATTGGTACAAAGTGCAATGTTGGCTCATGTAAGCTTTTACACAAAACTTATTGCCATGCCGCACAATAGTAAAACTTCTAATATTGTGCGGCGGGCATACATTTAGTATGGGTATGGAAGCTAGAAATATTGAATTTTCGGATAGATCCATTTTATTCTGTAACCTATTATTCATACCGTTTGAAAGAGCTCGTGAAGCATTATCAGGATCTGTACCCAGTTTTTCGATATTTTGTATGGTTTGGAAGTAATTGAGTGAAATTACTTATCGTTTCCACCCTGTTTTTTTTTTAAGAAAGCATTCGTTAGACAATAGAAATTATAGTGAAAAAGGGAAGCCGATATGAAGGGAAGAGAGGTAGAAAATTAGAATTAATATGTCAAGAAATGACACTGAATAGTGCGCGAGTAGAACTTTTTTTCTTTATTGGCTATACTGGTCACGGATTCGAAGTGAATAAACACAGAGCAATATCAACAAACCCGGATACCTAGTGGTGTATCCTGTATCATTATAATCCAATACTAATCCCTTCGCTTTTTAATAAAATACCGTTTACTCTAAATCAATCAGGAAGTCTAAACTTTGTGGCGGCTACCCCTATTGTAATCCGTTATCGTTTCCCAGCTAAATTCCACCTTATGCCAATATTCTTAAAGTCTAAAATTGACTGCAGACTAATTTAAAACAATTCACGAGTCCACTCCTCCGTAAGCAACTGGAGCACCATTGAACTTATTTACAAAGGAAATTCAGCGCTGTTATTATAAGAATAAAAATCATTTTCTCATAAGGCGGAATTTCTTTTCTCCTTTCAAAGTTGAATTATTTTGTAGCTTGTTGGGAAGAGATTAAGGTTTATTTTGGGATGTAGAGTGTATGATGGAGTCGAGGATCTCTACATCTGATGGGATTAATGATATTAGACATGTTGGGTTAAGTTATTAGATGCACTTTGCATGTTTAATCTCGTGCATTTTCATACTTGGCTGCCCCTGAGACCGTTGTAATTAATTATGAATCAAAAACTGACATCAGTGTTTGCGAAAAGCATTTTCATTTCATTATGGTCTAACAACTTGCTTAATCTAGCTAATATCAAAAGACTCCATAGAATCTTACGTACCTACATCTTTTATGCATAATAATTGTTTAAATACAAAAATAATGATTTCCCTGTTGATAAAAGTTGTATTTTGCTGGTGCTTAGGTATTCGCGATATAGACATTGTTTTTTAGGTAAAATATGGTCTAAAATATACTTTAATCACTCTTTTTATTGTGTATTTTATTATTTTTTGTGTACAATCATACCTATTCAACCAGAATGACATTTAAAAGACATCATCTCATCTAGACAGTCGACTTAAAATCGTCTCTCAAATCTCAATGGCCAATTTATTCGTCAAAACCATTTAACCATAAAAATCGTACTTTACGTACCAAAAGACACTTATCGAAGGTTTTTTCGTACAGTTTTTCTGCGGTTATCATTCAAAATCATAGGGCGCGAAGTATTCGGCAACCGGCAGTCGAGGCGGCGCGAGCCGGTGACATCTGTCATCCCAAGACCCCATTACAGGACTATTTAAGGGATCAACGATAGGGCTGGCCCATGGGGATGAGGGTAAACATGAGAGTCACAAAAAAGTTTTACAAAATATGATTTCAAAATAAGTGACTTTGATGAGAAGTACATTACTTATTTGTTAGTTAATAATGAACTAGAAGAACTAGAAAACTTTTCAAAATATTATAGTTTTTGCGTCTCGATTCTAGATCGGCGGAAATTAGGCAAAGTTCAAAGAAGAAAAGAAAAGTAGTTTCAGTAAGGCTACGAAATAAGTAATGTGTGTTTATAGTAAAAGTAAATAAATCTTTAAATAAGAAAATATGTAGCTATACTAATATAGTAACACGACCTTTAATTTACCGTGCGACCAATTCTGTTCACTGGTTCTAAATAAGATACACCGATTGTTTAAATTTCCGTCAGATTTTCCCCTTGTTGTTCTTGTTTGATACAGATACAAATACATAGTTATAACGTCAAGTTCACCATTTCTTTTAATACTTAGTGATGTTTGCAAACTAAAGTGTCAACCCTAAGCGCAAATCCGATCATTAGAGCGCGCGACCTGTCATAGACTGCCGTCAACAGGCCTCTCCTGTCCCTCTCCGACGCGCCGCGCCAATCTTCCCTCTCTCTCCCAATCCTATAAACCGCGTGTTGGTTTGACAGGAGTCATTACTACCCCCCACTGTATCTTGAACTTCCCTTAACTAAGCTTGCTGATACACATAAGTTGTAGGAAACGACAGTGAGCGACGTCGAGCTAAAAGAAGTTAAAGCCTGTCTATTTTCAAGCAAATCTATGTATTTTAAAACTAGCGACCCGCCATCCAAGAGGAAGCATCTTACGGATGCCATAAACCTTCCTCTTGGATTTCTCTATCTATTGCTGAAAACTGCATTATAAAATCAGTTACGTAGTCTTAAAGATCTAAGCGAACAGACAGCAGAGAGCAACTTTGTTTTCTATGTAAAGAAAGGACAGTTTCCAAACTCAGCTATGACCTCGCTATCCGCATTTTAGTTGAGTATCCGAAGGGCGGTTTTCCACAAAAACATAGACCAAACATGATTTACAACCAATAGAATAATTTCGTTAGTTAACATGTCATTGTCTCGTCTCCACTTAGCTTCAGTGGAAACAAGCAGAGTTCCACTCCGTTTTAGTGATAATAACCTGCTCGCTATATCGCCTCGTCTCTTTGGTGGAAAGCGCCCCTAAAGCTGTCCTTATTTCAAGGCAGTTGTAGAGGCCAGCTTACGCTGGTTCTCCCAAATAGAAATAATAAGGACCGCATAGGAAATGGCGCGTTCGGCCGCGGCGGTAATTGAAATATTATTGTGGTAGAGATTGTTTATTACGGATTTTCGTCATGGGGTGCGCCGTTTATGAATGACATTTGTAACGCTTAGCGAAATGCACGATAAATATTTACAAGCAGGAAATTGTTCCCTCTTAGTTAAAATGTATTAAGTAGGTACGTCTCATGCATTTATTTTTCGATTTAGTTTTCTGATTTAGCATTTTAATTAAGCGACTTTATAGATGTGGATCATGTTTAACTGTATGTAACGAGGTACTTGTCTTAGAGAATTTATTTTGTCAAGGATCAAAACTCAAGATAACTAAAGACAGAGTGTAGAGCAAGGTGGAGCTCCGCTATTATTGTAAAAAGCTGTTTATAAATAAGTTAGTCCATATTCAAATCCTATTAACAGTACAGTTTAATAATCACATTCTACGATTACATTCTACAGAATACTAGAACATTTCAGTAGAACGGACAACTTTTTATTACGATAATCTTTATCATTAGACTATTTATTTATTTATGAATAGAACGGTGTACCATATACATATTTGAGGAGTTTGTAATTTTTACCAAAATTGAATTGGTATATTTTCCTGTAAATGCACTTATTATGTGCTTACCCATCGATTAAAGCAATTCTAATCAACACATACATACTTACACCCTGTTAATCCCGATAATCGCTTTGAACCTAAATATTGGATGCTTGTAATTCCCGAGCGAGCACACGCAATCTGTCGCGAGTCAACCGCGGGAGTCGAACCCGCGCCAATTACGCGCCGCAAATATTTGCAACCACCGCGCTGGGGGGAGCGCGAGCGCGTGTTTGACTTGCTATGGGCCAGAAATCGGAGGATTTAGATTAAGAAACGGTAAATATTTACAATTATGGTGGGTTGTCGAGGGACAATTCTAATTTGAATTGATGAATATCTTTTGTAAGTACCTAGGTACTTAGCTCGCGTGTGCTTACTTTCATTTTGAAACGCTCCTTATAAAAGGTCGGTAGTTATCTTATTATGGTCGATTTTTATCGTCAGCTAACTTTTATCTGTAAAACTTAAACAATAGGATAGGATTTAGTTTGTCTAATGGGTGGTCGAATATCATTCCAGCACTTCGTAGCTAGCTAAAGCTTTCTAAAAGTTGCGGTTTTATGCTGTGGTATGGAGAGCTTCCAAGATCAACCTCTAGAGTGTAAACAGAGTCCGAGTTTTTTCAATTAAGCTTCCTAAAAAGATATTTAGGAGTTTCATTGTTTACAACTCCAAAGATCAAGCAAGCAAAGTGCTAAAAGGATTGGATTTCTGTCTTTTTCCATCGTGTGTTCAAATTGACGTCCTAATCAATCCTGATATCAGGCTTTAAAGCCGCCTTATTAACGGTTTAGCGAGTACTACCTTCCGAATCAAGAAATAATTTTCAGATGATCATGTTCTAACCAAACTGGGAATCGATACACAACGTGGCTTCACTTTATCATTTTGTATTTTTTTCTCATATAAGATTCTTTCTATCCCAGTTTCCTATCTCTTGAAACCCAGAAGTGTTTCCCAACATAACAGATCTACTTAAGTTCAGTTCATTTCACGAGATATCATTCTTTAAATATGTAGTTACTCAGGGGAGATTTATGTCACAACTTGCTAACAATCCAAGGATTACACCTTATAATCCTCGAGGCAACTCACTCTCCGTCTTCAGCTAAGTCTATCTACGTATTTTCCTTGACAATGACATTAGTTCCGCTCAATAACCAGAGGGCGTGTGTCCCTCCAGTGACGTCCCCTCCGAGGATAATGCGGAGGCAGAGGTGACGACGGCTAATTTCATAACTAATACCTACTAAGTAGTGTCGTAACATGTGTAACAAGCCTTTGTCGATGTAGTGTCAAAAGTGGTGGTGGTTTGATCTGTCTATAGCAGCCTTTGGGTTCGCCTTCGAACATAGGCTTCCTCTTCAACAGTTTGATGAGGAAATAAATTTTCGTCAGGTTGTCATTTTCAAACTTTCGATCTAACGCCGGTTCACACATGTCCCCGTTTTACTGTTCCGTTTTATCCTGTACGTTTTTTGTCGTCGATGGCGTATGTACACTCGCGAGCAAAACTATGGAATCACTTACATAAAGTTGTTTCCACGCGATCTTGTGTACTAACGAATTTGTAAGTAACAAAAAAAGTGGCACCATTTTAAAGATTAAACTTTTACCTTTAAATTGATATCAAATTCATTTAAATCACACCGGTATTTAAAAAGATATCCCGGCTGATGTGAAGAAGTAAGGAAAAAGACATGTATCAACTGTTTTATACGTCGCGAGTTGCGGCCTACTTACCCCCTACAAAAACACGAGTTTTCGGATTTTTGCTTTCACACGTTGATCCATACACATCTCCGCTTTTTTGACACTTTACCTGGGATTCTACACCTTCAGAAGCAGCACAAATCGTTGCACTATTGCAAGAAGGGCTCAGCCAGCGGGCTGTCGCACGTCAGCTCCACATAAGCCAGTCCTGGGTTTCGAAAGTTTTAAGACGCTTTCGGGAGACTGGTGGCTTTATCCCGAGACCAAGTTCTGAACAGCGCCGGTGCATATCGCAGAGGGATGACCGTTTTTTCATGTCAACCTCTCTATGAAATCATCATTTGAGTGGTATCGACGTCCAGCAAGAGCTCAGAAATGTTCGTAGGATAGCTGTTAGCGTGTGGACAGCTCGTCTAAGATATAAGCGAACATTTCTGAGCTCTTGCTAGACGTCGATACCAGTTAAATTACGATTTCATAGAGAGGTTGACATGAAAAAACGGTCATCCTTCTGCGATGTGCACTGGCACTGTTCAGAACTTGGTCTCGGGATAAAGCCACTAGTCTCCTGAAAGCTTCTTAAAACTTTCGAAACCCAGGACTGGCTTATGTGGAGCTGACATGCGACAGCCCGCTGGCTGAGCCCTTCTTGCATAGTGCAAGGATTTGTGCTGCTTCTGAAGGTGTAGAATCCCAGCTAAAGTGTCAAAAGAAGCTGAGATGTGTATGGATCAACGTGTGAAAGCAAAAATCTGAAAACACGTGCTTTTATAGGGGGTAAATGGGCCGCAACTCGCGACGTATCAAACAGTTGATACATGTCTTTTTCCTTACTTCTTCACATCAGCCGCGATATCTTTTTAAATAGAGGTGTGATTTAAATGAATTTGGTATCAATTTAAAGGTAAAAGTTTATTCTTTAAAATGGTGCCACTTTTTTTGTTACTTACAAATTCGTTAGTACACAAGATCGCGTGGAAACAACTTCATGTAAGTGATTCCATAGTTTTGCTCGCGAGTGTAGTTGTATGAGCGACTTCACACATGACACTGTATACAGAATATTGTGTAAAACGGAATGTAACAGTAAAACGGAGACATGTGTGAACCGGCCGTAAGATGGAGAAGTAAAAATTGTGTCGACACTTTTAGCACAAACCATTTTCAGAGCAGTGAAGTGTCAAGTCAATAATGGGTAAGTTGATCTCTAGAATGTTGTATGTTTTCTCTACGGAATAATTTATTTAGGCACCTCTTTTCTTGTGATTTATAGATATTTCATAGGTTCAGGCAGGAATATCTCAAGACAGACAGGAAGAAATTTGCAGTGCATTGTGTTGTGGTACAATATTTAATTTCTAGCAAACATGCTTCGTACGGAGATGTCCTTTGTGATGGATGAGGTAGAGTTCTAGTAATAGTAGTAGGCGTTTTGTTTTCTGTTAGACGTAAGTAGTTTCGCGGTCATAATAGAGTAAACATATACATACATACTTAATAGTCACTTAAGTATTTTCATGTAGAGTAGGTAAGTATTTGTGTGCAAGAATTAAGGATGTTTCAATAATGGTTTAATAGCTCTTTTTATCGATTGTCGACTGCCCCATCCCTCCTGCCCTCTAAGAGGGTGTCGGAGGACAAGAGACACCTGGGGTCAGGTGTTCATTACCCGGGAGGGGATTGTTCGTCGCTCCTTTATGCTTGCTAAATCGCCGCGATTCTCTAGGCATTTGTATTTGTCTGCTTTCTGATAGGTGTTAATAATTTGATTGTCGGGGGCGTTAAAATTTTATAATGTTACACTGAGGGGTCACCCCTTTTCCATTCGGTTCGCTGGTCAGATTTAATTTGATGTTAGTGTGGTTATTTTGCAATGGGATAAACTTGATACAGTTCGTTTTTTGATTGCCTTTTTAGACACTAGCTTTTGCCCGCGACTTCACCCGCGTGAAATTTAGTTTGTCACATAAAATCATAATTTATAGCCTATATCAAGATATACTGTAAAGTTTCATCAAAATTCTTTCAGTAGTTTTTGCGTGCAAGAGTAACAAATATGTTAACATCCAGACATCCAGACATATAATATTCTTATTAGTATTATATTAGTTAGAAGAGCCCAGTAGCTTGCAAAAACACTTCAATTTGGATAAAAAGTATTTTTAACACTTCTTCACATAGAGAGGTTTATTTTTATACCTCATCAAAAATCTACTAAAGTTTATGAGCATTAGAAACGCTTTGCCATTAAAATAACAAATAAAATGCGATATATGCTATTTAAAAACGTATTAGTGCGTAAACTACATCATGATCGTTTCCTGAGAATGGCCGCTGCCTTTGATCATTACAAAACCGGAACATTCTCCGCAAATCTCAGATTATCTCACTTTCTTCGTCACAAGCTTCGCTCGCCGCCCGGCTTTGTCCGGCTTCCGGTAGCCGTGCCCCATAATAGGATGGTAGCCAGGAGCTGTTTGCAAATATATCGCCTTTTCATAAAAGCTCTGCTTGCGGAAGTACTTAGTAGTTAATACTTTTAAGCCGAACGCTTGCGAAAGTGTTAAGATTTTGCGCTGTTAGTGAGATCGGAATTCAATGATCCGTGTTGCAATTATTTGTTATTGGCGTATAATGTTGCTTTTCAATAATAGTGAGTAGTAATTTCGTGCGGAAGTGTTAACAATGTTAATTTGACGGGTGGTAAAAGTGTTTCTCCTATCACAAATAATAAAACGGTTGAAAATTGGTTTTAGACCTAACGAAATGGTAATGCCATATTTTGACTATTAAAGTGTAGAGTTAGGGTGTGTAAATCTGACAACTTTTTCACAGCCATACGGTTCGTCTTGGCAATCTATATAAATAAAAATGAATCGTTGTTCGTTAGTCTGATTAAAACTCGAGAACGGCTGGGTCAATTGAGCTGATTTTGGTTTTAAAATGTTTGTCATAGTTCAGGGTAGGTCTAAACGGTGAGCAAATAAGTAAAAATTGCGATGGCTTAGTATTGCCTTTAAAGCGGAACAGAGTTCGCCGGGTCAGCTAGTATCTATATAAATAAAAATGAATTGATGTTCGTTAGTCTGATTAAAACTCGAGTACGGCTGGGCCAATTGAGCTGATTTTGGTTTTAAAATGTTTGTCGTAGTCCAGGGTAGGTCTAAACGGTGAGCAAATACGCGCGCAATATTGTTTTTCTGTGACAGACAAAATTCCACGCGGGCGAAGCCGCGGGCGGAAAGCTAGTTTTAAATGAAAATGTTTTTGGTGGGATTGCTTTTGTTTTTAAGAATCTCGATTAATTTTAATCGTACGTAATCGTACCGTATTCGAAGTACTCATTAAGACATATTTTTTTATTTATTTAATGCTAATATTGTTATAATAATGTATGACTGTATTCCTACTATTCCCTACGTTTTCTTTGCAGAGTTTTTTTCATATTTAAGATCGTCGATACGGGCTTCAATGAGCACTTTTAACGCTTTTGAATCGAATCGAAATAGGGGGCTTTCTAAAACAATTCAGTCAAGAGTTCATTTATTTATATTTATCCAACATTGCTTAGAAGTCTGTTTTTCGTTGTTTTTCCTCTGTTATTATTTATTTATTTTGTTGTTAGTAAGCTCGTATTTATTTATATTTATAATTTATATAGGTATCCTTATTGAATAAAATAGTTGCGTGGGTCTTATTATGCTTACGATTTTAACTGAAAGAGTTCTAAGTGATGATATTTACAGTTGTAATGCGTTGAAGTCTTTTCTTTGGAAAGACAAAAACTAGGTTTTTCTAATAAAATGTAAAAGTTATATATTTTATTGTGTTATTATGTAGTGGTAGCGGTAGTGGTGCCCTTCCGTGGGCTAATGGTTAAAACGTTAGAATCTCTGAGATCCTAGTTGGAAAGGTACCTAACGACACTTAGGTTTCTTTGTATTATTTAACTAGAAAATCATCGTGACTGTTTGAAGAGCTGTTAAATGCAATTAAAACTCAGGCTGTATTTGAATGAGTCATAATGGACATCAACAACCCACTCCAAAAGTAGAGAAAGGCACTCAATGATAAATTAACGGCAACGATACAAAACTTATGAACAAGTTTACTTTTTTGCTGAAAACAGCTTTTGAAATGTTGAGAGAATGGTTATATGTTTAGATAATTAAAAAACTTTAATAATTGAAGCTTTTCCTAAATTGGTTACTGTTTTTTTATTAGTTTTTTTTTGTACTAATTATGACACATTATTGATTAGTATGTTTTGGTAGGTAATAGAACTAAAAAAACCTTGCTTATACTTAGTTGCAGTGATTGATTTTTTTTATAATAACGTTTAAAATAGTAACGAATTACTCGTAATAAGGTAAGTGCCCCCTACTTCGGTATATTAAGGCACTTACGACTTTAACATTTTATTTAAAAATAACCAAGCATGATATCAGTATGAAAGCTTTTGTATGCTAAACTTTGGTCTTTTGACAGTAAGTTAATACATAAATTATAGTTATATAGTTTGAACTTTTTTTAATATTAATTGTTCTGTGGACCTCTTGTTTGGATCCTGTTTCGTGATAAAATTTTGCTCTGATTCTAAGTTCGTGAACTCATGTCCCCTATTTCGGGATAAGGTTTTATGGATTGAGTTAGGATATTTTAATAATGATTAAGGGTTTAATAAATTTAAAAACGAAAATATACATTTAGAATAAATGAATTGTGTGAAATTGACGATATTACTTACCCGAAATATTTATGAGAAATAATGAGTCTAGCTAGGTACGTACCTACGTATAAAATTTTGATTTGTTAATTCTAACAATATGTGAAATTTTGATTTGTTATTTCTGACGATAAGTATGTGAAAATATTTATACAAGCCATTAGAAATGTGGAAGGGGGGGGGGGGGGGGGGGACCAGGCCTGGCTCACTCCGCGCGGTATATCCGATAATTACCTACAGCGAAGCGCCCCGCCGGCGGGTATTATATCAGTCGAGTGTCAGCGCGCGCCCGTCAGGACGCTGGCGTGCGTTGTAGTATGTACCTAATTCTATGATCGAAATATTATTTAAAAATGGACATAAAGAGAAAGAAATATTGTGCGGCGTTCGGGTGTTTAAATTCGAAAAGAAATCTACCGGATTTATCTTTTTTTTCGCTTCCCAAAGAATGATGATGAAAGGTATGTTGGCCATGTCTTTAATCAATAATTCTTAGGATAGTATAGGATTCTTCTTTTTTTTCTGTAATAGTATGTTTAATTTATTGGTCTTGTGTTAAAATAGGTATCAATGAAGACATTGTAATAAAATAAGTTTTTTTTAATCCTAAGTAGGTATATTTGAAATGTTATTTTTACAAAGGTAAAATAACAGTAATACTTACCTACGTACGTACCTCATTACAAATAAGATTAATTATTTTTTCACTAGACAGCAACCCTAACAGCGTAAGAAAAGTTCAGAGGCACGCGATAGAAAGAGACAAAACTTGTAGGTGAATAAAATTGTAGGTACGTAATGCTGTGCGAGCTGAATTCCACTGTATCGCGTCGTAGCAAGACTTGCATTTATTTAAATCGTCTTGCGGAGTAATCCTTCTGTACCTGTACTATTACTTATTCTGTGGCTTTACTTCCTTAATCATTAAACATGAAGTACCTACCTTCATATAACCTAGGCTAAATCGGTAGGACGGTAATAGATTTAGGTTTTAAAATATTTTTTTATTATTAGGTATAAAATTATAGGTAGAGTCAAGTTTGTACCATAAAAATGAAAAGAGATCTCTCTAAAAAATATCCAAATTCACAACCAACCTGCCAATCACACGCTTCTCCAATCAGCGAAGTTTCTAATCCATCACTGAACTTTTGAAACTTTGTTTATGGTCAAAAACTGAACGTCACTACGGTGTCTTTGGTCACTTCGAAAAGAGCATCCTTCACTCCGCGGTCATTGCACTCGGCGCGAAAAACCGAAAACGGTCTAAGATGGCCGTTCGAAATTCGAAATTGGTGTGACGTCGGAAAGGCTCACAAGTGGCCGGCAAACACCCCCCCGCGCCCCGCGCCTTTCGCAGCCCAAAGGGCGTGCGGCTTCAATAATGCACCAATACGACCGGCGGAGCAGTCTCGCCCCTCCCTCTCTTCGCTTAACACCCAAAATCGCGCTGTCCCTCTCTGCTGTGATGCGCATTTGCACCCAACATCTGCCGGCTCACTCTAGCGTGCACACTGGGCGTGTTGCGGTCTCGTTTCCACTCATTAGGTAGATGTACCGCGTGTATTATGCAGCATGTTTGCGAGGATTTCATGAGGTTTGCGCAGTCGGCCAGAGTAGGGTGGGACAGAGACTGCCAATAAATAGCGTTTTTATGTCATAGATGCATAAAAAACTAGTCTTTAACCATTGCTTGGCTCATTTTTGTCATAAATAGATATATTTTTTCTATAATTTTCCCGTAAACTAACTTACTTTCTTGTAATTTACATAAAGGGTTTCAAGATTGTGATAAGTAGTAGTAGATAGTTGAAGGCCTTGTCCGGATTGCCATAATACTCGTACATAAATGAAGTTCCTCCCACATATAGCGAGTGACGGAGCACTGAGGTTATTATAATGGCCTTCTGTGAGGTGCCTTAATTTCTTACTTTTTCTTAACATTTTCAGACAGAAAACGGTTGATAACTCCACCAAGGTTCATACGTATTAGATCGCACTCACCCTTTTTTTTCTTGTTAGATTGACTTACTTATTCGGTGGATAGATTAAGTATAAAGATACAGTCGAATGGAGAATCTCCTCCTTTTTTGAAGTCTGTTAAAAATAGATCAAAAACTATAAGTAGGTTATGTGTAGGTTTTGTATGTAGGTAATTACTAATTATGTAGTTAATGTTGTGTATGTTAATGTATTGTCTTCACTGTCGCAATGGGATCTCCTGTAANCGAAAAGATATCCAACGAACCCAAACTAAGATGCGATTCCGCCGTTTCGTTTAGAAGTTCCTATGGCCACCTCCAGACTCCATCCAGCTCAATGATACCATAATATTGCAATGTCATCGTACTAACATAAGTATACCAAATTTCAGCTCAATTGGTTGAGGATATACAGGGTGTTTGGCGCATCGTGTGCCAAAATGATTTGGCAGATAGAATGGGTCATTTCCTATATTTTCAGCCCCCATAACACGTTCCATGCCAGGCGGCTACATTTATATTAATTTTTTTAGTAATTTCACCAAAATACCCAAATCGCATCATTTAATTTCGATTTTAAAAAAAACTAGTAGGCGTAGCCTCAAAGTAAATATTTTGTTTTGACGTGCATTGATGTAGGGTTGCATCAAATCTAAATTTACTGCGTTGTGGTCACAGTTCTAACCTAACCTAAACCAATAATTATGAATAGGACCGATTCGTTTCTGGAACTTGACTGAATGACTGGAGCGGGACTCTGGCTTCGCTCGCTCGGCTGGTGTGTTGTGGTCACAGTTCTAACCTAACCTAAACCAATAATTATGAATAGGACCGATTCATTTCTGGAACTTGACTGAATGAATGGAACGGGACTCAAGTATACGTGCTAATGCCAACTTGAACTTTAACATATTGTTAAAGAAAGAAATCTAAACAAAAAAGATATGACTTTGAATAATAGTGTAAAATATGGTTATGTTTAGAAAATCTAGGAGAACAAATAAAAGTGTAATAGATGTTTATTGCTTATGACATTATGAAGTTGAATGATTCGAAATTATGAACATTAGAGACAGAGTAGTTAGGAATTGTGATTGTTAGGATGAAAAATTTTAGGAAGAACATTTTCGGACTTCCAATTTTCGGAGTTGAAAATTTAGGTGAACTTTGGCGCACCCCCTGTAATGACAGTGAACCATTCAAACCTTTCCTGGACTACCTTAAACACTTCAACAACAACTACGACAAAACCAAATGCCCAGCCGTTCTCTAGTTTTAGCAAGACGAATTTCAATTTTGAAGATTTAGCACCATCTCCCTCAGCGTAGCGATAACTAGGTAGGCTACATTTTGGACACGGTTATGCTTTCTTTCAAAGTAATTTACTTTCCTGCAATTGATACAGATGGCGCTGATTTGTAATATCTTTCATGGATAGGTTCTGTAGATCCTAAACAGTTGTAATAAGGGCGATTTTGCAACAAAATGTATCATCTGATATGCAGTCGAGTCGCATAACCGCTAGTTCACATCGAAATAAATCTGTCTTTAGATATAAAGCAGCTGAGGCCAAAGACAATATGCCTTTCTTTATATGAAGGTTCTTGTGTAAGAATAAAAACATTTTTTACTGAGTTTATAATGACCAAAAGTAGTTGTAATGTTGTCTTAAAATAAGGGTTGTACCATAATTTGTAACTATGAACAGATCGAAATAAAACACCACCATTTTTATTTTTAAACCAACTTTATTTTTAGCTAAAATATAATAATCCATACATGAAAGAAGTTCCCTAAGTATACTGTAATAATACCGCGATAATACAAAAGAAAGTAAAAACAAAAAATACAAGTACAAAAATGAAATACAAAAAAATAGCTACCACATTATACTTGGTAAAGTTTAACTGACAAAGTAAATGGCTGTCTTTGTGCGGGGTTTGAGCCAAGTCCGAAGATAAAACAACATGTTACGGTCAGATCTTAAAATATTAAAATGTAATGGGAAATGGGCATTGGACGGTTGTCGAGTGAAATCAAAAACAACGACTCAATTAAACAGTACATACAAACTTAATAGGAAGCAAGCTGCGTGTCTGCTGCTATAAACAACAAATCAACGAAGGAAACTCTAATGGCACTAAACAATTTGTTCTTTCATTTCATCAAAGGAACTAACACAGAAAAATATACGCACAAACACGCAACTCGCTGTATGCTACTTGAACGATATTGATACTTTTGACAGCTGCCATAATTTTCACAACATCAACCACAGATAACTTCCGCGCCATAAATACATTTACTAAATATCCTATTCATTTAGTCATACAATAAAATCCTACACCCTTGACAGCTGTCACAAATGCCAGTCTGACAAGTGGGAAACGTCAAAATAGGTAAGAAGTTGGGAACAAACAACATTTTATACGCCGACTAATGACACCAATGATTATGTTCACGAAGATTGCTTAATTGTTTTACAGTCAGTGTTCCTTACACCTACGCTAATATGGCAAACGGACCATGATATGCAACTCGTCGGTGACATACCACACAAGCGGAAGAGTGAAACGGAAACCTAACTAACTTTAACTACAGCTCCAATCGAATTTGTCAGAAGTGTAAATAATCTTGATACTTTATCAAAGTTTACACGCGCTGTGAATGCACGCAATGCTTCGGTAAGCTGGACAGTGAAGGCCGAAAACCAGTCTTATCAACATGATATTAAGGTGTAGACAAATTTATATGCATTTCTAACAATTCCAATTGAAATATTTTCAGGGATTGACGTGTTCTCGTCCGCCCCACTTTTCTCCGTAGTGTCAAATACTAACATATAGCCACTTAGTACCTAATTGTTAGTAAAAATCCCTTAACGCATTCAAAATATATATATAATTATATAGTTTATAATAGCTGATCCTAAACAGATACCATCTGTATAATGTGTATATCGTAAAACTATGTTTTTTTTTTCAAATAACTCTGTGCCTAATATACATTTAAGCCGATTTAGTTGAGAAGCTCGTAAGGGGTAGAAAGTGTTTGGACATCCTTTATTTTCATTTGACAAAGAACAAAACGTAATGCTACTCGAGTGATGCGAGTTTGTACCACAAAAAATAAATGCACTTTTGAACGAAACGTTGGCTTTGTACTGAACTCAAACAGAATTCCAATATGGCGTCCGATTAACGTATTTATTTGGCGCGAAAAACATACCTATAAAGTTGAATTTCGCAATGGTTCCCAAATCGATACGCATCAAATCATATTTCTTTTTACGAAAATAAAAAGGGGACGGAAATAACGAAACGCGAGTACATCGCCGCCATATTGGATTTCGAAAGAAACAAAACAGAGCTGCATATTATTAGCGAGTTAGAATAGCCAGTGAAGCATACATTTCTTAGATATCAGTAATATACAATAGTAGTATCTGATGGCTTATCCTAAGTTATCCTTACCGACTCCATACGAAATTACAATGACTACTGGTTTTATTACATACAATATTCATCGTTTTTACCTCTTACACATAGAAATGAATAGAAAAGAGTTCAAGACCTCTAATACAAATGTGTACTACAAAGCAAGCAAAGACAAAATAATTGCTGATTTTTTACGTATAAAGTTTTTGATATGATCATTTTTGAGACCTTAGAAGTACACTATAAATAAAACGTGCTCACTCTTTCGACGGACATACTATTCCAATATTAAAACATGACATTTATAGAATCAAAAGTTTAAGTTCACTCTTGTGCGTCTATGACATTGTGCAAAGTTTAACTGAACCTCAAAATTGCCTCTAAATCTTACATGAAGGCTTCTAAGGATTAATTAAGTACTTGTTTTTATTTACAAATGCCTCCAATAAGACCTCCAGTGGTTCAAGATCGTGCATAAATAAATTCAAAATTTACATCAACGCTTTATAAGGCCATCCGCTGCGTTTAGTATGCATAAGACTTCCCTTGTCTTTCGTCCCGTTTTACGCAGCGGTCAGCCTAAGCATTCTTGAGTTTTATAGCCCTTTTATTAGTGTTAACTTTCCCCTCTGTAATCAATTTATATCTATAGTCAATGCATGTCAACGTACATTTATTAAATTTAGATCTTGGATATTATGGACTGACCTGTCAGTCTACCCTCGCATCGTTCAAACGTAGATAGCAAAATCGATCTAGTTTACTCATGTCAATGACCATAGATATAAATTGTTCTATGTCCGTCGACTCGAGAGCATAGTGTCACGTGGTTGCGCTGAAGCAATCTACCCAACTCACGATAACTGATATACAACAATATAAAATCAATTCCGTCGTCTGTGTACTGAAGAGACGCCGCGTTGCAATATACACTTCGTGTAGAAATTAAGTAGAAAACAAAGCTCTCAAAAATGTATAAAGGCCACCTCTTACGTGACGAATACAGAACGATTTAAAGAATAGAATTATAAATGACCAGCATTGTTACATTTATGGTTAAAGTTTCGACAAAATAACTTCATTTGAAAGCAGTTACAGTATTGAAAAGGAGGAGTTACATGAGAGGTGGCCTTTACACTTAAATATAAATACAATATTTTGCACGGGTGCCTAATTTTCTAGTAAGCAATCCTCGCATATAGCAGATTTGTTTCGTTACCCAAAAATAAAGTTTAATATTTCCAAATCACTTTTATAAGCTTACATATTTTGACTCAAATACGGTCTTAAATTCGAGACTATTTGGAATTAAAAAACGTTACTTTTCGCGTCGTTTATGACCACTTACAACTTCGTCGGAAGAAATCTTACACGTATGCTGTTTAAACTAAATAAAAATAGAAATAAAACCTTAGTAACCTTACGAACTAAGACTCAGTGATATTGCGACGCGGTGCGTGCGAGCGAGAGGCCCCGAGCGGGACGGAGCGAGCGTGCGACGGCATTACATCGTGCTGTTGTCCCACTCCAGCTGGCTGATGTTCCTGTACTTGTGCTGCTTGCCAGCCATGACTGGAAGTGAAGAAGCTTTGTTAAGCGGCTAGAGGTCAATGTCAGACGCTGTACTCACTAAAGGGTGCGCAAAAGTCGAGATTTTTCAAACAAATGACTTTCGTATGCCATGAGCATAAGGTTTTAATTTCACAATAACGCGGAATCGAAAAATTTAGGCAGAAATCATCGTTGATTCATGCCAATTAAATATGCACTTCATATTTTGATTATTTGCTTGTTATGTTATTGGTCTGTATCTCGTAGTTTCTTGAGCAACTTATGCGCACCTTTTAAGTCTGACACGAGTGTCGATTGTAATAACCCTGAGGTTTTTACAACTTACACGATAGAAGCTCCTAAAAGTTGTGTATTTACAATAATATTTAAAACTTTAGGTACTCTAAAATCTGTAATTAGAAATTAACCAAATTCTGATATGATTCTTAAACTGATTCTCTTTTATTTCTTAGTAAATACTCGTAGAAAGGCACACAATTTAGAGCTGTTAAACATATATTATACTAAAGTATTTGTAAATAGAAGTGTTATCAGTGTTAAATATGATTGAAATAATTTATTTAATTAAACGTCCTTGCGTTAGTAATTAGGTTTTACTTCACAGTGTGTCAGACTGTCTCTAAAATTTACAAGCAGATTTTAAACTCTACGCACTCACGAACAAGGTTCAAAATGTGTTTGTCTTACAATACTATTTGTAGTGCTGGGCTTATTTATATTTTTTCTGCAGAATGACACCAAATATAAACTCAACTTGCTCCAAATATAAACTAAACTTGCAATTTACGACCCTAAAAAGTTTTCAGGTCTATCTGCCTTAGGCTGTGCTTAGGCGGGTTTTAGAATCGCGCTGACCGCTCACTGATCGTCGGCGCTGACAGATCAATATGTATGTAATTGAAGGGAACGTTCTTGAGTGACGCTGATCGCTCGGCGCCGACGCTTCATACATTTTGGCTGTCAGCGCTGACGGTCTGCGTACGTCAGCGTGATTCTAAAACCAGCCTTACCGTGCCTGCATCTCCAAACAAAAACTGTAAAGCTCCTACCGCAGCATTGTAATTTCAACTCTACGCTTATCCCAACAGGGTTCAAAGTCGATAAGTGTAGTTACCGTGGTCGTCGTCGTCCTCGTCGGAGGAGGAGTGGTGCTCGGAGTCCGAGTCGGAGCACGACTCGCCGTCAGAGCTGTCGGCCACCGCCGGGTGCCGGGCGCACGAGCCGCCCGCCTGTGGATACGAGGATGAACTTTATTGGGGAGGGATAAGGTAAAGAATTGAATTAATCTTGATCATAATGTTTTTATTGTGTATTGTGTATGGGCCACCACGCCTGATGTCGCTGGCGCCAGGGTATATAGACTTCAGTATGCAATAGCATATGCTGACCACTACAGGCTATCGCCGTTGTGTACAGTGGTGATGGTATGTCATGGTGGAGAACTGTCAATCGTGGTACACTGCAAAAGAATCGTGGCGTAGCGTGGCATGTGGTGTTCATAGAGTGGCTTTAGCTGTTCAGTTCCTGACCAATCACTGGCCGGATTAATGCTCTCTCACATCCAGCGCGAGTGTTTCGGCAGGCAGCAATGAACCACACATTATTGTGTAAACGCCAAGTGAAAAGCATGTAGGTCATGCTTTACATACATCATTGTGTGCTGGACTTTTAAGACTTTGCAGGATCGGCAACAATGGTCAACGTCACTCACCTCATCCATAGGCTTGACGGTGATGGTCGTCACACGCTATCTCTCGGGGTGGGGCCACGCCAACGGCTGCAAGAGCCATAGTATAAAGGCTCGACCGCCTCGTGAACGTTCACCAAGGTCACTCACCTCATCCATAGGGTTGACGCGGAGTCGTCCCACGCCATCTCTGTGTCAGGGTGGGGTCACGCCCTCAGCCTCAAAAGCCACAGTATAAAGAGACTTTATTAAAGACTTGACTTAACTTATGGTCCTATGTCCCCTAGATGGGGCAGAGGGCGTCCACAACAGTCCTCCATCTCGTTCGGTCTTGAGCTTCTCGCTTGATCTCGCTCCAGGTCTTGCCGATCTTCTTGAGGATAACTCTGCCCGACCGCCGTTAACGTTCACCAAGGTCACTCACCTCATCCATAGGGTTGACGGTGATGGTCAGCGCGGAGTCGTCCCACGCTATCTTTGTGTCGGGGCGGGGTCACGCTCACGGCCACAAAAGCCACAATATAAAGAGTCTTTATTAAAGACTTGACTTGACTTATGGTCCTATGTCCCCTAGATTAAAAAAACTCATTTATTTCTGTAAATAGGCTTAAAAAAAGCACTTTTACACGTCCCAGTATTAACCCTACCACTGCTTCAGGACAATAAATGGGCCAGTGCTGAGAAGAAGCAGCGCAAGAAACTCAGTCACTATTGTCAGCCTCTTTTTCAAAGGTTTACATGCTTTAAAATGTACAAAGTTATAAATATTTATGCGAGCTAGGCAGTAACGTATCCCAAACATTTTTATCTTTTAAATAATCATCGACTTTATAGTAGCCCTTTTTCATTAAGGTACTTTTAATATGTGCTTTGAATTTATGAATGGGTAGTTCTACAACAGTTTGTGGTAATTTATTAAAGAATTTAATACATTTTCCCATAAATGAATTACCAATCTTATGCAATCTGAAATTTGGAACGGCAAGTTTATTTTTGTTTCTTGTATTAAAGTTATGCAAATCGCTCTTTTTCGTGAATTGCTCTATATTTTTGCGGACATATAAAAGGTTTTCATAAATGAACTGTGAAGCTACTGTCAGTATGTTTATTTCCTTAAAAAAATCTTTCAAGGAAAATCGGGGTCCAAGGTTATAAATGGCCCGCACTGCTCTCTTCTGCAGAACAAACACAGTTTCAATGTCCGTGGCTGAGCCCCACAACAATATGCCGTATGACATTATACTATGAAAATAGCTAAAATATACTAGCCTTGCCGTTTCAATGTCAGTTAATTGCCTTATCTTTCTCACTGCAAAAGCAGCCGAACTGAGCCTTTTTGACAAAGTTTCAATATGAGGACCCCATTGAAGTTTAGCATCTAAAGTGATTCCCAGGAATGTTGTGGAATTTATGCTATTTAATGATTCATTCTTCACCATTAATTGCGTGGAAACCTGCCTCACATTAGGTAAGGTAAATTTAATGCACTTAGTTTTGTTTGCATTTAACAATAAGTTGTTAACAGTGAACCAATGTAGAACCTGTGAGAGTGTGTTATTAATATCGTCAAAATTTACTTTACCTCTATCAACTTTGACTATCAACAAGATGGGGCAGAGGGCGTCCACAACAGTCCTCCATCTCGTTCGGTCTTGAGCTTCTCGCTTGATCTTCTTGAGGATAACTCTGCCCGACCGCCGTTAACGTTCACCAAGGTCACTGACCTCATCCATAGGGTTGACGGTGATGGTCAGCGCGGAGTCGTCCCACGCCATCTCTGCGTCGGGGTGGGGCCACGCACACGGCCGCAAGAGCCACAGTATAAAGACAAGGTCACTCACCTCATCCATAGGGTTGACCGTGATGGTCAGCGCGGAGTCGTCCCACGCCATCTCTGCGTCGGGGCGGGTGGGACGGGCGGGGCGCGCGGGGCGGGGCGAGCGCGCCGCGCGGGCCACGCCCACCGCCGCCAGCGCCACCACCGCGCCGCACGCTACCACGCCGATCAGCAGCGCCACGTGGTCTGCGGGATACGTCACGTCAATATCCTACTAATATCATAAACTAGCTTTTGCCCGCGGCTTCATCCAGGCATCCAGACATTCACACAAACTTTCGCATTTATAATATTAGTAGGATGCGAAAGTTTGTATGGATGTCTAGATGTCTACATGTTTGTTACTCTTTCACGCAAAAACTACTGAACGGACTTTGTTGAAACTTTACAGTATTATTGTTTATAACTCAGATTAACATGTCTATACTAATATTATAAATGCGAAAGTAACTCTGTCTGTCTGTCTTGCTTTCACGCCTACTAAACCACTAAACCGATTTTGAATTTTGAAAGGCATAGTGATAGTTTGAGTCCCGGGAAAAGACATAGGATAGTTTTAATCCCGATTTTTGAAACGGGGACGCGCGCGATGAAGTTATTCTGTGACAGACAAAATTCCACGCGGGTGAAGCCGCGGGCAAAAGCTAGTTTATTATGAAATCTACCAAGATGTATAATAAACAATAATGGTGTTTATTGTATAAGATTCAAAATAAAATTTTCAAATGTATTTTCTTCTAAATTCCGGTCGCCGAGCAGATAGAATTTCGTCCAATAACCCCAAGCCACCCATCCTTATCGCTCGCGCGTAATTATATTGCTGTCGCGACTGTGCGACGGGCGCCCGCAGTCAGTGCAAGCGCGACAGCAATATAATTACACGCGAGCGATAAGGATGGGTAGCTTGGGTCATTGAACGAAATTCTCGCCCGTATTCACAAACATTACTATGAGGTCTCCCAGTGCGCGTGAACTAATCACAGAGCTCCATTCAACGTTGTGCGTTCGATTTGCTGATTCACTTATGCATCGTTTGTGAATACGAGCGTCTATGTACACACGGCCACACTGTTAACTATCCATTTCCGTTTTTGCTCTCGCTCTCATCAAATGGTGATTCTTTGCGATAGAACGAGACGACATGACAGGCAATGGATATTTAGCACTGTTGCCGATGGTACTCGGCGACCGGACTTAGGCTAAGAACTCATGGGCGCGATTTTCACCCGCGCCCGCGGCGGTTGCGGGCCCGTAGCTTCTGCAGATACTTATGTAAAAAATTAATGCACAACTCACGACGCGGTTTTCGGCCGTGGCGGGCGCGGTTGTAATCGGGTCTCGCTCGACGGTTTTCGACTGCGCGAAAACCACCCGATCAGCGGGCGACCATTTTGTACCAGTGACTTAGCACTTCTTAGAATAACCGCGCAAATAACCGCTCCCGTGAGTTTTGAAATAAAACCGCAATTTCACAACCGCCGCGGGCGCGGGTGAAAATCGCGTCGTGAGTTCTAAAGGCGGGTACAGACTGCTGCAACGCAACATGCAATGCAACACGAAACGAGCATTGCATCAGTGTAGACGCGGGGCGCGCACAACGTGCGCACGAACCGCGCATGTACCTACTCACATCTGTTTCCGAGATGCGCGCGAACGGTAGGATGATAAAATACTAATCATTTTACTGTAACATTTTTTCTTGTGTTGTTTCCATCAAATTAGCAATTTCCATCCATACATCCTCTTTAAAATGTTTTTTATAAAAATTCTCATGTTGTGGATTCCACAAAATTTCCTTTGATCTGTACACTTCAATTAATTGAAGCACTTTTTCTTCACTCCACGTAAATGTAACCGCCTCCTCCGCCGCAGTAGCGTCGTCTTGTTCCATGTTCGCGCGCGTCTAGCCGTACACACCACACAACCTGTCCACACTGACGCTCCGCGCATACTGCGCGCCTCTTTGTGTTCGGGGAAAAAACCGACAAATTTCGGGTCGCTACGCGCAAGAGTTGCAACAATCTGTTCGTGCGCGTAGTAGACGCGGTTCGTGCGCGCAAGGCGTCTACACTATGGGAATTCTGTTACTTTACATGATACATTGCAGCAATGTGGACGTCAAATTCTTGCATTGCATGTTGCATTACATGTTACATTGCACCAATGTGTACCCGGCTTTAGCCTTAAACTGCAAATGTCTGTGCAACAGTTAAACAACAGCACTGACTGTTAGGCTCGTGCTCGGGGTGCAGGTCGATGAGGCGCGGCGCGGGCACGTCGGCGGCGTGCGCGTCGCGCTGCGCGTGCGCGGCGTACGCGCGCGGGGCCAACGCGTGCCCGTCGTGCGCGTGCGCGTGGTGCCCGTCCTGGAACGAGACCACGTGCGTGAGTTACACTACAACTAAGGCCCAGAACAGACGGTGAAACGCAACTGCAACGAAACTGCAACTTTGTGATGATTCTGATGCATGAAACTGAAAGTTTCAAACTGGTCGCGTCATGTGTGGTCTCTCAACGGACGCTATGGCAGAAACTTAGATGCAACTCAAAAGTAAATAGCAGTTGCAGTTTCGTTGCAGTTGCGTTTCACCGTCTGTTCTGGGCCTAAGGTTGCCAACTTTTTAACTTTTAACCAAAATTAACAGTTTAGCTCTACATCGCGATATAAATGTAGTGTTGGGCATTTACTTTTAAAAATATTTTTGTTGATTCTAAATCAGTATAAAAAATAACAACTTCACGTTTTCGCTATGCTACAATGGGGAAGCAATCAAAAATACGTTTTGAAATATTATAGTTTTGCTGTCATGGTTTTACGGTGGAGGAATGCTACCGATGTAAATGTTACTGTTAAGAAAACCACTTACCAACCTAACCAGCTGTTAAGCCGCCCTCATATTAGGGCGTAAAAAGCGCGACAGCAGCGCGGCTGCGGTAATTTTATAATGTGAAGGCAGGTATCCGTTGTCATATAGTATGAAATTATCGGCAGCGCATCTGTCGCGCTGCTAAAGTAAAGTCGCCTAAATGTGAAAGCACTCTTAATTTCCTAAAACCTCAGATCACAATGTCTCGGTGCCTGTTACCTGTTTGTCGCGTGCAACGTTGTCCAGTTTGTCGGCGACGCCACTCGGATGCAACTCGCGGGACAAGCCTTCACCGCCAGACATGTGTGGGTGAACTACCGTTAGCTGTAATAAAATTATAACATTAGGGTACGGTTATATCTTTAGGAAGTGTTTATCCGGCTCGAAGGACTATGTAGTGTAAATAAAGTTATAAATGTGACAGTTAAAGTAGTAAATACATACAAAAAATTATGGAAATCTTTGAATGCAGTTCTTTTTCTTTTCAAAAATGAAGCAATGTTTTCTTTGAGTAAAATTTTCTGTCTACAGTATAACTAAGAGTAGTTTCCCTCCAGGTGGCATTACAAAATTCCACCTTGTATACAGGGTGTTAAGTAAATGGGTATATGAGCCGACACTAGCCCATGTTAACATGGGCATATAAATGGTATTGTGAAGTCAGAAAATTGATATCTTCGTTTTAATTATTTTAATTTTCATACAAATCGGATTTTATGAAATTTATTTTGTTTATACTTCGATTGCTTCGAGCCGGATGTAGGTACTGTTTTTGCTCACATGTTTTAAGTTCTGTGTTGTTAGTACATACATCACAATGCAAACTTGTCCCTTAACGTAAGGACATAAGGTTCAATATACGCACCGTCTGCACATACTCGTTGCTGGTAAAGCGTCCGTTCAGTTCCGAGCAGGTGAGCTTGAACACGCGGTTGAGGTAGTACGCCGGCTTCTTGTTGCTGTACTCGATCTCCAGCAGAACCTGACGTATTTTAAGAGCGTTAGGGTTGCAATTCGCTTGGGGAATTGGGCGCAAATACATGGAAAATGTCTTTATTTACACACTGTTTTCAAAGTTTATATTGTTTTATCATAAATATTGAACACGTAAATTTTTATTCGTCACTGAAAAAAGTTATATGGTGTTGAAATTCCGTGTGACGTCATAAAATGCTACATTTTAACCACGCCTTGACGTCGTGGTCCTTTTCTTTCGAACTTTGGCGCACTTTGTCTCTTTTAATTTTCATTAGTTTGAGTAAGTAAAAAATACGTGTCGAGTATTTTTTGATAAGTTAACTGACGGACTAGTTCAAACTCCTCTTAGGGCGGGTTGCACCATCTTACTTTAACTTTGACAAACGTCAAAAATCTGTCAAATTCCATACAAAAAACACCGGTTATCGTCACAGTTACCGTCAAAGTTAGGTGGTGCAACTCAGCCTTAGAAGCTAGTTCCTAGTTTACCCTGGAAATCTCCCTGATAGGGATCACTCTTAGAAACTCACACACTAACATATGGAAAAATTAGCTAACTCTGCGGTTTTTTTGTGGGACACGTGTGCTAATCCCCTTAACAACAGTTTCACTACTATTTTGATGTCTCACAAACCCTTTCTTGTACACTGTGAAATGCAATAAAGATTTGAGTATTGAGTACTGAGGGCAGAAATTGAAATGATGAATTTTAATCTGTGACGGGTCTGGGTGTGACTATGTATAATATTTATGTATTTAAAAAAAAAGTATATAAGTAGTATATCCGTTAAGCTAGCACCCATAACACAAGCATTAAGTTGCTTACTTTGGGGCTAGCTGGCGCTGTGTGAAATTGTCCAAAGATTTATTTATTATTATTTATTTATTTATTATTTCATATCACAAATTACCTTTTCGTAGTTAGCGACGGTGTCGGCGCCGGTGAGGATGACGCCGTCCCTTGTGACGGCGGCGCGGATGTCGTAGCGGCTCGGCAGCGAGGCCGCGTCCCGCAGCGACAGCGCCTCGTGGTCCGGGTTCAGTGCCGGGTAGACCGATACTACGCAGGAGTCCAGCTTCTGGCTCTCGGCTTCTGTGGAAGGTTCGTGTTAGATGTTAGAGAATATTCAGCGATCACGTCACTTTTCAAGACAAACATTTCTCAGCATTAAAATACCTTTAGGCGATTTGTGTCCTTTTTAGCGTAATTTTTTAGCACTAAAAATAATTGACCAGCTATTGAAATCAGCCAATTATCCACACTTGTGCAAATTAACTCGCACCCAGCGCCATCTCTGGTAACAACAAGGCACTGCTATCTATGCGAGTTGATGTATTCAATCACCCTATTCCACTAGTTCCTATCAATATTTCTCCTCTTGGTGGGTAAGATTAATTTTTTTTCCTTTAAATCCGTTTATACCTTTAGCGCCATCTCTCGACAGTTTACACCACTGATTTCTACGCACGACGTGGTCTCAAACCATCACGTGAAATCTTGTGACCAAGTCCAATCGTCCGCTCATCTTTAAGCACGTGTTGGTCTCGAACCCGCACGTGTAATCTTGTGACCATCCTTCATCTGACATTCATGTGAAAATTCCCACCAGTCCACTGACCTCTGAGCACGTCGTGGTCGCGCGCGAGCACGTACACGCGCAGGTCGGGGAAGACGCGCAAGCCGGCGCGGAAATGCGCGTAGTCGCGCGCCGCGTCCGCCGTCCCGTTCAGCAGGATGCTCGGCGTCTGCGGCTGGAGTGCCATGACACCAGCTGTGGTCTACAACCAGCCTTGTAATCCACTTACCAGCCTTGCAACATTGATACATCTAGCGCCATCTCTTAGCAGTTGCCGCCATTGACCATTGAATGAGTCGTCGTCTTAAACTAACGCGACTGTGCGACGGGCGCCCACAGTGAGTGTGCGAGCGCGACAGCAACATAATTAAGCGCGAGCGATAAGGATGGGTAGCATGGGGTCATTGGACAAAATTCTACGTGCTCACGGACCAGGCTTTAGTACCTACAGGCCACTTGCCACACTTCACACCAGATCAAAGATCATACAGCTCCATCTCCCAGCAGTTACCGCCACTTCAAAGCACGTCGTGGTCTCGAACCAGAACGAATAATCTTGCGACCACCTTTGCCGCAGCCATCTTTAGCGCTATCAAATAGATGTAAACTATCCTCGTAACAGATCATACTAGCGCCATCTTCTAACAGTCCACTGATCTCTGAGCACGTTTTCGTCTCAAACTAGCCCCTGTAAACTACAAACTACCCTCGCTCCACATCATACGTTTACTACAATCCGATCGCGCTAACTAAAGCCTGGTCCGTGAGCACGTAGAATCCCGTCCAATGACCCCAAGCTGCCCATCCTTGTCGCTCGCACGTAATTATGTTGCTGTCGCGCTCGCACACTCACTGCGGGCGCGCGTCGCACAGTCGCGACAGCAATATAATTACGCGCGAGCGATAAGGATGGGTAGCTTGGGGTCATTGGACAAAATTCTATGTGCTCACGGACCAGGCTTTAGTGCGACTCTCCTCTGAGTTACCCGCAGACTTCCCCGCGTTCGCCCCGTCCATACCAAAGCGTCGACGTGACGTCACGGTTGCCAGGCGCAAATACAACTCGAGTTGAAGCATCTTCCCACCAGGCCACTGACCTCTGAGCACGTCGTGGTCGCGCGCGAGCACGTGCACGCGCAGATCCGGGAAGACGCGCAAGCCGGCGCGGAAATGCGCGTAGTCTCGCGCCGCGTCCGCCGTCCCGTTCAGCAGGATGCTCGGCGTCTGCGGCTGCAGGACCATGATGTAGGCTTCGGCGGGACGCGCCTTGATGATGCGCCCGTTGTCGCAGCTGGGAGAAGATGAGGTCAGTCAATGAGGGCTATCGTTTTAGCGCTCACCAGTTAGCGCCACTGTAGAGTAAGATCCTGTCACTTGCTAGTAGCGAAGACAGTGGCACCAACTGGTGAGCGCTAAAGTGGTAGGAGGACTATCGCATTTGCACTCATCAAGATGGCGCCACTGTAGAGTAAGGTCTTGTCAATCGCCAGGGGTGCCAACTGTTAAGTATTATTAGCGGCCGGTAGATCTATTCTCATAAATAAAACACTGGATACTCATCTTTCACATTATATTGCCTTATTTTAGATACAATTCATCACTTAGCACAAAAGCGCGCGGAGTCGTCTCCGCGCGTCCCTCTATTCTGACGTTTGATTCTCGTGTGACATTGACAATACGTCAATGTCACTATGACAACAGCTCATTGGCTATAACGATACCGCTATTTTAACGTTTTATATTTTTCACAATTAACAGTATAAAAACGATAGCCCTCATTGGGCATTTATAAATCACTTTTTTTCTGCAGATAGCCTTTCAATTATATTTTTATTCGACAGTAAAAAATGTAGAGCAACCGCTTTTATAACGTCGATAGTCAACATATTATTGGCAATAAATGACATTCAGGGGGAACATAGCTCGTTCATTAGGGCAGAAAAGTTCTCGTGGCGTATCTGGAATTCAGCTGGATGCAGGCAAAACGCAGGGCCAACTGTTGTGGAGGGAGGCATCTGTACGGCTAGCACGAAAAACTTTCGAGTTCAATCGTTTGTGTATTCGAATCGCCATCAAAAGATTTAGTACGAAAACTACAACAGCGCCCTTGTGAACGTGTCGTAAAGTGAACTTAGTGTGAGAAATGGTTGCACGAAACTTATTTTGAGAATCAAAATTGTCACGTTATCGTTTAATTCGAAGGTTGAGTATCGAATTTTGTCGAATACGCAAACGATTCGAAGACGAAAGTTGTGTTGTTCATGCTAGAGGTACTGGATGCAGGCAGTGAAGCGTATATCCTCAGGGAGAGACCTTTCTCCAACAGACTCTGGATAAAGCGAACCATTTGGGTTCTCTCTCAAACGTTCAACTCACGTGATGGTGGTATCCAAATGCACGTTGCGGCGGCCGGGCGTGGGGAATGGCCGCGCGTCCCCGTAGGCCACTCGTCGCAGCAGCGTCTCTACGTCAGCCACGCCGTCACCCTCCACCGACACAGAACGCAGGTCTGCAGAAATAATCGTAGTTTAGTTTGGTTACGCTGTAGTTATACATAGTACTTTGAATAAATGTGTTCTCCAAGATGTCTAATAATGAAACCAAGTACAAAGAACTGTAGCGCATACGCTGCTTCACGAGTGTCTTCGACTTATCTGCGCATACGCTGCGTCGCGAGTGTCGACTTATCTGCGCTACGCATAAGTTCATCAAACGCCTACGCTGGACAAATGCTAGTGTGAAGAGGCCCTAAAGCAAGACACGAGTGAAGAGGCCCTAAAACCCTTAAAGCACGAGTGAACAAGCATCTTCTGTGTAAGTTTGCTCCATTGTCGGCCTCTGCGTACCCCCTTAACTTGGTTTCACAATACAGGCCAGTCTTGTTTCTTCATTGAGTTGGTGCATCTTCTTTGGAATACCTTCGTGCGTGAGCACCGTTGAGACCACACATGACGCTACCAGTTTGAAAGTGTGGTCTCTCAACGGACGCTATGGCAGAAACTTGCAACTCAAAAGTAACTAGGTAGCAGTTGCAGTTGCGTTTCATCGTCTGTTCTGGGCCTTAGTGGAAGCTATCATTGATGTACAAGTACTCACATAGATCAGGCGCCAGACTCAGTCCCTCGCGGCACTTGGCGAGGCAGGCGAGCGCGCGAGCAGGTTGCACCGCGCCGCGTAGGAGTCCGAGACCAGCTAACCAACCACGGAGTCCGTGGCGCATCTCGCTCTCAGTGCCTGCGGAGAAAAGGTCAGTTATTCAATACAAATACAAATACAAATACAAAATCATTTATTGTGAATCATAGGTAAAATGGTGACATGTTACATTAGGTAGTATCACTATGTTCCGCTCAAAGAGCATACAATTTGTCAGACAACAATAAAATTTGGCAGTTACATAAACTAATTAGATTTATCGTCAAAGAATTCAGATATATTATAATAACATTTATTAATTAAATAAGTCAGTAAAGTTTTTTTAAATGAATTTAGATGTTCAATTAATCTAATGTCTTTTGGTAATTTATTTATAATCTTGGGTGCCATGCCTACAATATTCTTAGCAAAAAAAGTTGTCTTATAAGGATCCTTACATATTAAATTCTTGTCGCGTGATCTGTGATGACTTCTGAATAATGTTGGGTTTTGTCTGACGAAGACCGCAACTTCATAAATATACATAGATGGCAAAGTTAGAAGGTTCAACCGTATAAAGTGAGGTTTACATGTATCTGTGGGTTTTAGCTGGCAGATTGCACGTACGCATCTCTTCTGTGCTCTGAACACTAGCTCATTTGTTATAGATCTTCATTTGTTAAAGCTTTTGTTAAGTCTTTGATAGTATATAGCCGCCGAGGAAACAACTAGTTTCGACCAAGGCGGAACAAAGCTAAGCGTATTTTAAACACCCAATCAGATTTCATTATTTCCACTTCTCGTCTCCGCTCCGCGAAACTCCGCTATGCGCCGCGTCGCCGCCGCTGTCAGTCTATAGAAAAATTCGACGACCCGACATTTCTCCGCCCTGTTCCGCTCTACTCCGCTTTGGTGGAAACCGGGCCTTAAAAGGACCTTGTCAGGACGAGTGTTATCTTCAAGCCGCATCATCTCGTGCTGTTTTCGAAGAGGTGATAAAACATTGAAGAGTAAGTAGTTCTCGAAGGCCTGTAACCTTGCCCGCAGGCGTCCACGACCAGCGCCTTAATTATCCTGCTCCAAGGGGTACTGATAGTGACTAGTGTATCGGGACTATTCCCACTTCTTGTTCCCACCGCTGCGACTCCTGTGTAGCTAGGATCTACCTACAACTTGAGCTTACTTTGAGCAGTAAGTAAAAGTTGTCGAAAGCCAGCCTACCTTGCCAACAGGCTCCCACGACGAGGGTGGTGTTGATGCCGTGCGCAGGGTGAAGCAGCCAGTCGTCGATGACCTCGGGCGCGCGCAGTGACCGTTGTATGTCCCTGTATGACTCTATATGACCCGTTTAATAATCCTTCTCCAAGGGGTGCTGATAGTGACGAGAGTAGGTTTTCTTCTTCATCATTATCGTTACACTCTAGCCAGAGTGATCGTGGTCGTTACACCTGGTTTGGTGGCAAGCTCCACAATCCGTCGCCATTCTTCCCGTATTGCAACCTTTCTGCAGGGGACAGAACAGAGGGTTGAGAGCACGAGAGCGCGTGACAGGTCATCCTTGCGCTGGACTGATCAGGTCAAAACCGCACTCAATGGACTCCACGAGTGCAAGAGAGTAGCTAAAAGTTGTCGAAAGCCAGCCTACCTTGCCAACAGGCTCCTACAACCAGCGTGGTGTTGATGCCGTGTGCAGGGTGCAGCGGCCAGTCGTCGATGACTTCGGGCGCGCGCTCGGGCCGCAGCGCCGCGCCGTCCACCAGCAGTTCGACGGACGGGAAGCGCACGTTCACCGTGTAGTGGTGCCACTCGTTGTCGCACACCTGGGGAATATACATTACGTCAACCGTTGACTGACATTTGACCTCATCACATAAGCCAGCCAGGCTTCTTCATCTAGCCAGTGTGTTACCGTAGGGATTGATGGTGAAAATGGGCATAAATCTTTCACTTTTGACTATGGAAAATTAGAAAGGGTCGTGTTCCTGCACCGTATGAGTCGTCGACTTTTTTGTCGGTGACTTAACATTTCGTTGATATATGTAGAACAATTTTGTCGGCGGCACGACATCAGCAATTATTTTGGTACACTCACTCGAATGTCGGCGAGCAAATGAGTGCGTGCGCAAGTCGCAGGTATGCCGCCGGCATATTTTCTGTGAAACACGCGCGGATACAAGTCGGTGACTTGTATCTTGTATGATGTTTTTTAAACGAGACGTCGATATATGCTGGCGAGTTTGGTAGACTGATATGATACGTAGACTGCTTTAAAGACTTGATAAAAATGCGATAATAAATACGATTTACAATCTACGTATGTAACATGCAAGCTAGATCGTCCAAGGGTCTCACCTCGGGTATCTTCCAGCGCCACTCGGCGGGGCGGAAGATGTTGAGGTCGCCCTCGCCGAAGTCGCGGCGCAGCAGCAGGATCAGGCGGCAGTTGCGCACGAACAGCGCGTAGTGGTGCCGGTTCATTTCTGGAAAGAGACAAGACGGTTATAACTGGTAATTAAATAAACTAAGTCATTTGCGTTCATTAGTTGGCGCCACTGGAGAGTGCACTTTACAGTGGCGCCATCGTGGTGACTGCAAATGCAGTAGGCTTCAGCGTCCATCAGTTGGTGCCACTGTTTATTTATTTATTTATTTATTAGGTCTACCAACATTGTTACATTACAACATGTACACTTAAAAATAACAATTATGAACAAAGTTACAATGCAACAACAATTATAGGCTGACACAACATGCAATATAGATTCAATGCAGTTTGTTCCGAACCGTTCCATGCACACAAAAAAACATTTAATCATATCAATAATAGTAGAATTTTTATTTAAACATATCTTATCTTATAAGTAGGTACCTACTTACTTACTACAAATGCAAAATAAGTTTCATTTACTAAAAAAATAACGGTTACCATAGCTCAATCTGACACAAACTGTTGACAGTATTTTACTTTACAAAGCTGCAAAGGCACAAACTGGCTAGCGCAAATACGGTAGCCGTCATTGTCATGCATATTGCTTGCGGGAGGGGGAGGATTTCTAAAGCACGCCGCTTGGAGAAGGGGAAGACTGGTGAGCCACGAGGGGAGAGGGAGGACTGCTGGCAAGCCACGTCAATGTGGGAAAAGAGATTGGTAGCTCGCCAGTTCTCCCCCTCCTTAATGTGGTATCACGGAGGGGAAGAACTGGCAGGCCTGTTCATCTCCGCGAGTTTACATCGAAAACAAAACACGCACGATGGCCCACCTACAGGATACTATTCGACAAGGCCTCACATACGAGCGAACATTGACTCACGCACGCGTATTCTTTTGTAGGTATGATGGAAGAAAATAAAGAAATGTGCAGTATTTAACTGCCTAAATAATAATAAAAACACAGAATGTATTTTTTTAAGTTGCCTCAAGACACTGAGAGGTAAATAAGTAGTTAATATTATTCATGATAATTCATGCTAAATCATGTATTTCCTCCGCCATTTTCCGCAGTTTGGCACCTCATGTAACATAATTTTACCTGTGAAGTCTGAAGTCAGCCCTATAGCTTCGGCGCAGTGCCGATCACTGACATTTGTCAACAAAATGGTGCTTGACTCTTGAGACAGGCTAAATTACACCATATTGTTGATGAAATTGAGCATACATTTTTTTAAATACCTTCGCGAAGTAAAACTTCTGTACGTAGTACTTATTATTATTCTGTGGAACTGGCAAGTTACGTCCCCTGGGGGAAGGGGGACTAACGAGCTCAAATCACACTGGCGAGCCACATCACGTAGGGGAGTAGGAGGACTGGTGAAACGAGCTGCCTGACGAAGGGGAAGGACTGACGAGCCACACTGCCAGAGGGAGGGGGTGGCTGATGAGCCATATCATGTGCGGTAAGGGGCGGACTAACAAGACACGCCGTCTGAAGAGCGGAGGAGTACTCACTGTGGTCGTCGGCGAGGCACAGCACGTTGGGGAGGGGGAGATCTAACAAGGCACGCCCCCTGAGAAGAGAGAGGACTGACTAGGCACACCGTTTGGGAGAGTGGGAGGACTCACAAGCCACACTGCTAGGAGGAGCGAGTGGACTGGTGAGTCACGTGTCACGTCAAGCGAGGGAGGGGCAAGACTGGCGAGCCACATCTCCTGTGGGAGGAAGGACTAGCGAGCTATCACGTGGGAGAGAGGGAGGACTGGAGAAGCCCGTCTCTTGGGGTAGGGAGAGAACTGGCGAGCAACGCTGCATGGGGCAAGGGGAGGACTAACAAGCCACGCCCCCTGAGAAGGAGAGGACTGACGAGCCATATCACATGGGGCAGGGGGCAGAATGGCGAGCCACATCACGTGGGGTAAAGGGAGGTTTGAAGAGGCATACTGTCTTAGACTAAGAGCTGGTGAACGCCAGACCTACGTCATTTTATAAAAGCTGAAAGTTTGTCAGCGTATGCTCCCAATATAGGCCACCTAAGGGATAGGCAAGACTGACGAGTCATGTCTCAAGAGAGAGGACTGACGAGACATGCGGTCTGAAGAGCGGAGGAGTACTCACTGTGGTCATCGGCGAGGCACAGCACGTGCGGTAAAGGGAGGTTTGAAGAGGCACACTGTCTGGGCTGGGGAAGAGGAAAGACTGGCGAGCTACGCCACCTAAGGGAGAGAGAAGACTGACGAAGCATGCCTCGAGGGTGAGGACTAACAAGTCTGAAGAGCTGAGGAGTATACTCACTGTGGTCATCGGCGAGGCACAGCACGTGGGGTAAAGGGAGGTTTGAAGAGGCACACTGTCTGGGCTGGGGAAGAGGAAAGACTGGCGAGCTACGCCACCTAAGGGAAAGAGAAGACTGACGAAGCATGCCTCGATGGGGAGGACTGTTGAGACATGCCGTCTGGAGAGCCCACCACCACCCATAGTTCTTCCTGCCTCACGGCGTACGAACCGAATCTCGGGAGAGCGCGCGGGTACTTGCTCTGGGCTCTTTTCCCCGGGCGCTTTCCTTGACACCCTACAAATTTCTCTGATCCATGTCCCTTCTCATAGTCAATTCTCCCCTTCAGGGGCTTGACACCACAAATACGGTACTTCGCGTCGGGCTGTCAGATAAATGTCATCACTTCTTCTCATAACTTCGCCTGATTGTGTGCCAGGAGTGTGCGAACCCGCGCAGCGCGATCCAGTTACTGCTCCGTCTGGAGAGCCGAGGAGTACTCACTGTGGTCATCGGCGAGGCACAGCACGTGGGGTAAAAGGAGGTTTGAAGAGGCACGCCGTTTGGACTGAGGAAGAGGAAAGACTGGCGAGCTTCACCACCTAAGGGATAGGGAAGACTAACGAAGCATGCCTCGAGGAGGAGGACTGGCGAGACACGCCGTCTGAAGAGCGGAGGAGTACTCACTGTGGTCATCGGCGAGGCACAGCACGTGGGGTAAAGGGAGGTTTGAAGAGGCACACTGTCTGGGCTGGGGAAGAGGAAAGACTGGCGAGCGACGCCACCTAATGCCTTGATCACACATACCGAGCAAACAGTCGAGACAGTGCTCTTGGCCGAGTACTCGGTGTGTATGAACATTACGCCTAGTGCTCGGCCGAGCGAATATGTGACTCGCTCACCCAACTGTCTCGACCGAGTAAACATTTTACTGTCTCGCCCGTTTACTCGGTACGTGTGATCAAGGCTTTATAGATAGGCAAGACTGACGAGCCATGCCTCGAGGGGGAGGACTGATGAGACACGCCGTCTGAGTCGAGGAGTACTCACTGTGGTCGTCGGCGAGGCACAGCACGTGCTCCTTGCGGTGCTTGTCGTGGTCGGGCGCGGGCGCGTGCCGCAGCCAGGCGGACAGGCTGAAGGTGCCGGGCAGAGAGTGCGGTGCCAGCGCCTCCGGCACCGTGGCCGACGTCTCGCCGTCGAACTCGAACATCTGCTCGCCGTCGCGACCTGGTAAGGAGAAACATATTCATCGTCATCATTTCAGCCACAGGACGTCCACTGCTGAACATAGTCCTCCCCCAATGATTTCCACATTGTACGGTTGGTAGCGGCCTGCATCCAGCGCCTTCGTGCTACCCTTATGGTCCGTGACCCTCACTCGGCATGGGGCACACTGAAAACCAGCGCCGTGGCCTTCGTCACCGTGGGTCATGGCATATGCTGAGTGGGGTCCCGTTGCAGTGGGCATCTTGTTGGTGAATGGGTGGCACTGCTCAGTTTACTCTTGTTTTTTTTTTCTTTTATTATTATGTGCCACTGTCATGTCTATGTAATTGCCTGTATTTGTGTGATGTCCATTGTAATAAATGTATCTTTCTTTCCTTATGAGTTTGTGGGTCCACCTTGTGGGTCCTTCACTCCAGTCTCCAGAACCTTGCTGCCCCAGAAACACGTTAGGAAATGGGAAATATTGTACAGCCGGATCTCCACCAGAGGCAGCCTCGGGTCGAGCGGCTGCCTCGACCCGCGGCGGCAATTGGAGACACTGCCACATTGTAAGCCACGACTCGTTGCGAGGTAAATATCGTCGCCGTGGACCGAGGATACGTGACTTACAGTTAGCACACACCTTTGAGGCGAAATGGTTTCAATAAAAACCAAAAGAAACTCACCCGTATCAGGTTTTAGGGACTTGACCCATTCGTTGCCAGCGCCGGGACTCGGGAGAAGGTCGATCGTTTTCGGGTCCAAACCTGTAAAAAACATAATCATGACCTTTCATTAAAGCCAATAATAGGCAACTATTTATTAGGTTAGTTCACACCACCATTACCAGTCAACTGATTCTAACAAAATAGTTCGCAAACTTCACCTTACCTAATCGTCTTCGTTTGGCATGTGCCTAAATAAAGTTGCCTCTGGTGAAATAGAAGGAATAGCACGAGAGGCGCGCTACGTCACGGCCGCCTGGATGCGTGTCACGCCCGGGCCTCCAGCGAGACATAAACCACTGTCTAACTATAGGATACTAAAGAACTTACCGCAAATAGTCTTCTGGGAGTGCAGCGAGTAGGTATCCCGATCGCAGCCGCTGCCAGCGCGAGAGGCGCGCAACGTCACAGCAGCCTGGATACGCGTCACGCCCGGACAGCGCTCGTCGGAAGAACAGGCCTCCAGCCGAGCAGCTGGGAACAGGGCCAGAGGACCGCTGCCGGGGGCGTAGTCCACGCGTTCTGCCACTCCTGGATGGGGAAAGAATCTTGTGAAACCGCTTGAAATCTTAATATACACAGAATCTTTTGAAGCTAGAATTTTTAGTTCAAGCTAAATATTTTGGTAGTGTTGTGATTTTTGCAGAAAATCGTTGTTGGGGGCTTAGTTCACCCGTTCTGCCACTCCTGGGTTGAAGAATCTTGTGGAGATTCTTGCTATACAGATGACGGGACTTCATGTTAATATTAATAATATGACGTAAGGTGCACAGCAGGTTTGCCTGATGTGCTGTCAACTGTACAATGCAATTCTAAGTTCGAGAGAAATCCACTGCTGAAATAAGAGTCAACTGAATCTTCTGCCCTAGAGTACTACCTACTTGTCTAGATAAGTATTGGCAAAGTTTACCTTTCCATCCAGCTCGGCAGGGCTTGTTGACCTTGATGGTGACCATCACGGGCGCTGACTGCAGCATGCCGCAGTCGTATGCCACCACGGACAAAATGTGGTTGTGCGACTTCTCGTAGTCCAGTGGTTCGGTGTTGCGGATCACGCCTGGTAGGAAAAGAACATATGAAAATGGAAATGTTTTATTTTATAAATAAAGTTCTTTACAAAGTATTTTGGGAACAAATTACCTATATTTTGTATTTCTGTTGTGTATTTCTGAATACACGTAATATAGGTCCTAAAATAGAGCCCTGGGGAACTCCCAACACTCATACTTATTTAAATAACGAAAGATATTTGGGTTTCACTTTTTGGGATCAGTAATTATGTGAGTAATAATAACAGTAGATTTACAAATAGCATTTAATTCGAGCAATCAATTCCCTTGTGTAAAGAAAATGAAACTTCAATGTGATCACAAGCTTTTGTTTAGTATTTTACATCAATCTTTTCTTCAATATCAATAAAAATTTACTTCGAATCATTAATTACCCGTAATTTATACTACGATAGCACGAGTCAGCAACAATTAAAAGAGCATTGACCCTTTGTTTAATGTGAACAGTTAACGTTGCGATTTATTTGTAGTTCAACGTACACGAAGCCATTTATTTGATTAGGCTCGAGTTGACCCGACGCGGTACGAACTGAAGGGGTCATTGGTTTTATTTAACGGCACGAGATGGGAAGTTTACGGATTCACAAAAAATGCCTCACTTTAATCAACAATGAGAATCACTAGTAAAGTAAGTACTTTGCCGCGAAATAAAATAAGCACTCCATTGGACGTGTTTTCTATTTTACATGGTTTAGCTTTTGAGATCAATCAACAACTCTCCCAACACAAGAATCTATTATGCTCAACTGAATAAATGTCCAAACACAAAGGATTTCGATAGCAAAAGCCTAATTTTTACAAAAACGAGACTCGTCAACCTTTATCAGACCACTGCTGAACAAAGGCCTCAAGATATCTATAGCAGCATCTTACTATCGTTTGTTCATTTCAACCAGATGACGTCCACTGCTGGACAAAGGTCTCCCCCAATTATTTCGTTAAACCAGTCATGCGCCTCATCCAGGTTCTTCCCTCGACCTTCACCAGATCGTCGGTCCACCTAGTGGGGGGCCAACTCGTGGTAGCCACTCGAGAACTTTTCTGCCCCAATGGCCATCAGCTCTACAAGCTACAAGCACGTCCACAATAGCGTTATCATATTTTATTTTGATTCTTCTGCGTAAAGTTTGAATTGACCTACGCCATTCCTATTCACATACCTTCCTACAGTTTAATATACATCTCACTTACCCTCGTTATCGATGGTGAAGGGCTGGCTTCGGTCAGTGAGGATCTCGTACTTGCAGACGTCTCCGTAGCGCGGCGTGCAGTCGCGGTCGGTGGCCTCCACGCGGACGATCTCGTCGTAGATCCGACCCTCGTCAACTGCCTTCACGTAGGAGGACTGCGTGAACACCGGCTCGAACTCGTTCACGTCCGTCACCGTGATGTGGACCGGGACGCTGGAGACAAGGATGCAAATAGTACGTTCAAAAAAAATGTGGCTGTAGTAAATTGGACAGGGTCGTTTTCCTGCAGTAGAGACAGTAGAAACTCCTCTTGATAAGCTAAATATAAGATTGTTTTACAAATGGGTTCACAGCAATATTAAGTCCAGCCGTTCCTCGAATCTCGAGTCAGCCAATCGGACACCGTTTTGATATTGTTGCCTTAAAATAAACTGATAATGATGATGGTGATGTCCAGGTTTATAAAACCAGAGATTCGAATCTCCTTGACTCAAAAGAAAGTTAATATACAATACTGTGCTACGTCAGATAGCTATCCCCGAACTGGAACTATTCAAGAGAAGATTCTAGCCAAGGCTACAGTATTTGCAGAGTTAGAAACAAAAGGCATAGAGCAGCTTAATTTATTTTTTTTTGGAGAAGAAAGAAGAAGGAGTGAGTACTCACGTGTTGGAGTAAGAGCCATCGCAGCCGACGGCGGCGATGTCGAACTTGTAGTTGCGGCGCTTCTCGCAGTTGAGCGGGAATCGCACGCGTAGCCGCGCCTCGTTCTCGTCGATCACCATTATCTGGAAGGAGACGAAACATACATGAAGACTATTCGGAAGTTCTTTCAAGGTAGGGTCGAAATTATAATTATTGGGAAGTTTAAAAGCTTTTTTAAGAGGCTAAGGGCCTCGTTCGTCATCTCTGAGTAGTGTCAAGTGGGATATTGTTGCCTAAAGTCACAGCTAGCAACGAAACCATGACACTAACAAAATCCTTTTACTTTTACTTGCTAAATAGTGATAATCGGGAAGTAATTACTTATAACATTGCTTGAAAGTGGTCCTAAATCTTGTAAACACATATTAGTGCAAGATTCCTACTCTTATTTTCCAAGCCAGTTCCACGTATGTATAGAGAAAGCAGACTACTTGCAGCAAGTCATGAGATTTGAACATACTCGTACTCGACGAAGAAAAAGGACAAACAATCGCAACAATTCCCAAACTTATCGTTCTCGACAACTGCATAAAATACCCATGGTTGTTATTTTCGAAGCGGCTTGCAGGTTGTGCCATTATTCGGTCGTCACAACAATAACAAGTGCACCGGCTAGACACCGGACGGAACCGGTAAAAATAAACCGGGGCAATTTAGACCGCCTCGGGCTAGGAGACTGGGGGACGTCTTCAGCAGGGCTGCCACATTAGATGTCTTCTCTGTCTCTTAGTTATTTGATGACACCCGCCGCCTAGCATATGGGATGAGGGATCTAAAATCGCTTCCGCTAAACTCACGAGCATGTTATTTACATCACATGTAGGCAGGTCTCTAAAATTCTATGAATTTTCATTTGCATTTTTTGAGTGGTAGACATTAATTTTAAAGCTTGATTTAAAATGGGAAATATTAGGATACTTTTAAAGGAATATCCATATAAAATAGTTATCTTATAACCTGTTCCAAGATACACATTAATTTCAACGTTAAATGAATTAGTAAATAACATATTATTATGTTGGCAACCCTAAAGCGTTTATTCTTGAATTGCGATCGATGCACGGATTGTGCAGTTTCGCACACGTTTGCACATCTGCTGCTGCCTGTCCTAGCTCAGACAGAAAACTTAGCTTACAAGAAAAGGCTCCTTATTTTTATTATAGGTATCTCTATACTAACATTATAAGCGGCCTAGAATGAAGTCCGTTTGTTTTCTAAACGTCCTAAGCTAAACGAAAAATATTTTTTGTAGAGTAAGCCTCGTTTTCACCATTAATCCCTAATTTTTAAGTGACCCTTAAGGTAACAAATAACAGGAATTTTGTGTTCATATGGGTCACTTAAAAATTAGGGATTGATGGTGAAAACGGGCATAAGACGTTTCGTCGCAAAAAAACTTGATAAAAAAGATTGCTATTTTTTCTTGTATGGGTAGGTAAATGCTTAGTTCTCATGATGAAAGCAGACAAAATTATACCGTATTGATCACCCGTCAACATTGTAATACCATAAAGATACATAATACCATAAGTAATTTTAAAGTATCGAGTTTAAAATGGCAACACTTAAAAAGTCTCAGCGAGCGAGAATGCCGGTATCAGTAAAATGTTGGAGTTGGCGCGAAGTTGCGAGTTATTGGCACCGACGGCGCCGGAGTTGCCAACTTACAAGTTTGGAGCAGGGCCGGACTCGGCGCAAAACAATACAGATATATTGCTTAGGAACGTGCTACAAAATCTTTTCTTATTGCTTTGAGAATTACGTCCGTATTCACAAACGATGCTTGCTTAAGTGAATCAGCAAATCGAACGCACAGCGTTGAATAGAGCTCTGTGATTGGTTCATGTGTCACCCTGTGCTTCCACGCGCACTGTGAGACCTCATAGTAATGTTGTGAATACTGGCGTTAGTCTACATGTCTCGATCGTCGCTTGAAACTGCTGAAAACACGAACAAAGCAGTAAAACATAATGTCGACGTGTGAATAATCCGTTTCAAGAGATAGAGATCGGTAATGGATTTAAATAAGTGTCAGCAGCTTTGTACCTATTTTTATTCTAGTTCTGTAGCCAAATAAAATATATTCTTGTTTCAATTCATACCGCCGTGTTAACAGTATAAAACGAACGAGTGCAATGGTTATTTGTTTTTCCGTTGCTTTTCTATTATACCGCCAAACTATTTTTTCTGCATAACCCGAAGGTAAACGGGATAAGAATGCCTTATGGCATTATGTTCGCCTAATGTAAAAATTTTGACATTAAAGTATAAATAAATAAATAAATAAATAAACAAATGGTTTTCTTATTGTTTTGCCCTATTTGTTTTTCAGTATAAAGTGTTAGTCCCGTAAAGACGATTTATACTAACGAAACTACTTATGCATTTTAATATTGTCGTGGCACGTGCCCCATTAAAACGGGTCCCACTGCACCCTGACTGCGTCCCTGTTAAATGCCCGCTACTAAAGCGCTAACACGGGCAGAATATTAAAAAAGCCCCGATGTTAAGGCGCTCAATAAAGAACTACAGCGAAGTCGAACTACCAGCAACTTGCTGAACGCCCACCAGCTGGGATTTGTCGACAAAGCCAGTAGCTTGATGTTGAGTTATTTACAAAGGGTAGCATGAAATATCGTGTGTATTTTTACCTTTATAGTTCGCTAATGGAATCTGAATCTTACGAGAGAAACCTCAATAATACACAAAAGGGTTTTTGTTGGAGCAAAACTGTCCTAGATTTCTCTTCTGTCCTATTTACAGAGAGATTAAAACAGATGAAACATATTCTTTCGAAAAAACACAAATCCTTTATCATCAAACAAAAAACAAACGATATTTATGTAGCAAGAACTATAGGAAAAGGCATTATGCCCACAAGTGCAAAACGAGCTAACTGCTAAGTGCAACACCTGGTAAAACTTAAAATCCATTAAGAAGATAGAAAATAGTTAAAAGAAAATAAATATCTTGCTTAGACAATAATTCACGTGAAATAGAAGCTTTTATTTTGCTTTACAACGTGGAGCTTTCGCGATGAAAAATGCTGCTTTAAAGCTAGATTATGGCTTTACAACAGTGTAGGGAAAGGTGAAATTTATTTCAGCACGATACGGTTTATTTACGTAGTAACTTTAACCTCAACCATATTTTACTGTAAGACCTCGCCTGGGGTCAAAAATTGTAGAGAGATACCTACCTACCTATTCGTGTTTTATGAACAGTGATTTAAATTAAACATCCTCAAAATATGTGTCATATTCATCATCATCATCATTTCAGCCACAGGACGTCTACTGCTGACCAGGGGCATAATTATTATTTTCATAATTTTACTGTCGTATTTTCGTCTTCGCTTAGTACGAGTACGTAATGTGTTTCAGCCTGAAATAAATTCGGCCGTAAATAAAAATTCAATAAATGCCGTATTCTGTTCGTGTTACGGTCGCGCTGTAAATCTAGACGACACCTGCACCCTGAACATGGTAAGGCTGTGGCTTGAAGTTAGCGGCGAGGACAACAAATAGGAGCCATTAGTGAGAGTGCCATTCTCTTTCAAGGAGCATAAGTAATGTTAAGGCAAAACTAACATAAACAAACACTAATAAAGATTTAAAATCACACGAGTATTTCTGATTCTCACACTAGCACAAGATGCATCATGCATAATATTTATAAAAGAAATAAAGACAAAATAATGGATAATATTTTGAGTCAAAAAAGTATCTGCATAAATGCGTATGCAGGCTTATATTTTTACCAGTGTGTTACCAGTCAACATTTTTAATCAGTCGAGCCCACTATTTCCCACTGCGAACACTTGATATAGTGAGAGAGACGCCGAAAATGGAGTGAACAAGTGAAATACAGCGACAGAAGCACATAAAGCGCACACGGCAGAGCCTGCACGGGCTTCTGCATTTCAAAATGTCACGTAATGCTGCGCTGTAAATCTAGATGACCCACGCACCCTGAAATAGTTGGGCGACCTAGAGCTGCGGCTATGGGATTAGCGTGGTGGTTACAAAGTAAATAGGTCTAATAGATCAAATAATAAATAGCAAATAGCCCAAATCTAATACCCCACTATAATGCCTCTTGATAAACTTTATGGTGAGAAAATTAGGATTTATCTGACGCCCATCAGAAATCCAAGACTCTGCCTAAAAATAATAATTTTAATTTGTATTTAGTGACTAAGAAAATTCGCAACTTAACTGATTTGAAAGACAAGCATCGATAGGCACGTCAAGCCGTTTCTCGAATGTCATTTTAGAATAAAGGTACAAAAAGCACGCTATGATAAGACCACAGCCTTACCACACCGGCACGACAATATGCATGCAATGCAACTAGATATTTATTGCTGAAGTCGTAAAGTTTGTTTTCCGACGGCCTAACTGGGCCAGTTCGCAACATGCAAATTGCGCAGGTCCGTACGAAATCGTGATTTATGGTGGAGCTGCTGGGAGCGGCTTAAAGAACGCAACTAAGTTGCCTGCAACAATGTAAACTAAGTGATTTCTCACTTAAAAATCGCTATCGTTTGGTAATGTTTAGCACGATTTGTTGGAGGCACGATTTTTCCCTTTTTGAGACGTTTTACTACAATGCACACAGTTCGGTTCTGTGCTTTGTGAAACAAAGAATGTAACTCATTTCAATAATAAGGTTTTGATTTTAAAACACGCAATGATGACGTTATAAAACTTTTCACGTGGCCGGAGCCGCGAGCAGAAACTAGTGTGCAACGTTATACCTCTTTATAGGTGTTTTCTGCAGCGTTATATCCTGCTACTGTTTTCCACTATTGAAAATATACGACACAGATTTTTTCGGCTGTAGTTATATTTTTTCAAGCCGATCCTGTTATTACTTTTAAATACTTTTCATTGCCCAGTATTCATATTTTTTTTAAATGTATTTGAATACTAGGGATCGAATGGGATTTCGCCGGCGGGTACAGAGCCCGTCGAAGCCAATTTTAGAATCACTTATCAAGCGAGCTCGTGAAAAAAACGCTTTGAAATATCAATCCATATTTCGTCGAATTTTTCCCAAAATAAAATTATTTATCGTTGTTGGTCGACTCGCGGCACGAGTGGAAAATTCCTAAACTCCACAAATATACCGAATATACTTTGTAAAGAGGGAGCTAGGATCGTCCTGGGGTTCCCTTTCCCTGGGGGACAGGTGGTCAAAGTTGAAAATACTTTAATTGGAGTACGCCGCTGAAAGGCCTTTGATAACAGCCGGGCTGCGGGGACGGCAAAAAGTTAGTCAAAAGAAGAGTCGACTCAAACATATAAGAGGTATCCGCAGAATAAAAAACAAATACGCAATGATTTCAAGTTAGATTGGTTGGGAAAATGTGGACTTCATTTGTTTGATAACATACTGCCCTGTAGAAAGTATATTTTGTAGTTATGGTCGGTACTTAAAGTCGTTAAAAATAAATGACGTGTGACTTTAGGGAACGCGTAAGAGGTGCAGCGTCAGATCAGAAATACGCTGGTTGGTGCAGTACCTAAGTACTTGCTTGCAACGAGGAGCCGAGGATCAACCTAATTTTAGTGATTTGGATTCTTAACTAGCTGTACGTGGCTTCCACTCCAGAACCTTCGGTCCGCCTTGTGGGTGGAACGACGGCCTCATAAAGGTAGCAGGAAGGCGCTGGATGCAGGCCGCTACCACCCGGGCGATGTGGAAATTATTGGAGGAGGCCTATGTTCAGCAGTGGACATAATGAGGCTGAAATGATGATGTGGCCTACTAGATCAGTCTTTCCCAAAGTGGGCGATAACGCCCCCTTGTGGGCGCTGCAGGCTTTAAAGGGGGCGGTAAGAGACCCAGAAAAAATCGGGACGTTGTGTAGAGGCTTGGAAGGCGTCATCTACTAGGAGGACTTGAGCTCGACTCTTGACTACAAAAATGGGGGGCGCTAAAAATAATTTATTCTCAAAGTGGGCAGTAGACTAAATAAGTTTGGGAACCACTGCTGTCGATCCTGGCTACACAGGAGTTGCAGCGGTGGGAAAGAGTGGTAACAGTTCCGTTACTGATGATGCTGACGTACCTCGAAGGGCGCCTCGCCATGGTGCTTGTTGTTGAGGATGAGGAAGGAGCAGAGAGGTCCTCGCGCGCGGATGGCTGGTGTCACCTCAACCAGGGTCTCGTTCTCTCTGATCAACCCGTGGTAGCCCTCCTCCGGCTCCGCCAGCTCCAAGTATGGAATGTCTGGAAAGAAGAAAAAGTACGTGAGATAATGAAGTAAACAATTGTACTTTGTCGGTAGTTTGTAACGCTTTTATACGAAGTTCAGAACAGGGCAACGCGAAGCATTCGGGTAAGATTTTTAGAAGGGATTGCGAGCAGAAGGTATAGAATTATCTGCAGAAGTAAAATAAAATCTTAAGTCAGATTACTACTCTACCTACCGCTGTTTTCAAAAATTTTGTGGGACAGTGATAAGACTTGAGACGAACAATATTTACCTCATGAACATAGGTGTTACATTTTATAATACATGTTACAAGGTAAGTACATGTGGTAGATACCATTGGGCTGAGAAGCGTTCCTAAGATACGTTCTACGTTATAAAGTTTGTCATAATACAATATCGTTGTTAAATACTAGACAGGAAAATAAGATAGACCTAGACCTTAGCTAAAGATTATTTGTATTCCATTAGATTCTGATTGGATTCTTATACCTATTATTGTAATTTACCTGTCCTATGAATAATCCTCTCGACTAGAATATAAAATTAAGCACGCGCCTAATGAATCGCCTATGCGCTCTAATCGCCGTCTAAATATTAAACGGGGAATTTAATCACTTGCCCAGGGACAGCAACTCCTAAATAGGCCCATAACCATGGCCATTAGCGGAACCCGGGACAAGACGCGGCCTCGGAGAGAACGGCCAGCTTATATCGGAATAGGTAGACATTTATCATGGCACGATGACAACTCTATGAACGATCCAAGAACAAATTCCTTGTAACATAAACACAGCCGTATAGTGCATTTCGGCTGAATCTAAAGTAAACGGTACTTGGCAAAGTTTTGTAAGAATATTGAAAGTATCGTCATTCACATTGTTCAATAAAAATATTTTCACGATTTCAGCAAACGACCAAACTAGAAGGTAAAGAAAATATTTTCGTGTATTTTACGTCATATTACTGGCTGTATTTATTTAGCTGTGGTTTGAGGACCGCATCGCCATTTTAATGAAATAGCTCGTTCTGACCATCCCATCAAAATGTTCTAAAACACAAACGAAATTACACCTTATTACGTCCATAGAGAGCACACTCGAGTAGAACACGCCAGAATATTTGAGAGCAATTTTTCTCAGTACGTTGTCTTTGGGACTCATTAGGATCTTAATGAACTTCGTAATAGCTTCCTGAACGCGATCATCAAATGATAAAGGTACTCCAAATAGAAAATGAAGAGAATTTATTCGGAATCAAACAGATTAATAAGATAGATAAGATTGGCCAAATTAAACGACTAGTGTCAATAAAGCAACCCTTTTGGGTATAAAAACTCCGTCGCCGACTAAAAACGAAAGAGTCGTAAAGCTGTGTATCCGTCCCTTACTCCTTTTGTATTCGAGTCGCAAGGCGCAGTCATTCGCTATTCATTGCGGGTTTTAGTGCGCCTATAAAGTTTCAGCCAAACCGACGCGAGCAGACGCGTGCGTGCATAGGCCGATGACAGGACGCGCGACCAATGAGATGACAGTACGCGTTGATGTGGGTGGACTCATTGCTACAAATTCACATGACATCTGATCGCCATCGCGCGCGGGCTGCACGCGTTGGTTTGGTCGAACCTTAGACTTAGAACCTTGGCAGTTAAAGGTAAGATAGCCAGTTCCTCTGTGGTTGAGGATTCCGGGTGAAGCTCGCTTCGGGTTTACTATGTAATTTATTGATGCATGAACTATTAAATCAGTCCAAACTTAATTCAGGTAGTTTTACACGATAATATTGGTAATGTTTCACGAGCCTCCCTGTAGAGAAGCACAAAATATAGAAAAGTAGTTAATGCACAACATTAATTACTATCTACTAATATTTTTTCGTCTAATTTAATTTTGTTACAAGAGCTGCTAAACAATGAATAGAAGTCCCTTGTATCAATGAAAACTGTAAATAAATAAAATAAACTTTGTTGAGTCGTATTGGGCAACATCGGCTAAAAAAAACGATAGCAACACACGTGCCCGTCAAAAGCGCAGTCATCACAGTAGCTTTTTCCTTTTTTTTGTGCGTAGGGGATTGGGATTTGCAGTTTTATCCGTGGCTTGTTATTTGGACATCCCACGCTTTTTGCCATAGAATGTAGAGTTGTGAAAATAATAAGAATAGGCAAAATAATAACTTTCCCCCAAAAAACAATTTGGAACATAATTGTTCAAAGGAATATAAAATAACCCCATAATTAAAACTGCGAATTTTAATTAAAAATTCGTTAGTAATGACTCGCTGTAATATTCTAAAATTATATCCTTCATTATCAAAATATCATGACAAACCTATCACTTGCAAATTAATTTGTGGACTAATTAAGGGAATCGTTGCAAAATTAATTGCTTAATTAATTATATCTTAAGAAGTGGGTGGAGGACTCGTCATGGTAACAAGTAATAAAACAACCCTCTCCAACAGTTGGTAATAAACTATAAATACATAAATACCATGAAATTCGGTAAGATGACCTCTGACATTCCTGGAAAGTTCCGATTTCAACTATACTAATTATAAATGCGAAAGTAACTCTGTCTGTCTGTCACGCCTAAACCACTGAACCGATTTTGATGAAATTTGGCATAGAGATAGTTTGAGTCCCGGGAAAGGACATAGGATAGTTTTTATCCCGGTTTTTGAAACAGGGACGCACGCGATAATGTTTTTCTGTGACAGACAAAAATCCAAGCGGGCGAAGCCGCGGGTGGAAAGCTAAGTAGAATATAACTCTTACACATAGGCACCTACCTATATTGTTTACTTGTTATAATGTATGAAAATCGAGTATACAATATACATACATAGGTAAGTAAATCTTACGGCAGTCCATTGCAGAATTTGCGGAACGTAAGTCTCCCCTAAGGAGCTTTGTTATGACTCCATTAGATATGCTCATAAGATAATCTCCAGTCTTTAATTTGTTTGTAACATTTCTAAGATTGCACCGCGAAAATAAGGGGAATTACATTCATGGTGTGTATAATGTATACCCATGGAGATTCGTAGTAGCAGGTTTAGAACATAATACAGATCAGCGAGTTAGGAGGCCTGGTTTCCACCAAAGCGGAGCGAAGAAGAGAAGTTTTTTTAGGCATGACAAGGCAGGTATTTGACCGCAATCGCACCTGGTGTTAATGAGTGTTTTGAATAACAACCAATCAGATTACATTATTTGCACATGTCCGCTCCGCTTCGGTGGAAATGGATCGAGCGGAGAAGCTTCGGGCGCACTTTTTTTTCTATAGAATTTAACAGCGGCAGCGGCGTGAGGATTGTATATAGCAATAGATTAACAGATGACAGCTACGCACAGCTCACGTATCTTACCGCTCCGCTATTCTCCGCTCCGCCTTGGTGAAAACCTGGCCTTAGAGACATAAATCTCGCGCCACGTGATACAGCTGCCCAAAACGTGGCCGGAATGTTAATATGGGACGTACAGCACTTCAAGCTACTCACTGGCTTCTAATGCCGTTGTAATAAGTACTATATTGCAACAAAAATGAGTATGTGCTGGTGACTGTACCTTCATTCGCGTTCACGTATGCGTGGAGCGACGGGACTTTAATAAACTACGGTAATTAAGATTAACGAAAAATTAAGGGAAACGGTATTAGGTAAGGTGAGCTTTTATCTCTATACTTACTAAAAAAAATAAAAAAAAGGAATTTTAGAGGGACATAAAGAAACATTTGAGCAAATAAAAACAGATACAAAAAAAAACATATAACATCAGTTCAGCACAGTAAAACACGAATAAAGAGAAAATAGTGATCTGAGCAGGACCACAGTAATCATTTTAGATGTTCAGTATCAATTTTCGGAAAGTATATTTTCCATTATCGAGGTCCTCTCTGACTGTCCATTTCATTTACTTCACATCCCTTTTTAGTAGTATCCATCTCAAGCATATCATAATATTATACAGGCTGTCCCAAAAAATAGTGTCAACTGTGAAGCTGAAGCCCAGTGGTAGAGCATCACTAGGGCTATCCAAATCACCCCCATGTATGTTCCGCGATATTTGATAGTTTTCGAGAGGTTTGTTTTAAATTTCTGTGCTTAGGCACTTTTTTGGTCACTGTGGCGCGAATAGTCAAGTTACATGCCTGATTTTTTTATTATTATTAGATGAATATTAGGTCCAGCTGATTCAGAAGTATTTACATCCATAACACGAATGTAAACTAAAATCCTGTATGTTGTAAAAAAATCATAACTCGAAAACTATGAAAAGTCACGGTGATTTGGGTAGCCCTAGTGATGGTCTACATCTGGGCTTCGGCTTGACACTACTTTTTGGGACACCCTGTATAAGACACATCAAAATTGTTTTGTCTTTGAGCCGATCCAAACGGAGGCCACTACGCAGAGCTGTCATCCGCACAAATGTACAAATAACGCAAAAACGTTAAGCGGCAGCGCAGGCGAAGGGCTCACGGCTGACAGACAGTTACTTGTTACGGTCCGACTGTTCCTTGTTACGGACATATTTCTTAACACGCGTTCCCTTTTAGCTACAGGGATTTTGAGATTTGCGAGTGCGTTAAAGACTGCTTTAGTAATTTGTTCCGAAAGAGAAATGAAAGGTTTTTCTGCTAGCTGTTAAAAAGATTCGTTTTAAACATATTTTTCAATTAGCCCAAATAATTATCAAGGTAGGTATTGGATAAATGTCCTATAAAACCTCTCCTCACATATATTTTAGTATTGAAAATAGTAGCAATAATAAATTTTAGGACACATCCAGTTTAATGGGGCACGCAGAAAAAGTTGATAGTTCCTACCCCAAAAATCTCCTGTCATGCATATCCACCCCATACTATTTTAATAATACGAATTCACATATTTTGCAAGTCTACCATCCATGCTAAATATACGCCACAAATACAAAGTCCATCGCCCGTAAAGTATTTGAATGACAAGAGCCCAGCAGTGGGCATGAACGCAGACAAGCGGCCACAAAGGCCCGCGGCCCGGAATGGCCAATTATTTGGGCCCGCGTGATTTTTGAGGCGATTCCTCCACGAGCCACGACTTTTTTGCGGTCACGCTGAAGTGTTTGCGGAAACTCGCAACTTTGGACTTAGGAGTTTTTGGAACGCAATGCGTCTTTTCAAGAAACATTATGAATGAAAAAAAATGAAAAATGAAAATGAAAAAACTTTTATTCAGTATCTTTTAAGTTAACATAATTGTTGCAAGTGGCTGGGGTCTCCTTTTAAGTATAATACCTGTGTTAGGAGGCCCCGCTCTTTCTTAAAGTTACAAAGATACATAATTATGTTAAACAAGCCACAAAAACTCACAAGTACGTATTACTAGAACTAGAACAACGCTAGATATCTTTATAGTTTTGGTTACATTCACTAGTTTTATAAACAAACAGCTACTTATTTCATAATAAAATATTATTTTGGTACAACATATTTCTGTAAAACACGTCAGCCATTCCCAACTAAATTATTTTATTATCATCTAATTAATCATCTGGTTATACCCCATTCGAATGCGATGGGCGCGCCAATATCCAACGAATTACCTAAACAGACCCTTCCACTGAAGCGTGGACCCATTTGCAGGTATGCCTGGAATTCAATCCTAAAATTAAATGAAACCATTGGAAATGAAACGCCTGTTATGACTGAAGCGAATGGATAAATATACAAAGTTTTTTACTCTGGTGATTTTGAAATATGGCAGGTTGAAGATGATTTTAACATTATTTAATCATCATCAGTGTAGATAGGCACTATAATCACTATAATGCTGAACGTAGGCCTCTACTAAGCAACGCCCTTCCACTTTTAACCGACTTCAACAAAAGGTTTATTCAACTTTGATCTCCTGGATTTGATCACCCAGGTTCACCATTCGGATGGTTTTTGATATGTTTTTCATCCTAACTGACCATCGTGTATGGCGTCTTACATATCGATTTAGTCATTTTATTTATCAAAACGAATGTAGCAAGTAGTATAGTTAAAGTCGAGGCCAAGAGAGATAAATATAAACACTTCCATTTGCTACATTTACAAAGTAACGATGACCGCAAATTAATTGTTCAGAAATGAATAGTAGTTTGTTTGTAAAAAAAAATACCCAAAACCCAATATGACCACAAATATGATACGAAGTCAATAATGAGGACAAACGAACAAACACAATGGCATTACGAGTGCACTCGCCGCTCCGATAAACAAAGGGTTCCCAAATAACGTGAGCGAACTCATCCAAATCCAATATCCATATAACAGAACACAATTAATTCCCAAATTATGGCTGAACAGAATGAAATCAATTTGGATTCTATTTGTGAAACCAGATGGGGACCTAATACCTATACATTCACCCTTGCTTACGAGTTTTTTGTTACACATTTATTTCACTTATCAAGACACCCTAAGGCCTCAGCCTCGAACTTAGCGGGCAGCGGGGCGGGAGCGGCGGCGGCGCGGGAGCGGGGCGGGCAACGCAGACCCGTTCTCGAAACAAGCGGGCAGCTCGCGCGGCGCTTTAGCGGCGAAGTGTTGTGTTCGGGGTTGTGTTGTCGAGATATTTGTTTTTATTCGCAAACGAAATGTCTGAACAACGGCGACAATTTTATTTCGATTCAAATTTATTCCTAACGCTCGATTTATTGTGGGCAAAAGAAGGAGTGCGCTGCCCGCTCGTTGCCCGCTCCCTCGCCGCTGCCCGCTCGTTGCCCGCTGCCGCGCCGCTGTTTTCGAGAACCGGTCTATTTGATTTTACGCATAAGATCCTGCCGCTCCCGCGCCGCCGCCGCCCCGCTGCCCGCTAAGTTCGAGGCTGAGGCCTAATTGTAAAAAGCTTGTCAAATTGACTCTTGTTGATGAAATAAAATTATAAAAAAAAGTTTTATAAAAAACGTAGTTTTCTAGTTTGGTGGATCAATTTTAGCGTCGATTTGTCAGGAAACTTATAATTATGATCTGTTTCTTTTAACTTTTATACAGGGCTCTTCATCATCATCATCATTTCAGCCACAGGACATCCACTGCTGAACATAGGCATCCCCCAATGACTTATACAGGGCCCTTGGCAAAGTAAAATTACTACAAGTCATGTCAAAGTACTATGAAGGATAAAAGACTGAAAAAACTAACAATCGATTTTCAAAGTCCAATGACCTCATAAAACAATATGGCCGAAACTAAACTCAGATTCCAGATTGCTCCAAACTCATACACGTCGGGAGTTGCTCTAACAGCCGAAGTTCGCCTGTTCGTACATATTCAAACGACGACTGTCGCTAAACACGGCAACTTTCTTGATAAAAAGCTAATGTGCCTGCGAGGGAACACGGTTTCGAATGGCTTTATTTTGCAGTTCCGTGATGTTTTACATTGGTTTTATTTGTAGCAAGATGTAATGTTAGAGAAAGTATACCTATGCATCAGTGTTGGAAAAACCTTTTTGAATTAAAAAGGATCAAAGTAATGATGATGATCAGGGGCGTTCTTCAGTGCGACAGGCAGGGCTAAACATGACGTAGCGAAATGTAAGTATTTGTTATTTTTGTAAATGTACCTAACAAAAATATCCTGGAGTGGCATTATGAAAGAAAAGTACTCAAATGAAGTAGCTATTCTACATTTTCAATTAATTAACTTCTTCCATGTGACGCGGCGAAAATGTACGGAACCATCTTCAAAATGTAACAGGCACGCGGCTGTTTTTTCTCGCACTTCCCACGTTTAAGGGACTTTACAATGGAACGTCTTCTCCATATTATATTCTGGCGTATCTCATCGCGCTAATGGCGGGCAAATACGGCAAATAAGTTGGCAACTCCAACTTTTGATGAATGTCGCTTGTTGCGGCCGCGGGCGCGTGCTTACAACAAGTTACAACTTACGCGGCGCCGATAAATAACGGATAACAGGAACGTTTATGTCGCCTTTATACGGGCTGGAATACAGTTAGAGGCAGGATCGTATCCCGCAAGGGACATGGGACCAAAATGTTAGTGTCAAAATTTCGCAATAGTTTTACAAGTTTAGTTTTTGGGACTGCTTGATGAGACCTTATTGGATTAACAGTTATCCTACTTACCATTTATCTAGGTTTATACGTTTACGTCTAAGTAACTTTAGGTCTAGCTTTTTGTAGAAAATAATATATTACAAACAACTCTAATAAAGAATGTCCAGCATTATTTCTCATAACTACAATTCACACAATAAAGCAATCCTATAAGTCACCCTTGAGAGACCATTCCAAGTTTTGTTTCGTAAAAAAGAAAAAATATTTGGGCGAAACCTTTATTAGCACTTCGTTTGAAATTCCTTTTGAGTGGCAAATAAAGAAAGAAAGTTCGATGAACTATGGGGGCCATGGGTTATTTAGGGGTAGCTCCACTTTAATTTTGCCCAACTTTTCTCCGAGACCCGCCGCCAATATTGCTATAATTGAATGCGCAATTCCGAAAAGGGCCCAAATCGGATATTCGATAAGAAAAATGTACAAACCTACTGCTTATTAGACTGGCAGCTAAGAAAAACTAAAAAAGAAACCCATAGGAAAAACAAATGAAATAAAAAATAAAACTGACGTGTGATAGAAATCGAGTGGGCCATGTTTAAAAATCGCGAGGCTTTTGTTTTTTTTTTTATCAAACGAAAATTACTTTTCATATTATGGGCCGTGTCCGTATGACGTGCGTGCATGCTACATACCAGTATTGTTTGTAAATTATTTAGCAACTAGTAGTACCACCTACTCGTATGATATTGTAAAACCTCACACTGCGTTATATGTACCTAGTTGTGTAGTTAAAATCTTCAAAATAAATACAAATCAAAATAATATATGAATCGATTTGTATAAATATTTTATATTGCATATTTTATTATGCATAACAAAACCTTGTGGAAAACCTTGGGGGAGGCCTTTGTCCAGCAGTGGACGTCATTTGGCTGAAAAGAAGAAGAAGAAGATGCATAACAAGGCAGGTATTTGACCACAATCGCACCTGATGTTAAGTGGGAAATAAAAATTACATAAGAAACAGAACTTACCATCTGCACGCAAGCTTGCCGAGCGATATTCTCGTCACTTTATCATATCTAGTGAATTTCCATTTCGTAGTTCCAAATCACTCAGTCTTTGAAAAAAAACGACTACAAACTAACTAGTGTCACAAAAACATTGCCATACATTACATAGGTACTTGCCACATTTTGTTGTTGGAGGTAGGAATACATTATTTTGTTATAAGGAGTATTTTTTACATAACGACTTTTATCTATTCACTAAACTTTGAGAATAACACCATATTTGTAAACTAAAGTCCTCCTAACCTCTTTTAAGGGAGGTTTACTTTTCGTGGAGATAGTGTTCCCGTAAGCAAGTTTCAAGACACCATCGGATCCAAAGCGGGTTGTTCATACGACAACCTCGATGCGCGTTCAAATTAAAAGCGTTTCAATGTTTTTATAGATTTATACTTCACTGCACTTTAGCACACAAAATAACACCAGATTACACCAAATTCCATTAAATACTAAATTAAAACCATTAAAACAGATCATGGTTCCCGTTCAACTACCCTCCCCGGAATCCGACGCAAAATGGCATTTACGTTTGACACTTCTTTTTTTTTTTCAATTTCTTATGTCATGGAATAATCTGTGATGAGAACGTAAAAAGTGAAAATTGTTAATATGAATTCAGCCAGAATTTTGATTGTAAAACTACAATATCTTTGCAGCGGAATGTACTTGGGTAGTGTGCAGGGAACTGCAAATATTGAGACGACGCGTCTTGTGTGTACCCTCGTGTGTGCAGTTCACTTCACCAACTGAATGGAGAACGACGGCGCTTTGTGTATTAATGTCGATAAAAGTGGTTTATGGAAATCAAAAACAAATAAATAGCTTAGCAAGATGAACTGCAAAAATGCATCGTAGTTCTGAAGCACATTAGGTACAATTAAAAATACTGCTAATACTTAGTTTATAGGACCGACGAAAGACAATAAGATAGGGAGACCGTAAAGATTTTAATCCATGCCAGACCTGAAACATGCCACGCTTATAGCAATATTTCAGTTCAAACATTAGAATATGCATCTTTATGCAACTTCAGCTCACTTAAAAATTCAATCTAACCAAATTCGGGAGCATCCGAGCGATTCTAGCCCGGCATATTGAATGCATTACATATTCCGAGCATAAATCATATAGGTTGCTGGTTGAGCCACGTCAGGCGCCCACCGCGAAGTTGCATGCAAGCGACGCCGAATATAAACTTTGCTGTAAAGGTTTGCACAGGCGCTTTCGTGTATTTAGCTCGTGCGATGTTGTTTATGTCATTTATACAACTGAAAGTCAACTAATTAATGTATTATATTTGCAAGCAGTACATCCACGTTTTAGCTGACTGCTGAAGGAGAGCCATGTTTTTCGAAAGAAACACTTGTAAGTTAAACAGTTTGACGGATTAACAAAAGAGGTATTTTCACACTCAGTTAAAATGATATCGTAACAGCAAAACTACTATTAATATTCCATTGAATCTTACATTCTCAAAGCCTAAAAATTGTTTAACTTAGAAAATTCTGTTTCCTACATAAATCAGTCCCTGAAAAATTCAATCTGTCCGAATACATCCTCTACAGTGAATGCATTACACATTCCCAACATAAATCATCTCGTAAACTAGCCGCCCGTATCAGTTAGCCAGACCGGGAGCCCGCAAACTGGAAGTCTGGAATGGAAGGGATGCCAAAAATGTTGGAACGGTAACTTTGGAAGTTTGATATGTTTAAGCTGCTTTAAATCAGGTCGTCTGTCCGTTATTAGAATTTGTTTTAGAACGTTCCGTTCGAAGTTGTTTTGTAATCCCTGTGTGTAGGTACATATTATGACAAATCTAGATCCACCAAAACACTAGGAATATATCTACACATAATAGGAATAGGCACGGCCTCATGATAAACACCATTATTTTGACGGACACTAGAACATTAACCAGCTAAATAAAACATCAACCACCACAATAAAGTATTATCGAAACTCCTTTATAATAATAAAAGACTGACGACAAATGTGGCTAAGTTTCTGTTACCAATTCTACTCAGAAGCAACTGAAATACTGTCCCGAAATAGTAGCTCGACCTGCTACATTAGGGACCTGCTATATTTGGGAGTTGCATGTTCTTCGAAAAGAGCCTAAATTCTTAAAGAGAATTTGAATTCATGCGCTACCAATGGACTTAGCTTTATGACTACAGCTCTACAGTTTATTCGGCATTGTTCTCGCCTGAGCTAAGAATGAGTAATGCCTTTTGAAACGAACTATTTGTACCGAGACAGACCGGCTTGTAGCTCCAGGAAAGGTTATTTCACGTCGATATTTCAGGTGCATTTGCTATTAATCTGTCAGACAACTACTTTGAACACATAGCTTTATAAGAAAACTGTAGTAAGTTCCAAATTCCTCTTCATCAAAAATAAGTACATAACTATCTATGAAATTAATACAATATGAGGTTGAAGAATGTTTTGGTATTATGTTATAGAAGCAAGTCGTCAAATTAATCCTCATACATTTTGGTAATATGTTTTTGACTACTTAATCGCTGCCTATAACTAAATCGATCAACAGAAAATTCCCAGCCCTTGTTCGGTAACCCTCAAAAATTTGCCGTAATTATTTCTACAGGAGCTCCTCTTATTGATTTGTTGTATTAGACTAAGTAAAGCAAAATTCAGCCGATTGATCCCTTCCACCCCGTCCCACATCCTATCAAAACCCGCGACCGTTCCTAGAACCCCTTATAATATACATCATGCAAGTCACTGACCTTCGGTTTCAGTTTGTTTCTCTCGACAACAGTTTTGCTGCTAACATTACTGCAGGCGCTCCGATCGCTATCTTTACGGGCAAATAAATTCGGCGTCTTGACAGCGGGACAGGCTGATAATCGAATAAACGACCCTACGTTTAGTGGTAAGATTTCTTGCGACTGTATGGAAAATGTCTGACTACCTACATAGCATTTGTACATTAGTAATAATTTTAAAACACGCAACTAAGTAACAGGAAGTATGGTCACTACCTGTCAAATAAAGGATTTGTCTACACCACAAGATCAAACACAGTTGTGAAATCTAAATTACCTGAAAACAGTCTAGATCCTTTTCCAAGGTCGAATCTATTTCTACATAAACTATATCAAAATTGGGTTACTGAGTTAGGTGTGAAAACGTAATAGATAAAAATAATACACTTTGACAACGCATCTTTTAACGGTTCCTAACTTCAGAAGTTCCTCTGTGTGTTAGTACAATATCGAATAATAAAAACTCCTCATATCTGAACGGACAATAGATGTTCGAACAAAATAACTGATGCAGAACACCCTCACAATCCTTTAGTTGAGTCAAGTCACCATTCAAGTGAGGGGGCTCAGAACCGAACCCTATAAGTACCCGGACCGTGCTTAGTGGTTTCCCTTGGTGGACCCGTATAATGAGATCCACTACACCAGCAGGGCTACTCTGAAACCCTTTACGTAGTATCTGGTCTATCTGTCACCGTCACTCGTGCTGACATATCCCTTTGCGTGAAAGAGATGGCAACATTCGAAACTTCGGACGTTTTTCGGAGTAACCCCGCAGAGCTTGAAGGCTGTCGAGTGGAAGGAACATGGCCTGGGATTTCCGGACGCGGGTCAGTTGTCATAAGTTTAAACGGACCTCACAACATGAAAGATATTTGAAATAATATGGCTATTCATAAGCTATGAAGCATGTGTGAGAACATTTGATGAGAAAAGACACGATTTAAAGAAAGTTTGTTTTGATTTGACACCACCAATGACAATCAATTGACGTTACATTGGTTTGGAACCGTCAAAACGCGATCCTCTTTTTAGATAGCTCCCATAGGGATAGGGAAATCTAAGCAGAAGGCGTCACTATTTGGTTAATTATTTGATTTTTTATATTTTTCATAGGAAAACTAATTAATTTTTTAGCCAGGAACATGGCTACACATGAGTTGCAGCGGTGGGAACGAGAGGTGGGAATAGTCCCGTTTACGAGCAATATTTTCCATTGCAATTATTGGTAATTAGCGTCAAATTCCCAATTACTTCACCAATTACAATCTCGTGCGATCAAAACCGCAGTCAGACGCTAGTACGGAATTATTTACTAATTGTAATCTGATCGCATCCCCCATTAATCTCCCATTAGCACATGGAGCACACCGTGAATCACAAATGGGGCTTAGGAGGTCCCGGAGGGCCCACTTGGAGATGCCTAATGCCTATAGATTGGACACGTCATAATCTCTGGGGATCAGGTCTAGATAAACGGCAGGCCTAATTGTTAATCGATTTACTAGTCATTAGGAGCATTATGAGATCTGTTGTAACAAATGAAGTTGTCAGAAGATATTTTGAGCGGCTCTTGACAGCTTCATTTAGGAGAGTTTCAGTCTCTGAAAGTAATAGAGCTTCTTTGTAATTTAAATATCTTGTAGTATCTATAATACGCGTCCCTGTTTCAAAAACCGGGATAAAAATTATCCTATGTCCTTTCCCGAGACTCAAACTATCTCTAAGCCAAATTTCATCAAAATCGGTTCAGTGGTTTAGGCGTCAAAGCCACACAGACAGAGTTACTTTCGCATTTATAATATTAGTAGGGATAGAGTTGATGTGCTTTGATGCACGGTAGTTACCAAAGTTGGCAAACTACGCCGCGTGACGGAATACTTAATGGCATGATTAGTTTACGGTGGGTAATAACTCCTTGCAGTCTAATTAGTTTATCTCAAACATCTGTGTTTTACATCGTCATCCCAACTAATATTATAAATGCGAAAGTAACTCTGTCTGTCTGTCTGTCTGTCTGTCTGTCTGTTACGCTTTCCCGCTTAAACCTCGCAACCGATTTTGATGAAATTTGGCATAGAGATAGTTTGAGTCCCGGGAAAGAACATAGGATAGTTTTTATCCCGGTTTTTGAAACAGGGACGCGCGCGATAAAGTTTTTCTGTGACAGACAAAATTCCACGCGGGCGAAGCCGCGGGCGGAAAGCTAGTAAAACATAATTATTCCGATATCAATCGATTTATTTAACAGGGCAGGGCAAACCTTTGTTTGTCACCTGTCATCCGTTTTGCAATGGAGGGAAGTCGAACCTTAATTTCTAACTCCTCCTATGTTCTTCTGATTAATTTCGTTGCGGGTCCAATGACAGTTTTTCCCCCGGGACAAACTTCCTTCATTGGTTGGGTTTTTATGGCGGTCAAGCTGCAGAACCTGGCTACACAGGAGTTGCAGTGGTGGGAATAGTCCCGTTAACAGGGCAGGTGCCATCGTGCGTGACTGCATCTCACTAAACATCAGGCAGGTGTGATTGTGGTCACACCTGCCTTATTCCGCATTAAAAAACAGTCCTTAAGCCAAGCCACAGACCTTAGTGACTATAATACAAATCTGTCAATAGAGATTGTCACCATTTGCCTCCCCTTATCTATGCTAAGGAAATGTATTCTTCAGTATTATCATGGATCTATTACCTGTCACTTTCTTTGATGCAAATCTAATAAATTTCAGTCGATCGGTTTTACTGTATCTGAACACAATCCGCTCCAAATATGTCGCCGGTGTTCAAGCCTATCCATCGATAACAAGCAGATTACACCGTAGACACTTATTCCTTTGAAGCCGACAAATCGCAGGTACATTTAGGCCCCTCGCCCACGGCGATATTTTGTAGCGCGGTTCATAAACCAACGACAGTATCGCGCTAGAGAAGTGATGCCAACGCGCTATTAACGCGCTACAGCATTGCGACTATGTGTCGGACGACGGGAGAGAGAGAGAGGCCGTTACTGAATAGCGTGTGCTTCGCGACTTAATCATGTTTATGTGGGCGAGGGCACACAGTTAGCGACCGCATTGCAACTGTATCGATGCGAACGCGCGACAGAATCACTACTGCATCTACAAAAGTCGCCGTGGGCGAGGGGCCTTATCTCGACGCTCACTGAGTCCGAATAATTTTGAAAGGAAGCCTTATCTGAACTTCGCGAGGGTGTGCTCGGCGTTTCACATTTGACATCTGAACGGCTCGCTATAGAAGGAAGTAGGGTGGATGGGGAAATAGAGCGCAAGGAAAGTTTTCAACCCATTGGTATTGATATTTCTGTTTACAGTCTGATAGAAAATCATAATTTCAATCAATCAACAGTCTCTACTGTGGTCTGGTGGGTAAAGTAAAAAAATATGATAGGTTCGATTCACAAGAGGTATAAGTCAATAAAATAGGACAACAACGAAGCAGAGCAATATATACTTAAATTGATTTGATTATACAAGCGATTCAGGCGATATGTCAAAACGTCTCTCAAAGAAGGGACTTTCCAGTTTATCATAATTTCTAAAGTCTATTGAATATAAAATTAAAAGCTTAAAAGCGTATCTTCAGAGTCGAGACAGGCAACTAGGTACTCGTAGTTCTACTAAACAGTTTGATTACCATTTATTAACTGAAAACAAGTTAGAGCTCAGTTAATTTGAGGCAACTATTTTCACCTCTACAGTCCGAAGCTCAGGTCTTATATTAATTAATCCCGTAATATTTCCAACGGAGCTGCTACGGCTCTTAAAATAAATAAAGGACTCGGAACGTAAAATGAATCTCCCAGAGTTCCAAGCCGGCCTATCAATTACTACAAGGACTTTGGCTCCTTTGAAAACTCATCCACTCGGCTCGCTTTAGAACTATACAGTAGAAACAGACTTGGCCAGTAGGTTCACTAAGAGAGGATAGTGGTTTCTAGACATATAGCTAATAATAAAGCTCAGAATGTTTCACGACTTATGGTCAAAAATACAAGAATCTTGCTTATGGAAAATTTCTTAAAACTGAAAAAGACTTTCAAACATACAAATGTGTATATGTTTTAGATAGTAACAAGGCCAATGGTCACAATTTTAGTGCAAACTGCAAAATATAGTCACGTTATTGATGCCCGTATTCACAAATAATGGTTGATTAAGTGAAGCAGCAAATCGAACGAACAGCGTTGAATTAAGCTCTGTGACTGATTCGTGTCGAGTGTCACGAACCAAGCATAGAGCTGTGCGTCCACGCGCACTGTGAGATCTCATAGTAATGTTTGTGAATACGGACGTAAGCCTACTACATCTTTCTCTTGATTGTGGCTTTCTACAAGTTATATCTGAGAATACGCCGTTAAATTCAATTCTGCTTATTGGAGCCGCGACTCCGATGATGGCACTTTTCGGGCATTTTTATTGTGTTTTTTGTATCGGGGATTTTAATTGTAGGGTTTCTGAAGGAACCAATGAAAGTTGGGGAACGGAAAAATGTTTTATTACAAATATTTTCGATCTTCAACTTTCCAAGTCTTGAAATAAAAATGGCATTGAAGTAACTTTTTAGTTCTTTTCTCTTGTTTTCCTCTGATTGTGACCAAGTGCTATTGATCTCTGTTACGTTCTATATTTGGCTCGAAAGTTTTGTAACGAAACAATTTGTTTTAAAGTACCTACTTACCAACTGTGCAAAAATAACTTCAAATAAACAATGAACCAATGATTATTTTAGGTACAGAGAAGAAAGTGTTTATAAACGTACCTAAACAATAACAATTTCACGCACCATTATGACTTCCGTAAACAAAGCGCTAAAACACAAGCAACCACAAAATAGACCCTATTGCGGTGGAAATATTATTCAAAGCAACAAATCCGCCGCCAGCGCCACCTGTGTTGAACACGCCATCTTATTCCAAGTCGTATTCTTAACGGCTGCACATTTCCCAAACTAGGAATCCGGGCGAGTTCTAACACCAGAAATTATTTACAGCACTATTACATAAGCCATTAGGTTGCCATTACGCGGCCCAGAGCCGCCATTTTGATGCCGAATTACATTTTACCCGATTTAGTTTAATAGCACGCGCGGTTTACTCCGTTGCCTTGCTCATAATGGGTGACTAAAGGCCCTCCTCGACTGAAACAACGGGCGGGGTTCAAAGGAACTGTTTGCCCAACACCACGTTGGGCGCCAATTAAGATGGCGGTGGTTTTGATTAGTTTAACTTTGAATCGCAAATAAATAGAAAAATAATATGAACAGCCAAGCAGCTTTTGGATCATAATGAGACTAAAACATATAGGTAACTGCAGGAGTCATTTTAAGACCTTTTCTAGCCTATCTAATATTCGAAATCTAGGTAGAATAAGCAAAAATACGACTATAAGAAAGGTAATTTTTTTTTTCTACTCTGAGCCTACTCATTCAACCTTGAATGTTTAAATTTTATTTGCGGTCAACCTGAAAATCTTACCACGAAGGGTTAAAGTGGTGAAACAAAAGAAGTAAACCGTCCCGCAAAGGTGAAGGGTCACTGGAAGCATGACATAACACCATGTTAGGCGCCAGTCAAGTTCAGTCAACTACGTCTTAACCCTTTCGGACCGGAACAGACCGGTACAATGACATGATTGTGTTTCAAAATTTGTTTAAGCTGTGGCCATTCGATTGACTACAGCCGCTTCTAGTCAAATCTACTGGGTTAAATTAAAAAGTGAAAATAATGACGATTTACGATAAAAAGGACTAATTTCGAACTAAATTCAATACAAGAGTTACAGACCTTTTGAATTATTTCAACAATGTCTGTAATTCCATTTTCTCCATCATTGTTTGTCTAGGACATATGTATATACTTACAATTCGATCTAAAAAAGTTCAGCCTTGAAGTAACGCGAAGTTTAACAACTTCGGTAAAAAGTTAGAAAGAACGTGACGATCTAACTATAACGAATACAGCTTAACAACAGATCCTTAAATTTACATTTTCCCCAAAAGAGAATTGGAAGAAGCAGCAAAATAAGTCAGTTTTAATGATGTTCTCATTATGGCTTAGCGGGCTTTCTAAGCGAAATGACAATGAATTCGAGTTCAAAGGCTGTTTATAATAATACCATGTTGGGCGCCATTTAAGATTTTATCTTTGATGCTAAGAGCACTTTGATATAAGATGATGAATAACTGATTGTGCCTCATAGATGTGCTTTGAATAGAAACATTTTTAAAATTCTTTTCATATCTGTATCTAAAAAAGCGAAAGGTCACCGATTGATTGACTCACTCACTCATCACGAAATCTCAGAAACTACAAGTCTCAAATTTTGCATGGGGGTTCTTTTTTGGAACGTAGGTCACTAAGACTGGATTTTGCGATCCACACGTACGAAGTCGCGGGCGGCCGCTAGTTATCATACCTGTATACTATACAGCGTATACAGTGTATACCTAGTATGTATACCTACTTTCAATGACAAGAAACGAAATAACTTACAGAATCTTCTATTAGTTGTTGAACGTTTACTGTGCAAACATCCTAACTAAATAATTTAAGTTCACAAGTAGCGAATACACACGCTAGTCAATATTGAAAGGGAGGAGATCCTCCAAAAGATAACTATTGGAGATAATTTTGCCTCGTTGAACGCGAAGAGAAAACTCCATGGTAATTTATTTGCCGTTGCGGCTATTTCTTAGCTTTTGAACATTAAATTATACCAAACGTAGTCACTATGGACACAGCCTAGATAGATAGTCAGTACACGAAAGGTGAGGCAGATTTTAGTGAGCCGGAACGGCTTCCTCGTAAACGTCACATGAACTGTCAAAGTGAAAAATTGGTAAACACGTCCGACGAATTTTAATTAATTATGACGGTGTGTGCTGTGAAAGGGTGTCTAAATACATCAGAAAAACGAAAGAAAGTGACCAGTGATGCATTTCATAAGTAAGTAGGTACTACGAATCGACGCGTATTTTGCTTGAATTTGGCTTTCAAAAATTAAATACGGGAATGATACCAGTAACAAGAAAATGTATTTCCCAATTGTTAGCCGTACAAAAATACACTTCCTTTTTAATGAAATCATCGAGACTTTTAAGTCGATTTATCTTATTGTAATTAGGTAGGTACTTTGAATTCAATAAATACGTAAGTACATGATGCATTTTGTTTTTGTTAATTATAAAATAATTAAAAACTTATTAAAACTTTTTATTATTTGAGTTCGAAAGCCGTTACATCGAATTTAATGTTTCTTTGAAAACCTTTCTAGGGCATTACTGTACTGCGACGCCTTATTATGTCGACGACTTGTGACTAAGTTGTTTCATTAAATCAAAAAACTGTACAAATACTAAATAAATAAATAAATATCCTTGGACATTTTTACACTGCGCCGCTAGTCCCAAACTAAGCAAAGCTTGTACTATAGGCATGGGTACTAGACAACGGATATAAACATACTTAAATATACAGGGTGTTAGGTAAATGGGTATATGAGCCGACACTAGCCCATGTTAACATGGGCATATAAATGGTATGGCGAAGTCAGAAAGGATGATGGGCACTTTTCTATGGAATCTGGGAGTAAAACCAACAGAAATTTAACTACTATCATTTGTTAGGACTTAGTATGAGAAATATATATAAATTATTGCGCAAACAAAAAATATTATTAATTAATATACCTACATTGATACATTAAGTTATTTATTAATTATTATGTCCAACAGTTAAGGAGTGGGGCCAACAAATGGTATAAAATAAGTACATTACCTGCGTACTACTCGTAGGTACCATTTAGAGAAATAAAATGAACACAGTCATGTTTCAATGGGATTTCTACCAGTTAAGCTGTAGTGTTGTCGCATAATCGATCAAGGATCGATTATTAATCGATATTGCCAAATAACGATTTTATCGATTAACAATTCGATTAATCGATTTTATTGATTACCATCATCACTATCATTTGATTGTTAGTTTGATTCCTTATTTTAAGCATTATAGTCGATTATTGCAATCTAATAATCGATTGTGATTTATTCGGTATACTTACATACTTAATCGATAGTAAGATATGATACAATACTATCAATATGATCGATACAAGCAACTAATTGACCTAATACTATTTTTATTATCCTAGTGTGATGTGAAATACTATGGAAACTTTGCATATTCAATGACCTCTATCTCCGTATCCCCGCGTATTTCAGGAATGTTGTCATACTATGAAATAAAGTACTAGTATTTACACTTTTTGTTTCTGTTCTGTTCATTTTATTTTTTTAAATTTTCATACAAAATACATTTTATAAAATCCGATTTGTATGAAAATTTAAATTATTAAAATGAAGATATCAATTTTCTGACTTCACCATAACATTTATATGCCCATGTTAACATGGGCTAGTGTCGGGTCATATACCCATTTACCTAACACCCTGTATACATATTTTTTGTAAATACATACATATTATACATCGAAAACACCCAAATTAATTAAATAAATTAGAAATTCAGATACATTAATAAATAAATAAGAATAAAATAAATAACTACTTGACATCGTTGTTTTAGAATATATTTCTTCTATTTATTAAAATCAGAGTAAAAACAAACAGTTGACTTCACATCATTTATTTATCTTATCCCTTTCACGCATATGGGACACATTTGTCCCCGCATAGTTTTTACGATTTACAGTAATACTAGTTAAGTTAAACCTTTTGCAGTTTAATATTCTTAAATTTTATTATTATCTTTTATGATAATGCGCTATAAATAATAAAAAACGCGATTCCTTGTGTAAAAAATTACTGGCTCAAAATGTGAAAAAAAAATTCGTTAGACGTCAAAATTAAAAAATATTTTGATATTAGGTACTTAGCGGCTTTATGGCCATTATTTTTCTTCTGATTTACATTCACTGATAAGTATTATTATCGTTTTATTTCATATTTTCTTTTTTCTTCGTACGCATAATGAATATTATGTAAAAATCTGTATTGGGACACGGGTGTCACTATGTGCGTCAAGCAAGGGCAACTTAGTTCTTACCAAGGATATGGTTTGCCTCGTTATAATTTGTATGTTTATATTGATGTTTTATTTATAATCTATACATTTTGTTGTAAATAATTTGTCTTCAAATATACTTGAAGAAATTTCATTTTCTCAGGAAAGACGAAATTTTGAAGTCATGAACTCATGATGACTGACCATAGCACAGTCTTTTATTTTGCCTTAGAAGCGGACATCCCTGTTTTATTAATTCAATCGTTAGATATTACTATTATGTATAAAATTGATGAAGGAACTAGTAGTTGTATTTGCTTAGTTTCGAAGAAATATTCGATATTGTGATTTTATAAAAAAAAACAGTTTTAGAAGCATATTTTCTAAAAAAATTACATTAAGTCAGAATTTTGTAAATAAATTTACCTATCACTGTAACGTCTACCTTTNTATTCTGAGCAAGACATTTAATTAAGTAGGTAGGACCTATTTTGGGCACAAGTGTTTCGCGTTACTTAATTGCTCGTTTAGGCTCCCACTTAAAGATTTTAAATGTTAATTTGTGATGAGCTAATTATTTAGGCATTTCAGATTAATTTATCAACATCTAGGCCATTTGTCTGACTCTATTCGTCTCTATTATCCCATCTGCCTTAAAGATGAATCAATACTGTAGGGCTGATAACAGCTCGAGTCTGTTATCACTTCGCTCCCTGCAGGGTGCGTAATGAAATAATTGTTATTCCGCTGTCGTCTTCCACCTCGCGCATTGACGCTGATCAAAGTTCGCCATAGTGAAGACTGGTTCAGTAGAAACGTGATATACAGGGTGGAAACGATAAGTGATCACACTCGATTATTTCTAAACTATACAAGATATCAAAAAACTGGTTACTGATCCTGAAAGTGCTTCACGAGCTCTTTCAAATGGTACCAATAATAGGTTACAGAATAAACTGGAACTATCCGAAAATTCAATGTTTCCAGCTTTCATACATTTGCTAAAGTTACATAATACTAAAAACTACACAAGATATATCAAAACTAGTTACTGTTCTTAAAAGTGCTTCACGAGCTCTATCCAACGGTATCAACAATAGCATACAGAATAAATTGGATCTATCCAAAAATTCAATGTTTCCATCTTCCATACATTTAGTACTATCACAGTCATGGCACTCATCTCTTGATAATATTATAGCAAGCAAAGCCTAAACTAATGTTTTCCAGAAATAATTTTAAATAAGATACAAATTACGAGTTTATTTAACAAACTTTTTAAGTTTATTATTTAACAAAAAATAAATTACACTTCTAATATTGTGTGGTTGGCATACATTTAGTATGGAAGCTGGAAACATAGAATTTTCGGATAGTTCCAGTTTATTCTGTAACCTATTTATTATTGGTACCGTTGAATAGAGCTCGTGAAGCACTTTCAGGATCAGTAACCAGTTTTTCGATATCTTGTATAGTTTAGAAATAATCGAGTGAGATCACTTATCGTTTCCACCCTGTATATCGCTAGTAAAAATACTAACTTCGGGACTATTCCCACCTCTTGTTCCCACGGCTGCAACTCTTGTGTAGCCAGGATCTACAGCTTGACCGCCAATAAAAACCCAACCAGTGAAGGTCAAGTTTGTCCCGGGGGAAAGTTAAACTGTCATTGACAACCGCAACGAAATAAATCAGAAGAACATAGGAGGAGTTCGAAGTTAGGATCCACTTCCCTCCATTGCAAAGCGGAAAACAGGTGACAAACAAAGGCTTGTAACCTTTATGAAAAGATATGCACCACGGACAATCTTATTATGAGCAAAAACTAACTAGTGACGTTGTAGTATGGTGCGCTTTTTCCAAAAAAAAAATCCATCAACTAACAGTCTTACTCGTCAGGTTTGTTTATCTATTTTCCTAACCGGTAAAACTGTAACCTGAATTTTCTGACAGCTTTAGATTAAGTACTTAAGTATTTTGATGTTAATGTATTTTGTGAAATGTTTCTTTTTAACTTCTCTTATATTCTGGTGATGATATGTAAACATGTAATGCATGATCAGCCAAAATGGATTTACTTAATTTTGTTTTATCAATTGATAAGTTATTTGTGAGGAAGGTTTAAGTTTTTGGCAAGGAGAAAATCATAGGATAGATTTTATCCATGATTTTGAAAGGACGACGCACGCGATTTGACAGATCGATATTCTATGGTATAATTCCTACTGACCTTTACGAAAAATAACTCGATCTACTGTGAAACGGTCAGAATTTTATTTAAATTTTTCGACGTATTTGCTGACGTAACTTGTGACGCAAAATTTAAAATAACGTTTCTTTATTTTTAATTGCCGCTGGTTGGACGAGTGGTCATCTAAATAATAATATAACTCAAAGGTGACTGACTGACTGACTGACATAGTGATCTATCAACGCACAGCCCAAACCAATGGACGGATCGGGCTGAAATTTGGCATGCAGGTAGATGTTATGACGTAGGCATCCGCTAAGAAAGGATTTTACGAAACTCCACCCCTATCGGGGTAAAACGGGATCCACGCGTACGAAGTCGCGGGCGGCCGCTTGTCTATTTATAAACACAATAAGGTCGGAGCAATGTCACCTACCTACTCATATTAAATATTCATTACTATAGAGGTCCGATATATTGGAACAGTTCACTCAAGAGTTTAAGGATATTTTTATCAGATGACGTGTGCATTCCTTAATAAATATAGGATTAGTAAAGAGAAATCTAGTTTGTACTACCGATAGTAGAATTATTGTCCACCTAGAATCAAAGTAGGTCAAGGCTATGATTAATAACGTTTACGGATCTGGGAGTCTACTGAATAATATTTTATTTTGTTGTCAAAGGGCGGAAATTTTTCCAACAAATTCTAACGTATTCTGTAGGAAAAGTCAGGACTGAAAACTTTACCGAGATATTCAAGCGTAGGTATATTGCTGAAGAATTTTTGTAAACTTCAAAAGTGATACACATTGGTCATCTCTTCTTCTTCGTTCCTTTATAACTTATTTTATTAGTTTTTTAAATAATGTAATTTAAGTTTTAGCGTAGTACCTACTTGTTATTATTCTGTGGTTTTAGTATTTGAATTGATGGTGGCGCCCTCTTGCAAATGTCAAAACAACTTCTTCTTTGTTGATGGCGGTGAACTTGTGCATTTTCGCCAAATTTGCTAAAACCCGTATGTGATAGTGGCGCCCTCTATTTACTTTTTTCTTTTAATATTGTATTTTTTTTTTATTTTGTTTTTTCTCTTTTGTTTGTTTTTTGTGTATTGTCTCATCTCATGTTTGTTTCCAGCTCTCTCCAAAAATGGCCACCGCAGAATAACAGCGTCGTGTTCTGGTTTTATTACACTCCAGAGCATGACACATGCTGAGCGGTGGCCAATTTTGGTTCTAACTTATACTTGTTTTTTGTTATCTCATTCTGTGTGTTATATTTTTTAAGTTTGAACCAAATAAATGTTTTTCTTTCTTTCTTTCTTTCTTTCTTTCTTTCTTTCTTTCTTTCTTTCTTTCTTTCTTTCTTTCTTTCTTTCTTTCTTTCTTTCTTATCATACTACGATCTGTTGACAATTGCAGATGCAATGAAGCGCTTGATGACTATTTTCACTGCTCATGAGTTATGATGCCTAAAGTTTAGTCTGTTTTTGTTTTATGAAGTGTAGATACAAGTTATATTCATACTCAATGTCACTTTAAAGACCTTTTTTAAGAAGTCAATCATTATGCATGCATAGAGGTATAAAAACTGTTGACAAACCAATGTCAAAATAATTAAACAATAAAAAAATATGCACCTTACATGTATGTGTTACTTTTATGCAGTTAACGAAGGTCAGTGTTCCAATAACTGATTATTTAAATTTTCGATTTACGTAAACCAACCGGTTAGTTTTTAACTTATTCCGCCGCGAGCACACAATCACGATGGCCGTCTTACTAATAACAGCGTTCGTTACCTTAGCCATTATATTATTCGCGATCCACCAAAAATACACAAATGGATACTGCAAGTCGAAGAAACGCCTCGACGGAAAAACGTGTATTGTGACAGGTGGCACCAGGGGCATGGGCCTGGAAATAGCGAGGGAGTTCGCGAGGAGAGGAGCCCGGGTCATCATAGCGTGCCCGTTCGAAGAAGAAGGAATCAACGCTCAGAAACTAATCACGAACGAAACTGGAAACCATGATGTGGTTTTCAAACATTTGAATCTGGCATGCCTGAAGTCTACAAGGAACTTTGCTAGTGATATTTTAAAGACAGAAGACAGACTGGACTTGTTGGTGAACAACGCGGGCGCGGGATCCAAGGACGCACTCACTCGAGATGGGTTGAACTTCGTGATGCAGATCAACTACTACGGACACTTCTTGCTGACGCTCCTCCTGTTCCCGCTTTTGCAAAAGACCGGCACATCAAGGGACAAAGCGAGAATTTTGAATACCACCTCGCTGTTACACTTCATTGGGAAGTATGAGCCGAAAAATATGAACAGAGTTGGCTACTGGTACAAGGTCCAGTACTACGCTAACAGTAAGCTGTGTTTTGTGTTGTTTTCGAAGGAGTTGGCGAGGAGAATCGGGGGCTATAATGTTGTGGTAAACGCTATAGATCCTGGTGTTGTTGGTACCAAGATTTTCATGATGAATTTCGGGACATTTATTGGATTATTTATAGAACAATTTTTGTCGTTGGCAACCAAAACTCCTTGGCAAGGCTGTCAAACGGCACTGCACGTGGCGCTGGATGACAAATTGGGTGACAGCAGCGGTGGATACTTTAGAAACTGTGAACTGTGCGCACCCAAAGCGGTGTGCTATGACGAGGACACTGCCAAGAAGTTGTGGGAAGAATCCGTGCAATTAGTGAAGTTGGAACCAAGTGAAATTGAACAGTTGCATAGAAAGCTGTGATAATTTATAAGTTATTTTGTCAAGTGGTTTAGAAAAGTTAGAGTGAGTTTGTCAAAACTGTCTATTTGTCTGTTAAAATCAATTTAGCTATGCTGCAATTTAGCTTCAAATAAATAAATAATATGTAAAAATAAATAAATATACTGGATAGTCGACAATAACGCCTCTAACAGTGACATTTTATTTAATAATTGTAAAACGAGTAGTACGACTTTGAATTTTTTAAATTAAATGATTTTTTTGGGGTTCCATACCTCAAAAGGAAAAAAACGGAACCCTTATATGATCACTTAGTTGTCCTTCCGTATGTCAAAATCCCTTTTCTCAGGAATGCTGCAGGTATCAATCTAAAATGTATACCAAATACTCAGGTCTACTGCCCCTTAGGGCTGTGAAAAAATCAATCTTCTAAGTCAACGCAATCAAAAGATGCAGCCGTTTATGCCGCAAACTGCAAAATTCATGAACGCGTAGAGGTATTAAATTGAAATTCATATCAAATACTCAGGTCTATAATACCTTTTAGCTGTAACAAAATCATATACCTACAGGTTTATACGGAACCCGCGTGCGCTCTCGGTCGGTTTTTTTACCCGACTGCGCCAGAAGGAGTGTTATGTTTTTCGAGTGTATGTAGGTATGTATATTTCTTTGGCACGGCCTGCAGCCTAAAGCGTAGATTCGTCTTAATCGTGAGAGTGACACTGGCTATATTAAAATTGGAAAAAAATCAAAATGGTGGATTTTAGACGCCATAATGTCTTAAAATAAAAAATAAAAATTTCTCAAAACGTATCAAAATAAAGGGCTTTTTAAGTAGCTTACAAAAATGTATGGTATTTAACTAAAAAGATTAAAATAAAATAATTATTGAAAAAACAAAAAACCCAACTGAGTCAAAATTAACTAAAAAGATAAAAACAAGACAACTTGACACTAAGTAAGTTGTCTTGTTTTTACGCAGTTGGATTTTTTGTTTTTTAATTTACATAAATGTACGTAAAGTTACTGACGCAAATAATCCCAACTAATATTATAAATGCGAAAGTAAGTCTGTCTGTCTGTCTGTCTGTCTGTCTGTCTGTCTGTCTGTCTGTCTGTTACGCTTTCCCGCTTAAACCTCGCAACCGATTTTGATGAAATTTGGCATAGAGATAGTTTGAGTCCCGGGAAAGAACATAGGATAGTTTTTATCCCGGTTTTTGAAACAGGGACGCGCGCGATAAAGTTTTTCTGTGACAGACAAAATTCCACGCGGGCGAAGCCGCGGGCGGAAAGCTAGTATAATATAATTATGACATATTAATAGTTGATGGTAAACAGTTTTTCGTCTCGAGTTCAAATTGTCATGTCGGGTCGTATTAATTTGTCACGTATTTGTATGTATCTAAATAAATTATTTACACGAATTAGCAATTCATCATTGTTCATTAACAACATCCTTTTAAAATATATGTACCTGCTTGATTATGCATTTTTATACCACAAGTCACTTATTTACAAAACCAATAATAAAGATTATATCATCCAAGTGTCAATCAAGTTAATTAATCTCGATGAAAAGTTTCCGTGGTATTTTGTAAGGCTGGGTTGCACCATCTTACTTTAACTTTAACAAACGCCAATAATCTGTCAAACTCCATACAAAACACACCGGTTATCGTTAAAGTTACTGGTAATGTTAGATGGTACAACGCAGCCTAACTTTTATCCGATGTGATTTTCCAAGCATGGGTTAGCTGTACATTTTTTGTGTGATAATCTATACTTATAATAAATCTGTAGAGAGGTCAATTCTGTACATGAAATATATTTTCAAAATAACTATCAGGGGGTGATTAGTGATCGATACTGATGCCAAAAATGCAATCAGTAAAATTTTTGTCTGTCTGTCTGTCTGTCTGTATGTTCCTTATAGAAACAAAAACTACTCGACGGATTTTAACGAAACTTGGTACAATTATTCTTCATACTCCTGGGCAGGTTATAGGATACTTAGGAATTCCCACGGGAACGGGAATCAGCGGGAAAATCCTTTTGTATGAAAAATCTAAACCGCTTAAGTTAGACGCTTGAAATGGCAATGCCAGATTTTGTATGGAAGGTGGCGTCTTTTTTTTTAGTAAACTTAAAGCTTAGTTACAACAGGATATTGCAAAATTCCCACGGGAACGGGAGTTAGCGGGAAAAAACATTTGTATGAAAAATCTAAACCGCTTAAGTTAGACGCTTGAATTTTGGCATGCAGGTACCTTAGTAAACTTAAAGCTTAGTTACAACAGGATATTGCAAAATTCCCACGGGAACGGGAGTTAGCGGGAAAAAACATATGTATGAAAAATCTAAACCGCGTAAGATAGACGCTTGAAATTTGGCATGCAGGTACCTTAGTAAACTTAAAGCTTAGTTACAACAGGATATTGCAAAATTCCCACGGGAACGGGAGTTAGCGGGAAAAAACATTTGTATGAAAAAATCTGAACCGCGTAAGATAGATGAAGGGGGGGTAAAACGAGATCCACGCGTACGAAGTCGCGGGCGGCCGCTAGTATTTAATAAATGCCGATGAAAATTCATGGCCCTTGGTTACCTCAAGCAGATGCCTCAGGGACGTCCCTACATCGCATCGTCAACATTCCATCTTCCCTCACAAAGCGCTTCGTTACTCTTTTCTGTCGCGATAAAGTTATTTGTTTATATTTAAACTTTTACCTTAGTTAACCTCTGTTTTTAACAGGCTTCAGAAAAGGACGAGGTTCTTCTCGTCTGTTTTTTTTGTACATCTTCTTAGTGCATTTTTAATGCATGCGGTTTTATTGTACAGTATTGACATTAATTACGTATACTTGCCAAGAAAAAAATGACGTAATCCATTGACCATCACAAAAGCATTTATGTCTGAGACGATAAAACATCATTTGCGTCATTCAGCTACCAGGACATAAGAACTTAATTGTAATCCTCACAAACAACGTAGATTGCATCCGCAGATTCGTGTTGAGTAGCGCCGGGACCGCGACTCATTTCATTTGAATAGGTTCGAGCTTTGTCCGCGTATGACTAGCTGCCCTTTGTCGAGCTCCTTTCAGTTTCTGCGTACCTGGTCACAATGGACCCCGTACGTGACGTGTAGCCATTTCTTTTGTTGGTTAAATCGGTACTATTTTACTTAAGTTCATTCTGAATTTGTTATTCTATTTAGATTACGTATAAAAGTATTCAAACTAAGCAATGTAAGTACTGAAACGACACCCTATATTCGTTTATTTGATGCTATAATTTTGGATTTATTATTTAGCAGTAAATTGATTGCCCTTTTGTTTTGTTAGCTGTAAAAATATTTACGTACAATTCGTTTATTACAATAACCTGAGCTCTATTTACAATATACTGTTTCTGTTTACTGAGTACAAGCCTAATAAAATAAAATATTCACTCGCATTCAACATGATCTTTATTTATTACCTGGCATCCCGTATCACTCCGGCTCGGAACCAGGCTCCCAGGAGGCAGCAGGAAATATATTTACCCGCGGTCGAGTTTGCTTAGGACCAGGCCAAATTACGCGAAAGTTGGCCCGAACAAAAACAAGAATTTGATTAGCATGCAAACCAATGCGAGTCCTGACTGCAAATGGAACGTTATTGGTACGGCAAATACGGCTGCCGCTGTTTTTCTCAAAGTAAGAAATGAAGTTGGGACCTGAATCGGTTGGAATGTAATTCTGCGAAAGAAAAATAAAGTGTGTGGGTTGAAAAATTTCAAAGTAGGCCATAACAACGTTATTATTATAAGACCTATATATGTATAATGACCTTTCAATACAAACGGATGAAAGTCGTAGATTTTTGAGAATATGTAGTAGGTATTAATAATGAGGTGACATTTATCCACATTATACTAAAGGCCTTGACTTACGACTGAAATAACATACTATATTCCAAGTCTAACATTTGCTTACTAAAGCCAGACTAATAATCCTATTAATTACTGTAAACTTGTGTAATATGTACGTCCCAACCGCAAGCTAGATCAACAGCCGAGACGCTATACTAACCGCAAACCTCTGTAAATGCTATGAACTCCTGGTAAGGGCTCTCCACGGAGACATGCCGTTTTTTGCTGGATCCCGTTTAGTAGAAATACGTGTTTTAATACTAACAATCAGGGATGTTATGGATATCCGTAACCGTAACCGAAACTTTCGGATATCCGAAATAAAAAATATCTGAAACCGTAACCGATTCAAAAGATTCGGATGTAGGCAGTTTAATTTTTTTTTTTAATAGCATTATATGTAAAGGCATGACAGCCTGATTTGCCTTTTTATAATGCCATATCAATTTTTATTTTTTTTATTGCTTTTTTATTCGATGTAAAGTGTGCACTGTGCTCCCATGAATGAACTGTGTTGGACAACTATTGCAAATTGCATTCTAAAGCACAGATATCCGTCCGTAACCGTAACCGAAACTTTCGGATATCTGAAATTAAAAAAAGTCCGTAACCGAACCGGTATAATATTATTCCTATACATATATATCCTTAACCGTATCCATAACCGAAACTACATATCCATAACATCCCTACTAACAATCACACGAACATCCCGTTTTTAGCGTCCCGCAAAATACCGACCCATTCGAATTTGGGATTCGAATAGCATAGTCCAGTTTTGCGGGCTCTTGTACACGACGCCGCCACCGCGCCGTCGCCGCGCCTTTGCACTGTTTATACGCGCCGCGTGAAGCCCGCTGCCGCGCCGCTGGCGAAATTATGCTTTGATGGCGCGGTGGCGGCGCGGGGCGGGCTTTACTCGTATGAATAGTGTAGGGGCGCGGCGACGGCGCGGCGGCGGCGCGGTGGCGGCGTCGTGTGCAGGAGCGCTTAGTGGATGCCGCAAAACTGGATTGCCGTCGGGAAAGGGCCCAAGTCTGGTCGAAATACGGATTGCGAATACGTAATTTTCTCGTTCCAATCGATTCCAATAATCGAGTCCAAACGGAATCGAATTCTGTAAACTTATAAGACCTATTGTGAACCTAAATGGCAATAGCTTCTGAATAAATTACAAGATAATGTTATTAGTTTGAATTTACGGTTATGTAGAGTGTCTCGGATCTTGAATAAGATAGGTTTAAAGAGACGGAGGTATATCTCGGTGGAATAACGCGGGTAGATATCGACTTTGCCCGGGTAATGGGCGATTGGAGTGAGCTTTAAGCATTACGCCTTTGGATTGAGGTTTTTTGAATATGTGTGGTTATTCTTTTGATCAATCCGTTCATTCAAGGTTTATATTGAAGAACAGTTTCTGTTGAATTTTTAACTCGTGACTTTTAAATGAGAAGTAAAAGAACCTACTCGTATGAAGGATAAAAATTATCGAGTGTTGATTAATCAGACCTTATTTAATTGACTCTATAGGCATGACGCAATCTTTTCCGAATATGAGTTGAAAAGATAAATTGCGTAATCTGTGAATAAGAAAACACCTACCGTAACTGTAGGTACATTGAGTTCCATTTCACATGTGACTGACTTGAAAGCATCAACAATGACACCATTTTTAAGGGCTCGTAATTTTTGGCGCAAACCTGCACATGCCATTTTTATCCGACTGCGCCAGAAGGAGGGTTATGTTATTTTCTTTTTCTTATTACAATAATACGTTGCTCGAGTTTATCACGCCCTGTGTGGACCCGTCACTTGCCATTTTCCGTCTGACTGGCTCATCTACTATCAGCAGACACCTCACTCCACGGCGTCGGCTGAACGGATTTGATTTATGAAGGCACGGGATTGGAAAACAATTACCGACAGGGGGCGCTATCGCAGTTTTTACGGCACGAACGAGCATTATACTCTGTGGGGAACTTCCCTTGTTAATTGCAGCCCCAAAATATATGAAGGTTACAACAGACACAGTGTTTAACTAAGCTTTTAAATCTGTCCAAGTTTTCTGCATGTTGAACCTTTATTCCAAAATGATAGCGAAATGAGAAAGAAACTTCAGCTAAAATAAGTTACGTATACGTCATGCGAAACTTCTCTTTTATCGCCACTTAGTTACTTAAGCACTTTCTAATGTTACATCTAACGCTCGCGAAGTTCAGTACATAGCGCTCGTGTCTGACGCCCTTTATTAAAGTATTCATACCGGGTGTTTTCATTCGCGATCCCAGCGCCCGCATACGAAGTAATTTTGACAGACGACTGCTCGCGCCTTCTACCGCCCTAGTAACCTCGGTACGTGAGACTCGCTTCTTGCGTTCTCGGCAACATCTGTTCCCAGTTCCGACGCAATTTCAGCTTGCTATGGGAAAACTTGAAAATTCAATATAGGCCTACCCCTCCATTCCTTAATTTAATGAGGTATGAAGTTGTTTGCCAAAGATTGCGCAGTCGAAGATTCCGTCTTGAGGCCCCCACTCCTATGCCTGCCTTTAAAATTGTGATTAACGCTGACGCTCCGCGGACCTCATTTGTCACTCTGCGGCCTCTCGAACCCCGACAACCCATATAAATCATCCTCTGACACTATTTATGGAGATAACTTACATTTCCCGGCGTTCATTTCGAAGATGAACGGTAATTTTCTTTTATTTTTTATCGGCCTAATTCTGACGATATTGCTCGGATAAGGGATAGCGAAATGAGCGATCCGCGCTGGCATTCGAGTGTAATATTCGATTCAGCAACTATTAGACGAGGTGGGACGGGCGCCGCGAAAAATTCGTTCAAGTAAATCATCGTTCGGTGTAACGAAATGAAGGAAGGTGGAGACCGTTTTTGCCGACTCGCCGTTTCCCTCTTTGTGAACGAACCAACTTTGAGCTGAGTTTGTTTCAATTAGGACGCGTGAATCGGCGCTTAGTTCTTACTTTCCGCTTCTTGAGAAGTGCAACGTGGCGGCTTTTCCTTTCTTTTGTGCAGCTCGAGTGTAGCTTGTTTGTGGAAACTGGAAAAATCCGTGGCCGTAAATGGGGTAGGAAAATCGTAAAAGGATTCCTCACGTAGGGTACTAGGATAGCAGAAATCCGGCGGATGTAATCCGTGCGTGAAGGCGTGCGGTTATTATTTATCGGCCGAGCTCCACCTGTGCAGCGCTTCGCGCAGCTCCTCTACGCGTGCGACCCCAATAAAATCACCATTTTTATAACCTGTTCACGGGCCATAACCTTTGCCACCTTTTATTTAACGCTCGCTGTTCGAATAATCATTGAACATAAAATATTTTAAGTAGTTATTTTTAGTTCTAAGCATGGTAACACTATAAGAAATAGAAAATGTATTTTTTATGCTGGCAACGCTCTCTTCTGCCATTTTTCTCTGTGCCTATGCACATTCTTGTAAAACCAATTTTACAAAATAAACTCTATAAGTTTAATTAAATTCCAGTCTGTTTCATTTATTGAACAGACTGAGTGGTCCTTCGAGCAATTGAGCTATCGTCAAAAGTGTTACACATCGAAAAAGTGTCAGACAGGCTGAGTGCTGTGGTGCACGTTTTCAGCCGTGTGAGCGTCGGTGCGTGGGCCATTTTCGTGAGCCCCCCTTGGAACATCCGAATCAATAAGTCGGAAAGAGTGGTGCAGATTTGGGTTTACAATGCCGGACGACGATTTGAGACGCTTGCGGAACAAACGAGGTAACCTCAAAGGAACAATCACACGTATCGAGAACTTCGTCAATGATCCAATTCTATTGGCTGCGGCGGGTGAGGACATGCTTCAAGCACGTAAAAACAAGCTAGTGACTACACTCAAAGACTACGAGGAGGTAAACTTGGATATTTTATCGCTCGACCCAGCAGACTCTGAAAATGTTGCCGCCGTGGAGAACCAGTATTACAATGTGCTTTCAAAGTTGAGCCAGTGCTTAAAGAACTTGAAGATGGATGAAGTCTCTTCAGGTACAAATGTTTCCACCTCCAAGTTGCCCAACATCGACATCCCTTCCTTCGATGGGAAGGACTTCACCAAGTTTAAACCCTTTATGGACCTGTTTGATGCTGTAATTAATAATAATAAGTCTTTGTCCAATGTACAAAAACTATTCTATTTACGAAAATATTTAACTGATGATGCTTTGGCAGTTATTGTTAATTTACCTATAGTAAATGAATCCTATTCCGAGGCTATTGTGTTACTCAGGAAGCGGTTTGATAATAAGGCACGACTAATATCTAATCACATTAACATTTTATTAGATCTGCCATCAATGCAGAGAGGCACTGCGGCTTCCATAAGGTCGCTAATTTCTGATGTTCAACAGCAGTTATACGCTCTCAAAAATTTGGGTCAATCTATAGACAGCTGGGATATGCTATTGATATCCATTATATCGAAAAAACTTGATTCTTACACCAATAGGGCTTACCACCTCGATAGAGTGGACATTGATAAGATTCCTACATTCAAAGAATTTTTAAATTTCTTAGAAAGAAGGGCTATAGCCTTAGAAGATAGTACTCCAACTAAAAGTAATTACCATGATAGTGCCCAAAAACATTATTCAAAACCATGTACAAACTTTAAGGCAAGCAATTTTGTTTCTAACGGTAATGAAAAAGGTTTATGTGCGTTTTGTGAAAAACAAAATCATGCTATATTTATGTGTCCTAATTTTAAGTTGGCACCTGTGGAAGGCCGCATAAAGTTCATACAAGATACAAACCGATGTAAGATCTGTTTAAATTCTCACACTAATAAATGCAAATTTAATTTCAAATGCAAAACATGTAAACAAGGTCATAACTCACTTTTGCATGAAGACAAAAATTCAAAAAAGGAAGTAATTATGTGTTCTAATCAGTGTAGCCGTGCTGAGGTCCTTCTTCCTACAGTACAAGTAAAGGTAATTGACAGGTATGGCCGTGAAGTCTATGTAAGAGCCCTTTTAGACAGTGGTAGCCAAGGTTCCTTTATAAAGCAAAGTTTGGTTGACAAGTTAAAACTGAATGTTCATACAGACAAGCAAACCACAATAATTGGGATAGGCAATAAACAATCTCATTTAAACAAGTCTGTTGACATTTCAATTTATTCATGTACTCATGATCTAAAATTCAATGTAAATTGTCATGTTGTAGAAAATATTACATCACAGCTGCCACAAAAATACATTAATATTTCTGGTTTAAATATCCCACAAAATATTAAACTTTCTGATGTGAACTTTAACATTCCTTCAGAGATATCACTTTTGCTTGGTGCAGATTTGTATTTCAAAAGTCTATTAGATGGGTGCATTAGATTGAATAGTGGTCCAATCCTACAAAACACACTTTTTGGTTACATTGTAGCTGGAACAATGAGTTGTAATGAAACTGGTGATAACAGTAATAATAACATAGTTTCTTCAAATTTTGTGATGTGTGAGAACGAAAATAAGTTAGATAAAATTATGAATCAGTTTTGGTTAGCTGAGAAAATGCCTGAAGAGCAACCCAAGGTTATTCCTGAATTTACTAAGGCTGAACAATCATTTGTGAACTCTGTGTCTTTAAAAAATAATAGCTTTTCTGTTGACATACCATTGGTTAAACCCATTGAAGAATTAGACATAGGTGATAGTTTCTCAGCAGCTCTTCAGCGGTTTCTCGCATTAGAAAATAAATTTAAACATGATCATGAGTACTACAAAAAATATAAAAATTTTATAAGTGAATATTTACAATTGGGACACGCCAAAATAATAGACATAAACAGCTATGATGTTTACACTTCACCTGTCTACTTTCTGTCACACCATGCTGTGCTCAATGAAGACAGCCTAACGACCAAACTTCGTGTTGTTTTTAATGGTAGCATGAAATCCAAATTGGGTATTTCTTTAAATGACGTCCTTTTAAATGGACCTGTCATACAAAATGATTTGTTCAACATTCTTCTTTTATTTAGAACTTATTTTTATGTTCTAATTAGTGACATTAAAATGATGTTCAGACAAATCTTCATCAATGAAAAGCACAGGCAGCTCCAAAATATTTTATGGAGAGACAATTCATCAATGCCTATACTTTGCTTACAACTCCAAACTGTGACCTATGGGTTAAAATGCTCAACTTTTTTAAGTGCACGTTGCCTCTTGGAATTAGCAACTAAGTTTCAAGACGAGTATCCCTTAGCTGCAGAAGCAATTAAATCAAATACATATGTGGACGATGTGCTCTGTGGAGCAGACAATATAGATTTGTTAAATGAGCTCAAAAGTCAGTTAATTGAATTATTCAAAAAAGGAGGATTCACTTTGCACAAATGGTGCTCCAATTCTGATGAGGTACTAAGTGATATACCGTCAACTCAGAAATATTTTGATCAAATAAACTTAAATAAAGATAATGTCATCAAAACATTAGGCTTAAAATATGATATTGCTTCAGATAAATTTACTTTCACATGCCCACCCTTTGATGAGGCGAACTTATACACAAAAAGAAATATTTTAAGCTTCATTGGACAAATGTTCGATCCACTAGGGCTTATTGCTCCCATTATAATGAGTTTTAAAATATATATGCAAATGCTATATTCATTAAAAATAGGTTGGGACTCCACCTTAACATCTAATCAAATATTTGAGTTTAAAAATCTTTTAGAAAAACTAAAACTTATGAAATTTATTGAAGTTCCTCGATATGTTACTATGACTCAAGTGTCTTCAGTTGAAGTTGTGGGATATGCAGATGCCTCTCTTAAAGGTTTTGGTTGCTGTTTGTACCTTAGAACAATTGGGAAGGATGGCACTGTGAAAATGCAACTACTATGTGCAAAATCCAGGGTCTCGCCCTTAAGAAAATCCCACACAATCCCACAACTTGAACTGAATAGTGCTTTACTTCTCGCACAATTGGCGAGCACTGTAAGAAAAACTTTAATAGGTCTATATCCTAATCTTAAAGTATTCTTATATGCTGATTCTCAGATAGTTTTGTACTGGATATACGGTAACTCTCACAAAGGAAATTCCTATGTTTCTAATAGGGTAAAACAAATTCAAAAACTTACCACTGATTGCATGTGGTCGTATGTTAAAACTTCAGAAAACCCCGCTGATCTATTATCGCGTGGTGTTAACCCTGATAAATTGCAAAATTGCTCTCTTTGGTGGCATGGCCCACAAAACTTATCAAGCCTACCTCTGTATCATCATGAAGCTTTTCAAGCTACTAATCCAACTTTTCAAACAGAGCCAAAGGAGAACAGTCTAAACTCGGTCCCAAGTTGTAATAATTTTTGTACAATAAATGAGGATAATAATATATATTTTAGATACTCTGACTTCAATAAGTTACAGACACAAATTGCATATATTATTCGCTTCCAACATAATTGCAGAAACCGCAGTGATAAAAAGATTGGACCCCTGTCTCCTCAAGAATACTCTGAAGCTCTGAAAGTAATTATTCGATACATTCAGTCAACCTCTTTCTCAGCAGAAATATCTTTACTTATGAATAATAAACAATGCAAGTCGTTATGTAGTTTACATCCATTTATCGATAATGAAGGCATTCTTAGGGTAGGAGGAAGGTTATGCAATGCACCAAACATACCTTATGAAAAGATGCACCCCATCATCTTACCAAAGTCATCCAATTTGGTTAAATTGCTAATTTTACAGGAGCACAAGCGGCTTTTACATGCTGGTGCAAAGCTAGTATTGTCATCCTTGTCACAGAAATACTGGATAATTAGTGGTTTAAGGGAAGTGAAAAAAGTCTTACACTCTTGCATCAAGTGTTTCCGTATTAAAGCTGAAGGAGCTAAACAGCTGATGGGGTCTCTACCTTCAGATAGAGTGACTGCTAACAGGCCTTTCCAAGTAGTGGGTGTAGATTTCTGTGGTCCATTTAATCTAAAAGTTGCGAGAATTAGGAAACCTATTGTGACTAAAGCATACATAGCTGTTTATGTCTGTTTCTCTACAAAGGCTGTCCATGTAGAATTAGTGAGTAGTCTCACTACGGATGCATTTTTAGCATGTCTAAAACGGTTCATATCCAGACGCGGCCTGCCTAATTACATTTACTGCGATAACGCTAAAACATTTAAAGGTGCAGACAATCACCTTAGAGAGTTGTATAACTTGCAAGCCTCTCCCAGTCACAGAGACTCTGTTTTTAAATTTTGTTTAACAAATTACATACAATTTAAATACATTCCAAGTTATTCTCCAGAGTTTGGTGGCCTGTGGGAGGCGGGAGTGAAAAGTTTAAAGTATCATTTTAAAAGAATTGTAGGTGATATACCACTTACATATGAAGAACTTTATACTGTCATTACACAGATAGAGGATTCACTTTGCACAAATGGTGCTCCAATTCTGATGAGGTACTAAGTGATATACCGTCAACTCAGAAATATTTTGATCAAATAAACTTAAATAAAGATAATGTCATCAAAACATTAGGCTTAAAATATGATATTGCTTCAGATAAATTTACTTTCACATGCCCACCCTTTGATGAGGCGAACTTATACACAAAAAGAAATATTTTAAGCTTCATTGGACAAATGTTCGATCCACTAGGGCTTATTGCTCCCATTATAATGAGTTTTAAAATATATATGCAAATGCTATATTCATTAAAAATAGGTTGGGACTCCACCTTAACATCTAATCAAATATTTGAGTTTAAAAATCTTTTAGAAAAACTAAAACTTATGAAATTTATTGAAGTTCCTCGATATGTTACTATGACTCAAGTGTCTTCAGTTGAAGTTGTGGGATATGCAGATGCCTCTCTTAAAGGTTTTGGTTGCTGTTTGTACCTTAGAACAATTGGGAAGGATGGCACTGTGAAAATGCAACTACTATGTGCAAAATCCAGGGTCTCGCCCTTAAGAAAATCCCACACAATCCCACAACTTGAACTGAATAGTGCTTTACTTCTCGCACAATTGGNTAAAACACTGTGCATAGTGACAGCGAGGATGGTTTCCTCCTTGATAAAAGGGTGGCTACTGTTGGACAGAGGCCTCCCTGAGGATTTCCACAAAGATCGTTCCTGAGCTGCTCGTATTACATGAATTTATTTATGAGCAGCACAGGAACATGAGGCCTGCCACACTGCGTCTTCCTATCCATGGGCGCCACTCGATAAATTTCCTCCCCAAACGGCCATCACTTCTGCGAGCTATGGACCCTATCCACTGCCGCGAAAGTTTGGCAATTATGCTGGCTATGTCTTATACTTTGAGTCTCCTGCGGACTTCCTCATCACCCTTTGGGTGACTTTGAGCCTTCTCATATATGGCCCATAGTGAAGGATTACGTCTCCGTTCCGTGCGTCATCGCCGCCAAGCCAACACACATTGGTCAAAGAATTTCAGTCAAAGGTCTTGAGAAACTACGGTATTTTGGATAAGAAGATGTCGCGAAGCCTCTTGGATGCTATCCCCCCCAAGTAAGATTCAACGATTGTAGTCACGGCACGGCTGAGACGTTGAAAGACCTAGAATCAATGCTCTATGGCCTCAGTAGAGGCTCTCAATAAATGGGATTCAAAATAAACATGAACAAGACGAAAAAAATATGTCAAATATCAATGTTACACGCACTCCTCTGAAGGCTGGAGACTCTACACTCAAAGTTGTTCTTGAAAAAAACAGTCTCGTTATGTAGGTCTATGATGAGATGAGGATCAAACATGAAAATACGTAAGATATAATGTTATCTACTTTAAATGTCTTATTATAAATATTAAAAATAAGCTTATTGATTAAATTTGATTTGTATTTTTAGTGTGATTTGTAATTATTTTGCAATAAAAGCGTCGAAGTATTTTATTTTCAATATATGAGGCAATGTATACCTTAACGCATATAGGGACATATGTGTCCCCGACTGAAAAACACTGAAATACATAGCACTTATATTTTCTGTACTACTTTTATGTTAAATTAGACTAAAATAAATAGACATAACTAAAGAAAAAATAATTTTATGGTTTGGAACAGTTATAAGCGTGAAAGGTCCGTATCAGCATTTGGGTCGAACGGGTGCTGGTCAAAACTATCCGGATTGAGCATATCTTTTATTTCCAAGTACATGTTCGACATCGATCCTGGTTCCCGATCATTGTACGGGCCCTGGGCCCTGGGCCTCGCTTCGATGGCCACGCAGACCACAGCTACGAGGATCTAGGGAGAAAAATAAATGTTATAGAAAAATCCTGTTTGAAGATAGAAACTGCTATGGGATTCTATTGTAGATGTCTTTGAGAAATGACCAATGAGTTTTGAAACTAAAGCGTAGACAATGTTAGACACTCAGTATTTTGCGGTCAACAAAGGACTTTGCAAAGTAGTTTTTCAATGTAATCTATCGTTTGTAACAAATTAAGAAGAAAATATCAACTCACCAATAATGCCAACACCTTCATGATTGCTGTCGCTTCACAAACACAAGACTGAATGATTCGAAACAGCACTAACACTACCTTTTATACTTGTAATAAGTCATTAGAAATAGATTATTTAATAAATCATAAGAAATAGATTACTAAATCATTAGACTATTTGTTAAGCTGCGTTTCCATTGGAGCCGTTTAACAATAGAGAGTGATGCGAAGGTGTGTAGCGAAACTTTGTAACGGTGCGCAGATGAGTCACTCAAGTGACTGTTGGGACTTATCCTCCTACCACACTTCCCCACCGCTGGCCTGCAACTCCTGTATAGCAAGGATCTACAACTTGGCATCTAATTAAACACAAACTGACAGTAGTCAGTTTGTGTGCCAAGTTGTATATCCTGCGAGGAACTGCTAGTAAGCAGTTCCTTGCTCATCTCAATCCATAGCACACATCCGTCGCCCACATCTCTCGCACACATTTTTTTAATGCATAACAAGGCAGGTATTTGACCACAAACCTGGTGTTAAGTGGGGTGCAGTCTAGGATGGTATATATCTGCCCTGTAAGTGCCCATTTACTCTCGCCTTGAAATGGCCCGGATAACAGTCTTCGGAAAAGACAGCAGCAGGCAGCGAATTCCAGTCCCTAGCTGTTCGCATTATAAAAGAGTCATCGAAACGCTTAGTGCGAGCTGGTGGAATGTCATCCTCGGACACATTCTTGGCACACATCCCTCTCTAGTTTCTATCTTGTTTTGTACGTAAAAAAATCTTGCTCCGCTAAGCCCTTTCCAACAGAGCCGTGCTGACCGAAGCGGGTTTCGTCACACATTAAAAAACGGTCCAAATTAACTGGAAAAATGTTAACTGAATGTTGCTTTTAAGTTCAAATAACACCAATATTGTTGGGGTACCATGATTGTGTCAGAAGAAAATCTTTAAAGTTCGCGTCGCGGAAGGTGCGGTTTATTTGATGTTGAGTGTATTTAATAAAATCAGAGTAAAAACAAACAGTTTATTTCACATCATTTATTTATTTTAAGATATCAGTACTTTGGTCCGATAACAGGTGCTGCTCAAGATTTTCCGGTTTGAGCATATCTTTTATGTCCAAGTACATTTCTGACATCGATCCTGGTTCCCGATCATTGTACGGGCCCTGGGCCCTGGGCCTCGCTTCGATGGCCACGCAGACCACAGCTACGACGATCTAGAGAGAAAAATAAATGTTATAGAAAAATCCTGTTTGAAGATAGAAACTATGGGATTCTATTGTAGATGTCTTTGAGAAATGACCAATGAGTTTTTAAACTAAAGCGTAGACAATGTTAGATACTCAGTATTTTGCGGTCAACAAAGGACTTTGCAAAGTAGTTTTTCAATGTAATCTATCGTTTGTAACAAATTAAGAAGAAAATATCAACTCACCAATAATACCAACACCTTCATGATTGCTGTCGATTCACAAACACAAGACTGAATGATTCGAAACAGCACTAACACTACCTTTTATACTTGTAATAAGTCATCAGAAATAGTTATTACTTAATAAATAAATTAATTAATGACTAGATTAGTTGATGAATAGATTAGTTAATAAATACATCATATATTTAAATACCATAAGTAGGTAATTAAACTATTTGTTAAGCTGCGTTTCCACTGGAGCCGTTTAATAATAGAGAGTGATGCGAAGGTGTGTAGCGAAACTTTGTAACGGTGCGCAGATGAGTCACTCAACTGACTGTTGGGACTTATCCTGTGACCACACTTTCCCATCGCTGCAACTCCTGTACAAGGATCTACAACTTGGCATCTAATGAAACCCAAACTGACTGCTAGCAGTTCCTCTCTCATCTCGATCCATAGCACACAATATCCGTCGCCCACATCTCTCGCACACATTTTTTTAATGCATAACAAGGCAGGTATTTGACCACAAACCTGGTGTTAAGTGGGATGCAGTCTAGGATGGTATATATCTGCCCTGTAAGTGCCCATTTACTCTCGCCTTGAAATGGCCCGGATAATAGTCTTCGGAAAAGACAGCAGCAGGCAGCGAATTCCAGTCCCTAGCTGTTCGCATTATAAAAGAGTCATCGAAACGCTTAGTGCGAGCTGGTGGAATGTCATCCTCGGACACATTCTTGGCACACATCCCTCTCTTGTTTCTATCTTGTTTTGTACGTAAAAAAAATCTTGCTCCGCTAAGCCCTTTCCAACACAGCCGTGCTGACCGAAGCGGGTTTCGTCACAAATTAAATAAAAACGGCCCCATTCGTATTCGGTCCCATTCGCATTATTTGGTCTCAATCGCAAATTCATCGCCACACTAAACCACGACATCAAAAGAATCAATACCTCAAACAGAAGGTTAAAATAATACAATGACAAGCAAAATGGGCGCGTGAAATGGCGTGACCGACGCCAATTCGGCCATGATTACGAAAATAATAATAAATTGTGTTCTGACACTGGAAAAATGTTAACTGAAATGTTACTTTTAACTGAACTTTTGGTGAATTTACCACGCGTGTTATGATTTACAACCAATAAATTAAATAATAACTATGGTTGCGGAAAGATGCAAGATGCACGAAATCAGCTCCCTATTTTTTATTAGGTACTTTTTACCACAAAATTGATTTATTTCTATTACAAACATAGAGTTTAATATTTTGAAAGTTCTCTATACTTGCAACAAAGCACCGGAACGTTTTAATCAAAAAAATAAAACCCATGTTAAATGTTTATGGCAATGCAGCCATAAAAATAATTTCACTTAACGCTCAGCCACAGACAGAACAATCATTATTTAAATGATGGCGACACGAAAACGCGTCCGCAATTTTAATCTGCCATTTTGTTTTTACCGAAAACAATACTCACGTCCCTGACAACGCGTTAAGCTAGGCCCCACGAGTGATACACATGATAATGGTGGGGGAGGGGGGGCAGTGGGGGCAGAAGGGGAGGAAATTAGGCAAAAACTCGGCAACACCGGCGAATTAAATCAGATTGGAGAGATGGCGTTGACGTAGGAGATTGATAGTCTGTCCCGATGAACGTGTGTGTATGATGACGCTTAATGACGCGGAAGAGTGCTGACAAATATGGCGCGAAGTAAACAAACGTAAAATATAATGCAGGCAATGACGAGCTTTGACAAATATACGGTGGAACGAACGTGCGAAAGCAAACGTACTACTAACGAAATAACTTTAAGCGTGTTAAACGTACACGATTATTGTGATACTCGCACACTCACAGTTTAGCTCATTTGTTTTTAAAATAAAAATAAAATAGTTCAATAACATACAGCTTATTTGTTCGCAGTATTTTCGCTGTATTCAACTGTTAACAAGATAAAAAGAATTCCAAACTGCTACACGTTGGGCGCCAGTAACAATTTTTATTTCATTTCATTTTTACCGTTTTTTTTTAATGCTTTGAATCTCTTGGTCGCTTAAAAACAATCAGTCTGCATTGCAAATCAATTAACTAGTGTCACTTACGATGTAGCTTTACCTAGATATCTTTAAACTCTACATGTCCAAAATGTAACGCATAACCTAAGAACTCATGTAAAAAATGTAGCTAACCGTAATGCGGCGAAATAAAGCCGAATAATAACAGCAAATATCAAAGTTCCGAAAGGTGTAATTACAGTTTATAACTAAGGTCAGGTAGGAACTCCACCAACGGAACCCTCAAGGAAAGTTTGCGGAGTTAATATGGCGTCTTGAGGTTAAGCAAAAAGACGCAAGCAATTTTGAACCTTGTAGTTCGCGAAGTCAATGATGTGGTAGTGCTGAAAGTTTTGCGGGAATGGGCTTTGGAAGAAGCCTTCTAAATTCTAATAAAAGTGTCACTCGGGCAAATGAACATGATTATGGCTGGGGACGAGACGAAGTGTGACCGGAGGTCTTGAATAAGTCACTTTAAAATTTTCAAAGAATATAAGACCAGAGTAAATACAAATGAGTAGGTTATCTTCATAGAAACGCCCCGGGCGCGGTTTGTATGTGAGCGCGCTAATACGTATGCGGCGCGCACGCACACACTGACAAAATTCGGCGCAACACCCCGCTAATCCACGCTAACACGCTATTGGCGCGCTCACATACAAACCGCGCCCGGAGCGTATTATACTTACTTAATTGTCCAGCAGTACAGGATTACAATACCTTACATACATAAAGTCAAACAACTAAACGTGCGCAACTTACTCAAAAGAACTCCTTATTCTAAATCTAGTCAAAAAGTCTAGCTAGGAAATATCTGACGCAAAGCTATGTAACCAAACCGGAACAAGTCCGTAAACCCAAATTACATCAGGTTGCACTTCAGTCAAAAATTATTCTGCAGTGAGTGTCTAAATCTAGTCAGGAAATCTAGGAAATATCTGACGAATACTATGTAACCAAACCAAAGTTCCTAAACCAGAACTACTTTTTCGGCGCACAGCTCTCTGCTAACAGCTTTTTCAGCTAAAAATATTTGAATTCTGCAGTGTGTCGATACTGTTTTGAATAAGCATTGAATACATCAAGTGGGTCGAAATAGTTTGATTATACGAAGCCATTACACAGATTCGTGATAACCCAATGACTGACTGAAGGGGAAAGTGCGCCATAAAACGAAGGTGTTATTTTTACAGCGCTAGTGGGGAATGAGCCGTTTTATGAGGATAAGGGCTTGAGGTTCAAACTTTGATGGGAGATGGGAGGTATGGATGGTATGAAATTGTTTGATCTGAAATCGTTAGGGGTCTTTCCCACGGTCATCCAGTTATGGGGATCCAGTATTGCGCAAAACTGGATATGCGTGTTTGAAGTTCAAATTACGGATTCGAACGGATCGGTTTTAACGGCACTGCTAGGAGATGTTCGTGTGAACGTTAATATTAAAACACGTATAGTCTTACTACTAAACGGGATTCTGCAAAAAGCAGTTCCTGCAAAAAACGGGATGTCTCCTTGGGAACAAGCCTCTATTTGTAAGAAACTTTGGTGCAATTTGAATATTTGATGCGTTTGGACTTTGGATGTATCCATTAAAATAAATTAGAGTCAGTCCAAAATTAATGAATGAATGATTAAGAATGAGATCAAAATCCTGAAAAACGATTGTTACTTTTCAGTCGTATCGTTATTAAAGAACTAACCCTTGTTATTTGGCTATATTTGCCTTCAAAATAATAATATCAATAGCATGATTCATTTGGCGAGAATGTACTTTAATTTTAAAACGATATTTTATACAGACTGTAACATAAAAGATTGGAAAGCTTCTCAATTTTGTTCAAGCGGTTAAAATAAATTGATGGAGGGTTTGGCATCAAAAGCTGGCACCTGAAAGACCTCTATTCATCTAGGTTGTTAGTTTTCCAATTATAGCTCCAATGCTCGTAGACAGTTTTATAAAGCCTTAGGTACTATGAAACGCCTTGGTAAATAATACCTACCTAACTAAAAATATGTCTAAATACAAGAAACTTTAGAACAGTTTGTTTATTTTCTCTTAGGTGTAATACATACTTATTCATCGCGTTAAGAATGTCACACGCACTCGCACTCAGACTTTGTTTTTGACGGTACCTGAAACAAAATACAAAAATAGTGAATACACAATATACAGGGTGTTTGGCGCATCGTGTGCCAAAATTATTTGGGGAATAGAATGGGTCATTTCCTATATTTTCAGCCCCCATAACACGTTCCATGCCAGACGGCTACTTTTATATGAATTTTTTTAGTAATTTCACCAAAATACCCAAATCGCATCATTTAATTTCGATTTAAAAAAAAACTACTAGGCGTAGCCTCAAAGTAAATATTTTGTTTTGACGTGCATTGATGTAGGGTTGCATCAAATCTAAATTTACTGGCAAATATCATCTAGTTTTTTTTAATTCAGCTTTGAAGTTTTCCGAAAAGTTAAAAATGGACTGAACAATTAAGTTTACATGGCTATAATAAAAAAATTTAAAGAGATAGCGATCTTCGGATTTTATTAAAACTTCTCTAGTCTATCCCCATTCAAACGGTATACTAATCTTGTTTAAATAATAACAACAACTTCACAAATTCCTTAAATTAGTGCATTAACTCTACTCGGACTGATATTCAAATTTTGAATTTTGAACCTTTTTTTTACTTTACAATAAGTTCAAAGCAGGTAAAAACTTCACAAAATATTTACTTTGAGGTTACGCCTAGCAGTTTTTTTAAAAATTGAAATTGAATGATGCGATTTGGGTATTTTGGTGAAATTACTAAAAATTAATATAAAAGTAGCCGCCTGGCATGGAACGTGTTATGGGGGCTGAAAATATAGGAAATGACCCATTCTATCCGCTAAATCATTTTGGCACACGATGCGCCAAACACCCTGTATATTTCAATAGAATTTTGACGCAGCACGCTTCAACGGTAAACAATAGGGTATTTGACAGGTTTTAGAAAAATGTCTCAAATTGTTCTACAAGAAAAACAGCATTTTTTTAAGTTACTTTTTACATACAACTAATCTAAAATGGTGTTTCACTAATCAATGTGTTAAACTAATATAAATAACTCTGTTATGTGCAGACGGGTTTGAAGCAGACCGTCCCATCCGTATTTCGTCACGAATTCAAAAATGGTCCGATTCGCATTGGGATTCGCTTGACAAGCCTTCGTCTGTATTTGAAATAAGAGCGTCTTCGCAACAAAAATGTATTCTAATCTGATATCTCTGTACAACTAAGTAAAGTCCATATTCCCTAACGCGATGCGATCAAACAACGGCGAGCGATCCCTCATGAGTATCGCAGTGATTACACGCGCCGAACTTGCCTGTTTGAGAGCAGATCGGAAACTTGCTACAGGACAGACAGAAATTTTAAATTTTAAAGAAATAAAATACAAATTTTTTTTCAGCAAAGGAAATTGACTGACTCTCCTAGAATCATAAATATTCGTCACATTCTAAAACCCGGTCAGTGAGCACGTAGAATTTTGTCCAATGATCCATAGCTATCCATCCTTATCGTTCGCGCGTACGCAATTATATTGCTGTCGCGACTGTGCGTGCAACGATGAGTGCCTGCCCGCAGTGAATGTGCGAGCGCGACAGCAACATAATTACGCGCGAGCGATAAGGATGGGTAGCTTGGGGTCATTGGACAAAATTCTACGTGCTCGCAGACCAGACTATAGTCTACAATGTTTAAATATTGAAAGTTTTCTGCTAACAGCCATAGGCCGAATCCACGCTATAATTTTCGTTATCCAAGCAAGTAGTAAGTAGGTATTTCAAGAAAGTCATAGCTAAAGGGCTTTTTTTAGTATCTGAAAAAGACTTACACGCCCCAGAAGGTGTAATTTTGCTTCTTTGAATGAATAAGATAAAGATTACATTCTAAATTAGGAAATTACAAGGGCTACATTTGTTGCCAAAATAAGAATTTCAACACGCTTTTGAATTTTAGTAAATTGGATTGGCTGTTTTATTCCCGTTGTGGCCAAACCAGTTGCGAGACACGGCACAGAGCACTGAGCTAGATTGGTATCAGCAGGCTAATTGGTCAAAGGATGGGGCTGACTCAAAACTATTCAGTTTCCAGCCGAAAGTCCTTCTGAAAGGACCAGGCTCCGCAGCTGTTACTTCGATAGTGAGTGTAGTGGAAGTTAATAAAATGAAAGAGTGGACTGTATACAATTAATTGTCTATTCGGTACAAATTAACAATGATATTGAGACCGTTTTAGTCCAAAGTCGTTGAAGAGAGTGCGTCAGGATCGTCTTCTTAGATGTTCGCTCGCGAACCGAACATTGCTCGTTCGTTCGCCGAACGCTCGCCGCTCCCTCCGGTCACGCCGCCCGCGGGCAATGTCCGTGAGTAGACAGCAGCTTTTATGATGTGAACTGTCTCTAAATGTAGAAATACCTGGCTCTATTTGGTATAATACCTCTTTTGAGTAGTTTTCTAGTTTGCAAAAGAAGCTGGTTTGTATCGAATTGACTGTTCGACAAAATAATAATGTAGGTACTCAAAATCTTTTATATTATTTTGATACCAGCAATCAATTGGCGTATGTACTTTTTATGAGCTTTTAAAACTCGATTTTTATGGAAAAACAAGCTATTACCATGACGTCACTATTTTATTTTCTCATTCTCAATTCAAAGCAAATAAAAATCTAAATGTACAATTGATTGAAGTTTTAATTATTTATTCTTTAATTTGGATTTGTCGAATAACCAATTTGCTCCAAAATAATCAAATATATTAGTTGAAAGAACACTGCTATTTCTGTTATTCAAAGCAATTTCAATTTTGTAATAAAGATGAGTTTATTATCATTGCAATACTTTTTCATTTTAAACCACTCGCAAATTGGATTTTGCTGAAGCTGAGTAAACTGAAGCAAAACAATTCTATATTCGCTTGTCAATAAATAGATAACACAATAAATTGTTCGAAGAAACTTTTGATTACGAAAAACTGGGGCTTTTCCTTGTTTTCAACCGACTTCAAAAAAGGAGGAGGTTTTTTTCTATGTTTGTTACGCGATAACTCCGCCAATTATGAACCGATTTGAACAAATCTTTTTTCGGCGTATAGGTAATACCTCAAGGGTGGTCCCATTTAAATTTAATAATAAAAAAAACAACCCCCAAGGGTGGAAATTTGGGGATGAACNTTCTGCCATTTTTCTCTGTGCCTATGCACATTCTTGTAAAACCAATTTTACAAAATAAACTCTATAAGTTTAATTAAATTCCAGTCTGTTTCATTTATTGAACACTCGCTCTTTCCCGTGCTCAGATTTACCTCCGTCCTAAGGACTGGCATTGTTCAGCGGCTCGACTATACGTTTCCCAAATAAACTTACGCTCGAGTTACTATACCGCGCTCTTTGTCTGCGCGCAAAGTGCCACCTCTCGCCATGAGTTAGAGGCGATATTTTCCGTTTATATGGCTTCCCTGGCAATTTGCTGTGTTTAGTAATCTCTTTAGCGACGCTTTGTCGGGAGCATGTTCTTATAACGTTTAATAAACAGGGAAAATTTTTGGATTTCTTTATGGGCAAGGTAAAAAATGTCGTAACACATAAACTTATTTTGCTCCCGGTTACCGGTATCTTGTTATGAATGTTCAACAAAGCCTACACAATCTGATGTACAATTATGTTAAAATGTTTACTGTAGCAAATAGCTATTTATTTATATTGTCTATCAATCTTGACGAAATTCTATTATGGTGTTTGGATACTCTTACTAAGAAGCCAGCTGTTTCTGGTTGAATCCTGCTAGAAAAGTGGTTTGAAGTGCTGAAAAAAGTACTTATTTTAAACAATTTCAATTATCTCATTTGACGGTTGGACTACGTTTGATTTGTCTTACTGAAAAGACGTTTTGTATAATTGTAAATAACTGTTACATAAATAACGAACCAGATGAGAAAAGTTTTAGCTAGCTTAATTCTGCAAGGTAACACAAATTTACCGTAAGGAGTATCGTCTCGAGTTGATTACTAATTGTAATTACAAGTCGGCTGCGTACGGATTTATACGCCTATTCCTGATTGCTAATCACTAGCAACTAATTTCCAAGTTAATCCGTTTGATGGTGTGTAAATAAACAACCCCTACATGTGTTTTTGCGTAGGTTTAACCCAGTTAGAAAACTCACAAAATAAATTTTAAGATAGACTAAATGTGCTTGTAAAACATTTTGTTTTAATGTTACCTCATTCATAAAAACATCTAAGGGTGGATTCGACCAAACAAGAGTAAATATCAATCTCAGAATAAATCGTCAATTTTGACATAATTCCCATAGTGAAACCATCAATGTGCCAGTTATACCAGGAGTTATTCTCGGATAAACGTTTGGTCGAATCGGGCCTAAGCAAGATAAAATTGTAGTAGCCATTTATAACGAAGAAACGCTTGTTCAAATCCAGCACAATGCCGTTTTAGACCGAACTACTCGGAACAATACTAAATCATTTTCGTGCGGGGCGCGATTCGGAACGTGCCGGACGCAATAATTAAAAAACTTCCAAGATTATTTTTATTAGCTATCTCCTTCTGCGTTCTTCAACCCTGGTCCCGAACTCGCGAGTCCGAGTCCCACTGCTCACTATGACTAACTTTTGTATTGTCCCGTAGAGAATGTCTTTTGGTTTTTATTGAATCCGTCTAAACTGTTGTTGGAGTCGTTTTATTTATTCCGCTTTGTTGTGCGCTGATAGAGTTTGTATTGTGATGGCGGTCCTAGTTTTTAGTTTTCTACTGCGTTTGTTTGTTGTTTTCCTTTGCGGAGCTCTGCAACAGAATGTCTTTGTTAGAATGGATAAATATTTATTGGTTGTTTTTCTGTACTTGTACATTCATTCGTTTGTTCTATGTTTTGTACCTTTCTGTGACTTCGTGTACAAACTCATTAAGAGCCATTTCACAAAAATATTCCGCGCGAATTTAGGTAAAAGCTGTCAACGCAACGTCAAAAGAGTAAAAAGAACGCTGAAATGGACAAAAAAATCTTGAGCCGTGACCGTATTAAGACTTGATTTAAGTTATTAATTTTAAGGTAGAATGAGGTATTCAAACTTGATAAATTAATTTAAATTTTAATAGAGTTTATTAAGTCTTTTATATTTCGATTCATAATGAAACACGAATAGGTATAATATGTAAAATATATATTAAGTACAAAATAAAGACAGTCACATAGTGAAAAAAAAATCTGCCCCCTTACAGCTCCATCATCGGGCCCTGGATACGAATAATGAAACACGAATAGGTATAATATGTAAAATATATATTAAGTACTAAATAAAGACAGTCACATAGTGAAAAAAAATCTGCCCCCTTACAGCTCCATCATCGGACCCTGGATACGAATATTGCTGTGTTTTTAAACCAAAAACCACGATCAAAATGTGACGTTAATCTTCAAATTTGCCAAATTATTTTTAGATTTTACTCGATAACGGTAATGAAATTCAAGAATCTATTTCATTAATGGACTACAAGAATATATGCCCGATGATTACTATACAGGGTGTTTCTTGTAAGGTGTCAAGCCGAAGGCAGGTGATAGGTGAGGACTAGACCTATCGATTTTACCCCCATGTATGTTCTACGATTTTTCATAGTTTAGAAGTTATCGTTAATTTTGTGATTTTTTCAAATTTCATGACCTAGTGGCTTAATATTTTTTTATCTTTTTTTTGGGTTAACTTTTCTCAGATTTCTTTTTTTTGACAGATTCCCTATTAGTTGCAGACATTTGAAAAAAATAATCACCTTCCTATCTTTGATGCAAGATACAAAATATTTGCTAGAAACATAAAAAATATGCTTTTAGCAGAACATTCTAAAATTTTCAATTGAAATGTATGAGAAAAAAAAGAATTTCCATAGGTCCAAAATAATTTTAAAAACTGCACTTTCATAATAATACAAAAAAACATGTACTTAATAGGCCATTATTTTCTGTAATCGCTCTCTATCGTATTATCTTTGTAAAACCAAAAATCGCATGTCTCTATCCCTATCACAACATTTGCTATGATCGTTTGAACAAAGGCCTGCCACAACATTATTCTCCGCTACAGGTAGAGACAATTTTAATTTTAACTAAAATGCTTATTTTACTTCGAAATCTTTTGTTTTTATTTGAAATCTAACTTGTCTTTATCAAAATTACAAATCTAGAGCCATTTTAATTTTCGTTGTTAACGAAGCGTTGAATGGCGCGCCCGGAGAGGCTTAGTTCAAACAATCATTGCGAACGTTGTGATAGGGATAGGGACATGCGATTTTTGGTTTTACGAAGGTAATACGATAGGAAATAATACAAAGTAATAAAAACCACCGGTTATAGGGGCATTTTTTGGAGAAATTTATCAAATAACCAAAAAAACACGAATTTTTAAGCACATTTTTTTCAAAAAGTATCATTTTTTATTATTTGTTGGCCTTTTTTGTGTATTTTATGTATTTTTTTAGTATCGCCTGTTATTTAGCATTATTACTGTGTTTATGTTATCAGGATATACCACTTAGTTTAAAAGTTATTACGTTTTCTTTACAATTGGTAATTGGAAGAAAAAAAATTCGATAAAAAATTAAAAAAAAATCACAAAATTTTTTTGACCTCTTTTTTGTCGATAAAAATAGGTCTAGTTTCATCCATTTTCATATGTACACTTTAACGTGACTCACACTGTATGAGCATAAATAATAGAACTTTGAAAATGAGTCTGCGGCAATTTTTCCGTAAAATGGTTGTGGGAGATGGGGCATTGTGAATTAAGCAAAAGAGTTTTAGTAAATCCGTTTCATTAATGGTCAACACCAAGGATTGACCTATCTTTCGCAGTTATTAAATAATCTCTGGGTGTTGCTTAAGATAGTAATTCATGCTTCCAAAATCTTAGAAATTCGCACGAAAATGTAAAATGGCTCTTAATATTAAAAAATCTTGAATTGCTACTTAAGTTAAAATTGTGGTAATGTCTCCAGGTCATAGAAAGAGAAGGTAATGTATTTGTTTTAAACGCGAATTACGTCCAATACTAATACATTTACTTATACTTCTATTGTTCTATGTCTGAAATGCTCATCTTCATAATAATAATAATATTTATTGTGACATGCAATAAATAATTTGAATTTATTGTTTAATTTCCTACTTATTTACCTGAGATTTGAATATTGGGATTCAAAAAAACATGAACAATCGTGATATTAACATTTTTATTGGCATAAAAGTACCGCTTAAAAGCTTTGTTATATTTATTCTGTTTGCAAACTTTGCAGAAATGTTTGTGAGATCGAAATATCTTATCCGTCGATCACCAGGGGCGCATGAGCAAACAGAGGTAGCGCGTGACGGCTTTTTGCAAAACAAACATTATGTAAGTGGTTCGCGCCTTCGCATCCTATCACTCAGGCGTGAAGGAAGGTATGCTCTGTGTTGGTGAAAAGGAGAAAATATTTTTATCCGTCGCAAGAATGAATCTCAATTATTATTGTGGTGGATTTTGGGTTTGACAGCATACTTACCTGGATGTTAAAGTATTATTACCTACCTACTAACATCAGTGTGCTTAAGATACTTAAGCAGCTCTTTAAACAGCTGTTACTTTTCGGCATCTCGATCACCTGAGACTCCAATGATTGATTGTAGCCTACGATCTAGCCTATGTGCTATTGTTAAATGCTTCACAGCTATAAACATTGTGTTGTGAAGTTTCATAAGAATTCGTCCCTACTGGATGGCGGCATTCCAAAATGCAATAGTAGGGTATTTAGTTACAAGCATCCGCCGATTTTGACAAATAAGTAAACCGCTAGTTCGTTTGTAGTTAATCGCCTCTGTGGTCTGTTTCAGACGCAGAGGTCCCGGGTTCGATTCCCAGTGGGGGCAGATTTTTCTGTTCGGTTTGGTTGGTGGTAGTAGGGCTTGTTCTAAGTCCGCTTGGCTAGCTACCACCATCTTACCTAAGTCTGTCGCCATAACAACAATGTTAACAGCATTGTTGTGTTCCGGCAGTTAGAGGTAAGATAGCCAGTTCCTCCGTGGTTGAGTATTCCGGGTGAAGCTCATTTCCACCTTCGTCCTGATCATCACTTACCATCAGGTGAGATACAGGCCAAGAGCTTCCTCGTTGTGAATAAAAAAAAAATTGCACTGATAGTGTAGTTTCTTCCTAAAAGGCTCAAGCATTTAATCCGGGGCCTCGACGGCCGCGTCCGAGAGCTCACGCCGTTCGTCCGAGTCGTCCGGAACGTCCGGAATGCTTAATGTTTGCTGCGTCTCCCGCGGGAGCGTCTTGCGGAATTCTTCGCTGTTGCGGGAAAATGTTAATTGCTTTCAGTGAGTTTGAGCTGATTTCCGAGTTTAATAAGATTGTTTTACAGCTGGTTCGGGTGACTTTGAATAAGCAATAACAATTTTTGTGTTCGCAATCGATTAAATTGTTGTATATAATTTGATGATAACTAGATTACTTAATTTATAGTTAGACTCCATATTTACGTAATATGTACACTCGCGAGCAAAAGTATGGAATCAGTTACATGAAGTTGTTTCCACGCGATCTTGTGTACTAACGAATTTGTTAGTAACAAAAAAGTGGCACCATTTTAAAGATTAAACTTTTAACTTTAAATTGATACCAAATTCATTTAAATCACACCAGTATTTAAAAAGATATCCCGGCTGATGTGAAGAAAAAGATATGTATCAACTGCTTGATACGTCGCGAGTTGCGGCCTATTTACCCCCTACAAAAGCACGGGTTTTCGGATTTTTGCTTTCACACGTTGATTCATACTAAGTTGCTATCATCTCATCTTATAATATGCCCCGTAAAATGATGTTTTCATATGGGATGTCAATCGGGGCACGCCCCCATTAGATAATCGATTTCACGGTCCGATGCACCCGCTACCAGGGCGGCAGATCATCAAGAAGTTATCAAGGGGCGCTCGCGTAATAAGGGCGCCTCCGACGCATAGCTACGTATTCCCTAGGCGACGCGTTACGTCATTTACATTTATATGGGTAAATAATTTAATTTTGATGACTATCTTACGAGTACAAGCTTTGTGAGGTAATGTAGTTCATAAATAAACCGATGATTCCGTGATCTGGTTAAAACGAAAACGAGTTCAAAAGTTCTTTGAAGAGGCCTTCTCTTCTAGAAGACGATAATAATGATGATTGCACTGTATTATACAAGTTCATTTTCATCGAGTTATTATTTTGACAAATGCTCCCAGTACTTAGTAAGTTCTTCATATTGGGTCAAAATAGATCTTTGCTAGCTTCTAAAAAAACTTTTACATTTTAGTACATATTCAATTCAATATATTCATGTTTGCAAACTATACGTATCAGTTACGTTCCATTAATTAATTAATCCACGTATTCAAACGTAAAACATAACAGAGAGAGGGAAAGGACAACAACAATGAAATTAAAAAATAACAAAAGATTGCCGGCAGGCTAGTGTTTTCTTTTTGATTTTAAAGGAAAATTCGTGTGTCATATATTATTATGTATTGACGGGTGCCTGGACAATGGTTGCGCAGCGGATTCGAATCTCACGGGGGACACATTTTAGTGTGATGAGCATGACTTGTGCTCCTGTATAAGTATGTTTTCTTATTTGTTTTTGATTTTTATAACCGAGTATCGAGGTACATTTATCAACTTTATCAAAATCTGCTTTTAAAAATAATTTTCAGCTCACAACAGCAGTTAACAAGAAGTAATTATTTATGAGTGAACATTAAAAGAAGTAAATACATTGCAAAACAGAATCTGTTGTTGCACTAATCCTATAATCCTATTAGGCCTTCACTAAAACTATAAAACATCGACCTAGTTCAGTAGCGCATCTCCTGTATTTTCTTTGTTCCCGATATTCTAATTGAAGCCATTAATTAAGCCTGGGGCCTGTTAATTATAATATTAACGGCGCCGTTTGTAGATAAGTTAAACTCCCGGAGTTCGGGGATTTGGTGTTAAGATTTACATTGTCCGGTTAAATTAGACTTTGAAATATTTGGGCCGCCTTGGAGGCCCCGGGGTTGCTCGGGTCGGTATTTACAAGATATCGGTAATTTAAATTTAACATTTTAATGAAGAAATAAGCTATAAGTTTTAATTATAATTGTTTGACCAAGGTGGGCTGTGTTTAAAATTGGTTTTTGGGGTAATATCGTTTGTGGAAAGGTGAGCGTCCAGAGGTGGAATTGTGTAAAGCAATCGTAATCATTTGACAGTTCATAACGTACGATAAAGTCAGTTAAACAAAGCGTTTGGCAGAATAAATAATCGTACGTTATGAACTGTCAAATAATAACGATTGCTTTACACGATTCCACCTCAGTTATATTATAGCGACAGTCACTTACTTAATCTACCTGGCAAATGCTGTTTTATTTATGATTCTAGATTATTATTTATACTTGTACTTATTTTATGCATGTCACTAGGTATAAGTACGAAGTACTAGTACTTATTCTGTTGTATAAGCTCTCATGTGGCGTGACTTTTATACGATTACGATTTGACAAGACGTCAGCCTGTCTCACGCTCATAGTAAGTATTTTTGTTATTTTTTGCCAAATTCCAATAAACCTGCTATAAAAGCAAACCAAAGATAAACAAACATCGTAAGACTCGGGTTAAGACTCGTAAGTAAAATTAACAGTCTTTTTATCTACGTAGATAAGAATACCAACTTGTATCAAAATTAGTTACAAACTTGAATAAACAGCTGTCCAGCCTAAATCCAGGCTAATCTGAATCTGAAATATGGATAAGCGTTAATGAGCGGTCGGCTAATCAGCCCGTAATGAGGCTCCAATTATACGAGCCATTGTAATTACTGCCATCCGAAACGACAATCTAGCTGCTGGCTAGAGAAAGAAGTTTGCGACTGCTATGTATTGCGCCCGTATTCACAAACATTACTATGAGGTTTCACAGTGCGCGTGGACGCTCAGGGTGACACACGAACCAATCACAGAGCTCTATTCAACGTTTTACGGCATCACTTGTTTATCGTATGGGAATACGGGCATCAGTATTTTTGTTTGTTTGTTTCAATTAAATGACATCCACTGCTGGACAAAAGTCCCCTCCGAATTTTCACAAGGATTTTCTGCCTTACCCGCATCCAGGATCTTCCCGCAATCTCTACTAAAGCCTGGTCCGTGAGCACGTAGAATCCTGTCCAATAACCCCTAGCTACCCATCCTTATCGCTCGCGCGTAATTATATTGCTGTCGCGACTGTGCGACCGGCACCCGCAGTAAGTGTGTGAGCGCGATAGCAACATAAAATCGCGAGCGATAAGGATGGGTAGCTTGGGGTCATTGGACAAAATTCTACGTGCTCACGGACCAGACTATACATGTAAATAAACTTAATTTTTCATGTTTAATGGGATGACTCATACAAATCATACGTGCTATTGTTATGTTCATAGTTTCGCTTGACTGGGAGAGTCCGGTAGTGTTCCACTAAGTCTTGCCCTGTAGTTATTGTTTGCAAGATTCACTAACCCTTTGAAGTTTCAAAAGCCACATTGTCTTGATAAATCATTTTCATACATTTTGGGTGAATTGGCCGTTTTTGTCTGTTTGTGCCACTCCGAAATGAATTCAGGCTTAGACATAATTTATGTTACGTAATTCCTAGGTATTCCTATCTTTGTGAGGTATTTCTTTTCTTGAATAAAGCCGGCCGAATCAGATGCTTAACGTGAGATTAGTATTAATGAAGATGCCTGTGGGCTGCTAATCATGGATTAGTAATCAGAACCGACTGCTTATTTTCTTGGACACTAATTAGTAATTATTACGGCTTTGATATTGATATAAGGTGGTTAAAAGAGTTATCTCAAAGCAAATATATGTCCAATACTTATTTTTATTCAGCGATAAAACTGTATCTTCAAAAATATTTTTTCGAAGTTGGAAGATTTCGCTAGATTTCGTCAGATTCTGAAAATTCTTTCTTCTGAACTGAAAATTACATTTACCTTGCGAATAGGTAGCTTAAAAATGTACTGTTGAACTTTTTAGGGTTCCGTACCTCAAAAGGAAAAAACGGAACCCTTATAGGATCACTTTGTTGTCCGTCTGTCCGTCCGTCTGTCAAGACCCTTTTTCTCAGGAACGCGTGGAGGTATGAAGCTGAAATTTATATCAATTACTCAGGTCTACTGTCCCTTGAAGCTGTGAAAAAATCAAACTTCTAAGCCAACGCAATCAAAAGATACAGCCGTTTATGCCGCAAATTTTCGACACTTGCAAGGGAATCAAAACCTACAGGGTGCTTCCCGTGAACTCAGAATCTTGAAATTTGGTACGAAGCAACGTCTTATAGCATAGATAAAGGAAAAATTACGAAAACCATAAATTTTTAGTTACATCACATAATATATTTTTTTTTAATAATTTTAAACTTACTACCCATTTCCTCATAAACGCGTAGAGGTATTAAATTGAAATTCATACCAAATACTCCCTACACTGCGCTTGGAACGACACGCACTTGGCAAATTTTTGTATTTTTATAAAATAACAATAAGTAGGTAGGTATATCAATCTCACTTTGAGAGCATTCCTCATTGGGTCACTACTTGCTACTTGGCTTGGCAGACATCAACATTTCCATTGTTTTAGGAAGGAATGCTTTGCGAGAAGGTCTTATTGTGTCTCCTGGAGCTGATCAAGGGGTCTGATGTTAATAAAAGCCTATCTACATTGCGTTCCTTTCTAGAAAACTTTCTAGCAAAGTTAAGCCGATATGACCGGAAATGCTTGTTCGGGGCTTCTGCGGCTTGTTTTTAAAAAACACTTCTTCATGTTTATTGGCTTTCATCCACCTCTTCTTGAATTAGCTTTTCACATAAGAACTTTGCTTCAAACTCTTTTCAGCATTTTCTGTGTCTCCATAACGACTCAAAAGAAAATCTTCATAAAAATCAAGTTTATCACTGAAACTTGGTAAATTTTGCCTTTGTATCTGGTCAAATAAGTAATTCCGAGTAACTACTTTAGTACCCGAGACACTAGACAGGCCTAAAATAAAAAGTAAATGGATTTAACCTTTGAGTAACATCCTTATTTTTGGTTACACTTTGAACACCCTGGGGTAAAAAAATACCCCAAACGGAAATTGAAAATTTTTAAGTAAATATTTAAAATCAATTTAATTTTTGATTTACAATGTATTAATTGACTCACTAAATTATACGATTGCTTTAAAATAACGTCTATCTAGCGTAAAGAAAAATTTAAAATCAATCATAACAAAAAACAATGAATTTTTCATTGGCTACTAATAGTCTCCACAAATGGTCTTCGAGAAAAATCGCGAAAAGTTATTTTGGGAACCAAAAACTCACACTAATCGGATATTGAATAGATGTTTCATACATGTTTTAAAACACAAAATGAAATAAAACGAAAATTTCGGGCTTTACAATAAAGCAAACAAAAAAATGTTTTAATGAAATTATGGAAAAATATTTTTTATTTATTTTATTCCTAATTATTTTTTTCAAAACACATCAGACACGCTGATTTATTACGTAATTATCACTTTTGAGCTCTATTTCTGTGTTGAATTTATTAAAGCTGTGTTTTGAGGGGATGTCTTCAAAATTCGAAAAGTATCATGAAATCAAGCTCTATTTATCTCTCTGCATTCTCGAGACAACGTGCTATTTAATCGTCATATAAATCTTTACTCATTTTGTTTAAATATTGTAAAAACCTATTAATAACATGTTAGGTGATGATAAATTAAAGCATGCGTAACTAACACCCTGGGGTAAATTTCTACCCCACCTACCTGTACAAGCCAAACGGATGATTTTTTTCACATTCCGCGTTTACAAGCTTAACTTAGTGCACACCCTGCGTTGAGAATACACAAAACGATATTGCACTAGCTTCGCTAGAAAAAAAAGATATGTCAATTTTTATGCGCCTGGGGTAAAATATTACCCCACGGTGTTACTTAAGGGTTAATACAAAGTAGCAATACAATGATATTTTGCTCAATTTTTTCTCCAAATCTTCAAATGCTGTTAATTTAAAAAAGCGCGGGTTTCCGCGGCAAAATTTTTTGCAGATTTTAAGAACAATATGTAAACTATTAAAAAATAAAGAAATTATTGCTCGGACGGACCCTGAAGTTAGTTAAACGACCACTTTAAAATAAAAAATACAAAAAAAAATCTCATTTCTGATACAGCTATCTTTGACAATTTTTAAATATATTTAGGAAAACAAAAACTAAGTAAATTACTGTTGAAAAACATAGGCTCTATCCTTAATTATCACAATCCACCACTGTTACTCGAAAACAATGGTTTTGAAAATAAATATGCAATTTACAAAAGTTGTAAGTTTAAGAGCGCCCGAAAACAAATACATACATGTTAAGCGAACTATCGCATTCAGACTACTCTAGAGGGTAGATTTGCGCTCGTTAAACATTGAAAAAGGTACCATGGTATTCCTGGAAGTGTGTACTTCCCGCGTACATGGTTTATTTTTCAATAGATTGATTTTGGAAAACTGGGTTTTGGCCGCCTAAATCGTTGAAATCTACGTATGTGCAACGTTTTATAGCACACATAAAGGAAAAATTCCGAAAACCTTAAATTAGTTACATTACAAAATATATATTTTTTAATAAATATAAACTTATTACTTTTTTCCTCATGAACGCGTAGAGCTATCAAGTTGAAATTTATATCAAATACTTAGATCGAATTGCCTTTAACCCGTGAAAAAAAAAAATTCTAAGTCAACGCAAAAACGCAAAAGTACAACCATTGATACCGCATATTTTGAAACTCGCAACTACACGCAAGGGAATTAAAACCTAAAGACCACTTCCCGTTGACATAGAATCTCGAAATTTGGTAAGAAGCAATAGCTTACAGCACAGGTAACAGAAAAATTCCGAAAAGCTTAAAATTTTAAGTAGTTATACCACCAAAAAAATTGTGATTGTAAACATAATTTTAGTTACAGCAATGACAAACGATAAAGAGATCTTTGTCTTAAATTTATGCTCCTCCATCTTTCCCCATTGTAATGTTATGAATTTCATTTTGCAATAAAATACCATAGTTATGACTCGATTGTCGTAATGAACGAACTTTGTAAACTTTGTAAGGTTTGTACGGAACCCTCGGTGCGCGAGTCCGACTCGCACTTGGCCGGTTTTTTTATTATTTCAAGAGGACAGATTTTTTATTAAACAGGTAGCTTAACTATTTTATCAAATAAGGAGGGTAGGTACCTACTTTCGATGTCTCGCCATCTTTTTTAATAAAACTAATGTAAAATAGGTCAGGCGTTTCAAAGAAAGACTTTTTTGTTTTTAGGTCAGAAAACTTATCATTGATTGCTCGGTCATCCATCAGTCCCTAATATTACAAAATTAGTGGCATATTTTAGGTAAATTTCTTCACCTCTCAGTACTTATTCCTTGTAGTTTCTTCCACATTGCTGCGGCGCTCGTCGCGCTCTTAATATAAAGTTTAAATTGGTTACTCGGCGGCACGCTGTACGCGGTGACAGGAATTATTTATTATAGAACACTTAAGCGCTATTGCTGACGGTTGTGCGTCAGTTGTATAGTATTTTTATGAAAAATGAACTATAGTAGCAAGGTTAATAGTAAGGGAGAGGCAAATATTTAAGGCGTCACATTGTCACTAGTAACCCAGTATGTATTTTAAAAAATGCTAGTTCGTTACTTTAAACAGTCATAAAAAAATCTAAAACAGACAGAGACAGAGCAAGCAGTAGAAATCTGCAAGAGGAGGAGGAACTATTAGTGGAGGAACACAAGCTCTGATAATCAACATCAAATGTCTTTTAAATCTCTTGGAAGGTACGAGTATTACTGAATAAATCACAACCCAAAACACTGAAAATATCATTTAAAAACAAGGGAGTTCCCCGCTACCCCAAACCAGAATACGTAAATATACCTCACAAATGAATTGCGTAAGCTAACACACAGCACACAGCGTAAACAACGTGCAAAGGCGCTGTTAATATAATTAAACGTTGTGTTAAAGACGTTTTGTTGGACAATTAAGCGCAAAACACGGATAAAGTTATTCGAATCCACCGGATCATAAATCACAGCCCGTTAATTACCCAACTTGTAGGAGCATTACGTTTTCTCCAGTTAAAGACAAATTCGTCTTCAATCGTGGATGATTGGAATCACTTTTAATCGGCGTGTTTAGCAGTCGCTTGATTGGGATTTGATATTATACCCGTTTGCGTTTATGCGAGCCTGGTTATTGTAAACAAGAATTGATGAATAATATTTTGTTGATGACGCCCATCAAAACGACCTTTTCTAAGTAGTTCATTCATGACTTTTATGAACTGTTACATAAAAGCGAAAGCAAAACATATCTCATTTTAATTACATTATCATTCACATTCCGAAATAATCTCGAATACTTTTCTAAAACGCTCTTTTCCTGGTAAACCGAGAGCACTTCTGTGATTACTTCTTGCTGATTGCGTCCGAATAATTTGCTAATGAAAAAGTTGTGCGTAAGCGTAAGCCACTATCCGCGCTCATTCCCAGCGAAATCTGTTGTTGTATGATCCCCTGGTACTTCGGATCGGGGGAATATTGAATTTGATTGTATTTACTTGGTAAATAAACATTTATTTAAACAATTCAGTTTAGTTACGCTATTGTCTGGCCAATTTCCCTGAGCATCCTAAACTTTTTATTAAGTTACGTAACTTCCTCTTATTATTGTGGTCTTCCATGAATTTTAATAAGCGGCAGATGTTGTGCAAGTGTTTGGTAAATAGGTCCGATTGATATATAAAATTAAATAATATAGACAGTTTTGGTATAGGTGTAGGCCTAATTTTGATATCAACAAGAATGCGTTATCAAAAGAGGTAACTGCGACGTTAAATCGATATCTTGTTTTGATATTTGATTGCGTATTTAAAAACATCAAAATGCAAATACTCGTATGCTCAAAGACGATCCAAAAATTGCTTTTCAAAATTCACCGTCACGGAAATTGTGTGAAAACCGCGAAACTCTTAGATATTATCCGTCTAATATCCCCGGGATTGGATGTGTCGTCTGACGCGCGTCCCCCGGGACCCGGGACGCGGGATGCCGGGTTTTAGCGGGATTGCTGCCGCTCCTGGAGGACGCAGATCTATGGATCATCGGATGTCGGCTGCAAATATTAAGATTTTAAACGTATTATCTTTTGGAAATACGAGACGTTTGTTTTGTTTCGTATTATTTAATCCATACTTTTTTGAGGTGCCAAAACACTATTGCCCTATATCTATTAGCTCCGTCACGCACGTTATAACAAATTGTAACATTTACTTGGCAAATAAAATAAAAATACAATACATATTTCGTATAGGTAGCAAAGCAATAGGATCGCTTGTGCTCCAATTCAATTAATAAAATATTTAGTACCGATTTTGGTATAAGTCGCAAAAGAAAACTGAAATATGTTTGTAAAGATACATAATTTGAAAATGCTATACCCTATCCCATGTTAATGGACTTAAAGACTTAAGCCTAGTGTATCTCCAGAAAGTAATCATAGTGTGCGATACGTCCCTCAGTACACAAGATTATCATTTTTATTGGATCCTACGACGAGCGCAAGGCTTTATCAAAGGATTCATCTTGTTCGGGGTTTTATTATTGGACATACTTACTGACTAGTTAATGTGATTATACGGAATGAGATAAAATCCCTTTGAACTTCATTTCTTCTTTATTCACTTTCATAATTGTAGGATTTTTTAAATAAATAAATACGTTGTATTAAAATGTGAATCTTTCGCATTTATTATTTCTTACTCCAAAAGGACTCCCAAAAGATAATAATTTAAATGACTAATTACACACTTTTCAAAAGACGATTCGGCGCGTCTATTCATCGTTTTAATTCTAAAGAAAGAATTATATATTCATTTCACAACAAAAATGACTGCCAAGATTTTTTTCCTGAAAATATTTAAAGTATCTTTAACGCGTTGATTTAATTAAAAGTTTTCGGGGACTTATTAAGATTCCGCCAGCACGGCGCCGGTGGAAGGGGTCGGCTGCCGAACCGACTTAAAACCATTTACCGCCGTGTGACATTGTTTCGCGAAAAAGTTCAACACACGCGCTGCCAGCGGGGTTTGTGACTTTCGGAACAATGGGCATTTAATGAAAACGGATGCTTTGTGCCACGTTTTGCTAAAACCACGTTAAAACCCTGTAAAACAGGCGGATTGTGCGAGTCCAACTTTTAACAATCCATTTAAGCCGTAAAACCGTAAATTTAACTCCAGTAAGCAAACGCCATCTCAAATTACACGTTAATTCAGTGCGAGATTCTTGAACATACGATTTGAATAATTTTACGGTACCAGGAGAGCATACGACGCCGGGAGGTGATTGAGCCAATATCCGAGGCATTACGTGGCTTGACAGTGCCTACGCCCGCCAAATTAAATTAACATGCGAAGCGCACAATGAGACACCCGCGCGGGGGTCTACTTCGCACGGGTGCATAATTCAAGACGCTTGTCGTGCCATTCTCTAAGCGCTTATTGGGTCCTGGTACTTAGCAGGACGGGCGTGATGTACTTGCTAAGCGTTTGCTAATCAATTATGCTGTGTAATCTACGTTCGAGCCATTTAATGAAATATGGATGTATGGGATGATGATGTGAACTACAAAGCAAATTAATTTATCTTTGGATTAACTATGTTTATCCGTAAGCAGTTTCCGTAGATTTCGTAGTATTGATTCGACTTACTAGCTGATAACAAGGATTCATGATGATTTCTCTTTAGAATTAGGTCTAGCCAAATGTTTTAGTTAGATGACCTTTAGGTCTAATCCTTACAGTAACAGCACACAAATGGAAAATTATGTGTAAGGCCTGAAAAAAGCACCTGTATTCAAATTTGAAAAACAATAACATTCACCAAATAATATGTAAAAATTGTGTGATATTTCACTTTGGCAATAACGCTGGGGCGTGCAAAAACGGCAATAAGCGTAAGTCGCAGGTCGCAGCGACGCGCATTTAAAATGCTAATGTGCCCGTTGCATATTACGGGACGCAATCGATGGCAACGTAGGAGGTGGTTTTATTGCTTTACAGGCCAATCTTCGTTTATTTCGAAAACTGCAGCTAATTTTCTTTAGACATATTCTTCGGTTGTCTGGTAGAGGTACAACTTTTGATTCGGAATGAAATTAGGTAATTAGGTAATCCATAACTCATTGTTAAATCATATTGTGATAGAGCACCTGGGTAGAATCAGTAAAAAATATTTTCTTTGAAATTAATTTTCAAAGAGGGCAAATGATATTCGCTATTTTTTCGAATAAGTACATTTAATCGCTTTATATTTAGATAGTAAAGTCAGATAATAAAACCTTCTTATTCTTATACTGTTATCTAATTTAATCATTTCCATTTTCCAGGTATGTTCCAGTAACTGATGAAACTGAAGATTAAGTAAATCGTAACCTAATGAGGTAAGACGAGCTAGGAGTCCCTTATCGACTAATTGAACGTGATATCAGATGCCCTGTTTTTAGTAGGTATTAATAATGTTCGGACTATCGCCAGATATTGCCTTAGGGATTAATCAACATTGCCATAATGCTTAGTAATTTAATCTCTTGGCTTGGATAAACAATAACTGTTTTGGTATTCCATATCGAAATGAGCAGGCCAACCTTAGCATGCCCTGGGGACTTACGATATAGTGATGTATTAAATAAACTTAGTTAATACCAAATATTGCAATTAGTTTAGTTTCATAAATGGATTGCGAACTGAATTGAATATTCGTGTTGTTAATTGAATGTGAATTCGAATTGTTTTGTGACGTTGTTGGCGAGTGGTTTTTAGTCGTTATATTGGTTCATAACAAAATTTATTTAAATCAATGTAGTGCTATTGGAGACTAATAAATTGTTAGTAGAACAGTCTCCCATTATAGAAGATGATTTGCAGTAGGATTTTGTCTGCAATTGGACATAGAAAAATACAACATATGAAACTAATTAATTAAATCATGATCATAGGTATTATATCTTTAAAGAACTTTACCAAAGACTGTCAATTAATGGAAATTGAACTTTGCGGGTTTACTTTTTACTAGGGTAGGAATCGTCAGCTATTTTAATGTCACGTTTAACTGTAGCTGCCTTTTTAAATCCATTTCATATAGAAATAAAAGTATTTCCACAACTGTCACCGTGTACAAACTACCAGGCGATTATGACCGGCGGGAGGTTGCCGCAGGATGGCAGGTGCTCGGTTGCGGCCTGATGGGAACCGGCTTAATGTGTCACGCCCGGTTAATGCTGTAATGCAATGCCGTGACCCTTTTGACGCTTCGCTTTGTCACGTGGATTCCGTTGTGATTTTGAGCAACTCCAATTTTCAATGGGCTAATTATTTTTACACACAACTATTTGGACGGATTAGCAAGCTGAAGTGGCAATGGGTAGCGCACATAGTAAGCAGAACTGACGGCCGATGGGACAGCAAGGTTCTGGAGTGGAGGCCTTCTACCGGAAAGCGCAGCGTAGGACGTCCACTCACAAGGTGAACTGACGTAGCAGGAAGGCGCTGGATGCAGGCCGCCACCAACCGGCCATTGTGGAAATCATTGGGGGAGGCCTATGTTCAGCAGTGGACGTCCTATGGCTGAAATGATGATGATGATGATTTTGACATGATTTTCCTACAAGTCTGATGAAATAGAAGGAAAATACTAATTACCTATGATCCACATGTAGAGTAATATTCTTAATAATGAAAGTAGGTAAATACAGCAACATAATTAATAAGGTAATTTAATCCATTTCCGGGATCGCACCTCCATAAAAGGTGTTCTAACAATTACATCAATGTAAATGAGATGTAAACAGCCTCTTCCTTAATTAAGATAGGTGCGGGTTATCTGTGGTCCGAAGTTACAAATTACGCAGGTCGGGTACGTCCAAGCTTTTGTGGAGCTGTCTACCTCTTCTGAATTGATGCACTCCTAGTACTACCTAAGTGTTGTTGTTTAACGGTTGTTAAAAGTTTTAATGAGTAATTTTAATTTTAATTTTAATTTTACTAATAACATGGCTCTTTATTGTTAAAGTTAGGGCTTTTAATCCAAGTTTGGGTCTTAAAGTTGTAGACAATTAATAAATATTTGACTGAGTGGATGTTTGCAATAAATCTCACCAAGCTGTGCGCGGTGTAGAACATTTTTAATAAGATAAATGGGATTAATCATTAAAAGATGACGTGTTATGGCGTGTAAATGTAATGATTTTATGATTCATGCGAAAACAACATTGCAGTAGGTACTACGGAGAAGTCATTAATTTGGCAAATCAACTTCGTATCTTTAGTTTCATTATATTATTATCCTCGTTCGTTGAATCTCTCATGTCATTAATTGTTCTGAGAATTGCGTGTAAATACACAATATTTGTTACTTTGTCGGCACAAACTACTGCATTCCGGAATACAAACTATAAATCTGGTGGATGTTCGACAGAGCTATCAAACTACTGTCAAAGGCTATTTCCCTAACAAGCTCCTCGTACACCTACAGTGTAGTTCCCTAAACTAATCTATTCTGGTATGTACACCAACTTGTAAACAACGGCTCTGTAATTCATGTGTCCCATATCCAATAGGACCTTGTCATCGTAACCCATATACAAGTTTCATGACGTACAACACGCAAGTTCTTAGTTTAGTTCGGGACTCTATTACGTAGGATAACTGTGACATAGTTCACGAGGTTATCAACTTTGATAGTCCGAGGTGTCGGCTACCGGGCGCGCATAACTTTATTGCACTCTCAATTATGGCCGCCTGTGTTGTCACATTCTATAAAATTAAGCGAAGCGTGAAAGTTGAGCGCAAGTTGAGGAGCGTTCGTAACTCCATTAGCATCTATGACATTGTTTGCACGCCTCTCGATGTCGCCGATGTGACACTACCAGGCGCGCATAATGCCGAAGATGTTTTATTCATCAATTGACAAAGTAACTTGGTTAAAAGCGCACGTAGTTTGAAACTCCATTAGTGCAAGTTGGAGGGCTTGTCCACAGAGACATTCCGTTTATTGCAGGATCCGTTTAGTTAGTATACGTGTTTTAATATTAACATTCAGACGAACATCCCGTTTGCAGTGTCCCGCAAAAAATCGACCCGTTCGATTTTTTTAATTGGAATTTCAAACATTCACACCATAGTTCTGCATTACTGGATCCCGCAGAACTGGATTGCCGTAGTAACGAGGCCTGAAATTGTGTTTCTGTCGGTTGTAAGCGAAGTGTGGCTACCAGGGCCACATGGCGATTCAGAGCTGGCATTAATTGGGCCGTGGATTCGATTAGACCAGCGTTTGCGGTCCGATGCAAATGGCGAGGTGTCCATTGCTATTTGCGGATTGCATTTGCAAATGGAATGAATTAAGCGTGTANTTTATTGTACGTGCCACCAACTGTCATGATACGCTAACTGGCAAGTAAGTTTATCGCACAACATTTGATTTTTGGCCATAAACCGGCATGTAATGTGAGGGACGCCGGAGGTTGCAAAATTGGGGACATGCACAAATCCTGAGCCTTATTTCGAGTGTAGCACATCTCACTTCTCACCTCTCCCCCAACAGACGGTATGAGCAAATAAAGCACGACTTATTTGTGTGCACTGGACTCCGGTTGTCCACACGTCTTGTTGTCTACACTCTACACAGTTCCACACATGCTTATCCAGTGTTTGTCCGGTGACGCGATGAAACCGATGGAACCTGATATTTTAGCCTAGGCGCAGATCATCTCTTTTTCGTCGGCCGATAGTTTAGTCGGGCAGTTAATTAGTATGGACATGTATGGAAGTGCGCACATTACACCGATTGATTCTTCATACAAATTAGAATCGGCCCTTAAAAATCGGCCGACTATACTAAAAATCGGTGGTCTGCGCCTAGGCTTATAGAGATTTAAACGTGATGACTCCAAAACTGTAATATTATGAGAGTTTAACTGACAAGAGCAGACTACCATTTAAATAAATCTGCTTTTGATTTTAAACTTTAAAAAGTAAAAAACAATGAGAATAACGAAACAAATCAACAATAACAATTACTTTTAATCTATAATTAAGGGCAATAAATGGAAATGCAACAAAATAAAAATACAGTAGATTCTAATTTAACGAAAATATGTAAATACAAATAAAAATATTAAAATGTTTAGATAGCTATGATTTTCGGAGACCAGTTACATCTAACTGTTACTAAACTTCTCATCAACAATTTCCACATACTCTTAACCTGTTCAAGTTGATTCTTTGGTTGTGGCCTCACAACAAAACTCATTTGTAACATGTTGGTTAGTGTCAGTGTCATTTTAAAAAATCATTTCGCAGCTCGCCCCTGCCTTCCCCATTCTAATCTGTTGAAGTGGTCTGGGACTTTCATACTCCGACTACCTAGCAGGTCCTGGGGGACTGAAATGACAATCCAATTTTGTTGTTTAAAGAATACGTGCGGTTCCCTAACATATGGATGACGGCACACCAAGCTTAACACTGTGGCATCTTATCTAGTTGTAATAGGCGTTATTTTGCAACAAAATTGTTTAATCTGATGTGCGCTGTACCTTGCCTGACCTAAGTTTAATGGGCTTAGTTTTTCCAGCACAACACGACGCAACTTTTATAATATTAAGTTAGCTAAAAAATACACGGTACGCACGAAGTGACCCACGATGTATGTAGGTGCTCATTAATTAATCCTGTCCATCCATTAGGAGCTTCATTGGTGTCATATTTAGGTTTTAAAAATACACACATCAGTCCTACTTTATGACGTTGACTTACTTAAGTCATGAATCTATTTTTTTTTTGTTAGGAATTAACTTCTTTTAAAGATTTATTTGTATCTAGTACATTATTTATTGGTATTAGATACAATTTACTATTATTCCCGTTCTCTTCACGTATTTATTTATACTATTGTATTTATATTATTGTTGAGATTGAATCCACTGTCTAGTGGCCGACGGGGTTCGAATAGTTACTTCTCGAGTCGGTAGGTTGATGCCAAAACAGTGGGCTATTTTGTTGCCCTAACTTTTTTTAAAGATATTGAAAATTCTTATTCATCAGTCATTACAGTCTCAAGTACCTGTGGATAATGTATCGTTTGTTTCCGATTCCAATATTATTAAATTGTAATTGATAACGTACTCGTCTATCACATTGTCTGAAGGTCAATGACTGGTGCCTCTTACTATGCACCCTGTATAATGTGCGTAGGCGTAGTGTATGTATCTGACGTGACGCGGTGTGACGGCATTGTTCTCGCATTTACATAAGACATATGACACCGATCAGGCTTAGATATGATGAAGAGTTTATTCTCTACCCACGATGCGAGGAGGTATAAAATAAAATGTCTTTGTCAAGCCGGCAAATAATAAATATTCCTTGGACATTTTACACTGCGCATCTAGTCCCAAACTAAGCAAAGCTTGTACTATGGGTACTAGACGACGGGATAAACATACTTATATACTTTTTTTTTAAATACATACATATTATACATAGAAAACACCCAGACCCGTCTCAGAAATTAAAATTCATCATTTCAATTTCTGCCCGGCCGGGAATCGAACCCGGGACCTCTCGGCATAGTAGTCCGTTCTGAACCACTGCACCAAACGGCCGACGAAACAAAAATGTTGTACCTACCTACCTAGCTATTTAAAATCTTTTTATTTTGTTAATTTCGTAAGACAATATAATATAGTTTATAGAGGGCCAATATTACTTTTAAAACCGTACTGAAATTATCGATACAAATAAAAAACTAATTTCTCGATAATTTTTGCACTTCCATCATCTATAGTGAGAATAAAATATTAAATTCCTCAATACTCCGAACACATTTAAAACACGTCGGTAAATGACGTGTAAGGAAAAAAACAGAGCAAGCAGAGGATTGTTCTGTCATTCCGATTTATTGTTTCCGAGAATTTTAACAATTCAACATCGAAAAAGCTTTTCAAGAGCAAACGGACAGAGTATAAGAATTTCTTTGAATAAATAAAATGACAATTTGTTTATTTTGCGTGAGCGCGAACTTTTCTCGTATTTTAAATAAAGTGTTTTACCACCTCGTGGCAATATTGGGTAATGAAATTTCTTGTGAATTCGATTTCCAACCGCCCGCGAGCGATGGATAGTCGCTTTTAGTTTTTCCGATGCGAATGAAGTTTAAAGTGGTATTTTAAAAGTGATTCCAGCTGGCGCCGGTGGCAGTTGATTTACACTTGCGAGTATTAAGGCGATGCGAATGTGCTGTGTTTTTTTAATTGCCATGCGTGTCTGGTATTGTGTTACCCGTAGAGTAATATAGAGAGCCATTAAATACGTGCAATAAGTCAATTTGTAGTTTACCTGTCATCATCATCAGACTTCAAGAGACTAGAAGTCTTTCGACGTCTGTCTTCCAGCTCTCTTTCTTGCGATGGAAGTCATACTTAAATTCAGCTCCAAAACACATATACACACATTAGGATTCAAACATGCATAGCATTTACATACGGCCACGTGTCGCTTACATACTTCTCCCTTAGGTTAGATTTTTGTTGATAGAAAGTAATAAAGTTAATTAGTGAGTAAAATTTCAGCTTTCATTTGTAGCGTTTTAGATAGATTTCAGTAGCTGTTCCAGTTCCATATTTAGAGTATCTTTGGGTTATGCAATTACTCGTACGACATCAGAGTCTTAATTAAGAATTTATGATTCATCCCACTAAGTTCTTCTTCTTCTCCTTTTCAGCCAAATGACGTCCACTGCTGGACAAAGGCCTCCCCCAAGGTTTTCCACAATGAACGGTCCTGCGCTGCCCGCATCCAGGCTCTTCCCGCGACCTTTACCAGATCGTCGGTCCACCTAGTAGGAGGCCTGCCCACGCTACGTCTTCCAGCCCGTGGTCGCCACTCGAGAACTTTCCTGCCCCAACGGCCATCGTCTCTACGAGCTATGTGCCCCGCCCACTGCCACTTGATTTTAGCAATTCTGCGAGCTATGTCGGTTACTTTGGTTCTCCTTACTTAGGTTACTAAGTTACTAAGTTTTATTCCAGAAAATAGTGAAAAAAGCTGCATTGACTTAATTCCTGTCCTGTGATTACTTCGCTCTGTAACAGATCACGTCTCTACTTCGCCGTCGCTGCGGCGTCGTTCGATTAAGATGCAGCCAAGTAACTTCCAGTGGGAAAATTTTGCAGGTAGCGACGATGGCCATGATACAGAGCATCAGCAAAACAGTGCAGTAAGAAGGCTATTAGGATTAAGGGGTTAAGATTCAATTGCTTTTCCAGTTGGTTTCTGATGATAGCAAAGAGAGCCTGCTTCCAAAATTTTCGTCTGTCTCATGTGTGTAATAGAAACTAGAGGTTTGATTTTATTATAGTAATTTTACGTCCCAGAATAGCAAAACTCCTACAGTTTTTCTTCAAAATAAAAGAGCAAGTAGGTACGGTTTTCCCAGATTGGTTTTAGTTTGTAAGGCATCCATGAACGGAAAAGTTAAATAAAAATAGTGTCCGGATGCTCGGGTATGAAGGTGACTTTTTTATTAAAACGCAAAAAAATGAATTTCTTTTGCTTTTTGAAGCCTACAAAGCCTTCCTAGTTAGTTTCCTTCTGAGTCACGTGCCATGCGACTTTCTCACAACGCAGCTCTGCGCAGAAAGCAAATTTTGGTACTCTGGATCGTTGTAACAGTATACTCGTACTATACTACGAGTACTTGTTGATGTCTGTAAGATTAGGTTACCGAATCCATTAATGGACAGGACGCTATTGGATTAAGACGGATACCAAACGGGTATGCTACAGCATTAGCTGCCATAGGTAGGTAGGTACTACTGCCACTAATGTTGAAAATGACTAAATTGACTGAATTTGACCTACCATCATTTATGGCAAATTGGACAAAAACTAGTCATAAACTGTCAAAAATTTACATTTTCAGTCAATTTTATTTCAGTAATAGTTTAGTACTTTTTTAAGTATTTTCTTAGATTTTGTAATTGATAAAAAAGTATACAACTTTTTAATTGAAACAAAAAAGTGTTTGTAATGATTTATTACAATTAAACATATTACAATGAGTCTACAACTTCTAAATTGACACAATAAGTGCTTTGTAATGATTTATTGTGCTTCAGTAATAGTTTAGTACTTTTTAAGTATTTTCTTAGATTTTGTGCTTGATAAAAAAAGTCTACAACTTCTTAATTGAAACAAAAAAGTGTTTGTAATGATTTATACATTTTAAAATGACTCTACAACTTCTAAATTGACACAATATTTTGTAATGATTTACAAGGCGAAATGAGAATGTTGCATCGCCGCGCACGTCGACTTTGATACTGTTTTATTCTCTCATAATAAAAGAAAATGAAACGTTTCTTTATTTATATGTTATTGCAAAAAATTTGGTACCTTAATGAATACATTATTTGTTGGGACAACAGTAATATTTTGAGTCAGATCAACTGAATTTGACAATAAATAGACAAGTTTTTGACCATCGTGACCGGTCAGATTTAGTCAATTTCCATCTCTAGTCCCCACTGACACGCTACGATCGCTACGGAGAAGCTACGCCAAAAATGCTACGATCATGCTACGAGAATGCTACGAATGTACGGCAGCGAAAAATCATTGTTTACTTAGTTAGAAAATGTGATTTGGCTGATTTACAGTTACTACACTACCTACATATTTTGAGTGTACAATGTAATGTCAGAACTTAAGTGGTTAGAATATTTTGTAAGGCTAGAATCACTTCTAACTTCTTACATTTGCAGCTATATATCATTGAATTATACGTATAACCTACGTACGTACTCGTACGTGTAATATTTAAGATTTGGTTCTATACAATTTTAATTTCCACCTAACCACATAATTTGCCAGGTCGCTAAGTTGCTCCTTTATTACTCGTACTTCCGTATTGCAATATTAATAAGCCGCTTGTCTCTAATTCCGATAATCAACTAATGATGTGATGTATTGCACTATTCTAGAGAAATTAATAATGTGACTAAGTTCTCAAGGATCGATCCAGCAGTAAGTGCATAATTGTTAATTAATACCGGCTAAAAGTGATTCACGTCGAGCCAATGAGGGTTTTCGTGATTGAAAAATCCGCCAGATGGCAATACGTAGACGCGAGGTCCAAATGCTGCATGATTGGTTATTTTTGACACGACATTGACAGATATGTCAAAATCCACCAATTACGCAGCATTTGGACCTCGCGACCTACGTATTGCCATCTGGCGGATTTTTCAATCGCGAAAACCCTCATTGTTCGGACACGTATCACAATTAATTAATTATTACAGTGCTGCCGGCATAAGCGTGTAGTAATTGAGAACGATACAGACATTTCAGGTCTCTATTTCGTATAGGTATCTTAGCAATAATGCGTGTTAATTGGCTTGATTAGGTGTTAAACGGATTGAGAAGAATTAATTGGTCATTGATACGAGTAGACCTAATATTGCAGTTTAATTCTTACCAATAAAAAAGTTCTTTACTTATTTCCGCCTTAACTTACAACTTTGGATCAACACATTTTCACCTGTTGTCTTGTTTACCAAATACTTTATTAACTTAGTTAACAAGAACATAATTTATTACTTGAATAATTTATTGCCTCAGGTGAGACTTGATACCATAACTTATGCTACACAGTTTTAAGGAAAAAGTATTATCGTTAGGAGAGCGATTTTTTTACTACTGAACGCAACACTGAGTTCCTTGCAGTTTCAAGTGACTTTTGCGTTGTAAATCATCGTCGTACGTTGTGTCGTTCTTCTATAAATAATCATTCATTTTTTGTTTATTGTGAAATTATAAAGTAAAAGTAATTATTTGCTGACGACCTCCTATGTCCTTTTACTTAACTACATTATCCATATTTCATCTAAGAAGGACTCAGACAAAGCTGAGAGTTCATAGGTCTGTCATTTTCATTTTGCCCCATTCATGGGCATTTGGTATTCCGACTTAAAACAAGTATTTCGATATTATGTATCGTACTTGCTAAGTTAAGACGTTCATAATTTGCTCTCTTTTAGCAACAATTAAAAGTCATACGTACTCGTAAAACAATATTCTTGCCAAGCGAATTCTATAATAACTCCATGGTATAATAGAAGTGTAGGTATTTGATATTATCACAGAATATATTCGCCAAGAACCATACAACAGTGCAGGGTATATTTTTAAATTGGTTCTACTGAGTACATCTACATAATATATTTTCTTCTCGGAATACCTGCTGTAGTTGCATGAAAGTATCCAAACTAAGTGCACAGACGGCGAGGCTGCAACCTGTTTGCGAATTAAGCGACAAGCGTCCCTTTACCGGTGTAGTAAATATTTTTCATCAGGCGAGTATAGACTAGAGCATTACTTGTAACAGAACAACAAGCCGCTCTATGATAAGGTGGATCTACGCTAGATGAGCCGAACACGAACGGAGCACGAGCCAAGCCAGAATTCGTGTAGTGTGGATTACGAATCTCGTAGGAGCGTGCTTCGAACGTTTCGCTCATACTCGGCTGTGCTCTGCCTATTGTCGGTTTTTGACGACCACAAAAGCGTTTGCAGCATGTAAAGAGAGTGATGTTGTAGACTCGTTGTACGTCCACACTGACTCTGCGAGTAGAGCGATCCGGCTCGCGCTCCGTTTCGGCTCGTCTAGCACAGACCCACCTATAGTATGTTCTAGTATCACCTTTTCACGAACCAAACGTCCTTTGAGCTTTTACGTGTATTATACCCTACCATTCATAAGAAGGTTACATTACATAGAAATGCTCGAGAAAATGCTCTAGCTAGTGTATATCCACCTTTAGATGAAATTCCCAGAATGCAGACTCGGGCCAGAGCGGTTTACCTTTGCTTGCTTCTTTTTATTAGTTCTGATGTTTAAATGATAAATTTTTCAAGCAAATATTCTGAAACACGTTTCAATTTCCCTTGGGAATAGTTTTAAGATGAAACCAATATCTATCAGTTCCTGTAAAAGTAAACATTTTTTATTTTTCTCGTTAATGAAACATCAGTTTGCAGTTTGCTCTGGTACTGAATGCTCTCTTTTTGATTTAAAGATGTGGAATATTTTAAAAGATGATATAGGCCCAAATAGACTTTCATGAAATCGAGTGGCCGATTAAATGTCTCTAGTGTTTTATTTAATAAATCTATCTTTGATTGCTGAGTGAGGCAATTGGAACTCGGTTTTTTTGTGATTTTTTATGGTGTTGATATTTTATTCATAAAATTGCTAGTCCCTAAGGACAAATGTAAAGTTTTAAATACTGTATGTGGATCTCAAAAATATTCCTTATCTATTTATTTATTATTTCATTTCAATCTCAACATGGCTAATCCGTCATTTCTTTGACAGGAATATGTGGAATGTATGGCGTACGGTGCTGGAGGAGAATGAGAAGCTGGCCAGGGCCCGCCTGGCTGCCGTCGAGGTGTTCCAGCAACAGATCGCTGATGAAGCCAAGTTCTTGCGACAGCACAAGCTGAATGTCGCCAAAAAGGTGAGTGAAGCCATTCAAGATTAATACAGGTATGATATTGGTTATGATAAGATAGCCTTCGAAGTTTTGAGAGCTTTTAAGAGAGAGTACCTACCAGGTAACTGTTGACACACAAGGTAAAATTCACGTAATCATTATGTATGTACTTATAAATCAAAATATTATTTTATCACGTTATGAGGCAGCAATGGTGGAGCATTAGTTGAGAAAGACTCACAGATTTCCGTGATCACAGATCGATTCCCGCCTCAGGCAGTTCGATTTTTTCAAGTTATTTATGGCTCACAGATGTGGTTTCACAGCTTCGTTTTTGTTGTACCTATTCATGCCTTAAGTTAATAAGGCCTTAGTTTACTCCTCTGGAACGAATGCACGTTTTTGAGCAACGTTAATTTTGTATTTGAATGGATAGGTATTAAATTATCCATTCTAGAATTTAATTATTCTACGAAAATACCTCTTCCAGTGCATTCTCGGTACATCTTGTTTGCTATGCGGTGGTGGGCCGCTCACCCTTCATAATAACGAATCAAATAACTAAATGGATGGTGCTCGAATTCTCGGCATAGTAAATATGGGAGAAACCTCAAACGTGCACCGAAATATTTCTCATTTGGTTTATTCGAGGCAAACATGCCCATCGTGCAATATTTGTTTACCTTTATCAGTGCTCTGATGTAGCCGGGGGCGTGTGCTGTGGTCAATTAGGCGTACCTGATATGCTAAATTATCTCCAAAATTATAAGCGCATAAGTTTATGTGGATCGATATATGGACGGATTATCTTATCATGAAAATGTACAATTCTACCGTTGTTTATTACAATTTTACCGTCAACTGTAACTCTAACGAATGTAGGCATACATGTAAGATACATAAATATATTACGAAAATCCACAGTAGATTATATTTAGGTCTTACGCAAATGTACTTTCATAGTAGGTATAACAGAACCACGTCCTTTGTTTCCTTAGAAAACGGAGAAATGTTCACTAACGAGTATTGTACTCGTACTACGTACTACCTATTTATTTTAGAGTTCTATGCGAAATACCATTTTGTACTCGTATTTTGCTGTCAAATGTTTCGTCTGAAAAGTTGAGACGCACAAAGAAACTTTTAAAGAGCTTTTACGAGCTTTCAGGGTTTTACCTGTGTTGCCGATTTACTGGGACCTTCATTAATAAATANAATTTACATACTTCAGCGTGCAGGTAATGCATTAACTGGTTCATGTTTAGCAGTGTAACGCGGTCGGTCCGTGTTGGGGATTCCTAAATATGTAAGTATGTACTCTATTTTAGGCTCGGATTGTGGATAGCAATGTTACAGTAGGAAACTTACTTCAGCATTAAAATGCAAAAGTAGTTTCCTTTAGTCCAATAATGGGACCTAAACACTATAGCTAAACAAACCTAAAATTTTTCCATCAAAGCGGACAGGAGAGGAGATGCGTTTGATGTTGAAGGAGACGTGTCTCCGCTCAGCTTAGGCCCGGTTTTCACCAAGGTGGAGCAGAGCGGAGCGGAGAAGTGCTTGAATCAGATTTCATTATTACCACTTCTCTCCGCTCCGCATAGCTCTGCTTCGCGCCGAGCTACTGCCGACGTCAAATTGTATAGAAAATTTTGACGGCCCGATACTTCTATGCTGCGCTCCGCTTTGATGGAAACCGAGCCTTAGGTGTTCAAACACATACCCCGCTTTGGTGAAAGGGTCGTATGTGTTGTGGTGTTTCCATGCCCATATCAGGCCCGTGTATACATTAGGGACATTAATTTGCCCGCTATTAGCCCAATAATTCTGCTTTACGATCCGCGAACGCTATTAAGATACACATCTTCCACAATTTATTGCTAACATTTGATTTATGTGTATGCTTAAGAAGCTTTGTTGTGTAGCTGGACTGTGGAAAACCGTTTTGCTAACGGCCTTTTCCTAAAGAATCTGTTACTAGGATATTCAGGTTGATATAAATGTCTGTCTATTGAAGGATGTCAATTAGAATGTGCGATATATTTGATGCTAAAGCCCGGTCCGTGAGCACGTAGAATTTTGTCCAATGACCCCAAGCTACCCATCCCTTTCGCTCGCGCGTAATTATGTTGCTGTCGCGCTCGCACACTCACTGCGGTTGCTCGTCGCACAGTCGCGACAGCAATATAATTAATTACGCGCGAGCGATCCAGAGACCAGACTATAGAGACTAGAGATTTCTATAGATTACTTGTTGCTCTGTGTATAAAATTACGAAGAAATGCATTACTAGTATTTATCTTTTGCCAACTAGTATTTATCTTTAGAAATTTTTGTCGGCCGTTTGGTGTAGTGGTTCAGAACGGACTACTATGCCGAGAGGTCCCGGGTTCGATTCCCGGCCGGGCAGAAATTGAAATGATGAATTTTAATTTCTGTGACGGGTCTGGGTGTAAATATGTATAATATGTATGTATTTAATAAAAAAAAAAAAGTATATAAGTAGTATATCCGTTAAGCTAGCACCCATAACACAAGCATTGAGTTGAGTTGCTTACTTTGGGGCTAGCTGGCGCTGTGTGAAATTTTCCAAAGATTTATTTATTTATTTATTTATTTATCTTAATAAACTTGATTTAAGCATTTTCAAAAACAAAATGTGTAGCACTAAAACCTTAATAATGCATTTATTTATTAATAAGCCTAGAGTTATTATGGTCAAGGAAAGTTTTGAGAAATATCTACCTTCGTTCACTTTGCGTTTCGTTCACGTTTGCTGCCAACTGTCGCCACAACCAAGTTGCTCAAGCTTCCAAGGAAAACTTAGGCAAGCACTGTGACCTAATGGTACCAGGAATACAGCAGCAGTTAGCAGATAAATTCCGCGGTCTGTTCTTGAAACCACTCGGTAGCGGATACATAATAAGCCTGCAGTCTGAAATATGATAGGATATGAGGTTCAGATTCGGATCAACCTAATAGGACGTGGAATTGAAGGATAGAATTACAATTTAGTTTAACTAAAGCACGATTACAAGATGTCTTACCGAAGAATAGTAGGTATTAACGTTGTGCAGTGGTAAAAAAAGTTGTTATTACTCACTGAAAATTCCTCGAAATATACCAACACCGGTTAAAAATCGTATATCCTGTTTCACTGGGGATTTCAATTGTCGAATTGAAGTCTTTCAGTCGGCAAAAACGCACCTGTGTATCGCTGGCTTTTGACAACGCGATCTGTATTTCACGTTTGTCGGGAACAGATATCTCTGCCACAACCATGCTGTCCTGGTATGCAAAAGATAAAAAGCATTTTCAATCGGCAGATTTTTCTATCTCTGATTTTTATTGAACACTCAAAAAATTACCATTAAGTAATGGACTGTGTGAAGTCAAAAGTTAATTCTTTATTTCCCGTTGTTTCTTTTAATTAGCAATCATTAATTTTCGATAGAATTTTCGTAAGAGTAATTTAATAACTGTTACATGCAGATTGCAGGCTTGTAACACTGCGATTCCACTAGAGATGTACGAGGATGCGTAGCAAGGGATGTGTTTGTCAGGAACCAATAGAATCGCTTCATTTACCTCGCCTCGGTACTTAAATGATGAGATTCTATTGCACATCCTCCGCCCATCCAACCGCATCCTCGCACATCTCTGGTGGAAACGCAGCGTAACGGTTGTCATGCAGGCTTGTCGTTAATCAGCTCTATATTATTGATCTATTTGATAACTTTTTGGTCAACAACAAAAAAACTAATCTCGAGAATAATTAAATAATATGAAATATTAACAAACAAATAAAGTATTCGTCATAACGCACCAGATTTTCACGGCTTAAATTTTCAAAAAAGTACGCGTAAACAAATGTACGCGCCATTAGATCGATTCTGGATGAGCGCACAATAAACTGAAGTGCTGTGTAATTGACAGCTCAGATTGATCATGGGGAACATGCGAGCATCACAATCCGATGGGTAATGTACGATTCCATAATACGAGTAGGTCAGGCGAAAGGGTGATGCTGCCAAATGTTGTTGCCAGCGAAAGAGACTGATCATCTCAATTTAATTGTTGGCACTGCAAAAAAGTTTTGTATAACAGAGCTTGGTAGAGCTTTTATTTCCTACTAGCTTTTGCCCGCGGCTTCACACGCGTGTAGTTTGTAACAGATCGTCATAAATTATAGCCTATATGTTATTCTGAGTTAGAACAATAATACTGTAAAGTTTCATCAAAATCCGTTCAGTAGTTTCTGCGTGAAAGAGTAACAAACATCCAGACATCCAAACATTCGCATTTATAATATTAGTAGCATTGAGGAAAGACACTTTAATAACACAATGTTTAATTTCAAATTATTTTCAACCGACTTCAAAAAAAGGAGGAGGTTCTCAATTCGACCCGTATATTTATTTTTTTACGAGTAAGTAATTATGTCAGCCCTTACCCCTCAGGGGCGCTTCTCTCTTCACAATTAAAACTTCTCTTTCCGCCACCCTGGGATAAAACATATCAGGGATTTTGCTTTGGACACGAGACTTCTCCTGGTCTTGTTCGTTTATTTTAATTACCGGGATACATGCAGTAAATAAAGTTGAGTAAATAAGTGCCAAAAACTTTTCAGTGTGCACTAGCTCGTGCTATATAATTTTATAATACGAGTATGTAAGTAATATTTTCTGTTCTATATTCAGGAAGCTACTTTAACGATCAGTGTACCTACCATGAGTTTACGTTAGGTGTGCTCGCTAGCGAAAACGTCAAAAATCTCCATGGAGATTTTGTTTCTTGAAAGTAGCCGCTAGGGGCGCTGCACAATATGTCATACAATTAATGTCATTTTTTTACGCAGTCGCTAGCGAGCACACGTAACGTAAACTCATGGTAAGCACACTGTTGTTTTTGTGAGTTTCGTTCCAGCGCCATAAAGTCGCGACGATATTTGGACAGAGCGGAGTTATTAGTTTTAATGTTATTTTCATTGAACCAAATTATATTATGAAAGCTATATGTGTATAAACCTTCAAATTCAATCAGTTTTTAATTTAGTTTTATTAGTATTCAATCACGTTAAAAATCTTAATATACCTACTTTCATAAATGCTTGATTATACGGCATATCAAAATTTCATTTCATTTAAAATTAATTCTGTGTAGAGTAAAAGTAACTCATTTAATTAGTGAGTATTGTAGCCAGATTCTGCTTACTTTATTTATCACAATTTCGAAGAAAATCTTTGCAAATATTAATAAGAAAACCTCAATAATAATTAATGTTTAATTAAAATTTTACTTAATTACGAACGAATATATTGCGTTTTGGCTACACAATTTACGTAATATTATCACAATCTATACTAATATTATAAATGCGAAAGTAACTCTGTCTGTCTTGCTTTCACGCCTAAACCACTGAACCGATTTTGATGAAATTTAGCATAGAGATAGTTTGAGTCCCGGGAAAGCCGCGGGCAGAAAGCTAGTAGGTAATAATACCACCAAAAATGAATGTTGCATTGTTTTAGATCCGATATTTTTGATACAGTTTCCTTAAAAATTCCTTTTGTGGTGTTCGTTGAAATAAAAAGTGCCGTATTTACAAAATACGGGTCCTACTTATTGTATCGTCGTCCGATTTCTGTCGGTATGGAGCCCAATTTCGTTTCGATGTGACAATAAATGGAGGAGATATTTTTTTCGGTGTCCACGGGAATATTGGTCACCGAATGATCCGCCATTTTTCCTGTTTACGCGGCAAGTAGGTCATTTTGAAAAATTGACCAAATTCACGAAATAAACCATTCCGGTAAATATTTCATGGAATATGGCTCGTGTTTCGTTGCTACTCATTGAAATTGGTTTCATTGGAAAAAAGACTCGATATTTTCGGGATCGGGGTGAGCTTGTCGAGGTTTAAGGTAAAATATTGGTTAAAATATTAAAACGTGAAAGTTTTATATCATGATCATGATTCCGAACAAGTGTTACCGATCTCAGACAACCAACATGTATTACGGATTATTATAAAACATGGACTAATAAAAACGGAATATAAGTATGCACACGAATTTATGTTAATATCGTACGGCTATTTTGTTAAAATAAGGTTAAAATAAGGTAGTAAGGCAGCCAGAACATCATCTCAATATAAAATCTAAAATTGTGTTTTATGCATTGAGTTATAATGTACTAATGGTTTTATGTAGAGATGAATAATCCTAGATACGAGGAAACCAGTGTTTCATTTATTATTTCCCCACCACATGGTCAGTGTATACGGGACAATTAAACGACCGTCCCCTTTGTTGGAAGCGGAATAGTAATAATGGTCCCGAATAAACCCGTGCAGCTCGGAACAAGATATATTTCGGTTTAACTGAGCCATTGTCTAGCCTTAAGGTGCGCCGGAAACTGGCGGCCATATTGATGGCCTGCGCGCTGGCCGGAAGTGGGCCGCCTTGGCTTTGGTTAGTTAGCTCTGAACGCATTCTGTTGTCCTGGTACACAGAGAAAGGAAATCCGTTTGCTGGCTAATGGATGCATAATTACATATAAATTATTTATTTATAGAAATGCTTACATAATTAGTCCCAATCACCATCAATATTCAATGATAAAAAAAAATACACAAACGTTTACAAATTTTTAGAAAAGTTTCGCCTTGATACTGAAATCTGCATAAATTCACAATTTAAGAAAATATGCGCACTTTTCTGGTCATAAAGATGTATTTTTTGATTGCTCAGCATTACGTACGATCATATTTACTTACAGTTTATTGCTTTCAATTTACACAGACGAGGCAGATTAAGCAAATAATGAAACTCCTTTTCAACTTAATGTAAACAACAAGTTGAAAGACGTTTTATAAGGAAACTCTTCGAAAGAATTAGCTTCCGAGCCTTTGCCGCTCGTTCGCGGTAGCCGAGATTCTCTCGATTATGATGGCCTGGTAGATGTCCGTAATTTTACCAAGATGTTCTAAGGTCACAGTCAAACGAATTTATTAGGCATGATTTGCTGGTTACTCTTACTTGTATATGATAGCCTAGTACTTCATATTTCTATTATTATTGTGAAATTAATACCTATGTGTCAGTAAAGTGAATTCCTAAGTAAAATGAAATCTTCATTAACATTAAAATATTTAAAAAAACTGCAGCAAAATATGGTTCAATTTAAAAACGTAATGCTTTACTGAAGTGTATTTCAAAGAGATACATCTCACACAAGCGGACTAAGATCCAAAGAAGTCCAGTTGGATATAGCTCATAGTGAAATCATAAGAAAAATGGCGTACAGTTTCACATATAAATGTTTATCTTAGGTTCTCTCTACAAAACAAGACACGTACTTGTAGTGTGATGTTAAAGGATTGTTTGTAATAAAGTGGCCAATAAATAAACGTAATCCAGCAAAAGCGGTTCTCCGCGTCTTCGTTCTCGTAGATAACGGATTTGCTGAGGGTAATACGTTCAGTAATTAGCTAGCTATTGGAGAATGCTTATTTTTTAAGAATCCAAAATTTATTGTTAGTAAATAAATAATGAATTGATTCAATCAAAACACGAACAAAGGTTTCGGAAATATCATGAACATCAATATTAATTTCGTTGCGGGTCCAATGACAGTTTAACTTTCCCCCGGGACAAACCTCACGATCACTGGCTGGGTTTTTATTAGCGGTCAAGCTGTAGATCCTGGCTACACAGGAGTTGCCGATGTGGGAACGAGAGATGGGAATAGTCCCGTAACATCAATATAATTTATGGCCTCAAAAGAAAATCCTACACAATTTTTTTTCATTTTCAAATAATACACCAGACTTTATAAGCGTACTTTTCTCAACCAGTTAAAATAACCCTCTTTATTTTGCGGTGGAAACAAGCCAATTCATCAAGGAAGTTTCTAAAAAACACAATTTTCGTCTGAAAACACTGAAGGCCTTTGCGATGTGCATTGTGCAAACCAACGCTGCACCGTTTATTAATATTCACACTATGCGCCAGAGTAATTTCTCTGTGGATGACTGTCATCATAGCACAGAAACATGACACAGTCCATTTGTGTCTAGACCAGCTGATTGACCTGTATTTTTTCGTTTACATCTCTCATCTATGTTTCTACGTTCTTTGTTTATTTACAAAAAATATAAATGTGTTATTACCAACCTGCAAATTTTTTTCTGTTGCGAAAAAAATCCCATACCTAATGCTTTTAAAAAAAATTACACTTCAATCTCTGTCTCAGAATAAAAAGTAGATAATTAAGTTTCTCTTTCGTCTCTGAGTCTGAATAAAAAGTAATTATTTTTTTTTTATTTAAAAGCACTCTTGAAGTGTCTTTATCCAATTAATTGGCTGCAAGTACATTTTGACCAACATTTGGCAAGCCCGATGAATTGGCTTATTTCTTTGGACTGTGTTTCAAGAGCCTGTGTCCTGCTCGCAATTTAGACACGTAATTAGTGGAATGCTTTCGAATGCGCTGCGCATATGTATAGTGCAGCGGCGGTAATGTAATATGAAGTACACTAAACAGGGTGTTAGGTAAATGGGTATATGAGCCGACACTAGCCCATGTTAACATGGGCATATAAATGGTATGGTGAAGTCAGAAATGTAATTTTTTTAAATTTTCATACAAAATATTTTTTATAAAATCCGATTTGTGTGAAAATTAAAATGAAGATATCAATTTTCTGAGTTCACCATACCATTAAATGCCCGTGTTAACATGGGTTAGTGTCGGCTCATATACCCATTTACCTAACACCCTGTATAATAGAGATATCTCTGTCAGGCAGCTTCTGTGTCTAGGCTTGTACTGAAGGAAGTTAGAGGTGTGGCCTGTCGGGCCAGAGAAATTCGAGACATACAAGATAGCGATAAGACCGCCCAAATTTTGCCGTCTCTTTTGTATTTCTTTCTTTTCTTGTTTTTTGTGGTGTACTATTGTACACGTTTTATACAGTGTGTCCGGGCTTGTAGTGATCAAACTTTAAGGGCAAAATCTAGGGACAATTTTATTTTTAGTATTTGAGCTTTTCTACAAAACGAATGTAAATTTATTAGTCTGCGTCTATTAGTTTCGACGTAATTGTTGAACAAAGATATCCCTTCCCAGCGGTTTCCATAGTAATCGGAATAGGTTGTGTGATTCTTTCAGGCAGTGCATTTTCGCATGTCGCGTGCGCTATGGAAACCGAAACTAATAGACGTAGACTAATAAATTTACATTCGTTTTGTACTAGGGCACTATTTAAGTTGTGAGCCTCGACAACATAACGTGTTGTTAGACGACATCTGATACTTTTAATGAAAAGTTTGTNCACACACACTCACACATAATTTGTTCATATATCACAATATTTATGATTCATAATCTTTAAAAAACCACAATAATAGTCACCTGATAAGGAATCGGAGCTGTATATTTAATGTAAAAATGTAATCTGTAATGCTCACTCAACACAACTACTGCGACACAGGCCTGCGAGCCTAGTGCAGAAGCTGTGGTTTATTACATCACAGGAAATGATATTTGTGAATAAATATTATTTATTATTATTATTTATTATTTATTATTATTATTATGTTACGGTTGATGTGATAAATTGAAAATTACTAATAATAACCGGTTATCTATATATATAAAAATGAAACCCGTTTCGCGTTGTCACGGCATCACGTGTGAACGGCTGAATCGATTTCGATAATTCTTTTTTTTAAATGTTTGTGGAAGTCCAAGGATGGTTCTTACGGAAAAAAATATTAAGAAAATCTCTACGCTAAGGCGGTACGAAGTTCGCCGGGTCAGCTATTATGAATAATTACCGACAGTCGCGGTAAAAGTGATAAATTAATCACATTTAACAGTGATTATTTAATAATTCAACCTCAGTACTAACAAATTTCGTAAAAAAGAACAACATCTTGTGTACGTGCTCGTGTACAGCCAAAATTTTGAACGTTTTGATATCATATATTAATATAATTTGGCATAATGAGTTAGGAATGTTTCTTGCATGATATTACTTTTCCATGATACCTATGGTACTTTGGGAAGGGTACTTTGGGAAGTTGTTGTGACAGTACGCTTTTTTAACATCTCCTAAGTAAATTATTCGTAAATAGTGTTAAAATTATTATTTCGTTCTGAAAACTTACTGAAAAAGGTCTCTCGACCTTGATCTTCATCCTGTGTTGTTTGTGACGCTCTTGGTGAACTCATAATAAACAAAAACTCAGTTCAAACACAGTGCACTACCTCAAGCTTTATTGTCACTTTTTCACACTATTCATTTCACTCCGTAAATATGTCGCCTAAGAACAAAACTTGCGGGGGTTGCTTGAAGAGGATCGAAGATAAGCGGAGGGTGCTGACGTGCCGCGCGTGTGGGCTGCACTATGATCTGGAATGTGCCGGGGTCACAGAGCAGCGGTACCACAGCACACTTATCGGCGAGCACCGGGACAGGTGGCGGTGCGTCACCTGTGTGAGCGCGCAGCCCAAGCGTGACAACTCGAACACGCCGGTCCGGGCCGCCGTCGACGCCGTCACCGTGAGGAGGGGCGCTTCCGCAGTGAGCCCCGTCAATCNCTCGGAACACTTTGAAACTTACGGTCGCCTATTTTTCCGAAATATCTGATTATAAGACAGAAACGTCACTAGAGAAATTATGAATGGTTAATTCTTAATAGTAAACAACCACTTTTTTCCAAAAGTCTTCAGTTTAATAAGAGAAACTGACCAGCATAGTCGAATCGCCATTGGTGACGAAAATGTGATCTTTTAGACGTCTCGTCAAACAACTGACTATTTGAACACTCAAAATATGAAATAAACAGGTCCAACGCTACAAAATTCTTGCTTGGAACACACAAAACACTTCTTTTGGTACCCATATATTGAAATTAAATGCGTGAACAGCGATTTATGTAGCCAGAAGCAACTGTCGGTGCGGTCAAAAACCATGCTTTGGAGGTGCCTCAAGCCGAGTGGAAAAAATGCTATGAAAAGTGTTTCGGACACATTAAAAAGTACATAAATCATGAAAGACAATACCAATAAACGCAATCAATGCCATTTTAATAATAAACTACTTTGTTTTCATAGTTAGGCTCACAACTTAAACAGTGTCCCACGTAGAATAGCTCAAATACTAATAATACAATGCAAATAAAACATACCTTAACGACCCGGTTTTTCTTGTGTTGGAAAATAACTGAAAAAGAAGTGAAAAAAGTAAAGTATTTTTCTAATTCAATCCATTCTTACTCCCATAAAATGTATGAAATTTGTGTCTCTTTTCTTCTTCTACTAATAAATAATTTTATTGGCTATCGCATGATATAAAATATTTGCCTATTTAATGTTAAGCTACCCACGCTTTCACTTGTTTTTTAAAGAAGAGGTGTAAACTAAAAATTAAAAACTTAAATCGATGTAACTTTTCGAGAAATGGGTCAAGCCCCAAATTTGAAGTGTTTTCATCGATAAAATTGTTCATAGATTACGCCTTTAAAGTTTGATCACTATATGCCCGGACACACTGTATATTTAAGGCTGCGTTGAACCACCTAACTTTAACGGTAACTATGACGATAACCGGTGCTTTTTGTATGGAGTTTGACAGATTTTTGACGTTTGTCAAAGTTAAAGTAAGATGGTGCAACCCACAAGTTACGGTCAAAGTTAGGTGGTGCAACTCAGCCTTGTGTTTTATCAATCTAAGTATCGACAGCAAAGACACAACAATTTAAATTAAATGTAACGGTAATAATCATTTGATAGATAACAATTTTTTGAAGACATCCTATCGTTTGGTGGTAGTTGACTGAAATATAAAAACACATTTTTGAGTTTCATGTCAGCTTCTTATTTCAAGTCTCTCATAAGACCTTCCACAGTCCAAATGATAAAATAATGTCACCCAAAGGATATATCCACTTTGTCTGTAACAAAGTGTTTCGTTTTCCAAAAGTAATTTATGGCAATCGGAGCCGCGTACGAATGTAGGTTCAGTAACACTGTAGATTTATCAGTATCTGTTATTGGCGGGTATTTTTCCCCTGAAAGGAGATACCCCTTTAAGATGCCATTGAATCCCTCTATAAATCAGTATCAGGCGAAGAGTACCGTCGCCACCCTGTACCATGTGAGAGTAGCGATAGAGATAGATCGCCCGACTTGATAGTGCCGTGGTAAGGGAAGTTAAATGAAATGTATGTTAATTAAAATTTATTTTAATATTCTTGCTATTTAGTACGTAGCTTCACAAATATGATATGTACTTTGAAAACGTCACTTGCATGCAGATTTTAATATAATTTCTCAGAAATTCAGAATTACATATTCCTTGCAGTTTTATTTCTAGCTTTATTTGTATGTTCTGAGCGATGTTGCCAACTCTGCTTTAGCACAGAGAAAACTATTATACAATAAAAATAAATGCTTATACATTAATTAAAATCTTTAATCTTTAAGTTCATTTTTTTTTCTTTGCGATTCTACATTCGTTAAAATCTGACAAAATTTTCAAAAAACTGTAGTTCTTTGTTACCAGACTGCGCCAGAAGGAGGGTTATATTTTGAAGGTAGTGGTTAACTAGTAACGAAGTTATAAAATGATGTAAATAAAGATACTGACTTTATTAAGTCCTTCTGTTATACAATTCCCAGGAGTTTTAATGTACAAGAGCGCGGACCGCATCAACATTGCACGGCGCAGTGCATCCGTCTCTTATTATCATGCTCTGTTATTACTGTACTCCTGGTATTTTTCTTTTTGCTCGTTCTAGGACGTTGTCTTATTTATGTTTGTTTGTAGCAACATTGCAAGTGGTCACGTATCTTTGTACTCCTAGTATCTTCTATCCGTTTCTGTTAACGTTTTTAGTTGATTATTTTTCTTTTCTCTCTGTGGCGCTGGAGTAACATGTTCCATCTCTTTCTTTCTCTCTATTATGATGCCAATTTTTCTGAAGTTCAGTTTCAGTAATATGTTTTATTTTGTGTATATTTGCTTGTCGTTTATCACAATAATAAAAGGCTCTCTAAACTGACTTTTTCCTCGTTTTCTGATGTTGATTTTCTCATAAAATTGTACTTCAGTAAAATAAAAGCATTTCCTTAAATATGAACGCACGCATTTCTCTCGAGGAAACACTTTAAGAATTAAAACGGCGAAATTAAATTGAGAGGCAATTTCTAGCTTTTCTCTTTGTAAGAGGATTTTACGGCGGCAGACGTTTTAAATACCTCTCCAGTGAATGCAGTGGATGCGAGTAGACTCGAGATGGCGCCGTCCGCTGGCTTTAAATAAAACCTCCTGCGAATGCTAATACCTACCCTGGTCTCTAAACTGAAAAAATTACAGTCACGAGTACCAACTCGTGACTGTAATTTTGTGCAATGATCAAATCTGTCAATTAAGCCCTTTGCAGTTTATTAATTAATGAATGAAATTGTAAAAAACATTCATTTTTAGTTAAGCGGCCTTATTTGATGATTGATGGCCGTTGGGACTGAAAAGTTCTCGAGTAGCGACCACGGGTCAGAAGACGTAGGGTGGGCAGGTGGACCGACGATCTGGTGAAGGTCGCGAGACTGGATGCGGGAAACAAAAGACCGTTTGTGGAAATCTTTGGCTGGACGCCTTTGTCCAGCAATGGAAGTAAGTCAGTCAGAGGAGCGAGCAGTTACCGTTTTCGTAGTTTACAGTTCGTAAGTACAAGCCTTTTGTGTAAGTAAAAGTTTTGTTAATGGACACCCAACAATTTTTCAGTGAAGGCCCATTAAACAAGACAGCGCGTCGGTAGTTGCGTGAATGGGACCGTGAAGCTGTCCATTCACGCTACTACCGACCCGCTGATAGTCTTGCGACAAAAGTAACAAAGCGATTATCCGCACGCGACCCGCACTGTTTGCCCACTTGTCGCGGCGCGCGGTCAGTTGTGCAATTAACTGCCAGGTGTCATGCCGTCGCAGGGCTGCCACGCTTCAAATGTGACAGATCAGACTGAAATATGACCAGAGTAATGTTTAAACCAAAACATTTTCTCCTTGTGAAATAAAAAAAGATTAAAATTTACTGTGTGCTTTGAGCTTATGATTGGGTTTGAAATACCGAAATATTTTGAGATTGTATCACCTTGATAAATAAAATTCCATGACCAATTGGTTTATTGTGCGATCAAGATAAAAAACATCAGACTTTTGCGTATTTTGTTGCTTATTCTTATTATCTTAAATTCATTGTTTAAATCAGAATATTGTTATAAAATATGCTGTAAACTGTCTGACTGTTTTATAACTCTGTTCACTTGGGAAATTCCAATTTAAATTATTTGTGGGAATGAATAGAGGTATCCGTGGGTTCCACGGATTGTTCTGTTCATTTCCATAGATCAGCTAGTAGTGCAAAGAGGCAAAACATGTTTGTAAGATGGGGATAGCGGTGCGGGTTGTACAATAACTAAATGTCGATGTATAACTTTACTGCATATCTGAATTGTACAATTGTTTGTTATCCTAAATAAAATAAAATAAAATAAAATTATCACACTGAATATTTCTTATCGCTTTTTTATATTTTAAATGTTAATCAGTGCTTACCCTAATCCTTAAGGGATTTAACAGATCTTGGGACGTGCCACGTTTCCTGAATTAATTGGTAGACCTGAAACAAAGCTTTCTGGGGAAGGTCTTATCGTGGAACCTTTATCCCTTTTCTGAACCTTCGTTAGGATTATTCAGGTTAAGAAAATAACTCCACTAGCATGATTCGGCGTCACTTGTCGTCATTTTGTTATCCGGAATTTTAGTAATATCAAGTAGCTAAGTGAAATAAAATAAAATACATTGACCACAGTACTTGCAATGTGTCAACAATACACTATACTCACTATAGTTATGCTAGGCTATAAAAATTCATAGTGTGACCCAGATTGTCCCAGAGCTGCATGTCTAAAGCTATAAATAGAAAATAAACCTTTTTTAAACCCCCACAGCGCTATGTCCATCTTGTATTCATGACAATTCTCACGCAAATAAAACCCGACACTTACCAGCCCTATCCGGCCGCATCGCTCCACCGACGCGGGTAATGACCGCTCAGCAGATTACCGTGCATGGGCGGCTTTATCGTGCATGCAGTCCTGTGATCCTGGTCAGTTACCACTTTTATCAGATGAATGGGACGGCGCTACGGCATTGTGTGCTATCCTTGTCATTGTCTGTCTAAAAAGAAAGGGGCGTGGACGCTTGTGTGTATTTGCGTACTTGATCAGTCGAATGCATCTCATGTTATCCTGGTAACAAAATTTACTATGTTAGAAACGCCTTAGCGTGGAATGTTATTTAATTAACTATTAGGTAAATCCTAGAAATAATTATACTAGGCTAGAAAATAAAAACATCGGGGTTTCAATGCTTTAATATTTGAATTTACTTATAAAAATATTGTAAGTAAATATTTTGAAGAGCCAGTTGAGAATATTTTGAAGAGCCAGTTGAGAGTGCTGATCATAATTATTCTGAGAAAACTTTACTTTGATACAAAGCAACAAGTTTTATGAAGCTACATTCCAGGAATGAACTGAATAAAAACAAAATATTTAAAGTTTTAATATTATTGGAACGTGCATTTTATAAAGGTAAAAGCAATATAAACGTTTTCAGAGCTTTATTTACGGCAGCGGTTCATTGCTTGATATTTATTTGCCATCGCTCTGCAACGATTTATTTTGTTTTTAAATAAAACAGGTAAATTACCTTTTATATTTTGTTGTTGATTGGTTTTGTTTGTATCCTCGGTTTTATAATTGTTTTAAAAATGAAATCGACGTGGGTAGAAAATTAGAAATATTTATACTTGACAGAGTATTGAAATGTATTTGACTAACGGTCCCCAAACATTTATGAAAACTTACTTTAATAACTCGAAAAACATTGCTAAATTAGACCAGAGAAAGAAAGAAAGAAAAATGTTTGGAGAGCTCTCTATCAGGCGAATGCTGTAGCATAAAATTGATACCGCAACGATTCAGTTGACCCCGTATATTGTATTGTATGTTATTAATTAACATAACAACGCGTCAGACCTAAATGTTTACAAAATCTATTGAAAATATGTTTGTGTCAATATTTGCCGTAAACTAGCGGAACATAACAATTCCACCCTCATTGTCGTTCCGGGCGCAAAGTGCGCAAACGAATTTGTTAATTGTCGACAAACAACGCTTGGCCGAGTTTTATTTCGCGAAATTCCATTTACGACTTAGGCATTGTCCCGTTTTGTGGCGCCTGAAAACAATAAACTTGGCACTTTTTAAGACCGCCATTAATATGAATAATGCAAACGGTTCACCCTCCTGAGCGGATGTTTACGTCTCTACTAACATAGTTGCCGTCTCTCTCGATGCCACGCCCTTTTCTGTCCCCTATTTGTGATGCGTCCTGCGATGCAACGAACTCCTCGTGCATTATGCCAGCCTGGTGCTTTCCAAGAAATGTCCCTACTGCTCTTTTGTTTTAAGAGCATCTTTAATTATTTAAAGGAGGAGCTTTTTATGAAATGGGCAGTTAATGCCTCCTTCTTACAAATATTTACCTGTCATAAATTATTTTTTGCCGTATGGTTGATAGTGGAATCGGCGGGTGGGGGCCGTTTGTAGGGCGATCCATTTCGATACCCCCTCCATCGATCCTATCCGTCCTGGTAACCTGCTTATATTTCATACTATCCTGGTACTCGCCAAGACATGTCAACGACATCCTTTTGTTTCTGTTAGTATCAAGAATCCAACCTTCCCCATGAATGGCCCTTTATTTCTTATTTTAATAATCCAGTTTTATAGCTATCCCTTTCTACTGGAGCCCTTTAAACTCAAAATATCCTTTCTGAAGTATGTTGTCCTGGTATGCTAAGCGCATGTTACTAAGCAAACTTTTCCCACGGGATCTTGTTTCTTTTGAACGGGCTTCCCTTCTGGGAACAGATGTGCGTTTATGAAAAAAGTTTTTTATACTCTGTTTTGTAATATAAAAACTGTATGATAGCACAGCTATGATGAACGTATAGTGCGTGTCCGTAAGAAATGGGTAATAAATTATATGAAAATTCATATTAATAACATCTAATTAACTACCTACTTCTAATTATCAAACTAAAACCTACCAGAAAGTTCCACACGCACCCAATTACAGGGCGCCCGTAGTGGGCCCGCGGCCTATAATCAAACACCTTTGTAGCCGACATCAAACCTCGTCCACGTTTGCTCCCAAATTAAATTATCGTAAAGCCAGGCTCATTGCCTGAGATTACCCGCTTCGTGTAGGGGGCGCCAGTGTCTAAGTTACGCGAGACGGCTTGCAACGAGTTGCTTGATAAATGTTAAGGTACATATTCTCGGTACTAGCACGAAAACTTACTATTGAGCAAAATACATAGTAGCATGTGTCTCGAAACATTGGTATTAATAAGCATCTTTCGACTAAACGTAAAAAAGGAGTCGATTAAGTAAAAAGGGGCAACCCTTCCGAGTGTTGCAAAGTAAGTAACAACTTATTCACCGGGCTACATTGATGACGTCACGGCCCTAACAATGCAGCGTACCGGGTCGGGTACTAGGGCAGCATAGTTGCGGGGTAGTGTCGGCAAATTGCCGCAAATTGCAACGAAGTGGGGTCGAGTAGTCCCCCTCGAGCTAATTCACTCGGCGCGATTTAATGCCATTGTCGAGGTACCCAGTGAGTACAATAAAATTGACTCCTGTGTGTTTCTGCTGTCCTGGTCATTTTATGGGGAGTCTGGCGAAAGTTACCCATTAGTTATTTTTTTGATCATGAACCATTTCATACACATATCGCGTACACACGTAACAATTAGGGCAGGAATATCGGAATCTCGGAATCTCGTAATATCGGAATCTCGGACTGCGAGATCCGATATTTCAATTCCGATATTGAGCGACCCAATATCGTAATATCGGAATCAGATAAAAGTTTTAATTGAGATTTTAAACAAAGCGTTCAAACTCGCCACAACCTGCCACGAAGCCCAAAGTACATGATTGGCAAAGACCAATGGTTTTCTCATGTCTCTCACCATCACTTTTTGTTCCACTGCAAATATTTTAATATCTTTACTATTTATGGTTAATTTAACTTGACCTAAATCAATTTTAGCATTTGCCATAGGTACTTGGTCAACAAAGAACGACATCTCAACTCCCTTTCAAACATTAATTTTACTGGACATGGACCGTCAGTTCTGCGTACTATGTGCCCTGCCCATTGCCACTTCAGCTTGCTAATCCGTCGGGCTATGTCAGCGACCTTAGTTAGTTTACGGAGCTACTCATTTCTGATTAGATCTCTTAAAGAAACACCAAGCTTATCCCTCTCCATAGCACGTTGTGCTCTATATTCAAAAGCCACGTTTTTGAGCCGTATATCATCACTGGTAACACACACTAATTAAAGACTTTCGTCTTCGTATTCGACGATTTACCTCTTTCTCGAAATTGCATCTAACTACCTAGCTGATCGTTTGTCCGAGATAGACATACTTGTCAACAATATCGAGAATCGAGCTCCTAACCGAAACTGGGTAAGGAGCAACATGGACATTCGACATAAGCTTCGTTTGTTGCATATTCATCCGAAGGCCTACCTGATGGGAAACTCGATTAAGGTCTTCGAGCATTGTGATGAGGTCTTCCAACGGTTCTGCCTTAGTACGCAAAGCAGACGGACGATGAGGCAGCAAGGTTCTGAAGTGGAGGCCACGTACCGGAAAGCACAGCGTAGGACTCATAACCGCAAGGTGGACCGACGACCTCATAAAAGTAGCAGGAAGGCGCTGAATGCAGGCCACCACCAACCGGCCATTGTGAAAATCAGCATCGGAGCCTGTTTTCAGCAGGGGACGTCCTATGGCTGACATGATGATGGTTTTGTGAGTTGTACATCGATAATCAAAAAGGAACAAATTACAAGCATATTCAAGTTTTTTACCACTCTCTACAATTTTTGTAACACGTCTTTTGAATAACTCTAAAATTCGTTCCGCCAACATAAAACAGGGTAATATAATGAAGGAGTATAAAAGTTTGTTTGATACCTGTGATTTTACAAAAACACTTTAATTTTATTTGCTAGTCCATATAGGCTCATTATCAGTAACCATTCATTATCAGGTGATCCGTTTGCTCGTTTGCCTTTTGTGACATAAAAAACCAAATATTTAGATACCCATAACGTAAAAATGGTTTTAAAATACTTCAATTTTATGAAGTGCTGTTTTGTATCAAATTAAAGATTTTGATTAAAATCATTATTTTATTGTAAACAATCCAGAATTCTTACGAATATAAGCAAATATTAATTTTATAGCACATGAACTCAATTCCGATATTAATATCGGAATTCCGATATTGAGATCTAATATCGGAATCCAATATCGGAATTAAAAACCTTCCGATATTACATGCCCTAGTAACAATACATCATACTCAAATGGAATAAAGATATATTGTGTTTTTATAATATAACCGATATTACAATAAATCACTAAAATAAGAATGATATCTCATCTAAAAAGAATAAGTAATACAAAATATTTTTATCTATTGAAACAACATTTATCTAAGTAAACGTTACATATCTCATGCCGAACGAGACTATAAATCTTTAGTATGAGCAGTCCAGTGCTTACTTTTCATGGTAACAAACTAAGCACATTTATTTCGGTAGGCATTCTACAAATCATTCTAAATCACTGAATATGGTCTGTAGGAAACAAATCACAATAAAATGAGCGTATTCGTTCATATTTATGTTCCCAAAAGGTAGTATTTATGTGGGTAAGACTCAGTCACATATGAATCTCTTACAGTAAAAATAACAGATGTCAACGATATGTCTCCCTAACGAAGGTTTTGGGGGAAAGAACACTCGAAGACATTTTAATATTTTAGCAAAGAGATTGCTATGCCATCTTATTGATTGGTTATTACAAGAGCAACAAAACAAAAATGTCTCTGCAGATTGTGCTATCATGAACGTTTCTGAAGTCCGATAATGGTGGCTCATCATATCTGTCGTGAGGCCTCGTTAGTTCGAGGTGGTGAAAATACCGGACGCAAGCTTAATTGCCCCGTCTGTGTCACAGTTTTACAATGTAACGCGAAAAGTGCTGAAATTCGTGACAACTTGTAACAAACCACACACGGAGGTGGTAGAAACAGAGTGGATAGCATAAAATCGTCGATATAAACGTTTCAGCTCGGAATGACAACCGGGGCGCAAAATGTCCACTTCTCGAAATGACAACTTCTTAAAATGTCAACTTCGCTAAAAGACAACTTCTCATAATGTCTATTTCTCACAATGACAAATCGCATTTGGTCTACTTCACGTAATGTCAACTACTTGTTGATATTTTATTTTCATTATTTCTAGAGTTCTAGTTCTTCTAGAGTTGTCATTATGTGAAGTTGTCATTTCTTTCGATTGCTTTAACTATTATTCTAGGAGTGTTGGTGGTTCTGTCCGTTTTATAACATTATTTCTTACTTTTCCAGCTTGTATAGTTCTACAATTTTACTCTTAAAAGTACAACAAAATTATTACACTACTCGTAGAGACAGTCGAAAATTTTCCTATTGAACATTCTTGGAAGATATAACATGTTTAGGTCTTATATTTTTCAAATTACTTACACAAATTCGTGTGTATAAAAAGCTGCTTTCCCATTTTCTTCTACTCTATTGAAAAACTATGTACCACAGTTCATCATAAAGTTGCTCGTCTCTATGTACATTTCCCGACTCGCGGCAATATTATAGTAATTTAACTTCTTGCAGATGAAAATCCCCGAGACTTCTTATTTGAAATGGAGCGTAATTACCACCCTTACATCCCCGTCCCCTTCCTGCTCTTTGAGCAAGGGTTGTTCCAACAGGAACGTCCCGATTGAGTCTTCCGAGCATCAGGTCAGTTGCTCGCTCCAGACATCTTGCGATTAAACGTTTGATGGTTTTTTGTTTGAATTTTTTACAATGGCAAGAACACAATGGGACCTCGAGCTTTGATGTGACTTTGAGTATAAATGTTTTATCATGTCCTTTATGAACAAGATGGGAAATGTAAAATTATTTTTTACAGTTGCTTAGGTTTTGTATTAAACTTTTGTCCTATATTTTCTTGCAATTCGAATACTGCTATTTCTTTGATCTTTTTGTTTTTGTCTTTCTTTAAGATGAATATAAGTTTGACATTCGTATCTTTTTAGTAACCAAATGACATCAGTCACGACACGGTTCTTCTAACCTGATGTAATTTGGGTTTCAATTCTAAACGTTGGTTAAGTTAATTCGTTATGTTTACATTGTTTCCAGTATTTCTTATAATAAGACACTCTAAATTCCCGTTCAGCCACTGTAATGTACCAGGCGAGCAGAAACGAACAGATCACATCGACGAAATTACGGGACGCCTAATGACCGCCCCCGGCTAATGTGCGCCATTATAGTGAACCTCTTGTTTATTCCGATTCATCTTTGTATCACTTCTGCGGTCCTGGTAAAAAAATCCCTTTGATTTATTTATATTTTCACTAAATATTATACCTACTTACGAAGGTATGTCCCTAGTCCCAAATAACATTTACCATTTTGCCCTTATTAAGTCTGACACCGTAGATAATGCAATAATCAGACAACTTACATAAGAATAAAAGCAATATTTTAGCACAAATCATATTCTGTGAAGTATGCCAAATTGACATACGTAGTAAGAATCTCTACATAAGTCGTATATTGTCATTTCACATACACTACACTACACTATTAATCTTGGAAATTATTCCTTTACATGGCTTTAAGTCAAGATGCATGTGTTCGATGCTGTAAAGCAATTTAATGTTGATTACTGAGTCTTAAATACATACCCTCACCTAAATTACAGACAAGCTAGTATTCTGTGGGCAAATACTGATACTGAGGGTACTTTGGGAAGTTGTTGTGACAGTACGCTTTTTTAACATCTCCTAAGTAAATTATTCGTAAATAGTGTTAAAATTATTATTTCGTTCTGAAAACTTACTGAAAAAGGTCTCTCGACCTTGATCTTCATCCTGTGTTGTTTGTGACGCTCTTGGTGAACTCATAATAAACAAAAACTCAGTTCAAACACAGTGCACTACCTCAAGCTTTATTGTCACTTTTTCACACTATTCATTTCACTCCGTAAATATGTCGCCTAAGAACAAAACTTGCGGGGGTTGCTTGAAGAGGATCGAAGATAAGCGGAGGGTGCTGACGTGCCGCGCGTGTGGGCTGCACTATGATCTGGAATGTGCCGGGGTCACAGAGCAGCGGTACCACAGCACACTTATCGGCGAGCACCGGGACAGGTGGCGGTGCGTCACCTGTGTGAGCGCGCAGCCCAAGCGTGACAACTCGAACACGCCGGTCCGGGCCGCCGTCGACGCCGTCACCGTGAGGAGGGGCGCTTCCGCAGTGAGCCCCGTCAATCTGGACGTGTCCATGCTGGAGCGGCCGCCGCTGGACGACACCGCGCACAACTTGACCGTGGAGCTGCCGGACTTCCACGCGCTGGTCCTCGAGTTGAGGCAGTTCCGAGAGGAGGTGCGGGAGGAGATGAGGCAGCTCCGCGAGGAGGTGCGTGAGGAGCTGAGGGCTGTGTGCGCCCGGACCGATGCCGTGTGCGACGAGGTGCGGAAGCTGACTGGCCGGGTGACCCGCTGCGAGGACAGGGTCGGAGCCGTCGAGCAGCGCCTGCACGCCATCAACCTCGCCGTGCAGAGCGGCGCCACGNCGGGCCATGCACACCCGGATCGACGCCGTGTACGGCGAGATAAGGGAGCTGACGGGCCGGGTGATCCGCTGCGAGGAGAAGGTCGGAGCCGTCGAGCAGCGCCTGCACGTGATCAACCTCGCCGTGCAGAGTGGCGCCTCGGCCGGCGCGGCGCGGATGGACGCGCTCGAGCAGCGGCTGGAGGCCGGGGCGGCGCCCGGGCCGGGGGCGAGCGCGCAGCTGGAGCGCACCGTGGCCGAGCTCAGGCTCGAGCTCAACGAGCGGGACCAGGAGGCCCTGCTCGCCGACCTCGAGATAGGCCAGCTCCCGGAGGAGAAGGGGGAGAGCGCCGTGCACAGCGTCGCGGTGCTGGCCGGCCGGCTGGGCGTGGCGCTGGACGAGCGGGACGTGGTGTTCGCGGAGCGCGTGGGCGCGCCGCCGGCCGAGGCGGGCGGGCGCGCGCGCCGTCTGGTGGTGCGGCTGGCGCGGCGCCGCCTGCGCGACGAGCTGCTGCAGGCCGCGCGTGTGCGCCGCGGTGTCACCGGCGAGGGTGGAGCGAGAGTTTTCATCAATGAGCGCCTGACCCGGCTGAATCGCCAGCTCTTTCACCGGGTTCGGGAGGAGTGCCGTCGTCTCCAGTGGAAGTACACTTGGACCAGGAGGGGCCGCGTTTTCGCTCGTAGAGGCGACGGCGCGCAGGTTTTCCAGCTGCGCTCTATGGAGGACGTTGTGAGGGTGTTCGGCTCCCCGGCGCAGTGACTGGCGGTCGACTGTAAAATAATAAAAATATTTACTAAGTCACACATTCTTTGTAAAAATAGTATCAAAGCATCTTTTGCTAACAACTGGCTTACCCAAAATTTGTTTTGTATGCTTCATTTATCGCTTTTTTGTCTCGTTGTTGTTGGTTCGGTACTGATAATTCCCAGCGGTGATACAATTTCACACTATCACAGGTTGTTCCAATGTAGGATATTGCTGAGAAAAAAGAAACATAATTTTAAAGACTACATCTCTATTCTAAATATTAACTTTTTCAAATTAATTTTATTTTTGTATTTGAGTAGTGTATTTACACATAAAGAACATCTCATTGGGGCAGTTCAATGTTGTTTTTATAATGTACAAACATCACAGGCCTTGGGTTAAAGAATTTATTGGTCGGTTTTTTCAATGCGGGATCTCTCTGTACTAAACAGGAGGAATTTATAGTAGCAATGAATGACTTGGCTCCGGATATAATGGCTGTAAACGAGACCTGGCTGAGGGCTGGGGAGGGGGACAGGGCTCCTAAACTAACTGATTACCGACTGAGACATACCCCGAGGCCATGCCACATTAGGAGAGGCCGAGGGGGTGGGGTAGGTTTCTACATCCGGAGAGGTATAAATGTGAAATCTTGTTCTCATCCCAGCACTACAGAATCGGTGGAGCAGATGTGGATTTCTACACGCATTCTCAATCAGGTCATAGTAGTCGGCACAGCTTACAGGCCACCTTGGCAGGATCCGGAGTTGTTTCTTGATGCGGTATCTGAGTCTATTGCCTCATTCACTTGGGCGGATGGACTAATTTTGACTGGAGACTTTAATATAGATCTGCTTGATGGAAGCGGTCGGAGATGCAGGGAGCTTGTGCAATGCTTACACAGTCAAAACCTCAAGCAATTAGTGACTGAGCCAACTCACTTCACAGACCATAGTGAGACTCTGATTGATGTGATTTGTACAGATTTGCGAGCACTGCGGGTATCAGTGAGGCATTCTCCGGATCTGGGAGGGCACGCCATGCTTTCGGCAGAGTTCAGGATCAAAACTGAGAAAATCAGTCCCCGATGGGTCACATACCGGCCTTTCAAGGACATAGTCCTGGAACAACTAGAACGGGACCTAAACACCATCGATTGGAGTGGTCTTAGACTTAACTGTCTTAACCACGTAGACCAGCTCGTGGAGGCCTTCACACAGTGTGTCATGGGATTGATGGACTTGCATGCTCCAATAAGAACACGTAGGTTCAAACAACCCCCGCATCCCTGGATCACTGATACCATCAAGGGGATGATTCGTGTCAGAGATGACTATCACAAAAAGTTCCGGCAACAGAAAACCTCAGACCTCAAAAACAGTTACAAAACCATGAAGTACCTAGTCTTGAATGCAATTGAACGTGAGAAGACCTGTTTTTTTACTAGGCAAATTAACAATAATTTGAGCAACTCAAAACAGCTCTGGAGGAATCTAAAAAACACTATTCTGCCAACCAGAAAGAACTTTGATGACCTGCCCTCTTCGTTCAGCGACCCAGATTTGATCAACACACACTTCCTGAATGTGCCAGGTGAAAACAGAGTTACAATATCACAATTGACCTTTTATGAGCATCATAGGCACAGTAACGCTGCCACCTTCTCACTACTCACAGTTAGCGAGGACTTAGTCCTTAAGACCATTAGGGGTCTGAGATCAAACGCACAGGGTAGTGATGGTCTTACTCTCGACATGATTTTGCTCACTTTGCCTTACTCGCTGGGGGCTATTACTGCAATGGTCAATCGGTCGATACTGGACGGCGTATTTCCAAAGCATTGGAAGGTTGCAGTTGTGAGACCGCTACCCAAGACAAGTCAGCCTATCACAGTCCAGGATCTCCGACCTATAAGCATCTTGCCGTGCCTTTCTAAAATATTAGAAAGAGTAGTGTGTAACCAACTTACTGACTATCTTGAAGCACATGACATCCTCCCTCATTATCAGTCTGGCTTTCGGAAAGGGCACGGCACGACAACTGCACTGGCGGATGTGGTCGATAACTTGCTGGTTGCTCAAGATCGGGGGATGCTAACAATTCTCACACTACTGGATTTTTCTCGGGCTTTCGACTCAATTAATACTTCTCTGCTGCTATCCAAACTAACCTATTACGGCCTCGACAGTGGTTCGGTTAAGTGGTTCCACAGTTATTTAACCCAGCGACTGCAATGTGTGGAGTTGAGGAGGGTGGACGGCACTTCGCTGAGGTCTCAACCTCAAATGGTTACTCGTGGGGTTCCTCAAGGGTCCATTCTGGGACCAATCCTGTACATCCTATACAGTGCCGACATCACTAACACCATCACAAGTTGTCATCACCATCTGTATGCTGATGATTTACAGGTGTACCTCTCTTTTGCACCAGCTGACTTTGCCGTTGCTGTGGCTAAGGTGAACAAGGATCTGAACAGCATCTATGACTGGAGCGGCTCAAATTGTTTAACCATCAACCCCAAAAAGTCCCAGTTCTTGGTTATAGGGACACCAAAAAGCATTGCCAAACTCAAAGATGTAACTCTAAACATTAATATAGACGGAGAACCTATCGCAAGGGTTGACACAGCCAGAAATCTGGGACTTGTTATGGACTGTAATCTGAAATTTGAAAGTTACGTAGCTGAGTGTGTTAGAAATAGTCTTTATCGGCTCAAACTCCTGTACAAGCTGAGACCCTACCTGAGCGAGAGACTCAGAATTCTACTCTGTGAGTCCTTGGTCCTCAGCAGGTTTAATTACTGCGACTCTGTCTATGGTCCGTGCCTTTTGTCAAGAACATCCAAACTTATCCAGAGAGTGCAGAATGCATGTGCGCGGTTTTGTTTTTCGGTTCCGCCTCGCTCTCACATCACCCCTTATCTTAATGCCGCAAATATGATGAAGATGGAGGCACGTAGGAGACTTCATTTAGCCACCTTGATGTTTGGAGTCATTACTACAAAGAAACCTAAATACCTGTTCCTAAAGCTGGAGTGGGTCTACAGCGGATATCCAAGGAGGCAGTGCACCCACGTCTTTGCCACTCCAAGACATCGCACTGTAGCATTTCGAGGCTCCTTCAGATTCGCTGCGTCGCGGTGCTGGAACGACCTGCCGCCGCCATTGCGTGCCCTGCTTGTCAGAAACACCTTTAAAACTAATGTAAGGAAACACTTTATCTCACTGCAAAAGACGAGTGGCGCAGATGCACTTACAAGGGGATGTTCACGTTCACGTGACGTTGGCAGGCGTGTCCCAGCATAAATATTTCTAGCGTCCGGTTGAGCTTCGACTGACGGTTTCACCGGCTTTTTGGCGCACCCTAAAAACAATCCTTCCATTATGAAATTGGAATGGAACGAGAGAACATAGTTGGTTCTATCAATCAGATAATGCTTACCGGGTAGTGCGGTGCGGCGTGTTTGCCGGGCTGGGTATAGGCGAGCGGGGTGGATCCAAGCGCAACATTCACTCTTCCTGCTGTCGCTTGCCGTAATTTCAATAATAAGGCGCTTTTCTCGCTTTATTACGTGGCAAACACATGGCATAAATGGCGTTGAGAGATGGTCTCGTTAAAACTCGTTAAAATTTGTAAAATTAATGGCTGTCTTATCATAATTAATTTGCTGGGTAACCTTTCTTTTTCTCCGTGACAGTCTTTTCTTCTTTTAACTTTTTTTTTTTTTTTTTTTCCATCGCTTTGGGAACTGTCATTTTGCCACTGCTGTCGTATATTTAATCGTGGCATTAAAAAGTTGCTATAATGCGATCTTTATCTATATTTAAGCATTCTCTAATAAAATAAAATGTCCGGAGACGTTAACTTTTAAAAGACATAAACTTTTAAAAACCATTGTCTCAAATTGCTCTTCGTATGTCTTTGTTTGGAATAATTAATCATCTTAAATATTTACACACTGGAGTTATCAAGCCGATTTTTTTTTTTTTCTGTTGTGTTCGCCCTTCAGAGTTGATCATCCTCTCCATGCGGATTTAACCCTGATGGTCGGCAACTTATCAGGCAATCGCTGTTGAGGCGGGACGCACCTACTAATTCTCTGGATATGTTAATGACATCTTTCTCACATAGTACATACTAATATTATACAATATACTTAAAGTGTAAAATCATGGTTGTAATTCAAATTCAGCTCATTTATTGGAATACTCAACGGACAAATTCAATTATTCTGGTGTTAGTTACAGTACAGTACTCTCAATGGTTACCGTTTGACTTTATCTATACTGTTATATCAGGATATTACTACTAATGACTGTATCAAAAGTTTTCTCAAAAGCTTGTTTCGCCTCAGACCGCCTAAATATGACACTACTTGGTATTAAATTATCATTTCCGTAAAAAAAAAAAAAATTACAGTTAAGTGTATACCTCTTCTAGTTCTGGTTTCTGCACAGATAATGAATACTCCGAGTTTATTTATTGTATCCAGACTAAATATAAATTAAAAAGTAGGTAGATGAAATTGATGAAAACATTAAAACCGGACTCGATTAATTTTAACAACCATTTATTTATTATTGTACCTATATATTATTACCGTACATTATGGAAAACCTTGTACTATGCCCAGCCTCAACACTTAAATCTTACATTGACAGGACTATTGGTATACGCACAGATGATAATCTTTTTATACAAAGAAGCACATGACATCCTCCCTCGTTATCAGTCTGGCTTTCGGAAAGGGTACGGCACGACAACTGCACTGGCGGATGTGGTCGATAACTTGCTGGTTGCTCAGGATCGGGGGATGCTAACAATTCTCGCACTACTGGACTTTTCTCGGGCTTTCGACTCAATTAATATTTCTCTGCTGCTATCCAAACTAACCTATTATGGCCTCGACAATGGTTCAGTTAAGTGGTTCCACAGTTATTTGACCCAGCGACTGCAGTGTGTAGAGTTGAGAAGGGTGGACGGCACTTCGATGAGATCTCAACTTCAAATGGTTACTCGCGGGGTTCCTCAAGGGTCCATTCTGGGACCAATCCTGTACATCCTATACAGTGCCGACATCACTAACACTATCGCAAATTGTCATCACCATCTGTATGCCGATGACTTGCAGGTGTACCTCTCTTTTGCACCGGCTGAATTTGCCGTTGCTGTGGCTAAAGTGAACAAAGACCTGAACAGCATCTCTGACTGGAGCAGCTCAAATTGTTTAAAGATTAACCCAAAAAAGTCCCAGTTCTTGGTTATAGGGACACCCAAAAACATTGCTAAACTCAAAGATGTAACTCTAAACATTAATATAGACGGAGAACCTATCGCAAGGGTTGACGCAGTCAGAAATCTGGGACTTGTTATGGATTGTAATCTGAAATTTGAAAATTATGTAGCGGAGTGTGTAAGAAATAGTCTCTATCGGCTCAAACTCCTGTACAAGTTGCGACCCTACCTGAGCGAGAAACTCAGAATTCTACTCTGTGAGTCCTTGGTCCTCAGCAGATTTAATTACTGCGACTCTGTTTACGGTCCGTGCCTTCTGTCAAGAACATCCAGACTTATCCTTATGATTTTTAATATCGACAGAAGTAAAAATAACTTTGACGATGTAAATAATGCACTAACAAGAGTTTTAAGTTGGTTCACTACAAATAATTTACAACTCAATGCAAAGAAAACAAAATGTATAAAATTCTCTTTGCCTAACGTAAAAACAGTTAGTACTCAAATAGAACTTAATAATAATGCAATCGATCTGGTAGACTCTACTGTATTTCTGGGAATTACCCTGGATTCAAAACTCCAGTGGGGCCCCCATNCTATGACATAATGTTTTGATTTAAAGTGAAAAATAGGTTAAGGTGCGGCGGGGGTGGCCCTTGGGCCACCCCTAAGCCGCCTATATAGTTTTATACACACATAAATGACCTCATATTAATCACATTTACCAAATCATGCGGTAATTATTCATAATAACCGGCGATTATTCATAATTTTCACATTTATCACTTTGACCGTAACATATACATGTATATCAAAATAGCGTATCGGTTATAAATTAGAACGGTTTTGAGTGAATTGGCCGTGAAGAGTCCTAATAATTACAACTATAACTAAGCAATTTCAAGTAAATCCTATCCTTCTGTGATAAACTGAATTTCACGCGGGCGAAGTAATGGTCAAAACCTAGTTTTAAATAATCAAAACACACAGAACCGCGGGCAGAGGCTAGTTAGAGACGCCATTGTCCCCCGCACGCCTGAGCAAACGTACCACAATGGGCGGACTTAGGGAATTAACGCGACGTTCATGGATACTGCACATTTTAGAAATTAAACCACCACTATGAGCATAGAATCTACAGTATTATTATAACTGTGAGACATTTGTTTTTGGTAAGTTAAGTGATCGTACTGTGTGCCTACCATGAGTTTACGTTAGGTGAGCTCGCTAGCGAATACGTCAAAAAATTCTATGAAGATTTTATTTCTTGAAAGTAGCCACTAGGGGCGCTGCACAATATGTCATACATTTAAATGTCATTTTTTACGCAGTCGCTAGCGAGCACACCTAACGTAAACTCATGGTTGGCACACTGAATCGCAAAGTGTTTAAGTATTTTGTATGAGTGTGTCTGAGACAAGAGCAGAATAAAAATAACAATTAACTAACACTGTTTTGTTATTACCGAACATAATTTATTGTTCGACAGTAACTGAAAAATAAAATCATTTTTTATCACTGATTTTACAACATTTATGATTTCTGATAAATGATGTTTCATTATTTTGAATTTGATAGCGCGCATTAAGGATTATTCATAATTATTTATGAAAACATTTTTATACAACCAATACAATATATTTTAGCTTTGAAAAGAATAATGTCCTTAAAAATACTTTTATTTTTGAACTTAGATGTAGTTACTCTATCTTTAACTCATCCCATTTCTCAAAAGGGGCTTACCGACCCCATAATATGTAATTATCTACAGTCAACGTGGGTACGTAACTCAACATGTCCCTATTAATCAACAATCGAGAGCAATTACCAGGGATCAAAAGGGATCGTGGTATCGATATTTCACAAAGGACCCCAGGGCCAGAGATGACAAATCGGGGATCAGTAAAACTTAGATTGATCTTAATCTAAGTAAGGTTATTGAAACAGTTTGCGATTCCTTAAGGACACGAATATTAGATGAATGATGACAAATTGTATTAAATAATACTTGTTTCGTATGAAAACAAGATAAATTAACTTTCTTAACTGAAGGATCAAGGGTTAAAAGAAAGTCATTGCAATGTTTTAGAACTTTCGTTTAATGAATTTTGACACCGCGGGATAACCCAAGACAGTGCCATCTAGTTTTTAAAATAGTAATTAACTATAATTACTTCAAGGACTTCAAAGATGCGGCCTCGAACAGGCACTCACCCGTATTCACAAACGATGCTTGCTTAAGTGAAGCAGCAAATCGAACGCACAGCGTTGAATATAGCTCTGTGATTGGTTCGTGCGTGCGTGACCCTGTGCGACCTGTGCGTCCATGCGCACTTTGAGACCTCATAGTAACGTTTGTGAATACGGGCGACAGTGTATAATATTTATTTAGTTATTCCAATAGACATCATCAACAAACTTCGCATTTTACATCTATAGTCACTTACCGACAAAATTATGAGTCGAACGCTCTTTGAAACAATCAGATCGCAAAATACTGATTTAATTTATTCCCAAAACTTATCCGAAAGAGAAATTTGCCAAATTTCACACTAGAACAATGTTAGAATAATAGATGGTGAATCGTATGGATTTACATATTTATGAGGGATCCTTCCAGAGGTATTAAATGTTAGTCAATAGTCGGCACGAGAAGTCCCAGTGAGACCGCAATCCTCATAATTTATCCAATTGTAATAGGTATTTACATCAATTAGAATGTCTTTTGTATGAGTCCTTATAATTATTTGTACAGTCGACAGCATATCAGACTATCCATTTTTGTTGGAAAATAGTATCCTACTAATATTATAAATGCGAAAGTTTGGATGTCTGGATGTCTGGATGGATGTTTGTTACTCTTTCACGCAAAAACCACTGAACGGATTTTGATGAAACTTTACAGTATTATTGTGTATAACGCAGAATAACATTATACTATAATTTATGACGATCTATGACAAACGAAATTTCACCCGGGTGAAGCCGCGGGCAAAAGCTAGTCGGTTATAAACTTCGATCAACAATACCAACTAGATATTTATCCATCGTCTACCCAACTACAAAATTAAATAACGGCGCACTTGAGAAGTGAGTTCTTATCGCCAACTCACAGTTAGCGGGGTGCATGGGAATTTTAAAGACTAAGGCTGAGTTGCACCATCAAACTTTAATGGTAACTATGACGATAACCAGTGCTTTTTGTATGGAGTTTGACAAATTTTTGACCTTTGTCAAAGTTATATACTTACGATCAAAAGTATGGAATCACCCCTTTGTGTTCCGAGCGGTCTTAAGAACTGAATGACTATGTATTGTATGTATCTATGGTATCAATTTAAAGTTTATAATATCACCTTTAAAATGGTACCATTTTTTATTGAACTTCTATTAGTCATTTAGTTCTTATGATCGCTCGGAATAAATAGGGTGATTCCATATTTTTGCTCGCGAGTGTAGTAAGATGGTGCAACCCAGCCTAAAAATATTAAATTATCAAAGATTACAAACTACAGTGATTAACTATTCGCAAACTATTACAAAAAAATAAACAAACTTTTATAAACATCCTGTACCTACCGGTTCTGAATCATACTAATTATTTTTAATATGATAGTTACTGATTTTTGATAAATTCTTTAAATACATTTTTTATCAAAGGATTAAAATATTTTTAATGGTAATGGCATCTACGATTATCTCGGCTGTGTTGATAACACAGATATTCCGCGGCTTGACAGAAAAATAATTAATATACTCGTACCTACTTAGGCTGGGTTGCATCATCTTGGGGTGCGATGGTGAGGGACCTCCTCGTGGTGCACCCTGGGATACGTCCGCGTGGACTGTTCACGCGGGCGGCTAACTTCTCACCTGCACGGCAGGTCTCGTCAACTCGAAGGACCTGTACCTCTAGAATGAACAACTTTCGTCTTCGAATCGTTTGCGTATTCGTCAAAATTCGATACTCAACATTCGAATTAAACGATAACGTGACAATTTTGATTCTCAAAATAAGTTTCGTTCAACCATTTCTCATCCAATTTTCACTTTACGACACGTTCACAAGGGCGCTGTTGTAGTTTTCGTACTAAATCTTTTGATGGTGATTCGAGCACGCAAACGATTCGAACTCGAAAGTTTTTTGTGCTAGCCGTATTGTTGGGCAACCCGTAACCCACAATTGAGTGGGCCGGGGGCGTCAAGGCATTTTCCCGAGACACGACGCAGGGGACATCTTTAAAAACCTGAGCTGGCGGGGCGTTTTCCCGGGCCCATTCTTTGGAGGGTCACTCTCGGCACTTCTCTGATCAGCAGAGGCCGGGGGTCCTGTTGTACCAGGGCCGCGAGGAGAAAACCTAAAACAACTGGAGGAGAGGATTGGTGGTTTCCTCAAAGCCAGCCCTTTAACCTAAGGCGAAGCTGCGGACTTTTTTTTATCCACAACGAGGAAGCTCTGGGCCTGTATCTCACCTGATGGTAAGTGACGATCAGGCTGAAGGTGGAAGCGAGCTTCACCCGGAATCCTCAACCACAGAGGAACTGGCTATCTTACCTCTAACTGCCGGAACACAACAATGCTGATNAGCTTCACCCGGAATCCTCAACCACAGAGGAACTGGCTATCTTACCTCTAACTGCCGGAACACAACAATGCTGATAACATTGTTGTTATGGCGACAGACTTAGGTAAGATGGTGGTAGCTAGCCAGGCGGACTTAGAACAAGCCCTACCACCAACCAAACCGAACAGAAAAATCTGCCCTCACTGGGAATCGAACCCGGGACCTCTGCGTCCGAAGCAGGTGGTTTTACCACTAGACCACAGAGGCGGTTGAATCTAATATCCGAGATAGGACAATAACTCGCAGCTCCGTTTCTTTGGGCTCTGGTAGACACCGTCGGGTTTTAGTGGGTAGGCCCCGCCCTTAGTGAGCAGGCGGGGAGAGTCCCACATAACCCACAGGCCGTTCCCATCGACCAATGGGTACCTATGCGCAAAGCATTTCCCGACGTTAAAAAAAGGGCTGCTTATTAGTCAAGGATTGGTATCCAATCAGGTAAAAGCATTAATTAAAATATCATTATCATAATATCAAGTCTGCCTTAATGATTTCCTGCAACCTTTTTATCTGTATTTAAGTTTCAAAATCAAAATCAAAATTTTCTTTACTTGTTTAGACTAATTAAATTAGCTCTTGCAAATCGTCAAATGCTCTTATTATACATGTCTCATTCTTTTTTTGCCCTACCAGCGCTTCGAGACAAACATTTGGCAAGTGCTGAGAAGAAGCGCCGCAACAAACTCAGTCACCACTGTCTGCCGGTTTAAAAATATAAAAAAGTAGGAAGTTACAATACATTCAGAAGCAAGTTACTTACCACGCGCTCCCGTTGATAGGTGGCCTTTAAGACGCCCATCTAGCACGAGACCGCGTGGCAGTTTTGAATATATTTATTTAGTGCCGTGCTAATTTCTAGTTTAATAACTAAGCATGTATCTAATAGTATCTATTCTTCGTAATCGGATAAGCATTTACTTACTACTTTATCTTTGAATTTGACAAGCAAGTGTAGGCAATTTTAAATTATACTGGTTAGTTCTTAGTGAGCATCTACGTTCTGAAAGGAAAATTTTAGACTCGTAGCACTTGTAGTTTCTGAGATTTCGTGATGCTTGTAGTTTCTGAGATTTCGTGATGCTTTCAATGTATAGTTTTCGCGGTCGCTTTATTCAACAGTTAAAAGAAAATACGTTATGCCATTACAAGATACATTAAGCCGGGTTCAGACGGGTGTAACGCGTAATGGAATGCAACGTGTAATGTAATGGAAATAGTATGGGCAGCACTTTACATGTAATGCTCGTAGTGCCGTCCACACGTGGAATTCGTGTTACATTACACGTAATCTTACATTACACATTCCCTTCTGGACCCAGCTTTACGCATGATACGTTACACACAACGTTTTTTAATCAGCCAATATCTGACTTAGGTACTAGTATGCCAGGAAATCTCATAATTTTTAAGAGAGAAAATATATATTGACAAATTAACTAAAACAAGACAAAAGGACTAAGCTTCACGCTAGGCATTGCCTGTTTTGTGGAGTCAATCTTATTTTCTACTGCTGTTGGATTTATAGATTATACCAGTCTTCCCGTGCAGGTTTCAAGAAGCCATCTTCAGAAGCTCGCAATGAAGACGAAACAAACAAAACTTCTTATAAACAATCAATTTTATTAAGTTAACCCTTAAGTAACATCCTTATTTTTGGTTACACTTAGAACACCCTGGGGTAAAAAAAATACCCCAAAGGGAAATTGAAAAATTTTAAGTAAATATTTAAATTCAATTTAATTTGTGATTTACAGTGTATTAATGGACTCACTAAATTATACTATTGTTTTAAACGGACGTCTATCTAGCGTAAAGAAACATCTTAAATAAATCATAACAAAAAACAAAGATTTTTTCATTGGCAACTAATAGTCTCCACAATGATCTTCTAGAAAAATCTTGGAAAGTTATTGTGGGAACCAAAAACTTACACTAATCGGACATTGAATAGATGTTTTATACATATTTGAAACACAAAATGAAATAAAACGAAAATTTGTGGCTTTATAATAAAGCAAAATAAAAAAAATCTTTTTTTTTTATAAAATTATGGAAATATATTTTTTATTTATTTTATTCCTAATTATTTTTTTCAAAACACATCAGACACGCTGAATTATTACATAATTATCACTTTTGGGCTCTTTTTCTGTGTCGAATTTATGAACGCTGTGTTCTGAGGGGATGTCTTCAAAGTTCGAAAAGTATCATGTAAATCAAGCTCTATTTATTTTTCTGCATTCTCGAGACAACGTGCTACCTAATCGTCATATAAATTTTTACTCATTTTGTTTAAATATTGTAAAAACCTATTAATAAGATGTTCGGTGATGATAAATTAAAGCATACGTAACTAACACCCTGGGGTAATTTTCCACCCCACCTACCTGTACAAGCCAAACAGATGATTTTTTTCACATCCCGCGTCTACGAGCTTAAAGCGCACACTCTGCATTGAGAATACACAAAACGACATTGCACTAGCTTCGGTAGAAAAAAAGATATATCAATTTTTATGCGCCTGGGGTAAAAAATTACCCCACGGTGTTACTTAAGGGTTAAACAAAAATATTATAATATCTGACCAGTTTATAAAAAGAGAACTTATCTCGAATTGAATTTGAATTGAATTGAACGAGCGAAAATTTGATAGTAAAGGTAGTACTATCAAATTTTCGCTAATCACGGTATCCTTATCTCCAAACGACTATTTATACCTCTACAATGTTCTACCAAGACATTGTAGCATCAGACCTGGAGTTGACAAGTCATTGACAATCTAAATCAAGATGATGAAGTGCTTATACTTCTTGCTGTTCGTGGCTGCTTGCCAGGCCTACGTGGCCAGGGTGGCTGAACAAATTCCTACTCCAACAGTTACTGAATTTGAAGTGGGATATCAATTAGGTTTTATAAGATTCTTGGAGTTAGAATGGAATCTCGTGGAGCACCCGGAGATTCTCGGATACAGGGTAAATATTTTATGTTTTAATTGAATTTGAATTGATTTTTACCCGACTGCGCCAAAAGAAGGGTTATGTTTTTCGAGTGTAAGTATGTACGGTATTTCTTTAGCACGGCCTACAGCCTAAACGGCTTGACCGATTTTAGCGTTAGAGGTGTCGTTAGATTTGTCTTAATCATGAGAGTGACACTGGCTATATTAAAATTGAAAAAAAAAAAATCAAAATGGCGGATTATATACGCCATAATGTTTTAAAAAAAAATTGTTTTTTCTCAAAACCTATCCAGTGGGGTATCAAAATTATTTATCATTGACATTTTTAACTGCATCATTTATTTATTTTAAATTATTATTATATTGATTACACTGTTCTGTTTCAGATGACAGTGTGGGACCAGGGATCGGTAAGTCATACAACTTTATTTAAACCATCACCTAACTTTAGCTACTTACAATACTGAACTTGCGACCACGACTGGCTCCCCGCTAATCCCCGCTAAATTTTGTCAGTGCGTGCGCGCCGCATATGTGTTGGCGCGCTCACATACAAACCGCGCCCGTGCGTTTCTTGGTTTCTATGAAGATGAACTACTCATTTGTATTTACTCTGTTTGTAGTGTTCAGTATACGTTAGTATATCTATAGACAACACAATGACAAACAACAGCTTAATTAACGTATCTCTTTCAGGGTGACATTTCAAACGACCAAAGCAAGATATTCAGGGAGGTTGTAGTTGACGCTAGTACGACCCGCGCCGGTGTAAGAGACCTTCAGTATGACATCTGGTACCTTGCGAGAGTCCAGGCCTTCACCAGAACTGCGACTAGTGGGTGGTCCGACAGTAGGTGGGTTATGTTCCATACCCCACGCAGGGACGGACGCCAGTCTTATACTGTGATGGAATAAAATGAGAAGAAATCTTGACAAAGATTGTAGTTGTTGTCATTTTAAAATAAACTCCTATAATAAACACTGCATTTTTGTTTATAAGAAAACTAACAATCCCTTGAGTCTGGGCGCAGACACCGAGTTTTTGTTGGCCGTTAGTTTAGTCGCGCAGTTAATCAGTATGGGCATAGCAGGCCGATTCTTTATACAAATTAAAATCGGGTCCAACTGGCCAACTAAAAATCGGTGGTCTGCGTTACATTCCCACTGAAAGAATCTAATTGTGAGGTGACGAAGACGCCACCACGCGGGAATATAGTAGAAATCATTATGCAGTTCCTAATTATTATGAAAAGAAGCCGAGAGCCCGTAGACAAGGCCTAAGATGTCGATGATGATGACTAATGATGATGGTTGTCAGTTATAATCAAGTAAAATCATTTCTTTAAATTATTATGTACTTACCTAAATTAGAGTGAATTGGCGCAGAAAATTTTGCTAGTCTATCAGTGCAAGGCGCTTACCTAATTAATTATAGTAGGTACCTATCTATTCATTCTGAAAAAATGACGGTTTACCTACCTACTTGTATGTGGGTTTTGTTATTTTATATTTAAGTTGAAGAGAATTCTAAAAAAATTAAAAGATTGTTTAATTCGTTTGAGTTTAACAGCTGTATAGGTATCAGGTAGTTATAATTTTATAATTAAGCCTGGCTAATTATAGTCAAGATAATGATAAATCATAATTAATGATATGACTCAGTTATAACATTGATAACTTATCCAACATACCTAATATATTTGATTTGATCAATGGAAAGCTATCAGCAAGGATTCAAAAAATAATGGTTAAGATAAAAAAGTAATTATACCTATTTGCCTGCTATTAAATACTGGAGAATAGGCTAGAGCCATTATGATAAGGTAGTACAGTCAGCGTCAAATAGTTCATGACACCAAAAGTGGCCAAAAATTTGTTAACACATTTATATTATTTATTTCGGTTGTAATAAAGACGTGTTGTGAACTTTTTGACTACTTTGGATGTCACGAACTATTTGACGCTGACTATACCCTAAAACTACCTTTGCTGTCTTTTAAAAGACAAATACACGCCTGGCTATTAACTAAGTCACAAACTAAGTGCTATTATTCAGTCAGGGAATACCTCGACGAACAATAGAATTTTAATCAGACTAACGAACAACAATTAATTTTTATTTATATAGATGACATATTTGATATGATAATTTTTGTAAGGAATATTTTAATTGGCGACATTGATAGGGGTCATCCATAAAGTACGTCACACGTAAAGAGGGGGGGAGGGGGTTGACAAAGTGTGACATGGTGTGACAAGGGGTGGGAGGGGTCCCAAGTTTCGTGACATCACATTTCAATTGTTTCAGATATTTGATATAATGTTGATTTCATATAAAAAAATACTTAATTTAAATAGAAATAAAACTTATTTCGGAACTGCTGTTAATTTAATAATTTTTCGATGTGAAATTGCAAAACATGTGACGTCACACTAGGGAGGGGGGTCTCTTACCCTTAACTCTTTGTTTTATAGCTTATGTATTATTTTGTGTTTTTTGTGCATTTTTTCTGTATTGTGTCTTTTTAATGTGTCAATAAACCAATTCTATTCTATTCTATTCTATTCTAAATACCCTCAGACAAAGACACAATTCAAAGGCCGACGGCAAAGTCACTTTGTGCCTAATTTTAGGGCTTGTCCTAGACGCTAAGACTAATTTCTTGGACGCATCTGAGTCACTAATAGATATACTAAGAAATTGTAAGTGGCCTGTGTTTTACTGAGTAGAAAATTGTTGGGCCTTTATTTAGATATAGGTATTTAAGCTCCAGACAATTTTAGTACAAATTTTCGTATTAAACGATTTTAAATATTTTATCGTACACGTGACTTGAAGTTTCGACTTCAGAATATTAAAATATTTGAACATATTTTCTTATTATTCGCGTTTGAACTACTCTATTTATCTCTCGCTACATTATAAAGATCGTGACTTGGCCACTCTCCAGGACTCTTAGCAGACTTAATCTACCCTTTAATTGAGGAGTGNTACTTAATTTAAATAGAAATAAAACTTATTTCGGAACTGCTGTTAATTTAATAATTTTTCGATGTGAAATTGCAAAACATGTGACGTCACACTAGGGAGGGGGGGGGGGGGCTCAGAAATGTGACCACCTGTGACAAGGACGGGGGGGGGGTCAAAAAATCATGAAATTCGTGTGACGTACTTTATGGATGGCCCCATAGGTACTATTAATTTAATTTTACATTGACATTTTTTTTAATAATTTGACATTTATATTATTGAATCCTATAATTTTTGCACGTCTGCGATCAGACTAAACACATGATCCTATTTTAATATTGTCACCCTGTATTACTGTGTTTTTAGCAAATAAACGTTTTGAATTTGAATTTTGAATTTTGAATTTGAATAAACATCATGTGGAATCGTGGCTAATAGCATGTGCTAGCATTTAGTTTCATTTCTAGGCAGCAATACTAATAATAATATCACACGGATAAAATACTGCATAGTTCGGTTTTTTACTACTTTACCCGATTTTACAGGATAAATAAATAGTAATAATGTAATTATGACGTATTAGAATAAATGTAATTTGAAGTAATTCACCAACTCGGACCACAAGCCTATGGCCATTTGGGACGAGTTGCGGAAAATTACAATTCCCACGTTTTTTAAAATATATTATGTTTCTTGAATAGGCACTTATCTTGACAACTGTACCAGACATTCATAAGGTTTAAAGTTTCACGAAAAAAGTAAATGGGACGAATTGACGAATGTAGAGAAAGAGATGGAAAATATTGCATAATATCGTCTAAAAAAATATTATAAATAATAAAGCTGCCAGCGTCGCTTCTTCGTTATTGCTGCAAGTCGTCCCACGCTGAACATCGTAGGTATAACATACTGGCATTCGAACGTCCAGACACTTTTTGGTTCCTAATAATTAATTAGGTACTCATACTATTACTTTTCAATTCCAACCAAATTAATAACGTCAATTTCAAATTATTTTCGAACCATCTACAGGTCGTCAGTCTATCTTCCTTGTTGCTCTGAGCTACAAAGGGAATTTTGGTGGCAATATTTGAAGTTATACAACCTATGCTTTCCTTTGATCGACTTTTTTAGTATACATCTAGTACTATTTTAAATATGAGTCATTAATTGTATTGCATAAACTACTACAATAGTCCCGTTAACCCCTCTATCTAAGTTAAATAATAAATAATGCGTGTTTGTCTTGTTGGTTGTCCTAATAAATAAAAAAATTGATAAATAAATAATGCTTGGGTTCGCCCCATCACAATAATCCAGCGAATGATGGGATTAGAACTACAAGGTTAAGTTTTACCACACGCATCTCCGTCGCTGGTTTAAAGTTGATCCCAGGTTAATGTCACTTGTCAGGTAGTGCAGGGCTTCCTAAACTTTTTATTTAAGTACCGTGACATCCTTGGAGGGTTTCTATTTTCTTGCGACACAATATTTTGTATAAATTCTTTCTCTACATTTATTTTCGATCGCCTCATGACGCCCTTAGGGATAATGCACGCACTGTTTGGAACCCTGCGTTAGTCATCAAGCCTAATCAAGAGCTGTAAGGCGATTTAATAACGTCACACAGTAAGGTTATCTACTTGTCTTACAGAAAACTCTACCGTGATTTTGGGTATTATTTTATTTATTGGACAACCAACAAGACAAACACGCATACGTGGAATTACTATAACTAAAAGTGCTTAGAACTAAGTGTTGTCTTAATTAAAGGCTGCCACGGCTTGCAATGTGGACAGTTGCAAATTTAAAAACTAACAAATAGAAACACAGTGACTATTTAGGTATTTGCTGCCGCTGTAAGGGACCTCAGAACAGCGCGCCTAAATTTCAATGGCTTATAACAAAAAATATCGACGTCACATGCTTTGCACAGTCTGTTGTACTCCCTCTGCAGTCTGCTCCTGGTGGCGTTGTAACCCAGATTGGTTTTACTAAACTTTGTTGCGAATTATTAGACTACTTAGTTTTTTAAACAAAAAAAAATGTGCTTTTGTAAAGAGTTTATTTCAAAATCAAAATAACAGTAATACATGTTCATATTAAATACTTCTTGAAAAAGATTCCTTCATTGTTTATTCCATCACAGTGTAAGACTGGCGTCCATGCGGCCAAATTGGGCTATGGAGCATGACCCACCTACGGTTGGACCACTCACTGGTCGCAGTTCTGGTGAAGGCCTGGACTCTCGCAAGATACCAGGTGTCCAACCGAAGGCCTCCTACACTGGCGCTTTTCGTACTCGCGTAAACTACGACCTCCCCGTGTATGTTGCTCTGATCGTCGGATACAACCTGGAAAAAAACGTTGATTTACTTATTACATTTTTGTTTATCATTGTCTTATTTTAGCGTAGGTATTACTTGAATACTGAACAAATTAGCCGTCCTAAATATATCTACACAAAATATTAGTGCTGAGTTGTGGAGAAAAATGTAATATTATCTCAATTTTGCATGCTATTGTATATGCCCAAAGGGGCTAAAGACTTTAGCTGATCTATACTAATATTATAAATGCGAAAGTTAATGTCTGTCTGTCTGTCACGCTTTCACGCCTAAACCATTGAAGCGATTTTGATGAAATTTTGGCATAGAGATAGTTTGAGTCCCGGGAAAGGACATGGGATAGTTTTTATCCCGATTTTTGAAACAGGGACGCGCGTGTTAGGGTTTTTCTGTGACAGACAAAATTCCACGCGGGCGAAGCCGCGGGCGGAAAGCTAGTAATAAATATATCAACATTAAATTAGATTACAGTAATTATTTGTAACTCTGATAGCAAAAAAGGTCACTTTAGGGTTAATAACTAGTGTTGTAGTTGCAATTAAAAGAAAAGCTTATCTTGTTCAAACTAATAAATAATTAAAAAGTTGTATGACTTACCGTTCCCTGGTCCCACACTGTCATCTGAAATGAAACATTTTAATCAATAATTTCCTAAGTTTTACCAGGCCTGTTCATCTCCGCGAGTTTACATCGAAAACAAAACACGCACGATGGCCCACCTACAGGATACTATTCGACAAGGCCTCAAATACGAGCGAACATTGACTCACGCACGCGTATTCTTGTGTATGATGGAAGAAAATAAAGAAAATGGTGTACTAAATACTGTGCAGTATNACTATTCGACAAGGCCTCAAATACGAGCGAACATTGACTCACGCACGCGTATTCTTGTGTATGATGGAAGAAAATAAAGAAAATGGTGTACTAAATACTGTGCAGTATTTAACTGCCTAAATAATAATAAAAACACAGAATGTACTTTTTTAAGTTGCCTCAGGACACTGAGAGGTAAATAAGTAGTTAATATTATTCATGATAATTCATGCTAAATCATTTAGGTATTTCCTCCGCCATTTTCCGCAGTTTGGCACCTTACGTCACGTCACCATTTTACCGAAGTCAGCCCTATAGCTTCGGCGCAGTGCCGATCACTGACGTTTGTCAACAAAATGGTGCTTGACTCTTGAGACAGGCTAAATTACACCATATTGTTACTGACATTGAGCATACATTTTTTTAAATACCTTCGCGAAGTAAAACTTCTGTACGTAGTACTTATTATTATTCTGTGGTTTTACTGACAAATTAACTTTGAAGTAAATAAAGACAAGTCCGAATACTCGTAATATCAATGGAAATGAAAATTGTCTATCTCTATATTTGTCATAAAAAACGAGAAAATGGTACCTACTTTTGAGTTTGGGAAAAATTGCAAAAATATTGCAAAAACCGATCAAAAATTTATTTTTATGCAGAAACTACTAAAGTTCACTATTTATATTATAATTTCAACTAAAGTGCAAAACTAAAATAAAAAAAATATGGTAAATAAAATCTATACCCTGTATCCAAGAATTTCTGGGTTCTCCACAGGGCTCCATTCTAACAGCAAGGAGTTGTCATCAGCTCTACGAAATGTTTCGAAACGGGTTACTCTTGGAGTAGGAATTTGTTCAGCCACCCTGGCCACGTAGGCCTGGCAAGCAGCCACGAACAGCAAGAAGAATAAGCACTTCATCATCTTGATTTGGATTGTCTATGACTTGTCAACTCGAGGTCTGATGCTGCAATGCCTTGGCAGAACATTGTACAGGTATAAATAGTCGTTTGGAGATAAGGATACTGTGCTTACAGAAAATTTGATAGCCTTATTCATACATAATATTCTTAGGTATGGTCAGTACGTTCTGGCAATCTGAATCCAATAAATAATCCATTGATAAAAAATACATTAATGAACTTATCAAAAATCAGTGACTCATATTAGTATGAGTCAACTCGACTGTGTGCCTACCATGAGTTTACGTTAGGTGAGCTCGCTAGCGAATACGTCAAAAAATTCTATGAAGATTTTATTTCTTGAAAGTAGCCGCTAGGGGCGCTTCACAATATGTCATACATTTAAATGTCATTTTTTTACGCAGTCGCTAGCGAGCACACCTAACGTAAACTCATGGTAGGCACACTGATATTAGTATGAGTCACAGCCGTAACATTTTTGAAACTCTTATTTTTTTTAAATAGGTAATAATAATAAAATTATTAGTTTATTATCACAGTGTACCATCACAGTCCGCTGGCGTCCCCCAGTAAGATGGTGCAACCCAGCCTAAGGCTCAGTTGCACCATCTTATTTTCAGATTTTGTATGGACAATAACCGCCGGCGGTCTTATGATCCTTGAGGGGTTAAATTAAGGTACATGGTAGCAATCCCGTCAATAATAATATTTATGTTAGTGACCATGAAAGTATAATACAATATATTATTTTCTATGGAGTTTGACAGATTTTTGACGTCAAAGTCAAAGTCGAAATTTGTATATTAATACGTATAGACGTTTATCAAAGTTAAAGTAAGATGCAACCCAGCTTAAAACAACTTTCTGCGTCAATTTATTTAACTACTTTAGGCAGGACTTAATTAAAGAAATATTTTTCTTGATTAGTAAAAGTGATAGCCTTAAAATACAATACAACCCATTTGAGCTAACTGCGAACCTCCCCGCGTTCGCCCCGCCCCGCCCGTACCAGTGTACCTACCATGAGTTTACGTTAGGTGTGCTCGCTAGCGAGTACGTCAAAAATCTCTATGAAGATTTTGTTTCTTGAAAGTAGCCACTAGGGGCGCTGCACAATATATCATACAAATTAATGTCAATTTTTTACGCAGTCGCTAGCGAGCACACCTAACGTAAACTCATGGTAAGCACACAGAGCGGCGATGTGACGTCACGGCTGCCAGGTGCTCAGTTAACTCGTTCGGGTTGTAGTCATCGTCTTTACTGCAAGTCGTCCGTTGTTAAAAATCTTAGGGTTTTCCTACTGGCACTCGTAAGTCACGCACGACACATTTTTGGTTCTTTTTTTTATTCAAAGGAACCCTAAAAAGATAGTGATTACTTGACAGCTGCATATCAGTAAGTTGTAATTTTATTTTTAAACTTTAATGACTCAGTTATCATATTGATAACCAGTTTACCCAACTGATTATATGATTTGATCAATGGAAATTTTATCAGCAAGGATTAAGAGACAAATTATGATAGTATTTTTTACGCAGCAAAATTGCCTGTCCATACCTACCGCTGGGGGGCGGCAGGTTATGTGGGGCTCTGAACCCCTAAAAACCTGGGGTACCCTAACATTGACTTGCATTGTTATCGTGGCATACAATAGTTTAAATGTGCCTCGTAACAAGGCTCAAGGGCGCCCAAAGTGCGATGGAGTGGTCTATGTTTGGAGTTTCCCTGCGTGATCGAATCCGTAGTGACCAAAGTGACGGGCATAGCCCACAGAATTGCTAAACTCAAATGGCAGTGGGCGAGGCACGTAGCTTGTAGAGATGATGTCGGTTGGGGCAGAAAAGTTCTCAAGTGGCGGACCACGGGCCGGAAGATGTAGGCTGGTTTTAGTGTCACGTGGACCGTCCGGTGCGGATCCGCTCCGCACGGCCGATCTGTATGAACTTCTAAGGAGCGTTTTAGAGTAATGTGGTCCGGAGGAACCGCTCGCTCCCTAGCAGTTCATACAGATCGCGTGACACTAAAACCAGCCGTAGTGTGGGCAGGCCCCCCACTACGTGGACCGACGATCTCATGAAGTTCGCGGGAAGTGCCAGGATGCGGGTAGCACAGGACTGTTTGGAAAACCTTGGGGAGGCTTTTGTCCAGCAGTGGACGTTGGGTGAAATGAACGAACGATGACCCTGGATTAAAAATTAAATAAAGAATGGCCTTAATGACCAAGGCATTTGAAATTGACTTTATTTTAAATTGACGCTATAGCTTACTGAAAATAAATCAATGTTTTTAAATGTCTTGAACAAAACACGACACGTCATCATCAGCCTATCAACTGTTTTACTGTGATAGTACACTGTTATTATATTATAGGTACTGATAATTATCAATATAAAAAAAATTAAAAGAACATCCTCTTGCGGCTGTGACTCATACTTAGTCACAGATTTTTGATAAGTTCATTAAATATCTTATTACTAATTTTTATCAACGGATTAACTAATTTAAATTAGATTAATGTTAAAAATAGGTCTTAATCTCGTCGCCATTATTATCAAATTTCCCCAATCACAGTATCCTTATCTCCAAACCACTATTTATACATTTACGATGTTCCATCACAACATTGCAGTATCAGACCTCGAGTCGACAAGTCCTAGACAATCCAAATCAAGATGATGAAGTGCTTATTCTTCTTGCTGTTCGTGGCTGCTTGCCAGGCCTACGTGGCCAGGGTGGCTGAAGAAATTCCTACTCCAGCAGTAACTGGATTTGAAACAACATTTCATCAAGATGGTGACAAATCCTTGCTGTTAGAATGGAGCCCTGTGGAGAACCCAGAAATACTTGGATACAGGGTATAGATTTCATTTACCATGAAATTTTTGTTTTAGTTTTGCTCTTTGGTTTAGCAATATTTATAGTGAAGGCCGCTACCAACCGGGCAACATAAATCATTGGAGGACGTCCTATGGCTGAAATGATGATGATGATTTGTAACTAAAATTTAGCAAATATTGATATCGATATTTATTTTCAGATGACAGTATGGGACCTGGGATCGGTAAGTCATACAACTTTGTTTAATACCCACTTAACCTAAGTATATTAGCAACTATTATAATTACTATAGTTAGAACAAGATTATTTTTTCTTTTATTTGTAACTACTCGTACAACACTTCAGATGACAGTATGGGACCAGTTATTTACCCACCCAACAGTTATTAACCCTGGGCCCTGTAGTGAATAACACACATTCATGTGTGACTTTTTTGCTAGCAGTGTTACAATTTACTGTAATCTTATTTAATTTTGATATAATTATTATTAGCTAACGTTAGTTTAACGTTTCTGGACATATACAATAGCATGCAAAATTGTAACAATAAATTACAACATCACATTGCAAGACGTGTATTTTTAGGACGCCAAAATTCAGTATTTAAGTAATGCCTACGCTAAAAAAGATAATGATAAACAAAAGCCTAATAAATCAACTTTTTTTTCAGGATCTAGCCAACGAACAAGGCAAGATATTCAGTGAGGTTGTAGTTGACGCTAGTACGACCAGCGCCAGTGTAGGAGGCCTTCAGTATGACATCTGGTACCTTGCGAGAGTCCAGGCCTTCACCAGAACTGCAACCAGTGGGTGGTCCAACCGTAGGGGGGTCATGTTCCATAGCCCACTCACACGGGATGGACGCCAGTCTTACACTGTGGTGGAATAAACAATAAGAAGAAGTCTTTGTCAAGAACTCTTTCACTTGAACATGTACTACTGTTATTTTGATTTTGAAATAAACTCTTAGCAAAAGCACTGTTTTTTTGTCTATAAAATTATAATGTTATAAAGTCATAATGCCACAGTAGTTTGCAAAGTTACATTCATATCACTACAAGAATAACAATCATTCTTATTCATGAGGTGATTAAGACGCCACTACGCGGGCCCTGTGTAGAGGTTTGTGTAAGGCAAGTAGACAACCATACTGGGTGATGTTAGATCGCCTTAGGCCTCTTGGATAGGTTAAATGACTAACATTTGTGAATACTAATTTGTCTTGTTTTCTATTTTTTTACATATTTGTTATATTTAATATATTTGTTATTATTAACACAGTCCGATTTTTTCTACGATTTTGATTACATATTATACACACAAGGTTAGCACTACTGATAACGATTATGAAATTTTTCTAACTAGCGGCCGCCCGCGACTTCGTAGCCAATGGCGATAGATGGCGCTTTTTACCAAGACTTATTTATACACTACTAGCTTTCCGCCCGCGCGGCTGAACCATTTAACCCTAGATAGCTAACCTTCCGGCGTACCCTGTTTAAGCTAACCATCCGTCGAAATGACGGGTATTAAAAAAACATTATTTTTTGGACGAAGTAATTCAAAAAATCTTAGTTCTTTTTTACAGTTTGGTTCCTTCATATGTTTGTGAATAAATGTGCATTATTTAAATTCACCTAATTTATTTATTTATTAAATTAAATTATCTTTTCTTAGACCTCTAAAGAAATTGAAACATTTTGTAAGTAACCACTTTGACATGCAATATAAATGAAAATTTAAAATAAAATAATCGGTTTTTTGACTTAATATTGTACGTAAAAACATTAAAAGTAATAAAATCATAAAATATTTTTTTTTCTTTTTAGCGCAAGTGACTCAAAAATCAACTTTATGTTTACCGCATATTTTGATATGATATAATGCAGATTTTTGTAATTTCCGAGGGAACGGTATTTGAAATAATTGACGAATCACGTTCCACGCCTGAAGACAAGTCTTGTGGTGGGTTTACATAACTTTCCTCATAATCTGATAGTTAATAATTATGATTACTTTGCACATCATCTTCCACCAGAAAGTCTTCGGTCTCACGGGCAGGACTAGCATCCAAGGCATTGTTAGTAACTTCATATAGTAGTAGATTTATTATTTTATCGTTTTTTAATGAAAACAGGATGAAAATCTAAAAAAATCTCAAATTTATTAAAAACATGTATGCGGGCACTCGAAATAAATTAATTACGGTAAAGCTAACCATCCGTCGAAACGACGCGACGGGCAAAGATCAAATATCTTGAAAACTATGAAACTTACCTGTCCACTGTCTACACCACTGCAAAGGACTCCCGGGCCTCTGAGTTGGCTAGTCGGGACAAAATGTTTGGACGTGGCATTAAAAAGTTACAACATTATTTCTTTCCAATGCCCGTCGAATCGACGGAGGTTAGCTATCTAGGGTTAAGAACCTAGTATGAGCAGCAGAGTAAATTTTACAGGAGCGCGAAAAAACACATTTTCGTTTACCCTACTGGTATACTCAAACTTTTGAAAACTTATTGATGTTTATTTTGAAGCTTAATAATTTAACTATATATTTTACAATCAATAAATTAATTAACTATTAAATAGCAAGTTTTATGGCCCTTACTAACACTCAAATGGTTTTCTTTTTTTTTTACTTCGTAAAAACTGGCTGAAGCAAAATATTTGGGTATAATTATGGACCAAAGACTATCATGGTACTCACATATAGAACACATCATCTCTAGAACTAGGAAACTAGTATGGATCTTTAAAACCCTCAGACATGTGATGCCAGGAAATAGTGAAAAGAACTCGCCTAATTGTCTTCTCAACCGAATATACACAGCTCTTGCACAGTCCGTTTTAACCTACTGCATTCCTGTATGGGGTGGTGCAGCAAAAACTCAATTTATTAACCTTGAGAGGGCGCAGCGTACTCTTATTAAAGTCATGTACTTTAGGAAGAGACGCTTCCCCACCGATATGTTATATAACACCAGTGGGTTGCTCTCGGTAAGGAAATTATATATAGTCTATATTACCCTCAAAACACACAAATCCATATATTATGACCCTCGTATACTAGAATAATTAACTTTTTAAAAAAATAAAACCGACTTCAAATGCGTGAACAGAAAAAAAAACTAAAAATTTAAAATATTGCGTATACAAAAGTTCATCCCCAATTTTCCACCCTTGGGGGTGAAATATTTTCTTCAAATTCGCATGAAACCACCCTTTTGATAATACCTATTCAACAAAAAAATAATCGTTCAAATTGATTTATAATCGGCGGAGATATTGCGTATAAAAAAGTTCATCCGCAATTTTCCATCCTTGGGGGTTGTTTTTTCTATTATTAAATTTAAATGGGACCACCCTTGAGGTATTACCTATACGCCGAAAAAAGATTTGTTCAAATCGGTTCATAATTGGCGGAGTTATCGCGTAACACACACACACACACACACACACACACACACACACATATTCACATTATCTTGCACAATAACACTTAATATTGAACAGAGGCTAAAGATAGGTGTGAACATAAACTTAAGATTAGCCGGCTAAACTTAAGTTTATTTTCGACGAGGTGTTAATGTTAGTTTCTTCTATCTTTAGCCGGCTAAACTTAAGTGTAACCGTAGGCCCTTGGCTAAAAATGTAGAAGGAAATGGAAAAGGAAACAACGTAATAATGTTTACTATTTTGACACGAAAACTTTATTAAAAAATAATCACTTTCATTACACATACTTTTGTGTATCTATGTAGGTATTCAAAATTACAATTATTACAATAACAAAATATTAATTACTTAAAATAATGTCTACCTAATCATTAAAATAAAATAATAAGGAACCATTTGGTCATTAAAGGATCTTCTGTAGGTATTTAAAATTACAAAATGCGCGTTGTCTCCCAACCGCCCCCTCAAGCCCTCCGCCGGCCTGGCGCGCCCATCGAATACATTTTTAGCCGTTTCGTTTTGGCTAATGTGCACATTAGCCGGCTAAAGATGGAATATCACGACGCAAACTAACATGTTATCGAACTTTAGCTGCTTCTCGAAGATAAACTTAAGTTTAGCCGGCTAATCTTAAGTTTATGTTCACACCTATCTTTAACCGTAACATATACATCTATTGAAGAGCGGTCCCTCCAAACACAGGCATTTTTTGCTTAAATGGAGGCTCCAATCTACTTATTAACTAAAGAAACCTTGTAAACGAAATAAAATTATTTTATTTTTTTTTATTTTAAAAAACCAGAATCCAAACCTAGTATGAGCGTACTTCCTAGGTTTTAAAATGGTTATTGGGGACTGACGCTCCAAATCCATTTCAAACTTACTTTAGGTTTGGTGTAAAGGAAACAACGATAATTTTATTAAAAAAGGTAACTTTGAATCAAAAGAAATAGGTACATAATTATTACGAATTAATTCTCAGAAGTAACTTGCTGACCTAAAAAAATCTAATGATCTATCATTGATAGGCAAAACCAGAAACTTCTTCTTAATTCTGGCATCAAAGGAATACGTTTTTTAAATATCTTATCCTTTTTTTGGGTTGATACACCTCGTGGATCCGGAGTCAGTCTAGGTTAGCGTCCAAAACAGCGAAAGTGGACATGGCTCCATCCCAATGGCGCTATAAAAATGAGATCGACTTCATCTTGTCGACGAAGAAGCATATTATATTGATGTCTCTGTGATCAACTCGGTCAAAACAGGAAGTGATCACCGAATGGTAATGGTATGGCACATTGAATATCAGACCCAAGCTCGAGAGGCGACGACTGATGAAGTCTACGCTCCGCCCAGCGCCCATCCAACTCCAATCTCCAAAACCCCGAAACCTTTCAGCTCGAGTTGCAAAATCGTTTCGAATGCCTAGGTGACTGCGAAAATATGGACGAATACAAAGTTCTTTAAAACCCGTCGTTCAAAAGGAACCAAAAAGATCTCTGACCTCACCAATAAACTTATGGAAGGGAGACGGAACTTGGTTCTGCAGTCCTCTGAAGATGCTGCTCAGTATCGGCATCTTAACCCAGATACTCCTGAAACTTTTTATACTTTTCAATTTTTATAAATTTTTAGTATGTTTCTAAATAGAGGTCAAGTATCCACAGAAAAATATTAGAAAAATTCTTGGTCAACTGGAAAAGCCGGAAAATGGGTGGTGTTTAAACACCTGGTCGGAGAATGGACTACTACCACAACTACTACTATGAGAAAAAAACATACTATGATTTTGTTAGGTTTAAGAGTTAAAAAGGAGTTGTAAGTTATACTCATTTACTAAAAAAAATACCAAAATTTTATTCAGAGCTATTGTATATGGTAAGACATAAATCATAGCCTAGGATGCTTTAGTACGTGGCGCATTTTTTACACCAAATTGATTTTTTCTTGCAAATTTTACATGTCAGTTGCGTGTAGTACTCGTAAGTAAAGTTGTACACAGGGAGGGATGTAAGCTACGTGGACCCTGGTTGTGGTGCCATTCTTCATAAATATTGTTTAGGAGTATGACTGCTGTGCCATGTATATTTTAGACATTTTGGTACAGAACTTTCACAGAAGGTACTTGAACTATATTGTATTGTTGTAATTGTGATTGCGGTAGGTACTTTCAAGGCAGAAGAACTAACTGCATTGGAGGCATCATTAGATTCATATCGTCTTACTTTTAAAAAAATCAGAGAGCGGGATGTTATCATCTTTATCTGAAGAAGACTAATAAATTGTCGTACAGTACTTCTGCCTAGGCTCTAAGTTGCGAACCTGGAGCTTACACGCTATAAGTAGCAATGCAGAAGCAACGGATGAATATTCTGGTGAAGAAGACCACATTACCTGATAAAATCTTCCAGGTTATAGTTAGATAAACGGAACCAGGCTAATCTGGAAGATTTTGTAAGGTAACGTGGTCTTCTTCACCAGAATATTCATCCGTTGCTTCTGCATTAGCATTTTCTGGTGGTAAAATTGCTATGTGATTCGGTATCTGGGCATCGTCGTCAATGTTTTCTAATACGTCCACAATTTCGTGAAGTCTCAGCGGTCTTTTATATCGTGGCCTAAACTTTTAATGAATATACAGGTTAGACGTGGATTATGCGACCAGGTGTTAAAACACCGATCGTAATTTTGTCATAAAAAGTCTCATAAATGTAAAGCTTTTCAAAAACATATGTTTATTGTTTTGTAGCAAACAGTAGTACATAAAATAATAACTAGTATAATCTGAGGTATTAATAGCAAGTTTATGAAATATCTTACCATTTATTAGACGTTTTTGCACAAAACTAAATAACAGAATTCAAAATAATAAAAAACTAACAAAATAAAGTAAATATGCGATATCGAACATACTCAATTACAGCTTGATTCGTAATGAAGAGAAAATACAAGGAACAGTAAACAAATTCTCGATATTTTTATAATTTATCTGAGGATATTCCGAACTACTTTTTAGCGGTGTTATAACACCTGGTAGGAGTAAGTGGGTTAACAGACAGATCTCCAAGTATTTGACTCACGACCTACGCCAATTTAATACAGATCGTATTAAAGAGGCGATTGAGCGTACCAAAGGCTCTAAAGTGTTCGCAAGGGATCTGTCTGTTGGCCAAAGCCAACTGACCAAGCTGAAGACCGAGGATGGCAGAGACATCTCGTTGGGGCCTGAATTATTGGAAGAGGTTGAGAAGTTCTACGGACAACAACGAGTGTATGTGTACACCTGTCACAAATCTAGCCGGCGACCCAAGAGCTAGATTAACACGACACTACACCGAAAATCTGTTTAGTAGTAGTAGTTTTTGTTTCTATAAGGAACATACAGACAGACAGACAGCCAAAAATTTTACTGATTGCATTTTTGATCACTAATCACCCCCTGATAGTTATTTTGAAAATATTTTTCATGTACAGAATTGCAGCTCACAATCCCAGAAGCTATGCGGCGACTGAAGCGACGGCACATTCTGGACATCATGGAGAGCCAGAATTGACCATGGAGGGAGTCCCAGTGGGGATTCTGCTTTCATCGCCGATAATCACAGAACAAATCTGTTCATAGTCTTCTGACTGATCGCATGATGGAATAAAGGAAAAAAATGTACAGAATTGACCTCTCTCCAAAATTTATTATAAGTATAGATAATTTCTCGACTGGTTCCAAGTATTCCGCGTGCAGAGATCCTACTATTTTATCAGGTCGTCAGTCTATCTTGCCTGTTGCTCTGAGCTACAAAGGGTTGGGGTGGCGATCATTGAAGTTATGGCAACTTACCTAAACTTGGTACTAATGATTGGATGACGATTTCTCTTCCGACTTTTTTGGATCTAGTTTTACTTTTGTGCTTTGAAAGATAGGGCTTAGAGTTGATCCCTAAGAGAGATGTCATACGCACGGGTGGTGTGGTGCGTCGCCGACGCGGCGTCGCAGCAGCGTGGCGCCTGTGCGTAAGATTATGTAGAACTACGGAGCGACACCGTTGCGGCACCGCAGCGCCAACGCCTGTGTGGCATCTCTCATGTACTTGAATCGACTCTTTGTATTAGTCGCTAAGCCTATCCAAGAGCCCTGAGTTGGTATAATACAATCACACCATAATGTTGTCTACTTGCCTTACACAACTCGCAACTAAACTGCACAGGCCTGCGTGGTGGAATATGGTAGGTATGTATTTATTAATCACCCAACAATGGACAAGTTTCGTGATGTTGAAAACATTAGATTTCACTGAATGGGATTAAAATATAGACCAAAACTAAAAAGCCGGTGAAGTAATTTTTGAAATCTATCAAGAAATGGCTGACAAATAAATTATTTAAATTACCTCCATATTTTCGCGTGGAACTTAAACATAGGCGGTGCCGTGATGTCAGGCCACCTTTTCAAGTTTTAATCACAATGCTTACCACCCCTAACGCATTGTCGAGAATGACACTATAGAGTCGCATTACAATGTCAAAGTCTTCTTTTTCTTTTTAAATCAGTGGGTCTAGACAAAGTGCAAATTATAATCGCAAACCAGTCGAAAAGTGGTCGAAAAGCCCCTTTTTTGTATGGAGTTTTGACGGATTCGATTTTCGATTCGATCAAAAAGTGCGTTTTGTCTAGGGGGGCTGCCCCCCTAGACAAATCGATCGAATCGAAAATCGAATCCGTCAAAACTCCATACAAATAATTAACTTTTTNTGAAAAAACGGAAAATTATAATTTCTCCTAAAATAAAGCATAAAGTGACTGGCCCTTTTAGACATAACATAATTAATTAATAACCTATAATTTACACTAATAAAGTATTCAAAAGCATCTTAAAAAAGTTACGGACAAAATGACGTCGAAAATATACAGATTTTTATGGAATGACCCTTTTATATTATGTTACTAATAAACCAGTAGGCTGAGTGTGAGTTTACATCAACAAAAATACTTATGTATCTGCTATATTTTCACAATTGTATCTAAAATACAGGGTGTAAACCTTTATCTATCTTCAATACAGATACGGCGTTTACAATATTTTTTTGGTTTTAACGCTAAAAACTGCCATTTTTCCGTGGCATTTTTTATTTTTGTCAATGCTACTAACAACTAATAACGTAGGTATTNCGCCAGAGAAAACTATTTTGCCTGTAGTTAGAGTCTACCTTGGGGATGTATAGTGGATCATTATTGCGCAGAATTCTTTTTGGAGCATTAAATTGAATGTTAGCTAGGAGTTCAGAGCAGTCAATCTCAGCTGTGATAACTTTTATAAGATATGTGATATCAGATATTTCACGCCTAATGGCAAGAGGAAGGATGTGATGCCTTTTTGCCTTTTAACCGATTTTAACAGAGGGTTTATAATTTGCACTTTGTCTAGACCCACAGTGGGTCTAGTCAAAATGCCATCGCAAACCAATAGGAAGTTTTCGCTAATGTCAGTCGCCGCGTCACCAGTTATTCGATTCGATCGGAAAATGGCAGCCAAAATGCACATTGAACCACCAACGACGCGGCGATATATAAGTTCATTCAAAATCGAATAAAAGTTAAAAAATGTCTATGATTTTGCGATTGTTTTTACTTTTTTAGCTTTTTTTTTTAATTAGTAGTAGTCTTCCTTCTTTCTGCTCTCTGTTTACGTCTATGCTTCGCTGTCAAACTAGCTGTCAAAACGACATCGCGATACGGATTTGTCAAAACAGCCTTAGGGTTGGTTGCACCATCTTAGTTTAACTTTGACAAACGTCTGAAATCTGTCAAATTCCATACAAAAAACACCGGTTAACGTCATAGTTACGGTCAAAGTTAGGTGGTGCAACTCACCCTATTGGTTTTCGATCGAATCGAAGTTTATCACCGGGGTTTTAGTAATCGCAATGAAAATGGCGGGTGATTCGATTCGAATTTGATTGAATCTTTTAAATGCATGTTGGCTAAGCCTTTGCATGGGAAATTTCAATCCAGTCTTTCGATTATCGATAGGTAGGGCTTTGCGATTCGATTTTTTGCCGTTTGGCTAAGCCTTTTTTGTTATCGACCTCTTTTGCGATTTGTTTATTTGTTTGCGACTGGTTTGCGATGGGTTTGCGATTTTAAAGTGCGTTTTGACTAGACCCACAGGGGTGATTTACTGTTTGTACTTCGAATACTGTCGTGAATACTTCGAATCAAAATGGCGCGAATTTTGTTATGTGCAACTTTAGAGCCATGTAACTTTTGTATTTCTAGAGATATTTTCATGATTCTTCCACAATTATTTTATTAGTTTTACTTATATTTTCAAGTTTTATCAAAAGAAAAAAATCAGAAACATCCATTCTTGCAAAGAAAATAATAAAAGTTTATTTTGCAGACCATCATCATGACCTTCTTAGTTTTAGTTTTACAAACAAAAAACAGTGCTTTTTGCTAAGAGTTTATTTCAATATCAAAATAACAGTAGTACATGTTCAAGTGAAAGAGTTCTTGACAAAGACTTCTTCTTATTGTTTATTCCATCACAGTGTAAGACTGGCGTCCATCCCGTGTGAGTGGGCTATGGAACATGACCCACCTACGATTGGACCACTCACTGGCCGCAGTTCTGGTGAAGGCTTGGACTCTCGCAAGGTACCAGATGTCATACTGAAGGCCTCCTACACTGCTGCTGGTCGTACTAGCGTCAACTACAACCTCGCTGAATATCTTGCCTTGTTCGTTGGTTAGATCCTGCAAAAAACGTTGATTTATTAGGCTTTTGTTTATCATTGTCTTTTTTAGCGTAGGCATTAATTGAATACCTACTGAATAAATTTAGCAATCTGAAAATACACGTCTTGCAATGTGATGTTGTAATTTATTGTTACAGTTTTGCATGCTATTGTATATGTCCAGAAACGTTAAAAACTAACGTTAGCTAATAATCAAATAATCAAAATTAAATAAGATTACAGTAAATTGTAACACTGCTAGCAAAAAATTCACACATGAATGTGTGTTATTCACTACAGGGCCCAGGGTAAATAACTGTTGGCTGGGTAAATAACTGGTCCCATACTGTCATCTGAAGTGTTGTACGAGTAGTTGCAAATAAAAGAAAAAGTAATCTTGTTCTAACTATAGTAAATTATAATAATAGCTAATATACTTAGGTGAAGTAGGTATTAAACAAAGTTATATGACTTACCGATCCCTGGTCCCATACTGTCATCTGAAAAGAAATATTGATATCAATATTTGCAAAATTTTAGTTACAAATCATCATCATCATCATTTCAGCCAGACGTTCACTGCTGAACATACAAAGGTAGGCCTCCCCCAATGATTTCCATATTGCCCGTTGTTAGCGGCCTGCGTCCAGCGCTTTCCTGCTACCTTTATGATGTCGTCGGTACCTACACTTTCAAGTTAGAATTACTTTGAAGTAAAACTGAATAATATCAGTGGAAATTAATAATATCTATCTCACTCAAAGGTTCGCGGACAATCAAGTATATTAATTTGTCAGAAAAAACAAGAAAACGATACCTGCTTTCGATTTGATTTCTGCAAAAACATTATTTTTTGCAAAAACTGCTAAAGTTCACTATTAATATTGCTAAACAAAAGAGCAAAACTAAAACAAAAATTTTATGGTAAATGAAATCTATACCTTGTATCCAAGAATTTCTGGGTTCTCCACAGGGTTCCATGCTAGCATCACGGATTTGTCACCATCTTTATGAAATGTTGTTTCAAATCCAGTTACTGTTGGAGTAGGAATTTGTTCAGCCACCCTGGCCACGTAGGCCTGGCAAGCAGCCACGAACAGCAAGAAGAATAAGCACTTCATCATCTTGATTTGGATTGTCTATGACTTGTCAACTTGAGGTCTGATGCAGCAATGTCTTGGTAGAACATTGTACAGGTATAAATAGTCGTTTGGAGATAAGGATGACTGTGATTGGGGAAATTTGATAATGATGGCGACAACATAAAGACCTATTTTATCACAATAATATGCTTCGGCAATGGTTGGAAAATACAGGTTTAATATACTTAATTTCAATTAGTTAATCCGTTGATAAAAATGATGATGAAATTTTCAAAAATCTTATACTAAGTCACAGCCACAAGAGGATGTTTTTAGGGTTCCGTAGTCCTGAAAAGGAACACTTATAGTTTCGATATGTCTGTCCGAGGTTTTGCTTGGAAACTATTGGCACTAGAGAGCTGTAATTTTGTGGAAGTGTAACGTATATTCATCACGCCGACAAAACGGTACAATAAAATTTTGTAAAAAAATTTTTTTTTAGAGTAGCTCCCCTACATAAAGTGGGGATGGTTTTTTTGTCTTCTTCTACCCCATCGTGTGGGGTATCGTTTGATAGGTGTTTTAAAATGACTTAGGGGTTTTTAAGACCATTTTTCGATTTAGGGATCCGTTTGCAAAATGTTAAAGTTTAAAGTGCTAATTTTTTTTCGAGTAGGGCGTCCTCCTCTCTAAAAACTAAACTATTGGTCATGATAATAGTGCTTTTTATGAACTTTCAAGGAAAACTATAACGGTTAAGATAGAACAGTTAGTTTAAGAGAAATAGTCGTTTTACTCATGTGTTATAAAATTTCATAGCTTATAAAAATTCCTTAGAAGAAAATAAGTTAAAAGTGACTTTAGATGAAGTAATTGCTTGCTTCTGAAATATATTGTGGTAACAAAAGACAACTACGGAACCCTACACTGCGCGTGACACGACACGCACTTGGCCGGTTTTTTAAAGTGTTTTTTATATTGATAATCATCAGTACCTATAATAACAGTGTACTATCACAGTAAAACAGTTGATAGGCTGATGATGACGTGTCGTGTTTTGTTCAAGACATTTAAAACATTTATTTATTTTCAACTAGCGGCCGCCCGCGACTTCGTACGCGTGGATCCCGTTTTACCCCCTTCATCTATCTTACGCGGTTTAGATTTTTTCATACAAATGTTTTTTCCCGCTTACTCCCGTTTCCGTGGGAATTTTGCAATATCCTGTAGTAACTAAGCTTTAAGTTTATTAAGGTACCTGAATGCCAAATTTCAAGTGTCTAACTTAAGCGGTTTAGATTTTTCATACAAAAGGATTTTCCCGCTAATTCCCGTTCCCATGGGAATTTCGGGAAATCCTTTCTTAGTGCACCTCTACGGTACTTAAACTACGTCCCTTCCAAATTTCAAGTGCCTACGTTTAGCCGTTTAAGCTTAAGACTGCACACGCGACGGAAGCTTAAAAAATGGAGTAATTTCTCCCGTTTTCCCAAAATTTTCTCTTCACTACTCTGCTCCTAAGTATACTATAACCTGCCCAGGAGTATGAAGAATAATTGTACCATGTTTCGTTAAAATCCTTCGAGTAATTTTTGTTTCTATAAGGTACATACAGACAGACAGACAGACAAAAATTTTACTGATTGCATTTTTGGCATCAGTATCGATCACTAATCACCCCCTGATAGTTATTTTGAAAATATATTTCATGTACAGAATTGACCTCTCTACAGATTTATTATAAGTATAGATAAGCTACAGCGTCAATTTAAAATAAAGTAAATTTCAAATGGCTAGGCTATTAAGGCCATTCTTTATTTAACTTTTAATCCTAGGGTCATCGTTCGTTCATTTCAACCAACGTCCACTGCTGGTCAAAAGCCTCCCCAAGGATTTCCATAACAGTCCTGTGCTGCCCGCATCCCGGTACTTCCCGCAACCTTCATGAGATCGTCGGTTCACGTAGTGGGGGGCCTGCCCACACTACGTCTTCCGGCCCGTGGTCCGCCACTTGAGAACTTTTCTGGAATTTATTGAAATGTTTAATAATTAATTAATTTAATAATTTTGCATGTCAGAAATGACAAATCGTGAGACCTAACCATTAACTGTATCCATCTTATGTACCACAAATAAATTAATGATGATTCTGATTCTGATTCTGCCCCAGCCGACATCATCTCTACAAGCTACGTGCCTCGCCCACTGCTATTTGAGTTTAGCAATTCTGTGGGCTATGCCCGTCACTTTGGTGATGTCCTCATTTCTGATTCGATCACGCAGGGAAACTCCGAACATAGACCACTCCATCGCACTTTGGGCGCCCTTGAGCCTTGTTACGAGGCCCATTTAAACTATTGCACGCCACGATAAAATGTCTAAAGGAGTTAAAAGTTGTTTTTAGCTGGGTTGCACCATCTTACTTTAAGTTTGATAAACGTCAAAAATCTGTCAAACTTCAGACAAAATTTTAAACTTTTACGGTCACTAACATGTTACGTTATGGTTAAAATAAGATGGTGCAACTGAGCCTTAGGCTGGGTTGCACCATCTTACTGGGGACGCCAGCGGACTGTGATGGTACACTGTGATAATAAACTAATTATTATTATTATAAAAAACAAGAGTTTCAAAAATGTTACGGCTGTGACTCATATAATAATCAGTCCTCGAATAGACAGTCACAGATTTTTTATAAGGTCATTAATATTATTTTATTAATGGATTATTTATTGATGTCAGATTGCCAGAAAGCACTGACCAATACCTAAGAATATTATGTATGAATAAGGCTATCAAATTTTCTGTAATCACAGTATCCTTATCTCCAAACGACTATTTATACCTGTACAATGTTCTGCCAAGGCATTGCAGTATCAGACCTCGAGTTGACAAGTCATAGACAATCCAAATCAAGATGATGAAGTGCTTATTCTTCTTGCTGTTCGTGGCTGCTTGCCAGGCCTACGTGGCCAGGGTGGCTGAAGAAATTCCTACTCCAAGAGTAACCCATTTCGATACATTTCGTCGAGTTGATGGCAACTCCGTGCTGTTAGAATGGAGCCCTGTGGAGAACCCAGAAATTCTTGGATATAGGGTATTTACTATAAAACACTTGTTTAAGATTATGTTGAAAAAATTAGAATTTAAATATATTTTCTTGCAATTTTACCCAAACTCGAATATAAGTACCGTTTTCTTGATTTTTCTGACATACTCATATAATAGAGATAAACATTATTCATTTCCACTATTTGGCTTTGTCTTTATTTACTTCAAAGTTAATTGTAAGTAAAACTTAGCAAATTTATTTATTAAAATGTTTCATTTCAGATGACAGTGTGGGACCAGGGAACGGTAAGTCATACAACTTTGTAATTACTTATTAGTTTTATCAAAATAAGTTTTTCTTTTATTTATAACAATAACATTAGTTATTTATACTTAAATTGACCTTTTTGTTAGCAGAGTTACACAAAATTACTGTAATCTAATTTAATGTTGATATACAGGGTGTTTGGCGGAAGGTTAGACAAACTTCGTGGGTGTATAGGTAAGGTCATTTTTAGAATACAAGTTCGCCCATTTGACCTTAAAAGTGGGCTAATTTTTTTTTGAATTGATATTTTTGTTTTCATTTAATTTTTTCCGAATTTTGACCTAAAAACTGCTTAAATTTTTTATCGCGTGTTTTCAACCGTTTTTATTTAAAATAAATAATAAATAATAAATAATAAATAAATAATAAATCGTTTATTTTATTAATGGAATTTCAAATCCAGATAATGATTGGATAGCTAGTTACGAGCCGCCAAAGTTTAACAAAAGTACAAACCACGATAAAAAAATCAACTTGGAATTCGATTAAAAAAAAAAATTAAGGTGATAGTGGATTGCCAATGATCTTAAAAACATCTCTAACTTCTCTTCTTTCCAATGATATACCACAATGTAGTAATTAGATATTGAAATTCGTCAAAAATTCGAAGTTTATGGAAGAAAATGGAATAATAATACAAAAATTTTCCATAATAATATAAAGCTTCTTCTAACACCACTATCGCCTTTAATTTTTTTTTAAATCGAATTTTAAGTTGAATTTTTTATCGCGGTTTGTACTTTTGTTAAACTTTGGCGGCTCGTAACTAGCTATCCAATCATTATTTGGATCTGAAATTTAGTTTATTTGACTAAAAATATATTCGATATTAATATCAAATATCAAAAGCTGTTGAAAACACGCGAGAAAAAAAATTGAGGCTAGGTCAAATATTGGAAAAAATTAAACAAAAACAAAAATATCAATTTAAAAAAAAGTAGCTCACTTAGGGTCAAATGGGCGAACTTATATTCTTAAAATGACCTTACCTATACACCTACGAAGTTTGTCTAACCTTCCGCCAAACACCCTGTATTTATTGTCAACTAATGTTAATACCTACGTTATTAAAATAAGACAATGATGAACAAAAGCCTAAAAAATCAACGTTCATTTTCCAGGATGTATCCAACATATCCGACGATCTGAGCAACATACATGGGGAAGTTGTAGTCGACGCGAATACGAAAAGCGCCAGTGTAGGAGGCCTTCAGTTGGACACCTGGTACCTTGCGAGAGTCCAGGCCTTCACCAGAACTGCGGCCAGTGAGTGGTCCAACCGTAGGTGGGTCATGCTCCATAGCCCACTCACACGGGATGGACGCCCGTCTTACACTGTGATGGAATAAACAATAAGAAGAAGTCTTTGTCAAGAACTCTTTCACTTGAACATGTCCTACTGTTATTTTGATTTTGAAATAAACTCTTAGCAAAAGCACTGTTTTTTGTTTGTAAAACTAAAACTTAGAATGTCATGATGATAGTCTGCAAAATAAACTAACATTATTTTCTTTGCAAGAATTGTTGGGTGTTTAATAAATACCTACCATATTCCACCACGCAGGCCTGTGCAGTTTGGTTGACAGTTATGTAAGGCAAGTAGACAACCGTGTGGTGACGGCAGAGTAGAATACATTTGTCACCAACCCCTACTCTTCCCGCGGGTGTCGTAAGAGGCGACTTAGGGACTACACATCAAACAGAGAATGGGCAGCAGCGCTCTCTGAAAAACATCAATCTTTTAAACTGCGATCTCCAACCCGCCTGCCTAGCGTGGAGATTATGGCAAAACCCTCCACTATAGTGGAGGAGGCTCATAGTCCAGCAGTGGACTGTAAAGGGCTGTTGATGAGACAACATTATTGCGTGATTTTATCAAGCAACTCAGGGCTCTTGGATAGGCTTTGCGACTAATACAAAGAGGCAGATTCAAGTATATGAGAGATGCCACACAGGCGTTAGCACTGCGGTGCCGCAACGGTGTCGCTCCGTAGTTCTACACAATCTTACGCACAGGCGCCACGCTGCTGCGACGCCGCTGCGGCGATGCACCACATCACCCGTGCGTATGACATCTCTCTTAGGGATCAACTTTAAGCCCTATCTTTCAAAGCACAAAAGTAAAACTAGATCCAAAAAGGTCTGAAGAGAAATCGTCATCTAATCATTAGTACCAAGTTTAGGTAAGGTTCCATAAGAATAAGAATAAGAATAAGAGTACTTTATTGAGCATAGAAAAATAAAATAAAAATACAGTACATATAACATTAAACATTAAACTACAAGCTATGCTGAAGAGGCGTCCGCTCAGCTATATTCGCGACATAACAAGCGCCATGTCGAGAAGCTGGTTTTCAGCGGGTACCAACACGATGAAGGGGCCATATTGAGGCTACCAGTCAAGAAGGCGCGCAACAGGGGGCGTTATGGACGGTGATTACAAAAAAGAGAGAGAAAAAAAAAACAAAAAAAGACAACAATAATAACACAAAACTAAACAGAATCAAAAACCAAAAACTAAATTAACTGAAAACTAATAACTAACATAACGTCTTCAATGATCGCCACCCCAACCCTTTGTAGCTCAGAGCAACAGGCAAGATAGACTGACGACCTGATAAAATGGTAGGACCTCTGCATGCGGAATACTTGTAATTATTAGAAATAATTTAATATTCGTTATTAGTAGTGCTAATACCTTATGTGTATGTAATCAAAATCTTAGAAAAAAATCGGTCTGTGTTGATACTGTTGGTTAAACTTCACTGATATTTTTTTAAGAGTAGTAATGCAAGTAAGGCAGCACAGGAATAGAGGTATTTTAAATTCATTCGTTTCATCCACTGCTGGACAAAGGCCAAGGATATACCGACCGGTTATTATAACGACCGGTTCTGTGCAGATCATGACTTGATGATATTAATGATATTTGATAGAATGAAGTTTCATCTTTTAAATATGCAAATCAATCTTGTTTTAAGTAGTTGCATTTAAAGCATTGTGTCCAAAGATTTAGCGTGGCCGCCACTGCCAACAGAAAGATTATTCACTTCATGATTTAGAATTTCCCAACATTTAATTTAATGCTTTCTTTGGAAAAAAAAAACATACGGGTCGAATTGAGAACCTCCTCCTTTTTTGAAGTCGGTTGAAAAGAGATTTAATCAGAAAAGATAAGCTTTGTGAAAATCTAAAAGTATTGATAAGTGATAAGGGGCTTATTTCGATAATTATTATTGGTAAATGTAATAAACACACTGATATAAGACAACACCTATAATGTCTTCCTTTATCCCAGTTAGCCAGTGATTGACAATGCACTATAATTATTGACCAGTAAGGGTGTGTCTTAGGCCATCTTAATGCGCGCCGCGATAAGCGGTTAATTATCACGCCATTTTATCGATTTTGCCCATACATTTTGACGTCGATAAATTATCACGGCGCGCATCTTAGGCCTACAGAGGGCCTTGTGTGAGTTTACATCAAAAAATGACATTAAATGTATGATGGATTGTAAAGCGCCCCTAGCGGGAAACTTTCAAAAACTAAAATTTTCATACATTGAGCGCGTTTTATGTAAACTCACACTCAGCCCACTGTTCTGTTTCTTAATTTTAATTTATCTTCATATCGATACTAAGCCTATTATGAGCACATAATTATCTAGATAAACGGCTTAACTCATAATGAGTTTAAGCTATTATTAAAAATAATGATTCACATTTTCATCAAGATGGATGGACATAGCAAGACGTTGTGTTGGAGAAAAAAAGAAATTCTTAAAGTTCTGTTACAATAAAATTTTAGGTCATAATAGGTATACTGGGTGAACCACTCAGAATCAGTAACTTAGTAGGCCAGTAGAATTAAACACAAAAATTGATTAAATCGGAAATAATTCCTACAAAAGATTTTTTTGCTTTAATGGCTTCATTGGTTGCCCATTAAGACTCTCCTAAGTTTTCGACTTCGACGGAGTTGTGCTTAAGTGGTGGGGGCCCCCGAAAGGGGCGTTTTTTCGGTTTTCCGGTTATACCGCGTAAAGGACTTACCCTATCGAAAAGTGGTCTTGATGACGGTTGAAGGGCACTTAATCCTGCATTGAATAAGACCAAATTCAAATGTTTTGGATAAACCGTTCCCGCGCTAAAGTTCGGAAAAGTAGAAAATATACGTATAATTAATGACCCTCTCCACGTCCAATGGCTTGTTACCCACAGGCTTCCAAGTCTTGAAAAGGGCCACCTCAACCAGTGTAACCCTATCAAGGCTTACGAGCTTGATGCGCCTATCCTTGTGCGTCCCAGCCGTTCCTTAACTGCGGTTGGTGCACCTCTTCCTTGCACTCTCCTGAACGACCCTGTGTTACCTACTGTGGCTGTCCCACTTCCTTGCAGCCTCCTGCACGACTACGTTGCCTAGCCGTATGCCTAATAGCTCATGGGGATAATTTACTTCGTTCATAGAAAAATACGTACACACAAGTAACTGCAAAGCTTAATAGAATTATTGGCGCGTGAAAATAAGCTTTAACCATAAAACATAAGATATAGGCACCTGCTAATTAGTTTTTCAATATGTTTATCATAATGAAAACCTAATTAATCAGCAAAAGTTGTTTTATAGAGATTATTAAAAAAATCGATACTGTTTTTAAAATCACCCTGTATATCTTATTATCTTGTGTTCATAATATGCTTAGCATCGATAAGAAGATAGGTAAATGATAAGTAGGCAAGTAACAGAATTGGACTAATTAGTGCAGTGATTCATGGCTAAGAAGGGCTCCAGATTTGATATCTGATAAAGGAATCAATAAGTATTTTAATTTCAGTAGGGCTTATTTCATTCATCAATAATCGAATAAAGTCCCTTATCACTGAATAATTCAATTATCAACAACCTTATCTAAAAGCCACTATTTATTTCCTTGCTGTGTTCTTCCAAGGCATTAAAGCATTAGAACCCGTGTTGATAATTTCTAAATCATGATGATGAAGTGCCTATTCTTTCTGTTGGTGGTGGCTGCAACCCAGGCCTACGTGGCGAAGGTGGCAGAAGTCGTTCCTACTCCAGTAGCGAATCGCCTGGATGTATTTTACTCCAGCTCTTTCCAGCTGGCCTTAGAGCTGGGCTGGATCCCCGTGCAGAACTCGGCTAACCCAATTCTTGGATACAAGGTATTATGATTTATTTCTTTATTTAAGAAATTCGATATATTTATGCAAAATATTGGTAAGATTCCGAAAATTGCACAGTATTCGTATTAAATTAATTAATAACTTAGCAATAGAAGCTCAGAACATTAGGCTTTACACTGCTTGCTTAGCTCTCTTCCTCCATGAAATTTCTAAAAATAAGTCTTTTTAACGCGGGTTCCCTTAATACGTCCCAGGATGATTTCATTGTGGAAATGTTGAATGTATCTCCGGACATCATAGCAATCAACGAGACTTGGCTGCGTGATCACGGCTCAGCCCAGGCGCCGGTGGTGCCTGGTTACCGACTGCGCCATATCCCGCGTCCCGCGACCATGTGCCGCGGACGTGGCGGCGGGGTTGGTTTTTACATCAGGCGTGGGGTGGTGGCTCGTAGCCTGGATCATCCTTTGGCCAATATCGAGCAGATGTGGATCCGGTTGACTGTTAATGGCAGGAAAATCGCAGTTGGTACTGCCTACAGACCACAATGGCTTGACGTGGACACTTTCCTTGACGCCCTCGCAGACAGCATTGTGTCCTTCTCTGATCATGACTACACAGTCCTACTCGGTGATTTTAACATCAACTTACTCGACCCAAGTGACCTCAAGACCAGGAAATTCAATCAATTTCTTGGCTGCACTAATTTGGAACAATATGTCGATGCACCTACACATTTTACTAAACAGAGTAGTAGCTTAATTGATGTTGTCTGCACTGATGCCCGTGTGAGGGACGTCAATATCGCTCATATTCCTGACCTGAACCGGCACTGCATCGTCAGTGTCACCCTAAACTTAAAAAAGGAGAGGCCCCCATCTAGAACCATTATATTTAGGCCTCTGAGAGATATTGTTAGGGAGGATTTCGATGAGGATCTTGTCCGGCTCAAATGGAGCCTTATATGCTCCGTGGACTCGGTTGACGACATGGTTGACATATATAACCGGCTTATCTCGGCGCTGTACGACAAGCATGCTCCTGTGAGAGTGGTCAAAGCTAGAGAGAAACCAACACCCTGGGTAACAAGTAACCTACAAAGGATAATGAAATTGCGTAATGCCGCACTTGCGAAATTTCGTAAAGATAAGACGGAAACCAACAGAGCCAATTACAAAGAACTCAAGTCCCTGGCCACCTCGGTACTGCGGTCTGAGAAGCGCGCTTATTTCAACACTCAGATTAATAACAAAGCCCACGATCCAGTATCCTTATGGAGGAACCTCAAAAACAGTGTTCTGCCTGACTCTCGGCCAAGCAGTGACTTGCCCCACTTCCTAAATAACCCTAATGTCATCAATGATCACTTTCTGTCAGTGCCGGGACGCGACCTGGTGGATCTATCTAACCTGACATATCTTGAATACCACAGGCACAGTCTCGGCTCATTCTCTTTACAACCGGTCTCTGTGGACAAAGTGGGTAAAATCTTGCTCAACATGAAATCCAACGCGAGAGGAGTGGATGATATATCGTTGGACATGATCCTTTTAACGTTACCGCATGCGTTGCCGTTTGTCACCAACATCGTCAACAAGTCCATAACCACCCACACGTTTCCGACTCTCTGGAAAACCGCCAAAGTTATCCCGCTTCCCAAGACTTCTAATCCCCAGCAGTTCAAAGATCTGAGACCTATAAGTTTGTTGCCATGTCTATCCAAGGTTTTGGAAAGGGTGGTGCATGAGCAGGTCACTTCTTTTCTTGAAGAAAGGGACATACTACCGACCCATCAATCGGGTTTCAGTAGGGGGCGAGGTACAGCAACGGCGCTCCTAGACGTTGTGGACAACATACTGGCTGCACAGGATCAGGGCAGGGCTACAATACTTGTTTTGTTGGATTTTACACGCGCATTCGACTCAATCAATGTACCCTTACTCCTGTCTAAGCTTTCCTACTATGGATTTGACAGGGACACTGTTTCTTGGTTCGCGAGTTACTTGCGTGATCGGTCACAGTTCGTGGAGGTGTGTTCCGGTGATTCTTACCAGCAGTCCGCAAAGCGGGCAATACATAGGGGAGTCCCTCAGGGCTCTATCCTGGGGCCGCTGCTCTTTATTTTATATAGCGCAGACGTGCCACAAGTATTGAAGACATGTCGTTACCACATGTATGCTGACGACCTCCAGATTTACTTGTCATTTGACCCAAGTGATACTTGCAGGGCCGTCGGTGAGCTTAACTCCGAGTTGGACAGGATTAACTCGTGGGCCGAGAGTCACACACTCACACTCAATCCCACAAAATCCAAATTTATGATATTTGGAACAAGTAGGCAAATTAAAACTGTGGAAGGCCTTAACCCCCTTTTAAAAATCAACGCGCAGCCGATTGAGAGGGTCTGGACAGCAAGAAACCTGGGTGTTACTTTTGACGCTGGTCTTCGCTTTGAGGATCATGTCAATGCATTGGCTAGGAATTGCTTATATAAGCTGAAGACTCTGTACAGGATTCGCGATGAGCTCAGTCAGGATCTTAGATTAAAACTCACCGAAACGCTTGTTCTCTCCAAGTTGAACTATTGCCTTCCAGTCTTTGGGCCATGTTTGTTGGAGCGCTCTAATCGAGTTTTGCAGCGTGTCCAAAACGCATGCATAAGGTATTCCATGCATGTCCCGCCTAGGACGCATGTTACACCGTTCATCAACCAAGCCAACTTGCTCAATATGAAATCCCGACGCGACCTGCACTTTGCCTGTTTGCTTTTTGGAGTTGTGAACAGCGGGGCCCCTGAATATCTTTTTGGGAAGCTTAATTCGAAACACTCGGACTCAGTTTATAATACGCGTGGTAGATCTTGGAGGCTCTCCATACCACAGCACAAAACTGCTGCTTTTAGAGGAAGTTTTAGGTACCTGGCTACGAAGTGCTGGAATAACCTTCCACCACCCATTAGGCAAGCTATAACCAAGTTTACTTTTAAAAGTAAACTTAAAAAGCACATACTGACATTCCAAAAAATATCTAATGGCCAGGTGTAGTCGACCCCTCTATTTTGACATTATTTATAATACTGACTTGCTATTCCTATTCCTGACATCTAATTTACATAATTTAATATATTATTATGACATTAAACTAATTTTAACTTTTTATTTATTTAATTTTTCTTTATAATTTGTTTCAATGCCCTTGCGAATTGCTGCGGCGATTACCGCCGCTCTCCACTTTCGTCGGCCGCCGTCTGAAAATCAGCGTCCAGGCATTAGCTTGTGACACATTGCTGAGACGGAGACCTTTTGCTGCCGCAACTCTGCTCACATTATTTCATTTTTCATTGTTATTTATTTTGTTTTTTATTTTGAATGTGCATGTTAAATATTGAATTGTGTAATCTTGTTAAACTATGTATGCGACTTTGTGTGCAGCAAATAAATGCTTACTTACTTACTTAAATATCGTCTTTTATTTGAAAAACCACACGCTCGTCTTTGCAGTAAAAATCAGAGTCTCGCCATCTTAGATTATTTGAATTTATATCCATTCATTCCATTCTTTCATTCATTCAAACCTTTCACTCACTCATCAACGTTCCGTTTCCCACATAAATTAAACAATTTTNTTAGGTACCTGGCTACGAAGTGCTGGAATAACCTTCCACCACCCATTAGGCAAGCTATGACCAAGTTTACTTTTAAAAGTAAACTTAAAAAGCACATACTGGCATTCCAAAAAATCTCTAATGGCCAGGTGTAGTCGACCCCTCTAATTTGACATTATTTATAATACTGACCTGCTAATCCTATTCCTGACATTTAATTTTACATAATTTAATAATATCATTTTGACATTAACTAATTTTCACTTTTTATTTATTTAATTTTTCCTTATCATTTGTGTTTTAATACCCTTGCGAATTGCTGCGGCGATTACCGCCGCTCTCCACTTTCGTCGGCCGCCGTCTGAAAATCAGCGTCCAGGCATTAGCTTGTGACACATGCTGAGACGGAGACCTTTTGCTGCCGCAACTCTGCTCACATTATTTCATTTCTCATTGTTATTTATTTTATTATTTTTTATTATTTTTGAATGTGCATGTTAAATATTGTATTATGTTATTTTGTCGAACTATGTATGTGACTTTGTGTGCAGCAAATAAATGCTTACTTACTTACTTACTATATAAAACTACGTTTGTATTACGATTCGTTGTGATAAACCTACGAGTACTACAGCAATTATAACAAACTAATTTTGAAGCATGCTCAAATCCAACATATCATAACGCGACCAACGCAAATCGTTAGTGTGGGAAGGCACGCCAATGCCCGCGTTTTTTCCGACAAATATTTACCGTTATTAACAACGTAACGTTAAAAGTTACAGCGAAAAACGCATTACACATCCACCCATAAAAACAATAAGACACGCTTTTTCTAAAATCATCGACGATCACTTCAGAAGCATTTAGTCGGCTTCCATTTGATTGAAATTGAAGCCGTTGTTAATTCGTTACCGGTATTCGTTAAAATTACCGTTAATCGCTGTTAAACACGAAACGTTTCTGAAGAAAACAGCCGTAGAAATTGTAATCGGCGACAGAATGGTGCGCGTCGAAAATTTTTAAACTGTTTTAGTTGTGTAGAGTAACAAAGTCAATTTTTATTTAGAGGCAATTAAACTTGAAATATTTAAGACATTCCTATAGATTGAGTAGGTAGCATCTGCTTTTTATTTCCCATTCAAGATTTTATTAAAGTTTAAAAAAACACTGAACAAGTCTATGTCTACCACTGACTCTATTTTTAAAGTATTGCAACGAAGGAGTATTCGTGAAATTTTTGAAACTTCAATATCTCTAAAACAAAGCCTAGCCAAACCTAATCGTTTGTCAGTTCCACCATCGACCTCCAATATTTGCTTGCATCGCCCTGCATCTCTTAAGCCTGCAATACACGTTGGCCGAGCGTCGCCAAGTGAACGCCAATACCAAGACAGGTGTAGGTGTAGACAGTAGATTTGTATTGTCTTGCCGTCGCTCGGTCTCGCTCGCTTAGTTGGCCGAGGTAAGTCAACCGCCAACGTGTATAGAACTCATTTGGCGTATCTTGTTACAACTTGCGATCACTCGCGACCACTAGCCGCACTTCGGAACGTTGTCGGTTTTTCAGTGCAAATCAAAGGCGCTCGCGCGCACTCGGCCAATAGTGTTCACATGTTTGTCCGCGTATTTTGCATTGGCCTAAGCTCGGCCAACGTGTATTGCAGGCTTTAGACCCATCCAGGATTTATGACCAACACTTTACTACCCACTATTAAGCCTTGCGCCGGCACTATTGTGCACTTTCACACTGCGTCTTAATGTTCTTAGCTTTTATCTTTATTTTAATGGCAAATATTCTTCAGTTTTGGATTCGGTGTAATGACTTGACTGTGACGTTCAATGATTCATGAAAAAGTGTTATTTAAGGTGATTGTTGGTGTTACCGATATAGTGGACGGTATCAAATTTTAGATAGATTACTACCGGAGCTAAATATTCTCAGATAAAAGTAAACATAATAGAGAGGACTTGTAAATACCAAAAAGTATAGAACATTGGCTAAGTTGCACCACCAAAACTTTAAATTTAACTATAACTTTAACCTTTGGTATAGACTTTGAACGATAAAGTTGAAAAGAAATGAAAGATGGTCAATCCTGTAACGATAGAAGTTCAGAATGATATGCCAGCGTAACATATTAATTTGAGTAAAAAAAATTAAAGCTCTACCAGAAAATGTCTGAGTCTATTGTTACTCGCACATATATTTATAAAATAAAGATTAAAAATACATAAACGAACGACTTTTTTCTGTATTACCCCCCTAATATTTAATAGGACAGCTCAATTTGTAAAGGGCAAGCCGAGGTCCAAAGTTACACCGTTTTTCTTTGACGGTAATGAGTGGGCGCTTTTATGGGGGGCGGAGCGCTACAGGCACTTTCACACCGCGGTTTATTGTGCTTAGCGATTTATTATTGCTGCAGGCTTCGGATTGCGGGGATTTTTATTTCATATCTATAGATACCCACGTATTGAGAGGCAAGATAAATAGAATTCGCTAGTACCTACCTAGTCAGAATCTCTGTATCTAATGCTTTCAGTAAGGTTATACGTGACTCTATGATTGTGTTGTATAATAATTTATTAATTACTAGCTTTTGACCGCGGCTTCACCCGCGTAAAATTTAGTTTGTCACAGATCGTTATAAATTATAGCCTATATTCTGGTTTATTAAAAATAATACTGTAAGTTTCATCAATATCCGTTCAGAAGTTTTTGCGTGAAAGAGTAACAAACATCCAGACATCCTGACATCCAAATTTTCGCATTTATAATATTAGTAGGACTATGCATCGAACAGCAAAATAACTACTAACTAAATTCTCAAATTTTTTTCTTAATTAAAACATTGTTTTGAAACATTGATGTCGATGCATAAGAATGCATATTATTATCTTTTAGAATGCTTTTAGAAGGCCTAGGTAATGTGACATTCGAAATCATTATGATCAATAGGTACTTAAATGGATCATAATCCGAAATATGTATTAGTTACAATTTTACAAACTTACACATTTAGAGTCGGACTTGTATCATTTTTAAGTAGCGTAAAATAATGCTCTAGAGACGTTTTCGTAGTCATTATTAGATAACTTGCAATGTTCTTAAGTAAGCAATTATGAAAAGATAAAGCTGATATGGCACGCTGAGCAAGAGTTGCCACGCACTGTGTAGTGCACTGTATATCGTCAGTATAACTAATACATTTTTTGTTGAAAAATCGCCGTTATTACAACTACATAAGATGCCACAGTGTTAAGATTTATGTGCTGTCGAGTACCTAAGTTTGATTCGCCGCGTTACAGCCAATTAACACGTTGGCGCCTGCGTGATATAACTCCATCGTATTCCGAAGATTTGATTCACCTTTTGGATTTGTGAAAATTATTACCAATTTCCACAAAAGGAAGAAAGAAATAATAATTACTCATTTGGAACAAAAAAGTAAAGATAAAACAAATGATTGACCGATGACCTGAAGCAAGTAGTTGGCAGAGGCTGGATGTAGAAAGACATATATCATGCTCTTTATAGAAGCTTACATCTTTCATCTTTTTATTGCATGGAAATAAAAACCCTACCTGTTCTTGATTTTTGCGTCAAGTGGTGGTGGTGGTCTCTACCCAAATTAATTAAAATTAGTCCAAAATGCTCCTTTGTTTTTATACCTACGCGTGCCCTATTTTAACAGTTTTGTATATTTAACTTAAACCTTTTCTTATCAGGGTGGTATGGTGGTACCACAACATTGTCACTGATTGTCACAGATTTATCTTGCCTATATCCATCTTAGGTTAGTTATTTATAGAAACGACGTTAAAGGAATATTGATAAAGTAGAATTATATAAAAAACAAACAGACAAATTAGATGGTTTGTTAAATATCACAAACATGCCAATTAAAGTGGACGTTTACTTAGTTAGTTAAAAGGTGTAAAAAATTGTCTTTCATAGATAAATAAACTCTTCCAAAATACTAATTGATGCTAATCAGATACAGATTAATCATTAAAAATCCGTAAAAGGTGATTCACACACATTATTTGTCTGATAAGTTCCTAATAAGCTGTCAAGGACTTAATCATAAAGTGGTTAAGCTTTAAATAGATAATGTTCCTACTGTCACACTAATTCTTCTATTCCCAAAATAAGAAAAGCTAAAAAAAGTATGAACAAAGTAGGTGTAGCAATTCCGAAAAAAAAACATTAAATAATTTGATGTAAATAAAGCGTGTTACATAGCTTTTCAGTCAGTAATAAATGGATAGATTAACTGCATAGTTATCGTGAAATAAACCCATAACTAATCCGCATTAAAAATTCCAAAAGCATGTTGATTTAAAAACAAACAGTTGCTACATTCAGTGTTGCCCGCGTAATAACATCACCAGTGTCGCCCGCGTGAATAATTAATTTTACACGTTATATTGTTTAGAGAGTGTTAATGCCTACTTGGCATGTCATACTGCACTGCGATCTATATCTGTTTTCAATGATAAACTTATATTTTAATTTAAATTCATGAAAATTGATTTTTCTATTGTTCGCTTTATCTAAGTTTGCACGAACTTAACTTAAAAAAATATGCATTATCTTTGATAAATAAATTGTAGGTCACTCGTAAAACCAGCCCCGTAGACAAGTTGCCAAATGTGACAGTTTTTATGTCGAAATATGGTCGAAAAGCTATTTTTTGTATGGAGATAGAACAAATTCGATTTTCGATTCGATCAAAAATTGCCACCTGTTTACAAAGCTCTCCTTTAAACAATTAACTAATAAACCTTCATTTTATTTCAAAACGAAAAAAAAAACAACAGTACTAGATATCATAAATCACCATAAAAAATAAATACATATCAAAACGATTCACCGAATCGTCCCCATCGTTTGAAAAACACGCGATTATCGCAAAAGTCCCGACCCGACCCCTGTGTCGTGGTTCAAACGAATGTCAATTGCGTGAACTACCCCGAGGCTATTAAGCATCATTGGACATATAAAACACCCTCATATCCGGCGACATGTTTAACTAAATCACTTGGACTCATGAGGTAAATTGAGCTAGTACTCTTCAGTCTTCGTGATTAAAACTTATTAGACGATTTTTTCATTTTTGTTTTTAGACGAATTAATCTACTTTTTGATAACGCCCAATTTAGCTATCCAATCACATAATATTATAGTACATACCTACCAAAATACGCAATAAGACTCAAGCCTTAGAGTCAAGCCAAGCAGCTCTTGCTTATGGGTAAGAATCTAGCCTTATCCACCATATTTTTAGATAAAACTGCTTCTTTTTCTTGTGACCTTAATAGGTCCCTTACTTTACTTACTTACGCTTCTTAACCCTCATTAAGCTTTGATCTAGCTTAACCGTCGCACAATTACCAGCTCGCTCGAAAAATTAGGCCCCATTCTACAAAATGTAATGTCCCTTACATACGAATTGTCCAAAGCTCAGTTATTAAGCGCTCTCATCGCGATAGCCCGACAGGTGCCGCCCGCCGACTATCCCATGACCCATGGCTTACAAATTACCACAGATCGCCCGTCCGATTGTGTTCCTGTCCCTAATTGTCACAATTTCGAAATTTAAACGTATCCGATTCGTTTTTTCGTGTAGAATCAGATGTTTCGATAGTCGAGTTGCGTTTTGTTGTTTTATTTAAAAATGACCTTTCCTTATTGTCTTAAGGATCTAAGATTGATCCAGAATAATAATTAATATCCCCAGATGCTCTCCTTTGATTAATATGTTCATTATCACTTTGGATGGAATCTCTTACGTCAGATTATCAGATTTTTCTCCTATTAGACATTAAATTGTAGATTTAGTTTAAAAACTTAATATTATCAAATCAGGCAGGTCGCTACTAACCGGGCAACATGGAAAACATTTGGGCGAGGCCTATGTTCAGCAGTGGACGTCCTATGGCTGAGATGATGATGATTATCAAATCATCAATGTAGACCTACGCTAGATATTTTATAATACTGTACATTCTTGTTTTTGCGGAGTTTTCTTCTGATAAAAGTTGCTGTTTTTTACGGAGTATAAACTATAGTCATCAACCTAGCAGTGCTTGCTCGCAGCGACCTCGCGCACGCGGCGACACTTTTCCGTACATTCGCGAGTTACAGTTGACTCCACATTAGGAATATATCACGATTTTACGTCGCATAAATATCCAACACGGCCCGAACTCTTGGGCTAAGCTGGCATCATACGATAACACCGTTTATGGTCACCGTCGGATTATATTGTCAATATTATTACGCGCCTCTTAATACCGTAAAGCTGATTCATAAAACATATTGGAATTATTGTCGATATGTCGAGTTTATCTCGGTTTGCCGCTTTTGTGCCTATCGCTATTTATTGGATGTCTCACTCGGGATTCGAAGTGTTATTATGTCCGACGTAATCCTGGCTGGTTGTATCAAAACAATTTGCATTCGGANCTCCACTTTCGTCGGCCGCCGTCTGAAAATCAGCGTCCAGGCATTAGCTTGTGACACATGCTGAGACGGAGACCTTTTGCTGCCGCAACTCTGCTCACATTATTTCATTTCTCATTGTTATTTATTTTATTATTTTTTTTATTTTTGAATGTGCATGTTAAATATTGTATTATGTTATTTTGTCGAACTATGTATGTGACTTTGTGTGCAGCAAATAAATGCTTACTTACTTACTTACTTACTTACATATAATCGTCTTACACTCTTTAGAAGAGCACAATGACACAAATAAATAATAAAAAATAGGTCAAATATAGGGGCAGCTGCTTACAAATCACTTAGGTATCTAAAGTCAAACGATTCTGAAATGTCAAGTGGCATAAAGTTGGGACTAATGAATAACCCATTAAGATAGTAGCGCCCTCCTGTCAATGACATACCTGGAACGATAGAGTATTGGACAACTAATGAAAATGCTTTGTCCTAAATGACTGACGAATATCGTAGAGACCTGAAAGTTGGAAGGTGTGTTCTTTGTATGACGTAGGCACTTAGGCATCTCATAAGAAAAGATTTTCCGAAATGGGGTCATGAAATGAAGGGGGTGAAAAAAGGGGGCAAAGTTTGTATGGGACAAAGTGATTCCTTGGTTCAATCTACTTGAAATTTAGCTTAACAATTCCTTAATATAATTCATGAAAGACGTGTGGAACGGGTAGAAAGTTATTTTATTTGGCAGTCATTTTCTTCGAAGTTGATATCAATACTACTTAGTGCCTTTGATTTAATTACTTTTTATTTTTACAAGTGTTTGAAAACTCCATGTAAGATTGTGTTCAATGTCAAGTGAAATCTCAAATTGAAATGTCTCAATCTCAATGAGGAGACTCTGTATTTATTCCTAGAATTCCCCTAACACCGTCAAATTGCCTTTTCGAATTCAAGCCAGTGCAGTTTCCCATCAGTCTGCTTCGTAATGACTATAAACAAAGCTCAAAGTCAAACTCTAGGGACCTCTGCTTAAACTCCCATGAGTGCACAGAGGTAAGCAGGTAACCGCGTGTGATGCTCATAGTAATTTTCGATACAGAACCCTGTACATACGTCATACATATTATAGAAAGAAAACACCCAGACCAGTACAAACAAATGTGTTTCTGCAATTTTAGTATGATATTTCTATTTATTAATAAACAAAGAGACTGAACAAAATTAATGCGTGTACTGATTAATGTTATTAACCACATGCAAAGCTTCGTGAAATNGCTAATGAAAATTCAGCCTTCTAGTTTTATCCACAACGAAGTTACAGGCGGTCGAAAATGGCCTGAATTGCTTCGAGAAAAGGATGGTACGGCCGTGCCGCTTTTTTGCTCGACTTGGTGGGGGCACTGCCGTGCCCCCAGATTTTAGATTTTATGTTAGCTTTGAATGGACCCAAGTCATTTTCAGAATCATTTTAAAATGTGAAACAACTCAATACTTAATTGTAACTAGAATACAAAGAAGATTTATTCCTACCACACTCATAAGACAGTTAATAAAATCGGTGTTAGAATTGACCCTTGGGGGACTCCTCTAGTACAGTACTATTTTCGAGGTCCAAATTTACTTTAATATAAACTCAATTTACAATTTATTGCTAAAAATAAAAGTTTCTTGAATACCAAGCTATACGATAGGTTTAATAAAACTGCATGAAGAAAATAATTGAAGTAAGCAATCGCAAAGGCCTTTGATAGACCCGCATAAGTCATGGTCATTCGGAATTCCAATCCGACTTCCGATTGTCTCGTTAACCGCAATGCACGGTTTTATTTCTCGCTTAATGAAGTCTTTCCGATCAAACTCGTTCAGTGGGCAAGCAGTGAGCACCTATGTTATTGCAAAAATCCGTAATTACTAGGGAACATTCACATCCTCTGAGATTAAATGTTAAATCTCGCTCCCGTGGCCTTCGTCGCGCCTTCCGATAGCCTTGGACCTGTGATTCTTTGCTTGAAGTGGAACAAAAAGTGGTGCTGTAGGAAGAATCTTGATGACTGAGCTCGCAATGCTATGCAGACTTTTTGTAAGTGAACAGTGTTTTGTGGTTCTGGACAATATTTCTGATAACTAATAAAAACAATAAAGTCCAAAACAAAAAAAAAATCAATGACTGTACCATTTTAAATATTTTTTGAAAAGTTGCACGGAACCTTGATAACGTTACCAATTGTACTTTATAAGACATCCTCACTAAGGATTGTGCTAAGGAGCTGCCAAGCAACTCATTAGTACTAAACATTATTCGCAAACTATTAATATTCCTTCAAAACACATGCTCAGCTAGAGAGTTCTCCAGTACACTGACCTATTTATTACATGGTAAAAAACATGTCAACTCTTAGACGATGCACCTGCAGTAGCCCATTAACTCCGTATTAACGGAGAAACGTCATCTCTTCCTCACTCGAATTAATATCGAATCAATCCGTCATTAAACCAACGGGTCTCACGCCCCGGCAAATTATCTTTCACCCCATCAGTAAGGTGGAAAGTCTAATAGAAATCGGTAATAAGAAACGCTAATCGTCCACGCGTTTGTGGACAGTTACGAGCATATTGCGGCATCTCGACTCGGCCCTGCAAAAACCGATATTGGATGTGTCAAGCTATGATTGATGCGCGGGAGTGCAAAAAGCGTCGCGCGCGGAGAACGGAACACTCCGACTCCGTGACGCGCGGGAATGCGTTCACGCAGCCTCTGCCACCGCGCTACGCATTAGGCTGTACGGTTTTACTCTCTTTGCTTGTTTTAAGGGCATGAGCCTTGGTTATTTATCCATTACTGGTCGCGCTTTATTTCTAGTTTTATTTGCGTCATTAGACTTGTGAATGATAAATGACGGAATTCTGTTAACTAGCAATCATTTGTTTTATTATCTTCCGTAGTTTATAATGGAATACACTCAACTGCGAAAAAATCTAAGACATGATGAACGAGACATCGTTGCAGTTATTTCTGAGGCTTTGACTTCAATAAAATATGGATAATGGTATGAAAATCAAGGTGTTTAGATTTTTGTGCCACAGAGTACATTTATTGTCGCTCTGCCAAAGAGTTGCGATATCTTTGCGCATCGTTTACTTCATGAAAAATAAGTTATTGTTAAATATATATTTTTTTGTCTAAAGTTCTACTGTAGTATAGTATGTGATCCCATGCACGCTCACAACATCAAGCCCATTCGTCGCAAGGACTAGATGGTGTTTAATTTATCAAGGTTTTCCATTCTAATCGTGACGGCTGCAGTGTATGGTAGTTCTCGTTATTTTGGCTTTTTATAGTCCATAAACACCTTAAGACTAGAACATAACGAGGTAATCGAAAACATTAAAATTCCGATCTAACTGCATTTTTATTATTACTTGCAACAACAACAACGTCAACAACCTTTGAAACTTTTATTATAGGCAATGCTACTGGTAACACACTATCTAAAAAAAATCTTAATTAAAATAACTAACTATATGCAAAATCATGGAGGACTTTGGATCCAAGCTTTGGATGGAATACATTTTACTTAACTTATAAAATACTGTGAACTAAATTCATCAAAGAAAAGACACATTACTCATTATTTTAAGTATTTCATGATTAATTTTATTTTGCACATTCTGGAAGATGTTACAAAACTATAAAAAATCTTGACACGCTACCTTTTTACCCCAAAAATAATAGCCAAGATCTTACACCCACCAATTACACGAGCAACATCTGTTTGATAGAATCAATAAGCTACTAAACAATTATCGAAACTAGTCCAAAAATCCATTACAGAGTCCATTTTTTGCTTCGCACGTTACGGACTCGCACGCAGGTCTTAAAAAAATAATTATACCACTTTTAAATAGGCTGTCAGACTTAATGTGTAAATAGTAGCCTTCAGACGAGGTGTGTTAAAGCACCCACTCCCATTGCAAGGCGTCAATTTTATCTGGAAACCAATAATTACGCCATTAGATGCTCAATCGATATTCTATTCAACATCGACCGTCATGTTTTTTCAGCTTTTACTTTTTATTTTTTTGTTGGCAAAGGAAACAGTGAACTTGCAGCCTTCTATTATTTCCTAATTCGTGGCTACGTCCGTTGCGGAGCTAAACTATAATTAAATTGATGCGTTCTGAAATTCACTTGTCATAATATTTAAAGCATTCTCTATGGATTGGATGAATTAACTTTTAGCGAAATGCTGTTTCGATGTTTTATTAAATTCATTTCAGTTAGGCAGTTTAATTGATGGTACAGTATAAATGATTCGAGAAATGGCACACCCATTAAGTACTGATTATATTTAAAATGAAAAGAAATCCGTCATCAAGTAGTCTCTACTATCTAGTAGATTAATATCATCAATCACAACCCAAGTATGAGATCCTTGTGGGCTGGTCGTTATTACCCGTTTGTCTATTCCGGGATTTGAATCTGCGATCACAAACTTTATGCTGAGACTAAAACAAAATATTTGAAAAATTATTTCTCTTTTTTATTTAAAATTAATTTATTTTTTACGCTACAAAATGTCGGTGCTATGAGATGTTTTTTTCCGCCAACGCTTCACCAACTGAAAGTCTCTTTTTTATACTTACGCGATTTGTGGCTTAAACCACCATAACATGAGTCTATTAATTCAACGGTGAATATTCCAAAATCAAATTCCCTTTACTCCTTTATTGCTACTACGAAAAACAAACAAGTTCAATATTGCTGTTTTTTATTAAGGGCATTTATCTCTGGCGTGCACTCAGGGCAGCAATATTGGCTTTCAAATGAAGCCCGTGAGAGCGGCCAGGTGCCCCTTAATGGCCTAGCTTATGCCCCGGCTTTGCTCATTATCCTCGTACTCCGATAAGCACCGACGGTTTATCTTTTAATCTTCGATGTTCATTTCTGAATCTATTTTGTTTTTATGAGTTTATTGATGCGGTAGCGCTGCGGTGTAATTGTTATAGATAATTTGGGCCGGTGTCCTGGAACGGAGCTCAAGTGTTAATCTACGCTTAAGAACTGATTCGAGCTTATTAAAAATCCAATGGAGGGTATCGCAATTGCATTCACCATTTAGCGCCATTGGCGAGGAGTGGCAGGACCTTACTCTAGTAGAGTGACGCCACTCTATTGAATGTAATTACAATAATCCTTTTACCGCTTCATTTTAGCGCTGTCCAGTTGGCGTAACTGTCTTAGCCACTAGCGAGTACCAGGATTTAGGTATTCCAATTTTCATAAGTGCCACTAGTGGTCTAAATTGAATAAAATATTTTTGATTTTGATTTTTGACACCACATTGGCGCCAACTGGTAAGGGCAAAATACGATAGTTCCATAGACATCTAAGTAATACAATAGTATTCTACGTCTACGGATAGCTCCTTGATAGAACAAGAGTTTTCGTTTGAATCAAGCGATCACGGATTTAGTTCGGGTTCGGATCGGACGTAGTATTTAACCGCTCTTTGTCCCAGTATTAATTCAATAGAGTTTCATGTAACTATGTTCTCTAGTAAAGACTTAGCGCATGTTATTTGCAAGCAGAACCCGACCATTACATCAAGTCAGTTAGCTTTACACTGATCGGTACAAACATGTCACACGGTTTCCACGTCATTATACCATCATTAAAGTACGGTATTTAACGTAAATACTGTGACAGCTTACGGGTTATTGTAATAGGTGCTATTTTCCAACAAAAAACTTGGAATACTTAAGGACATTGCAAGTGCAGTCGATCGAAGGTTTTCGATTTATCATTACTTATATTATTATTAAATTTAAATATGTAGTTGTAGATCCCACTCATTATGGTCTAAAGTCATTATTTTTTTAGTTGTTTAACGTGAATTTTATATAACTTAAATAGCCGTGTTCTCAAACGACATGCAAAATAAGTATGTATTGTAGGTAGGTACGTATAGTAAACTCAATAATAGATCATGAAGGTGGAAACTAATCACAGACAAAAACTGAGCATCAATTTTCTTAATTTGTGAGCTTCTTGTTGGTGTGTTTTTTTACTAAATAAATAAGCTTCAATTTGAATGAAAGTTTTTGCTGCTTCCATTCGGAATAAAATTCAGTAACTAAGATGCCAAATATTTTCCGCCAATTGTCTACATTTTGAGAATTTAACGCGTCCACTTAATAGTATATCGAGTGCGTTGAACGACACAAAAAGAGTTGCAACGTTGAGCATGAGCCTCATAATAAATTCATATCTCGTGCTGGTGTATGCTCACAAAATGTTCACTAATTAACTATGGCCATAACAGGTGACGAATGACTCAAATGCCGGCCGATATTAGGCTGTGATCACACTACGCCTAGACAAAGACATTTTTTGTTCCGAAATTTCTTCATGGATCGAAGTAATTTCGCCAGATCTAAACAATTTCCGAATTAGATCGTTCACCTTTGTAACTTTGTCTACTAGGGGACATGAGCTTCTATTACGTTTCTAACTATACCCATAGATATAGCTAGAAGTCACCCCGACTAAGTCCTCAATAAATCCAATCTTTTCGATGGAAAGGAAAGTCAAACGGAATCCATTATTTCGTTTAACAATATTCTGGCTTAGTTTCATAAAAGTTGAATATTGAATTGTTTAACCAGAATATATGTAGAGACTCCTTTCACTCATGGAGAGATATAATGCGGTGTCTTTTAGTAGGATTCCTATTATCTTTGTTGGAGCGTGAGTGTGAACTTACCTTTAGAACTAAAGCCGCTGGTTTCGATAACGAATTACTACGATGTAATTTTAAATATTCCTTTATTTTCTGCAGCTTGGTAATCAATAGCTCTAATAAGAATTCCATAAAAGCTACTCAGCTGTTGTTTCAGATTGGAAAATTTTCATAATTTAACCTTGAATATCTTCCTTCCAAATAAAACAAAAAATGATGAACTTCGTTGTTTATTAAAGCATTTTTTAACCAAATCTACAGGCATGTTGAACCTATTAAAGTCAAGTTGTGTAATCAATTACATTTGTACGAAACCTTTTCTAATTCTCACCTTCTTTCACAGCAAGTGGCGACCCCTACCGTGGTGAAGAAGATCCTGCGCCTCAAGCAAGAGAACCCTGGAATGTTCGCTTGGGAGATCCGAGAGAGGCTGCTCAGTGCGAGAGTGTGTGAACCCCACTCCATACCCTCGGTGTCTTCGGTCAACAGGATTTTGAGGAACAGCGGCCTTGCGTGGAGCGACGATGACACTAGAGCTGGCCATGGTAGGTGTTCTTTTGTTTTGGTCTTTATGGTGTCTGCTACAGAGTCCACGCTTCTATAACACTGTTGTATTCGTGAGAGGATCCTCATTGCAAGTGTGCGAGCCCCACTCCATACCCTCGGTGTCTTCGGTCAACAGGATTTTGAGGAACAGCGGCCTTGCGTGGGGCGATGATGACACCAGAGCTGGACATGGTAGGAGTTCTTTTGTTAAGTTTCTACGGTATCTTTTTAAGATATGCTTCTGAACAAAATGCTGAGAGGTTGCTCAGTGAGAGTGTGTGAACCCCACTCCATACCCTCGGTGTCTTCAGTCAACAGGATCCTAAGAAACAGCGGCTTGGCGTGGAGCGATGATGACACTAGAGCTGGACATGGTAGGTGTTCTTTTGTTTTGGTCTTTATGGTGTCTGCTACAGAGTCCACGCTTCTATAACACTGTTGTACCTATTCGTGAGATGATACTCATTGCAAGTGTGTGAGCCCCACTCCATACCCTCGGTGTCTTCAGTCAACAGGATTTTGAGGAACAGCGGCCTTGCGTGGAGCGACGATGACACCAGAGCTGGACATGGTAGGTTTTGTTTTAAAGATGCCACGTTTCCTGACAGAGACTGAGAGACCTCTCAGTATGAGTGTCCGAGTCATCTTAACTTACTTGGTGAGGAAAGAAAACACCAGTAAATATGATCCAGTATTGAATTACTTAGTAAGACTTCTAATCTTTAAAGATTCTGCGCCTGAAATAAAAAATCGTGAGCGGCTCGCCATAAATCGAATCATATTGTGAAAATTATCAAAATATCTCCAAAAGTAAAAGCCAAACTACAGAGGCAAGGAATTAATGACAATGTTAGACGAGTTGTAGATCGCAGTGGCTAAATAAATAAAAAGCTTAATAGATTTGTTAACGATAAATTAATTAAGACAACACTCATTAACCTTTGTATCAACAAACATTATTTTTACGAATTATTACATATCGACAGAAGTAAATTACCACTTACTAGGGTCGCCTAGGTGTGCTTATAGGGTTGGCAGTTTGGTATAAGTTGATATGGAAAATTATTCGTAATATGCAGCAAAATATTTATAAGTTAGCTATTTATAAATAAGTCACAGCTGCACTAGCTGTTACAGTATCAAGTTTTAATTTTTTTTAAGAAACAGTAATCCAAAATACATTTCCTCTTTTAGCTTTTCCTCTCTTTTTACTCTCATTGTATGGAAAATGGCAAATTATCACATCCTCTTGTACTGAACTGAAACAGACTAATTATAAATATAATTTGTTAAAAAATTAGGAAAACACACGTAAGTAAGTATTTGAACGTAAAGTTAAACGTTCGATGCGTACTTATCTATTTATTTTCGTTGACAGCCCTAGCCTCGAGGGCGGACGTAAATTCTTTTTAGGGCAGGTGTAAGGAAACTACTAGATGTAAAGCGCTGTTCTCATATTTAATTATAGTAATTGTTTTTACATTTTGTCGCCGGCTTAATAGCAATCTGATGGCTTGTTTTTGTTACATTAAATCGGTAATGAAATGTGTTATTGTTAATTAATGACTTTCTAGAACACGAGCGACGTTAATGTAAGCAGATGAAGGCGAAATGTAGATTAAACTTAGTGCCATTGTACGAGTAACATTATGTAGTTGTGCATAAGCCAGATTAAAAACGAATGGTTACTTCATAAATAAATATCCATAGAGACTCTTACACTAATATATCTAATTACAAACTTAGAAAATCTAGTTAGACATGGGAACCAGATTGTAGGAGGCCTATGTTCAGTAGTGGACGTCCTGTGGCTGAAATGACGATGATGTAAATAAATACGTAACCAAAATATTCATATTATTATGCAGAGAAACTCCAAAATAATTGTTAAGTACTACATACTTCTAGTAGTTTTCTTTTTGCAAAGCCTAAAAGTTCTTCGACTAAAACAATTCAAAACTGTCTCATACTTGTACCTACTCATAACAAAATGGAAAAGTAGAAAGACAAACCGATGCAAAACGAAAGACAAACCGATGCAAAACGCTTTCTTTTTTCAACAACTCCAAATAAATCACATGTAACTGGACATTGAGACCCATTGGATCTTTGACCAATTTTTATGCGCGTGCGTTTCTCTTCTTAATATTTGTTTACGGGTTGTAAATTCACAGTTTTATTCCCACTTGGGGGAATTTATTACCCACATTGTCACCTGGGCCTAGAGAACCGAGTGTCGTGTAAATTTATTAATTTTACAGGACGGTATTGTTTTGGGGTAATTAAAACAGTTTATGAGTCTGCTCGTACTCATAAGATTGTTGGAGTGTAAGCGTGCCAGTAATGGAGGTTCGATACTCTGTGAGGTTTATGCCATCCGTTTTATTGTTGTATTGTTTGTATCCGGATGTTTTGCTGTAAATATTTTTAAGTTAAACTGTATGTAAGAACAGTTTTTATACTTCAATGTTTTGGTACTTATTAGGGTGCTGTAGAAAATTTTATCTGAGCACAAATGTTTATGATATTGCTTTAGATGTAAGTAATCTATATATATAAAAGAAAGTCGTGTTAGTTACTTCGCTTATAACTCAAGAACGGCTGAACCGATTTAGCTGAAAATTGTCAGGGAGGTAGTTTAGAGCCAGGAGAAGGACATAGAATACTTTTTATCCCGTTCGAAATTTAAAAAAAAGTCTGCTTATTTATTGCCATTAAGGCGGAACAAAGTTCGCCGGGTCAGCTAGTAGTTAATAAAAGGTAGTCGAGCTTAATTAAAAGAACGAATATCTAGGTAACTTACCTAACTAAGTACTGTTTAAAATAAGTGTATCATCGTAGTGTGTTTTCATAATTAAATAATTGGTAGGTAACTAATGATAATGAAGAATTTGACCCATTTACCTAGTTATTATTAATAATTTATTAAAATTTTGTCGTATGACTATTCTAGAATCGTCATTAATTTTATTTTAATGTATTTTTCCTTCTTTACAGAATCGTACCCGCAGCCAGAGCTACCTCCTAACGTGATGGACTACATGTCTCTGAAGACGAGCTTGCCTCCCACACCCGTTCCACAAAGCCCCTCCTACTTCGCACATTCCGCTATAAGAGTCCCTCCTCCCCAAGCAGACCCTCTCTACGAAAGGCGACTCACCACCTCCTGGCTCCTCGCCAACCAAGTCCAAGCCCAGGGCCTCCTCAAACCGTACCCCATCTCGCCGTGGCAGCGAATCATGATGCAGTACCCTGACGCCAAGAACTTCCCTCCCTACATCAGCCTACACAACGATCTCCTCAGAATGAACTCCGACGAAGTGAAGTCAGAGAATTCCGAACACATATCTGTAGAAGCCAGCGATGATAGCACCGATCGACCTGATGATGAACGAAAGACTCCAACTGAAAAAGAGAAGAAGAAAAACCCATACTCCATTGAAGAACTCTTGAAGAAGCCCGAGAAAATGGTCAATTCCAGTCCGATGCCGTTTCTTAGGCAGCCTAGTGGAAGCATGATCGACTACCAGAGTCAGGAGAAGGAGCATAACTTGAGTAACAGGAGTTCTCCCGCCAGTTACTGCTCGGTACAAAGCGGGACTTCCAATGACTTTGCTGAATCGGTCACGTCTGAAATTAAAGCAGGGCATTGAAGATGTAATTAGAGGCAAAGGCTTCTAATCTTCTAACCCGGGCCTCTTCAAGGCGAAAGTGAATAGGCACTTACATGAAAGATAAGTACCTACCATCCTTGACTGCATCTCAGTTAGCACCAGGTGCGATTGCGGCCAAATACCTGCCTTGTTTGTTATGCATAAAAAATCTAGGTACAGGAAACTGTACCGCTCCTAAAAAGATTAAAAGGACGAAAGCAAGGAAGAGAAAATTCCTAAGGCATGCAGTGGATAACCATAGACAAGTAGGCAATCTATCTGGTGTATTTTTATTAAAATCTCAGTGATTTCATATCTGTAAGTAGGTAGTTACAACTGCTTCTCCGGATAAAGGTCATAAGCAGACTTATCAACTCGGAAAGGGATCAACGCCGTATCGCCTTTTGCGAGGCGAAGTGTTTACTTACGTGACGGACCGAATAAAGTGTGCGTTGCAGTAGGAGTTTCATACAAAGAATACTGGCCGCCTCGAGTTGATACGGTTACAATCTGTTTCCAAGTTAATGAATGTGCTTCGTCCTTAACTGTCTTGATTGTCCATGTTGTACGGGCTAGTTTGGGTGAAAAGTGTCCCAACTTAGCGAGGGCAATATTTTTTTTAATTTTTAACTTTTTTCTTATTTTTGCCTAAACTACACTTTCTGCTCTTTGTTACAAAAAGTATGTAATCAACTTTAACTGAAGCGTGTGTTGGATCTACGTAGGTATAATTTAATAGTGTCAATGGATATGGATAGGATTATTTGTATATTACGTAGGTCCGTAGGTACTGTGTCGCCATATTATAGTTAATAAATAAATACGTAATCATGTATGTAGACAGGTATGTTTGGTGTCCATAATAATTTAAAGTTAGTGTAAGTACCTACAAATAATTCACTTTAGTAATAATAAATTATTTTTACTTAAATTATTATTATTATAAGGTCTAGATTATCTGTAAATAGGTTAATATTAGATCAGTTAGCTAAAACTAGTTCTGTGGGAGGGTTTGAGTAGTTATGATACTGTGATATTCTTGTGTAATATAAAAATCTATTAATAGTAGCCATACTTAATTTAAGTCCTTAAAAAATCTTGTAAATGATTTTAAAATTAAATTAAATGTAAGTAGAATATGTACTTATTTTGTGCTGTCTCTCTTTCATTGGATCAGATGTTAATAAAACATTATGTATGTAGTGTACCTAACTATGTGATGATAAAATAAAATTGTAATTAATATTTAATAAGTTGTTTTAAAACAGCACAATAAACCAAATATCTATAAACTGTTTGAATTTATTTTCCCAAATAACAACATTACCTAAACTCACCTACACTTCCCGTACGTAAACGAACTATAGTCGCTGACATAGCCCGACGGATTAGCAAACTGAAGAGGCAATGGGCAGGGCCGTTGGGATAGCAAGGTTCTGGAGTGGAGGCCATGTAGGTACTGGAAAACGCAGAGTGGGACGTCCACCCACAAGATGGACCGATGGCCTGATAAAGGTAGCAGGAAGGCGCTGGTTGTGGGCCGCTACCAATCGTGCGATGTGAAAGTCGTTGGAGGAGGCATATGTGGCTGAAATGATGATGATGATAATGACAAACACTTCTCGTTTCCGTCACTGCAAAGAAATGCTATAGAGCTAAAATAAATAATATTAATTATGATGAGATAGTTGGAGACTTTCAGAGGGACGCGCGCTCGACAGTTATTCTGTCTGTGACAGACCAAAATTCGCGCGTGCAAGCAAAGACGCGGGCAAAAGCTATCTTCTATGTTTTTTCCTGGCACTAGGTGGCATACAGAAAAAAGTTTCTAAGATTTTAAAAATAGAAAACTACATTCGCTGTCGATAAGCTTTACTTACGATCACTGTAATCAATACCGGAACTCCGCTATGAAGTAATGGACACGCAACCTACGAGGCTACGACTATTATGCCAAAGGCTTAATTCCCAAATAGAATAACAGTCAGAAGGTTCATCATCTGCATTGTGCATTTCAAAAATACTGTCTCAGGTTGGTAAAGTAACCAACCAAAAAGTGTAATCCTAGCTCTTCTATCCGTAACTTCCTAATACATAAGTAAGGCGGAAAACTCGCAATAGTAAAGTAGGAAAATTATTTATTTAATAGAATAATGCGATAGAAATTATAAATATTACACTCCTTATGGGCATAAAAAACTCCAAAAATCTGCTTGAATAAACTAGGTACACAGCTGTTAAAATAGAAGCACAGTAGGTAAGTAAGACCCTGTAAGACTCCGCCACGAAAGTGCTCTTCTAAACTTCATTACTTTATCTATTTTACACATTTGATTTATCAATTTTTATCGTATAATTAAAACGTTAAAATTAATAAGCCCTTGACCTTATTCAGTTTTAATTTGACAGGATCACAGGAAAATGAGCACTGAAACAGTGTCAAACGTTTCATAAAAAAATCATGCTATGCCGTTGATATCCCTTTTTACCCGACTACGCCAGAAGGAGGGTTATGTTTTTAGTGTTAAATGAAGTACCTTTCTACCTGAGAAAGTATAGAAAATTTAAAGACCAGTCGGTATTGCACGAGCTTACTGCACCCGATTATGTTATGTAAAACAGAATTGCACCCACAACCGGATTGACTCTGAAGTCTACGTGATTACACACATCGAAACGACATTAGTGGATTACTCGCGTGTAATACACCCCCCGTATGCAAATGTGCCCACCTCACGTGTATTATGGAAATACTCGAACGCAACGGAAACCGCGTAATTTCATAGCTTACAAGATTACTTATTTAGGAGATAAATGGAGATTAGGTAAAGAATAAGATCGAGCTAGGTATTAAATTGTAATTTAATCCTATACTGACTTTGATGCGTGGAAGAATGAACGAAGTTAGTTGAAAATCTACATGCCTGGTTGGGTTGGCTGTGCGTTTGAGTGTGATGATAATACAGCCATATTGTTTAAAACATTACGAGTAGTGTAGGGAAGGTGTAGTTAATTGGTTCAGTATAATTTGGGGATCTAAAAGTGTACATGATGTAGGTATGTCTTAAAAGTGCAGTACAACGTCTATTTTTATGTTGATTTTCTTTTATTATATTATTCTGATTTACCTACAATTTTTTTTGTCATCATAGGCTGCAAGCTTAAAATTCCTTGCGCATACGTTTAGTAATCTGTGGCAGACTTTAAAAAAAAACATACTGACACTGACATGGAACGTCAAAACATATTTTAGTGATGTCGGAATCAATTTTCAATTGAACAATCGACTCAATTAATTGAATGACGTTCAATCGCCATTAAATTTTATAAAGTTGAGGATGCTTGTTTTCGTATTTTCACGAAGCAATAAATTCTTCAAATTTCTGCAATTAAAAAATCCAAACTATCATAATATGTAATATAAAAGTTGTATTACATGAAAATAAATAGTGTTTACTAAATGTTACCTATTCAAACAGTGATAATAACTATGTAAAGTTTTAGTCTCAAATGTTTTAACCTTTACATTTTAAATATTTTTTGCTTTTTTGTTGCATTTTATTTTTAACATGCTGTATAAATCAGTTATAATTCGATTGACATATACAGTTGAAACATTCAATTGAATAAAACTTACATTTTATCCCATGCCTAGTCAGTAACTTGAACGAAAATTTGCAAAACTACTAAAAAGTAAAGATATCACAGAAAATAATATTCATCTTGTGCTTTGTGGGCTTAATTATTCTTGATTCTTTTAGTTTTTGTAATATATAACCTAAACCAAACTTTCGAGGTTATGGATTCCAATAACAAAACACGACAAGTGAGTAACTCACAACATATTGTTTTTTGTAAATACTAAGCAATAGCTTCGTTCTATAGTTATTTAATTGATAACACAATATATTTAGTTGTGTAAGACACAAACTTTCTGTTCAAAAACACGATATTTCTTCCTCAACAAAATTACTTCTAAAACTTTTATTTTGTCATGAAACTAAGTAGAAAAAACTAACTTTTCCACAGCTAGAGGAAGTGGAAGCTCTCAGCTCAATATACGGCGAAGACTGGGTGACTGAAAGTGAGGCATGTTACAGTATAAAAGTGAAAGACATCAAGCGAGAGATCTTGTTGAGTGTTACCATGACCCCGGACTACCCGAGCCAGTCGCCGCCCCAGTACGAGCTGTCGGCGCCGTGGATGGATAGAAAGGCTAAGCAAATACTGCATCAGACTCTAGATGCAGTGTATTTGTAAGTATAAATTACATTAACGAAATAGTAATATATATAATAATAATATAAATTTTGACATGAATGAAGGGATATGGTCAGTAATACTTACAAGTACATTATCACATTTATCAGGGCCGCCCGCGACTTCGTACGCGTGGATCCCGTTATACCCCCTTCATCTATCTTACATGGTTTAGATTTTTTCATACAAATGTTTTTTCCCGCTAACTCCCGTTCCCGTGGGAATTTTGCAATATCCTGTTGTAACTAAGCTTTAAGTTTACTAAGGTACCTGCATGCTAAATTTCAAGCGTCTAACTTAAGCGGTTTAGATTTTTCATACTAAATGATTTTCCCGCTAATTCCCGTTCCCGTGGGAATTTCGGGAATTCCTTTCTTAGTGCACCTCTACGGTACCTAAGCTACGTCCTTTCCAAATTTCAAGTGCCTATGTTTAACCGTTTAGGCTGTGCGTTGATCTGTCACTAAGTCAGTCAGTTTCTCCTTTTATATTTTTAGATAATGTCCTTATAGAACAATTCATTACTTATTAGCTGACCTGGTGAACTTTGTACCGCCTATTAGAATAAGAATAGATCCCACATCAGAATCCCACATCAAAAATAATGTGGGATTCTAATGGTGAAAGATTTTTCAAATCAGTCCATTAGTTCCAGATCCTATTCAATACAAAACATTAAATCTTTCTTCTTGATAATATTAGTGTAGATAATGGTAAAATAAAAAAATAAAAATTCTTACCTTTCCTTTGTATGTTTTCTTTAATTGTAATTTCATGTCTCTTTTCAATAATAAGCCTAAACAGCTCAATAATACTCCTAATGTAACCTGTATCCTTCTCATCATTCTTACAGAGATAATATCGGTGAAACAGTGATTTACCAATGGGTGGAGGCGATCCGGGAGTGTCTGATGAACATGAAGACACCCTCCCCGGAGCCTGAGACCGAGCTCGAGCTGCCTGAATCTATTGATAGGTTAAAGGTACGTCAATCCATACTAATATTATAAATAGGAAAGTAACTATGTCTGTTAACTTCTTATACTTCAAACACTAGACTAATTTAGTTTGGTGACTCAGGGAAAACAGGATATTTTTAATCCCGATTCTATTAAAGACCCATAATCATGCAGGCGGGAGATAGTTTTACCCACATTACTACCAATCACCAAACTAATATTTAAATACTATATTAATGCATCAGTGCTGCTTTAAAAGTTTTCACAGATAGATCTAACTACATAAACAAATAACATGCATCATGGTGATTTGTTTACTGTTCTACTCATGCTCATAGTGTCCATGCGTTTTTATAGTGGGGTGGACCATGTGAGGTAATCCTAGATACGCATTGGCATATTATACTCAATAGAAGTGCCAAAGTAAAAAAAATGTGTAATATGTTAATATGTAAAATTGTATTTTAATTTTTGGTTCCAGTTAAGCATCGAATGCCCGGCCATCACTCACGGGGCCGTGCTGACTGACAGAAAAAGTAATTTCCAAGGTCACGCCGCTGAGGTCCACAGCATAGAAGAAGTCAAGTGAGTGTCAGAAGTTTTAGAAGTCAGAAGTGTGTTGCTTAGAGCGATGTTAGTTTTTGCCGCCAGACGGCGCTAGTAGTCAAACAAAATGATTTGATAATAATCTTGATATTTTTCTTAGAATAGTAGAAGTCAAGTGAGTATGACAAGTTTCAGAAGTCAGCAGAAATACTGTTGCTTAGAGCGATGTTAGTTTAGATACCGCTAGATGGCGTACAATTTTTTCATGCAAACTGTGTAGGTAAATGAGGTAAATGTATTTCTTCTGTGCTATAAAATTTTTACATAATATGGCATATTGCTCATCATAATTAACTGATGGCTGTTGGGACATAAAAGTTCCAGTGTGCCAACCATAGGCCTGAAATCCTGGAAGGAGAAACAATTCGTTTAACAGTAGACGTCTTTTGGTTGAAACGTAGAAATAAATAGATGCTTCCATTACAACAGCTTTTGAACTAGTTTTTCCTGGATTCTTAATACAGAAGTCTATGTGTAATTCTAACGTTTATCATTGTAATCCCCAGCGCCGTCCTAGAGAAACTAAAGGAAAACAAAAAAATAATGAACGCAACGCACAACATGTACGCTTACCGTATAGAGCGGACGAAGAACGGTCACACCACATTCCTACAAGATTGCGACGACGACGGCGAGGCCCACGCGGGTGGTCGCATGTTGCATCTACTGCAGATATTGGATCAAAAGAACACGCTCGTTGTTGTATCACGATGGTAAGTCACCAAGACGGAGCGAAGCGGAGAAGTGTCGCGTTGTATCGCGCTTGGTAAGTGTTATTAGGCCTGAGGTGGAATGAGGGCTACCGTTTTTATACTTAACAGTTGGCACCCCTGGCGATTGACAGGACCTTACTCTACAGTGGCGCCATCTTGATGAGTGCAAATGCGATAGTCCTCCTACCACTTTAGCGCTCACAAGTTGGCGCCACTGTCTTCGCGACTAGCAAGTGACAGGACCTTACTCTACAGTGGCGCCATCTTGATGAGTGCAAATGCGATAGTCCTCCTACCACTTTAGCGCTCACAAGTTGGCGCCACTGTCTTCGCGACTAGCAAGTGACAGGACCTTACTCTACAGTGGCGCCATCTTGATGAGTGCAAATGCGATAGTCCTCCTACCACTTTAGCGCTCACAAGTTGGCGCCACTGTCTTCGCGACTAGCAAGTGACAGGACCTTACTCTACAGTGGCGCCATCTTGATGAGTGCAAATGCGATAGTCCTCCTACCACTTTAGCGCTCACAAGTTGGCGCCACTGTCTTCGCGACTAGCAAGTGACAGGACCTTACTCTACAGTGGCGCCATCTTGATGAGTGCAAATGCGATAGTCCTCCTACCACTTTAGCGCTCACAAGTTGGCGCCACTGTCTTCGCGACTAGCAAGTGACAGGACCTTACTCTACAGTGGCGCCATCTTGATGAGTGCAAATGCGATAGTCCTCCTACCACTTTAGCGCTCACAAGTTGGCGCCACTGTCTTCGCGACTAGCAAGTGACAGGACCTTACTCTACAGTGGCGCCATCTTGATGAGTGCAAATGCGATAGTCCTCCTACCACTTTAGCGCTCACAAGTTGGCGCCACTGTCTTCGCGACTAGCAAGTGACAGGACCTTACTCTACAGTGGCGCCAACTGGTGAGCGCTAAAACATCGTAATCATTTGACAGTTCATAACGTACGATAAAGTCAGACAGACAAAGCGTTTGACAGAATAATCGTACGTTATGAATTGTCAAATGATTACGATTGCTTTACACAATTCCACCTCTGGTTTCCACACTTTCCACCAAGGCGGAGCGAAGCGGAGAAGTGTCGGGCGGTCAATTTTTTATTAGAAACTTCTTTTTTCTTTTAAAAAGATTATTAGTAATTTGTTATTGCACAAATTAATAATAATCCCGTTAACCCCTCGTACTAAGCTAAATATACTTATGTCAAGTAAGCTTACCACAATTATAGTCAAGCGGCGGGGCCGAACCCGCGTTCCCCGGATCACGGATCAGCCAGTCCGACTTCACCGTTCGGCTATGGCTTCAAGAAATGGAATTAATGAAATCTAATTGGTTATTGAAAACACTTCTCCGCTCCGCTCCATTCCGCTCCGCCTTGGTGGAAAACGGGCCTTACACTACATTCCTACAAGATTGCGACGACGACGGCGAGGCCCACGCGGGCGGTCGCATGTTGCATCTACTGCAGATACTGGATCAAAAGAACACGCTCGTAGTTGTGTCGCGATGGTAAGTGTTTTAAGATTATTAGTGATTTTTTATTGCACTTTAACGGGACTATTCCCACCTCTCGTTCCCACTAGGCATGGAAATGATTGCTATTTTTCATTCATTTTCATTCTATGAAATGATGATTTTTTTTCATATGATTTCACATGCGAAATTTCACAGGCAATGATTTTTATTCGCAGTGTAGCTCTCTCATATAATGTGCTACTTTTAATGAAGTATGAATTATGATGAAGGATTGCTAATAAGCTAAAATATGAAATGTAACAACATCTGTTTCATTTATGTCGCACAACAAAAAACAAACAGTTTCACAGCACATCAATAACCGCGCGACTAGTGAAAATCATTCATTTCATCTGCCTGCTATCTAATGAAATCATACGAATGATGACAAGGAAATCTAAACCTTACCTTTGAGTTTAAAGTTCATATTTAAAATGCCCAGTTTTGTCCGTCATCACATCTCTTGTCCTTTTCTAACACGCACATGATCAAATCATTCCTTCTTACTCGCTTGGTCGCTTCGCAGAGCTGCGCTCACGGACTTCGCTCAAATGAATGAATGAAATTCATGTGATTCGTGATTTCGTTGACTGTGAAATTATAGTAGTCTATGTGAAGTAATTTAGCAGGTGTGATTAATGAAATTCATTTCATATGATTTTTCACCTGCTATTCATGAAATGTTCCATGCCTAGTTCCCACCACTGCAACTCCTGTGTAGCCAGGATCTACAGCTTGACCGCCACAAAAACCCAACCAATGAAGGTCAAGTTTGTCCCGGGGGAAAGTTAAACTGTCATTGGACCCGCAACGAAATTAATCAGAAGAACATAATAATAAATAATAATAATAAATCTTTGGACAATTTCACACAGCGCCAGCTAGCCCCAAAGTAAGCAACTCAATGCTTGTGTTATGGGTGCTAGCTTAACGGATATACTACTTATATACTTTTTTTTAAATTAAAAACATACATATTATATTTACACCCAGACCCGTCACAGAAATTAAAATTCACCATTTTAATTTCTGCCCGGCCGGGAATCGAACCCGGGACCTCTCGGCATAGTAGTCCGTTCTGAAACACTACACCAAACGGCCGACTGAACATAGGAGGGGTTCGAAATTAAGGTTATTGCACTTTAGTAATTTGTGTTAATACTAGATCAAAAGAACACGCTCGTCGTTGTATCGCGCTGGTAAGTGTTATTAGGCCAGTTTTCCACCAAGGCGGAGCGAAGCGGAGAGGTGTCGGGCGGTTTTTTTCCCTAGAATTTACAGCGGCGGCGATGCGGCGTGGAGCGGAGAGGAGAAATGGAATTAATTAAATCTGATTGGTTATTCAAAACACTTTTTCGCTCCGCTCCTTCCCCGCTTTTTTTTCTGGGTAAGACGTCTCTCATTTGTCTCAACTTTTTTTTCCTTCTGAATGTTTTTTTATAACGGAGATACAACTGTCGCGAATGCAGATGACTAAGACGCCATCTAGAGTTAAACTAGATTATCTAGTAGTGCAACCAGCGCCATCTAGTATCTTTCACAAAAAACACCTGCTATTTTTTACTTACTTAGATTTAACATGTCAAGTAAAAAGCGACATCTAGTGTAAAAATGATGTACTAATACTAAATCGATTCTTACTTGTGATAATAATATATCACTTTTATCCATCTTAATAATAATTGGTTTAAATTGTATGCTTTTTATTATAATTTATTTCTTTAGTGTCGACACCGCCTTCCCCTTCATATTTGTTTCAAGTAACTGTCCTCACCATAGGTTGTCTGGAAGAGATCGCGGATAAGACCGCCTAATTGTACCTTGTCNGGACACCCTGCTTGTGTGTTCCTTTTCTTCTGTTATGTTATTTGTTTGGTGTGCAATAAAGTGTATTTATTATTATTATGTTTGTACGCTTTGGAGCTCACGGGTCAAAAGTGGCCCGGTCCTTTATAAGGCTTGCGTGGGGATTATTATTATTAATATAAGAAATCGATTGCTACTTATTAATTTATTAACACCACCTTTCCAGGTATGGCGGCATCCAACTAGGCCCAGATCGTTTTCGTCACATCAATAACGCAACTAGGCAAGTTATCGAGCAAGCTGGACTACTGAAGAAGAAGTGACAAACCGAGAAAGACTTACGACACTCTTGCACTCATCATAAGATGTGATTGTAGTACTGAGACGGCACGTGAAGGTAAATGGCATCTTCAGTCGTTGTAGTAGGTGATGTTTTGCAATATTTACATTATTTGGTGTGAGAGAGATATTATTAGGTACGTCATCTTCACACTAAACCCAAAAGAAAAACAATGTTATTCTCGGTTAAAACTAGTTTTAGAGGTCTATCATTAGATAAGTCAACCAACACCAAGAAAATAGTAAAGGGCAATACTATCGAAAATTGACTACAAAGATGGATACTATCTTTTTTTCACTACTATATGATAGTCTATCGATAGTAAGCTCGAGCGACAACACTAGTTGAGACTTTTCATTCTATAAAATGTCATTATTTAGACTGTCATTTGTCAAACTGACAATTATTTTTTAATTGATCCCAGAATAAGGTCTGATTGGTTACCAAGTGTATAATTTTGACGTTAGGTTTATTAATATATCTATTAGTAGATAGATTTGAGGGCCTAGTGTGAGTTTTTATCAATCGCGCTGACTGGTGAGCGCGTCAAAAAATGTCATTAAATGTATGACGGATTGTACAGCGCCCCTAGCGGGAAACGTTCAAAAACTAAAATTTTCATACATTTTTTAAACGCACTCACTAGTGAGCGCGTTTGCTGTAAACTGACACAGCCCACAGTATCTACATATTATTTACTGTCAAAATTCAGTTGTCATGCTTATTTTATGTATAAAATATTGGCGGCGCCACTGTCTTAGCCACAAGCAAGTGACCTTACTTGCCAGTGGCGCCAACTGGTGAGCGTCGAGCGCAATTAGGAAACCCTCATTCAAGTGTAATATTATCCTACAAATATTATAAATGCGAAAGTTTGTATGGATGTTTGTTACTCTTTCACGCAAAAACTACTACTTTGTTGAAACTTTACAGTTTTATTGTTTATAACCCAGATTAATATAGGCTATAATTTATACAAAATAAATTTCACGCGGGAATTTTTATAAATTGCAAGCAAAAGCTTATTTTCCCACACTACAAGTTGCTTGACTTATGCTCATTTTCAAATACTAATGGACTGTAATCTAAATGTTACGTATTCATTAATAAATTGCAAACTAACGAATAAAGATTTCATTTATCGATTAATCGAATATTAATGGCCTCTTTCTTAATAAATAAGATCTATAATTATAATGAGATGGATATTAACCCTTAAATAATGTTTTGGTTAATTGTGTAATTAATTAGTTACTATCTTAGTGTTTGATAATGTGATATTAATTACCTAAGATCGTACTTACCTAAAAAGACTAATTTTTATTTTGCGTGGCATTTAAATGTTTTACAGTAATTCTTGGTCTAACTTTATATTTTTATATTATGTTACTAATAAACCAGTAGGCTGAGTGTGAGTTTACATCAAAATTAAATGTCCTCACTAGTGAGCACGTTAAAAAAAATGTATGAAAATTTTAGTTCTTGAACGTTTCCGCTAGGGGCGCTGTACAATCCGTAATATGTATTACATTTAATTACATTTTTGGTGTGAACTCACATTAGGCCCTCACTATGTTACTGAAGATTTTTCGTCGATCGTCAGGTAGTTTACATAAATTATTATGACGAATAAGCTTGACTCTATCAAAATGACCACATATTCCATACAAGGCGAGAGTGAATAGGCACTTACAGGGCAGATATGTACCATCCTAGACTGCATCTCACTCAACACCAGGTGCGATTGCGGTCAAATACCTGCCTTGTCTTGCATAAAAAAAAATACCTTTTTGGCAATTAGATTGCCACCGAATATATGAACATCCAACAAAAATACTTATGTATCTGCTATATTTTCACAATTGTATCTAAAATACAGGATGTAAACCTTTATCTATCTTCAATACAGATACGGCGTGGGCGTTTACAATATTTTTTTGGTTTTAACGCTAAAAACTGCCATTTTTCCGTGGCATTTTTTATTTTTGTCAATGCTACTAACAACTAATAACGTAGGTAGGTATAATATGTTTTTGTTGTAGAGTTAAAGAAGATTTTTTGAGGACTTAATATAATTAAATGTTTAAATATCATTTTTTTCACTACTAACNTTACTACTCTAAACTAACTGACGACGGATACCAATGTCAAATGGGATGTAAACTGAGATACCCACAAAAAAAAAAAAAATCCTCAACTAACAGTGCGTAAACTGGCATCACCGTACGTGATACTACATAGTTCTTATTTCTAATCTCTTCGGACAAAGCCCTCGCATAATTATGATAGAACTTCACTTTTTAAGTTCGTTTAATCATTAAGTATAGCCATCATTTCGCAGTTTTTCATCGTAATCATTAGAATAAGTACCTAGTACCTACCAATTCCAACGATTACCTCAGTACTGGCAAGCACGAGGTAGGCACTAAACAGAAATTATCTACTACTCAGCGATGACGACGACAAATAATTATTTCGAGGTAAAAATCATTATTTTATACTTAAAATCATCATCATATTAATCATTTGCTCTTCCTTTCTCAATCACCGTAAACTATATTATCATTCACATTCTACCCTCACACTACTTATTCAGCGAATGCCCACTTGGCAGCATCGGCAATTTGCGCCATAATCGGCGGCGTCCGACAGATGTCGCTAATCAGGATTACCATATAAATGGGATTGCTTCGTAATTAAATTAATAAAACGGGAGCAAATGGATATCAATGGGATACTGGAAAACGAAGTGTATTTTTTTGGCTTGATCAATGGCGCGTATTAATAACATTAATGTTGTTTTAAATGGAACAGAAAATATTTCAGCGTCATAGTCATCTCATATGGTTTAGTTATATCGATTCCTTAAAACTTTACATTAATTTTCTTGGCGGAAAAGTGAAAACTACATTTTGTTCGTAGATCAAAGTCCATAAGAACTGGTATCATAGCATACCCAAATTATTTAAGTAAGTTTATTACTTTCCTGTGAGCACCGATAAATCTTATTTAACGTTCTAATTAATAAACATAATTAGTATGTATAATTAATTTTTAATCGCACAGTACATAGCTCATCCGAGTTAATTTGATTAATTGACCACAAATTAGGCTCAGTGTTGCCATAGCCACAACAAACGAACACCATTTTGGGTAGTAACTATTCGAAGGCTTAATTAATATTAATTACCGGGTGCGTGTTTAACCGCACATTGTTACAGTTACGAAATTGTGTGACAGTTGAAGTGATATTTCACACCTCGCTGTGACTGCGAGGCTCGCGTGTGGACGCGGCCTTAGTTGGCGGTGTTCAGCTTGAGTTATGGCTTAGGCTGCAGGCACACAGCTGGGCGTGAGTGTGGTGCGATGTGATTGCGTTCCGTACAAATTGACAGCCGTAAGCAAATGTGCGTGTATAGCAGTGATTATTAAAAGTGTAATCATTGTAGCATATTAGGGGTCATCCATAAAGTACGTCACACGTAAAGACGGGGGGAGGGGGTTGACAAAGTGTGACATGGTGTGACAAGGGGTGGGAGGGGTCCTAAGTTTCGTGACATCACATTTCAATTGTTTCAAATATTTAATATAATGTTGATTTCATATAAAAAAAATACTTAATTTAAATGGAAATAAAACTAATTTCGGAACTGCTGTTAATTTAATAATGTTTCGATGTGAAATTGCAAAACATGTGACGTCANGTTGACAAAGTGTGACATGGTGTGACAAGGGGTGGGAGGGGTCCTAAGTTTCGTGACATCACATTTCAATTGTTTCAAATATTTAATATAATGTTGATTTCATATAAAAAAAATACTTAATTTAAATGGAAATAAAACTAATTTCGGAACTGCTGTTAATTTAATAATGTTTCGATGTGAAATTGCAAAACATGTGACGTCACACTAGGGAGGGGGGGGGGTCTCAGAAATGTGACCACCTGTGACAATGACGGAGGGGGTTCAAAAAATCATGAAATTCGTGTGACGTACTTTATGGATGGCCCCTTATGCGAAGCTCTCCAATCTGGGTTTGGTTCAGAATGATTTTGTCATAATTACACGACACGTTATATTCCAACGCACATCTAATGCCCCTAACTAAAAACCGTCAGTAGGATCTTACTCCAAACCGATTCACAAATACTCACGTCGATGCTAGCGCGGTACGCTGTTAAAAGGTGAGGGCTCTGGCACATTCTCTTAATCTATTCTTTGAGGCTGGTTTTATACTCACGCTGAAAATATTGAAAATCTTTTATAGCTCTTTATGCTTAGGATATTTTAAAGTATGCAGCTTTACCATGTAAAACATTAATTTATATTGTTCGAATACATTCAATAATAGCATTTTATACTGAAAATGGCGAACTACTACGCTATGTGCGACCGCGGGCGGATATTCGTTCCGCAGGGGGCAAATGATGTGACAAGCACGAACATTTTGTATCCTTGATCGGTCATGCTTCCGGAGGATCGTAGTACATTCATACGTCATTTGTTGAAGTATTTCCAATAGTGAAACTTGTTTAAAGCTCGAGAAACTCAGAGTAACAAAGTTTATAAAAACGCTTGAACAGGCACTAGACACATTTGTTATCTGAGACCCTGGTGTATTATAAGTCCTTATATCATCGTTTATAAAACAAAAGCAATGTAAAAGAAAATATTTGCCCTTTTTTAAAGAATTCGAAAAGAAACTTGCGAAGGTCAAAACGAACGAAGCTGTTTCTTTAAATACGAAATGTAGAGCCATTCCAGAAAACTCGAAGAAAATACTAAGTTTTTAATCCAGGTTTTATCTCATGTAGTTGTGATTAAAGTCTTAATACAAAGCTAGACTTGGAGCAGTGCATGTAGCTGTTTCTATCTTTACTGGATTTTATTCAATGCGTTTATTGTGTTTCTTGCAATGAAAATGTTGTTTCTCCTAATGATAAAGACAAAACAAGTGTTCAAACGAATACGTAGAAATGTTTATAAAATAATTAATAGAAATAATCGAGAACAATCTTTTTTATGTGTGCTTATTAATTAATTAAATATCGACGAAGATAAACATGGCCCATGAGATGATTCATAATGAAGTTCTCTGAATGTAGCGTAGCTATTTGTAATTTGCGGGTAGAATCAGCTTTGTTTACCCGTCTAATGCTACATCAAACATTTGATCTGTCTAGACCGAACCTTGGCTGACTAGAGACGGTAATGGCGTCGTTAGGCCGGTTGTCCACTGAACGCGTGCGAGTTGGAGGAAAAGCGCGGTGCGAATGGTGCGAGATCGCAACCCGCAACCAAGGTTATTGACATAACGCTTATATCAGCAAAAAATAAATATAAGGAAGGATATGATTATAGATAAAGCAAGCTATTTTGGAACGCATACTTGTCCTTAAAACCAATAAAGAATAAATTTTGGTCTAAATTCTGAATAAGTACGAGTTTATGTTAATATCATATTATAATTGTCTCTCAGATCGTAGTAGGCGTCATTCGTAATTTATTTTATTTTATTTACTAGCTGACCCGGCGAACTTCGTACCGCCTTAGCGTAGAGATTTTCTTAATATTTTTTTCCGTAAGAACCATCCTTGGACTTCCACAAACATTTAAAAAAAAGAATTATCGAAATCGGTTCAGCCGTTCACACGTGATGCCGTGACAACGCGAAACGGGTTTCATTTTTATATACAGGGTGTTTCTTGTAAGGTGTCAAGCCGAAGGCAGGTGATAGGTGAGGACTAGACCTATCGATTTCACCCCCATGTATGTTCTACGATTTTTCATAGTTTAGAAGTTATCGTTAATTTTGTGATTTTTTCAAATTGTATGACCCAGTAGGCTTTAAATTTTTTTATCTTTTTTTGGGTCGACTTTTCTCAGATTTCTTTTTTTTGACAGATTCCCTATTAATTGCAGATTTTTGAAAAAAATAATCAACTTCCTATCTTTGATGCAAGATACAAAATTTTTGCTAGAAACATAAAAAATATGCTATTAGCGGAACATTCTAAAATTTTTAACTTAAAAGTTAAAAAAAAATGAAGAAATTCCATAGGTCCAAAATAATTTTAAAAACTGCGCAGTTTTCTGAACTTTCATAATAACACAAAAAAACATGTACTTAATAGGCCATTATTTTCTGTAATCGCTCCACTAAAGTGGTAAGTCGGAGATTCCGTTACATGTTTTTGACTTTCTTAGGACTAACTAAATGTTCCGCTAATAGCATATTTTTTATGTTTCTAGCAAAAATTTTGTATCTTGCATCAAAGATAGGAAGTTGATTATTTTTTTCAAAAATCTGCAATTAATAGGGAATCTGTCAAAAAAAAGAAATCTGAGAAAAGTCGACCCAAAAAAAAGATAAAAAAATTTAAAGCCTACTGGGTCATACAATTTGAAAAAATCACAAAATTGACGATAACTTCTAAACTATGAAAAATCGTAGAACATACATGGGGGTCAAATCGATAGGTCTAGTCCTCACCTATCACCTGCCTTCGGCTTGACACCTTACAAGAAACACCCTGTATATAGATTAGGACAACCAACAAGACAAACACGCATACATGGAATTACTATAACTAAAAGTGCTTAGAACTAAGTGTTGTCTTAATTAAAGGCTGCCACGGCAATAATTTATTTATGTACAATAGAATGACACCGGTGTTGAATCGTCTATCTCATCGTCTAAACCGCCTTACACGCACCGCTCCGCTACTCCGCTTAAATTCAGTGGATCGTAGGCCTTATACAGACATGTTTCTATTGCTCGTTGCTACCCGCGACTCGTGGCTGTCAACACATTAAGTAGCCAATGTGGCTGGATTTACTTTAGATAATGCCTTTACGAGCCTTAAGTCTCAAAGTTTCTTTAACGATATTTGGATTGAAAATGCTATCTCAAATTACTTCTTTCGAAGTTTCATTGGATAAACTGTTCGAGCTGATGAGCATGCGATGATAGTATCTTGTTTTGAAAAAGGTTTAAACAATGAAAGGTGAGCTCTTTGTTTCAAAAATTAATTCCATCTTAACTAATCTCGTCAAGTCGAAACTTGAACCTTCAATGGCGTTGATTGTCTAAAGGGTTCCTTTTCAAACACTTTGAAAACAGAGAAACAAACTTCACCGACCTGTTTTAAATGCAAAAGTTACTAAGAAGGCTATCAGGGTTTGCAAGGTGATGACTCAACAAGTATCTTTAATTACCCCCTTGGCTCGAGCTGGCTCCGGAGGCTGGTCACGTCGCTTTTGAGGGCTCTGGCCCGCTAATTAAGCTGCTCCCTAAAAACGGGACAAACTCCGAATGGATCCTATCAATCCCATCTTCGACCCCCATTTGCGAGAAAATTGTCCGACGTCCCCAAATTTTGTGCAATCCTCCTGATAGGACACACCTTCATTTATAACCCAATCTTTCGATTCTTCGGCTGTGAATAAAATTCAGCTTCCGAGGGTGGATTCGAGTGTTTCCAACAGAAAACTCAGATTAGGGGATTATGTTATTGGGTTGTCCAACTTTTTTCACTCTAGACAAAGTTCAGAACTCTCTGTATTCAATAAAGAGGCAACTTGTTCAGATATTGTACGAAGTGCCTCGACTTACGGGTATAAATATGAATGGGGGAACAAATTGGTTCGGGAATGATAATCAGTTGTAGTAATATGGGGAGAGGGTTGGGGTCTGGAATAAGGAAGCCGATATTTGATACGATATTATATGCCGATATTGAATGAGATCTCAATATACAGTATTACGCGCTTGGATGTCGCTAGATCAGTCTGCGGCTGGAGTTCTCTACAAATAAATTGCTTTGAGTTTTATTCTGAGCGGTGTTTGGCAAATTCCATTTCGCGTTGACATTGTCTATTGTTTCTTTGGTTTCGTTTATTTCATTCTGATTCAGCTGATTGAACGCATTGGATATTAGTTACAAATCACATTTCATTGCGTCTTTGTTGGTGGGAAAAAATCTATTTGGGACATTTTACTTCAGTGAATACTTACTTTTTATCTTGATTTACCGATATTATGACGCTATTTGATGCATATTTTTTTATTTGAGCTTCGTAATGTAACTGCCAAACGTACATACTTACCAACCATCTTACTTTAATATAGGTACATGGTGATATGGTCGTAAGGTTTTAAATAAGTAACTACCTACCTAATTTCCTGACCTACTTACCTACGTTATAAATATTAGTTAATTAAGTAACGGGTAAATCGGCCGACATAAATTTAAGTTTAGATCTGAAAACGTCAAATACTGGAGGAATTTAAGTTTTGTTTACAAAGAAGGTCTGATTAGCGCAACTTTATGAAGGATCTGCCCTTAAAATTTCCGCAAACAAATAGTCCTAACTTGGAATCGGAGCAATCAAACTGTTCGTAGCCATGATGATTCTGTCAACCGCAAGTTGAGGATCAAAGAGCCGTCAGCGTGACGGTGATCAATCACTGTCAATTAGGCGGAGTTTAGCTAAACACGCCCAGAGACGGATAAACCGGGCCCTGGAGGGGGATAGTTCACCAAGATTTATGGGGCCGGTGTTTGGAAACTGTACAGTTGGTAGTGCAGATGGTTGTATGAATGACATGATAAATTAAAACTCGCCCGTGCAATCATATTGTTTCTATTTCTCCATTTTGGTGAAAAGCTCCTTTGTTTTTGATATTTTGTCTTGAACGATGAAGGCTTGTAATAAAAATAAAAAAATCTTTAAGGATTTTAGAGAAAGATATTTTATAGTTCTATTGTTCAATCCGGAGCTGGAAGAAAGATTTTCAGATAGATTTCCTCGCACCCTTTGATGGTAGTTGTTTATGAAACTACTACCATCAAAGACTACCATTTTAGATAAAAAAAGTATGTTTGCTCATACCTGCACCCCAAAATAACCAAATCACGTACATACAGATATTAAATCGTGGTATCGGCAGTAGATAGTTTTTATGGGCAGTCCATATTCGTAACGTATGTTGGTCAGGTGGCACTCGTTTATGGCCCACCATACAATTTTTATTGCCGTTCCGCTGGCTGAGTTACAATTCCTCCGAATGGTATCAATGATGCATGGACCGGGAAACAATAGGAATGCGGGCAAAATAGAGGAGGGAACGTGTATTGTTTGTGTACTTCAAACGATCTTATGTCAATTACAAGCTCGCTGATCGTGAATAAAGTCGTTCTGTCGTTCATTAGAGATTACAGTCGCTGAAATTCAGGAAGCATTTGTAAAGATGCCTAGCACGAAATTGCTCTACTATTGTGTAGGCTGTAACAATTGAAGATAGACCCTGGTGTAGGATACACGAGCCGCTCTATTAGTCTGACTTGGCTCAATTAAATTCACAGCCTAATCTACCCTTTAAAGCGGAGTCTGTTTCATTTTAAACGATTGTGGTTGGAATTAAGCAAAACTTATGACTTGGGCACGACTGCAGTACGTATGAGTACGTAACATTATTATGAATGAATCAACGATTCTACAGGGTGATACTTCAATGACACAGTTATTTGAGATTGCTTTTAATTTTCATGCCGCGCCGTCAAAAATGAAATGAACCTTGGAGGTGAAAAAGTAAAATCAACGCTGGAGTTGAGAAAACTAGCTGCTCGTAATATAAGCGAGCTTTCCGCCAAGTCGATTCTAAGAAACAGGCGCGAAGAATATTCCAGAAACTGCCTCCTAAATAAAAGCCTGAGAAAACGAAACTCGGGACGTGCTGCAATGACGGCAGCAAGACATTTTGAACGCTATTTGTAGAGCAGGTGGGTCTACTTTTGGTTGAGATAGAGTTGCACTAATGGCTCCTTCATTATCGAAAATATAGAGGTTATTAGGCTGTACTTGCAGGTTTCGGTGCGGCAGGATGCTGACTTTTGTTTGAGTTTTTGGGACAGATATTCCTTACAGTTTTTAATGAGGAGTCTTTTGCACCTCAATCCGCATCTAGAGATCGGGTTACCGAGTTATTTATACTTGTCTCACCTCTTTTATGAAATCGTTACATCAGGTAAAACAGGAAAAGGTAACTTTTGCTTTTATCTTCAGTATATAACAATCTGTTAGCACTTCCGACTCCAGATATAAATTCGTTCAACACATAACATTTGCCCCTAAAGGGACGGACATGAAATCTGACTTAACTAGTTTTTAAATTTTGTCATATAAAGCGAGACAAAACTATGACAAAATTGTAAGATTACACGTTGATATTAAACACGTTGTTACATCAAATATTCGTGATAAATGTGAATCGTATTGAATTTAATCTTTATCCCCAGATGTTTCCCAAGTAATATTAAAAAGACTCCACTGAAGTACGCAGCTTAAATTTTCAACCCCTCTCGGCAGACTAGATTTTACAAATCCTTACTTGTGTTTGAATAAATCTTTTATACCATCACAGAAAATATTCTGAAAATTGTCTCCATTGTTATACTGAAATATTTCAAATACACTGTAACCAGCAAATATCAAAGCATCTTTTCAATCAGATCTTTAAAGACGATTCCGTATCAAAGCATGATAATATTCCTCGATGCATTAACCCTTAACCTGGTAGAACTCGAGACGGAGACAAGTCGTATTCGTGAGATATCTTGACAAGCGCCATTGTGCGGCAGACAATGGCCGCCTTCGGACGCGGCGCACGTCGACTAACTCAATGGAGGCTGTTGTTTCCTTCCGAGAGGTTAAATGGATAGGAAATGCAAGATTGGTAAACTTTTTCAAATTATAGGTTAAATAAATAAAGTATTTCTTAAAAGGTTCAGCCAAACCAACGCGATTAGCCGGCGTGCAGCGATGGCGATCAATGCATTTAAGTTTGATCGCCATCGCTGCACGCCGACTGATCGCGTGTGATCGCGTTGGTTTAACTGAACCTTAACACTTGCAATTTATTCATCGTTCTTGCTCCCATCTATTTTAAAAGTATCCTGGTCTTCTTCTTCTTATCGTGTCGACAACAAACCTATTGTCAGGCCAGAACTCAATCAGTAGGATTCAGTCAGTAGGATTCATTAAATCTTCCTGCGTGCAGATGTTGTCTCTTATTATAATTTCGAGAAAAGCTCTTTGCTTTGCAAATTAATTGTGTATTTCTCGGAACTAAAAGGTGATTGTTATTCTATAACAATATATTTATACTGAAATTGAAATGCTTCCATTAATTTCATGGAGTCATAGAGATTTCAGCAGTAAATTAAACGTCAACAGACCGTTGTTAATGTTAATATTGATTGTCAATACAATAGACATCCTAATTATTAGTTTGACGCTTAGCTCAGCCACTTTTAGACGTATTTGCCCAGCACTCTTGAGTAAGTACCTACTCGGCAAGTTTAACATACACATTTTACACATATTAATCAAATCACGTAAATTATAAATCAAAGAGCTTTCCTCAGCCAAGTAACCATCACGCAAATGTAAATGTCGGAATGCTGAATGCTGTTTGAACATAAATAATTAAGTAACTCATTGAAACACCATGTTCCTCGTATTTGTGAAAATAAATCTTTTGTCTTCCGAGATTAATTAATGATTGGAAGCTCCTTTATCCCATTAAAAGAGGCGCAAGTTTGATGAAAGAGGCTTGTTGGGCGGAGGCAGGGTTGAACTCTATATTAGGATGCGGGCCCTTTTGTATGACGTTACTTACGTGGCTGTCATCGGTAAGTACCTTGTTTTGTACGTCTGGATTTATGCATTTGTCTTCGTTTATGTTTGGTGTTTTAGACAAGTTCTTTTTCTTTTGTCATGTGAGCTGTAATAACGGTTTTAAGTCTTTTTTCAGACATTACTATCTATTTTTAATTGACTAATATTGTGTAAGAACGAATTAGGTTTTTGAACCCTGTTTTGAATCTGTTGATTACTTTTGATGTTGATAATTTCAACGGAAAGTACATTTAGTCGGAAGTTCGGTATTATTATTTTAAATTGATCCAAACACTTCCAGCACTGGATCTTGTTTTCGGACCTTAGTTTCAATTTCGCGAGTAAATATTTAGCGAGTCGATCCGCCCCTGTCGCTTTGTTGTTCCTGCTCGCGAGTTTTAATGAAGGCTTCGTTAGCCGGTAGTTTTTAATCTGCACTCGATCGAGTGTAATACCCTCTTATTTAACCAGTCCACTGGCGTGGAGCCGTAATGAGCTACCGTATTCAAACTAATCTGTGATCTGATCCGAGCAACTTGCCTTTTGTGCAATGTAAGGTTTATCTATCTATACGGAGTCTTGTGTTGGGACATTGCTTTCAAAGGCGTAGATATCTCGTAGTTGAATAGCTTATCTTGAGACAGTGTTATCTTATTCGTATGCTTTGGGTTGGTGCTACGAAAATCAATGGCTCTAAAAAATGTTCAAATAGTTCCACTTATTTGTAAACAACAAGTTTAATGAAGGCGCCTTCGTTAGTTGCTAATCTGGCGATTGAGTGGTTAATACCACGAACTTGTGTTAACTCAGCCAGGCCAGCGTGCAATACGGGGACATAGCCTAAGGAAAAAAGCAAAACAGTTGTTGTTATACAGTGACACGGCCGACTATGTCTGTCGCAGAATCAATGTAGTCTTTGTAAACATAATGTAAGACGCCGCGTTGCTTCATTCTTTGGGAAGAAAACATTGGTATTGTACTTAATTCGATTTATTGGTAAATAGATTTACAAAGTAGACTAGAGAAACTACTTAATGTGTTCCTTTTTATGTACAATTCAAAGCCATTTTCAGGGCGCTTAAAGGTACACGTCCCAAATATATTTTCACCTACGATTACGTCTAGACAACATACTCGTATTATGGGCTGGTGCTGGGAAGAAGTGGCGGAAAAAACTCAGTCACCTTTGTCAGCCTCTTTTTCATTTCTTTGTAGCAGGTATTTATAAAATAAGCATTAAAACGTACAATGGGGATGTTGCCTGGGTCAAAAAGCAAGAGTTTTAATTAGTCCGTCAGTTAACTTATCAAAAAATACTCTACACGTATTTTTCACTTTTTCAAACTAATGAAAATTTAAAGAGATAAAGCGCCCCAAAGTTCATAAGAAGAGGCCCGTGACGTCAACGTTTGCTTAAAAATGCCGCACGTTGTGACGTCGTGCGCAACTTCAACGCACCATAACTATGTAATTATTTGTTAGATTGACAAATAAAAATATACGTGTCCAATATTTTTTGATATTAAACATTACGGACTAAAAAAATTTTTTTAGGCAACTAGCCTATTATGTACATTGTGGTTGTAAATAGCGTTGTTTATTTGTAGTTTGTTCTACCTGGCCTGTGGCCGCGGTGTGCGCCTGCTTTTAATTACACCGTGGCCGGTAATTGGCCCCGCGTTTTTGGCTTGCTGCGGATGATTAAAGGTTCTGCTTCTGTGTTCGTGACCCGCCGTGACGGTGTTCAGCTGTAGGCAGCAGCGTTCTGTGTTCGTGCGCAACGTAACAGCGTTCAGGCTGTAGGTAACCTTACGTGCCCCCGGGTCAGGGAACTCGCAAATATGAAGTATGAAATGGTTTGTAGCAGGAACGTAGAGCCAGTAACTGTAAAATGGGTATTGGTGCTGAAAATGTGTTCAATGCTTTCACGGTTATTTGCGGTATGTAGGTTCAGATTTCTGTTCATCCTCCGACGTTTTTCGACTATAATAAGCTACTGGTCGAAACTGTCCATCTTTGTCCTTCTGCATAAGAATACCAGCAACGCCAATTTTCGACGCGTCTGTGTGTAATTCGGTTTCGTAATTAGGATTAAACAATGCTAATACAGGTCGGTTTGTCAATTTTTCCTTAAGGTTATTAAACGCTTTTGTATGTTCATCAGTCCAATTCCACTCAAACTTAGATTTAAGAAGATCTGTCAAGGGACAAGCTAACAACGCAAAATCTTTTACGAATCTACGAAAGAAACTTGCAAGTCCTATAAACCGTCTAACATCGTGAACATTTCGTGGCACAGGAAAATTAGAAATAGCAAGTGTTTTCCTTAAGCCTGGCCGGATGCCATTTTCAGAGACGTGAAATCCTAAGAACTCAAGTTCCTTTTGGAAGAAGTAACATTTCTTTAACTTTAGTGTAAATGCCTGCTTCAGCTAAGTGTTTGAATACTTCTTCCAAACGCACGAGACCCTCCTCAAATGAACGCGCAGGAATAAGAATATCGTCCATATAAATAATTACGTATTTCAGCTTTGAAAGTACCTTATTCATAGCCCTTTGGAAAATGGAAGGGGCGTTCGCTAACCCAAAGGGCATTCTTTTAAATTGGTACTGCCCGTCGGGAGTTACAAATGATGTTAAATGCTGAGAAGTCTCGTCAATCGGAATTTGGTAATATCCCGACGCAAGGTCAAGACTAATAAAAAGAGAATTGCCTGATAACCTATCCAATTGGTCGTCAATTAATGGTAAAGGATAATGCTCCTTGCGAGTTTTATTATTTAGGGCCCTAAAATCAACACAAAGGCGCTTTTCGCCCGTTTTCTTCTTTACTAGAAGTATAGGACTAGCATAAGGTGAATTGGATTCACACACGATATCAGCATCAATCATCTCTTGTACCATAGATCGCACTAACTCACGTTCCGGATATGACAGACAGTGACAGTTTATAAATCAATTTGAACGATTATTTTTTTGTTGAATAGGTATTATCAAAAGGGTGGTTTCATGCGAATTTCAAGAAGAAAATATTTCACCCCCAAGGGTGGAAAATTGGGGATGAACTTTTTTATACGCAATATTTTTAATTTTTAGTTTTTTTTGTGTTCACGCATTTGAAGTCGGTTTTATTTTTTTTAAAAGTTAATTATTGCAAGTAGGCTTTTTAAAGAGTACTTCTACATGTCAGTACCTCTAGTAGGAAAAACTTTCGAGTTCGTTTCGTTGCGTATTCAAAGTGTCATCGAAAAATTTTGTATGAAAAATTAAACAGCGCCCCCTATATTATAGCCGCCCTAGGGGGCGCTGTTTAATTTTTCATACAAAATTTTTCGATGACACTTTGAATACGCAACGAAACGAACTCGAAAGTTTTTCCTACTAGAGGTACAGTCGTCCTTTACAGTGGGCTGTCGTCGCACCTAACTAAATAGGTGCTTACTTAAAAGCACAATGTTTGCCAATTTAAGAAAAATCTTTTCAGGAATCGCTACCCTTTTATTCCTTGTGCGTCGCATAATTCACGCGTGCACTGTGAATTTTAATTGTTTACCGATATCTCGTGGCTAATGTGGAATTTTAGTGGCGTATAAAAATGGGCTGGTTATCTGCTCGCCAAAATGCGGGAGTTATCGCAATAATAACTTATGACCGTTATTGGAATCATCCATATGGATTGGGTGGAATGGGATTGGAAGATGCATTTGTGGCACGCCTGGAATATATCGGAGTAAATGCTCTACATATGAGTGTTGTATGTGTACCTACGAGTTTCTGTGTGTGCTTGACATATATTTTAATTATAACTATGCTGTCACTTATTTATTTTGGGTGATTGATGCAATTTGTAAATAAATAGAGTCTGCAATGACAAACTTTAAGTTATCGTGGGAAGGGCCACGATTCCTCGAATAACTAATCGCACTTCAAGTTACAAAGCCTATTATATCATCTTCTTCTTCTTCTTTTCGTGTCGACAACAAACCTACACAGTGTCAGCCCAAAACTCCGCCACAAGAGTGGCGTTGTCAGTAGCACTCATCAAATCCTCCTGAGTGCAGTTGCTTGGGCACTCAGGGCATGACATCATATTATATCATTAAACTACTTCAAATATAATTTTCGGAATCCCCGTAAAATTCATTATTACCTAGCTTACAAAAGTTGTCGTTTTGTAGACGCAGACAACATAGATCTACTCGTATTTCTCTTTCCAATAAATTATTCCATCACACCTTTGATGGAAATGTAGCCTAACTTTGAAACTGGTGATTAACTTTGGAATAAACGGTCAAACATACAGAATTTTCTCCTTCACCTTCTTTTTTTCGTTGACTCTACAAACAAAGCGAAAAACAAACATCGTAAAAAGCTTCAGAAACTTTTAAAGCTCGACTACAGCGCCTTGCAGTGAGGCTCTACAAGAATTTAGTCGTGTCAGCTTTCAATAAGTTTGCCTTCGTCTGGGTAGATGGCGTTTTAACCCTTACACGTGTAGGTACAGTGAGTTTAGCATAATTTACTTTCTTTTCGGCTTTTCTCTGTACAATTATTATTATCTAATGAAGAAGATCGTTATTTACTGATTGTGAGAAGAAGTTCTATTTGTTTTTAACTAAAGAGCATTATTATGTAATGATGCCTGTAGGTATTTACTAAAAAAAATGTTGTGAAATTAGGCTCATCTATCACCTATCAGCTATCTCAATAAAGCGCTTTAAAAAGTCTCTGGGACTTCTTTTACTTTACTTTAACCCTACCACTGCTTCGGGACAATAAATGGGCCAGTGCTGAAAAGAAGTAGCGTAAGGAACTCATGCCCGTTTTCACCATCAATCCCTAATTTTTAAGTGACACCTATGGTAACACATCAACACGTGACAAGAATTTTGTTTTCAGGGCTCACTTAAAAATTAGAAAATGATGGTGAAAACGGGCACCGTCACCTATGTGAGCTTCTTTTTCAGAACATTATTATATCTCAGTACGTAGGTACGTGTAACAAAAAAGTTTGGCAAACTCTATCAACTAACAAAACTTCCAGTTATCTCTAACCTCTCTCATAAGATTATTATCGTGTTACAAGTAGATAGATAGTCGATTATCAGACGTCACTCCAGACGTATAATAGAGTTCGCAATCGAAGTACGTGCGCGCGGTAGCGATGAGCCGCCATTACTGGTCTTGATGAACTAGCATAAATCTACACTTCGCCAACTGAAATATCGATAACTTGAGATAAGACGAGTCCTGTGATTATCTATCAAGCTTTTATCGATAAGAAGCCGGCAGACAGTGGTGACTGAGTTTGTTGCGGCGCTTCTTCTCAGCACTTGCCAAATGTTTGTCTCGAAGCGCTGGTAGGGCAAAAAAAAAGAATGAGACATGTATAGGCTCCTTAAGAGCATTTGAGGATTTGCAAGAACTAATTTAAATAGTCTAAATAAACAAAGAAAATTTTGATTTTGATTTTGAAGTGATTCTGCTGCAAAACGGATACAGAGGGGAAAAAAGACAGTAGAGTTTCGTGACACGAGCATACGAGTATGCTTACTACGAGGGGGTAACGCGATTATTAGTAATTTGTACAAAAACAAATGATTAATAATCTTTTATATATAAAAATAGAGTGCGCGCGGTAGCGATGAGCCGCCATTATTGGTCTTTATGAATTAGCATAAATCTACACACTTCGCCAACTGAAATATTTATAAGTCTGCCTGATGGAAGTATTTGAGCTGATAGATGAACCTGTTTGTCTATCAAGTTCTATGGATAAGAAGTGATTCTGCTGCAGAACAAAAGCAGAACAAAAGAGAGGGGGAAAGTGCACACACCACTAATATTATCACATTTATCACCCTTCATAATTTCGTAAATAATGTTACTGTGTGTGTTCTATGTTATGTGGCAGCAAAATAAATGTTTTATCATACATTTTCTATTGTATAATAAATGCAGATGTAGCTACAGGTAAGGTGTTACGAACCTAATATGCTGAATTAAGTTGAATGAATTTGGTGTTGGAGAAGGAGTAAAATAGGGGTCCAAAATTTGAAAAATTCTTGTTTGAATTAAGCACTTTCTTTGAATAGGTACGTGTAAAAAAACAATGTTAGTTGGTTTAATTTAAACAAAAAGGGTTGACTGTAAAAATGAAACATCGTCCATCAACTTTGTAAAATGTATATTAAACGTCAAGACTTCACTTTATTTGACCAAATTAGGGGACCCTCATCCTTATTGGGATTGCTTAGGATAAGCAGACACTTCGTCATTATTTTGAAAGTACACAAAGGGAGGATTAAACGTCCTCAGGGTTGCTCTACAATGTAAGCAGAAATGTTCACAGACGACAAAAGACGAGTTCTAGATAAAACAACAATCTCCACTGGTTTTGTTAGTTATTTTTCTTTTGTATGTTTTCTTTCAATACTACTCATATTTTCATTGACTGCTTTTCCGTCATATGTTTATGAGTGATCGTTGATCGAGTCTAGTAAGATGATTATGCCTCTCATGACCAAATATGTCTACCCTGGACGTTTTTTCATAGTATTTAAAAAACTAGACACTTCGTAAAAACACGGATTTTTTACATCAACTGCCACACACGCCAGTCAATGGAGTAACAACGTGAGCTAGCGTTCTCGGGACAAACACTATCGTAATGCGAAAGCCAACAGCGAGCGCCCTCTATATTTTAATTCCATCAAGTGTGCTCACAATTTCCTATCGAATACCACGACAAAAATAACTTAGCTAACTTTTAAACAGATAAATTTCAACCTTATTTCGTTAGAAATAGAGTCTTAGCTAATTATGAACAGCAGCACAAGATTTTGACGGAGTGAGTAGGTTATTTGGCCGGTCCTAAACAAACGCAAGTCACTTCCTAGAGACATATTTAACATGTTGCCAATAAAAAAGTTGTTTGGAATTCTTAATGGAATCCTGTTATCGCTGACAACAAAGTGCCGTAGGCAGTTGTTTTGTTAAGAGCGTTTAAAAGGTTGGTTATGTCGGTACTGGCTGAATATGAAAAATAAATCAGGTGGGAAAAACAAGTGATGAATTTAATCCGCAACATTGAAGCAACTTTATGAGTCGAGCAGTCGAGCCTATCTACTGTTTTTTGCGTTTTAAAATATCTCTCACTTATAAACATAAAAATAACTATACCTGTCTCTCTTAATCATAGTATTCATCGAGTCAAATTGAATAAAAAATTACAAATACTTTAGTTTTCTTGTGTAACTAAATAGAATTTGCCGTTTCTGTTATACTGCGCTAAATGGGTGTCCATATGATTGCCGTTACAAATAAAATCGATTATCCAAAGAGAAATTTAAAAAATACTTTCAACAACGTTTACATAATGGCTTCGCACACACCGATCTATATTGGAAGGAGATGCGATTGACGTTTCATATGAAAAGAAAACATATTTAATATTCCGAGTTGGCTCGACGCGCGGTGAATTTTTCATAGTCTATCTGCTGAATTTATGAATTCCATTAATGACTGTGACAGGATGCTGCACGCAGGTTATTAAATTTCCTCCCACATAACCTTTGTGCCGCTACATAATGCCTATTAAAGGGTGGTTGCCGCATTGTGAAGTTGCCTGCTCATTGCGTTACAGATATGGATATGTTAATGTAAATTAACATCATCGTCTTTAGTAATTTACAAACAATTTAGCTGTCTTGGGAACTTGTGAAACCATTACAACTTTGTAGTAAATATGTAGCACATAGGTGATAACTTATTTGTATCACTTTTTGATTTTCCATGGAAATATTTTTGAACATTTGCGAAAGGTCTCTGATTCGACAGGTTTAGTTATTTTAACACGCTGATCAAAAGATAGCCTCCTAACGTATTTGTGCTCACTAATAGGCGCCGCTAATGAGTGAATGGACCTCAACGCTGCACCTACAATATCTTAACGATTTTCAAAGAGTTTATGTGATTTTTTTAAATTAATTAGTTTATGTGAATCTAATATAAAACACAAAGATGACTGACTGACTGACATAGTGATCTATCAACGCTCAGCCCAAACCACTGGACGGAGCGGGCTAAATAAATTTGGCATGCAGATAGATGTTATGACGTGGGTATCCGCTAAGAAAGGATTTTACGAAACTCCACCTCTAAGGGGGTAAAATGGGATCCACGTGCACGAAGTTGCGGGCGGCCGCTATTTACGTATAAAATACAACTGACTCTTCCTCTTGACAATCCGTGATCATTGTAGCGTAAAATCACAACTGAACATTGTCAAGATATGTCTACAATTTACACACATTGTTCCTCGGAAATAGTTACGACAACTTTCTAACAAATGTTAATGTTAAACATAGACTCCGACTAGTTTGGTTCTGTAACAGCATTGCTTGACAGACCCAGTGTATCGTGTAATAAAAGCTGGGTATGTTTGACTGCTTGACAGTCGCCCGTTTAGCACCGAGGCGCGGTGGCGACAATACGCGGTCTCGATGCTATGTTTATAAAGGCAAGTTAGCTGGACTGAAGTTGGTAGTGGATTGACTAATGATCTCACTGTTACACAAATAAAATCAAAGGTGGTGATCATAGAACTGCCATGATCAGCTGTGTAAAAGCATTAGTAAAAGGGGCTCATGAAAAACTTCATATTTATGAGTTTCTTTCGCTGCATCTTCTCTGCACTGGCTAACCATGCTCCAAAGCAGCTGTCAAAAATCTGTCGCTGTCGCTGTTTTGGGTAAAACTGTAAGTCCACAGTGAAATATAGGAATAAATAAATAAAATGATTCTCGGACGAGATGGATCACTTTTTAAAAGCCTATGATAGCAAAAAACACTAAGGCTCGGTTGAACCATCTTACTTTAACTTAGATAAACGTCAAAAATTTGTCAAACTCCATACTAAAAACACCTGTTATCGTCATAGTTACGGTCAAAGTTAGGTGGTGCAACTCAGCCTTAATGATTTTGATTAATCAAGCTACGAGTACACCTACTAAGCTCTGTCAGAACTAGGTTTCAACTACAAAGCTCTCTGCATGGATGAATCAAAAGGTGGTACGTTGTTTATGTATGTGACAAGTACGAACCTTTTCCAGCAGTCCCAACGCGCGTGGTCCCGGTCACAAGGGAAATTACCCGGCCCGGACGGGTGGACGACTCGGACTATATGTCCTTGTCCGGGCGCGAGAGATACCTCGCTTTTTAATCCGACGCTCCTAGCTCGAAGGGTTACGACCTGTCTACCGGACCGTCTTTGAAATGAAAATAGCCGTTACAATCACATGTTATTCTTAGGTATGTGGTATAAATAAAACTGCGATTTCTGATTGCGTTGATCTTGTTCAATTATTTATTTTATCTCGATTCATTATAGGAAGGTACGTGAGAAGGAAAACTATTAACAAAACACGCACTGAAAATTGCTTTGGTTTCCGCGTCATGATGAAAGTGTAACAGGTTAAAATTGATGGAAATTAGAGCAAAAGAAAACGGGAAAATTCAGTATTTGAAGCTAGCTTTTGTTAGCATCTGTGCCTTCAAAGTTCCGTTATGATTCGAAAATGTATTTTTCTTTATTTCTCTTGTCTTGTATATTTATGTCCGATGTGTATGGAATATCGGTTAATAATTAGCAATTTTGTCATAATATGCTTAATGTGCTCAGAGACAGATTCGCAGCGTTAAATCAAATGTCTTCAACCATGTCCATTCTTTAGCTTTTATATGGATATCCTTCTGGTGGCTAACATTAACACAGGCGGTTAACATGCCGTATCCACGACCAGTTTTTTACTCTGTATCGGTACATCTAGCCTGTGGTCATTGACGAGCAGTGTGTCAGTTTTGCTGGCCCTAAGGGTTCTCTGGGAGGGCGTCATCATGGGCGGAGGAGTTGATTCTTGGGGCAGGTCTGTGGTGGAACACGATACGTCTTCGTATTCAACTGGCGGGGGCAGTGGGGGGAGCAATGCTCTCCTGCGTTCGACTGAAAAATAAGAGTGAGATTAATTGTAACATCTTTTAGTGAGGAACTGCTGACCTAGAGAGAAACAATGTTGTTGTGTATGTAGCGATTAGTCCCCTAATATAAACCGTTTTAGTTCAATTCCAGAGAAGAAGTCCACTTAATAGAAGATTAGTACTCCGAAAAAGAACCGTCAGATTTTTATGATACACTTACCTTTTGCCCGCGGCTTCACCCGCGTGAAATTTATTTTTTCACAGATCATCATAAATTATAGCCTAATGTTATTCTGGGTAAATATAATACTGTACAGTTGTTAAAGAGTAACAAACATCCAGACATCCAAACTTTCGCATTTATAATATTAGTAGGTGTAGGATTTTGTTAAATCCATTCTCCTATTCTACTCCTAAAAAGTCGTGGTAATTTCTTTCATTCACGACTTTATGTTGCTCATATGAGAATCTAATAAAACTAAATCAGTGGCCACTAAAAATGCCAAAATCTACATTTTGTTGATCGCGGTGAAATATGAACACAAATTTAAATCGATATAGTACACCCAATATCGATTTTCAGAAACGCTTGCATGTTAGAGCAGCGGCAGGTGCTTTTAATAAAATTGGATATTAGGATTTTGATCAAAATATATGGTTTTTGCTTGCATTTTACGTGCTGGTACGAAACTTTAAAATTTTCCAGGAAGAATGAGCGACTAGGTTATGGTTAAGTGAAACTTTTATATTTTAGTAACATTTTCACGAGTTGAAGTAGGAAGGTTTGTTAAGTACAGTAGAATCCGTTTAATAACTCCGCCTATATTGACCAACCGCTTAATATAAAATTATTTGTAAGAAAACCATAATATTGTTCAGTGTCATAGGCTACATATATTAACCCGAAGCCGCGGGCTAGTAACTTGTAAAAATAACGTAATTCGAAAGTTTAAAAGTAAGCGAAAGCTAGTAACTTGTAAAAATAACGTAATGCTAAAGCTCAAAAGTAAGCAAAAGCTAGTATCTTGTAAAAATAACGTAATGTTTCGCATTGTTAAAAGCAATTTTATAATTAGATATATATTATAGTATTTTGAGACGTACGTACTAATGCGTCGGATGGCCGCCTCGATGCGTCGCTCACAGATGGTGCCAACGAGCAGGAACATAATGATGGCCAGCACCAGGGGCCCGCAGTACCACCATTCCATAGGTTTCTGCCGCAGCTGGGAATTGGGCCGTTTCAATAACATTCCATGGATGAGGAAATCAGTTTATGAAGGAAATCTCCATGTTTTTGTCTATAATCACTGCCGTTTCATTGTTCTGGTGGCTGTTTAGAGAATTTTTGCGTTTCAATTACATTCCATGACTGTGGAAATGATTTCTTCTGGAAAATTTTATGTTTTCTGTATTTAAATCAATTCCATTTCATTGTTCATCCGTGTTTTCAAACTGTAGCTGCTGTGTGTACCTATGGATGAAAGATTAATTAATATAGTTAACTGAATTATGGTTTCTTCAGTAATTTTTTATTTATTTAGTGTATTATTGAAGATGTTCACAAAAAGCGATAATGGCATGGGCATTCCCGTACAAAAACAAAATAAACGGAACTGTGAATATATCGGGTTGGAACATATAGAGTACTATAATGTAAACTTATAGAGCATGGCATTTCTCAAAATTGCTTCAATGAAAAACATTTGACATTCAGCAGTAGCATAGCTTTAAAAATATAGTAAAATAATGTATTGGAACAACAGTACCTATTTTTCAAGAGATATCTAGATTTTTTTTTCGATAATATCATACGAATCATCGATGAATTCACAAATCTGACGCGAGGCCCACTAGATTACTCCATCATAGTACTCTAGGTATGCTCAATACTGAGGCTCAATACTTACAACCTGGTAACAAGGTAAAGTAAGTTTTACTGTGATCATTGAAGTAATATTACCAGCTATCATGCTAGTAATAAATCATCGCAACCAGCAGCGTGATTATTAGTGAGACAATCCGCATCCCAGAAAAAAGGCAGTAAAGGTACAATCTGAGGGTACAATACAAATAAACACTTGTCTCACCTGATGACTAGAATTTACGGTCGTTTGGTACAGAAGTTGCTATCATTACGGAGTGTGTTTTAACTTGACTTTCTCCATTTCTCCCGTGTTCTACACGTAAGGTGATTTCCCCCCCATTTCGTGATTAATCACAGCGAAGCCAGGGAGCCATGCTTTCCGCCCTTTGACATCTCCGCAAGATTTGACAAATGCTTTTTTTATTTTTCGCGCCAATTACAAAAGAGGTTCGGGGAGGTAAGGTTGACCTTTTTCGAGGAAAAAAGTTTGAATATTTTTAAATATTTAAAAGGCAATTTTATTTAACGGGAGTTTCAGTCTATGATAAAATTACATTAATAATACTCTACTAAAATCTATTCTAAGTATTTTTAAGTGTATTGATATAATTAGAAATTCTACGTTAGATGATAAACAAATAAAAGAAGTGGATCATCAAAAACAACTACAAAAGAAAATAATCTACAGTCCCGAGTCTTAAAAACTACCAGGACGAAAATAATCCTAGCCGCAAAGTAATCTCTTAAAAGATCATCTGCCATTTCACGCCTTTCTAGGATCTGTCCGTCGGGCGACACACAGCTTGCAAGAATGCCAAGCCGTCATGAGTATGAGATATCATGGTAGGGAAAAATATAATAAAAATATGTTGAGTAAGTAGGTAATATCTAAATAATTTGGGTATAAGTTGTAAAGCTTACTACTAATGCTCAATATTTATTGTTGCCGATCTTTGTCTAGGATTAAGATATGGCATTTTTTAAAACTTAATTTTATTAGGTATGTGGTACTCAGTTCGTAATAATTTGTGAACTGTCTGCTGAGTACCACCTATATACCTATATTATAGGGTTACTGGTAAATTAATCGCCTATAACTTGCATTTATTACGTCCACAAGGTATCACTGGTATCACCCTGTTCACCTTGATCTGAGAAAGATTTTGTTATTAGCTCTACACAAGTTGCCCGCCCGCACCGACCGTGTGTATCAAATTGTCAGCCCGTCAGCCCGGATAAAAAAGCCGGGCCGGTGGTAGCCGTAAAGATTTAACGGACATCTGCTGCTTTCAGGGCGCTTTATGGCGAGGAAGAGCCCGCTATGGGAACTAGAGATGAAACGGATATCCGGCAACTATCCGGTAGGCCGGATATCCGGCCTAAATTTACTATCCGGCCGGATACCGGATAGTAGCTCACTATCCGGCCGGATACCGGATATTAAAAAAACTACGAAAATTCCTATAATAAAATGAAACACATTAATCTTTGAGTCAAATATCAATAAAGTGGCTTATAATAATGACGGTTTTTATCTAAAGTCCAAAAAGTTACAAAAAAGCCATATTAAGGCCTTTCAAAAAACTAATTTCTTTTCTGGGCTATTCACTCTAATGACGAATACATAAATAGTAAATATATTTTAATTCCCATTTATTGTCCTGAAGCAGTGATAGGGTTAATACTGGGACGTGTAAAAGTGCTTTTTTAAGCCTATGTACAGAAATAAATGAGTTTTTAGTTTTTTAATGTCGAAATATTGCCAAATAAAATAGGCGATCTTTTTTTTCACTGATGGTCTGATAACATACAGGGTGACTTTGAAATCGTTGGCATCCTTTTAATATAAGACTACTCATGATACATCGTGCATTCCCCAAATAGCGCTGACACACACCTTAATTCCCCACTTCTTGGTCTTCTTGTGTAAAGGGTGATCTGGCCATGCCTTTTTAATGCATATTTTAAGGTTTTACGCGATAAATTTAAAGTTTCTGCCATCTCCCGCTGCATACGCCCTTGACTTCAAAGCNATTTCAAAGTCACCCTGTATAATGCAGTTCATTCAGATTACGCAGCAAGTGTACTTATTGAATTTTCGCTATTCAATCACATACTCACGATGGCAACCGAAATCGCCCGAATTGATCTGCCCCTTAGACGAGTGGCAAAATCTGACATTCTATTCGAACGAATTCGATTTTCGAAAAGTGTGACTTGTCTAGTCTACTAGACCTACTGATCGCGTTCGAAGCACCTGTGCAGCGCTAAACTCGTTACGACATGCAACATGACAATGGGACAACTATCCGGCCGCCGGATATCCGGCTATCCGGCCTAGCAGCTCGCCGGATATCCGGTATCCGGTATCCGGCCAAACAACTATCCGTTTCATCTCTAGTATTTAGTGCTTAGATTCTTGTTGACTGCAAAGTTATGCGACCTTCAGCGAGGTAATTTCAAAAATACCTGAATCTATACTAATATTATAAAGCTGTAGAGTTGTTTGTTTACTTGAACGCGCTATTCTCAGGAACTACCATTCCGATTTTAAAAATTCTTTCAGTGCTAGATAGCCCATTTATCGAGGAAGGCTATAGGCTATAAACCATCACGCTACGAGTAATAGGTGCAGAGCAAAAATTAAAAATGTTGCGAAAACGGGTTTACACGCGTAGGAAGTCGCGGGCACAGCTAGTAATTATGATACTGAAATACCTGTGATTGTTGCAAAAACAGTCATCTAATGTGTGCGGACCTTGTTTCACGATTATTATATCGATACCTATAACTGTTGTGATTACTTATAGTGTTTTTTACTATTAAGAACATAACAATTAGATTTGGATGTCAGCATTCGTCACTCAACTTTGCCAACTTTACTCAACAAATTGATGGACGGATGACTGTCAAAATTCATCGCTGGAACTAAATTTAGAACATCAAAACGCAATCATATCCCATATTCATGCCTGTCACGCATTAATTGTCAGTCACTTTGAACCTCCGGAGGGAGTTAATTTCGATTTGAATGGATATTGTTTATTTGTTCTACGTATGACATTACGTTCTAATTTGTACGAAATAATTCAAATGTCAAATAATACAGTTACACGTGATCGCATGCGTTTGTTATTTGTTATTGATTTTGACATCACGAGTAATACGAAGTACCTTATTGAATAGAAAATTAAATTGGGGATTGATGAAGCTGAAGTGTTTTTATGCTCGTTTTTAATAACCTCGTAAAACACATTGATTATGTCGTTCACTTACTTATTCTGAAAGGAGTTTAATGCCAATTTTAATATTGATAGCGTATCATCGCAACACTGTTTTTATGATGTAATAAAATTGTAAATTTTCTGAAAAACAACTCACCTACATGAAATGTGAGCGACTGAGACCCAATTTTTAACATATTTATTTTTCACGAGAGTTGGGAAAAAAACAGAAGCATGTTAATAAATTGTGTGTCGCATTACCTAAATGTTAGCAGTTGGAGATAAAGTTGCTTAAAAAGAGCATGTGAATAAGATGAAAGTACTTAACTTCCTTTCCCGTCATTCTAGTGATTAATAAAAGTGAACTCCGACAAACGTTACTTCGACATTATTAAATATCGACAATAGACATGACTTTACTTCGACACTACACTACTTAGACAAAGGCGAATATCTTTTGTCGGAGTAACGTAATGTCGAAGCAAAGTATGTCGGAGTTTACTTGGGTAGCCATTCTAGTGAAAAGTACGCTTATAAATACCTATATGCAGCAGTGCAGGAGTATTTGATTTCATTGTGAAATATCTAGATTCCATTTTTATTATTTCCAGGAACTATGGGGCTGATATTTAATAAACGTCGTGAGTGATATTGCACTGCTCGAGGCGTTCCTCTATATTTCCATCTCATTACACATGTAGGTTGGAACGTGTCAGATTTTACTGCAATTTCAAAGTAGCTGCACATTACTGCACAGGGCTCAAAATGTTACCTACAGAGACTTGCTAACTACTCGTATATGTAGACAATTTAATACATCATTAGTATCAAGTAGAGACTTCAACACAAATAAAATTGACAGTCAGAAAATATATTTAAATTGTTATAAGTGAGATCAAAGAAAGAAAACTTGTTACTAGAATTCACAAAGTTGCGTACGCGTAAGCAAACAATGTCGTCGGTTGTTACACCCTGTCAAACGAGCAGAAAAAACGAATACCTTCATTTTCTTATGCAAAATTATCCTTTGTCACGGCAATACCTAGATATGCCAAAAAAGCTTCCCAAAAGCGTTTTTAGCAGCAATAAATTGGGAGCACAAAGGGAGGCGGATCGGAGTATATTACGGGGGACGCCGCGGCGCGAGGCTAGCTAGCTTCCTAATGGAAAAGACACATTTCTCACGCGGGATCCATTCTCTATTGTCTTTATGGCTTCTTTTAGTCTTCACGTACTTTGGTTAAAGCAATCAATAATTTAGTTGCATTATTTAATGTTTCTATTAAAATATTATAGCCACTTACAATTAATGCCTAATCAACTTTTTTTTTTCGGAAATACCGGGATAATTCTTAATGAAATGCTAATAGAAGCGTAATAAAGCGAATGCGTAAGGCTCAGAAATGCATCAAAGAATTAACTCTAGATTGATTTGTTGATCATCATCATTTCAGCCATAGACATCCACTGCTGAATATAACCCCAATGATTTCCACAATGGCCGGTTGGTGGTGGCCTGCATCCAGCGCCTTCCCGCTACCTTTATGAGGTCGTCGGTCGACCTTGTGGGTGGATGTCCTACGCTGCGCTTTTCGGTTTGTTGATACAGCCTTTAATTCCAATATTCCCTCTGTAACCGTGACAAAGAGCGAATAAATTACGTTCAAACCCGCAGTTAAAGCGCAAATAGTTATTTAGAACACGTGATAATTATGTGTTATTTTTAGACTTTTTTTAGGACAGACGCAGGCGAACTTTTTTCAAGATACGTTTATACAAATTATGATATGAGATAAAGCTACGTTCGCGTTGTAATGACGCGCAATGTGTTTGCAGTGCAATACGCGATGCACAAGCACATTCCTTTGCAGTTTCTAGCCTAATGCTTCCCTTTTGCCCTTTAATCAAAGTCGTTAAAAACGAAATAGGATTTTTCATTTACTACATAAGTAGCTTTTGCCGTCGGTCGTCTGCGGTAGACCTAACTCGAAACTGGCGGTGATAAATTACTGTTAAATAGAAAACTGCATGCAACAGTATGTAAATAATGCACCTAATTGCTGGGCGACACGGCTTCATGTATGATTTTAATAACAACCATTTCAATTACATAGCCATTACTGTGCTGCATTAAATGTTCGTTGCTATTAGGGTTTGTGATTAAATATTATTTGACGACAAGGAAACATATTAGGCCTTCGTAGAGCACAGGCGCTTGCAGAAGATAGGAAATGAATAAAAATTTCGGATTCAGCTGTTTCCACCTATGTATGTCCAGCTGTGGGCTGATGGTTTACTTTACTTTAGTGCTGCAAGCACTTAAAGCTCGTTCCATTCTCGTCAATCAAATCAACTTGTCAACAACTACTACTTACTCTACTATAAATCAAGTAAACATTCGAACTGAAAATGGTTACTTACCTCTCAACAAAGAGGTTCAATTTTATCTTTAATTACCTTTATTTCCCTGCATCAAACGGACGTCAATCATGATTGACGAGCAATCAATAAATCATTTCAGCGGCAAATAATTTATATTTGAAGTTACGATTTCGTGTTCAAATAAGTAACAAATATTAACTGTTCTATGAAAGGTTCAAATTAAATCAAATTTGTGTCGCTTTAATTAAATCTTTGGGTGTTCTAGTTCTTTTGAACCTATTATATTATCAAATTCGTATCATCGTTAAAAGTGACAATGTCGAAAACAAACATCAGCACCCTGTCATGGAAAATTGTATGTAAATAAAATACAATACAAAAATCTTTATTTGTGAAGCATAGGTAAAATGGTAAAATTTCTTTTTGTCTGTTTCAGGTATGTACGACGGTATTTTTTTCATTCGAGAGAATTCAAGGTGAGAGATCTGTAGAGCGCTTTGTGTGGAATATTCTGACGTACTCCAAAGAGGAGCTAATCTGAAATGGTACCTACTATAAGTACATGTCATTTAGAAATCACTGACTGACAAGTGAAAGAAAAATGGGAAAACTACGCAATGCATGAAATACATCTACAAAAAATATGAGCAGGGAAAAATAGTTCCCTAAAAGTATTGGTATGTTGACCATTATTTTTGCGAAGGACTGGTTTCAAAAATGTATTAAAAGGTATATTTTAATACAGGTTTTTCATTTCGTAGGCTTTGTTTAAATGGGCATAGTGTCCCTACCGTTCAATGACAGGCGTATAATAGTGTCATTGGCTATCGGCCTCCAGTAAATGACAACCCAATAGAAAATGATATTAAAATGTATTTTGTTTCCTGTACGTGTACTACACTTCAAACACAGTTTACTACACTAATTAACAAACACATGTAACACACACAAATAAACCAATCAGCTTGTAAAAAATTTAAATGCCACCTGCATTTCAACGTTCTACCTACTGGATACTGGAATAATATAGTATTCGATATGAAAACGAATATGTATCTAGTAAAGAAATAAAAATACTTCATTGGAAATTTTAATAAAAGTTGGCATGAAGGAGATTTTAATGGATTGTCCATTTATGAAATACTTTTCGACTTTACAGATTATACTTTTTAGTAAGACTAATAAACGTATTATTATATCTACATACAAATATTATACTGTCTGGATTTTCAGTAAAATAATTTACTTTTACATAAATCTCTAACAAATCCCCATAATTTATTATAATTATGCCTGCTTATTCTATTACAGCCTTCAATTTATTTTTCCGTAAGCATACCTACCTTGATGAAGAACGAATGCCTTAAAATAGCCTGACGAATCTTTTATTGTCATTAATAGGAGCGGAAGTGAAAAGAGCTTTTGAAGCTATATCAATATTATGATGATTTTTAATAACTGAGCCATCCTAATGGTCTCCGAGAATTCATTAGTTAGAAAGTATTTAATTCGGGAGATGGAGTTTGTATCAAGTAAATTTTTCCGCTGCCGGCCTCGTGGCCGCCTGCCTATATTGGTGCGAGTTTAGTGCGGTTGCTATAATGGGACAAATAATAAGTATATTTTCATATAGTTTTCTGTAATTGTTGCCAGTTTGGTTAGGTAGGCCATTATAATGTTGGAAAAGAAATGTCATGCCGTGCTAGGGAAGGTTTGTTTAGTCAAATTAAACGGGTCGGCCACGACAAACGGGTTCAGGTCACACACTATATCTACGACCTCTATGTTTTCAGCCCAAATATGAAGAAAAAATGAATAATGGATTATCAGGCCACGTGCCTCTTTTCACAAAAGCGTTGCTCGCGAATAATTGCAATTTTACCGGCACTAAAACGTACGCCATAAAACTGGAGCAGCCGATCTTTTAATCCAGCTTCATAAAAAATCCATAATACACTCTATATCATTTTGTTGTTGCGATGGCAAAAAAATTTGAAGAAAAATGGCCGCCCCGGAGTGGAAGCGCGAGATGAATGGGCCCAATCATTATTATTAATCGCCGCTATCAGAGGACTTGCCTTATTGTCGGTGTGTGTACTGTGAACTGTGTAGGTACTGCGGCGCTAGTGTGGAGCCATCTCGGGTATTGGCGGCGGAACGAGCGTGTTATTGTGAGAATCATGATTATAATAATGAGCATGAACTAGACTGCGCGATGGTTATTAATGGCGGATCCTTGAAGAAAAATAAGCGAGCACGTAACACACAGGTATAGCGAGTCATGAAACGTAGATATTTTGTCTTTGTCAAATGAAAGAGTATTTTCTTTACAATGTTATTTTAGCAGTTACTACTTACTAGCTGACCCGGCGAACTCTATTCCGCCTTAAAGGCAATAAATAAGCCATCACAATTTTTCCTTATTTGCTCACCATTTAGACCTACCCTGGACTACGACAAACATTTTAAAACCAAAATCAGCTCAATCGGCCCAGCCGATCTCGAGTTTTAATCAGACTAACGAACAGCAATTTATTTTTATTTATATAGATTATTTGAAAAACCGTAAAATGTACGAACATAATACCGAGTGCCAATAAGGCCTTTTCAGCAGTCCATAACTAACTAAAAGAAGATGAACAACGTTCTTTAGATTTCCATGTAAAACCTCTCAATGCTTGCAACTTCATTACCGCAATACCTATTGTGTTACCAGACCGACGTTCCCAAGAAACCTCCCCGGTTTCATACGATGAAAACTTTTATTTTCCTCAACTGCTAGTGTAGCGGGAGATCGCCCCACTTACATTACATCTACTCCCGCGTTCCTTTCCTAGAACTCCCCTTTGTTTTGTAAACAAAATAACGGGGAAACACCGTAAATAAAACTCGAATAAACCTTTCGATACAATCTAACTTCAACATTTTACGTATCTCTTTAGTTATGAAGTTTGTAGTTGGTTCAATTGTTTTAGTTCCGAGTCAAATAAGATCTGGAGTGTTCTCTGGGGGAGGGGGTGGAGGGACAATAGGACTTCGTTGTAGAAATGTTTTCCGCTTCGCTGGGTAGTACGGCTCGATTTGCACTCTTTGGTATAAAACAAGGGTGTAATTTGGATAGATTAAATGAAGGAATACTTCTCGTTTTACGAGTTCATTGATCTATTCGTGAGATTGATTTTACACTAGTGTTGATTTGGTTTTCAACGTTCAGAAAACGTAATAAAGCAAAGCGATGAAATACAATGAGGGTTTTCGCGATTAAAAAATCCGCCAGATGGCAATACGTAGACGCGAGGTCCAAATGCTGCATGATTGGTTATTTTTGACATGACATTGACAGATATGTAAAATCCACCAATCACGCAGCATTTGGACCTCGCGTCTACGTATTGCCATCTGGCGGATTTTTCAATCGTGAAAACCCTCATTCGAAGGAGGATTCTTAAGGTGAGTATAGACTAGATAGAGCATTTACTTGTAACAGAACAACGAGCCGCTCTATAATATGTTCTTGTGTTTACCCTTCCACGAACCAAACGTACTGTGTTGTACCATTCGTAAGAACGTTACCTTAGATAGAACTGCTCGAGAAATTGCTCTAGTCTATACTCACCTTTAAAAAAGGATGAGTCGAGTCAATATGAATCAATGTAGTAAATTTTGTACACGATGCATCACATCGTGTGGTCTCAGCCTAACCAGTAACGAGCTGAATAACGCGTCCATGCCTTGAATTTATGTCGTCACTATCGATACTCCTACATCGATAAATTTCGGTGCGTTCCAAAATCGACGATCAATTTATCAATAGTGCTAAGCTGCGCCATTCTTATGAGCGATGGCGGGCCACGTCCTGTGACCGATCGGCGCTGTTCCGACCGGGACAAAGGGCCTAGTATTTGTCATGAGTGACAGTGGCCTAACACTTGGGCTTGTTTGCTTTTTGAGGCAGATCGTATATGACATGGCCCTGTGGGGGAATCGTGAAATGGATGGGTCGGAAGGTCCATTTATGAACAGAAAGGTGATGCTGGGGTTGTTTATGGCCTTGGGGGAGAAGAGATAATAGTTAGGTTTTTGTCAAAAAGAAGGCTGTTCAGCTCCTCCATCATATTTTTCGATGTCAGAATTGATAATATGAGTTACGCAGTCTTTCCTCAAGAATATTTTTATTTGAAACACTATGACCTACCAATCACGCATTTTTAACAAAATGCACCCTGCGTTAAATACTCCCTGTGATAAAAATGTAACCGGATCTCATGATTTAACATCATATCAGTATGTTTCTTCCTCCCCGCGATAATAAGCGAGCACACAACATACGTTACGTCAGCGCCGATCTCGGACAGATTGCGCAACAGCCTCCGTAATTCACCCGCGTTATGCGTGGTTCGCGGCAAGGAGCCGGGAATAGCGCCTTACGCAACACTAGCCTGTGGCGGTGCCGGGATATGCCAGCTAGGTGGCGCTATCTCACATGAACACACCGAAGGGAAGGATTTAGTTTTCCTATGTCCAATTTGTCTAAAGTAGTTTCTACTGTAATGAGTTTTGCTTTAAAATGAATTATAGGTACTGTCGGCAACAGTGTTTACTACCCATTGCCGGTCATGTCGTCTCGTTCTATCGCAAAGAATCACCATTTTACTTCTGACATTATTCCAACATTTTTCCATTCATTTATTATTCATTTTATTACTTGCACTCACGACCCTCATCACCCCACAAAGTCCTGTAATATTTTTCATATTGTATGAAGATACACATGCATTGCTTCTCTGTAGCATGAACTTGCCTAAATTTTACGGTCAAGCTTTCGCTGCGTGCTTAGAGTCCGCACTTGCGTACAAGTGATAATACCTACCCATCATAAGTCTGTTGCCTTACATAATACAAGTGCCTCCAAAGCGCCTTACACACAACACTTAAGCTTACCCATTTTTCCCGTACAGACGTAAATTGGACGGCCCTCTAAAACACTGGTGTATTATATACTTTTTGTGAGCCATAAAATGCGGGGTGAGTGAGTAAACAGTATGTTTTTGCGGAGTCACTTAACCGAGCTGCGAAGAAAGCACTCGTAAACTCACAAAGACTTTATACTGGGGAAATGTCAAAATGTGTCCTTGGAAATACGTAATTAGATGCTGGCTCCACGTCTATAGGCGAAAACAGGTTTTTCAAGGCAATCATTTATCACGCCAAGTTTCATTATACGTACCAAAACGTCCTCCTCAATTAACAAATTCATTTCCATCGAATGTCGGTCATGATATGGGCTGAAAATAAAACTTGTGTTCAACAAACATACTAGCTTTCGCTGATTTTACGCAACGGTAGTCTGAAACATGAATCATGGGATATATATCAAATATTCAATATTTAAATAGGTCAGTAAGCAATGCTTATTAAAGCGGTAATCAAAATGATGAGCATAACTTTTCTATTCCCTCACCATAATTACTCAGTTCATTTGAAACGTCACAAGCACCCTTTCAATGGAACTCGTTGAATATTCAGATTGCTCGATAAAATACTTTTTACCTAAAATATTATCATCTCGCTGGCAGTTTCAAATGCGCCGCATTTTTTCCTGAGGACGAAAAATTATAATGATGGCCTTTCGGCCCTGACACTTAATGAGCGGGACTTATCTGCGAGGCTTGGGCCCCTGGCCTGGGCCTTGTGGCCTTTGACAGCAATGAAGGTTCACATCTGCCGATCACATATATTTTTGCTATTAATAAACTTCTTGGGTAAAATGATACGATTTTTATTATTGGGTCCAATTACCCTAAGGGCCAAATCAAATTTCCTGACGGGTAATAATACATTGCTGGAACCAGTTATTAAATCCATATTATAGGTACTGAAGTAATATATCATTGATATAGGGAATTCTATATTATGTACATCAAATATCTAGTAATTTAGTGGAGTTGAAAAAGAAAGAAGAGATAGTTTTCAGTAAGTATCGACATTTAAACGTAAGTAACGTAACGTAAAGTAACGTAAGTTCTTAATCTTCAGCCATAAAGCACCCTTCCTCAGCTGGCAAGTATTATTTAACTGGTCACTAATTGTTACGAGTCCGGGCTAATTTTAACAAATCCGGGCCCCGGCTTCTTCCCGGCGCCGTGCCAAATTGCCAGTGTGATGTTAATTACTGTAATTGCTATTTTGTTGTCTATGGAAAGGTATTTTAGAAGGCTAATAACGTTAAGTAGGAAACAGAATGGGCAATAAAGTGTATGCCTCATTTTAGGTTATGTTCTATCTCTACAAAGAAATGGGTTTTGTATTTGTTTCTTCTTCTAGACAGCTTGTAGTGTCATAAATGTAACCAGTTTTTTCAGCTATACTTTTCCGGTCTAGTTTGTGCAAATCGCTTTTCAAATAAAATGTAATAAGTACCCACATGAAAAATACCTTGTATGATTTCTATGCTTAGATCTATTTTAAGTGCGAAATATAAAACCTTGGATATAGTAGGGGACGAACCGTCTCCATTATGACGCTTCTCATTTACCGTGTCGCTGCAACCTTTGGCAGTGTCCGGGGAACATGCCGGGCATATTTGGATGCATTTTCGATTCGAAGCTTCTGCTTTGCGAGTGCAAGTGACAGCAAGTGTGACTCTGCCTATCGGAAATCCAGAAATATGAATACAGTGGAATATGACGCGTGACATTATTTCTCGATTTAAGATTTTGAGTTACATAAATATCCCCATATTGTAGTAAGTATTATGAAGACACACATGATGAAAGATCTCCTGAATCTCCGTAACTTATAAATGTCTTACAATATAATATTTCAACATTAAATCCGTGATGACGGTAAGTATTTGGCCAATTAGTATCTACCTAAAAAGTCCCGGCGAATTCCCCCAGCTAAACAAATGAAAGACGATGACCTTTACCGTTAATTAAATAAAGTGTGCCAATAAACAATTACGGCACCTCGCCAGCTATTATCCGCCAGGATCAGAGGGATAGTTGGGCCGAGATATCGATGTAGATTATCGGTAATCGCAGGTACCGGGGTATCGATAAGATTTATAGGCTGATAGGGCTAGAGATGAAGCGTCGGTATTCGCAATATGGCTGGAAAATCGGGGGTGATTAGGAAAGTCTGGCGGTGGATTGACGTGAGCTGGTAGACTGATATTTATGACGAGGGATAAAATGGACTTTGATACGCCTGTTTTTTTTTTCAGAATTTCAAATTAATTGATTATATATTATTATGGTTGTTAACTTGAATTTTATGCAATGGTCCATCGGTTTAGAGGGTTCTTCGTTCAAAATCAAAATCAAAATCAAAATCAAAAATATTTATTCAGTTTAGACCACAAGTGGCACTTATGAACGTCAATAGAAAATAATAAAAAAAGAAAAAGGTAGCCCTTATGGGGCACTTTACATGTCTCCTTATCTTTTGGGCCCTACCAGTTGTTATCTGAGAACGGTTTTTCAAAATATTATTTAAAAGAATCTGTTTAAAACTCAGAATATAATAATCTGCTATGTTGAGTATCGATGTTGAACAAGTCACTCCATAAGATATTGATCACTTCACTAGTGCTAAGGCCTTTGTAGCAATATTTGAGTGACAGTCCCGCAGTCCAATTATCGCCGGCTCTTAATTAACTGCTTCAACTTCAATTATAACCGATGTTTTGGATTGGCCTGACCTTCGAAAGTGACAAAAACAAAACAATGGGAGGATTTAGAAAAACTGACTTTTTCGCCTATAAAGTTTAAGGTTCAAAGTTGCACACATTCTGTTTAAATGAAAATTTGGTTCAAAAAATTAAATGGTTCAAAGAACGGCTCTCAACATTAATACTGTAAGGTAAAACCACAACAAGGTAAAAGAGCGGACAAAAATCACGTGAATGATACCAATTCCGTGATGTCATGTATGATTTGCTATTGAAAGCTAATAACGGAAATATGGAGGAAAATAAAAAACTATTATGATCTGAAAACGGCTCATAATTTAAGACATAGTTTGATAATTAATTGAAGCGATTGAACAGTAAACTGAATTAATGAAGTAGTTGGTCATTAACATAATTCTTTTCATATCATGTGGAATGACTAAGTAATTTAATTTATTCAACATTCTCAGGACCTTGTATTCAAATTGCCTTTTTTGTACACATTACGCCTCATACTCGTAGAGCAAAAATAGTGTATAATATTGAATATACCCTACAGGCTTGAAAATATAAAAATCTTTTCTGATAAAAAGTTAGGCTGAGGACAAATTACACCTTAAATAGCATCTATTCATGGAATATTAATTTTTAGCAACATTTTGTGTTTTACCGCAAAATCGTGTTTTTGCCGTTTAATCACATTTGAGTGCTAATGGTTCGTTTGAGGCGATTCACGGTATTTCCCCTGAATAAAGCAAATTATAAGGCCTCGATAATTAACACATTTTCATTAAGGCCCGATTTTAGTCTAATAAATGATCTTTTACATCGTAATAATTTCTAATGTAATCAAATACATCAGAAATATTAATTTGCCTTTTCACGCGGTACCTACATTTTTATAATTTGAAAATTTGAGAGTACTCGTACCTTGTTATCACAATTATTATGTTAGTTGGACTAGACACCACACACTGGCAAAACCAGAGGTGGGTAGAGATTATTAAGAGATAGGTAGTAGGCAGTTACTTTATCTACTTTATAAACTTTGATACCTTTCTGCTCGGTTTTTGGCAAGTTTATTGTCTTACACTTAATGAGAAACTACTCATATTGTCTTCCTTTTAGTTACCCTAACAAAACACAATCGCTAACCCGTAACTACTGAACATTACAAGCACCTACCTCAGTTTGCAAAGTTTCCAGTCATTAAGTACCTACTCGGAGTCCGAGTCGGTAGTATGCGAGTACGGCCAAGTATCGCAAACTCGCGGGCGATGGCTCGGAACTTAGCCACTGTGTTGGCGGCGGAGCATTTTGATTATGATGCAGTGTGCTGAAGTTAGAGACGCCATCTTTGATATAAAATGTGTAGAGACATGTTCGTAAATAAGGATTTAGTTTGTGTAGCACTAACAAGACTTTTCGGTTGTGTCAGAAGAGGAATTTTCAATTGAAAAAGAAAACAAATAATCTCAGTTTTTGATAGAGCTTAATCTGATCTTACCATTGCCAACTTTTTCTTTTCAAAGTTCAACGTTCTAATTCAATAAATAAAGTTTTGCGTTACTATTGAAAGATAATCTTATTTTAAATTCATAAGTCGTTCAATTTTTAAATTACAATTCATGAAAATGAAAGCGTTTACATATGAATTTTATACACAAGAATATGTATTACTATATGTGAAAAGCTATAACACTAATCAAACATCCGCCGAGAATACGAAATAAGCTGGAGCCGCTATTCTAAGTAATAATATGTAAATTACATATTTCTTTCACTTTGACGTGTAATAAATTAAGCCTTTGATGTGTAATTTTATTTTAACTTTGTAGTGGGTCTTTTATTTTGTTTGTGACATTTGATTTTAATTTAAATCCTGTACGGCCTGAATTATTATAAAACATGCTTATCATAAAGGCAAGCTTACCAAGTTTTACTCACCGTGAACTCAGGAGCTTCTTTCGAACCCCCATTAGCTATGCATAAGCACGACATCAAAGGACTTTTGCTTTATATCTGCAGGTTCGTATTATAGTAACGTATGGTATGTAGATAGGCGTGGCATATTATTCCCACATTGCTGTTGAGGTCTCCAAAGGTGTATGTAGTAAGTATGTTGCTTTGCTCTAGTCCTAATGTGATGAAACAACAAAACACTCGTTTTTACCTTAACAAAAGAAAAGCAATACGATTTGGGTTGCTTTAACGCAACGAAAAATATTGTCTCGAATACAATTGGAATTTAAAACGACACCGTCCGGGCCAAGAGGGCAGCGAGATGTAAAAGGAGTGTTGATCCCCAATTCAAAAGATTGCTTGAGGCGCGAGTGATTGAGGAAAAGGCCATTGTATCGAGGCTCACCTCGAGAATAATGAGGTGTATCGGGTCAAGTCGCGGGGAGACTTGCGGATTTATTTCCGGCACAATAAAAAGTTACAAATGGCGAGCCCGATTCGGGGCAGCATTAGTTACAAGTTAGTTAAGGGCCAAGTGGAAAAGCCACAGGAATCGATACAAAAATTAGCAGTAGGTAAGTGGCTGATACATCTACAATATGCCACGTAGACACAATCAAGACAGTCACTAAAAATCAAAATCTTTGAATTACTTACCAATTACTTACCTAACAAAAACTTAAAAAATATCACTTGGCAACGCTACTGGTGCGTCCGCTAATCCGTGCACAATCGTGTTAGGATTAGGCGAGGAAAAAATACAAACAAAGCAACGTGACGAGGGTACCCTTATCTGCGCCCAGACATTGTGCAAACGGAGGAAAGCTGTACGTCTGTCATCAGCGATAGCGGCTGTATTGGTGTAGCATTGATAGGATCGGGCCAGTGTTGTTCTAAGTCGACGACCCCGCAGGGTTTAGACGTGATACTCTTGGGTCTTTTAGAGTTTGCTTTTGATTGAAAAACAAAAGCGCTTTGCAATACAAAGGTACTTAGAATGATTGAGATATCAGTGTGACGCCAAAACTTAAAAATATTAGTACCATTTTGTAATTGCTTTTAAACTAATATCAAACTCGTGAAAATAAAGAAGATATAAGCTCTATGATTGTAGTCAGATTTCTGTGAATGAAAACGTTTCAATGCTTTACTCGTATATTAGATGTCAATCTGCGTTTGATGGGTTTGTGATAATTCTATTTACTTATTTATTTATTTATTTATTTATTTATTTTATAGAAACCAACAGCGATACATTGAAAATATTAGTTATAAGTTTACGAACGAGAAACCAAAGAACGAGCCGTGGGTGTAACGTTCCAAAGATATAAATACAAAACGTCACGAGCCCGCATGCAGCCTTTGAAATCTCGGCCCAGCAAATGTAGGCCAACCTGCAGAGGTACGCAGCTAAATCCCCGTTTTTATTACTCGCCACCGTCGCTCTATAAATAAACTTAGTTTTTCAGGTGAGAAGACAAAGGGACGTCGTACATTATGTAAGTTTTAGTGGAATATTATGTGGCCGCGGGGACATCTTCTTGAGAAGGGATCGATGGGCTCGTAAAAAGGAGTGCGTTTGAAAGACTGCTTGGCCTTTGTAAGGGATGGGAGGGCGAGTGGCACACGAGAGGCGCAGTCAGTTGGTTCTACTGTATTAGATCAGCCATCAGATAGTTATTAATATTTGCAATTACATGGCTTGGTGCCCTCTGATAGCGTGAAAGAAGCGCATGCATCCAAATCGTAATTCAATAAGGATTGTCGAAACGTAACATTGCGAAGTGAATAAATGAATATGAACCCTATCTAGTGGAGTCGAAGAACACAGATCATTTGTGCAAAAAGGAAACCACTAATTTATGATGCGTGAATATCTTGCTTGTTGGTACCTTTCGTTCCCATTTCTGCAACTCGTTTGTAGCCAGTACTGTCACTGATATTATCATCAGCTTGACTAAGTACCAATAAAAACACATCCTTTGTCCATGTATCATCATTAACTCTGTATTAACTTTTTAAATTAAACAGATAAGTTTTTGACAAGTTCCTCTTCGAATACCTTAAAATTTAAAGAGTAAAAAAGCTTTCTTCCTCTATTTCTACTGTTCGAGGACTCGCTGAATAATAAATTAAAGGTGAGACAAAAGGGTCACGACTGAAATTACGTTGTAATCTCATTTTTGCTCTTTTTATTCCTGTTAAAATATATCTGTAATAGGTAAGTAAACACATTGAGAAGTAGAACATTTAATTTATTTACGCCACTCTTGTAGCGGAGTTTTGGGCTGACACTGTGTAGGTTTGTTGTCGACACGATAAGAAGAAAATTAATTTATTGCATACCTAAGATTAAAATTCTTCGTCCTATATTAGGGACAACGGACTGAAATTTTTGGGGCGAATGACATTTATTCATTGAATTCGCTTAACCTCGTCTCCCTGGCAATCACATCAGGCTGACACCCTTCCATTGTGTTTCTATTAAGTCTGCTTTGCTCTGGAATGGTTAAATAAAAGTGTCGTATTAATAAAAACACCCCGTCACGTCCGCTTTGAAGGCTGGCATAAAATTTTACAGTTACAACTCCGTGCTAACTGCTTGCTAACTAGACCTTTTTCCGTTAATTGGCGATTACGATGAGCCATAACCGTTTGATCAGCCAATGCTGACATTGGATGGCTCGCGCATTAACCAGACAATGTCCGACATAGTCTATTCTGTGGTCATACAAATTAGTAATTTACTTAGGGGACAAAGTACCTAATACCCATTCCCTGCCAAAGTAGCACATACAACGCCTTTTGATGTTAGAAAAACGTATAGGATGCTATTATGATGATACTGGCTTTCCATAGACTACATTACTCGTATACAAAATAAAAATTGGTAGCTTATTCATCATCATCATCATCTCAGCCATAGGACGTCCACTGCTGAACATAGGCCTCCCCCAAGGTAGCTTATTAGTTCCAACCAAATGTCAAGGGAGAGTTATCGTGATCGCCTATAATCCGCCCAAAAACAACTGGCGATTTACAGCTTGGTTATCGGTTTAATGTTATCAACGCAAACTATTTTGCGCCCTTGCAGACGATTACCTGTTTTTGATAGCAACCTTACCTGGTATAGTCTTAAGGTTAAGCAAATAAAGGTTTGAGTATGCATTTTCAGAAATCCTTCAGGTTTAAACCATAGTCTTCGATGTTTCCTACCAAATACCTACAACTTAAAAAAAAACAGTGCATTCGCAACTTTTATAATGTAGATTTCAATGGAAAGATTAATACTGAAATGTATTATCATTTTTCGTGATCATGTAAATTCCATTAAAAAAAGAAAATGACTTCCCTGTACTGGATTATCATAATAATTATTCGCAGTACTAACAATACAAACAAAAGCACAGCGTACTCTTTGCAAAGTGAAGCCAGAGCATTGAATGGCTTCACTTCCAAAAAGCTCATAAAAGCTCCGTACAAAAGTTATTTTAGACGCAGTCGAATCCTTTCTCGAAAATAGTTGAAAAAATACCAGTCTTTAAAAACACCGACATGTTTTTGAAAGTTTGCCCTGGAACGAATTATGTGACTGGAGTGTTTATGTTGCCTAATTAAAAATAAGAATTTACCTACTCATATGATGCGAAAGAGAGAACATTATTTTGTGTTTACCTTAAAATAAGATTTTGTTTTTGTAATATAAATATAGAAAGTACTTTTAGCAACAGCAATACCGATCATTACTTATTCCAAATATAACGAGTATTTCCAATTTATACACAACGAATTCTTCAAAAAATAAACCTGATTTAGAATCGCACAAAAAAGTAAAAGCTGACTCAATATCTACTCAGACTCATTTCCTAAATGTCAGTTATTTCGGCCGGAGTGTCACGTCAGATATTAGTTCAGCCATTACATTTATTTATAAACTACCATTTCATTTGCTGAATTACTGTGAGCGTGCTGTGTTCGTCTTCGTACGTCATGCTAAGACGTCATTTACCTGACAGCTTCAGAAATTATCGATTAAATAGTGTTGTGTCGTGGCAATAAATTGTCGATGTTAAACCGCTTACACAATTCTCATAGTTTAATTAATAGTATCAGGTGTTACTTTGCGGAAATCCATAATTACCTAATTCAAATTATTAATAATCATTTAATCCGCTTGGTGAAGCGGAAATCTTAAGCTAATTAATTTTATCTATTTTAATATTTAATGTTCTCATAGTTTCTCTTAGTTTACATTAAACTTGAAATTATATTATATTATATTTATTATATTTTGTCGATAGTGTAATCTAAAAAAACTATTCGAACTTAGAACCTTTTTTGCTGTACACTGGGAAGTGCTAAAGTGGCGCCACCTACGCGGTAGTGAGAGCTTTTCTACGAAATATGAATACAGAATTGAGAACATGCGGCATACCGTAGAAAATAAACAGTAAGAACACATTTTAAATCATTCTTACGGAAATGCGATATTTATTAGTGATGGGCCGACTATGGTCTTTGCCGACTAACCGACTAGCCGACTAATCGGTTTTTAAATTGCCGATTAGTCGGCCGACTAGTCGGCAATACCGATCATTCTAATACCTACGATGTCCGAAGAATAATATCTAGATTTCTGAAAGAAATAAGAATAATCTAGATTTCTAAAGAGATAAATATAACTTCTTGAGAAATGAGATTTCTTTAATTATGAGAAAAAATAAAAAGCAACATTACAATCACCTAACAGTACCTAAGGTAGATGTCATAATTTTCGACGGCGGAGGAATCAGAGGAGGTGACAATATGTTCGCCTCCTGCTGGGCTAGGATGCGCGCCGTGATATTATTCTTACTTATCGACGTCCAAATGTATGGGCAAATTGCGCTTATCGCGGTACGCATCCTATGCCCACTGATACCTCTCCACTCTCTCTACGGTGATGGTCAGAAGCTGGGGGCGTGGGGGTACCCCCGCCAATATAGCACGGACTACCACCACCGTCGGATAGGCAGGGCCCGTCAATTGCCGGCACAGACTGTGATAGTTGATGGCTTTGTCCGGATTCCCATAGTTCTTTACACTAAGGCGATCGACGGAGCTCAGGGGTTATTTATGTGGGTATTCCTCATCCTTCCGATGAGAGGAGCCCCACATAATCTACAACTTCCCCGCAGGATAGGTATGCAATTCCATGCATTTTTTCCCCAAAAAAAAAGTGACATAATTTTTATATGGACAAATTACATAAACTTTACACAAATTTTGATGATTTCCTGGTAATTTTAACTAATCTTAACTTTGTATGAATTTAGACTGATTGCCAAAATTTTACATCAGGTGAAACCACTTTTTACTGTTTTTTTGCAGTCAAAAATGGTTTAGATAAACGTCCTTGGTCTATTTCATAATCATCTTGGTAATTATGAGTTTTATTTCATTCACATAATTTAATTTGTAATGCGCCGATTATAATCGGCAGATTTTGCCGAATAGTCGTCACTAGTCGACCGACTACAAATGATGCCGAATAGTCGGCTTTCCCGACTAGTCGGCGACTAGTCGGCCCATCTCTAATATTTATTTATTCAGGAGTATAAATAAAATATTGATGACGGTTCAAAATATAACTTATTATCTCATGTAATAAACTTTAATCCCATCAAAAACATTACTTGTCAAAAAAACCAAGTCTCGCAACTCAGTTGTTCTACGGTAAAAAGTTGTGAGATCCGTGTAATACCAAGTCCAGGCCAGGAAATCTTTAACGTTTTACATAAATTATTGACTGGGGGCCGCGCGGACCCCAACACGTGCATATCTTCGTCCTGGTGAATGATACAGTGCTGAAACGCCTGCACCAGACGCGAGTAGCGCCGAAATGAGAATACCAAAAATTTTGGCTGCCCACGATGCGTAGCTTCTTAGAAATCAAAGAAAACGTCATGCGTGGGGGCCGCGCGGCCCCCACGATACCTACTTATATTCCAAATTTGAAGCTTCTAGGTCTGCTAGAAGTGCCTTAGAGTTTTGATGATCGGTGAGTCAGTGAGTCAGTGAGTCAGTGAGTGACAAAATTATGTAACTTTGACCCGTTATAATTCTTAAACTACTGGTTCAAATTGAATGAAATTTTAAATATACCGTGTCTTTACAATGCCTGCATAGTTAATGAAAATTCAGCCTTCTAGTTTTATCCACAACGAAGTTACAGGCGGTCGAAAATGGCCTGAATTGCTTCGAGAAAAGGATGGTACGGCCGTGCCGCTTTTTTGCTCGACTTGGTGGGGGCACTGCCGTGCCCCCAGAACGACGTACAGATGTTTTAACTGTCGTGTTAGGTGACAGAAATGACGTCACTTTTCATTTAGAGTTGTATGTAGGCATAAGTATTGTATTATGACGGAATTGATTCCGGGAACTCGAGTGCTTAATTCTATGAGTGTGCCCATGGAGGTTGGTACTCAGACTCCTCCACAAGCAGGATAACTTGAAAGGGATTGGCAGGCCCTTAGAGGTCAATTAATTTGTTTTCACGAAAAATATGAATTTAAGAACATTGCATGCTTAAATAGAGTTCCCGGAACTTCAATGTAACCTTTTTTCATAGAATTTTGGTATTTTGGGCAGATGAAATAAAAAAAAATACAAGCTTAAAAGTACCTTAGTTAGCGGGTATAATATTTCGTAGTTTGACGTTTTAACATGTTATTAAACTTATAATTTGAACTAGATACTGAAACTGATGTTAAATCATTTCATGAAACCATGAATTAGTTATTACAATAGAACAGAATTCATTGAAATGTTCCGCAGAGCTTACTGTGTGCGCTGTGTTAGTTCCTGGAGACAATAAGTTGATCGGATTCCAAGGATTAGCTGGAAATGGAACACGCGAGCGGGCGACATCTTGCCTCGCAATACAATGACACATCTTGAATGAACTCTCTCTGGTGTAGGCGTGCACTTAGTCGCTCATTGTTTTGTACAATTGAGGATAGGATTCATAAATGCTTTATGTAGCAATCATACTAAATGCCTAGGCTATAAAATAAAGCTGAGCTTGTACCTACTTTTGGGACTCTTAAGGATGTCGTACATTTATCAATCCGGAAAGGGATCGTAACCGTATCAACTCGAGGCGGTCAGTATTTTTGTATGAAACTCCATATTGCGACGCACACTTATCCGCACCGTAACGTAAACGCCTCGCCTCGCGATTGACAGCGCGCTAAAGGCGATGACAGCTCGCGAAAGGCGATACGGTTTTAATCCCTTTCCGAGTTGATAAGTCTGCTATGAGCTTTACATGAGCCACTGTCTTAAAATGTCTCGGTGTCTAAATTAACTCACTGTATCTAGAAAATCAGGTTTTCGGATAGGAAAATGAGATGTGAAGTGTATTTAAAGGGCATAAATATAAAATTCCGGGAATCCACCCCCACGGCCTGGGGAGGAGGGGTATTAAGTTTTGATGTATAATATCTCAAATCTCAATACAACCTACAAATACTCGAGGGTTAGCAAAATATTTTGACAACATCATATTTTATTAATTACTGTGCTTGTAGCTTAGGACTCGATATTCTTGAAAAACCATTCAGGTACTTTGGTATCAACCTCAATTTCCTCTTGAAAAAACCTTTATTTTTTATTCGAGCAAAGTCACACATTAGGGTTCTTTTCGTATAAAGAAGCCTTGATCCATTTCCTTTCACTCTAACCCCAATAAATTAGTATCCAGCCGCACAAACGAAAGGAATTAACATTTCTCGGGGCGTGCAAATGTGTTACAGAACTGAGAATTTTCCAATCTATACCGAAGATTGGGGATCGGGCGTATTTTGCGCCATCTGACGTTATTAAACCTCGTTTTCTTGGATAAAATATAGATAAGCATCATTCATAGACGCCTATTTTCTCAGTACGGCTGTAGGTACTCTCCTAATATGCTTAGTGCGTAACAGTCAATAAATGGAAACTGTAACATATTTAATAGAGAACCTCGAAGAATGAATTATTCTTTGTTACCTTTGTAAAGAGAAAATAAACATTTATTTTATTATTTTATTAAAAATGGAGGTATTGGCCCATACTTTCCACACTGGCCAGGCCAGATAGGAAGACCCAAGCCTGCAATGCGGTTAATTCTCCGTTTATGGTACTAATTAACAGAGCCTTGTGAACGTTGACGTTGTTTGTAGGCAGCTTTTTTGTCGATTTTATCGAAGTAACTTGTAAGCTTCGAGCTGCTCGCTGCACCAGGTGAGAATACAACCTGTAACAAGAAAGATCCATAGTTAAATTCAAACGTGCAGTCAGTCTATGGGCTAATTTGTCTGTGGATAAACTCGTATTTATTCGCTTGCATGCGTGAGCGGTTGCCGCACGGGTTTCGCTGTGATATATGAAAGCCTTGAAAATACGAACGCACATTTTTCAGGCTGTAATATTATAAGCTAGCACTTTGTGGTTCGGCATGTATTAAACATGCCATCATGCTGTGCAAAATACTTATTTTGATCAAAGCTCAATTTTACGAGGAAAAATTGTAGTTGATTTTCTTGCACTACGTTATAGGGCACTTACGAGAACATTTATCTACTATTCTCATGACTAAAAGAAGGTTTAAAGTATCTTTTTTGACAACGGAAGCCTAATAAAATGCATGCAGGCTGCAGCGCACATTTGACATTGGGGCGGTTGGTTTTTTCATTCTTCTTCTTCCTCGGTCCTTCACTGATGAGGATCGCGATCACATATACCTAGTGTTCCTCCACAGACTGCAGACATACGCTGTGCGGTCTATTCATAAGCAGCACTATTTAAAATGGGGTCAAACATCAAATAAGTATCAGCGCAACATGACGCAAAATAACTGCTATATCAACAATGCCAACATGCTAACACTTTGACGAGGATTTAGAAATCGTCACCTAATACAAGAAATAAGTTAAAAGTTTAATCTCTTCTTTTCAAACAATTGTCTCAGTTTATCTTTTCCCCCGTTTAAGTGGAATTTTTGTGAATTGTGAGTGAGAAAACAGTGAATGCAAGTGCATCCGCATTGTATTCTTTTGTCTGCTGCAGTTGTCGATGCCCCAATATAGCGCATTCCAGGGACGACTGATGGGAATATTTCTACGGAACAGCAAGTTCCTTGGGGATTCCCGCTTTGATAGATACCGGTTTGTTATTTATTTCTTTGTAATGCGTTTTTCTTGCAGCGTTTTTCAGAATTTGTACCTGTATCGCTGTTGCTTGGGATTGGAATTGAGTATATTACATAACGTAGAAAGCTGAAGCCAAACGTCCTAAAATAAACACCTTTTAGATATCGTACTGTACATCACTTTTATGTGCAAAAGCTTAAATAAATATCGCTTACTCAGGGATTCAATAGCTTTCCAATTTCAGATTCTGGTTAAAACTGGGATGTAATGTAGGTCCACAATATGTAGATAAACTGTAGCATAAGTTAGGTTTGCATTTACAATAATTCAAGTTTTGTAAAAGACTTACACGTACGATATCGTAGTCATGGCTGAGACCTTGGAGGATCTAGGCACAATGCTCGATGGCCTCAGTAGAGCCTCTCAACAAGTGGGCCTCAGAATGAACATGGACAAGACAAAAATCATGTCTAATGTCCGTGTTGCACCCACTCCTCTGAAGGTTGGAGACTCTACACTCGAAGTTGTTGACAATTATGTATACCTGGGACAAACAGTCCAGTTAGGTAGGTCCAACTTCGAGAAAGAGGTCAATCGTCGAATCCAACTCGGATGGGCAGCGTTCGGGAAGCTTCGCCATATACTCACGTCCGAAATACCGCAGTGTCTTAAGTCGAAAGTATTTGACCAATGCGTGTTGCCAGTGATGGTATACGGATCTGAGACGTGGTCGCTTACTATGGGCCTCATAAGAAGGCTCAAGGTCACCCAAAGGGCGATGGAGCGGGCTATGCTCGGAGTTTCCCTGCGTGATCGAATCAGAAATGAGGAGATCCGCAGGAGAACCAAAGTAACCGACATAGCTCGCAGAATTGCTAAAATCAAGTGGCAGTGGGCGGGGCACATAGCTCGTAGAGACGATGGCCGTTGGGGCAGGAAAGTTCTCGAGTGGCGACCACGGGCTGGAAGACGTAGCGTGGGCAGGCCTCCTACTAGGTGGACCGACGATCTGGTAAAGGTCGCGGGAAGAGCCTGGATGCGGGCAGCGCAGGACCGTTCATTGTGGAAAACCTTGGGGGAGGCCTTTGTCCAGCAGTGGACGTCATTTGGCTGAAAAGAAAGAAAGAAAGAAAGAAAAGACTTACAATATAATTACCTAGCTACATTATGGATTAATTACCAACTCATTCTGGTAACTATTCATTTTGTCCGAGCATATTAAAGTACAAAAAGAAATAATACCTAAACTATAGCTTAATAATAACAATTTTACATGATTATTGCTCGACACAGCGAATTTGTATCAGCACATTATGCATGATTGGATTCTGCAACAAGAGCAGGCCTAAAATTAACAATAGCAAGTATTAGTTGTTTGAATTTAGACACTGTTAGCAGTAATTGGCCTTATTTCGTAAAACGCTTCACACTATTTTCATGAATATTTAGTAATATTCCCACCATACAATCTTTGGCACGTGACTGTCTGTTGTCCCCGCCCAAGATTGACGGCTGTCACTCTTGAGTTGCCAGCCACTAGCCGCGGCCACTGGCACTAGCCTTTAATCACAGGTGAAAGAACTCCTGGATATTTTCAAGCTAATACCTACGATATGTATGTAACCTAACAAACTAGAGTGGTGACGGAGCTACAATACAATTCATTTTATATCAAAGCTTGATTAAAACAAAACCAAGGAAAAGTCGCGAGAAAAGCTAGTCTATACTAATATTATAAATGCGAAAGTAACTCTGTCTGTCTGTCATGCTTTCACGCCTAAACCACAGAACCGATTTGGATGAAATTTGGCAAAGAGATAGTTTGAGTCTCGGGAAAGGACATAGGATAGTTTTTATCCCAATTTTTGAAACAGGGACGCGCGCGATAAAGTTTTTCTGTGACAGACAAAATTTCACGCGGGCGAAGCCGCGGGCGGAATGCTAGTACAAAATAAATTAGCATTGTGTAGTGTAACCCACGCTTCATTATTATGACGCACCGCAACGCATCTCGCCGTGCTAGTTGCAGGATATGCACATAATGGCTGCTGAAAGGTACGGAACACCTTTAATAGCTATTAATAATAAACTGTCCTTTCGGGCGGCGTATAATCAAAGGGCAGAATTTTAAATTGAAGGCACTCACCGAGTTTTAACGCTATTTTAATGGGATTTTGTATGATGTTCGTTAATACTGGAATAATAATGTCGGATAACGAGCGAGCCCACGCTCGATGGCTCGCCCTAGGGGATATGGTACATAAAGTGACATTCATTACGCAATTATTTATTACTCTACTAGCCATGCGTAAACAAGGAAGACTTATAGGCTGACAGACGTACTATAATTTTGTGAAACAAACTAGAACTTAGTTCTTAACCAATTACCATTGGCCATTAGACTAAGGCTGGGTTGCACCATCTTACTTTAACTTTGACAAACATCAAAAATCTGTCAAACCCCATACAAAATACACCAGTTGTCGTCAAAGTTACGGTCAAAGTTAGGTGGTACAACTCACCCTAAGTAAAGCTATTTCAATTAGGTAAACGAATCACAATCTACAAACAAAAATACTATGAACAACATACTTATTTAAAATCGCGTGAAGTGATAATTTTATACTTATTAAACTTTAAGATAGTTAGATATTTGCAGTCTAGATCACGGCGTTAAATTATACTTTTTTTATCATAAAACTTGATATGCTCATACATAATACTCTAATTTTAATTTCTGTATTTTTCTCCTTTACAGGTAAGTCAACTCCTATTATTTCTCCAATCGTTCATCATAAGTAAGTATTTAATAAAAGAATTAATTCACCATTTACTCCTGAAAGGCACATTTATTTCAGTTTGACATTAAATCACAAAGTATAGCCTGACCAGGAACATAAAAACCCTCGCCATGTTGCGGAAAACTAATGGTACTAATTTCTTTTAATGGCAACAGTAACTGAAAACTTCATTGACATGTCACCTTGCATGTCAGTCTATTGTTGTCAAAGTGTAAACAAACTTTATTTTAAATGTTTGCAATTGATTTTGTGAATTAAATTGCTAAAATATTTTTATAGTCGTGAAAGAAAAGTGGTTCACGATGTGTTAATGTATTTGTCGAAGAGAAATACTAAGGGTTCGGACAATATTTTCATTGAATAATGTTTCCGACAAAGGTTGTCAAATTGACTGACATGTTTATCGTATAGTACAGTCCACTATGAAAATTAGCTGTAGTCTGTTTCAACTACCTATTTTAAAGTTTTTTGTCACTTTCTAAGTTTTGAATTTTATGGAATTGGGAAAGAAGTACCGAGTTTGAAGCGTTCATGAGCAGACATTGCAGTTGAATATTCAAGTTCTGAATTTGATTATTGATGAATAATAAAATAAATCCTACTAGTTCGATTGATGGTTTCATTTAATTTATTTAAACCAGGTTACCTTTAATAATATTTTTCGTTAATTTATGAAAATATCAAATTAGCCCGTAATTCTGAATCCTGATACATAAATTTAGCCTATTAATTTAACACATGTACGACTGTACTCAGTGTTGCACTATCAAATGCAATTGAAGCGCCTCTATGCCAGGGTTTTTATGTTCCTGGTCAGGCTATAATGAATAAAACTTGTTTTTGTATAGTTTTACTAAAAGCTTTTTACTAAAGCCATTAAATTTTCTGCAAACAAAATATTTTTAAAGTATCAGATAAAACGTTGACCATCAAATAACTCACTGTCACTTTTGCTCTAAAACATAAATAAAGAATAGCAAGTAATTTGAGATGAAATTGGATCAGATGGGCCGAGGTCTCGTCGGCAAACCTTTATTAAAAAGAAGTTTGATCAAAAGCCTGCGCAAATATTGACCTGGGCCGAAATCAAACTATTTAGAGTTACTTTTTACTGAAAAGTGATTTAGTTTGATTGATCCTTTAGGTAATAAAAATAAAGCAACTGTTATTATGGTTGTGTTTTTTTAAAACGACATGTCTTTGTGTTTGAGTTGAATAATAAAATAAATGAGACAATTAACAAAAATATTATTCCGCTCAATTTAAAATCAATGTTTAGAAAAACGGCATACGGTTTATGAATAACATATAACTTTGACATATCATTTTTATCAGTGCGTTGACTTTTTAAATAAGGTGAAAATATATACAATGTTTATGTTTTAAGCCCAATCAACATGATTAGGGAAATCGGGCCACAGTGCGGTGTACTTGGTGGAGTCAATTTATATTCATGCATAATTATTATAAACCGTTGCTGACCGACCACGGGCGCGTTGGTCTTGATTGCAGCGACTTTATCGGGCAGTGCGGTGCCTACGGCCTGTATAATTAACACTTCTGGGAACAAGCTGTTATAAATACTCAAGGCATTTATAAAAGCTATATAAGCTTCGGCCCCTTGCGATGCTATAATTTGAAATAGTTTCTCTAGTAGTAAACCTTTAAAGGAACACTGACGCATACCTACTACTGTCCTCAGAATGTGTTTTGGTAATTCGTTCTATTGCAAACAGCTATGGACTGGAGCTCCTTGCTTAATGTTTGTCCCGAAAAATATTACTGTGCATGTACTGTGACTACGGCATGTACACCAGTGTGCCTACCATGAGCTTACGTTAGGTGTGCTCGCTAGCGACTGCGTATAAAAATGACATTAATTGTATGACATATTGTGCAGCGCCCCTAGCGGCTACTTTCAAGAAACAAAATCTTCATAGAGATTTTTGACGTACTCGCTAGCGAGCACACCTAACGTAAACTCATGGTAGGTACACTGTGTATTTTTTTCATAGAGCTTTTGTTGTTATTTTCCGTTAGTAGGTAATTGTAATACGAAGAAGGTAATTAACGACGTATATCAAAAAAGGACAGAAAAATTACTCTAGTCAACGAAAACTATCTATCTCTACCTTAACATTGCTCGAGTGTGCGTCGCTGATTGATTACTTAAATCAAACCCATGTCAAACCCAAATAAGCAATCACTATCATTTGTTTTCTTTTGCCTTTATTCGGGAAATACACAGTGTACTGAAAAAACTGGACATATTATTTACCTAAAACAAAAAGGTAACTGACCTCTACGCTTGCTTTGACCTGCACGCGTGGTATACTCAGCAGTTAGGTACTTAGTTAATTTGATCCCATCAAAAACAATACTTGTCAAAAAAAACAAGTCTCGCAACTCAGTTGTTCTACGGTAAAAAGTTGTGAGATCCATGTAATACCAAGTCCAGGCCAGGAAATCTTTAACGTTTTACATAAATATATTGACTTGGCCATCGCACTAAATAATTTAATTTACACGTGTTTTCATCGTGAAAAATTCTTTTTGCATGAAATTCTGTAAGTGTAAATTTAATTCTGTAGTGTAGATTTGTTTCTGAATTCTGTAGTGTTGATTCTGTAGTATAGATATAATTTCACTTTATTTACTTGCTGATCACACTAACAATGCCTCATGTGGGACTTGCAACCTGTAATTTTAAGCCCAATCGTGGCGATCACATTTACATTCTTGTCACACCCACAAGTGTGGTTTTGTCATAAACTCGCGTTATCAAAGCAGCGCCGCCTTTAAAGTTTATTATAAAGCACCCACCATGTGATACCGCCAATCCGCAGTGGCGTAATGGTGTTATCGCACGGCTCGCGTGCCGCCGGTTCGATTCCATCGCAGAGTTAATTCCAACTTGAAAAGCGGCGCTTTCACGTTGACAGCTAAGAATACATTTAATTTTCCATTTAAATTGCATGCTTGAATTAGGTCGAGTGTTGGTTATTTATAAAGTGCTAAAACTGACGTGCTGCTATATTGTAGCGATGAAAATTAATGAACAAAAAGACGCCTGTTTCGTTCTGGTATGCGGTGCAGTTTAACAAGAATTAAATTGTAAAACTCTTATCTCTAGCTTCTGAGAACATGATTATAGTGTTTGTTTAAGTAAGCCACATGAAATCTTAATTTTAAGTATCTCAATATTTTAGTTATTATAATTATCCGTATTTAATTGTGGTGTAAAGGAAACAAACTCTAAGTGATTGGGTGATTGTTTTATAAAATCTTATTCTTTGAAATTCTGACCATTATCTTGATGAATGTAATGAATTTTTATTATTATCAATCACACTGTATATTGAGAATAAATAGACTCACTTCGAATCAAAAAACTTGCTAACTGTCATTGATCAAACAACGTAAATAATGGCTACGTAAAGTTGAAAAGTACTTTTTTATCTTCATAAATCACCAAGTATAGCTCAAGTCGCAAGTCCCTGATAAAAATAGTCCGTTCAAGCTATGTGACTGTAAAGCTGGGTATACAATACATACCTCAACTTAAAACAAAATAACTCTTGTTGACGTTGTCTTTGGAACTAGTAACGAGTTTGGAAGCGCGCACGAGTCGCCGAACTCGGCTTCAATTCGCAGCGCAAAGGATGTGTTTGACGCGCGCTGTTTGCCGTCCCTCGCATGCGGGCCTCGTATTGAGCTGGGCTCTTTGAGTGCAGCACGTACTTATTTTTAATTCATTTACCCAATCCCCGTTATTTACTGCCAGAATCTTAATTGATGAGGCAATTTAATTTGCGTCCAACCCATTTGGTCATGCCTTTGCAGTCTAGTCGGTAAGTAGACTCAGAAAATATTACATTTAAAGCCCTTGGTGGAAGAAAAAGCTTTACAAAAGTCTGACCAACATCAACAATAAGGGGTCCTGTCATTGCTTTCGTCGATGATACTGAATAAACATTTCTTCTTTCTTTATTTCTTTCAATAATACATACACATAGGAATTATTATCGTAATTTAGAGATACACTTTCACACTAAGAAACACAACACTTCTCAGTTACTAATTGGCATTGACACTTACGAGTATCTTGTTCTTGGTACTGGGTTTGGATTTCCTTCCTTGACATATTGTAGAGACTAATAATACCTTATTTATACAGGTAAGGAAATATTCTATTATTGCCAATTCCAGTGACGGAATTTCGCCGTATTGCTTATCGAATAACGTACCTACTACATCTTTCCTAGAACTCGCCTTTGTGCGAGTAATACACGCGTATCGTATCCCCGTAGTCCTTAATGCAGGCCACTCGCAGTGGAGTCAATCCACGGCTCGTTTTCAATCCACTCCGCACAAAAGCGTGTTTGCAGCCGCATGCGGGCCGGCCGGCGCTGGGATGCGACCTGGGGCATTTTCGGGATGTTTAAGCTGGGGCACACTGTGAGTTTGAGCTAAGTATACAATTGATTTTGATCGGGAAGAACCAAATATCGTCGTTTTAGCTCTATCACCACGCAAGTCATTTTTAGCATCTTTTCAGTACCTCTAGTAGGAAAAACTTTCGAGTTCGTTTCGTTGCGTATTCAAAGTGTCATCGAAAAATTTTGTATGAAAAATTAAACAGCGCCCCCTAGGGCGGCTATAATATAGGGGGCGCTGTTTAATTTTTCATACAAAATTTTTCGATGACACTTTGAATACGCAACGAAACGAACTCGAAAGTTTTTCCTACTAGAGGTACAGGAGATTGGACGAAACGACGCGTCTTCCGATTCTCCTAGCGAATGGCATCAAAATATCAAAACCGACAAAAATGACTTACGTGGTGATAGAACTTAACCGACGATATGACTTCAGAACTGTCTCTCGGTCATAGATTTGGATGGTCATGTTGCGGTAACGGTTTAAAAAGTCCCTTAACAAGATGCACAACGATCAATCCATAAAGGTACGTGATGTTATCACGTTACTGCCGTTCCGAGAGCGAGCGACATTATATCTCTGATATATCGAATCGTTTTCTGATTGACATGCCCTTTTGTCCCTTGTATAACGCTCAGCTTTTTCACTTTTGTATAAAGTCACTGTTGATTTAAAGCTCGGCCTCTACAGGAATGAATAAACCTATATACTTATAGTAAAAAACATGCAGTGTAAAAAAATGCTGAAAGAGACTATAAATCTGCCAAAACACTGTTGTAAAGTCATAATCCATGTAAATAAATCACGGCTCTTTCACATTTCGCGATTTGAACACGCTGAAAGCTCTTATTGGCTACTAGCTTTCCGCCCGCGGCTTCGCCCGCGTGGAATTTTGTCTGTCACAGAAAAACTTTATCGCGCGCGTCCCTGTTTCAAAAACCGGGATAAAAACTATCCTATGTTCTTTCCCGGGACTCAAACGATATCTATGCCAAGTTTCATCAAAATCAGTTGGGAGGTTTAAGCGGGAAAGCAGGACAGACAGACAGACAGACAGACAGACAGACAGACAGACAGACAGACAGAGTTACTTTCGCATTTATAATATTAGTTGGGATTCAAAAAATATAAAAATATAGTTCAGCGAGAATCAGCCTTTCAGCCGCCCAGCGATCAGATGGAGCGCGATTTTTCTGCTCAAAATGTATTTCAAATTATTTCGTTGCTATTATGATCAGCACAATTGAAGCTATTTGCATATGCCTTTATTTTTCCATTTACAATCAATGTGTGAATGGCTGAAAAGCCGAGTGCAAAATAATTGGTGCCTCGATTTTCAAAAGTTTTTGAACTACCTAAATCAGGTTTTTATAAACCGTTGAATGCAAAATGATTAAAATTGTAGGTAGTATTGTGTTGCATACGAAGTTGATGATAACACCTAACAATAGGTATGTAAAGAAAATAAGCCTAGCTCTATGTATGTAAATTAAAGTATTTTTAAACTTTACTTTGTAGTTAAACTACCGGTTAAACTTTTAAACTCTTCGCGCGTGTGCAAGTTGTTCTGCGCGACACACGCAACGCTATATTTGTCGACATATTTTACCCCAGATTGTTTTAACCCTTAACCACCTAGCACCTATTTCTGTCCTTTAACCACCTACGTGCGGTCACAGAGACCGCTAATAAATTATTGCGATTATTTTGGGATCTGTGATAAGAAATTAAAGTTCGATGAAATAAAATGCATGTCTATACCTATTTGCTTTATTTAAGCGTCACAAATTAGCAAAAGTAGTATAAAAGTTTTATAAAAATGGAATAATATCTATGACATAAGGAATATGGCACCAAAAATAACTGTACTAAGAAAATGAGATCTTTATTCTAAAATACTTAAATTTTTCACTTCTTTTTCTTATTTCTAATAATTTAAATAAACTAAAAATAAAATCAAATAAAAAAACTAAACAAAAAATTAAAAAAATAACAAAATTGCAAAGCCTCAACTTATGCATTTTTTTGCGGCAGTAACAACTCATTTTTTGCGAACACTCCAAACAAATAGGTACTTTACACACGAAACATGGGTAAGACGTGTTGCGTTTCTTTTTTGGATGATACGTAAAGCATTTTTTACGAACTTCAAGTCATCATCATCATCATTTTCGTCTTCGTCACCCTCAATTTCAGATTTAGATCCACTCTCTTCAGCCTGCTCTTGATTAACGCTTACATCAGGTTTGACGTGGATGCAATCGTAGCTAGAAAGGTCATCTTCGTCCGAGATTTCTTGCTGAAGCCATCTTATAATATTTTCGTCATTTTTACTCATTTTGATTCTAAAACAGTAATAATAAAAAGTCACACAACCACCTACGTGCGGTCACGGAGACCGCTGGCGAATTTATTTTACTTACCCTGGCCAAACGCGTGCACGTACACAGTCACCGAGCACTAGCGCGACACCGAATGGTGTGTAGAAAAGGTACATGAACGCGCTTTGTCGCACGCCACTCACACGCGAAAATATTTGAATTTGAAAAATCGTTGCGCTCTCTGAGACCGCAGGTAGGTGGTTAAGGGTTAATTAAAGCTATTATTGGACGCGGTTGTAATGTTCAAGGTTTACGAAAATTTGCGATGTTTATTTTGTAAAATCGTTCGTGTGTTTGCAAAATTATTTTTAAATTGAAACAATATTTTCTCTGTTCAACAATGCTTTTAAGTTTAGCGGTAAAATATGTCACTAGGAGACTGTTATCATGTTTCAGTTTAAATAATATTTATCTTAAAATATCCAATGAACTATGGTATCAAAATCAGCAAGATGGTCATTTCGTAATGGCTTTAAAACCAAGCATGTATTATCAGTAGAGAATAGAGTATTTGGTCAACCTAAACTTTTGGCAAAATACATTCATTCATGTATCACTGCTGCCAAACCCAAACATTACATCAAATGCTCGCGTTATTTAAAACAAATCGCTATCAAATACCGCAAACGGAACGCAGCGCTCGCACGCGATGCGCGCATAAATCAACGCGCGCCGATCGCTCGCATCAACGCCCGTGTTACTGTCTGAATTATTTATCGCTGCTTTGTTTTCATTCGGTGCTGTCTTGCAGTGAAATAGTGCTTTGTTAAATGAGATTAACACCTTGAAGTTTAGTTGAGCTTGCGCACGTGAATCTACACCATCTGTTGGGGGTTAAACGCATGCCAACGTAGTAAAGTAACTAAGTGCGCGTTCATACACTCGCAAGGTGTATTTATTGCCGCGATGATCTAATGTAGATGTGTGACCAAGTTTTTTTTAAATCTTCTAAATATAACTCAAAGGTGACTGATTGACTGACTGGCTGACATAGTGATCTATCACCGCACAGCCCAAACCACTGGACGGACATTAATTTGGCACGCAGGTAGATGTTATGACGTAGGCATCCGCTAAGAAAGGATTTTACGAAACTCCACCCCTAAGGGGGTGAAACGGGATCCACGCGTGCGAAGTCGCGGGCGGCCGCTAGTGTAATTCATTCATTGTAAAAAAAAAATGAATTTAGTTTATAATGCAAAAATTTTTATGACCACGGGTGGTATGATACAGGATGGTCATAAAAATATTGCACGCGAAAATAACATTCCGTTGTAGTATAACGTTATAAACAAAGCCCGTCCGCGCGCACGCGATGCGCGCATAAATCAACGCGCGCCGAATCTTTGCTTCTTCATTTTCATTAGAAATTGCAGATTTGTGTACACGAAGATTTATTCCTTCAAGTTTAAATTCCGAACAAAGTTAGGCGGAACTTTTTTATTGGAAAAGTTTGATCGAAGCGGCGCGTGTGATAATGTATCTTCGTATACCTACGACTACCGCGCAATTAGTCATCTATTAACTTATTCAAATTATGAATAAAGTCCAACAATGTATTTGATGATAAAATATCCTTTATTTTGATTTAGTTTCACAAAAAACAATTCTCCCGTGACACTGTTGATGACATGACAAATTCTTCTTTTTTATTACTTTATGGTATTAAACATTCCGCCCACCATGACAGGAATGGTCATAATTCCGCCCACCATGATTAACCACCAACGAGGTGTTGGATCTTGTGAATTGGTACTGATCTGTGTTAACGGCCTTGAGTTAAGACACGCTTCAATTTGGTATAACAACGTAGATATTTCTTTTTATGAAATCCCCTGTTTTAAGTATTTTTATTACATAAAAACTCATAAAAAACTCTCATACAACTCATTTATTTATGCAAATAGGTTTTTAAAAAGCATTGTTACATGTCCATTGTCCCTGTATTAAAGCCTACCTCTGCTTCTTACATTTGAGTGTAAAGTAAAAATATGTATTTACTTATGAATGAGCTTACCTAGTGATAGCCCTAAGATAATTCATTCAAAAAAGTTGAAGTATAGTGACGTCATTTGCTAAATTGTTCGCTTCGTATAATTTTCATCAGGAAAAGTGACAAGGAAAGACATCTAAAAAATGGTTCATCGAGACAAATCATCTTATTTCGCGGCCAAAATTACTCCAACATAATAAACGTAAGAACATTGGGGCTGACACAGTTAAAATTGCTTTCGGAGTTCGGTCACTCTGAATCCGCTGACACTCGCCTAACTGTCCTACAACTTACAACACGACGAATTATTATTTACACCCAACACAAACAAGGGAAAATAAACTTTGTTCTAATCATGACAAAGTTTGAAATTGCTAGCGCTGACTGCGTCGGCGGCTCAAAGGCTGCAAATACAGTCGCGCACACATTTACCCGGATAGAAATAAAGTTGAGATTTTGTAGCGCGCGGAGTAGGTGACCGTTTTGACAGGCGGCCTGACGTTTTCGGAACTCCGACTAACGCTGTAGATTATATTTAGCAAAGCCTGTGTATTTCGTGAATTGTAAACGCTTTGCGTTTAAATGTTTGGACAGGCGGGTGTAACGAACTAGAATCAGTCGCGAATCAATTCCGATGTTGGCTCGTTATTCGCGATGCGACAATGAATGATAATTTGTATTTTTCGAACATCTTGTGCTCGATAAGAATCGGGAAAAGATTTTCGTAAGCAAGAAAAATATCTCAGACGTTGATTTACGTAGTTGCGTGGGCGGATATTGTAGAACGAGTCCTTGAATTTATCTTTTTTTATTTACCTACTTTGTTCGGCCTACTTGTAGACTTTTACCTAGATCCAGTTAACTGATAGATAGTAGAACTTGTATTTATTTGGCAGAAATATTTTTTGAGATTGGTATGTCCTACATACTAGTAGAGGGTCCTAGAATTACCTAATTATGATATTACTCCAGATCAAAATAGTTCAACGATTGTATTAAAGCACACAATAGGTATTGTAAAAGTCTTTTCAGCGTGAAGCTACAGTCATTTAGTTCCGCTGTATGACGCCCGGCGGTGCCAATAGATTGTCATCGTAAAATATTCTAAAAGCTTTCTAGAAAAATGTCAGAACACAAACCTCGTTACATCAGTTGGCTGGCCGCGTGGAAAAACGTGGAAAATCGAAGATGGCCGACACTTTCGTATTTTTTGCCGTCGTCCCAGCTCCTTTGTGTCGGCGGGATCAATATAAAATAACAGGGCTGGCGACTATTTCTACGATTGACGAGCCAGAAAATGTAGCACCATCATTAGACTTCAACTGAATCCGTATCTTTCACTCTGTGCTCTTCACACACTCCAGGCGGATATTTTCAGCGCCCCTATTTATACTTTGAACATTATTTTAATAATCACCTAGATTATTTGCCACTGAGACACTAGCAGGTATTTTATGATAAAACCATTGAATGCTTACGATTCTTAAATAATTATAAAATAAATGCTTCTAAATATTAAACCCAAACACATGACTTTCATGATCCTATGGCAGTAGGCCTTAATGTACAGACCAATATCATATAATTATACGAGTACGAAGCAACAATGTACAAAATATAGTATACCAACCCATTTGCTTAACGTGTTGATGTCGTTTCTTGTCCTAAATAAATAAAATGAAGGTTAAGCAATACCTCCTCATCCATGGCAACCCTGGGCAAAACGACCCCGCGACACGGGAGTGCATTCGTGAGAAAACCCCGTTACATTGCATCGCAAATAGAATACTTGCTTTATGCATTCGCGCAGTGGCGCCGCCGCGTTCGTGCGGCGGTGATGAGAACTGAATTAGGGGGGTAATGATGCGCGAAATTAGATTCGTGGAAGCAATGGGTTCGGTTGTTGATAATTGCTAAAACATTTTGGTAAGATTAGGTTATTTTAAGTAAGTACTGCTTCGTGACTCAATTAAGTTACTCGGGAATATGTAGTGCATTGTACTCATTTGAAACTAGGTAAAAAAAAACTTTGTTGGGTAACATGTAGTATAACAACATAATTTTAACGGGCGTAAATTGCTTGCTTTTGCCATGCTTATGATACTGAACTTAAGTTAGTTTGAAAGCTGGATACAAAATTTTTCACGGTTAAAAGACTCCAAAATAAAAAAATGGCATATTAACTTCAAACAACAAGAGCGACACATTTTCTCGTGACTGTCAAATTTCCACTCCAATCAATTGGATCTCAAAACAGAGGACCGCCCGCACCGCCCTGCGGCAAACATGCCCCAGATATTGGTCAGGAATGCAATCCTCGCGCTACCCTACAATTATACCGGGGCAGTTGGCCTTAGCAGATCTACAGATGAACTGGTACACTAATGCATCATAGTGTCACTCTGTTTATCATCGTTTCTTCCACCATGAGAGATTTATACCTATACAGTGTGAGTCACGTTAAAGTGTACATATGAAAATAGGTGAAACTAGACCTATTTTTATCGACAAAAAAGTGGTCAAAATTTTTTTTTAATTTTTTATAGAATTATTTTTCTTCCAATTACTTATTGTAAAGAAAACGTAATAACTTTTAAACTAAGCGGTATATCCTGATAAAATAAAAACAGTAATAATGCTAAATAACAGGCGATACTAAAAAAATACATAAAATACACAAAAATTGCCAACAAATAATAAAAAATGATACTTTTTGAAAAAAAAACTGCTTAAAAATTCGTGTTTTTTTTGTTATTTGATAAATTTCTCCAAAAATGCCCCTATAACGGGTAGTTTTTATTACTTTGTATTATTCTCTATCGTATTATCTTTGTAAAACCAAAAATCGCATGTCTCTATCCCTATCACAACATTTGCTATGATCGTTTGAACTAAGCCTCTCCGGGCGCTCCGATTTTTTTCAAAAAGTATCATTTTTTTATTATTTGTTGGCCTTTTTTGTGTATTTTATGTATTTTTTTAGTATTTCCTGTTATTTAGTATTATTACTGTTTTTATTTTATCAAGATATACCGCTTAGTTTAAAAGTTATTATGTTTTCTTTACAATAAGTAATTGGAAGAAAAAAAATTCTATAAAAAATTCTTCCTCTTTTTTGTCGATAAAAATAGGTCTAGTTTCATCTATTTTCATATGTACACTTTACCGTGACTCACACTGTATAGAGCTACCTCAGGCATTGGATGTAACTAATCAGGCTGACCGTCTTCAAGCACGCCTCAAAGCATATTAACAGAGTTTAACTTACTAGACAGTATCATAAATAGCAGTTAATTATACAAATTACTGATTTGCTTTCACAGCGATATACGAAACATGATTCGAGTAGCTATCAAAATAATATCCTAATCGTTACTCCCGTTCAACAAACCAAATAAATGTAAATACAGGTACCTAATGTATTTTTGCGACAGTCCCTCGACGAGCGAAGCTGTACTCAAAGGTCAGTCCCGACAAAGGACATGCTACCTTTCGGGTGTGGCTGCGCGGTCCCGGCAAACATCGCTCGTGATACCAATCATGGGCCATCATGAGTACAGGGGATAGGGTTTAAGACTGGTTACGATATGAGAAGCGCTGATAGGGAAAAACAAATAATGAGACATGTAAAGGCTTCTTACTCGTAAAAGCATTTGACGATTTGTAAGAAATAATTTAATTAGTCTATGCAAATGAAAATAATTTTGATCTTGATTTTGATTTCATGAAGAATTAATTACATGAATGTTTTGTGTAGGTACGTAATATTTACCTACAATATGGCATAATTATGAAAGCTTTGAGAACTGAAAATACATTACTAATTTTGTGGCGTGGGCATGGTATAACGAGAGTTCCAGGAAAATGACACAATCTCACTTCAGTGAAGCAGTCGTTTGTTTGTGCAGTTTTTGCCGGGCAAAAAGACAAAACCAAAAACTAAATGTCTCTATTTTTTCGTAAGGAAAATCCTGGGATACTTATCGTAGCATATTATAATGGTTTACTAAGTAAATGAATTGAATGCAAGATGACAAAACACACAAACGAAAACGAACGAATAATGTAACACCTGATTGAAAGTGGCATTCAAGTTGTATAATATAGACGCAATCATCCGAAAATTGTTTGTCTTCGGAATATTTTCGGGATCATTTATCAATTTATTACCAGGCACCGGACCCCTGCACTGTGTAGTTTAGCCACCGTGTTTGTCTAGCAGATGGCATTTTCCAAAGTGGCCCAGCGTCCATCGCGTCGTGTCCCGGAGTTTGTCCAATAACTTATTCCATTGCTGCGTCCGTGTACATTTTGTGTACGAGGTTCCGTTGGCCGATGGCTTAGATAAATTGAAAGTTTGCGATCGGGCTGTATTAGCTGACCCAGTGGCTTGGGATGAGCTACCATCCTTGTATCCTGGCCTTGATTCCCGTTTGAAAAGGGTACTTCTTCCGTTGTAGAAGTCCCATTTTATTGTAATTATCATAGTTTATCTGACGATTATCAATTATGAACTTTTTTTATTTTTATTTTTATTATTTTATTTTTCATACAAAATAAATTTTATAAAATCCGATTTGTATGAAAAATAAAATAATTAAAATGAAGATATCAATTTTCTGACTTCACCATACCATTTACTCGTATATAACCATGTTAACATAGGCTAGTGTCGGCTCATATACCCATTTACCTAACACCCTGTATACCTTTTTTTAAAAATAAATTTTACTTACACGAGCTACGAACGAGACAGAACCCTACCATGCAGACTGATACGCTGTTTTCATTTTTCAAAGCTACAGCAGAAACACCGAACAAACATATCTTTGGCCTCGATTTTTCAATTACGTAACTCAGTTTGCATAAACTGTTTGTTTCCCGTGTAGTCTCAGAGCTGCCCTTTGGTGGCATGCAATGTAAATGGAAACTATGCTGCAAGGTAAACAGTTTCCAAGTTTGTTTTCTTGAACGCAAAAACTGAGAAAGACCAGCGATTCTGCGAAGTTTGTTTGGGAATACGGGAAATGAAGCTGTATTGCATTCTGGTATTGCTTGACCAAGCAAATGGTATTGATGTTGGCGTTTGTTTTTGCTTGTTTCAGGAAACAAAACATTTTTATTTATTAACACACAACCCTTTTTTAAATATGACCACCAGAAACAGTAATAAGAATGTTTAATTGATATGTATTTAATTTATTTAAATAAAACTTAAGAAATCGAATAGTCATACTATGGTGGCCAGATTAGTAATTTGATTGATAAAATTCGAGATAATTGTAACGTTATCCTAAGTAAAAGGGGTCATTCAAGTAACCTTGCATAAAACATTCCATGCTTATCGCACGGTCTGAAATTTGCCACAACATCAAAGAGTCGATTTAGCAATGTAAATTGCCATAAAAAACCCCATAAGAACGCCCTTCATATTCATACAAAACCGGCTGTAAAATAACTTATTACAAGGCTTTATGGCTGGCCACCATCGGCGTGACCCAAACATGGGATCAAACGAATAAAACATTATTCTAATAACCACAGTTAAAAATCTGACTTTTTGGGTTCCGTGCGCATGATGATAAGTTTAGTTGCGGAAGAGGTACCCTTTCTCTGGGTGTTTTTAGCCGTAATATAATTGTTATTCTAAACCTAACGTGTATTTTGTATCATTGTAATTCAGTCAATGTCACCGATGGTTACTTATACAAAGTAATTTCCAATTAATGAGTTGCAGAGGAAAGCAAAGTCATGTAATACGTTTCAGCGACTCTCCCACGGTCTCCAGGTATATTCCTAAGAACATCGTCAGTTTTAACGTAATTTTCCATTATTTTCTATAGACTCTAACCTTCTGCGACCGGTACGATTCACACTTGCCCATTTTTTTACTATCCACGCGAAATTTTGACAAATTGCAAAAAATAGGTAAATGCGACGTTGGGTTCGCGAATTTGTCAAAATAGGTGTATTCTTCGACGGGCACGCGTCACTTGTTAAAGGCGGCGTGTGAATGGCTCCTAAATTGTGCGCCATTTTGATATTGCTGATTCGAGCCAATGGTATATCTATTAGATATATTATCTCGGTACAGAATTCTCAGATTATCTTTATTTTTTCTTGTACGTAAAATAATACTTTGGCGTCAATATTTTTTGACTGATATCGTTTTCATCGTCGTCGTTATTATAATTATGTTTCTTACATCCTAACATAATGGCAAATATTTTCTTAAAGGTTTTAAATGGAGGGAAGTCGAACCTTAATTTCGAACTCCTCCTATGTTCTTCTGATTAATTTCGTTGCGGGTCCAATGACAGTTTAACTTCCCCCCGGGACAAACTTGATCTTCATTGGTTGGGTTTTTGTGGCGGTCAAGCTGTGGTGGAAACGAGAGGTGGGAATAACAAAATGGCTGTAAATACTTAATTTATTAGCTGTTTTGTTTTGTGTTTTAATAGAACGGACAGCTGCGCATGTTATTAGAAGCATGGTTTCATCTGGCATAACTGATTGACATCAGATGGATTCTAAAGCTTTAATGGTATTGTGATTAAACTGGAAATCATCACAAACAACATTTATTTAACTACTTTTTAATTTTCAACTTGAAATCGAAACCTCCGAGTTAAGAGACTGACTTTCTTACTACTCAAATTTCGTGCTTTTTCAAAGCAATTATACATAATGCTAATTTTCAGATAACTTGAATAAAATTGTTTGCAACAAAACGCAGATTTAAGGCTGAGCAAACCCGTGAAAAATTAACCGTCCTGCCTCAATAGGTTTCCAGGCCTTTGTGGGGAAACACTTAAATTCATTTCCCGACGATTTAAGATTCAAAGCTAAATTCGGCTTTAAAACAGGGAAATCTAGAAAGGAATTATATAAATAACCTTTAATTTATTTTTGGGATGGAGTGTAACCTTTATTAGATTCTTTGTGTGCGTAAACAAGGATGTCCCTATCTCATTCTTGACACACGCCTTCAGAGTACTTGTAACCCTTGATATTATCAGTCTATGCCAAAGACAACATTATACCTACATAGCGTGTTTAAAAATTTCCATACAGCTTTTATCTCCGGACTTAAAAATCCTGATTGAATAGAGTATTTGAATAAATCCATACGCACCTTCTGATTTATTATTTCCCACCACTATGTTTACTTGCAAAAACTAGCATTATTTACTTTCCTAAAAGCCATTTTCCGCCTTTCTTTTCTTTATATTAGTGGAGCTTAAAAGATAGAGCATGTGTTGGGTCTCATACGTACTTTACGTACCCTTTATCGTAATAGGATAATCTTAATTCCACTTATTTTGTTTTCCTGAAGATTTCGAGGAAAAAATAGATCGTAAATCTCTATCCAATTTTTGTGCTCGCGGGTGTATATTCCATATTTTATGGCCGCTTTTTTGTCTAAAACATTATTATTATTTGCCGCTAAGTTCAGTAGCTTTTGCCATAAAGAAGGAAGATACAGTAGTTTCGAGTATACCTACTATACAAATATTTGTCCCTTGGTTTTGTCAAAAACTTGGCAGCTTTAATAGTGGCAAGTGAAAATAAATATTGTTTGTAAGTGTGCAACTTATTTGCAATAAAATGTAGAGTTACAGCATCAGTTATTTGGAACTCTTCAACCTCTACCAGGTACATAAATGGTGGACGAATGATCGAATTATTTTAATATGACTGATATAGTGTCATTGTTTCATAACAACTCAATTTTTTTTAGGTCAAAAACTATTTACTTTTGGACATTTTATGTTTTAAATTACGTCTCAGAACATGAGTGGCGGCTGGCGAGTGAAGTTCCTGAAAATGAACGTGTATTGTGGTTTTAGCTAATTTGTTTTTACGAGTGCGGCCGCGCAGATTTATGTCCCAGATTAGTTCAGGTTTATAGCGATCGCGATTTATTTAGCTGATTTTCCAATGCGAACGATTATACAATTCATAACGGACTACGGCATAAAGCTCGTAGTTCATTTGAATGATTTACGTTTTTTTAGTTTCTTGTAATTAACCTTAACGACAGAATGTGAATGAGCCTATTTAGGGTAAACTCGTCATAAAAAAGAATATTTAATATATTTACCTAAAATATATTGATGGGAATTTGCTAATAGCTCGAATGAGCACATTGGTCATTAACAATGACCAGTCCAGGCAGATAGCCGTCTCCAAATCTCTAATTACCTACAACATTTTTGCAGCAAAACAAAACGGTCTTTGAGTAAATTGAATCAGTTCATCCAGATGAGGTAGTAACTTACGATTTATGCGTAAAAAAATCTGACTTCACAAAATTAGGGTTTATCAATAAAGCAATCTCTGTTAAATTTTTAACCTTTACGGAAACTGAAATTCGTTATGAGGAATGCCAACTTTCCTCGACTCAAAGGGAAGTACATTTGGATGCAAAATACTCCAACTCGTTCGTAAGTACTTCTAGAGCGCGTGCGGCAAACGAGGGTAGTCAAAGAAAAAATATAGGTAAGTTACTACTGTAATGTACTAGCAAAATGGTTTAACCTACTCTTGGTATTTATTTTACTTTATGATCGGGATTGATTTATGCGATTTTATCAAATTAGATTTTTACGTTCAACGTGCTATGAAACCACACCATGACAATTAACACATTTTATTATTATTATTTTTTTCACTAAAACATTTAACTGATGATACATTAATTGATGTGTCCACGTGGGAATGTGTCTGATTGAAAATGTGTCCCGATGAAATTGTGTCTCGTTGGAACCAAATCGATTTATTGAGTAGTAATAAATATTACTTTAACTATATTTTTATGTTATGCCTTAGTTAAAACTATTCGGCATTGATTCTCAAAATTGCAGCAGCTGTTAAATAGTGATAGTTAATAAGCAGCATCCTTAAATTCACAAGCTAGTAGTGCTCACAGCCAAATGAGTAAATAATGGCGGCGTGTTGGTCCACTTTGACCGCGACTGTACCCTGGCCTGGCTGGAACACGCCGTGGCCAGCCCAACTTCAGAAGTCCGGGCCTTTGAAGCGAGCTAAGCACATCCTATTATTATGTTTATATTTAGTTGGCCATGCCTGCTGCGAAAATAGTTGCCAACTTTAAGCGAAACTTAGCTCTGGAACTAGTTAACACGTACGGATTTAAATAAAGTTATGGGTATTCATGTTGGCGAACTATCTGAGAGGTTTTCGAGATTTAGGACGGCTGATATCTAAAGGTGTACATGAAAGGGAATGGTTAGTGTTGGTGTTCGCTTCTATAGTAGGTACATAGTATTTAATGTAGATTATTATAGCTGCTATTATCGTACACCGTGCAAGCATATAAACTTCCACACAGCAGGTCGTAATCAGAGGAGCGTATTGACTATTGGTAAGCTCCCGGTCTCACCTTAATAAAATTTCCATTAGTTCGCTAGTCGTCTCACCTGGATCTTTCCACCTACTATTTTAACAGCTGTCACCAGTTCTTGTAGCTAAAATTTAAAAGAATAAAATACATTTTTTAGTTTTTTTTACAAATAATGTTGTTATATCTAGTAACATTGATAAGCTTTACTCGTATAGGTACAGTAATGATCATATAACATCATCCCACGAAAATGGGTTTAAACTTTTTACATGTAAATTAAAACACTCAGTACTTAGGTACAATACGCACGAATTTTATCACATTTAGGTTTCACATGAAAGATATATGACGAGGGTCTGTTTTATCCCAAACAATCCACGTCAAAATAGCCCGCATTCATAAAGTTTGTAAAAGCGGTGCGCTGATGTTACGTTTAAAACCATACTTTATACTTGTCGCCTTACTTTTGTGTTACTACCTTTAAATTATTCTGGGTTGTTCATTAGATCAGACTCTTGATCTGAAAATCCGGCTAGATGGCGATTTCATCCGGCCTGGCTGATGATAAAACCAATACGAGTTTGTTGTTTAACAGCCGCTGGTATTCATTTCCCATAATCCTTAGCATTAGTGTACTTGAACGTAATATCCCCAAAATTATTATAAACGACCTGTATTTTAATTGATAGAATAATAATACTTACAATTCGATTCTAATCATTTACCGTGTATTCAGTACTTCAAGAAAACATTCAGCACAGAAGAATTTTCTACTAAGAACATGCAAATTAAAATCTTGCTTATACTTTTTGAAAAGTAGCAACTTCAGAAAGCAACAAAACATTAAGTTTTAAGTAAATCAGGGTAAATTCTTGTTTCCCGTCCATTTCGGGGACTTTTCCCCGCCACAGAAAGTTAACCCTAAGCCCGTTTTCTTTTTGCCTCGAGTTCCCACACTAACGGGGTTTTTCGTGTTTATTCTCCGCTCGAAAAATTCTAAAGCAAATAATGCAAGCGTAATTGCTTTTATGCTGGATCTGGATGCAATTTGCTATTTAAGCTCAGTTTTACTTTTTACTGTTATTGTATATTTTACGTAGCTTTCTAATGTTTTTATTCCGTATAATTTAGTTATTTTATGTTATTTACCGTTTGTTATTCATGTTAAATTAAATTGTTGGACATCAGATGAAATGAGAAGGTATCAATGAAGGCCAAGAGCTTATGGCATCGTTTAAATAAACTATACAGTAATATTCTACTACTACAATATTCTATAACGTCAAAACTAACACAATTATATAGTTGTATTCGAAAGTCCACAATCAAGGTGTTTACGCTAAAATATTGTAGGATTTAGCATTCGGAGCAACGTTTGTAACTGAGAACCACGTACCGTTTCTCTGAGCTAAGTGCACTAGAGGTGCCATTCGTTTGCCATCCGTCGTGGACATAAAAAGTAATCGTTAGGTATTCTCTCATCTGAAAATTAATTTCCCTTACTTAGCAAAAACCATCATTTATTATCATATTAGTTGTAGATAGTTCCACTTACTTGTAGCCTACCTTAACATTAAACTCGTGTAAGCGGTTTCAAATGTGGCATTAAACGATGATCACTTGGGTGATTACGTCTTAAAATCTTGCTTAGAGCAAACCCCAGTACACAAACCTGCATTGAAATGTCTTTTCTAGCATGCTGGACGTAATTCGATGGCTGTAGCAACTAAATTGAACCGCTGGCATTATTGCCACAACACTCTAGCGAGAATGTTAGACGGCATTCAACGAAATGGCACTGGAAGCAGAAATAGTTACAGTTATGACTGGAATATTACCTTTGAAAACGTTTACTGTTTACTTTCCAAATAAGCAAGCATTAACTTTGATAATCAGTGTTCGTTTATTAAAATGGATTTCTTGTTAATCTAGCCTCTTTCGGGATGATAAAAGAAAGGGGTACTGAATTTCTTCTAATTTTCCCACTGATAACAAGAGGGTCAATATGACAACGTTAACATAAAACTTTTCGGCATAAAAAATACCGGTATAACGGTTTGCTTCATGTGACATACCCGAGTAACAAGTCACCATCTTTCATCAGTAGGTAGGTATTAGAGTCTGGTACTCCCATCACTAAAACCCTGCCGTTAATATCTTGTAAGGACATGTCTAAATAAGGTATACGGCCTGATCTGCATATCCTCGGCAGCTCGTAATAAACGGCACGAATGGTCTCCTACCCTCAAATCGAAACGACTCATCATCGCCGTCCAGGCCTTATCTCCCACGCGTATAAAACCTACAATAAAAAGTAAAGACCTGTAAAATAAAAGGTGAGTTTACCGCTGTACCCTCTGGTACCGTACCAGGGGGGTCGGTAGCCCCCCCTTTTTATGTAACTACAGCCCGGCAGTATATTTTTACACATCTCTTATGAACACAATTATACATTTGCGCGCAGTAAAAATAAATTGTAAGTGCATATGATTACAAGTGCCGTTTTTATTTTTATTCGCGCATTTTGTTTATGGTTCGTGCGCGGTAAAATTTTATGACATTGGCGTACGAGATGTGACCATAACTGTGATAAGTTTGGGTTAATTTTGCTTGGGGCATACGAACTGCCTCACTAAAATAGGGGACAAAAATATTTTCCTCTACGCGGTCTGTATAATAACGATCCATAAGACTCTTTTTCTTGAAAGTGTGAACAAAGTGTTTTATCGTTTCTAAAAACATCAAAGCGATGTTAAAACTACAATTGATGAAATGACTTATGTCTGATTCAACTGATCTGGCGTTTAACAATCAAGTTACAAAGTTCAGTCCAAGTTCATCAGAGATTGTTTGGCAACTGTCACAAAAGATAGTTAATTGCTTTGCGACGAGCAATTACAGTCGTGCCCGTACGTCACGAGAGCTCAGGTGCACTCCTCAAAGTGACCCTTTGTCCGCCTTGAATCGAATACGCAGATCGTTCGGAGTCTTGACTAATTAGGCTTGTATTCAAACGACGCTCTTCAAACTTGAGCATAGTCTCAAACTTGTAATAATCAAATTCAACCAATCCCAGGAATCTATGATATGAAGCTTTGTATTTCAATTGAAGTTACCAGAATTCCAACCAACGAAAATTTATATAAAATTACTGCAGATAAAGACATTTTAGAATCTTTGATAGTTTCATTTTCAGTCGAATTTTGGACCGACCTAAAAATACTTTTTGTCTGTTCTTTGTAAATGTCATGTAACCTATTCTGTCTCTTTTTCAAAGGGGTTTAAAGGAAGTAAAAAACTGAATATTTTGCTAACATAAGGTGGAACTACACTTCCTATTGACGCAGGGGCCGTAGCGCTGTGGCTTATCACGCGCGCGCGCCGTAAACACTGCGGGACAATAAAACAGCTCCGTTATAACGGCCTGGGCGGAGCCGCCCGTCGATATGCTATGGGAAACCCCTTTTACCATTATGGCACAGGGTATTTACCAAGAGTTTACTACAATCTTTCTAAAATATGATTTAAGTCATTAGGAATCTATGATCAAAGAAAAAATTCTAATTGTATTGTCTGATATTGATTTTGTTAAGATTGATAATTATTCAACTATTTTTATTCCTCTTATGTAGAAAACGCACAAGAAGTTCTTTACTTTTTTACTAAGGATCCTCATCGCACATTACAAGATACAAATACTATTCAAATAGGATTTTATTCGTGTTTCAATTTCCGTTCCACTTTTTGTCCCAGTTAACCTTCAACGTAATATCATTCATTCGGGAAACTAGCGGCCAACATTTTAGTTTCGCATTAGGATGTATCCGACAGCCGCCGACACCCGCGCCAGGGCTGCTGCCGACGACCTGAGTCCTTGTACCGGGCCTTTCACGCCTGTCTGGCAAGTCAGACGGTCATGGCCAGATTTGCCGACTTGTTGCTAACTACATAACAAAATATCCTTATGTTTTTTTCGGCCTTGTATTCTCAAGGCCACCGAGCAGTCCAGTTCCCAGATCTTTATACCTGGCAACCCTACACGCTCCCCGTTAGAAGGACAACTCCAAATCGAGTTTATAATTTGTTGTATGCCCGTTTAAATTCGGACGTGGGTAAATTGTTTAATGGAAACTTTAACCGGAGTTTAATTCTGACCCTTAATACACCCGGCCATTTTAATTACTAAAAATGTTAGGAACTAAACGAGAGATTAACGAAATTTAGGTGCTAATAGGTGGTTTGGGTAGGTTATTTTAACTGAGGGCGTGGAGTAAAATATAAAATTAAGGATGTTTGTCTCTACCAATTGATGGTACAGACTTGAAACTTGAATCTAGTTCAAGCTTGTGATAACTTCAAAATATTCAAATTGAACCAATTACAGCTTGAATCTATGTTTGAGTTTAATCTAATTTTAAGCGTCGTTTCATAGTAGTTACAAGCCTCAGAGACGTTGTCAACTTTAAAGCTTTCGACTAAGCGACCAAACCTAATTTTAATGTGTTTTCTGCATCACATCAACGCTTTCTATTGTGAAATTTAATTGTTGATTTTTATTGGACTTTACTTCAGAAAAACACATTCCATCCACTGACTAGTCTGTATGGTCATATATGTAATATTGCATTTTATATTACAATTGTTTTAAGTAACATTTACCTACATTAAATCAACTGTCACAATAACAATACGCTCAAAAATAAAAACTAGTTTTCCCGAAATTCGAACTTTTAAAATACCCGACCACGTACGTACTAGAACACGTAATTTAAATAATGACATCAACAAAGTTTTTCGGCTTTTTCACAAACATCTGAATTTGTTTTGGCCAATCACGGCGTTTGATGCGGACTGTAGGTACGTGAGCGGCGTGCTAAGGCCGGGACACACAGACAGCACTGCGGGATACTTGACATTCGAGTGCAGAGGGATAATATAATCTCGGTGACAGATGTCACACTTCTTAATTGTTTTTCTACATCAATATTAAAAACGTCATTTGTTCATTAGAAACTAATTGCTCATTAGGCTTTGGATTTGTAAATACCACTGCGACTTTTAGCACTATTGTTAAAATAATAATTTAGAGGAGTCTGGCGCAGCGTGGGACTTCCGCCCACAGGATAGACCAACGACCTCATAAAGGCAGCAAAGAGGCACTGGCTGAAGGTCGCTATCAACCGGTCAGTATGGAAATCATTGAGGAAGGCCTATGTCCATCAGTGGACGTCCTGTGGCTGAAACGATGATGATAAAAGGAGCTAAATTAAACCACCTTGCGAAGATTCGTCGGTGTGGCCCGGGCCTAAATCGATGCGATAGTGCACTTTCTATGCGGATTTAATAAACGTGTCCGGGTTGGCAACAACTTGACCCGGTTTAAATCCGTTGTTTGCCGTACAACCGGCTTTTTGCTCTCTCCACGTGACGGAGCCGAGCAACTGCGGTCGGAGCACCACTCTATTGATGTTTGAAGAATTTTCAAATGTCAATTAGGTTGAGAATGAGAAAATGATTTGTATTTCTAGTAACAACTCTCGAGCTTAGGTGGTTTAGGTAGTCATTAGTTCTTTGCAAATTGCAAATATTTGTTTTGTTGGTTTTGCCTTGGAAATAGCTAGACTATCTATCGTTTCAGGGAGTAATTGATAAAACTTTCAGAGATATTTCAGAACTCTCCAACTTACTTTTGAACAAAACAGGTAAGATTACGAGTATCGTATCTGGTCAGTTTCCCCGCTGCCCGGCGGCCGCCGACAATTAGTCGTATCACGGGATTATCCCGGCCTTATCCGGCCGCTTGGTATTCTCCCGGCGTCGCCGGCATTACGCCGATGATTCATAAGTACCGGCGGCGGCGTTCAGGTATGATACTTAAGCAATACATCTACGATGGAAAATATAATTAAGGGAAAATGGAACTAGTGGAACGAGATTGCAGAGGGCACTTTAATAAAGCACTCATTATCACAGTATGTAAAATACTAATGGATTCTGAATTCAACGACAAAATTAAATATTAGTAGTGTGCTGTACCTATTATTCAATCATTTGATTAATTGACCATTATAGAGTTATCTGTGGTTTATTTATTTTTTGTTTAATATTGCTATTGTTGAAGAAATTAGTAGGAAAGTATCTTATTACATTATTCAGTAACGTTTTAATAGCGGACATAAAAAATATATTCTCCCTTTAAACTTCCCTGAAAATCGTTTACCATTAAGAAGTCCACCCCTGTGTGCCGTTTAAGTATCTACAACGAAAATTAAGAGCACCTAAGCGCTTTTACTTTCATAAAATTTCCATACAATTAACACTAGCCTGTTAAGGCTAATGAGAAAACTCTGGCAACCCCACTTTAGTGTTGCCAATTAAATAAAAATCACGTAAATAAGTTTCCGCCCACGAGATCCGCAGTCGGACAAAGAAATAGAGTCGATGCGTTACTAAGAAGCAAAGGAATTGCTAACAAGCGACATCGTAAGTCTAGAAAAATGCCTTTAATACGTTATGCTGTTTAATTATGTTGTTAAGGAATGCTGAAATTCATTTTGTTAATGTTTTATTTGTTTATTAGAAAGTTATGAACGTGCTATCTTGTTTATTCAAATAACTTTTGACTGTATAACAACCCTTATCAGACTTTGTGAGTCGTGACTAGTAAGGCGTCTAAAATGGCTAGATTACCTACATTATTTTATGCCTCACATACGAGTACTAGATTAATTCTGGCCAGGTGTCGCGTACTAAACTACACTGACAGGTGTGGTTACGCTCGAATCACGACTGAGAGACTAGTGTGATGAGCGCGAACGAATGTTTACGAAGTTACGACACGAATATTCACAGGTGACTAGCTGACGAACTTAATTTTACTCATCTGTTTGCTAGCCACCGATGTAAAAAATACTTATGGGTTATAGTATCATAAAACAAAAAAAAACAAAGATTTTTGGTTACTTTGTGTGTTGTTGATCCAAACAAATGATTTGTTTATCTTTTTCCAAACGTAATTCGGAGCCCTTATAAACCTCATAATATGGTTAACTTGGTCGTATAACAAGCAGACATAAAAATGTGATAAGTAAAATTGATTACCTACATACTCACAACAAACATTTTTCATTACGACATCAACATTATTGTGTCTTCGATCCGGCAGATTTGAATGATTGATCATAATAATGTTTGTGGTTTAAGTAAGCTCATTACGATTCAATACGCGGCCAATGGCAGAACACATGCCGTGGCATGTCAACGCTCTCGTCAGTAAATACACGTCTCAATCCATTGGGGGGTTACTTTATGACCTTTGCTATTAAATCGTAAAATATCGTAGGAAACAGTTATTCTAGAGTTCAATGATTCTATTACGGTGCGGTGAACGAAAACAAGGTTTAAATGCCTGAATGTGTAAGTTATGTTAACTAAATTACTAAGTTCCAACACACACGCTATTGTTTCGGTACAGGGCGGTACGAATGACCCTTGACGCCGTCAGTTGAGGACAAAAGCAAAGTGGGTTACAAGTAAAGTTGGAGATTTGTAAATAATACAATTACAGCAAGTACTCGTTGGCGGTGAGGCTTCAGCGTGTTGACCGAAGTCAAGGAACCCATTCTGACCCATGAACTATTGTTTTGTAATAATAATATACATAAGTATACGAGTAGGTACATAATCACCATAGTGTGCACTTATACGATATACGATAAACCAAAATGGTTTCTTTTAGAATATATTTATTCTACTAATAAAATTAGAGCAAAAACAAACAGAGGATCAACTTCACATCTTTTAATTATCAAGACGTGTCAAACGTACTCAAACGTAAAAAACAGCATTGTCCGTGGTTACTAGAAAAGAGGTTCTACCAACAGTTTCGCCTATTACAATACTTCCATCTTAGATAATAATTAATTCAATGAGGATCAGTACTGTTGTAGAAAATTCAATAAAACTAGTATGTACGTTAATCTTTAAGACATAAGAAAGATATATCTTTTTGAATTATCCAAATCGGACCATTACTTACGAAGATATTAAGTAATAAACATAGGCCGTTTTTGCCGCTAAAAGTCAACGTACGCAAGGCCGCGTGACGTCATTATATCCGAATCGAGCGTAGCCGGCGTACTAATGGGATGGAAAATATTTTTTTCCGGCTAAACTATCAGTTTTAGAAAAAAACTTTTAATAACATTTATTCTTCAAAATAAAGTAACCTATCGACCAGTAATTTTTAAAAATAAATATTGTGAAAAATAAGTATTGCTATGTCCAAAAAACACATTTTCATAGGATTCGATGCAATGCGGAGACGCGGTTGGGGTGAGTGAATTAATACTTATACATTTTTATATTTTACTTGGAAGAAGATATGACTCTAACAACACTTATGTACACTTTATTTGAATAAATCGCCAAATATACCACCGCGGAGACCCCAATCGCGTCTCTGCGTGCCATTGAATCGTATGAGCGTATGGATTTTTAGCGTTATTTTTCACAATTTCCATTTTTAAAAATTACCTATCGATAGCTTACTTTATTCTGATGAATAAATGTCATTACAAGTTTTTCTCTAAAACTGATAATTTGGCTAGAAAAAAATATTTTCTATCCACGCAGTACGCCGGCAGCGTTCGGATCGGATATAATGACGTCATCGTCCCCGCGCCGGGCGGTCAGTGAACTTTTTTAGTAATTTGGCCATAACTTCGTCAATTTTTGTCGTAGAACAAAAATTTTTGCACTGTGTATTAAGGATTTCTTAGCCCTATAAATCTGCATTCACAGCTAAAAATCGAAATGATCCTCATTCAACTCGTCATGTCTGTGAACAGGCGCTGCTTTCGGGGACTGGTCAATCCAAGTTATTCAAATTTATGTATACGAGTCATTTCTACTAGTACCTTAATATGTAAGTCTAGATATTAGCACGTCACTACCTTGTTTAATATACCTTGTTATCTTGTATACCCATTCTTATGATACACCATACAAGAATGCATGGTAAATTCAGTGAACTGCTCCTGAATCGAATGTACCTACTACTACTATTTCTATTTATTTATATTAACCGGCAGACAGTGGTGACTGAGTTTGTTGCGGCGCTTCTTCTCAGCACTTGCGAAATGTTGGTTTCGAAGCGCTGGTAGGGTAAAAAGATTATGAGACATGTAGAGGCTCCTTAAAAGAGCATATGACGATTTGTAAGAACTATTTATTAGTCTAAACAAATAAAGAAATTTTGACTTTGACTTTCAAACATTTCATCTTGCTTCGATCCTCCATTCATGTGCAGGTACTCGTATTTAATTGATTCTTCAAGTCTTCAATAGTAATGTTCAATAAAATTATAAAGTTAAATAAGATTTAGGATACTAACCCCACCCACGCCACGCAATCTGTTCAGCCCAAGCTTTCCATCAATAATAATAAACAAAGTTCCGAACGCAAATTGTAATTAATTCTGAATCCAATAAAACAACTCTCCATAATTGTGTACTCGTGGAGGCGTCGATTAATATTTTGTGCGGATTTAGGCCGTTTGGATTTTACTGACATTTTTGACAATGTCGCCCTGCTCAGCCCACGTCAATCCTCTGCCAGTTTAGNTTACAGCTCGGCAGTCTCCTTTGCGGAGTGTGAACGTTATTTGTAGAGATTTAGTAACATTTGGCTTTATTCTCCACTTTTCCAGCCATTCGTCAATTTCATACAGGTGATTTTGTAGTTTTTCTGATGCCAAAGCCGGATCTTTATGACTTGCTGATCTCATTTATGTCTTAAAATTTAATCATAAGAGCAAGGAGTAAATTCAATTAAAATTAGTAAGCCATGTGCATAACGCTCGCATGTTCTGACGACAGCACATCAAACTAAACACAGTGGGGTCTATTTTAGAACAAAAATTTATAGTCAGCTGTACACGCAGAAAGAAAAAAAAACAATAGAAACAACGCCCAATCGACTGAAAAGTATAACACAACATTCACATTTTAACGTTAAATAAAATAAGATTTCTTAACGCTGTCAAGTCGATTGATGATGATCGTCAGAAAACTTAATGTCTCGTTCACAACTTTTGCGTTACAAATTGATTAAATCAACACAGCAATCTCGGAATCACCTAATTAGTTCCAGTCTCTCTGTACTTCAAGATGAGATCAATGGTTCTAAACATTTCACAAGTTATTTTATGGAGAGTTACATAAACACCGAAAATTCAATATATTAAATTTTAAAATACGTTAAAATATAATTATCTAAGGTGGAAATCGAAACCACGACATTTCGCTTGCCGGGCGGCAGTTCTAATCATTTAAGCTAAATAATAAGTTCTAAATAACTAAGTAAAGCCTTGATCACACGTACCTTTTTTTTTTTTTTTTTTTTTTTTTTTTTTTTTTTTTTTTTTTTTTTTTTTTTTTTTTTTTTTTTTTTTTTTTTTTTTTTTTTTTTTTTTTTTTTGAAGGGACGCGCGCTGGTAGCTTGAGGAGCTTTTCCAGCTTCACCGGGCAGAGTGGCGAGTACAGAAGGTACTCTAGCCGTTTGGCGTTCGTCGGTGCGCGTGCCGACGAGGCCGAGTGTGGGCTTCGCGAAGCGAAGCCCAGGCNGAAGACGACTGGTTTTCTGGGTAGATGTTTAAGGATTTCACCAGTGATTAAGTCAAATCCTGGAGCCTTTTTGTTGCTCAACATTCTTATTGCTCTTTGTAGTTCTCTTGGTGTTATAAGTTTTATAGGTGGTGATAGCTGCTGATCGCTCTCGAGATATTCATTTACCTCCTTTTCGAAATCACTCCTTGTTGAAGAGTTTGGTACAAACACTTGACTTAAATGTTGAGCAAAGATCTCGGCTTTCTCTTTAGGAGTTTTGGCCCAAGCTCCCGACTGAGCTCTCAATGGTGGTACTGATTGTTGTGGTCTCTTGAACTGCTTTGTGAATTTCCATAAAGAGTAATCATCACACCTTTTAGCAGATAAAGATGACAGTTTCTGTTCAAATGTATAGTTCTCATTCTCTGTTATCATTTCCCTCAGTTCTTTAGCTGCTTTTTCATAGAGTCTTCTATCATACGAATGTCTGCTCAGCTGCCAGACTCTTCTAAGTCTTCTTTTCTCCACAAGTTTTTCTCGTATTTGCAGAGGTATGTTAGTAGTTTTACTTATGGTTTTCAATTGTGGTGTACATCGCCATGCAACTTCCTGTATTAGGTTGGTTATACAGGGTGGAAACGATAAGTGATCTCACTCGATTATTTCTAAACTATACAAGATATCCAATAAATGGTTACTGATCCTGAAAGTGCTTCACGAGCTCTATCCAACAGTATCAATAATAGTTTACAAAATAAACTGAATCTATCTGAAAATTCAATGTTTCCAGTCTCCATACATTTAGTAAAACCACAGTTTATTAAAAACTATACAAGATATCCAAAAACTGGTTACTGATCCTGAAAGTGCTTCACGAGCTTTATCCAACGGTACCAATAATAAGTTCTAAAATAAACTGGATCTATCCGAAAATTCAATGTTTCCAGCTTCCATACATTTAGTACTGCCACAGTCATGGCACTCATGTCTCGATAATATTATAGCAAGTAAAGCTTAAAACCAATGTTTTCCATGAATAATTTTAAATAAGAATGCAATTTACGAGTTAATTTTAAGTGTTTATTATTTAAAATAAAAAAATTAACACTTCTAATATTATGTGGCTGGCATAGTGGCATACATTTAGTATGGAGGCTGAAAACATTAAATTTTCGGATAGATCCAGTTAATTGTGTAACCTATTACTGATATCGTTTGAAAGAGCTCGTGAAGCAATTTCAGGATCAGTAATCAGTTTTTCGATATCTTGTATAGTTTAGAAATAATCGAGTGAGATCACTTGTCGTTTCCACCCTGTATAGAATGTTGCATCATCTATGTCAGCTTCAGTTTTTAATTTTATTTTCAATTCTGTTTCCGCCTCCAAATAATCGGCAAATAGCACCCAATCGGTTCTGTGGTTATAAAGTCTTGTCTGTGTTTCTCTGTATATCATTGTTCTGCTCAGGGTGCATATTATAGGCGAGTGATATAATATAAGGTAAAAAAAGAAAGAAGGGACAAAGGTTAAGTTTTAAGGGTGGGTTGCACCATCCATCCATCCATCCATCCATCCATCATACTTTAACTTTGACAAACGTCAAAAATCTGTCAAACTCCATACAAAATACACCGGTTATCGTCATAGTTACGGTCAAAGTTAGGTGGTGCAACTCAGCTTAAGAATCTAGGTCATTTTCACATTGATGACCTTGATATTTTAGATACAGATAATGCTTCAGTTGAGTTACAATATCAAGTAATCACAGACTACCTACTTAACCTCGCGCTTTAGTTGGAAAATACCATGTTTACGTTTTTCGCAAATTAATAGCTCTATTTTTGTTAAAGAAAATTGTTTTCCGTGAACATTATCAGGGGAGGGTTTCAATTATATCTGTCAATCTTGATGTTAAAATTATTAGTAAGCATTCAAATTCATATAATTTTTTTTTCCTTATCTGGAAGTCACGTCACTGTCAAGTGTTATCTCGCGCTGTTCAGACGACCTCGACTAGGGTGGAGTATAAGCTGTCTTTGTTATCAACCTAACTATAGACCACCACAAAATCATTTCCTTATCACTTCGTGCTACTCCCCGGAATCAATTAGAAGCTATTAACGATTAATTTATGACGTTATTAATCGACATATCGGTTACAATCGACACGATCGCAGCACTAATCTACATAACATTTTCTCCAGACATAAACCATGTTTATTGGTCAGCAACGAAACAAATGGGTGCTTTTATTACGTGTGATTCGGGAAAGTAAGTAAGTATCATAATTGCTGCTATTACGGCCGGCCTGTATTTACTGAGACAAATTGCGGTCATTGCCGCATTCGGCTTAGGGCCGTAGCAAACATGCTACTTGTCGCGGCGATCGGCGATCCGGCTGCTTCTCGGAGCGAAATGCAGCGACCAGATAATTCACATCGCTGCTCGCAATAACGCCTATCGCAGCGATCGAGTTACTGATAGCTGTAGCTTGACTCTGCTAATATNACTCTCTCTCAAAAAAAAAAAAAAATTAAACCTATTTAAGAAAGTCAACATCTACATTTATCTCTAATTATCTGGTAATAAACTACCAGACTAAAAAAAAAAAAAAATATTCACGCTACGAGGACATCTGGCACACACTCAAATGTTGGATATTGGACTTGCGTTCTTAATTGGCGATAGTCGTTAATTAGAAAATACAAGTTTAATACCCATAATAATAGCTAAATCGTGGTAAACATCGCTACAGTTCATTAATGCATGCTCCAATCCATGCTCACGGGCAGGCTGGATCAACGAGAATATAGGGACCAGTTTGAGAGGTAGTTTCTCTAAGAGCCTTTGGGGTTCGACTGATTTTTGGTCCCTGCCCAATTGAATCCATTTTATTCCAGCTGGAATAAGCCAAGTACTTACCAAAAACTACACAGACTATGTCTGTTTTGTCAGTAAGTACTTAGTTTGATTGTACAGTTTTGATACAACAACTGAACATCGTAGCTCATCAAATGCAGTAGCAAATCGCTAATCAAAAAAACATTTGTCTGCTACAGCCCTTAGATACACCACCTACGTGACCACTGGGCGTTTAAAACGATAATTTGGGGCGGGAACGACATTTGATCGGTATTAAGCGTTATTGGTAGGTGCTAATAAGGTTTCGTCAGACATTTTCCTCATAAACTCGTATTTGGAAGTAGGTTATGGTGATCAATGACACTTTCGCTTCGTATAGATATATGCTCATTTAAAGGGAAATCAAGCGTTTGTGATAAAAGCAAGTTTACTTAATAAGGAAAAATACAATTTTGTATGTAACGAACCATAGACATCATCAATTCAACCTTTTGACCCGAACTCGGGGAGTTGCTGGAAAGTTATTTGATGTACAATTTGAATGTCGCTCAACGTTTCATTGAACCAGAATTTATCGGTTCAAACAAATCGAATGTTTCGCATATCCCGATTGCCTCCATTGTGTCATCGAAACCATTTCGATTACTCACTCTAATTGGTAGGGTCTAGTTTTGCGTTTGTAATTTTCGCAGAAAAGTGAATCTATGATCAACAAACATATTTTACAAATTTTTATTCCACGCCTGTATGTTTATGATTAGTTTTAAACATTTATGGTCTACACACACTGTTGCAAGCGCCATGGTCACGGAGTTACTCCGTGCCGAAATATCAGAAATCGCAAATACTCATTGCTTTAGTGCTACGTAATAAATCCTCATAAAGTGACACGAAAGTTAAACAACCAGCTCGATTAGAAGAAAAATGGCGTGTTGACAAATATTGATGTCGCCATTATGTACAAAGTAACAAAAATAGGCCTACAACCCTTCCACAAAGTGCGCGGCGCTCGGGCGGAAGCGTCAACAGTCAAGCCGAATGGCCGCCGAGATTGGCGGAGGCGCGCCGAGCACTCGCATCCATCACGCTGCGTCGGCGGGTGGAAGACGTTACGTGATTTCAGTGACAAACCTACGCATAGTCCTATTTCAGATTGGACCATTTTGGCGTGTTCGACTTTTAACAACGCTGTCACGTATATCACTATTGGAAGATAGAATGGCGTCCACAGAAATAACTTGGTATTAAGCGCCTCACATTCACTCATCTCTACCAGGTTGCTACGACAGTATCAGAACGTTAATCGTTGTCACGTTGACACATCGACGCTTGGGACTGGCGTGTTGTTCCGCGTTCTGATACGAGGCAATTTCTTGGTAGCTCATAATATTGTAAAGTATTCATACTCGCTCTGCCTTACTGGCTCCCTGCGGCGCCGTGGAAGCGTTATCGTTACCGCGCGACACATCGCGTCTGGGGGCGATTTGTTGCAGCGCGCGACTTTTCTAGGCGTTCTGATTCTTGCACGATAAGTGGGTGCTGAAATGATGCAATATCTCGTTAACTCGTAATTCTTAAAATACCATTCACTCGTTCACAGTCACCGCTCCCCGTGGGCGCGTCGTTAATCGGGACAGCGTGACACGTCGTCGCCCGGGGCCACTAAACTTGATCGCTGGCGCTGGGACTTTTGCGTGATAAGCAAGCAACGACATGAGTTGCCTCATATCGTTACTTGCTTATCATTGACGCTTTAACGGCCAACCGCCGCGTGACGGTAATTGAGGTGACAGAGTACAGATGTAAATGAACTCTTGTATACGAGTATTTTGGTCATAAACGAAATCTCTTTTCGAGCCAAATTGGCACTAAATATTTTTTCACTTGTAAAATGAATCATAGGTTGTTTACTTAAGTGGTTATAATTAGATGATCAAACGAACTTACCAAGTGAAGTTCGATCTGAATTATCCTGTTTTCGCCGAAGAGATTTATTTTTTTTTTTTTTTTAGTAAATAAATAATAATAATGATGATGAAGCCTTACTTTGTAAGACTATCAATAGTATTATTAGCATTAATCATACATTGATTAGTAGGTACAAACCTACATAATAATGTTTTTCCAATACAAGAAAAAAATGACGTCATCTTAAGTACCGATACCGATACAGTTTAACCTTTAACTGGTGACAAGCGGTCTCACAGGCCGGGCGGCGTCAGTGAAACATCGTTTCACCCCCTTCCACGTACTTCCTGTATTTCACCGCTTCAGTAGCTTCAAGTTTAGTTGTGTCTACGCCGTAGATAAGGATATTTGCATCATTCAGCTCCAAATCGGCAAGTTACATCGATGTAAAGTTCAGCAGCGGTCTCTCAGACCGCACGTCACCAGTTACGTGACATTTTTTTTCATACAGTTTTTCGTATTTTTACAGTTTTTACTTGCAATTGATACTTAAATAACTCCAAAAAAGAAGCGTAGGATCATTAGTTGGAAATATAGTGCCATACTTTATGAAACGACTTGAAAATTCGCCAGTTGAAAAATATCTGGAAAAGGAGGACTCAATTGGGTCGAAAGCCGAATTATGTTCCTGAAAACATCGTTCTGGAGCAAAATGGCTATGATTCAGAAGCCGAAGAAAGTGTTTTTGAAGATGAAGGACCAATTGACGAGAATCAGTCAGAAAGTGAAAATGTCGGTCCACCTTTATGCCAAACAATAAATGCCCTGACAGCCAATAAAAAATACAAAAGTTTCACCACTGCCACTTTTCTAAATTGATAGGTTACCTACGTGTGATAGATTTTTTTTAATTGATTATTATTTGAACTATAATAAAAAATAATAATTATGTTATAATTTGTTGATTTAAATTCCTTTGTTCGTGATTATCGATCTCATCTCTAGTTTTTTTATTTTTATTACTACATATAATTTAACTGCAAGTTCTGCAATAAAAATGATATTTAGAGTTTATTATTTTATTTAAATTTAATTCTTCTATATGCTAATAATCTGTTTTTAAAGATTGTGGTATGTTACCTTACCTAGTTTCTATGCTACAGTGTTGATACGGTAGCGGCCTCTCAGACCGTACGTCACCAGTTACGTTACACAAAAACCATGTCACCAGTTAAAGGTTAAAGAATGGCTACTGGGTAACATCTCGCATTACCTCGGAGCAAAAAATGGCTACTGGTTAACATCGCGCGTTAACTTGGAGCTAAAAATGGGTCAAAGTTACGCGTCGTGTCACAACGCTTATAATAAAAATGTACGAGCACTTACACAAAATAGTTGTTACAACCAACCTTGTGTTGGGTCTAATTCTCGTCACTACACTGCACAACTTAAAATAATTACGTTTTTTGTCGGTAAAAACGTCCTGGTGACGTCACTTAAGCATTTTTCTTATACTGCGTGCGGTCGTTGCGCGTGCGCACAAAGGAATGAGACCGCTCGGACACCGAGCCCACAGCGTGGTAGGGGTGGGGTTGCCCGCTCTTTTGTTTTTTACTACTACTACGCTGAATATTGTGTGCGGATTGGCTTGTCGTACAGGGGTACTACTACACGGTAAAATAAATCTCGGAGGCGAAAGCAGGATAATGAATAGTATTGAATGAACAATAGAAAACGAAAGCTGAATACAAAATCACAAAGAAAAAGTGAAGCACATCAAAAAGCAAACGGTGCACTCACTATGCAACTTTTCTGATACTCCTCCACTCCACTTGGGAGTTTCCATGACTTTGAATTGAAACAATTTAAACCGCTCGGACGAAGTCGCGGGAAATCTTTGTAAATGCTTCGCCTCTTTCATTATTCATTTTTAATAAAGCGAACAAGAATATCGTACTTATATTAGGTACTAAAATATCGTCGACAGACATTTTATCGCTGCATTTTTAAACCGCGAAATAAAAAAATCATAAACTTTAGTTTCATCCTTTGTTATTTTAAACATTGGCAACCAAAACTTTGCAAATTCTAAACTAGCTGAAAGAGCTATCATGCAACTGATTTTATAGCGTTATTGTTAGAGTTTATTTAAAAATTTATAACATTTGCACATGCTATTATGCATGTCTTTTTAAACATAAAGGTCGTTCACTTTGAGGATAAAATTTTGCTACATTCTGTTATTCATAAATGTAACCACATCTCCATTTGTGAAGAGTTTTGTATGTAAGTATGAGACCAACAAAATCACGACACACGGGTTGCCAATCCGGCAAAATGGCAAATTACATCCTATTTGCAAGATGAAAATGGTGCCTAACTTTAGTTGAACCGCTTTGTTGTAAATCTAAGAAATAATAAAAGAGGTAAGTGCATGTTCAATATTAATATCGCGTAAATAAGATTGCTAAGCTGTGGTTCATATGAAAGTCGTTAAATCTACGTTAATAAGTTCACTAACAACCCGCAAACGGCTTAGGAACTACATGAAACTTTTAGCTTCAGAGAAAGCGAGCCAAAGCTTTCGAATACCTGCATCAGTGTAATAAATTATTAAGCTGTGTTAAACTTTCTAGGTAGCCGCAGCCGTCAACACGATGTTGACCGCTTTGCAGTTCGCAAACATACGGCCTTTTTCTTTCTTCGAATTTGCAACAGAGTTCGGTCGTACAATGGTTTACATGGACACAGTACAGGCAAGTGGAGTAGGGCCCTTGCTTGCTGAGTGAAGTAAGTGCAAGCAATCACGAGTATAAGTGACTTAATGTCCAAGACGGTGCAGAAATGTAGACAACAATTAGGTGCATAATTATGTGACAGGCTAAAGCTGAAGATGCATCAACGTCCAAACGTCCATATTGTGGAGCTGCCTGAATCGTAAGACCTAATGTGAACGCGCTCATGTGGTAAAGCAATCAATGAATAAGTATGTAGCACAATAATTGTTTTCAACTATGAGATACCACACACCTACACCATGAAGAATACTATATGACACAAACATCGTTTGTGTATTTTAACATTATCTTAGTACGCCTGTATTACAAGTAGGTAAAGATATTGTATAATTATTTATTATGATTGGATCTTCTGAACATTTTTCTTCTGTGCCTTGAATTTTCAACCGACTTCAAAAAAAGGAGGAGGTTCTCAATTCGACCCGTATGTTTTTTTTTTTTTTTTTCTATGTTTTTTACGCGATAGCTCCGCCAATTATGAACCGATTTGAACAAATCTTTTTTCAGCGTATAGGTAATATTTCAAGGGTGGTCCCATTTAAATTTAATAATAAAAAAAACAACCCCCAAGGGTGGAAAATTGGGGATGAACTTTTTTATAATATACATTAAGAATATGGTCTCAATGTACTGCCTACCTTCAGTGGTAACATCAAGGTAATAATTAGTCAACTAAAAAGCAAGAAATAAGTTAAATTTTATAAAAAAAAATAAAACCGACTCCAAAAAACCTACACTAAAAAGCAGAATAATAATTACTAATTACCTACTTATTTATTAGGACGAATTATTAATATTTATGTAGGTATACCATGATTGATACTTTTGGAGTCGGTGCAGGCAAACTTTACATGTTTCATAATCTTGGCACCGACTCCAGAAGTATCAATCATGGTATACCTACATAAATATTAATAATTCGTCCTAATAAATAAGTAGGTAATTAGTAATTATTATTCTGCTTTTTAGTGTAGGTTTTTTGGAGTCGGTTTTATTTTTTTTTATAAAATTTAACTTATCTAGCAACAGTGTGTCGTAGGGGCAGCGCGCGCGGCAACGCCGTGAATTTATTAGGGCCGCGCACGACAACCTCGGCACACCCCTTTAAAAATGCATATTCTTTCGCCATGTCGACGGATTTTAAAAATAAAACGGATTCCGATGTTTGAACAAAGCGTTCTAGGATGACACAGTATCTTACAAGAACTATCTCGTAAGAAATTTATCTAGAATGGCGTTTCATTTCCCGACAAGAGCTCCGTTCTGAAACAACCATTGTGTAACATAGTTTGAGTGAATTTCTTGGCAAAGGATTAGAATTCATAAAAAGTAGTCGAATAAAATATTACTTTGATCTGTCAGGTTATGCAAAGTTGCAAGATTATTCAGTTCCTAGGATCCATTTCCAGTGGCGGCGTAGCATGGGTTGGCACCCGGGGCGGTCACCCCCCCCCCGTCATAAGTCCTAAGGTACCCCCCCAGGATTTTGGGTTACTTACCGATTCGAAGATTGAAAGACAATCGCACCCCCCCAGTATCATGACATAGACCGTAGACTTGCCATGCAAATGCGCCAGTGAGTACTAATCTGCGCGACTTGTGTCACCCCCTGATGCTTGGCACNCTAAGGTACCCCCCCAGGATTTTGGGTTACTTACCGATTCGAAGATTGAAAGACAATCGCACCCCCCCAGTATCATGACATAGACCGTAGACTTGCCATGCAAATGCGCCAGTGAGTACTAATCTGCGCGACTTGTGTCACCCCCTGATGCTTGGCACCCGGGGCGGACCGCCCCCACCGCCCCCCTAACGCCGCTACTGTCCATTTCTACGAAGCATGAGATTGTATTAAATCGACTTATCTAGGTACATGAGTAGTCCATTTACAAGTTGGATACTTAATATTCATATGCTCATTAATTACAATGCAATTAACTATTTACTAAGCAAATCAGCTAGCTACTTAACCAGACGCAATATGTAGGCTAATAATGATCATGTATTGCTTCAGCTCTTGTCTTGCAAGGGAAATTAAATTCTAAATCAGATTTTCTGTTACTGCATAGTTTAGCTTAAAAGTACGATATACGGTGGTACAATCATATTCCTCTCATAGGGAAAAATCGTCTCTAGCGAAGTGCATTCTGCTATAACGACTTCGTCAGCATTTTTTTTCGACGTGAGCAGTTTTTCAACCGACTTCAAAAAAAGGAGGAGGTTCTAAATTCGACCCGTATGTTTTTTTTTCTATGTTTGTTACGCGATAACTCCGCCAATTATGAACCGATTTGAACAAATCTTTTTTCGGTGTATAGGTAATACCTCAAGGGTGGTCTCATTTAAATTTAATAATAAAAAAACAACCCCCAAGGGTGGAAAATTGGGGATGAACTTTTTTATACGCAATATCTCCGCCGATTAGAAACCAATTTGAACGATTATTTTTTTGTTGAATAGGTATTATTAATAGGGTGGTTTCATGCGAATTTGAAGAAAATATTTCACCCCCAAGGGTGGAAAATTGGGGATTAACTTTTTTATACGCAATATCTCCGCCGATTATGAACCAATTTGAACGATTATTTTTTTGTTGAATAGGTATTATTTGTGTTCACGCATTTGAAGTCGGTTTTTTTTTTAAAGGTATTACAAATTAAATTATAGAGCCCCTTTTGACAACAGTCTCTCATCGCAATGCGTATTCAAAAACGCATCAACATGGCAGACGCGTAATTATAAAGAACGACATCTGTTTTGTTTTCAGCTTTAATTGCTATTTGATTTCATTGGAAATAAATTCAATTTCCATGATGCTGATGCTAAACAAATATAGAGGAAGGAATTCCGGGAATACTAATGCCTGGCATTTACAAATTGTATTTAAGCTATAACGATTTTGTCACAATGTAAGCACAAAAGGCCAATTGGGAACGCATGTTATTGTCAGGAACGCTGGCCGTGTCCCCGGATACACAGCATTCCATAATATTTGCGGGGCGTCCAGTCAAAGCGTTGGACTGTTACTAAAGCCAAAGCTTTTCGTTTTATATGATAAACATTATGACAAAAATTCAATAACATGTGTGTAGGATGGTTTATTTTCTAAAATAAATCTGAATTTGGGAAGTCACTGTACTCGGGAATTCATTTTTGTGGTTGCCAGTGCCTTTTTATGGCTTTTACTTTCTTAAAACTTGTCTAGAATTTTACTAAGTCATATGGCTGAGCTTTAACGAAACCCGCACATTGAAGACAACAGCTTGTATCAATTTCAAAATATAAGTGGTCCATTATTTATATTTGCATTAATAATTTCCAATTCTGATGATTTTAAGCTGCTATGTCCTATTAAGAAAACAGTCATTTTCGTTAACTAGCCTCTACCGCCGTTCCATTATATCCCGCCAAAATGTTTCGCGAGAAATATCCTCGCAACATGGCCGTTAACCGTCTAATAGGAATTAATGCTCCAGTAATGAGCAAAATTAATAAAGACAAACGCCCGAGCATTCGCTGCAGATTACCCGGCATTCCGCTCGTGTTGCAATACATATCCGCTTAATAATAATAATAATATTTTTTTTTATTTCAGAAAAAAAATATTTTCCATAGTGGGTTAGTAGTTACAGATGTACTTATAAGCTAGTGTTAGTAATTAAAACAAAGAGAGTGGAAAAAGAAAACCTAACCTACTTTACATTTACCCGAGCAGGTCTCGAGCCGACATGGACGCTGTTCCAGTGTCTCAATATAGGACAGCAATAGCGACTCCCTATCGCCGCCAGGAGGCTGTTGGAGCTGTCTCGGACGCGGCTCCACGCGGAGGCAACCCGCTTGCGCATGACGACTGGGAAACTGTCTATGCGAGCCTCAGTGAACATAGCTGACGCGCTACAGTACCGAGGCAGCCCCATCAGCATCCTGAACCCATTATTATATTGGACGCGCAGGGCTGACAACGTCCTCTGTGTGTACTCAACCCATAGACTGCAGGTGTAGAAAGACTGGCAATAGGCTCTGAAAAGAGTTAGTTTAATTTCAGTGTTACACCGTGCAAATCTACGGGCGAGCATGTTCGCTCTCATAGCTAGAGCCCTGCGCTCCCTTTCTATATCAGCCTCATCCGACATACTTTCATTTACCCAGTGCCCCAGGTACTTAAAACTTGTCACTCTTTTCAATGGTAACCCTTCAAGAGTGACAGGAGGAAAATTGTAGTTCCTACCTTTGGATTTAAAAACCACAATCTCACTCTTCTTACTATTGTACCGCAGGCCATGGGCTGCCGCATACCCCTCACATATATTGAGCAGTTTTCTCAGACCGCTAATTGATGGGCTCAGCAGCACCATATCGTCGGCGTAACTAATGTTGTTATATGAGATATTATCAATTGAGCAGCCGACTCCGCTACCACTGAGCTCACCATTATGTTAGATGACGGAAATAGAAGCTATCGGTCCTATTATGACATTTATGTCAGACACTATGATCATGACATCTTTGAGAATTTGACACCTGAGTGTACCTTCAATTTATTACCCACATGGTTGAAGGAAGAGCAGTCTACCTACGCAAGTAAACTATGATAGAGCGTTATGGTGTTAGGTATAAAAAAAACTTAAGTTTTCTCTATCTCTTGATATTTACAAAATGATCACTCTACATTCGTCAATCTAATCTTTGATCGAAAGACTTTTGAGTTCTACGTAATGGGTTGAGGGTGGCATTTTTGGGAACTTTCAATATAATTAGAGGAGACCGCGGTGGATGTCACTTCTGTTTTATGCCCATCAGATGTCAGCATCGGTTTTGAATCTTTGAAGTTTTATTGGCAATTCGAAGGGTTATTTTAGGTGGAAAAATGCCTTTAAAATTTAGGATAATGTATGTACTCGTAGCATCGTAGATATTCAATAATTTATATCCAAGAATTCAAAAAACAGATAAAATTAAATAAAATTCTAATGTATGTATTTACAAAAAAAAAGGATTTAAGTATATTTATATCCGTTGTCTAGTACTAACCTATAGTACAAGCTTTGCTTAGTTTGGGACTAGAAGCGCAGTGTAAAATGTCCAAGGATATTTATTTACCTATTTATTTAAAATGACATTTCCATACTAAATGACAATTGAAGCCAGAGTTCAACTAGGGAGGGTGTAACTTTTATTAATAAGGAGGGAAATGCCTAATTTATTTGGTGGTAACAACAATGTTCAAAAAAGCTACTCAAATAAAAGCTCTGAACAAAAGAAAATTGCATATTTTATTAAAAAAAACACTTGAACTTTCTGTAATAAGACTCATATTGCCAACTAGCGGCCGCCCGCGACTTCGTACGCGTGGATCCCGTTTTACCCCCTTAGGGGTGGAATTTCGTAAAATCCTTTCTTAGCGGATGCCTACATCATAACATCTACCTGCATGCCAAATTTCAGCCCGATCCGTCCAGTCGTTTGGGCTGTGCGTTGATAGATCACTATGTCAGTCGGTCAGGCACCTTTACGTTAAGAGCGTTTACGTCTAGCGTGGCATGTCAAGTTTAGGTAATTTCGATGCTAGTTTTATTCACACTAAAATAATTATGACTGTGTGCGTGTTCTCACGCTCTATAGTCAAACCAAAATACTTTGATCCACCATCGTAAAAGTGTGCCAGGCTGTCAAGTGACAGCTCAAGGAAACTATAAAATCCTAATCAATAATAAATACGTAAATTTTTTATCAAATAGTAAATTATCAATTAAAGGTTTTTTACTATTTTGAGAATATTTTATACAGCCTATGTTCAGCAGAAAAATTTTTGAATTTTAATGGTGAGAGATTTTTTCAAATCGGTTCTATTCAAAACAAACTTTTCCTGTTTACTATTCTTTTTTTATCCGGAAAATGCATAACATTTCATACCCACCTGCTGCGGGGGCAGCTAGTGGGTTATGTGGGGTTCTTCCTACCAGAAGGTGGGTAGCCCCTACACCCACTAAAAACCTGACCCGGTTAACCAGAGTCTCGGCTGAGGCCTCTCGCTCCCCCTTTCCACTGCTTCTTTCTGTGAAAGAACGCTTTCAAAGAAAGTAAGCACACTATNCCTCATCCGACATACTTTCATTTACCCAGTGCCCCAGGTACTTAAAACTTGTCACTCTTTTCAATGGTAACCCTTCAAGAGTGACAGGAGGAAAATTGTAGTTCCTACCTTTGGATTTAAAAACCACAATCTCACTCTTCTTACTATTGTACCGCAGGCCATGGGCTGCCGCATACCGCTCACATATATTGAGCAGTTTTCTCAGACCGCTAATTGATGGGCTCAGCAGCACCATATCGTCGGCGTAACTAATGTTGTTATATGAGATATTATCAATTGAGCAGCCGACTCCGCTACCACTGAGCTCACCAATCAGACAGTTCATGTAGAGGTTAAAAAGCGCAGGAGAAGACAGGCCGCCCTGTCTTACCCCGCACTCAAGCCCATACGCCTCAGAGAGCACTCCTGCCCACCTCACCTGATTCTGTTGATTATTGTACCAATACTGAAATAGACTTATCAGATCTTTAGGAAAGTCATAAGTTTCAGTAGCCAGCTTCTTCCAAAGTACATCATACTGAACCGTATCAAAGGCCTTCGAGAGGTCTAGGAAACAAGCTATAATAGGTGTCTTACGGTTTGTGTAGTAACGGACGGTGTGCTTGAGACAAAGCACAGCACTTTCTGTAGATAGCTGGGGTCGAAAACCAAATTGTGCATCACAAAGATTAAGAGATGCTTGTAACTTCTTATCAAGCAGACCGTCCATCACTTTCGCTATAGTAGTGGCCAGTGAAATAGGTCTGTAGTTGGTTTTGTCAGACGCATCTCCAGTTTTATTTTTCAGTATTGGTACAACAATCGTCTTCATAAAGTCAGAAGGTAAGTGAGAGTGTCCTATACAAAAAGAGAAAAACATGGCCAGGACACGTGGCAAGTGGAAACCAGCATATCGCAGATGTTCGACGCTAATACCATCATGCCCTGGAGATTTTCCACGCATCATGTTTCTCAACACTTCTTTGACATGTCTAGCCGTAACGTAGGTAGCTTCATCTCCATCCCTGATACCAGCATCGAAACTCCGCGACGTTTCCTGCATGGTGCAATGAAAGTGGTTTTTAAAATTATTAGCCACTCTCCCTACATCACTTTCACCATCCACACTCGCAGGGACGCTCGGTCTTGGATTCAGTTTGTTGGTTTGCTTCCAAAATTTTGAAAAGTCTTTAGTTTTAANCTGATACCAGCATCGAAACTCCGCGACGTTTCCTGCATGCATAATGGCGGGATAATTCACCTTTTCGTTGTTATTATTATTGTTATTTTGTCCTTAAAAAAATGAATAGCTGATGTTTTTTTGTTATTTAAAAGGTTAGGTTTGAAGAAACTTTGGAAAGAAGAAGTAAAATGTTGTGTTAAATGGTGGTAACACTATCTGTCGCTGGTGATCAATAGCTTTTAATTATGGGCCGTCCTTGTCAGCCATGTTTCCAGTGATTAATAATATAATTAATATTTATAAAGGCACTTCCGTCTTCCTTAATGTTTAAGGAATAATTTCTTTATTTACCTAGCTATCGGGCTAACAGGAAAATGTTTTAAAATATGACTCCCCTTAAGTAATCCGATATGTAATTATGTTTTGATACAATGTGATCTAAACTTATGATAACTTCTTCCCCGTACCCCGTCCCGGTTCAAAGGGCATTGAAATGTGTTAGCGTCGCGAGAGCAAGACTCCATATTTTATAATTAGCTCCTCAAGACGAAGTTGCAAAGTGTAATGAGGATCATTTATTCAGATGTTGGCGCGCTCGCATCCGGTATCTCCACACCTTACAAACGCAACGGTTTAACAACAAACTTGAGAGATAAACCTTTCAGCTGAAGGCTTAGAGGTAATTGGATGAAGAATACTTGTAACATACTCATACGAATATAGCATTCTCATGTTTTTTTTTAACCAAAATTAGTAATAAAATTCAGTGGAAGGAATTAGAGTGACTTGAGGTATTTAGGTAATAGGCCCACTTGCTAAACCAATAATTTTGACCGATTAAGCACAGTTTACTTGTATTTTATTGTAGGCTCATGTAAGTAAACAATGACAAGGGATGTTTATAAACTTTTTCTATTACTACTTTTGTGAACAATAGTCAATTGTTAAAATAAGTTAACCTACACAGCTAGTAGGTATCTAAAATCCAGTTCGGTAGAAACTTTTTCGTGAAAGCAGTAACTTAGGTGCAATAGATGTATTTTTCAGTATATCAACTTCTTTAACGATTACTAAGACTAAGTTGCACCATCTTACTTTAACTTTGACAAACGTCAAAATATGTCAAACTCCATACAAAGCACCGGTTATTGTTATTGTTACGGTTAAATTAAGGTGGTGCAACTCATCCTTAGTCTTCATATCTTACAGCTTTTAGGTTTATATGTATTTGTATCTTACATTATGCATTAGTTTGCACAAGCATTTCCTTGCTTCAAGCGTTGTTTGTATGAGATCATTTATGTTTTCTATTTGAATCATTCTTTCGTATAAACGCTCTATTTCGGTCATTCTTCCAGCTATTAGTGGAGCTATTAGCAGTTGCAAAAGAGACGCGCTTCCTCCAGAGGCAATTGGCCGCGTGTAATGCACAATGGAGTCGTCAGGGCTGTCGCTTATAAATAACCCGATTCATTAACCGCCGGGATTAGCCGGCCTGGTTAGCGCTGCTCGCAGGGTTGCCGCTGGGGATCTATTCCGGCGGGAGTGGGGTAGTGATGGAGGGTGATCGAATTTTAATATCGATAAATTCGGGTTCACCTAATATGTTTAAAACCAATGTTCTTAACATGTATTGTATTCACAAACGATGCTTGCTTAAGTAAAGCAGCAAATCGAACGCACATCGTTGAATAGAGCTCTGTAATTGGTTCTTCTGTCACTCTTTGCGTCTACGAGCACTGTGAGACCTCATAGTAATGTTTGTGAATACGGGCGTTAAACCGGTATAAACAAAAATATTATTAATTGCATTTCAATCACCACTATGTTAAATTGTTTAAAATCCACAGCTCTTTTTTATGCAATCACAAATATTTATTCACAAAAATTGTATGCTTTTGATTTCAACACGTACTATTAATTAATTAAATGAAATGCCGTGCTAGTCGGCGCGATAAGTGGCTAGACAGAAATTAAACGCCTGAAACGAGTGAAATGAACGAATGAAGTGTATTAACACTCGACATTCCACGGCAACTCTAACCGGACCACCGCAGGGTAATTCTGACAACAAGATTGAACAGGACGTTCGCAAACATAGCGATGTTCGCCAATAGCGCCCTGTCCCTAATTTCATTTGACGGCTGATAGTTTAATAACTTGGATAATAATGAATTAATTAAACAAAGCTGAGCGCCCCAGAGGATGCGGTCTCGTGGAGTAGGGGCGGCGGGGATTTACTTGTCGCTGGCAGGGAAACAAATAGCAATCTAAACTAATTTGTTACTTATTTATCTTCAAATATAACTGACTATGTAAGGTATTTGACCTGTATTTCACTTGTACTCGTACATCGTAGTACTAGCGCTCATTAATGTAATAATGTTAACGAGTTTTGATTCAAAGCTGGGAGAATAGAGCCATAAACATTGAAATTAACACAATACTATGTAAACAAATTAATCATTAAGTAGTAGTACCTACAATTTAGTTACCGTGCGAGCATTTTTACGCAAGTACATTCTTTCACGAATCGAATGTAGAGAGCACGTACCTCAATATCGAATTGCTTGCGTAACATAGTTCGCGTATTGAATTCCCCAAAACGAATGCTCCCAGCGTGTGGAGTACAAATATAGTTACATATTATTGTATTCTTACCTGGCAACCCTGCGCAAAGGCACGCACGGCACGCGCGTAGTTTAGCTTCGCGGCCGCAAGATGTCGCCCGGACGGATGGCGGCGTGTCAGCGCTGTGTCACAGCGGGATTATTTTAGTTAATTATCCGCACTCCAGCTTGCGACTGCGTTTGTTTGTTGTGTGGATCGTTGTAATGCTTGTATTTTAGTTAAGATTAAACAGCCGCTTTCCTGGTAGTCATAATAAATTAACGGGAATTTGTGTAAAACTCTTCTTCATCAAAAACAGTTTTGTCTTTTTTCAACAATATTAGGATTTATTTGAGTGGAGTTTTTTTAGAGGAGTGCAAAAATAAGGATTTAATTTTTAATTTTGCGACAGTAATAGGCTCAATGGTGTCAGTATCGGACTGGTTAAGTCAACGATCCAAGAAACTCGGATTCAAACTCCATCGCCGGCCACTCCATATTTGGCTTACCACGAGAGGTTTTCCGAACCAAAGGTTACTTACTAACCAAATTACTTATGCTAATAAAGTTCCCGAGTGTTCGCTAGTTAAAAACTATAGACAAGTATGCTAAGTGAACTCGTCAAGTTAAACTTCCCGTACGTCTAAGCCGCGGCTGACATTGATTGCGCCCGGAGGCGGCTACAACTCGATTACAACGCAAACAAATGCTCGCCTTCGGCGCGCGGTTGCTTCAATGCTGGCGGGAATTGTGCACGTGATTGTCTCGTTACTCAAAACGTTAACATAACTATCTAAAAGTTTATTAAATTATTACTAGCGAAGAGAATGTAAATAAAAACTACAGCAGAGTGGAATCTGCAATACGAAAAAACCCTAACAAAAACGGAACATTTGCTGAAATTACATGAAAATATATCTAATGAAGAGGTTGAAACACGATTACAGTTATTTTAATCTTATGCTTATAACATAAGTGTGGTTTTATTCATTTCTTGCATAATGTACTAAAAATCTGATGCTCTACACATTCAATTTGGAAAATAAACTTGCGTTTGTTTTTAATAATTGTGTGTGTTTCAGTGTTTGCGTTTCATTTACCAGCGTTCAATAATCGTAAACGAACAAAAAACCATACTTTTGAACAGATGAAATGTGTATTAATGCAATTACTGTTATATATAGCCTCTACTATCTCTAGATAGCCTATTTATTTGAAATTTTCTATTGTTTCAGGTAATATCATCGGCTGAAATTCTTCGCACCGGTATCGTGTAAAGCTAGTTGCTCACGTGCGCATTAATCCATATCTCCCGTATCGCGGCGCAATAACCCGCTTTATGGCGCCTTTACTGACGTGAAACCGTTACATACTCACTATTTATTATTGTAAGAAGTTATCAACACAATATTTCGATACAACGTTCCCGTTGCCTGCACAGCACAGCACTGCAGAACGTTCAGCAAACGTATGTTTATTTGCAATACCTATTCGTTAATTAGTGATACAGTGAAAAATGTACCATAAAATATGCAGATATATGTAATATATTATGTGCAGATATGTACCATCCTAGACTGCATCCCACTTAATATCAGGTGCGATTGTGGTCAAATAACTGCCTAGTTATGTTGTTTAACTCTTCATTTGCGTAAAGTATTAAAAATACCAAAATACTTTCCAGCCCCTCTTAATAACGTTTCCCGTAACAAAACTAATAAAACGTAAAGTTTCAATCACGGCGACTGTGTAGCAGAGGCTTTATGTCTGTTATTTCCAGTTTAAACACCTACAATAAACCCAAACATCTGACACAAGATTGTTCGCGACATTCGCAAATGCTCCAGATTTCGTTGCGGGACATAAACCGTATTTGCCGAAAACCAATTTCCCCCAAGAATCTCCCACATTCCAGCCTCTTAATGCCCTTGAATTTATTTCATTATTATGAACTCGCAGTAAAATAATTTTAGCGAGTAACGCGCCACTAAAATCCAGTTTAATTACGGTTTATGCTAAATTATTGTTTAGTGTCGGGCTTAAGGTGGATTTACGTGAACGCTATTTTTGCGGTTAAATACTTGGAATGGTGGTTTAGTGTCATTTGTAATAACTTTAGTCGTATTAATTAGCAGAGTTTAATCGCATTTTCATTTCAAATTATTAGGAAATTTTGTGCTATCGTTTCGGACAATGATCTCTACCTTTACCTATATTATAAAGATTCTCTACTTTTATACTTATGTTTTAAAAATAAAAGTTATTTTCCAAATAAGTCGCCAAGTTTAATATTAAACTATTGGCTAATAAAATCTACCTTAATCTATCTAATCTAAGTTCTTAATTTTCACAAATTGTTCCTAAGTCTGACTGAAACAATAGGTCTCAACAGTTATTCACGAATAAATATTGTGGTTCTTTTACTACAATGTGATATAACTACTTATTTTACATTATCCTGNACGCTCTTAAATTAAGATATTTAGATATCTTGTTCCTGGCAGGAAAAGCTGTGAAAAGAGGAAAAATGCATTATTCTATAAATAATGACTTGAACTTTTTGTAATAAGGCTCATATTGTCTCAATATCTCTACTACGAGTAGGTGGCTCATCAGTATGCGTGTCCCGATCTATTGGCCACACATTAATACATATTAAGGAGTCGACCCCCGTCCCCGTCCCGAACGGGACATGCTTCGCGGGATTTTTAGGGAAATTAAACGCATGTGGAGGCTGTGGAAATTAAATTCTTCTTTTGAACTTGCATTGGAAAATATGAGTGGATGATGAGTAAAAAATTAAAAGTATTTTTAATGTGATTTTTACTAGTTTCAGTAGTCAAATCATTGTAAGGTTTTTCACTTTTCAGTACATCAATGCTTATACATTATAGCAACGCCTCATTTTTTTTAATTCTGCTCTGAAACTCACACGTCTCAAGATCATAAAGATAGTTTTAAGGGAACATTCTATAATCCCCATTTCAACTTTTTATTTGGATAAAATGGCAGTCATTAAACAATAAGATTCTACCGTTTTTAACATTGTCTGATTGCTTGGAAGCCATTGGAAAAGACTTGAAAAAACTGCACACAGCTAAATTTGCATTTGCCATGAGACCATAATATAAATCCTTTACTACCCAACCTTATTGATTTAAGTTAAAACCAACTCTAAAAGCAGTAAAAATTATATCAAACACAGCAACCTTCATACAATTTTTTTACAGCATTCAGTTGTTTCGATAAAACAACCAAGTAAAGGCATAACTCCAACTTAAGGTTGCTCATTGCCTCTACAATGTTGGTAGCATTTTTTCCAGCCAATAATTTGTGAGTTAATAATATGCTAAAAGCACGTACTGGGCACGGTGTGGTACAAACGTTCGTGCATGCCTTTTAATTATTGTCATGTACCCAATACGGCTCCTAATAAATGTCATTATGAATCCGTGGTTAGGCAACTTTACCTTTGCCGCTAACTAAAAGTTCCCACGCTCTTATGTGTTATAGAGTTAAGTTAAATTTTGAGCGGTTTTGGTTTTGTGAACTGGCTAGTTATTTGGGTTTTGATATAGTTCTTTAATGGAGGGATTCCACGTGCGTGACAATGATGCGGCATAAATAAACAGAGGAGGTTTTATATGAATCTGCAAGGATTGGACTGAGTTTCGTGGAATCTTTTTAATGACACCATTTTGCATATGAACGACTTAGTATAAGACACGAACTTGCAGACGTTAATTGTGGTTTATGACAAGTTTGATAGTTGGAACTCTTTGTAGTAAAACGAATTAGAACAAATTAGAATAAATAATTTTGGAGGATTTTTTTAGCACCATTCCCGACAGGAGCGACAAGGTAGAGTATTTTTTGTTGTAGATATTAATAATTATTCAGGTTCTTTCATTTCAGTTCTCTGATATAACTTTTTTTTGTTTCTGAAATAAAAAAATAACAACGGCCGCATTTTTCTACACCTATTCAAGTTTAACCCTTCCGTGCAAACTGTCACAAACAATCATATTTGACAACACAGTGCACCGCACCGCCGGAAAAATCTGGCCAAAAAATTCGTTCCAAAATTTAAAAACAAAAATCACTTAACCCACCTTTAAAGACATCCGAATATTGAACCAAAACAACGAACAATACGAGGCAGTAGGCCGTATAACGCGTTTGCGCGGCTACTCCCCCCAACTGGGGACATGGGGCATGGGGGCGCCCCCACTTAAGTCGTACCCTTTTAAAGATTCCTCCGTCCTCTCATTTTTAAGACTTTACAATACCAACACATAGACGCATATATTGCAGGGGGATTCTTAATTTATATTAGTCGCCTGTGTGCGTGGGGCATGCTTAATTTTCTTTTGGAATTAAGACGGCCAGGAGGAAATTGGTGGGACGTGTGGGAGATTGGATTTAAAAATGTTTCCCCTGTTCGGTTTGCCATTGCCTTTTGTGGCTACTTTTCTTTGGAAATTCTTTTAAGGTGATCGCGTTTGCACTCTAGACAAAAAGCATTATTGATTTCATACAACTGTTTATTATCGTTTTTGTACATGAGCGATATTTTATCTACTTAAGAGGTACTTACTTTAGAGAGAAATGGCTGTATTAAGCACGAAAATAGCCTCAGTCAGCTCTAAGTTCGGGATTTTAAGGTAATCAAATAAATTCCCTTTGTTTTGCGAATACCTCAAGGAATGGGTACTATTTATTTGAATTATTAGTTGTCTGCTAAAGATTTTGAAGAAATTCGAAGATTTAGAAAAGATTTTCTCGGAAGACCAGCGTTGTAGTGTCCCTCACGACACCTCAGCATGATGCTGAGTGGATACCGTATCGGCGACACGCACAATACATATGTACTTTATTAAGTTTTGTTTATTTTCTTGATGTTCTTTTAAAACAGTCGTATGTTACTAAACTTATTTTCACCTCACATCATTGACACAAACTTTTCTGTTACTGGCCAGTAAATCTCTCGTTTTTTCTCCCAGAAAAAAAACTCCCAAAAGAAAAAAGAAAATCGCCAGGTCAATGACACATTAAGCAGACATGTAAAAGATTTCCGCGCGTCCACGTCTTGCCAAATTAAGACAGTGGTGCGTCTGTGTGCGTTCGAGATTGGATTTTTCCGTGTTGCCAGTAATTAAACCGTCACCGCTCATTAAGGAGATGTATGGGACGGTTTAATGAGGGTCCCTAACTACCTATCTATTTGTACAAGTACCTACCGAGAGGCGAACTGATTAATCGAACGTTGCTGCTTATGAGTACTTGCTGATTATAATTAAAGGGGAAAATTCGCGCCACTAATATTCAAATAGTTTTTTCTCAGTTACTGATATTTTTATGCTGGAACTACTGTTTGTGTCAATTTTAATTACAGGTAACTTTTTTAAAACGCAGCCTCCTTTTTTGAAAACTATACAATAGTTTTTGTTCGAACCGAACTCTGAACTCTGAGGAAGCTGCTACAGGTTAAATTTCGTAGTTAACGGTTTTCAAAAAGTTGTTATTCAGAAGAAGTCCACAGTCAAGACGACTACAGTTTTACAGGAGATAGTTTCTTTAACTTAAACAACTCCAAATGTGACAATATCACAGTCACAAGTATTGCTCTTTTGCTGCTCTTGCTCTTTACTACCAAATATTTTTTTCTGTTTTCATTAAACCATTTTTTTTTTAGTTTTAAAATCAATTTCAAAAATAATACCCTCTAGTTCGGTCAAACTCTGGAGAGCTAATTAAAGTCCGAGTTCAGAGTCAACACACAACCACTCTAGTAGTTTTTTGTGCTCTAGTACAAAAAACTCGAGACCAGCGAGGGTCGCCAAATTAGTGACCGCGAGTCGCGCGGTTGCAGCAACTGAAGCGCTCGAGACGCTTTGTTGGAGCCAAACTTGAGATTCCAATCTTAATATATGAAGTAAAAATTAATGATTTAAACACATTTGTAATTTAAAGCTTTCTATACATCAATCAGCAGATATGACGTCATAATGACAAGCTGTCTAGAGTGCACCTGGCTTTTAAATTACTTAAAACCATCCCAGTGGTACAACGATTCCTATTTAATTTCACCCGATCCATACAAATAGTCAGCTATAAATAAACCTCTACCTAAAAATCGGTCTCGCTCAAACTCTGGAGAGCTCATTAAAGCCAACACACAACTACTAGAGCACAAACTCTGGTCCAAGCGTCGCCAATTAGCGACCGCGAGTCGCGCGGTCGCCGCAACTGGAGCGCGCTCGAGATGCTTTGTTGTCCCAAACTTGTTCATGTAGTGCTGGAAAAATATGAGCAGTCGTCATCTGTTTAGTTAACGTTATTTAATCTGTGGATTTAACAAATAAAATATTCTGTCGGCATTTCACCATCATGCTCAAAGATCTTTTGACGCAACATTCATTGTCAATCTAGAAAAGGCAATCATAACGGCTGAATATACAATTATGTGACCCTTTAGGACTTGTTTCGAATGGCATTTCAATTAAAATGGTTTCCTTTCGATTTCCATTGGTAAATAAACAAATTTCTCGCTAAAAAAACACGCAAGAGCTCGGCCAAACTCTGGAGAGCTCATTAAAGCCAACACACAACTACTAGAGCACAAACTCTGGTCCGAGCGTCGCCAATTAGCGGCCGCGAGTCGCGCGGTCGCCGCAACTGGAGCGCGCTCGAGATGCTTTGTTAGACCCAAACTTGTTCATGTAGTGCTGGAAAAATACGAGCAGTCGTCATCTGTTTAGTTAACGTTATTTAATCTGTGGATTTAACAAATAAAATGTTCTGTCGGCGTTCCGCCATCATGTTCCAAAGATCTTCTGACGCAATATTCATTGTCAATCTAGAAAAGACAATCATAACGGCTGAATATACCATTATGTGACCCTTTAGGACTTGTTTTGAATGGCATTTCAATTAAAATGGTTTCCCTTCGATTTCCATTGGTAAATAAACAAATTTCTCGCTAAAAAAACACGCAAAAGCTCGGGCAAAGTCTGGAGAGCTCATTAAAGCCAACACACAACTACTAGAGCACAAACTCTGGTCCGAGCGTCGCCAATTAGCGACCGCGAGTCGCGCGGTCGCCGCAACTGGAGCGCGCTCGAGATGCTTTGTTAGACCTAAACTTGTTCATGTACTGCTGGAAAAATACGAGCAGTCGTCATCTGTTTAGTTAACGTTATTAATCTGTGGATTTAACAGATAAAATGTTCTATCGGCATTCCGCCATCATGCTCAAAAGATCTTTTGTCGCAACATTCATTGTCAATCTAGAAAAGGCAATCATAACGGCTGAATATACAATTATGTGACCCTTTAGGACTTGTTCCGAATGGCATTTCAATTAAAATGGTTTTTCCCTTCGATTTCCATTGGTAAATAAACAAATTTCTCGCTAAAAAAAACACGCAAAAGCTCGGGCAAACTCTGGAGAGCTCATTAAAGCCAACACACAACTACTAGAGCACAAACTCGGGTCCAGCGTCGCCAATTAGCGACCGCGAGTCGCGCGGTCGCCGCAACTGGAGCGCGCTCGAGATGCTTTGTTAGACCCAAACTTGTTCATGTAGTGCTGGAAAAATACGAGCAGTCGTCATCTGAGTTAACGTAATCCAATCATATTCAGCTGTGGGTTTGATAGATGAAATGTGGACCGTTCGTAGTTGAAATATTTCATTGACGCAACATCCATTGCTAAACGATACGTTGGTCAATCTAATGGTGGTGGTGTGAAAATACCGACGGAGATGTTTCAGAATCTTAGCAGCAACACATAGCATGTGGGAGAAAAGTGCTCGAAATTATTATTTTATCATTAACCTTATTCTGCAAAATACATAATTACATAATACAATACATAAGGTGAGCTTATCAAAAACTGAAAGAACTAATATTGAACCTACTGTATTTACTAATTAAATCTTAAAATATTTCAAAATTAAGGAAGTTTGAAAAAAAATTAATTTTGCACCACTAGTAAAGTTCACGTATACTAACATGAAATATTTATAAGCTAGAGGAGACTACTCTGAAAGCATAACAGACTTTAATTTTTGTTGTAAAATAACACTTATTGCAATCACATAAGACGCCACAGAGTTTACCTTGATGTGCTGTTTCCAATAAAGACTTCTATGAAACAATACGATTCATTGCTACTTTATCATTCTGCGGGTATCCTGAAAAACGCCCTCAAATCAAAAGTAAGTGCCGGTAAGCCGAGAACGGAAGCCACGACGCACGTTACGTGTTGCGAATGAGCCAAGTTGAACATCATATATTATGTACAGTCGGCTGCATAAAATACTGAAAGATAGCAAAATAAAAAAAAGTTATTTGTTATTTTTAGCGCAACGTCGAATTAATATAATATCACCCAGACTTTCTGTGTAAAATTTAAAAACCGTAACGTTATCCAAAACCAAAGATAGTAAATAGAGTCATACCAAAATATCTAAAGTTAATTCATAAGACGTTAGTTAATTCTGAGACTGAAATGAAATAACTGATAGAGCTTGCTGGTGTAAACCAAAATCAATAAAGATTAGGTCGTATGCGAGATAGCTACCTATTTTAAACCTATCATAATCATTTACTTATGTCACACAAGGACGCGTCGTTCACTTTTTGTGAAATATGAATTTGTAGAGTCTGTAACTACTAACTTATAATTTTCAAAAATAAAAAAACGCTTTTTCTTCTTTTCCAAGAAGGTAAATAACTACCTTCTATTTAATTCCGTCCCATATTTACACAGCAGACTGTACGCGTCCCCTTTATTTGCCTGTCGCGCGGTCGATTGAATGCTAAACACGATTCTTTACTTTTAACTTGAAAATGAGTAAAACGAGAAAAAAACTTCGCATTGGAACTAAAAGTCTTTGAAAGTTCGTATTCAATAGAACTCATTTATTTTTACGTTTTCCCCATGAGCAAATATCGCAAAAGAACAGTCGGATGTTTTTATTTTGTTTTGTTGTTAGTATTTTTCATTGACGTGAGTTTAGTGACTTTAGACTTTAATAAAAGGAAAGGTTATTCGGTTTTTATGTGATTACTAGGGGTGGAGTTTCGTAAAATCCTTTCTTAGTAGATGCCTACGTCATAACATCTACCTGCATGCCGAATTTCAACCTGATCCGTCCAGTGGTTTGGGCTGTGCGTTGATAGATCACTATGTCAGTCAGTCACCTTTGAGTTGTATTATTTAGATATTGTCTACATAGCTAAATGCTAAATAGCTTATGTAGCTGCTTTACGGGGCCCATGTTATGGATCTAGTAAGTAACTTTGCAATCAAGATAAATTGTCTTTTGAATTAGCTATGAACAGTTGAATACACATAAATAATTTGCTGATACGACGGACAAAATTTGCCTTAAGACCTAAAATTTGTATTTTTACGCGTAGTGAGACAGGGTGGCACTGCTTAGTTTACTTGCTCATTCATTGTATGTTTTATGTCACCTCTGTCTTATTTGCTTTTTTTTTTATTTTACCTCTTTTGTCTTTTGTGATGTCCATGGCAATAAATGTTTTTTTCTTTCTTTCTTTCTAGTGAGTTATAAAAAGTGCATGCACATGTCGATATTCAACCCTCCACGCATAGTGCACACATTGCACCCTTGTTTGCTCGTCGTTTTGTCTACGGCATTTAAAACATGCATGTCGTAGGTAGGTAGTTTTTCTACCTACATGAATTTGAATTTTTCCATGCCCATCATCATCTTCATCGTCATTTTTAGCCAGTTACAGTCCACTGCTAACTGCCAGCCTTTCCAAAGAGCGCCAAAGCACGATCTTTTCTTTTTTACGTGACAACCGCTTTTTCTTTTCTTGAAGTCGTTATTACCAGATCGTCGGTCCACCTAGTAGGAGGCCTGCCCACGCTACGTCTTCCAGATGCGGGCAGCGCAGGACCGTGCATTGTGGAAAACCTTGGAGGAGGCCTTTGTCCAGCAGTGGACGTCATTTGGCTGAAACGAACGAACGAAGTCGTATTAATAAATTGATAGTCGGGTGCAAAAACGTAGTCTTCACTTGAAACTTTACTTCACCTTTCGTAGATCCTGTCACAGATTATTGTTCTTGCTAGAGTTTTGGGACTTAAAATCTTTTTTTACCCAACGAGTTCCAGATCTTGACCTTTATTGAGATTTTAGTTACCCATTTTTCTTTCATCTTGTCTAACATTAATTTTGGCGCCAAAAAAGAAAGAATAACTTCGAAATGAAATAAAATCAATGTATTTTTATTCGGAAATGCATTCACATGTATTCATGTCATGGCACCCTCACACGTCGTGGGCAAACAAGGCACCCCTTGTTTGGGCAACACGCTGTCTTTGGCATTTTAAACGTTTTTTGGTTACTTTATCCTTCTTTATTAGGGTTTTGGGGTTCATTTCGGAACTTTTAGATCCATATTACGAAACTACTTTAGGAACTTGTACAATATCAAGCAATGATTCCGTCTTAGGATTAGTTAAGACATATTCAGACATAGAAATCAAAGGAGTAAAATAACAGTTTTGAACTTGAAAATAATTTTGAGAGTAGTTTGATAAGTTGAACCTTAAATAGACTGACAAAGGTGACTGAGTTCCTTACACCAGACTCACACAAGAATGAACATCAAACGTATCTTATACATTCAATAGAAAGAAGAAAGGTTTTTTGTGTGAGTAAAATAAAGATTTATTATTTATTTACACCACTTCTTCTCAGCACCAGCCCATATGTTGTCCCCAAGTGGTGGTAGGGCAAGCTATATTTGGGACGTATAAGCGCCTGGAAAGAGCCTAAGAACTCAATAAAAAACTTTGACTTTGACTCTACATAGATTTTACTTAGACTTAGTTGCACCATCTACTTTAACTTTGACAAACGTCAAAAATCTGTCATACTCCATACAAAAACCACCGGTTATCGTCATAGTTACGGTCAAAGTTAGGTGGTGCAACTCAGCCTTATTTTGTTTAGTAGCGATATAATATTCTTATTTAATTAAATTATACAAAGCACTATTATCACGATAGTAAATTATTTTATTTACTTAAACAATTTCACTTATTATGAGCAGGTAAACAAATACTTAGCTAAATTGATTTTCAGATTAAAATATTTTTAGCTATTATTAATAGTGATTAAAGAAGGTTGTATAATACTGATACTGCGCAGTTTCTAAACGTAAATAAGGCGTCCTTCAACAGTACTCATTGTAAAACAAAACTTACTACAAAATACGTATTATAATTTCCTCAATACATTTTGAACTTTATAATAAGGCAATTGATATTATTTTTTATTAATTTCTAGGATGATGATTTGGTATTACATTTTCCATGTTTATTACACGAGTTCAAGTACAAAAGATGCGGCTGTAGTTAAGTATACTTCTTATGGTTAGAAGTCAAGGTTTTCATTAAGTAGCAATTGAGTTAGTACTGAATATTCAGGGCCAAACTACTAGTATAAGTACAGGATGAGTAGAGAAGAATAGTTTAGAAAATTGTTATTTCACATAGATTATTTTTGCTTTGCATAAAATACCAAACATTATTTAGAAAGAAACCATTGAGTCTGTGTGACGCAGGATAGCTTAGAATTATTTTAATAGGTTCCTAATTCTTCTGAAAATCAAAATTAATATTTGCGAAAGCGAATAAATAATTAAATATTATAAGTCTCATTTTTATGTAATTATGATTTAGTTAAACCCTTTTTTTAATATTTCTCTGTTTAATTATAGAACAAAATACTTTTGTCCAATGCACCAATATCAATTAATTATACCCTGTAACCGTTTGTCATGCGATCTCGCCCAGCCTGTATACAAAAACAAAATAGGTCGATATACAAATATACAATCGTTAGGGATTTAATGCCCAAACAATGAGGCCGTCTAGTATAAAGGAATTCCTTCTGTCGGTGTTTGGTACGAACAATCATTGTTTTCTAATAGAATTCTTGGAATTGTTGCGAATTATGTTTGAAGGACATCGGAATGAATAAAAATCAGCTGTGTGCGGTAAAAAAATGTAAAAATAAAAATCTCACAATGTCCAATGGTAATTATTGATTTCACAACTGAAAGTTAAGTCCAGGCTTAGACAAGAAACATGTATTTAGTCGAAGATATTTTGTTGCTTGATAAAAAGTTTTATTTAGTATACGAAGAAGCAAACTGTGATGTTGGTAACAGCTCAGAATGATGAGTACAGAAAGAGCTGCCAATTTATTTTAAAAACATACTTTTTTATTTGTAAATCGTAAGACGTCCTAAAAAGTATTTGTAAATACTTCTTATTGTGTACCATAAACTGATTATTAAACAGTAAAAAACCTACAGTTTGTATCCTTTGCTGTATATAAAATAACTCTACAATTTGTCAAGTCGACTCACGCTTCAAATATCATAGCAAAAATGGACAAACCATAATGACTATCATAATAGGACCCCATTGCTTTATTACCAACTTGTTACCAGAACATAAAAACACAAACTTTTGCTGCCACCATCAAAAATCTTTCACAATTAAAACCTCACAGATTCGCCCATAAACGCGTAAAGTCACGGGGCGGCCACTAATTCCCGAATAAATATTTAGGCCGAACGTTGAATTTTAAAGGCGGCAATTTGAACCTACACTCTTATCCTGATCGCGGGATAATTTATCTTAACGAAAGAAAGGGGTGGGGAGGGCCTAATGGGGAGGGGGTCCTCCCAAAAATTGGGTAAAAATGTTGCCAGCCAGCGATTAAACTGGGGGGATGCGTTGTATTAATCACCACCCGCTAGAGTCGTCTTCGGATTTTCGCGGGTGGCTATCGAGTTGAGAATACCCCCTCGGTGTCAGGTGGCGATTGGCAACTGTTTTTTGTCACCGGGTGAGTTGGGGACGCACGAACGGCGTGGTTGCGTGGATTCCGCATCAGTTTTAAAATTGTATCGATTACACACTATGTATCGAGTAACACTGCCAGTATTGTGGCATCTTTTTACTACTGATTAACTGAATAAGTCGTAATATTTGATATTACATAATTCAGTTGTATGTACCTACCTCCATCCAGACTGCGTTTACAATACACATCAAGAGGGATTGCGAAAAGGCTTACTTTATTTCAATAACAAATTGCATCAAGTTTAATGAGTATTCAACCATTCAATTTGTTTTCTTTTAAGTGTGCCACTTATGGTACAAATTCAATAAATTTTATTCCTTTCCATAGCATATAAATCTTCATTTACTTTTCTTTCTTTATATTTTGTTTAACGGCTCTAGATTTGAGATTTAAGCCTTCTTTTAAAACCATGGCGGTGTTCCCAGCTCCATGGGTATACGCACCTAAGTCACTCTGTCCTGCCGGGCGGGGCAGCCACCTTGGCTTTGTTTTAATATTTTCACAGGCATTATGAAGGGTTTCCTTGCTTTCAAATAATTTCGGCTTCTGCTCTTGAAGTTTTGATAAAAGTTTCATTCTATCAATAATTAAGCCACAATCCCTGACGCGATTATAAAGGTTGCGGTTTTTGCGTTATCTTCAACTTTTTTGGGGAACTCCGAAGTTTAATGTTTAGAAAAGTTGCCTTTTGTTTGTAATTAAGTTACGCTTTAACAGAAAGGGGGAATGTGCCCCGTAATTTATTTGGGAGTGATCAGCAGAACGTTAATGAAATTTGATTTTTAATCCCTCCTTATTGTTTTGTTTCTGTAAGGGAATATTGTGAACAAAAGTAATTGGTGAAGAATGCCGAATATTACGTTACAAGTACAATATTTGTTATTTCTTTATCAAAGAACAGTAGGTATGATTGGAATGTTTTCTTCCTAATATTTTCAATGCGAGAACAATACACCGTCAATAACAACGTGTCTCGATCAACATAGTTACCAAAATATACTCGTAAAAAAGTATAATCACATTCATATCATTTACATGACAAACTCTCATCCCTTCTTTCTACTCTATTATTTAATTTTTATTGCCTATTTTCTTCTGGATATTTCAGGAGAAATTGTTTCTTCTATGATCTATCTTATAATATTTAAAAAATCCGTCATGAAAACGTATTATAGACAGGCAAACCTTGGCATTTGTAATATGTAATAATGAATACAAATATTCAATGTAGCAGCCCTAAACAAAGCCGTACAAAGAGAAAATATACTAATGAGCATTATAATAAACATAAAACGACAAATGCGAGCCAAGACGTAACCCTAAGATGCTTGCCGTAAAAACTACAATAGTCTTTGTAGTGCCAACGCATACAGTGGCGTAGTAGCGCTTATGGGAACGGTTGGCAAAACAGTTAAAGAAAATAAGGAGAAACGGCAAAAAAATCTTTTTAAATCCACGGATAAAAAAAAAACACAACTAGATATTTTATTAACTAGCCTTATTATGTACCAATCATATGGCATTAAAGCTTAAAAATAAATAAATTAAATAAATGAATTCATTGCTTGGATTTCACTTTTTAAAACATAGCTACTAGATGATATTGACAAACCACATGAGGGTTAGTAAAAAAAGAGCAAAAAGACAAATTCTCTACTTGGTTTTCGCTTTTTAAAATTACAACTAGATATTTGCAAACTACAATAGTCTTTGTGGAGCCAACGCATACAGCTGAGCTTATGGGGCGAGTTGGAAAAAAAATTAAAACCGTAAATCAATTTTTCTACAATTTTACTTTTTGAAAACACAATTTGACGTTTTAGTAGAGATTTCATAATTCCTTACTTGCACATAATGTTGAAAATTAAATAAACTAATTTATTAATTTCATGACAGTTGAATTTGGTGGAAAGAATAATAATTCAGTAAAATAATTAACATAACAATAACGCATCGTTAGTTGCAGTTCAATTTGAAATATTTTCGGAAATACACTGTTTTTTTATCAATTACTTCTTTGTCTTGCTTTGAATTAAAGCTAACCGAAACCTCTTAAATATTATTGTCCTAGGCATTGTCCTAATCACCATGATAGTAATCATCAATGTCTATGAATTCAAGCTCTAATAAAAACGACTAAAATTAACATGCACAATAAATTGCACGATCATGAACTTTTTATGCAAATCGTACTTTAATGTCAAGATAAAGCACACACAACCGCAAGTGGCATATACAGCAATATACACGGAGTCCGAAAGATATAGTATTCGGGGCGAAGAACGGAAAACTTCCGCGAAATTTGCTCAGGCAAATGACGCCGCTTGTTTTTTGTAGGTGGGTGCTTATAACCGCGGGCTAGGCTAACCGGGATACGCCTGTCTAATTAAATAAATAAAAACAATTGATGAAGCTTCTCTTTTTGAAAATGTAGAGCATATTTTTTTTCTGGTGCTGAGTTGTTATGCCAGTCAGCCAGTGTATTGAAATTAAATAAAAAAACTGTTAAAATCATTTTCATCGTAATAAATGTTTCTTTCTTTCAGATGTGCCAACATACTTTGAAGTTGGTGGAGGCGAATGACAAAATATCTAGCTCTTTTATTATTTTGGTTATATTTTTATGTGATAACGTGTGTAAAACCTTTGTTCCTCAATTTAACTTGTCTTTCTTCTGTTCCTTGAAAATACCTATTCTTAAATTATTATTATTTAAGTGAACTGAATACATTTATCTTTAAACCCTGTACTTACCATTCAACTTTGATTAGATATCGCAATTGTGGCGCAAAATCCTTAAATTAGAAACTGCAAATGTACTCGTTGCTATCTAATCAAAATGGTATCCAAATGGCACACTTGCGCTGCATCTCCTACCTAAAATAAAACAAAAAGATTTCACATACGTGACGTATCATTGTGACGAAAAGAAAGTGCAAATGTCCTCCGGCACGTCCACAGTTATCTAGCGCACCCTAACAAACTTATTAAGATTTCTTTTCTTTTTGCTCTGTACGTGGTTAGCGACGTATGACGCAAGCTAACGGCCTTAGGGGGTCCCCCTCCCCGTCCCCCTCACGCATGGCCGCTCTCATGATTTAAGTACGGGGATAAGAATGAAATTAAAAATACATCCTCGCCATTCCTTCCAGGGGGACATATATGCAAATGAACTCCCCCTTATAAGATAGGGGGATTTTTTGTTGGATGCCATTAATTTGGGTACGTATAGAGGGCGCCTCCTTACGGTTTTCTAAATTATGCGAGGTAAGATTATGAACGGCGACGCGTTCGAGTGTAATTTTGGATTTTTTGGGCGGAATCCTCTTTGTGCGTGTTAGAGATATTAAATTAGTCTACATGGAGAAATTTTTCATTATACCCCCGTGTTTTGGATGTGTGGCGTCGCGGGAAGAATTTTCATGCATTGCTAGAGAAGAGACGTGCTTAAATGCTATTGCCATTAATTCGGTCCTTTAGATTTTAAGAAACAAGCTTCCCAAGATTTTTAGGAAATCGTATACGAATATGAAATACTGAGTGAAGCTCGCTTCCACATTCGGCCTCACCACTTGCCATCAGGTGATATAGGCCAAGAGCTTCCTCGTTAAGGATCAAAAATATCACTTCTTTTGATTTTATTAAAAGGTTACTTTGTTTCAATTTGTGCTATAAGAATGAAATCGATCATGGCGTCTCTCAATTAGCGCTATTCAGCCTAATTTTTAAGACACTATTGATATATGGAAAATGTCTAGAGATATTTGTATTTTTCATTTTTCTTCCATTAGACAATAAAAAAAATATTTTATTGCAAGGCCTGTTTGCTAATTTTCCAATTTGTAACCTCAAAAACATCCCACATATCAATAAACCCCCACGCTCCCCTATTTATCACCTCATAGATATGTTTTCAATAATCGTCAACCGAAGGGGTGTATCCTGACAACAGTCGATAGCCCGGGGGAGTATCGAGTGGCATGTTTTCACACATTCGACATTCATTGTGGTGACTCAGCGGTTTTCAATGAAGCGCTGTTCTGGAGAGGATAAGACGTTTTCAATGGACTACCTCGAGAAAATTGATTATGGGAACGTATACTTATTGTCAAGTATCAACAGTAGAGTGTTGACAATAAAAATAATGACACGAGTATAAGAAAACGGGGAAAATAGGTAGCAGGTATAAAGAAAACATTAGAAATTGTCTACTTGAGTATTTTGTACCGATAGGTACTCTAAAAGAATATAAACGTCTTATTAAGTAGGCAGATTTCAGTTTTGAGTAAAAAACATTGCTTTTTGAAAGCAACCCCTCATGAGCATTGAGCATTAGCGTTGAACGGTGTATAGTCATAATCGAAACTTATTCGTATCGACTTAAAAATGCATGATGTTTCTTTCTTATTAAATTTTTGGAATTAGATGAAATTACTACTTAAGTACTAACCACACGATGGTCCTATCCATGGCTAAAAAAACTACGAATATTATGTTTATTGTCTCCTAAAAAGGTTTCTTAGTTTTTTGTTTTTGCTCTACATTTCCTTATACCCAACTGCGCCAGAAGGAGGGTTATGTTTTTTTAAACTATATTCTTTTACTAGCGGCCGCCCGCGACTTCGTACGCGTGGATCCCGTTTTACCCCTTCATCTATCTTAGGTTTAGATTTTTTCATACAAGTTGTTTTTTCCCGCTAACTCCCGTTCCCGTGGGAATTTTGCAATATCCTGTTGTAACTAAGCTTTAAGTTTACTAAGGTACCTGCATGCCAAATGGCAATGCCAGATTTTGTATGGAAAGTGGCGTCTTTTTTTTTTCGCGCGGCCATCGATCAAACTTTGTTTTTTGATTACAAAATAGTATGAAAATCATCAAACTTCTAATGCTCGTAACTCAGTTCAAACTGAGTTTAGAGGTATACATGTCATAGTAAGTTTGATTTATTACACNATAGTATGAAAATCATCAAACTTCTAATGCTCGTAACTCAGTTCAAACTGAGTTTAGAGGTATACATGTCATAGTAAGTTTGATTTATTACACTATTTTGTAATCAAAAAACAAAGTTTGGTCGATGGCCGCGCGAAAAAAAAAAGACGCCAATTTCCGGCATTGTCTTTTCAAGCGTCTAACTTAAGTGATTTAGATTTTTCATACGAAAGGATTTTCCCGCTAATTCCTATTCCCGTGGGAATACCTAAGTATACTATAACCTGCCCAGGAGTATGAAGAATAATTGTACCAAGTTTCGTTAAAATCCGTCGAGTAGTTTTTGGTTCTATAAGGAACATACAGACGGACAGACAGACAGACAGACAGACAGACAGACAGACAGACAAAAATGTTACGGATTGCATTTTTGGCATCAGTATCGATCACTAATCACCCCCTGATAGTTATTTTGAAAATATATTTCATGTACAGAATTGACCTCTCTACAGATTTATTATAAGTATAGATTTTTTACACACTACTATTTTCAGTTGTCCACAAATCCAAAATAGCACCCTAAAATCGAGCGTCCCAGAGATAACAATTAAATCAGCCCTTTGCGAAGTTTTTCGCGGTTTCTGTTTGATCTATAATGACTGAAGGGCTGCAAAGAGTAATTTTCTTCCGTTGTCATTCGCAAAGTATTCCTGATCATTAAGAAAGGGTTCCAAAGGGAACCGTCTGTAAACATAATACCACTGTATCGATTAATTAATTTAATGAGCGAAAAGAACGGTCTCGGCGGTTTTGGAACACGACTGTATAAAATAATATCCTTGCCATTTTAAATGTACTGGCGATGGCAAAAAAAATAATATTTTTGACCATAAAATCTACAAGCTAAATTCCTTTAAAAAACATTTTTTTTATCCACAACGAGGAAGCTCTTGGCCTGTATTTCACCTGATGGTAAGTGATGATCAGGTCGAAGGTGGAAGCGAGCTTCACCTGGAATCCTCAACTACGGAGGAACTGGCTATCTTACCTGTATCTGCCGGAACACAACAATGCTGTTAACATTGTTGCTATGGCGAAAGACTAAGGTAAGATGGTGGTAGCTAGCTAGGCGGACTTAGAACCAACCATACCGAACAGAAAAATCTGCCCCCATTGGGAATCGAACTCGGGACCTCTGCGTCTGAAGCAGGTGGTCTTACCACTAGACCACAGAGGCGGGTATAACATAACCCTCATTCAGGTACAGTCGGGTAAAAATAAGTTATTTTTATTACACGAATAAACTACAATAATTTATAGAACTATCGTTACTAAAATTAAGCCATTTTAATTATACAACTATTACTATTGTTATGCCGAATTCTTTTCTAGAGTTTGAATTTATCTATAAAAATAAGACTGAGTTGCACCCTCTTACTTTAACTTTGACAAACGTCAAAAATACACCGGTTATCGCTATAGTTACGGCCAAAGTTAGGTGGTGCAATTCAGCCTAAGTGGTCAATATTTGAAAATTCGTCATCTTTCAAGTAGAATGCTAAAATGTAACCTTTCGTGCACCTAACCAACGGTATCAACCGAACCGAATTCGGCCAAGAACAATCTCGCAATTTGATTTTGTTTCCACAATTTGATTCCAATCAAATCAGCGTTTCACACCTACAAAGTCGGAAAACCTGAACTTTGGCTCTTTCACGCCATAGCAAAGGGCAGATCGATGCTTGTCAAACAATAAATGTCACGTCCAGCTCCACTCCCTCATGTTAATATACAATGATACATCTACCCCTCACTCAAACAAAAATCACCCTTATTATAAACAAGGTAAGGTGGTTAACAACCGCACGGAAAAGTTGGGGAATCATCCTCCCGATTTTTTCTTTGAGGTGCGAACGATGCCCCAATTTTTTGGCGAAATTTTATGGCATATTAAAATGAAGCACGGGCCTATACTGTTTTGGGTTAAAGATATGCAGTAGATAGACATAACGTTATATCTAATAAAGGTTCAGGATATATAAGACTTTTAATTTACTGTTATTACAAGTCGGTAAGATTTTTACACGTGTACGTAAGATAAACATACACGGATATACCGTAATGAAAAGACCTTTAGAACGAATTAATTTGCAGCTTTAAGCAGCACTTTAGTTATTTTATTAACGTTTATAAGCATTGAGTTTTTTGACGATTCACACACCAAAAATTTTAAAAGTTCGTAATCCCAAAGTACCGTAATCATTATTTAATTATCAAAACGTGCAAAAAACTATTACAGATAGATTTTCAATATGATTTTTGTTTTTTTTTATTCCTCGTAATATCCAAATTTAACCCTTCCCCCGCCATTCCATTAAAACCGAAACTTTTCTCGAAAATTATAAATCCGCGTACACACGCACAACTTCGAGCGCATGTCCCACCGCAGTTTGTCACACTCCGAAGAAAACTCGCGTCCCGATCTTTGATTAATGCGTTTCTTAATTACCAAGTTATCGTACATGTGTTCTCGGCTTTAATTTATTGACTTTCGCCGCTGGGGCGCGGATTGCTTTGATTTTGGTTTTAATTCAATTTTGGTTTCAATCGCGACTGATTACTTAATGAAAAGGCACACGCATAGCGTTATTTATATTTTAAAGTAATTTTGGTGATTGGTTTTTGGGTAATAATGTAAAAACCTTTTGCCTATGTAATCGATTTTGAAACTATACCTAATTTTATGAACGCTTATAACTCTCTAGCACTTAATTAGAAAAGATGAACTTCTTTAAACGCATCGATTGCAAATACAAATTTGAATTTGGAACCAAATAATTTAGAAAACAATGTGTGTCAATTGACCCGACTGTGGTATTCAATTCGGCGCTATTCATTATGCCACTGGGCTATAGGTCACTAAGGCACCAAACATCAATTAATATTTTTACAGTATTTCTATTAACCTTTTAGCTTCTATCTTTGGCAATAAATCAAGCTCCTCCAAATACGTGATGAAGTGTGAAAGCCCACCCGTTCTAATTTCAAAAAACCGTCACCTTAAGCTTAATACACACGCGCGTCACGTTCCACGCTCATTTGGCGCATCGATCGGAGACAAAGGCTCGGCAGGCCCGATAAACGAATTAAGGAAATGGGAGATTTTTTATCTGAGCCGTGGGGTGGCGCGACACGCGTCGTAAAACGCAGCAATACTTTCTTATGCAAAGTCCCTTCGCGTCGATAATTAGGCGCGGGTGTGTACGCGGCCTTACGTCTGTGTGCGTTTTGTTTTTAATTTCGAAGGGGACTAATGTTGGTAGATTTAGTGATGTGTTTTGAAGGTGATGCCGGGAAGGCAGTTTGTTGTGCAAATAGGCGCATCAGCGTCTTTATGTTGGTTGTGTTTTGATAATAATGGGCTATCAGTATCAGTAGAGTCATGAAATACACCTTCTGGAACTTAAGTTTCTATTTTTGAATGGAAAATATCTTAGAAACTAAATATTTTGATAAAAGAAGTACATCTTTTTTAATATGATAAAAATCAAGCAAAGCAAGACTTATTTAGACCAAAAACTGTCCTAAAAGTTATTATACATAATCTTAAAATCATTTTCTTATTTTCCTGCTTTTTAATCAAATAAATATGACTGTATTATTTATAATCAACTCTCAAAACGAGTACAAATCGAAAACCGTATTGACATACCAATCCCAATTCCCAATGACGTCACTCGATAAACGTACACGAAAACAAAGTCGAGCCAAAACAACGATTTTACCAAACAAGCCGGTCGTTTAATATCGTTTTGGCGAGGTACACCGTCATAGATATACGAATTACAATCGTTCGTAAATGAACGAGCGGGCGATGCCTGTCCTTCGCGCGCACATGTCGCTCGGGTGTACTGCGACCGATGCTGATTGATACTTGCTGCAAACTTATTATTTTTAACTTCATTTTAAGTACCTGTGCTTTGTAAATCGAAATAAATAACAAATATAGCATAGCATAGTAATCCTACGGTCAATACTCTATCCTTATATTTTTATTTACCAAATAAAATAAGTATTATAATAAGATTAATACTTGGTATCCATGAGATACTCGTAAGAACTTATTTATTTATATGCTAGTAGCGCAGATAAAAAGCGTAATACTTAGAACATAGTCAACTACACTCTACAGTACGGTTATCAAGACCCATTTCTGTATCACAACTTTTTCCATTCCTGTATACCTACTTCATCCCAGTATTTGGTCAGCAACATTACAGCTTAAACATTTCTAGACATTACCTAGGATATAGTCATATAATTTTGCATGACCGTATTTCATGACGTATTATTTGAAAACTTCTATAGGCATTTGTTTTAGCTCAGTCTAGTCTTCAATATTATAATTAAAGTCACGTCCATTTAGTATTTCTGCTCACATACAAAACTTTTTTTCACCCAAAACTTACAGCCAATTCCAAATGTCTTAAAAGTGTCAAAACTTGTTGCACGCACGCTACACTTTTAATTTTGCCTCCTTAAAAAAGGGAGGTTGTGTTCGGCCTAGGCCGTGGGGGCAGGGGCGGTAATCAAGGCACGCAATCTCCTTCGAACCCTTAAAAACTTTAAAACTCATCGCCGCCTCACACACACACACACACACGTGTTTACGGCGCGCGTATTAATGTAATTTTCTTGTGATGCCCGCCATTTTCTTTTTGATTGCGCGGGAGAACTTGGCGATGACTTATTTAGAAAATTTTGGATCGTTTTGGTTATGAGGCGAGTTTGGGTTTTTGAAGATTTTGAAAAACAAGTTGAATTCACTTCTTTTTATAGTTAACTATGATAATTAACTATTAATTAGATAGCAATACCAAATACGAGTAAGTATTTGGTAAAAGTGAAAATATTTACATTATTTGGGATCGGCGTATTCGGCGTTTCCCGCCAATGGATGCAAAAGGCCAATGTCCAGCATTGTCCATTTTGATGACTTAGCCAAAGTCTACTGACTTTGTTGACTAACTAATACTTAGTTATTAAAACTAAGGCTGTTAATTAAAACGCACGTTTTCATGTGGAAAACAAAATTGAATCATCAGTCCAATATTTTCTTTCTTAGGATTCAAACATGCTACCACATCTGGCAAAATCAAATCATTAAGCAAACCGTTAACAAACTAACAAATTACTTAGTAGAGCTACGTCAATAAAAAGCTTTCTTACTAGTCGTTTAACCATTTAATATGCAATCCCAATACCCATGGTAGACCTCCATATATCTCCCATACGATTCCATTAAGCTACAACATTTATTGCCAACTATGTACTATTCAACCACAATACATAGACCCCTCATTGGATTGGCGTCCGTAGACTTTCCTCAGTGACGTCACGTCTTAAAGGTCTATAGACTCTGGTCGCATAGTATATGTTTACATACATTATGTCGGAGGCACTCGGTATAACATTGCGTGCCCTTTATAGGCTATAAAAGCGAAATCGTTCGCGATTTGCAAGATTTAATTGCTGAATTAAAATATGGGCGAAATTTGCTTATTTTTATGACCATTTTAAGCTATTATTACTGTGATAATGTTTAAATTAAACCTTTGGATTATTTTATGTTTTTGATCGTGAGAATATCTTATTTACGAAACCAAATGGGGCTGTCATTTTAATGCATTCTTATTGACTCGGTTTAAAATTTGCAGTTTGTGAGTTAGGTGTTTTTCAATGCGTCATTTCAGATAATCTATATAAATAAAAATTAATTGATGTTCGTTAGTCTGATTAAAACTCGAGAACGGATGGGCCGATTGAGCTGATTTTGGTTTTAAAATGTTTGTCGTAGTCCAGGGTAGGTCTAAACGGTGAGCAAATACGCGCGCGATATTGTTTTTCTGTGACAGACAAAATTCCACGCGGGCGAAGCCGCGGGCGGAAAGCTAGTAAGTTATAATTAAAATTGTGCTATTCGTAACGTTTATTGAGTTTAGTACGCTAGCTATTTCTTTTAAACAAAACTAGGCAGGTATTTGTCTGTAACCTTACCTGATGTTTAATGAGATGCTCTAAGACTGAGTTGCACCACCTAACTTTGACCGTAACCATAACGATAACCGGTGTTTTTTGTATGGAGTTTGACAGATTTTTGACGTTTGTCAAAGTTAAAGTAAGATGGTGCCAGCCTAAGAATATAACCTCATTATAGTCATAGAATAGCCTGTTTGATCTATGGTAGAGCACGACGATGTGCGGAAAAAGGCGCCAATATTATTTTTTTCTTTACAAATAACTATGACAAAACTACCAACTGTGTATGTTCTGCAAATACGATGAAGATACACAATAATAATTAATTAGATAGGGTCATGAGGTCAATAAAAGCACAAAATGTAGTACAAATTCAGATTAGCTTTAAATCTTTATGTCAAACAAAGTTATTTCTATTTCTTTTTCTAAAAAAATATGACTGGCATTCAATAAAATGCCTCAATTATTATTTAAGAAGAAATTGTTCAACGTCATGTAATTTAAAACAAAAGAAGACATAATACGTGATTGAAAAATCCATAAATTACGCATGACCTCAAGTAACCCCGAACATCCATATTTTTTGCATGACAACGAAATTGTCAAACACACAATCGTGAATAGTTCATTAGAGGTGCATGTGTGCGTTCATTGACTTGATGTGTGCGTGAGGGGTTTTAATTTTTGGGGGTTCTTTAACGACACTTCTTCGCATCGATTTTAGAATTTCCGAGGGTTACTCTTTTGTTTTGAATTATCGATTCAAGTTTTTTATTCGGATGCGGCGTGCATACGTGGCATGCAGGGAGGGAGGTTTGTTTAGTTTGCAAGAAGCATTAGTCATCAAAAATTATGAAGTTTGAAGGGTGAATTTTTTGCAAGATATTAATTTTTAAATAAACTTATGATAACACTTACGAAAGAGATCAATGTCCGATAGTCTTTTTCTTAGTTCTATTTCTAATTACGGTCAAATTTTTTGAAAATAACACACAACGTACGGTACGTGATGATTCACACGATTCAATGCAACCCTGTATAATAAAGTAACTCAGAATTTTATAAAATCACTCTTTTATATTACGGAAATTATATTTCAGGAGTGAAAGAGTTGTTTCTTGGAAACTTTTCAAAGCAAATGTCTCCCAACAAGATGATAAGTACAAAAATAGTCCTGTCTTATTATATTTCAATAAAATTATCTCAACCAAACGGAGCATTCGCAAGCATTTTCCAACTCATTTCCCTTACGCAAGGTACTTAAGAAAAAAAATAATTAACACGAATTAAAGAAACGAATAGATGAAGACGCACCGATGAAAGGGGCAACCTCCTCCCCCCCTAAAAATTTAATTCATCACGGGTCCGAGACATATCTGCCATCCCTTCCCCTGTCTTCCGCCATTCTTCGTTTTCTTACAAGCTTTTTCTTTGACGAGAACCGGGCATCTATCAGAAGTACCCTTGCAACTGAATCTGAACTTTGTTATTTACACAAAAGAGTTGACAATCCAGTGTCGGGGTTTTATAATTATGACGTTTCAAGAAATTCGATACACACAGGCTGTTTCTTTCGTTCGCATTGAGAGCTTAAAACAAATAAACGGGGCTCCCAGATAAGATGGTTGGAGTGATCAAAAAGCGATTTGTGGTGCGGCTGCGACTCATATTCGGAGGTATGGAACTGGGTGTTTTCTTTTTGCAACTGTAATGAAAATGCAGACAGCGACTTCATAATTTTTAGACTGTGTTGTGACTGGGAGCTTGAAAGTAATGTATTGTGGAACGCTTGAAACTTGCCTGTACATAATAATAGGTAAATAATATGATTAGAATTTAAATAAATTTAATACTTAGTTTAATTGTGATTGAGAGTTTTAGTATAAAATCTTATAATATCTTTTGTACTCTGTGTGTGTAATATGTAGAGAAGTTGCAGCGTTGGGAATTAGAGGTGGGACTAGTCCCGATTTGTATGTCTGATTTTTTAGGTACATTGATAATGATACTTATTAAAAACTTGCTTGCTAAATGCAAATCTTAAATTACAAAAAATATTATGTTAATTACCAAAATAGAGTCTACACTCCTTCGTTTAGCATAAATGTAGAGTCGTAAATATGCCCTTTTCAAAAGACTTATATTTTTATTAAATTTTAGCAAAACTAAGTTGTATGTTTAATGCGAAATAATGACAAACTGACAATGACCACCACTTATTTTCGTATTTTTAATATTATTGTATTGTTTGTATTTAAACCATTACAACAAATTTTTGAAATGTTACCAATGTAATCATTTATTCCTATTTCCTAACAATGGCTGTCAAAAAGCCACCTAACTAGAAATGGCGGGAAACTTTTATTCTTAACCGACATCAAAAAAGGCGGAGGTTCCTGCTACAACTTATTAAAATCAAGCACACAACGTCGATGGCTGTCTTTACTCGGTTCTTATCAGAAAACCGCTTTCAATTAACCAGTAAATAAAGGCTTATGTACTCGCTAACTCTTCACATAATGAGTTAATAACGCAACACCTATACATGCGCCTTAACAGGGCTGCCAAAAGGTCCAAGTTAAGAAAAGCCATGAGAAACAAAATAATGCTCAGGAAGCAGAGGTCAACATGTTTATGCCCTGTTTTGAAACTGACAGAAAAAACATTTATTTAGTAGCAAACAGTAAATAAAACATAATAAGGAATACACTAAGAGTACGTTTAGTTATCCTGTCTTAGAGCTGCCACACTTTTCCTGATTTGTTCAGGAAGCTAAACACTTTTCTTTAAAATTTATGAAAGCTTTCGTGTGACACAAAAGCTTTCCTCAAAGTGCCCATTTGTAAAAGGATAGGTAATAGGATACTTAATGTATGTTTGTGTAACACCTATGTTTTGCAATAAATAAAGTTTCAATTTGATTCTGATGTGATCTCAAGGCCATATCGTTAACTACATATATTTATTTAATTGCTTATCAATTACACAATTAGGTAATTTTATAAGAAAGACAAGCAATAAAAATGAAAATCAATAACCAAACATCCATACCGTAATGAAAAACAAACATGGCGCCTTTTCTCAAAGAAACCATGCTTAATTGACGGAGTGGCGCTTTCTCCGCGGCAACCCTAGCCTAACAAATGGAAAATCGTCAACACACATAAAATTGACGCACACAGACAAAGAAAGCCGTACATAAAACGCGTCTTTCTTCTTGTATTCTTAATTAGCGTGGCGTGTAGCCCCGTCCCGTTCCCCCGCGAGGTGTTAATTAGTAGTCCGTCTCTCTCGCGCTTTCTTAATACATTCTTCCTCTCCGCTGTGTTTCTTCGCGTTTTTATTTGTGTGCGTGTCTGTGTGCGGTGGTGTTTAATTTACATGTACTTGTATGTCAGCGTATAGACGAAGGGTGGAGTGGATGGAGACGTTGGGTGATTGATTTTGATAGGATTATCTGTGTTTTTCCGTTACCTGTGATGTTGTCTAGTTTTGTCATACACTCTTGGTGATTTTTTTAAGATTACTTTTTAACATTTAATCCTGAATTACATTCCAATCGTGCATTTTAAAACGCATTCTAAATTAATTAAAGAGTTTTAATTTAAGTGGAAGAATCCTTCACTTATTCGTTTCGTGACTTTATCATAGTAAATATGTTACAAATGATATTATTCCTTAAAAATTAGTCAATCGAATCACCATAAATAATATTGAAATCAACATTAAAAACATTTTATAACAGAGAAACGGCTTTATAAACTAAATTATTTTCAATTTATAACCTTGAACTAGCGTTTACTTTTAATGTCACAAAAACATCTAATTAAACAACAATAAAATCATTTCCCAACACCTCGCCACCACACCACAAAGTCTTGCGGGTGTACCCCGGGCGTTTTATACGAATGTGGGTATACGCGAAAGGGTGTCAGCGGCGGGCGGTGGGGGCGCGTACACATAAACACTTATAAAACTTTTTGACAACAACCCCCGGCCCACCCTGGCAAATCGCTAATTTATGTTGCTTTTTTTAATCAATACTCTTATAGGTTTGGCGTCACTTCGACGCTGTCTTTCGGGTTGAGCAATGGGTTATCTGACGTTTTCGACGTTGTATCGGTTATGCGTCTGTCAAATTGCAGTCGTGGATGCTTAGGGCTCTGTCAGACTAGTGTAAAGGTTCGTATTTGTGAAAACCTGCATTTGTAAGTAACCAGAACTGGCTGTATATTATAGATACCTATTTACATTCTTAATTTTTATAGCTATATTTGAATGTGACTTTTATACTTTACTCTTTCGTTCGTTCGTTTCAGCCGAAAGACTTCCACTGCTGGACAAAGGCCTCCCCCAAGGATTTTCACGTAGACCGATCCTGCGCCGCTCGCATCCAGGCACTTCCCGCGACCTTCACCAGATCGTCGGTCCACCTAGTGGGAGGCCTGCCCACGCTACGCTCGTTACCACATCTCTCTCTCTCTCTCTTCTTTTTCATTAAATAATCTTAGTTCCATCAGCACTCCGCACTACTACTAGTCCCAAATGTTCCCAGTTCCTAGAGTTTTTGTGTGTCAAATGTTTTTGTCTTGTCAGCCAGTCTGGCCAGGGCGTGCTCCTGTAGTGACGACTCAATGTCGTAATGATGATGATGAATTTAGTTTTCAACCGACTTCAAAAAAAGGAGGAGGTTCTCAATTCGACCCGTATGTTTTTTTTTTCTATGTTTGTTACGCGATAACTCCGCCAATTATGAACCAATTTGAACAAATCTTTTTTCAGCGTATAGGTAATACCTCAAGGGTGGTCCCATTTAAATTTAATAATAAAAAAAAAACAACCCCCAAGGGTGGAAAATTGGGGATGAACTTTTTTATACGCAATATCTCCGCCGATTATGAACCAATTTGAACGATTATTTTTTTGTTGAATAGGTATTATCAAAAGGGTGGTTTCATGCGAATTTGAAGAAAATATTTCACCCCCAAGGGTGGAAAATTGGGGATGAACTTTTTTATAATATACATTAAGAATATGGTCTCAATGTACTGCCTACCTTCAGTGGTAACATCAAGGTAATAAATAATAAGTTAACTAAAAAGCAAGAAATAAGTAAAATTTTATTAAAAAAAATAAAACCGACTCCAAAAAACCTACACTAAAAAGTAGAAAAATAATTACTAATTAATTACATATTAATAATTCGTCCTAATAAATAAGTAGGTAATTAGTCATTGTTTTTCTACTTTTTAGTGTAAGTTTTTTGGAGTCGGTTTTCTTTTTTTTTGCTAACGCCTATTTAGACTTTTTTTTTTTTTTAGACTTGACTATAAATGGCGTAAAATGCGTAGAAAAAGGAGACTTAAGTTTTCATATCATTTGACCGTCGTGAAACGTCATAGAGTGGCGGGGCTGTCAGTTGGCTATGTCACGTCACTCAAGTGCTCGCTCTCGTCACAGTGACGTCTGCTGTATGACAGAGGCTTTATTTTTTGAAAGTTGAACTAATTGACGTAAGTATACGCATGCGATTTACACCTTCAAAGAGAACGTCTTTACAATATAGCGTGTTCATTGCCTTGGTTCTAAAGATGTTGTATAAGTTATTAGATACACATTCCTTTAGTTATGTTTTTACTAAAATAATCTATTTAGCCACTTTTTGGTGTCTATTATTTGTTTACATTGAATGTATACTATTTTCGTAAACTACATATCACTTGTAAGTACTTATCTACAGTCCTACACTATAAACACAGTTGCTTTTCAAAAATAGCCACTTAATTTAATTTTGATTTAATGGCTTTGGTTTACAACAAAGAGTACTTGTTTAATGTTATAGGCCAAAAGTATTTAATATTTACATGTTCTTAGGCAATCCTTGGAACCAATAATCCTATTATGAAGTCTTCCATAAATAGAATGTTTCAATATTACCAGTATTATACAAAGGTTTCTTTTTCTTTGAATTCACATTTCTGAAAGGATAGATAAGTAGGTATTGTGAGTGATTGAAACAAAATAATGTTTATTTTCATAATAATTAATTGAATGAATTGAATTACATAATATATGGCTAAAAAAGGTCTCTATCCATGTAAGGTGGTAGCAACAGGTATAACATTTTTTTACAAAACAAGATAGTGTTAAGTATAGGTGACACTCATTCACCTTTCAATTATCAAAAAATCTCATAAAAATCTTTATGAAACATTTGAAACGTAAAAAGATGCCTTTTTAAAATTTTTCAATGGTACAAAAAAACTAGACCGTGAACATACCTTTTTTTTTTCATTTTTAGATGCACTAAGTCATAATAAAAACCGATGTTAATACCTTAGCTTTAAATTACTTTATTTTTTACGTTTCAAGTGTTTCAAAGAGGCTTAAATGGGAGCTTTTGGTAAACTTTTTGACGTCAACTTTTTAGCTAGCAAACTTTTTTAGCTGTCGAACGAATTCACTTTTATACTTATAGGTCGTACAGCAGTAGATTTTGCTAATTTACGAATTTGCGTAGGTGTGTGCTTAGAACAAAATTAATATTTAACATAAACTAACTTAACATGTGTTGAACTCACTACAAAATACCAACATATGAATAATTATGAATAAAAATAGTTCAGCTATCAATATATCAGTTCAGCTAATAAACGTTACTTTAATAAAGTTAGTATGAAACTCTGTATCGTCCATAAACCCGATTTACACCAAACGACACTTCACTCTTAATAAAGATAAACCAATATCAATATGCGTAAAATCTTCCTATTTCGAAGATGATCCCATTACGACATATCGTCAGCCGCTTAACTCGTCAATCTTCTACTTACAAATAAAGTTATATCGCAATTTTCCGTTTCGGCAACCCTCGCGACATGTTAAGACACAACTTACACCCCATCAAAGCTCTGTCAACCTTATTCTCATCGCCTTAAAGAAAAACAAAACGCAAAAAACAAGTTGGCAATGCACTCAGCACCGAAATCTGCAAATGCTTTCTGCTAAGCGAATTCAAAACCTAACGCTACTACAAAAGGTTGAAGTTAGGGTGTTACATAGGATGTTAACACGCTGCGTGATGGATCGAGTGTCACACGCGTGACGGAACCGTCACGTTGGGTCTCCACGTGATTGCGGCTGAAGACATGCGGTGTTCATTTTTTATTTAAAAAACGCATTTTCCTTGAGAAGATACTTTTACTTTGAAAGAATTAAGTGGAGCTTCCATGGAGAGATAATTCAGTTAAGCAAAAAAACTAAAATTATTAACTACCTGTGTGTGAATACGTGCACATTATCTCTATTTTGTAACATTTTGATTTTATCTAAATCGGTTGAGTTGTTTTTGGGTCCATATTGGCTCACCTAAAGTTATTTACCCGAAATTGTTCTTCCTAACGATTTTAAATCCGAATGATCACTCTTTCTAAAATTTTTCATCCTAAAGTTTTCATTCATACTATTTGTAGTGCTACTGGCGATGTTCATAACACTCATGTTTCCTAAAATTTTAATTAATAATATCATTAATGTAAGTATATTTAAACTCCTACTGTTTTTTATCATAACACTTTTATCCCTAAACATAATTACCATAATATTTTCACTCATACCACAGAATAATAATAAGTACTACGTACAGAAGGTTTTCTTCGCGAAGGTAACTTAAGGTCACAGTTCTAACCTAACCTAAACCAATAATTTTATGAATAGGACCGATTCGTTTCTGGAACTTGACTGAATGACTGGAGCGGGACTCTGGCTTCGCTTGCTCGACTCGTGCGTTGTGGTCACAGCTCTAACCTAACCTAAACCAATAATTATGAATAGTACCGATTCGTTTCTGGAACTTGACTAAATGACTGGGGCGGGATTCTGGCTTCGCTCGCTCGGCTCATGCGTTGTGGTCACAGTTCTAACCTAACCTAAACCAATAAATTATGAATAGGACGAATTCGTGTCTGGAACTTGACTGAATGACTGGGGCGGGACTCTGGATTCGCTCGCTCGGCTCGTGTGTTATGGTCACAGTTCTAACCTAACCTAAACCAATAATTATGAATAGGACCGATTCGTTTCTGGAACTTGACTAATTGACTGGAGCGGGACTCTGGCTTCGCTCGCTCGGCTCGTGCATTGTGGTCACAGTTCTAACCTAACCTAAACCAATAATTATGAATAGGACCGATTTGTTTCTGGAACTTGACTGAATGACTGTAGCGTCACTCTGGTTTCGCTTGCTCGGCTCGTGCGTTATGGTCGCAGTTCTGATTTAAGTTAAACCAATAAATTATGAATAGGACCAATTCGCTATATGTATACTTCCTCAAGTATACGTGCTAATGCCAACAAACTTGAACTTGAGACAAGTAATATTATCGTCAAAAAAGAAATCTAAACAAAAAAGATATTACTTTAAATAATAGTGTAAAAGATGGTTATGTTGAGAAAATATAGGAAAACAAATAAAAGTATATTAGATGTTTATTGATAATGACATTATGAAGTTGGATGATTCGGAATTATGAACATTAGAGACAGAGTAGTTAGGAATTGTGATTGTTAGGATGAAAAATGTTAGGAAGAACATTTTCGGATTTCCAATTTTCGGAGTTGAAAATTTAGGTGAACTTTGGCGCACCCGTTGTTTTTAGTATGAAAAGATAACAGACAGAGTCACTTTAAAAAAATGTAATAAAATAAGATGGAGTCACTTTCGTATTTTTAATGTTAGTATGAATACTTAACAATTAATGACCATTTTGTAAATTATGTCTATCTAAACATAAGATTTTCATTGAAATATATATTTACTAGCTTTCTGAGGCCTGATTTTTGAATCGTCAGATATCTTTTAACTGAAGAATAAACTTGTCATTGTGACATATTTCCCATACTGAAACTGTCAATGTGCCAAACTAATTTAATCTTCCAAATCAGCCCTAAGTAAATTAACAGATAAGTAGAATCTACTAAGGTCCTGTGCGTGCACGCATCCATTACCAACGTAACGAACAAAATACAGCTACAATGTTACCAAATTGAAAACACGGAAAAGCCTTATACTCGTAATCTAAAGCATGTTATAACAACTAACATGTGCTGTATAAGCTTTATGGAACCGTTATAATCACAAAACAGCGTTCAACACCTGATGTATTAAACGCTAATTATTATTTTCAGTCGACATATTGCGGAAAGGCCTAGGAAATGTAGCTTCAATAACCGAAATACTAACTTAAACCTTAATAGGACGCTATCAAGGTTCATATTTCATAGGGCGGAGTTAATAACATACTTATTACCACATTACACACAACAGAGCCGTGGTACAGTAAAATGAAGGCATAGCAGTAATATCTTTTATTGTCATTAATGTAGATGATTTCATAATACAAATTTTCACCAAACCATTTCAGGCTTCAGACTAAGTACTAATAATTTATGTACTTATAACTCAGTTGGTTAATTCTCAGGAACAAATAAAATAGTATTTCTTGTATTGAATAGAAGGCTGACAGAGGTGACAGAGTTTTTTCCACCACTTTTTCTAAGCATGTTTTCCCTGTGTGTTGTGGAGTAAGCCATATTTGGGACGTGTATAATGACGTGTCCTAAAAGGGGCGTATATCTATACTAATGTTATAAAGAGGTAAAGTTTGTATATTTGTTAAATTGTAAGGGGTAATCTCGGGTCTACCGAACCGATTTTAAAAATTCTTTCACCAATAGAAAGCCATATTATTACTGAGTGTCATAGGTTATATAAAAAACCGAAAAATTACACGGAAGAAGCCGCGGGCGGAAAGGTAGTACTAAATAAAGAATTTGAATTTAAAGTAAATTTTTGAAAGGTTTGTTTTCTAAGTTACATTTAGCTCAATCCACGTGTATTCACGTAGAGTTTTCATATGGCTTTGTTATAAAATTGTACAGACATACCTTACTGACTTTTCTAATATGTATTGTGTCACAACAGAGCCGTAAGATGCGATCGCATGGCATGTTAATTGCATATTAATTCAGCTGGAATCCGGCCCTGTTTAACTGTAATTATTGGCCACTAGCTTCGCCACGCCCTAACTCCGACCCTGGATATGTGGAAGTGTAACAGGTAATTAGCGAGCTCGTTACAAGTATAAATTATTTAGACGTCAAAATTTAAACATGGAGCAGCTTCCTGGAAAGCTCGCAAGACTTCCTTCTCAAAGCATTGTGGTTAGGGCTTTAAAAGATTGCAATACATTTACCATCAACATCTATCTATAAATAGCAGCCTTTGGAGTTCGTCTTCGAACAAAAGCCTCCTCTTCAAGCTTCCGCTGACTTCTGTCCCTGGCCACTTGCATCCAGCTTATTCCAGCTTACCGGATGTCATCTGTCCATCTTTTAGGCGGTCTTCTTATACCGCGGCTGTTATTTCGGGGTTATCCCTCCAGTCTCCACTACAAGGTCTTTCTGGCCCAGCGATCGTGGTTGATCGATGACCATCAACATACACGTATTATTAAAGCATGTCCTCAGAAACATAAAGATCACCATCATCATTTTCAGCCATAAGACGTTCACTGCTGATGTTGAACATAGGCCTCACCCAATAATTTACACATTGGGAAGGCGCTGGATGCAGGCTGCTAACAACGGCCTGCATCCAGCGCCTTCCCGCAACCTTTGTAAAGTCATTTGTCCACCTTGTGGGTGGACGTCCCACGCTGCGCTTGCTGGCCTCAATCCCAGTAACTCTAAATACACACCGATTTTTCAATATTTAACTGGGAACCAATATTTTAAAACAAGTATCCATATTGAAAAACAACGTAAACTGGATTCCATTTCAGTCATAGATTCTGTATTCCTGTAATTGGTATACAGAAATATTTAAACTTAATGTCTTAAACCATAAACTAAAAAGCCTTGACCTACTTGTGCCTGAAATTAAATCGAGTTTGAGTTTCATTCTGTATTAATTAACTTAGAACCAAGGAGTCATATTAAACCAGAGAGATGATGTCATTGTAGTTGTTGGTGGTTTATATGAAACTCAAGAAAAAGTACCACATATCCACTTGAAAGACTTTCGACCTAAAACATAGCAAAAGGGATTAAAAATTAACCGCGTCATAGTGTTCTAGATCATGCGCGCGCAGCTATTTTAATAGGAACAGCGGCGAGTCACGCGCTACCTAGGGCTTCCAATCCCGCGCTCCGTTTGTAATCGTAGTGTTTGCGGGATTGTTAATTGGGAATCCCGGAGAGAGCAGAGCGGTATCGATTGTTTAAAAATATCTATGTATTAACCATCATCATTGCTGAAAACTTACAATCACTGACTGCGACTGTGTATAAACATTCAGTGGTGGATGTTACACAGGTATCCATATTGAATACTTTTTGTGATGCAGTTAGTTAAGGAGAACAACTATTCATTTTTCATCTAATAATAAATAAAATTCACAGTCTATGGCACTGCTGCTGGACGTAAGCTTCCTGCAAGGAATAGTCCGAGAGGGGACCGTAAGATACCCTACGTCACTTGATACTAAGATAAAGCTCCATGGCATACGTTGAAAAAACTTGTGTTATGCTTGAAACAATTAATTAATAAAAGCTGAAAATTTTGAAAAAAAATGGCCATTTCTAGTGGAAAAAAGCGGGTCAATTTACGTCATTAATTTGATACAGATGGACTAGAAAAATCTTCCGATTTTTATAAGTTAAGGTTACCATTCAATTGAGTTGGGCTTAAAAAACTTCGTGAAACCTGCACTCACGGGATTCAAATCCCGGGCTCGCAAGCCCTAGCCCGAACCATACCGCCCTGGTTATTGAACCTGCAGCAGGTACGCTTAATTATATTACTGGTCCATTTTACGTAATAGCGTAACAGTTGATGGTATTGTTGGACAAACGAAATTGAAAGCTATGTTAACGCGTCACTATAACAAGGACAAAAACTATTTAAAAAAAGTAGAAGTTTTTATTTATTTATGTACTCATTTTAATTACCTATTTATATTAAGTCATCAGATCTTCAAAAAGTGTTTCATGATTTTTTATTGGCAAGAACAAGACTTAGCCTTACCCTGGGCCAAAAAAGATTTACTCTGGGTGGCACCATCTGACTTTAACTTTAACAAACAAATCAAATTCCGTACCTACTAAAACACCGTTTAATGTATAGTTACGGTTAGAATTAAGGTGATGTTACTCAGTCTTATACTCGTATTTCTAAGTGGCTAGTTGCGTGGCAAATAAGGAATTATTTGGCCAAGAAGCAAATTTAAACATGTAAAAGCATAGTGATATTGTTGTTTTTTCAATTAGTCGGTATTAAAAAACTGTACTTACGAGTATGACAATGAAAATGGTATAGATAGAAGTTAACTACAACTTTTATGATGAAATGTAACATCGAAATAAGTATAACCTATAACCTGTGTGTAATGTTAGAGATAATATGATTGTTGTTAATTAAATAAATAAATTACATAATTTCCATGCTTCATTAGAAAGAAGTTACTATCTCTTGGTGTCTCTACATAGTTGATTGCTATGTTATCCAGTACCAGCCTTAACTTTTGTTAATACGATATAGTTTTACGTCAGTGTTTAACTTGTCTAAAAGTCGTGACCTTCGATATGAAATCGTGATCATTACACGGGATGAAAAACTGGACTCAGCTGTAGATGCTCAGTCGACAGTATATCAAATTTTACATTTTTGTGGCAAAATAACACTTATTGCCACTGCATTAGAGACTTCAGTGTGTAACTTGCCGTGCACTGGTTTGTAGGGGAGACTAAGGAGAGTTGTAACAGAGGAGAGTTGTGACGTTGTCGATTTTTGGAAACCTATTAACTTATTAGCGAGCTCGCAACAGCGCGTAATTGTTAGCTCGAGACTTGAACTAAAAATCGCGCGCTGTTACGAGCTTGCTAGCAGTTTTTTTTTAAACACGACGAGGAAGCTCTTGGTCTGTATCTCATCTAATGGTAAGTGACGATCAGGCCGAGGGTGGAAGCGAGCTTCACTCGGAATCCTCAACCACGGAGGAACTGGCTAGTTAAGTTAACTGCCGGAACACAACAATACTGTCAACATTGTTGTAATGGCGAAAGACTTAGGTATGATGATGGTAGCTAGCCAGGTGGACTTAAAACAAGCCCTACCACCAACCAAACCGAACAGAAATATCAGCCCCCACTGGGAATCGAACCCGGAACCTCTGCGTCTGAAGCAGGTTGTCTTACCACTAGACCACAGAGGCGGTTAGTTAATAAATTCCAAAAGTCGACATTGTCACAACTCTTCTCTGTTACAACTCACCTCTGTCTCCCCTACATAACGGCAACGTTTACCATTATTTGCTTCATTTCGAACACTGATGAATTGTTGAGCGTTAAGGTGTTTACTCACTGTCGTTTAAAGTGTTAAGGCAAGGCCTAACGAGCTAATTTTGAAATCCGAACTTGAGATTGAAACCGAGAGAGCGTTATTGTGAGTTGTGAATGCTGTTTTTGAGTTACCATATGGCCCAGAGTTTTTGGTAGAATTGACGTTCATCATCATCATCATTCAGCCATAGGACTTCCACTGCTGAACATAGGCCTGCCCCAATGATTTCCATGTTGATCAGTTGGTAGCGGCCTGCGTCCAGCGCCTTCCTGCTGCTTTTATGATGTCGTCATTCAACCAAATTGATGTTTTTTAATTAAAATTTCAAAACCTATATACCCACTAAACAGTACTGAGATATAATTATTTTAAAGTGTAGATTAAAGTGTAGAATTAATTTAAAGTGTAGATAAGTATTAACTAGGTACTAATGCTAGTAAGCGCAAAGTACGTAGGTAATATGAAGCCCGCGAAGGTTGTTGTCAACAAACAAACTCTCCTATCACTACCATAAAACGTTGTTAGTTTATATGTGTACGTGTTTTTTTATGTGATTTTATGTATTCGCGCGTTGGTCAGAACATAGTAATACACAATTTTAATTCGTTCACGCATTTTTCACTGTTTCTTTGTTTGAGTCACAAATGTATAACTGGACTAGGAAGCGTTTTATAACTAAAAAAATATCGACATTTTGGCCTGATTAATAAAATCCTTTTTATTCATTCATTCACAAACTAGTAGGATGTAATGCAATTATCCGGCCCGCGAACTAGTTGATAAAAATTGCACGTTTAATCGCCGTTATTGGTAGATTAGTCCCGTGTTAATTAATCGCCGTAGTTTACATACTGACATAACAAGCCATTTCATTTGTAGGGATCCGTACGGGTTTTGAAAAACCGGAACCTTGATGAGGTCTGTTAGACAGCTGTCTATTCTATCTGTCAAAGACAATTTTCTCAGTAACCATTTAATTGATAGACTCATTTACTGTGATTTTTGGATATAAAATGTTGATGACTTTGATAATTATTGAAAAGTCTAGAAAACACTTGATAAGATGCAAATGTACGGAGCTCAAAACACACAAGTGCAACTCGCGCTTGGTGTTTTAATACAGCTCTTATTTTTCATATTAAATGTGGGAAAACAGTTATTCTAATTTTAAACCTTCGGAAGGCAACAGGGGTGACCAGTCACCCCACTAGTTCAAAAAAGTCTTCATACGTTTAGCTGCAGTTGTTGTGTCTTTCTGTCGTTTGGTCTATTCTCTAGTTGGAGGGAAAGCTATCAGTAGCATGCGTCAACATATCGCGTTAGGTTCATGTTTTTGATATTTTGACACTGCTGGGGTGACTCGTCACCCCTGTTGCCTTTTACGTATACTTTATTTTTTTGTGTTGCTAAAGTATATGGTTGGTTTTGGAGTAAAAATGGCTTTGTTTTCGGATGATCAAATAGAAAAATACTTTCATGGACTTGCTGATGTCAATTCCTAAGATAAACGCTGCTCAGATGGTAATAAGATTTCTAAAATTGAAGATAATAATCTCAGTTCAGTCGGAGGAGGAATACTTTATTTCCAATAGCGAAAATTGTTACGACGATGACGTTCTACTAGCACAATTCAAACAAAATGTACTACTATGTCAACACAACATTACAAGTATACAAGTCACACAACATTAAATATAATAATAAAGAAATCGCAGTAAGGAACCATAGACTTGGCACGACTTTGTCTAGATTCCATTACTTTTTAGAGATAAACAGGCAGCTCCATCGAGACTTGGCTAATTTTTTACAGAATGTTTTTGGTGGGATTTCACTTCTTTTTGTAGAAAGTGGCATAATTATTTAACGTCGGCGTCTTTTCTTTTAATATCATCGACATTTTTTTTACGATATTAAACACAAATAAACTCAACGACCTTTAAAATGGACAACGAATCAGAAATTGTTTTAATAACAAGTGCCACGCCATCTAGCGATGAGCGGTACAGGCCAACACCACGGTGCCGGTGTGGCGCTAGTAGTATTGATTATGAATGTGGTGTTACTCCAGATCTTCGATTTTCCTAGTTTTTATAGTTTTCCCTTTATGTAGTCATTAAACCCTAACTCTGTACCAAATTTCAGCTCTCTAAGTTAATGGGAAGTACTAGTTCTATTTTGATGATCATCAGTGAGTGAGTGAGTGAGTGTCGTAAATGCGAAACTTTGCTTTCGCTTAACTTCGGAACTAAATGACCTACAAACTTGAAATTTTGGATTTTAAGTATGTGATTATAGCTTACTAGATGACAAAAATGTCTGCGTTCTGGTCTTATCCAGAGGTTCTCAAATAGAGGCCTGAAAATGCGGCGAAATGGTTCCAGTAAAGATGGTACGGCAGTGTTTGCTTCGCACTCGACTTGGCGGGGGCACTGCCGTGCCCCCAGATAAAGCTTACTTTACATCGACAAGGTTATACCGTCTTCTTCTTCCGGTCATTTTAATAATCACAAGGTGTACGTAGTAACAAGACCTCATAAAGGTCGTCTAAAGAAGCAGCGCAAGAAACTTAGACACTATGTTCGTCGTACAGATACTGGTGTCAAACTTTTATAACTTACATAACTATGATTCCTATTAAAATACCTTAACATATACTTTACTTAAAATGGTAGTCCGTCCGTACGTCTTGACCACACAATCTGGCGCAAATGGTCAGCGCGATGCCTCACGATCGCAGATATATAGGCCGCGTGCGCTCTAAATAAATCACTTCCTGCTAGAGATACAATGCTGTAGAAAACTGTAGTAGAGTATGGAGGGATAGAGTTGCCAGAAGGTATTCAAACTTTGGAACTGACGGCCGATGGGGCGGCAAGGTTCTGGAGGGGACCAGAAAACGCAGCATGCGACGTCCACCCACTAGGTGTCCACCGACGACATCATAAAGGAAGCAGGAAGGCGCTGGACACAGGTCGCTACCAACTGGTCAACATTAAAATCATTGGGGGGGCCTATGTTCAGCAGTGGACGTCCTATGGCTGAAATGGTGATGATGATGATGATACACAACTTAAGCACAATGATAGCAATAGTTCTATTGAGCCTTTGTGGTCTAGTGTTAAGACCACCTGCTCCAGACCCAGGTGTCCTAGGTTCGATTCCTAGTGTTGTCAAAATTTTCTGCTCAGTTTAGTTGGTGGTAGGGCTTGTGGCAAACTACTACCATCTTATCAAAGTCTTTCACTGGAACAACAATGTCAACAACCTTTTTCCGGCAGTTGGCGATAAGATAGCCAGCCAGCCACCTTCGGTCTGATCATCACTTTAAAATTGCACAATTTTATGACCTGCACGCACTGAACATTTTATGTCGGGTCATACGTATTAAAACCGTGCTAAATCGCCCTTGCGGGGCTGATTTACCATCGTCGGATAACTTTTAACTGAAGAATAAGTTTAGCACATTGACGGTTTCAGAATAGGAAATATGTCAAAATGTCAAGTCAAAAAGTCTTGAAACAAATATCACAGTGCTCGTAGTCCTTAAATCTTGCAAAAAGTAGACAAAAATCGTGCTAAACTATTGTGGCCAGTAATATCGCTTGCAATTCTATGGTCCGAACGCGTATATCGCGTCGTCCGTATGAGGGCGGCGTGATATATCGCCCCTGTAGCGTTAATAAGGGAACACGCTGCTCGTGATCGCCAATAGCGACGTGCCGGCTGCCTGCGACGAATATCGCGCCCATTGTCTATTTAATACTGCACTGTAATGGACGTGGAGAGGCTGTCGTTTATCTGAATATAGTGTGGATTTATTTTGCGGGCTGAGACATTTCAATTAAAGTTATTTTTTAGGGATCAATGTCCCTGAATAAAAAAACATCAATTTCACAAACAACCAAAAGAGGATATGGCTCCAGTGTTGAAAAAGTATTAACCAATAAGCTACTAATTTAATTTTTTGAATTAGGTAATTGCAAAAACAATACAAGTTATGTATTTTAGATTTTTGTAAGATTTCTTGTATCAGATATGGTAGAGTTTTGAGACTCAGTTTGTTAATAAAAGTTTTCCCGGCAATTAATTGTAAAATCAAAGAAAATCTTGAAATATTTTCTTCTACAACTTTAAAATGCAAGAGATTTAAAGACAGCTAAAGATAAATTCATCATTTCGAATCCGCAAATAAGGGTATATGGGTCACATTCGCGCGAAATGCCCGTGTTCGAACGCTCTGCGCCGGCGCCTATAAATATACACGTCACAGGAACGTGTTCTTTACACACAAACCCGCCTTTACAACCTTAAAAGCAATAACCAAGCAAACTTCAACTCTAACTACTTCAAAATTAGAACACTGTCATCAAATTGGGACTGTATTCAACAAATTTGCAAGATGTCCACGGATACCCTTTGGCAAAGGAATGTAAACCCTATAATTCAGGCGCTAATGACCAATTTCGGACGTTAATGGCGTACAGTGTAAAGATATAAGATCCACTCAAGAGCATCTTAGGATCGTCACGACAAACAGACAATTTGTTACCCCAATGCGAAGTATGGGCTAAGGCCCGGCCAGTGAATGCAAACGTGGATGGCTCGCAATTGGAATGGGGAATTTAGGCTCTAGATTTGTGATCGGTTTAGATTAAGTGAGCAGAGGTAGAAGAATCATTAAATACCTCAGACAGTTTCACAAATTCTTTGAATTAATTCTTGGGTTTCAGATATCTTTATCATCAACCATTAATTCAGCCATATCATATCTTAATCTATGCTTATTTATCTTTTTTGACTGCAGAAGCTTATAGAGATTCTCGTACTTGAAATACTAAAACATGTTTTTGCAGAATATTGTTTTTACTTATTATGGTCCTAGTGATGCGATACTTACTAGCTCACTGTGCATAAAAATAAGCTCAGTGGCCAGAGCAGTTAAGTAATGCAAAGCCAAGTCAACAACATCGTCAAGCAGTGTCCAAAAATTCGCATCCTTCCTCATCTACTTAATGAGATTTTTGCAGTAAAATCATGTTCTTGTTACCCTATCAAGATACCAACCAAAGTACAAGTACACAACCATATCACAAGCGAAACGAAACCGAAAGGTCTCAGATATATGCCAGTGGTACACGATAACGTGGGTGTATCGGCGACCCACATTTTACTAACAATTACGAGTGAATCATAGTGAACGGTAAGATTCGCGGGTTCCGTATGTTCTAATGAAATCCACTTTCGAACCGCAATTTCTCCTGCCCAGAAGGTGTGTATTGTTATCTTGCATATCGATATTATCTGCACTTGTCTACATACGCGGGGGTGCACCGGGAGTGGTCAATATCGCTCACGTTATTTAATTTTTACGGCGCTAGATAATTAACTCTACTTTTGAAACTCTTAATAAATTGATAATAAGCAGTCAAACTAATTATGACATTATTTTAAGTGCACGCGTAGGTAAATTAAATTATATCTAAGTTACCAATTATTTTTTCAAAACTTTTGAAATGAACTGACTTCATCACATAACTTTAGCCTTATACTATCAAAGTAGAAGTTTTCAATCATTCTTACATTATAAGGAACTTTTATTGTGCCTATTGATCCAATTGGAAATGCGACCAGTTTCGCTTGTTGCAAGTTAACGCGCCGAAAAGTCATGTCACTATCATCACTATTCGATTCCAATTAAATTAAAAACTATAACAACCTCGCTCCAAGTGTATTCCCGTCTCAAATACAGGTTGCACCTCTAGCGTTAGAGCACCACAGATGATATAATATCGCTTGCCGAACGCGGATATTGCGGATAATTCCATGTTCCACTTACTACACCGAATGCTCAGCTACTAATGATAAGCGGTTATTGTTTGTTGTTATTTTGAAACGATATTGGAAACTATATTAGCCGATTTTGAATATTCATTGTTTTATTATTGATTAGGGATTTAAGACACATTTAATTACTGTTGTTAAATAATGTTTAACATGTTAACATTGACTGTTTCATGTTTTTACAAGTTGTTTCTGTGCCTTTAGGTTCATAGGTTGTAGAGTCTCGACAAAAAAAGATCTAAGATGTAATATCGTTAATGAGAATAATTTAAAAAGAGAGACAATTCATTCGAGGATGAAATATCCTTTTCTCTCGAGTATTTTTTGGACTTTTTGAATGGGCGCCAACGCCTTCGCTTTGATAAAAAAGCCATTCATAAGGTCTTGAAGAAGCAGTAGCTAATATTGGAGGTGTTATTAGAACTAGCAAATAAACAAAGTCATATTTTAAAATAAACACAAAAACACCGGGTCACTTGAAGAGAAAAAATATCGCTTTTATTTACCATCCAATCCCATATAAAAGGTACAAATTTGTAATTTCTTAGAACATGTAAAAAGCAAAATATGTCTAATCAAACTTAGGGCTCACTGCCTAATAACTGTAATCGACTAAAGGCCACTAATTAAACCGCTAATAACCGCTGGTCTCCAATTGCTTCATAACTCGAACGGTAAAAGCCATAATGAAACCATCAGGCTCCCGTGAATCAAGTGGCTATGGACCACCATGGAGAATGGGTCTAGAGCTTTTGTATTTTTAACGATTATTGAACTGTGCAAAATAAATGTTTATAAAGCGGACATACGATAAGAGAAACGATCCCATTGCTCAAATTTTACAAAAAAAATATCTGTCAGAATCTCAACCAAAAGAAAAAAAAGCATGGGTTTTTTTTTCTATTATTAGAGATTTCGTTAACTCCTAGACCTTTTTCTCATTTTTTTTTTATTACCCCCCCCCCTGCACTAAAATAACTCGAAGGCATCCATCATAATAAAATCCTAATTCACAATAAATATCCCTTACACCTACATTGTGGCTTCCTTTCAACACTCTGCCATATTTGAAAGAGAAAAACTCAGACTTTTTAACTCAGATACTGAATATCTGTATTATCATGACATTTGTTTTGCAAATAAAGTTATATGATTTGGAAAATAATTTGGCACATTTTTACAAACATTTTCGTATCAAGGAGGACATTCCTTCATCTTCCAACTCTACAACGAAAGCCATAATGAACCCATCAGACCCCCGTGAATCAAGTGGCTGCGACCACCAAGGGGCATCAGGTTCCACGTACATCATGGCGAGATACCATCGCGGTCGTGAACTATCGGAACTGATGGGTTATAAGGGAAATAAACCGAAATTGAGTTGTTTCAGTCGTCAGCATTAGACATAATAATGTCCTACCTATTGAAAAAAATGCACCTATTAGAGTCCTTATCTTACCTACGGCAGTCCAGTTTTGCAATATCCAGTTATGTAGGATCCCGCAAAGCTGGACGCAAAAGCTGACACAAAAATTCGAATCCCAAATAATCGGTTTTTATTAAAACACGTATGTCACTAAACGGTTTCCTACAAAAAACTGGATGTCTCCTTGGGAAAGAGCCCTTACAAGTAGCTAAGATGCCAGTGTTCTCCTAGCTGTGCCGTGTTCCATTCATTAAGATTTGCCTTGACATCTACAATCATATCGAAAACCAAATAGGTATTTTTAAATGTTCTTACATGACGCTGATGAATGGTTGTTGGTTAAAAATGATGATTTTAATGTCATTAAAATATCTACATTGATAACAACACTTTGATTCTCTAATAGTCAATAGGATAGGAATGAAGTGTGTGTTTTTTGGTCAATGGTGCCTTTTTTTACAGCGTACCTGGAGGTCTAAACTTAAAACGCTCTTCGTGGAAACTCAGTGACAGGTTCTCCCTAATATGCGGGATTTTGTAATCGGATAATTTCTGCCGCAGTCTTTTTAATCGATCAGATTTTTCGATTAATTCGTCGCTAACGCCGACGGCGATCGCATACCCGCGTCCAATACATAAACACACCTCAATTCATTTGAATATGTAAAAACAGCACTCCTGCGCCGTAGCTCGCGCTAATGGAGTCTGTGCCACGCACCGCACGTCAGTTGAGACAGTCGAGAAAACTAAAGGGTTCTGTGCTTTATTGCTGTGGCAATAGAATCTAAAATCAGTGACGGATGACCGGGATTTTGTGTAAAGGAGTATGCACAACAATTTTTTTTGCATGACTTCTATCGTCCTAATTTTCTGAGCATGCCAATTGGCGTCGAGAGTCAATATGGTCCTGTACTTGACCTAGCAGATTCTTCTTGTATGTTAAAAATAACTGTGGCTACACTTTGAGCTTCCAAATTGTTTATTATTATTAATTAATTACTTAAAATTATGAACCATCTAATTGTAGTTTAGTTTTAATTAGAGTTTTAGGCTAACACTGTATAGGTTTGTTGTCGACAAGACAAGAAGAAGAAAATCTAAGTCAAATGACAAAATAAACACATTTTTTATCATTACTGGTATTACACATAGCTCGTAGAGCTATAATGGCCGCTGGGGCAGGAAAGTTCTTCAGTGGCGACCACGAGCTGGAAGACGTAGAGTGGGCAGGCCTCCCACTAGGTGGACCGACGATCTAGTGCAGATCGCGGGAGGTGCCTGGATGCGAACGGCGCACGATCGGTCTTTGTGGAAATCCTTGGGGGAGGCCTTTGTCCAGCAGTGGACGTCTTTCGGCTAAAACGAACGAACGAACGGTACTACACACAATAAAAAAAAGTATTATTCGGTAACCGGTACCGGTAATATACCAGTATAAACTCCCCTTAACCAGTTTAGCGTGTGCCCGCGTCACATCTCACCCGTCAGGGACGGCCACATAATTCTGTGTCCAAATGAAGCCACAAATCTGTAGCCGCTGGATATATCGCGCTGTCAATATACGTACTACCGCCAATATTGTTCGGAATCGATGCCAGTATTGCGCGCCGTTTTATCTTTCACTTCCATGGTGTTGGTAACGAGCATTTCTATATTTTTTATGAAATACCTAGTTGTTTTTTTTTTTTCAAGATTATTTTTTCGGACTACATAATACACTATGCTGTTTTTTATTCCATATTAAAAAATGCAATTCATTAATTCGAATTCGATCAGCAGTTTTTTAATCCTTATTAGATACAATCGAAACACAATCTATGCTTATAATAAATCTGTAGAGAGGTCAATTCTGTACATGAAATATATTTTCAAAATAACTATCAGGGGGTGATTAGTGATCGATACTGATGCCAAAAATGCAATCAGTAAAATTTTTGTCTGTGTCTGTCTGTCTGTCTGTCTGTCTGTCTGTCTGTCTGTCTGTCTGTATGTTCCTTATTGAAACAAAAACTACTTGACGGATTTTAACGAAACTTGGTACAATTATTCTTCATACTCCTGGGCAGGTTATAGGATACTTAGGAATTCCCACGGGAACGGGCATTAGCGGGAAAATCCTTTTGTATGAAAAATCTAAACCGCTTAAGTTAGACGCTTGAAATTTAGCAAGCAGGTACCTTAGTAAACTCAAAGCTTAGTTATAACAGGATATTGCAAAATTCATACGGGAACGGGAGTTAGCGGGAAAAAACATTTGTGTGAAAAAATCTAAGCCACTTAAGATAGACGCTTGAAATTTGGCATGCAGGTACCTTAGTAAATTTAAAGCTTAGTTACAACAGGATATTGCGAAATTCCAACGGGAACGGGAGTTAGCGGGAAAAAACATTAGTATTTATTTATTTATACTTCAATGCCAAAAATATTAACATTAGGCGAACTTAATGCCATAAGGCATTCTCATCCAGTATGAAAAAATCTAAACCGCGTAAGATAGATGAAGGGGGTAAAACGGGTTCCACGCGTACGAAGTCGCGGGCGGCCGCTAGTCCATAATAAAATGTGGGTACATAATTTATGATAGAGTTTCTGAAAAGAATTATTCCTTCGTTGACAAACCGATGCCGAAGACCCCTTGTGTTTCATGAGCGCCAAAATTGTCTTACTTCGTACATCGTTTCCTCACTTACTTTTGTATAGAATAAACTTTTACTTATTCAAATGTGAAAACTGGGAATTCATTTTAAGCTGTTAGTTATTCCTCACACATTATCTCGTATTTTGAATTATACGACTTAATTTATTATAATCGCGAAATGCAACTTTAATTATAAGTTATAAAACACACACATTACCCAAGCAAATAAGCTATAAAACTCATAGGCATTTGGGGCACCATTTTATTGTCCAGCTTACGACAGCTAGTTTAGATTTAGTATTTATTGCGTCGGCCCAATGATTAATTCTACGACTTTTGTTACATATATCTTTAAAATAATGTGACCTAATTCACCTATTTCGTAATAGCTTTATTTTACATCGGTAACTAAAACGGTCTTGTACAATTTTGCATTCAAAATCGCTTGATAATAAACGCGCTATGTATTTCGCTTTTGGTCAGGTCTTAGTCATTTTAATCACACAAATTAATTAGTCAACAACCAATTCGAATGAAAATAATATATTGGTGTTCAGTTACTTTACATATCCAATGCCGATAACTTGCTGCAAATTAAAAGTAGGTACCTAAAATGGTTCTATTTTTTATAGTTTTCATAAATTCATGTCAATATGGTCTACATTTTTGTTACATAGTTGCCAGAAATGTTTTCGAGTGGTATACGTAATGTAGGCATGCCTTCAAACTCGGTAGACCGACGACCTAATAGGTACAGGAAGGATACAGGAGGCGTCTGGATGCGGGCAGCGGAGGACCCGATTTATGTCATTGAGGAAATCCTTGGGGAGCCTTTGTCTAGCAATGAAAGTCTTTAGGTTGAAAAGAAGAAGAAAATAAGTGGTAGAGTTAGGCTGAGCTGCACCTTAACTTTAACCGTTACTACGAGTATAACCATAGCCGGTGTTTTGGAGTTTAACAGACTTTTGACGTTTCTTATAGTTAAATTAAAATAGTGCAACTCAGCCAAAGTGCAGACTAATTTTCGATGCGCATAAAAATAATGCTTGCAAAATAAAATAATAATTAACGTCACCCTAATTACAGTGGCCTCAAATGAGTGTCGCAATTCAACCGACACAAAGTGACAGCCGTGAGTGCAGTCGTGATGGCGTAAACGTTGCCAAATTATAGAGGACAGAAATGTGCCTAATTCTAGAGAATACGGTGCGCAGGAGTTTTCTATTAGCAAGTGCGGTTTAAGGGGTGGCGCTTGGTGCTTAAGAAATAGCGAAATGTTAAACTGGCACCAAAAGGTTTTTCAGGTTAAATAAAACTAATAGACACCTGTATCTGGAAATTTCATCATTTCACCACCGACGTTTACAGGCGAACGTAGGCCTCCCCCAATGATTTGAACGTGCTCTGCATCCAATATTAATATCATTGGCTTCTAGTTCTACAATTTTTTGTTCATTTGCGAAAAATGCACGCAATCGACGTCTATCTTTACTCGTGACCACTCTATAAACCATGAAGTTTACAAATCTGACACACACTTATTATGATCAGCTCATTTTGTTCTAGTTTCCAATTTTTTAGACTGAATATTCGATGAGGTATAATCCGTCCTTTTGAGTATATCATAACCGCAAATCCTTGGCTTGACCCAACTGTTGAAAATAATTAAAATTATATACAAGTAGTAGAGTAGAGAGAGTGAGACTTTTACACGAGTCGCTGTTCAGGTCAAAATCGCATTTTTTCAACTAACTTTTAAATTTTTTAAAAAAATTTTATGCAAGTCAAGGCCGGTATTTGACCACAATCGCACCTTGTGAGATACAGTCTAGGATGGTACATATCTGCCCTGTATGTGCCTATTCACTCTCGCCTTGAAAAGGCCCGGATTATTGTGTTCAGGAAAGACAGCAGCAGCCAGCGAATTCCAGTCCCTAGTTCGCATTATGAAAGAGTCATCCTTTATCTTTAGCTTGATAAGAACTAAAATCTGTCGTCTTTTGTTTCAGCAGTTAACCGCTGCCCGCTCCGCGTATGACCTACGCTTGCCCCAACGTCGCTCGCCAGAACAGCATTCCACTGACGACCGCAGCCGCCACACGCTCGCGGGATTAATCACAATTATGTGACAGCCGCACTCGACGCGACTCACAATGGCAGTGTGAACACACCCTTATGTTGATGACGTAGCGCAATAGGTTAGGCCACCCAGCTGTTCAGTTGTGATGAGGTTTTCTGAGTTTTAATCGTCTGGTGGTTGGAGTACCAGGCTACAATTGGTAAAGGATAACCTATGAGAGACAAGACGAGATCGAGCTTATGTAGGTGTGTTACCCATATTCGTGGACGTTTAATGGTAACTTCCTCTGTGGTTCCTGTATAATTAATTTATTATACTCGTAATATGTAAACTGTCAGAACTGTCTCTTATTTTAAGATTATGCAATCATCACAAGATGCATAATTTAAGCTGTTTTTCTGTAGTTCCAATTTTTGTTTACAACATTAAGTAGGATACTCAAGTAGCTACCTACTTACCTACCAAAGTATTATTATAGACCTCCTAACTCGATAGTTACAGTAATTTATGTGTACAAATTACAATAACCACAAAACTATCAAAACTTTCGTAATTAAGCACACTCAAATACTGTCATATTTAACTACCTATTATAGAATATTATAACTAAATTGTCGAACACAATCAAAGATCGAAACCTCATGCGGGCATGGAAAGCGTGCGTATTAGCGTCTTTCCGTTCTATACATGGCCAGAACGCACCCATAGGAAACTGCTCGTGTATATTTCGGAGTGCCTGTTTGTAAATCTGTAACTCTAAACTATACACGAATTTTGCGTACAGTGTGCCTACCATGAGTTTACGTTAGGTGAGCTCGCTAGCGAATACGTCAAAAAATTATATGAAGATTTTATTTCTTGAAAGTAGCCGCTAGGGGCGCTGCACAATATGTCATACATTTAAATGTCATTTTTTTACGCAGTCGCTAGCGAGCACACCTAACGTAAACTCATGGTAGGCACACTGANAAGACGCTGCGTATTAACCGTGTTAGTTGTGTCAACATCGCACCCCCTTTACTGCGGTCGCGTAAGCGTGCCTCGCTGAAACAGTTATTAATCAGTGTTTGATCTTCTTGATGATAAATACGTCTATTTACAATTTTAGTTACTAGCGTATTTGTTATAATAAATCACAGTCTAGTTATCTTAGAATGATGACAAACCAATTGCAAAAGATTCATTAGTTGACAGCGGGACTGTCATAAGTTATTCAGTGTACCTACCATGAGTTTACGTTAAGTGTACTCGCTAGCGAGTACGTCAAAAATCTCTATGAAGATTTTGTTTCTTGAAAGTAGCCGCTAGGGGCGCTGCACAATATGTCATACAATTAATGTAATTTTTTTACGCAGTCGCTAGCGAGCACACCTAACGTAAACTCATGGTAAGCACACAGTAGACACTGTTGACAATATAAGTATTAGTTTATAACACATTTTTTCTTGCAAAAACACCTATTATAACCAAAGGTCTAATGCTTAACACATTCAGTGCCTGAGGTATGGTGTTTTTGAGACGACAAAGAAACGTCAGCGAGACTTCAGATATGCTTCGGTGATGTGTATGCTCTGTCACATTACTTCATGTCAAATATGTCATTGTCACCCCTACTGACTGCTATACCAGGCCTGTTCATCTCCGCGAGTTTACATCGAAAACAAAACACGCACGATGGCCCACCTACAGGATACTATTCGACAAGGCCTCACATACGAGCTAACACGACTCACGCACGCGTATTCTTGTGTATGATGGAAGAAAATAAAGAAATGGTGTACTAAATACGGTGCAGTATTTAACTGCCTAAATAATAATAAAAACACAGAATGTACTTTTTAAAGTTGCCTCAAGACACTGAGAGGTAAATAGGTAGTTAATATTATTCATGATAATACATGCTAAATCATGTATTTCCTCCGCCATTTTCCGCAGTTTGGCACCTCACGTCACATCATTTTACCGAAGTCAGCCCTATAGCTTCGGCGCAGTGCCGATCACTGACGTTTGTCAACAAAATGGTGCTTGACTCTTGAGACAGGCTAAATTACAACATAATTGTTAATGACATTGAGCATACGTTTTTTTAAATACCTTCGCGAAGTAAAACTTCTGTACGTAGCTAGTACTCATTATTATTCTGTGGCTATACTGACTGAGATAAGTGCTAGAGCAACAAATAAGAGCTACAGTATCCACTGCTCGAATTTTCAAAATAACCGTTTATGTATTTTTAAAGTCGCGGGATTTACCTGGATGCGGGTAGCGCGGGACCGGTCATTGTTGAAATCCATGGGGTAGGCCTTTGTCCAGCAGTGGACGTCATTTGGCTGCAACGAACGAAAAGACCACAGCATCAGCATCATCATCATTTCAGCCATAGGACGTCTACTGCTGAACATAGGCCTCCCTCAATGCTTTCCATGTTGATCGATTGGTAGCGACCTGCGTCCAGCGCTTAAACTTCCCTGCTACCTTTACGATGTCGTCGGTCCACCATGTGGGTGACTACAACAGCCTGCTTTTAAACAGATTTTGACCTATATTTCACGGTAAAACACTAGTTTTCCATGTAAATAAATCAATATTCCAATCCCATTTATCCAACTCAGGGGCTGCTACTGCACGAACTTAGATCTAGATGCGTAAGAGTGGCTTATTTATTGCCGTTTTATTCGATAATGCGCTTTTCCACTCCAATTTCAACCTTTTAGAACCGACATAAGCTATATTTTAGTATTTTTTATAGTTGATGCTTCCGTGTATTGTTCTTACAAGAAATACTAAGGCCAGGTTTCCACCAAAACGGAAAAGAGATGCGATTTGAATAACCAATCAGATTTCTTTATTTCCACATCACCTTGTCGACAATCAGAGGTGGAATTGTGTAAAGCAATCGTAATCATTTGACAGTTCATAACGTACGATTATTCTGTCAAACGCTTTGCTTAACTGACTTTATCGTACGTTATGAACTGTCAAATGATTACGATTGCTTTACACAATTCCACCTCAGATCCGAATCAAAGCTGAGCAGAGGTGAGAGGTATTCCTCGAAGCGCACCTATTTTGAGGCGCACCTAAACTATTCCTCAAAACGCACCTGTTGCACATATTACTAAGATGATGAAAAGGCAGATAGTTTAGTAATTCTTCATTAGGTGCTCCTCAAAATGGGTGCATTTCGAGAAAATACCTCTCACCCCCCAGGTTTTGTTCTGAAATCTGATTGGTTTTTCAAACACCATCAGAAACATCTCCTCTCCTTTACGCTTGGGTGGAAACTGGGCCTTATACTTTAACAATTTACGCGGCAAACGGTTATAGGTACTTTCGACTCTACATTTAAGCAGTTTTTTTTATTATGAAAATTTTCTTTGTATAATGTTGTAATATTGTGTTACAATATCTATAAAAGACAAGAGTGGCCAACAAAGTCCATGTTCTCATAGATTTCATAACCGATCGTATCACGTAGCGCCGCGCCTCGCTTCCTTGTTTTAATTAGAATTGTATGGATAACTGGTGTTTCTCTCAGTGCACAACTACCTGCACATTTGGTTAGAATGTTCAGGTGATTGGCTGATTATTTAATTAAAATAACCTGTTTTTATCTACTAATCTCTCACTAAATATCAAATGAAAAGATACCGTGCCCTTTTTTATGTGACAGGGGGCAAACGAGCAGACGGATCACCTGATGGTAAGTGATTACCGTCGCCCATAGACCCCTATATCGAAATAGTACATACTCCATTATTCATATTGCAAAAATATATCCATTTCTACCTGTACCATTTTCACACAATCTACATAGATCTACATCATCTTTCTGTGCAAATAAATAAATCTATACTAATATTATAAATGCAAAATAACTCTGTTTGTCTTTCTGTCCGTCGTATGTCTGTCTGACTGTCTGTCTGTCTGTCACGCTTTCACGCCTAAACCACTGAAGCGATTTTGATGAAATTTGGCATAGAGATAGTTTGAGTCCCGGGAAAGGACATAGGATACTTTTTATCCCGGTTCTTATAAAGGGGAAATTTTAGATTTTTACGTTTTTTCTAATATTGAATTAAACACACTTGAAAAATGTATCCCACATACATTTCACAGTATAGATTATAATCCAAGATAAGCATGGTGCGGAAAAGCTCGGCCCCATATCAGGTGGTTTATAAAATCTTTAGCATACTAACGCGTCCATAGAGGAAGCCATAGTCTATGGCGACTTCCTTGGTTCAAGCCAATAACAACGGTTCCAATTAAAATTATTTCATTACCTATGGTTACCTAGATAGTAAACGTAAATTACATCTGACACGTCTTTACAATGTTTTTTTTTAATTCTTGACTAAAAATAATTACGGGATATTAGATTAATATACGGGTAAGGCCCAGAACAGACGGTGAAACGCAACTGCAACGAAACTGCAACTTTCTGATGATTCTGATGAATGAAACTGAAACTGAAAGTTTCAAACTGGTCGAGTCATGTGTGGTCTCTCAACGGACGCTATGGCAGAAACTTAGATGCAACTCAAATGTAACTAGCAGTTGCAGTTTCGTTGCAGTTGCGTTTCACCGTCTGTTCTGGGCCTAAGTCATCATCATCATCATCATCTCAGCCATAGGACGTCCACTGCTGAACATAGGCCTCCCCAATGATTTCCACAATGGCAATAGGCTAGTCGCCTAAAAAAATTTTTTTAGTCCGTAATGTTTAATATCAAAAAATATTGGACACGTATATTTTTATTTGTCAATCTAACAAATAATTACATAGTTATGGTGCGTTGAAGTTGCGCACGACGTCACAACGTGCGGCATTTTTAAGCAAGCGTTGACGTCACGGGCCTCTTCTTATGAACTTTGGGGCGCTTTATCTCTTTAAATTTTCATTAGTTTGAAAAAGTGAAAAATACGTGTAGAGTATTTTTTGATAAGTTAATTGACGGACTAATTAAAACTCTTGCTTTTTGACCCAGGCAACATCCCCATTAACGAGTAAATACTAATATGTAAATGAAAGTAAGTCTGTTGATACAAATAGATAAAAAGTTCTTAAAGTTCGTTTCATACCTGAATCTTTATTAATTTGGATATTATAGACAAAGATTGTACTTAGGTAGACCACTTAATTCTACCGAAAAAATTAAGAGTGTGAAAGTTTACTGAAAGTTCAGGGAAAAGTCGCTTATTTTATTTCACTAGCTAGAGCTATGGAATATTTATTTTTTACAATAGAATCACAAATTGCTATTATGTAAAAGATGGCAAATATCATTAAAAACTCCATAATATTAATACTATAGAACTTCGCAACGTTACGACGCATTGCGTGGGCACTGCGCACGCCAACCAAACGTGTGCGTAGGTTGACATCCCTTGTCCTTAAAATGAAAGTTATGAAAATGCTATTAAAGTACAAAAGTCTTGAACATTCTATCTGTGAATGAATGTGCTTTCTAGATAAGTAACTTTGGCTTGTTACTTGGTTATATTAGTTCATATTTCAGTAGCAAATAAATCTGGCTTTGAAATGAATCAAAAAGTACGCATTTTCGATAGGTACTTACTGTAGTTTTTGAGAAAGTTAAATGAATTTAATCCTAGAAAAAATCTGACCAATAAAACCTACATACTGAAAGACAGAACGAACGCGAACGTATAAACGCAATTCCGATTTCTAAACCGCAATTCAACAACAATATATTCACCGAAGAAACCGCTACTCGATTCCGGCTCCTATATCGAATATCGCTATCTGTTCTAACACACTAAGAACGCTAATGCTAAGAGGCGTGTGTCCAATTTAACATATCGCGGGCCGGCCATATCTTGTGCGCGACAGGCGACAGGCCGCCGCAAGGTGCGTAGGCCGGCGTAAGCGACCGCGGTAGCAGCTAAATCAAGCATTGTCTGATTGGGTGTAGCTTGCCGCATTCTCTGGGCGCGCGCTAGGCATCTCTGCGAAGGGGCATTCGAAATATGAATTCAAAATTTCGAATAGGGAAGAAAAAAAAAATCTTAACTACTGGCTAGGGAGACTACATTTTGAATTTGGAATCACATAAACACAATGCTACTGGCCAGTTTAGAGAATGGGAATCATAAAACGATAAAAAAAATATTTTTGGACTTTTGGAAGGGACTTCGTCGTAACTTCTTGCCGATAGTCTTTTTTAATTTGACCGTGAGGCTCACGGCTCATCATCTAAAGATTTGGTCAAAAATTACGCTTAAGAATAGAAAATTTCTGGCAGGAAAAATCTGCCATTGACTAGTTTTGATAATGCTATCGGATGTCTCAAGTTACGATTATTTTCCTTTGATTCAGAATGTGGAATGATTTGAAATCTGCTTTAAGTCATTATTTATTTTGCACTTAAATTAAGTGTTTTATAGGGTTCTTCCGTGACAGATAAATATTATGCCCATATTTATCTAAATTTTTGAATCGAATTTTACTCCTTAACTCATGGATAAATAGCAAATAGCCAGGTAGTATCCTTCTCAAGTCTAGGCGCACACGTCAGCCGACACACGCTTGCGTGTCTTGCTATACGGCGAGCTCCCGCGGCGTCGATTATACTGCGCATAGACACAATTAAACGCCGTAAAATCTGCGCGCGCGCAGCTTTGTTCGAAAATTGGATTTGCGCATTCATCGCTGACACTACATGGTATTATTGTCTATGGTTTTGTATGGACGATGTGCGCAGTTACGTTGTAGGTTTATTGACACTCGAATTTGAATGTGGTTTCGAATGGTAGAGGCGAAAATAATTTTCTACTACTTCATAGAAAGGAAGGTTATGCAATACATATTATTATACAGAGGAAACGCTTACAGTAGAAATAGAAGAATGATAAATGCAATATAAAATTTTAAAAAATACTGCACAACTTAGCGTGGTAACCACACTTGCAAAATTGCAATTTGTCCTTTAAGGCATATTGTGTTACGGATCTGATATTGAAAATGTTTTGTGAAAATATCATCAACATTCTTTCAAGTTATTGTTAATTTTTCATTCTGATTCCCCTTTTTCATATCATACACCTCTCTTGACTATTTAACAAGTCACTGCAGGTTTAAAGTCCAGTGTATTTTTTTTATCCACAACGAGGAAGCTCTTGGCCTGTATCTCACCTGGTAAGTGATGATCAGGCCGAAGGTGGAAGCGCGCTTAACCCGGAATCCTCAACCACGGAGGAACTGGCTATCTTACCCTAACTGCCGGAACACAGCAATACTGTTATTAACATTGTTGTTATGGCGACAGACTTAGGTAAGATGGTGGTAGCTAGCCAGGAGGACTTAGAACAAGCCCTACCACCAACCAAACCGAACAGAAAAATCTGCCCCTACTGGGAATCGAACCCGGGACCTCTGCGTCTGAAGCAGGTGGTCTTACCACTAGACCACAGAGGCGGTTAGGTTAGTTAAATATTTAGCTCTATTCCCACATCCGTATTACCGCAGCTTATTTTCTAAACCCCATGACTCACAACCAGAACCGTATATCATAATTTAATTACCAAAGCACAAATAACAAAATTGCACTCACATGCCTAATGGTCTCAACTTAATCCGTCACACGTCAAAACTCGGCTTAATTGAGATTAAACTCAAATCCGTTACTTAACTCCTATTAATTCATGTAATAACTGCCTATAAATTATTAATTTTCATATCGAGCTCTTACTTACACTTCTGCATATGTCTCCATATATTATGCAAATGGTTTCTAGATATTGAACGCCATTACGGGAAAAATACTATGACACTAAACCGTGAGTGAAATGACTTGCAATAAAACTGGTGGATTACCGCTACTTTGTACACTTAAATAGTATACACTTCGCAGTTAACGTTGGTCGCTGATCTGTGTGTGGCGGGGAGTGTGAGGGATCCGGTTTTTTAGAAAATGCCCGAACATTATCTGAGAGTCAACACAAGTAAAGATATATGCTCTATGAGACTCTGCTACTAGTCTTCCAGCTACTTGACCCGTGGTCCAAGCTAAATGTAGACCAAGTCACTGAAGACTCCCAAACAGACATGCACACGTTAAATGCATTACGGTTAACTTGTAGCTTATTAATTAGTAGCGGTTTGATGGCGATCACTAAAAACTAACCTGCACAATGTTGGTGATAGATAAGTCATTATTCCAACCATATTAAAAAGCATCTCTGCGTATCAGAGGAGACGCTAAAATTCTGTTACATAGTCACATGAATATGATTGACAAAAGTTATTGAGATAAATATAGGATGCCCTGTAAGGGTGTTGAAAAAGTCAGACATGTCTAGTATTAATCAAGACGTGTGGTGACCCTACCTACAAATGAGAAGAGCTCTTTATCCCTCAATCTTTTACACTGTGACGAAGCGACACAGAAAGATCGCAAATGATAAGGCAACACTCGAAGCGTCTGTTTTCATACATTGCCTACAACACGAGTTGTATCCAGCGATGGCCGAATGGTAATATACCTTGATTTAGTCGCCTTCCTATAGGGCCTTAATAAAACCGTCTTAAATGTGATTACATCGGCTATTTCTGTAACCGCTGGTGGCTAGTTTTTAAAACGGGAGTAAATTAAATTTACTACTGGGTTTATTATTTTTCAATAAATCGTAACCCTTTTACTGAGGTACATTGAAGTAAGAAGATTAATCAGAGAAGCTACTAGGTTTTGCTCGCGGCTTCACCCGTGGGATATTCAGCCTGTAGAGATTCCGGCAGAAAAATAGGTACAGTTATAGTCAAAGCGGCTGATTGACTATACAGGTGATAGAAGAGCTGGCGCATTTCTTGGCCAACGAATCAGTTTGGCCATTCAGCGCGGAAATGCAGCCAGCATTCTGGGCACCATGTCGCGTTGTTTGGACAGCGATTTGGGACATATTTTTTATTTGTAAATATTTGTAAATATGTATTTAGTCTATGTAGGTTAATTATTTGTATTATTCTTAATCTGTTATAGTCAAATAGTCTTTGTTATAGTTGGAATGAGGTTGTGTTGTCAACTTTTGGCCACTTTGGGTGTCACGAACTACATATTTGACGCTAGCTGTACGTAAACCTCATGAATCACTCAATCTTATATGAAAAGCGCAAGAAAAATTGTTCAGTAGTTGGTTTATCGTTAACAGACAAACAGACTCTGCGAATCACTTTGTTTTGTTTTATGACTGAAAATTTAGGACAAGAAAATTGTCTCAAAATCATTTGCAGAAAATATCTACAGCTACAACGCTCACCCACTTGTGGGCAAAGCAATATTATAAAATCACATCCACATCAGTCCAGCGTAACCTTTCCAACAACCTTACAGAACTCCCGCAAAATTTACACACTGGCTCTCATAAAATCCTGCAAGCCATAATAATTATTTAAACCTAATATCGCTATCACTCCATCCAATTTGCATTAAAACAACCAGCATCCACTCCCATAATCATTAATAGTGACAATTTAATCTGAGCACGCAATGTTCGTTCATATCAGGGATGTTATGGATATCCGTAACCGAAACTTTCGGATATCCGAAATAAAAAAATATCCGAAACCGGAACCGTAACTGATTCAAAAGTTTCGGATAGTTTCGGATGTAGGCAGTTTAAATTGTTTTTTGTATAGCTTATTACGTAAAGGCATAACAGCCTGATTTACCTTTATAATGCCATCTAGTATATTTTTTTATTACTTTTTATTCGATGTAAAGTGTGCGGCCATGAATGAACCGTGTTGGACAACTATTGGAAATTGCATTCTAAAGCACAGATATCCGTAACCGTAACCGAAACTTTCGGATATCTGAAATAAAAAAATATCCGTAACCGAAACCGGTATAATATTATTTCTATATCCGTAACCGTATCCATAACCGAAACTACATTATCCATAACATCCCTAGTTCATATAACGAAGTCGTCTTGTAATTACTGCATGCCGGTAGAACAATAACTTAGGTTGCATCGGCTACTAGCCGATAAAGTGAGGGTAGGCCGAATAATATTTGCCTACATCAGCTTACATCACCTCAATTATAGCTGGAATAGAACGGCCGATGAATTCTATCGCTAGAGTTATAGTCTGGTCTGTGAGCACGTAGAATTTTGTCCAATGATCCCAAGCTACCCATCCTTATCGCTCGCGCGTAATTATGTTGCTGTCGCGCCCGCACACTCACTGCGGGCGCCCGTCGCACAGTCGCGACATAATTACGCGCGAGCGATAAGGATGGGTGGCTTGGGGTCATTGGACAAAATTCTACGTGCTCACAGACCGGGCTTTAGAACGGGACAATTCCCACCTCCCGTTCTCACCGCTGCAACTCAGTATCCAGGATCTACAGCTTGACCGCCAATAAAAACCCAATCAGTGAAGGTCAAGTTTGTGAGGGAAAATTAAACTGTCATTGGACGCTCAACGAAATTAATCAGAAGAACGAGGAGTTCGAAGTTAAGATTCGACTTCCCTCCATTGCTAGAGTTAGAAGAAAATATTTCTGGAAAATATGCGGGCTGAGCACATAGCTTGTAGAGCTGATGGCAGTTGGGGCAGATATGTTCTTGAGCGGCGACCACGGGACGGAAGACGTAGTATAGAAAGGCCTCCCACTAGGTGGACCAAAGATCTGGTGAAGATCACGGGAAGTACCTCGATGCGGGCAGTGCAGGACCGGTCAGTATGGAAATCCTTGGGGGAGGCCTTTATAAAACAGTGGACGTCATTTGGCTGCAACGAACGAACGAACAATGTTGGGAAACAGGTTGCAGATAATGACGTTTTTTTTTTCGCTATTTTTATTATGCGTTGCTTCACATTCTATTACAAAGCGACGCTTGGAAAATTAAAAATCTTTTTTGTCCAATAATAGTGGATCACTGTACAAATTGAACTGGCTGTTCTACTCCCAACTTGCTGAACACACCAATGAATATACAAATACTTTCATAAATAAGTATACACATAATATGGCTTGGAATCCAGACCGCGGCGATATATGACGTTGCGGCGCCGCGTGCGCAGTCCCGCGTAGATCATGAGTAATGTTTTAGACCTCGCTTTATTTATAACTATAACTGTAACCGCCAAAGCTCACGATGCGTTGCGGCGCCGCACCGCAAAAATTTCGTGCTGATTCCCAACGAGTCACACCTAAACGAGTAACACTGTTACTCGTTGGGAAAAAAGTCACACTGTTTCTGATTCACTCATTAAATTAAATATCTTTAATATCAGGATTTAAGAGATTTCGTTATAAATAAACAATGTACAAAATACATTAAAAATCTAAATACGTAATCTAAAGCAAGTAAAGAAATACAGGTTACAGGGGCTTAGTGTGAATTTACATCAAACGTCCTCGCTAGTGAGCGCGTTAAATATAAGAACATTTTAGTTCTGACTGTTGTAGAATTGCCCATTCATAAATTTAAAGCACATATCAAAAACACCTTAATGAAAAGGGCTACTATAAAGTTGATGATTATATAAAGGATAAAAATGTTTGGAATGTTTAACTACCTAGCTCGCATTAATACTTATGACTATAATTTGTATATTTTAAAGACTGTAAAACCTTGAAAAGGAGGCTGACAATAGTGACTGAGTTTCTTGCGCTGCTTTTTCTCAGCACTGGCCCATTTATTGTCCCGAAGCAGTGGTAGGGTTAATATTGGGACGTGTAAAAGCGCTTTTTTAAAGCCTATTTGCAAAAATAAATGAATTTTATGAATTTCAATTTTAATTTTATTTTAGTTCTTGAAAGTTTCCGCTAAGGGCGCTGTACAATCCGTCATACATTTTAATGTTATTTTTTTACGCGCTCACTAGTGACGACGTTTGATTTAAACACACACTAAACCCTCAGTGTGACTGACGAGTAAGAGTGTGACTTAATGGGAATTTTTTTCCTAACGAGTAACAGTGTTACCCATTTCGATGTGACACGTTGGGAACAAGTCAGATTTCACCGTTTTGCTCGCCATAGATATTTCTATGTAAGACAACGCAGCGACACCGCTCCGGCGCCGCAACGTATCGTGTGCTTTAGCTCTTAGACCTCTCTTTATTTATAACTATAACTGTAACGCTCGTGGATGGATGCATACACTGACAGGGAAATAAAGTGGCTAGGTCTAGCTAGACCGAAGGTTAGGAGTTAATGTGGACAATCACCGCGCTTGATTGATACATCGATCAGGCGCATTCCGATCGGGAGTCGATGACTTTTATGTGCTGAGGTGAGGTTTTAGTGCGCGAAATAATTTGTATGTAATATCTACTGTGTTTAGAATGTTCTTAGAAATCTAAGGCTGAGTTGCACCACCTTATTTTAGCCGTAACAATAACAATAACCGGTGCTTTTTGTATAGAGTTTGACAGATTTTTGACGTTTGTCAAACAAAGTTAAAGTAAGATGGTGTACCGTGTAACTCGTTCTAGCACTCGTGAAGAATAAGTAGAATACTTTGGAAATCTGAATGACAATAAAAATGTGGTTATTTCTTTTATCAGTGGTAAAGTCAAGTTCGCAATTTTGTCCTTAGATAAGCACAAGTGAAGAAGAAGAATGATGAATGAAAGATTAGGAATATTTAACTGATCATACGTTGAAATTAAAGCTAAAAGTGTTAATTTTAGGAGTTTTAATTAATTTTCGTGATTGTCAAAATCTATAAAAGTCTCTATTGGAATTATAGTTACGAGTACTAGCTCTTTTACTTTTAATTTTAAAGGTACCTTAACTGCACTACTCTTGGCCTCAAGTGTACGTCTGGGTGTACTCAAGCTCCTGCACCGCAGTGCACCGGGTGATCGGCACGAGCGCACGCGCACGTTTATCTACATACGAGTACGCGAGTGCACTCATACACTAGCGGTAGCGGAAGCGGCTGGTCTACAAGGAGTCACACACTATTTCTTAACTTTTATTGCCTGATCAAGAGACTAGTGATGCGACATATAACTAAAATGCTTTATTTACATAGCTGAAACACAAAGGAAACGGGAATGGTATCATGATTCCTTATACTCGTAGCTGGTCTAGAAGGAGTTTTACGCTTTACCTTATTTTCTGTCTGGTCAGATGACTAAATATTTTTTTCTGACTGTGTAGTTTTAAGTATAATAAGCTTTTATGATTATGTTGAATGTGTAAGGCTTTTAATGCTTTGCTTTCAAAGCTATCAATTTGACAAGAAGAACGGAACTTTAAATTAATTATGGCTCCCGCTCTCGCGTCCCTTTCCGCTAACTTCTATGCTCAGCCAGTTCCCGTGCTTTATGTTGCACACTTGTAATGGGGATGTTGCCTGGGTCAAAAAGCAAGAGTTTTAATTAGTCCGTCAGTTAACTTATCAAAAAATACTCTACACGTATTTTTCACTTTTTCAAACTAATGAAAATTTAAAGAGATAAAGCGCCCCAAAGTTCATAAGAAAAGGCCCGTGACGTCAACGCTTGCTTAAAAATGCCGCACGTTGTGACGTCGTGCGCAACTTCAACGCACCATAACTATGTAATTATTTGTTAGATTGACAAATAAAAATATATGTGTCCAATATTTTTTGATATTAAACATTACGGACTAAAAAAATTTTTTTAGGCAACTAGCCTATTATACCGCTTTTGCTTTATTTTAGCCATTATTTGCTGCTTTATGCTGATAACTTGATGTCCTACCATCTTTGGAGGCGCGGGTTTTGTTAATTTTGTAATTCTATACCCAAGCTCAGAGAAATCTGGCCGAGAGAAATATTATCTGAGCTTTTATGGCGTATCGTATCGTAGCTTGACATTCTAAGTGGTGAGTAACGCACACTCGTTTTATAAGGACAGTACACACCTAGTTATTATTTCGTCAAATGCCCAATTACTCGCTTTTATGTTTTGCTCTATAGGGAGGTCTGGTAGCTTGAACTTTAACCATCTGATGATAATAAATTAATTATATATTATGATAAGTGCCAGTCCATCTAGTGCCGAAGCTTAAGAAGCGTACAAAATTTACCGGCATCGACTCTAAAAATATCAATCATGGTGTTTGTTATTACAAATAAAAAAAATTTTTTTGGAGTCAGTTTTAATATTTTTGTTAGAATTAATTTATTTCATAACATGCTGTAAGTGTTTAAATAATTTAAATGGATTTTAACGTCAGGCATATGGGTTCGTATGTTCAACCTAATGTTTACTTATTTTCACAGAATAACACAATGTGCGTAGACGCAGGCAAGTATTAAGACGCATCGGTCGTGACTCTCGTGCATCAAGTGGTTTACTAAGCGAAAACCCTTCACATGTGAAGCGTTCACTAAAATAACAAATGTTGCTAAATCAACACAAAAAGGATAACCCTAATATGACTTGCTGTTTGTCAGGGTCACCGCTTATGAATTTAATAATTAATGACGTCACAAAGCCTTTTGGTCATTTAGTCACACATGAAAACACGTGTAAATTAAATTATTTAGTGCGATGGCCAAGTCAATATATTTATGTAAAACGTTAAAGATTTCCTGGCCTGGACTTGGTATTACATGGATCTCACAACTTTTTACCGTAGAACAACTGAGTTGCGAGACTTGGTTTTTTTGACAAGTATAGTTTTTGATGGGATAATACTTAAACAGTTAACAATGTAAATATAAGAATTAAGAATTATTTTGAGAGGCCATGATTCAGTAATCGCGCGGAGGTCAATAAAAAGGCAATCAAACAGTCCAATTACTAGCACGGGTCAACACAAAACAAAATCAATAGGTTAGGGATCACAAAACTTCACAAAAAAACAAAGGAGAGAATATGTCGACAGTTCGCCAAAGCAAAAAGCAGACAGACCTCGTATAAAAATACAATATTAAAAAAATACATATCTATTTGTTTGTAACCAAATTCTATTATTAAAATTCTAAAGCTGAGTTACACCATCTTACTTTAACTTTGACAAACGTCAAAAATCTGTTAAACTCCATACAAAAAGCACCGGTTACCGTTATAGCTACGGTCAAAGTTAGGTGGTGCAACTCAGCCTAAAACTAAGAAAGATTGAAGAAAAAGAAACATTTCGTTTTAAACCTTAACCGTATGACAATAAAGTGCACAATGGTATTTCGTATTGCAACCTAAGCCCTGATTGTCTCTTATTGGTCGTAGTAAAAATATAGTAAAATGCGTAACCAATTAGAGACGGGGTGAGCACGTGACCGGAGCGATGCGCCTACGCTAAAATTTCTACAAAGTGGTCAGGCGGAAGAGTCCCCGATAGTACATTTCATTAGTTAACCACCACCAAAATACTCAGTTTATCACAATATTGTATGGTAATATTTTTCCTCATTAGTCGTCAATCAATATTTCAAAGTCGTATTTTGCTCTCTGCTGGGACCATAAGGCAAGGTCATTTGGTTACAAAATTATTACAGAACTATTCCCATTTCTGCTCTCCAGTTGTAGATCTTGGCTACACAAGAGAGAATGTAGAGTTTAACCACCAAACCTAACCAGTGAAAGAGAGGGAAATAATAAATATATCGTTGTTTCAATTTTCCCTGGATGCTGAAAATGAAAATAATATTAATAAGTACCAACAGTGGCGATAAATTGCGGCGATGGGAACCCATGTCCCGATATACCGTGTAGAAATAAACTACAAAACGTTCGGAGCTTTAGTTAAGTATAAACTACAAAGTCTACATTAGTTCAGCCAATGTGGAGTTCTATAAATAGCTAGCAGTAGCCAGGGTTACCACCCCTTAGTATATTATTAACTTTCAGAAATAGTTCAATTTCCTGATTCTTAAATTTTTCAATTGTTTTTACCTAACGAAAATGAACCGCTCTACCGGAAAGCTCTTGGCCTGTATTTTACCTAAAGTGATGATCAATCCGAAGCGATCTAGAAATCCTTGACAACGTAGGAACTTGCTGTCGCATCTCCAACTACTGAAACACAAAGATGCTGTTAACGTTGTTTTCATGGTAAGATGGTGGAAGAGCTTGCTATCTATTACATACCTCCTAAGGCCCGGTTTCTACCAAAGTGGAGAAGAGTGGAGGTGAGAGGAGATGTGTTTTGAATAACTAATCAGATTTCATTAATCCGCTGACCTTCTGTATAGAAATTCGATTGGTTACTCAAAACTCTCCAAAAGTTGTTGTGTTGTTAGTATATCTTTATCAATAAAATAAAAAAAAAATTAAAATAAAATAAAGTCTAGTTGGGTCAATTTCCCAAACACATTTTTTGAGCGGCGTAGCTGAAAATCATATGTTTTTTATGACATAGAACTTTGATTTTTTTTTACACGAAAATATACAGAGGTTCCATTTTGAGGACAACATTATTAATGAGTATTTTCTTTTACAAATTTGACAAAAAATAATTGAACTAAGCGTTTCTAATTTTGGTGCAGTGTCCACATCCTTAATTTCTTACAATATGTATTTTTTTAGCTGAAGATCAAAACAGAACTTAGGGAAAAAGTATATTTTTGGATTATACAATCTATCTATTATCTAAGATTACCAAATTAAGCAAGTTTCCCAAATAACTGTGATTAAGTCACGTCCTTAAGTTTTGTCCGCGAAAAATTTATGATTTTGGTGTCAATAATGAAATAGCTCGTCAGTTTCTTTAAAGATCAAACAGGATTTAAACACTCCCATCATTCGTTAGGTTTAGTACCGCCCCCGCGAGCAGTGACGGCAGACGGGTGCAAGACCTCTGCGTCTTCCCGCCAAAAACGTAAATGTGTTGTTTTTTTTTAAACGGACAACAATTCTGCAATTTTGGTGTCTTTTTGTATAAGATTTCTAAGCTATTCTTTTTAGTTGAATTCCTCGTATAATGTAAAGGAACTGTTTTCATACCATGTGTTAAAATGTTATTGTTATATTTAAAACAGATTTCATATAATTTAGCTTTTTCAACGAGAATCTAATTTTGGTGAGTCAATTTTGGTGTTTTTGGTGGTGCACCAAAGCATTTTTAACCGACTTAACTCCGTCAATTGTGAACCGATTTTCAAAATTCTTTTTTTGTTCTATAGGGTACACTTATGTGGTGGTCCCATTGTCACCAAGTCAGGATCTGATGATGGGATCCTAGGGAAATCGAGAGTAAACCTCAAATTTTGTAGGAATGCAATACGTTTTCTAAAGTTATTCAAGTAGTCATCATCTAATGTTGATGAGGTGATGATGGAAGGTAAAACTCCTTAACGCTTAGGAGTTGGAGGATAATTCTTTAAATATTTTAGGTAGGTATGTACATACAGTTGTATTATTTCAGGTATTTAAGATGAGCTGATGATGAAAGGTCAAACAACATAAGTTAGGAGTTAGATGATACTCAATACTCATTTGTTGATACATACATTGACACATGATACATTGATACTTTTTAGTTGCCGATATTTAAAGTAGGGAGCCTGTATTTTGCTAGGAAGATTATTTACACTTGGATTGTGATTAAGACTATAATTTTCCATTACAAAATGGAAAATTATAGTCTTAATCACATTAAACATAGGTACTGTCCCTCTTCAGTGACAATAACAAGGACTAATCAACTAAAAAGCATGAAAAAAAATAATTTTAACAAAAAAATTAAAACCGACGCCAACAATCACTTAAAAGTAGAAAATAAGTACGTCGTTATTTATTTATTAGGACAATATACCATGATTAATATTTTTGGAGTCGGTGCTGGTAAATTTAAAACCATTTCTTGAGCTTGGCACTAAGATATGACCGACTGACAGCATATTTTCTAATTTTGGTGCTTTAATATAAATTTTGGTGTTCTCTTAATTTTGGTGTAAGGAAAATCTAAAAAACTACTGGACAAAATTTAATGTCTTAATCATTTTAGAAACAGTATAAGTTTCCAATAAATTTGATCTATAATTAAAGAATAAAAATACACAAATAACAATTTCCACCAAAATTAGGCAAAAATATGCACTTGTTGAAATTCACCCAGTTATTTACCAAAAAATTTGGTAGCTAGTGTTGTCTAGCATAATTTATTATTTTATTTCTCCCATCGGGCAACCCTAGCATTAGCCGTAAGCGCGCGCGCAGAAGGCTTCATCTGATAGCCGGTGACGACGCGTTTCGCCGTCAAGTGACTGAGACAGGTCTGGGAGCTATAGCTAATGGTGTGCTCTACGACCGATATCTGCTGTAGCCTTAGGGCATGTTAATAAAATATTAAACAGTCAAAATCAGGGAGTAACATGAATATTGTTAAAATACGTTATGGTAGCATGAACGGATTATAGAAAATTCAAGGTACGGAAATATTTTTTCTTATTCAATTTTAAAATTAAAAACCACAATTTGACAGCGGGAAGCTTTATGTGGTCATTTGAATATAAACTGTTGCCATATTACGTCCCCTGCTGGACCAAGGATTTCGACAACGACTGATCCTGCACTACCCGCATCCAGGTGTACAAGTGCCGCAATCTTTACCTGATATTTGGTCCACCTAATCCACTTTCACTTATTGTTGTTTAATAAATGAAAAAGCTCAAACGTCATGTAACATGTGTCATTCAAAAAATAATTACACCTGGTGTCATCATCCCCTTTAGTCCAAATGCTCTCTTGACTTTACCAAATTGATGTCAAAAATGTTTTGTTTAACATGAAGGTACCTACTATCGTTTGCCCAATGTAAAATATATCAAAAACTATTAAAAATAGACAAACGTATTTCATTTTAGGTACAACCGTTTACCCAAGTGCTATAAAAAGAAAAACGCCGACATATCTCAAAGAACATCTCTATCGTATGTTTACCTGACACTGCGCCGGCGCACAGACGCGTGTCGCCCGGAATGGCGGCGATCGCTGCGATACAGGAATAAGTGTCACTTGCTTCACTAGTTACAGCATTCAGGTTTTTTGTTTGTATTTTGCGTAATTTGTCGACAAAGAGACCGAAATTTCGCTATATCTATTTATCTTTGTTGGGATCTGAAGACAAGAGGGACTTACAACCAAGGTTTTAGAAAAGTAGGCATTTTTACTCACTCCCACTCGGTAGACTGACGATCTAGTGAAGGTCGCGGGAAGCAACTGGATACAGGTAGCACAGGACTGGTCGTTAAGGAAATCATTGAGAGAGGCCTTTGTACAGCGAGGATGTCCTTTAGTTGAAACAAGCTAACGAGGCCGAATTTTTAAATAATCATCGCAAAAAACATATAAAAATAAGCGTCAAAAGTAATGTTTTTAAAGAACGAATTTTGTTAAAACTTTACAGTGATATAAATTGCTCTACCTAAAACTACAATACGCCTTTTTAGGGCTTCACGGTTAAGTCATTGTCGACCAAACTATAATCACCAAAACAATATTCTGAAACGTTGCTATGCTACTAAAAAGTATAATTTCTATCACAAACTCGCGCCCAAGATGGGTGTTAAGCTAGATTCGCTCTAAATGCCCGCGGCTCATACAATGTTGCCACTACTTTGATATAAAGGTATTAATTACATCATAAACTTAGCCGAGACAGAATGATAATATGAAATGTAATGATAAAATTATCTAATACATATTTTATTTTATATCCTGTTAATCAGAAACGAATACATTGTAAGTGCTATGAAAACACTACCTCCCTGTTCAGATTATTAAAACTGTGTCAGGGCGCGGTAACTTTATCGATTAATAACTTAAATCGTATCTAATAATAAAGGTTTTGTTGGTATCATTAATTAGGTAAATATAAATTGAACGATATATAAGTTATATTAGTTGTTAGTTTTTGACTACTTCATTGGTTAGTGAATCTTTCGCTTCTGGGATCATTTTTAATCAATTGTTACCTAAAGCAGTTGTTGACAACAGTGGCAAATCTGAATGCGCAAGATCACCATTATTACCTATCTTACTTCCATTGGCTTACCGTTTGGATGTTTTTCTTCACAAACGGGTTATTAAGGTACATTGGCACATTGTGCACATCTGCGGGCGATCGAATGTTGACTGACTTAGGCTGGGTTGCACCATCTCACTTAACTTTGACAAACGTCGAAAATCTGTCAAACTTCATACAAAAAACACCGGTTATCGTCATAGTTACGGCCAAAGTTAGGTGGTGCAACTCAGCCTTAGATTGCCATTGTTAATTTGGCAGAATTTTCATATCGATTGTAGTAGCATTTCTTAGTACGAGTAAGTGGCAAATCTTAATACTCATGATTACTATCTTCCATTGGCTTACCGTTTAGATGTTTTTCTTCACAAACGGGTTATTATGGTATCCATTAGACGTGGCACATTGTGCAGGATGTCTGCGGGCGACCGCGCCGATCTGATACACACACCGCGCCCAGCTTTCTAAAGGCGACACGAAAACTACAGCCTTTCCGAAGATGAAAGAACAAAACTTATTAAAAACATTGATAATTTTATGGGACTAAGGCCTATTTCGACCAAACTTTTATCCGAGAATAACTCCTGGTATAACTGGCACATTGACACATTGGCAATGTCGAATAACTGGCGATTTATTCTGAGATTAATGTTTACTCTTGTTTGGTCGAATCCACCCTTAATGGATTAGTTACGCAAATTCTTTGCTGAAGCAAAGATTATCTGAGCACGGACTAAGAATACACACTTGTAGATCTTGTTTAGATTTTGTAATATGCCCAGTATCAGAGTTAATAAGTAAATTTAAAACATAAAAATTAAAATTATAAAAAGCAATAAACGTTTTTATTATTATGTTTGTACGCTTTGGAGCTCACGGGTCAAAAGTGGCCCGGTCCTTTATAAGGCTTGCGTGGGGATACAGATCCAACACGTAGAGGCCGTTTTAAGCGCAAAATAATCGACAAAAGTGAAAGTGGTGCACATGCTGGATCTAGTCTCTGACTATATCATGGGATGTAGCCAGAGACCATCCCCAGCCTGTGCACTAGAGCTATTGCAGTTATTGGAGACTGGGCCATGGATGGAGACTACGGAACACCTGCCTGGTTCATAGTCTCGGACTGAAAAAATGGCAGGCGGTGACTAGCCAGCGACTAAATGGGCCCCCCTGGCGTCATGGGTCGTATAGACCGGACTGAGGGGCAACATTGGCGTCTGCCAGCTCAGGGGTGTAGAGAGGTGTGCAGCGCTTTCTCCGAAGTTACTCGCGGCGTTATGCCCTTTAACACTTCCACCCCTGGAGCATATAGCTCTAGCGACTCCACTCTGGCCGGCCGGTTAAGGCAAGCCAGAGGTGAAAGTCCTGCAGACCCTCTCGGATTCCACTTCGGCAAGCCGAAGACGAGGGTCTTGACCGACTCTCGGGAGCACTCGGATTAACAACTGGCCCCGTGGTGCCGCTACTCACCAACAGCACGCCACAAAGCTGCCCTGCGGGGCTTATTATTATTATTACTGAGAGAGGTATTTAAGAGGGTTTTTTTTTTTCACGATCTTGTCGCTAAAATGACTATTATTGATATAGAAATAGATTGAAACCTATTGCAAGGACATAAAAAATTTATTACAAAAAACTAGAAGTGAGTAAAACGGAAGGATGCAAATTTGAAGCAGTAACTCTTTTAAAAAATCATCTTGAAAATCGTACACTGTTAGCTAAATTTATTTTTGGATTTTATCCCTTTTAAATTAAATTTCTCTCTTTTATGGTGTAGCTATGCTATTATAGCCCGTATATTCCTTCCCACAAAAGGGCAAGTCGCCACAATCGGTTGTTGTAACTCGGTTGCAACACTTTCTATATGAATTGTAGGTGCATGCATTGTAATCGCCGCTGGAAAGTCTACCTTGGGGCCTAACCGTTAATGCAATTGAATTTCATATATTGCACACACCATGACCGTACCGCACGATATAGTTTGCAGCGATTGTTATTTTGTATTAGATCATTACCGAAGATAGTAGAGGATTTCAATTGAAATTTAACGGTTTATTTATTAGTAGATATTTTGATTACTTTGGAAACGTACTGAATGAGTTGAACTTCCTAGAAGGTTCTGGGTTCAGACTTCAGTACCAATTGAAAAATTCAAGTGCAGTTTCAAACATTATTAGGACAATGACTGTCATCAAGCCCCTCGAATCGGAACAATATAATAATAAATTGTTACTCAGTTTTGTGCGACCGCTTGGGGTTTGATGGGTTAATTAACTTGATTGTATGAAAATAATTATGTAAACGTATCATTGGGCTATAATAAACGAACGAATTATGTACACGTATATGAACGTAGAGCTATAAAACTCTATCAGATTGAGTTTCAGTCAATTAATGCATCCTTTAGGTCTAATATTTGTCGGCCGTTTGGTGTAGTGGTTCAAAACGGACTACTATTCCGGAGGTAGCGGGTTCGATTCCCGCACAGTACAAACATTTGTGTTCATGAACATATTTGTTTGTATTGGACTGGGTGTTTTCTATGTATAATAAGTATGTATTTACAAAAAAAAAAGTATTTAAGTATGTTTATATCCGTTGTCTAGTACCCATAGTACAAGCTTTGATTAGTTTGGGACTAGAAGCGCAGTGTAAAAAGTCTAAGGTTATTTATTTATTTATTATTATTATTATTTAATATCAGCTGCTATGTCACGACCTATCAGGTTAAAAAGGCAAACAATTGGGCATCAATATTTGCGTAGTCATTTGTTTTCTAACTCGCACCCCATCAATAGTTGAGATCCAGAAAATTCCGCTTTTCTAAAATCAATTTAACGCTGTTCCATATTTAAAAAAAGGTAAACAAGTGAAACAAATTTATGCAACCAGTGTAGCAAATCCCTTACACTTTCAAAGGGCTCGTAGGTCGATTGATCATGTTTTGCTTAGAAACACTATTGACTAAAATCAGATCAACAGGGACCAGACTTAATCATGAAATCATACTCCAATAACATTGTTGAAAGTCATACTCGTAACCCTTCAATCACGAAATCTGCAAGCTGAAATGAGCTTTAGTGGTGGTGTCTATTTGAAGAGAACGGTAGCCTATTAAAATATGTTAATAAGGTCGGTTTTAGAGCGACGCGGCGCGAGCTATCGTGGCATCGGACTAATACACGATAACGGAATTAAATCAATATTATCTGTGCTGATATTCGCTACTTCACCCATGCGTCGTTTCTCCTTGGAAGCATAGAGTCGAAGCAGACACTTTTTTTTTAAACTTCTCAATTTATAGCAAAGGCATACCCCAAATTATGCCTTAAGATATATTTTTTTTTTAAATTTTAACAACAACTGAAAAACTTTTGGCCTGCATCTCACCTGTTGTGAAATGACAATCAGGCCGAAAGACAATCATAATAATTTTAAGAGCGCAAAAGTATAAAGTTTGGTAATTCTCCTTCAATTTCTTGAAATTTTCAATCGACAACCTGTCTTCAATCTTTAATCTTATTACAATGTTACACTCCGTAGAGGCATAGCAATAGCAGAGCACTAATATGCTTATAATATTGCACATAATTAATTGTTCTAAGCAGGTAGACGCTGGATGCAGATCGCTACCAACCGACCAATCTGCAATCACTGCATATGCATAGGGGAGACAATCAATTAGCTCGTCAAAAGGGCAAATGGATTTCGTAACGCTCACCTAACTGAAACAAAAACCAAATGTTACATAAGTTTCAGATTACCTTCATAATACTTGGACAATGAGAAATGAATTTTACAATCACAATTCTGAATTAATGAATGGTCCACAAGTTTGTTACAAAACAATGTGAACTCAAAGTCTTTGATTGGCTTCTCTAACTTGCACACAACGTAACGTTACTTCACTTGTTTCGGTCATTTACAAATCACCAATTTTATTGAATAAACAGTTGAAATTACCAGCGAACTCTTAGCATTGTTGTTATTCTTCATTTCGCCATTTACATACCAAAGGAAAACAAGAGATCGTTATGAAATCGTTTCGATTTCGTTGTTCTTTGAGTAATTGTTGTTTTTAAGGGAAACTTGGAGTTACTTTTCTTAAATAACAAGTCCTTTGTATAGACGAACTCTACGTGGACCAATGTTATCAGTTAGCGACGAAAAGTTTTCGGTTCATTGTTGTCGTGGCTTTTCTGTGACATTACACGGCTTTTTGTATTTTTTGTTATGGAGCATCAAGGTCAATGAAATATCAAATAAGTATACCGGGTGGCGCCTAGGTATTTTAGATGTATCACATATACTACTAAATTAAACAAAACTCTATAATTTACACAAAAATTTTCTTTGAAACTTATGAAACGTTATTTTGCAAGAGATTCACTAATATGGCTGTATTAGATTAGTAGTTAATATTAAGTTTATTACGCTTCTTTCACAGAAGCGACTCCATGCCTCCCTTAACCCTTTATCTCGCCAATATGCAAATAACACATAGAAACTAGGAGCGTTTTCATTACGCGTGATACGGTCAGCCACAGGTTACTTGTATTCTGGATACCATCCTGCCGGCTTATTATATCCTGGTACAGTCAGTCAAATAGTGTTGCCTAAAGTAGCCAAAAAGTTCGCAATTCGTGTTTGTTACAATTGGAATAAAGTTGTGCTGTTAACTTGATTCCCGGCCGGGCAGAAATTGAAATTATGAATTTAATTTCTGTGACGGGTCTGGGTGTAAATATGTATAATATGTATGTATTTAATTAAAAAAAAGTATATAAGTACTATATCCGTTAAGCAAGCACCCATAACACAAGCATTGAGTTGCTTACTTTGGGGCTAGCTAGCGCTGTGTGAAATTGTCCAAAGATTTATTATTATTATTATTTATTATTATAACTTTTTGGCCACTTTGGTTGTCACGAACTATTTGATGCTGACTGTACGATAACGCATTGAAATAAGGATAACATAGAAGTAAGTAGCACAAAAACTAGACTGACTATTCAGAAAACAGTTTGTGTGGGTTTTTATTTGGTGCCGGCGCGATCTGCACGCGTTGATATGGTTGAAGCATTAATCGTGTATGTTGAAACAAGAAGAAGCCAGAACTAAACCTTAGTGTTTTTTAAATGTGCATGGGCATGGCTCAAATACACTGATACAGCTAAGTTAACCGTGTCCTCTAAAAGCACGGTATCTTATGATTTAAAAAAAACACTGATTCAAATCTGTAACGCGAAAATTTTTAAATTTGAAAAGCACTCTAGCTTCCAAAAAGCTCTGAAAACCTATTTGTATGACTGATTTATGACGTAATCTACGAATAGATCATAAATGATGCACCTATGATGTGATATTAGTATTTTTCTGCACTACTTTACTATTCATAGCATGTAATTTGTTTGTTTCTGTTCAGTATAATAAACAGCTTGATAATTAATAAATAGCCTTCCAGAACATGCAATCAGTGTCACATTATATAATCTAAAAAATTAAAATCGCCGTATAAATCAGGGATGTTATGGATATCCGTAACCGTAACCGAAACTTTCGGATATCCGAAATTAAAAAATATCAGAAACCGTGACCGTAACCGATTCAAAAGTTTCGGATAGTTTCGGATGTAGGCAGTTTAAATTGTTTTTGTATAGCATTATATGTAAAGGCATAATAGCCTGATTTACCTTTATAATGCTGTCTAGTATCAGTTTTTATTTTTTTATTACTTTTTATTCCATGTAAAGCGTCCGCCTTGATCAAAGGCGATGAATGAACCATGTTGGACAACTATTGCAAATTGCATTCTAAAGTACAGATATCCGTAACCGTAACCGAAACTTTCGGATATCCGAAATAAAAAAATATCCGTAACCGTAACCGAAACCGGTATAATATTATTCCTATATCCGTAACCGTATCCATAACCGAAACTACATATCCATAACGTCCCTAGTATAAACCCACACACTTAACGTTAACGGGATCTTGTACATAATCAGCACACGTGTAATGTGAGATAATAAAATTATCCATTCAATTACATGATAATATCAACGTAATTATATTTAAGTAGGCTGGTTTGTCTTTTAGTGACTAATATCGTGTGTGGATTTTATAGGTTGCCATAGGCGTTTGTAATTTTACCTGAGATAGTAACAGGAAGTCAATAACTTCAGCATTAATCTGGTTAAATCAAGAAAATAGGAGCTTTTTTAATAAATGACCATCAGTTGAACCCTGGTTCAGATGGTTTACGTTGGAGAAGGGTTTGAGGCACTCCTTGAAATACTCTTGTTACATTCTCAATCACACCAAGTGTTAAATGTTTTATTTCTCTTCGAAATATTGCAAATATTTTTTCAAGATTCTGAATTAATCTTGATTAATGTGGCCTCATAATATTTGAAAGTTACAACACAGTGCCAGCACATTTTATTAATAAAACATTACATAGCTACCTATTTAAAAATGATTAAGATATATTTCATTGTTTTAAGCCTTTTAAGTGCGAGTGTTGTCAAAAAACCCTAGACTACCCTTATAATGCTTTTGCACCTTATAATGGAAATGCATGGCACACAATTTCTGACTTCGGGACTTAGGAGGTGAACATATCAAAAGTGGGGGCCTTTAGACTTAGGGACTTTTGATATGTTCACCTCCTAACTAGTCTTAATAAAGTCCCGAAGTCAGATTTCCCTCTACACCGTCGTTAAAGCATTCATTGACTGGACTAACTAGAATAAGTGTTTAAGTAATTGTGGTAGGTACTTGTAACAATAAATATTAATGTCAAATTATTCAATTTATTCGCTTTTTACGGTTCCGATAATTATTTCATGTCATGCGTGCCATTTAACTGTCTTTAACCAATTATTTTTATTATCTCTTAATGACCGATATTCAGTATAATTATATGATTATTGGGCTTTAACTCTATAACTGCTTAATGTAAGGTTGTACTGGAACATGGCTTGGGGTTATTCACAAACTTGACAAAAGAAACTGGACACACGTGTGTCCAATTGGCGTAAATCAAAATTAGTAATTCACTTAGGCTTGTATATGCTAAGAAAAGAAAAGTCGCCGTGTCTGCCGCAGACAAGATAAGAATTTCGTTGGAGGACCTAGCTACGAAAATTTGTCACAGACAAGATTATTGTTCGGTTCGTGTGTAGATACGACACGAATTCTTGCGTAGAGGACTTTTCTTAGCGTGTACCTAGTCCTACACGCGACCTTATTATTTCGTCATCAAACTTATTATTTAAACATGACTTAAAAAAAACACGTATGTTTTCGCTAACTACGCGTTAAATTCTTGGACTAAATAATAAATGTACTTAATTTTGAATTACAACAACTGGACACACGTGTGTCTAGTTTCTTGTGTCGAATTGTGAATAACCCTGGCTTTACAATAAGTTGCTTAATTGGAACTTGTAATAATAAGCATTCAATACGTGAACTATTATTATGGACTCGTTGTAATTGACCACGTTGTCGTTGGGACACAAAATAATTAAATTATAGACATACGGCTATAAATTAACGATAGTCTAATGAAGTAGTTACATGTGTGATACTCGCATACGAAATTGATATGTAGGTATTTGAAAGATAGAAATACTGAAGTTACAGGCCAAGAGCTTCCCCGTTGGGGATAAAAAAAGTATCGTTAACTGTTATGTAATTGACATTAGTGACCGACCGAATATTCGTTTTCGTTTTCGGCCATTTTCGGCCAAAATATGGACATTCGGCCATATTTTCGTTTTCGGCCAAAAACCAGCCGAAGCTTCGGCCAAACCGAATATCAGAAATACGTGAATAAGATGGTGACGTTTATCGGAGTGAATCTGATGCACTCATGGTTCCAATCAGACTTGAACGGACGCGGTATTGTCACACTCTTTTGAAGTTTTGAAGTGAGGTTACATTGTAAAGGGTGTCCAGCGAAAATTTTCCAAGTTCAAAATTGAATACAAATAAAACCAAAGAGTTTTCATTAAGTTTAATTGTTTCAAAATAGAGTCTAATGCGGATTTGAAATACGCCATGAGTCACTGGTCGATGTGTCTTGCTGCACAGCAAGAAGGTGTCTCACCACACACGGAGAGTACCTCGATGGAGACACTGAGGACTATTTTTTCTAGCCGCCTCGGTCATCAGATCTCACACCATGCGACTTTTTCTTGTGGGGATATCTCAAGTCAAAAGTTTACAGCAAAACAATCCTTAAATAATTCAGGTTCTGTAAGAAAATATCCGCCGTGAAGTTGCAGGAAAATTATTAGCGCGATTTGCTCTCGCATAGTTGCGAAAGTAAGGCTGTGAGAGTGCCTATAGTAAAACGGGCATCATTTAAAAGATATTGCCTATAAAAAAATAAATCCGCATTGTTAAACTCCAGTTTGCATTAGTAATAAATAATAAAAAATCTTTATTTGTATGAATCATTTTTGAAGTTGCAAAATTCCCACTGGACACCCTTTATTTCTTCTTCACTTCCCAATATTTCAATATACACCGGAAATAATATTCTACTAAGAATTCATAATTCAATTTTTTGTGTTTTAATGCCGGTTTTCTTTAATCAATCCTTATCAAAAACAACTGTCAAACATCATTATGTTTTTGGTCAAAACATTAACGGTTTTCAAAGTTTTTACATAATTTCAGATTGAAATTTGAGAGTTGAAGGTCATTTTCGTTTTCGTTTTCGGCCGAAAATGAGACTGCAGCCGAAGCTTCGTTTTCGTTTCCGTTTTCGGCTGAAAATCCATATTCGGTCGGACACTAATTGACATGTAGGTCATACTTTGTTTGACCGTAATGTATTACAGAATATAACTTTAAGCAAAAACATAACCCTCCTTCTGTCGCAGTCGGGTAAATAGATACTCATACCATTCAATTAGCGTTAAAAGTAATTACGTTATTTTCAGATAAGAATTTTCATTAAACTTTTGCTGTTGGTCTCCTGTCTCTTAAAAAATAACTGTAAATTCAAAAAGGATGTCCAAATTATCATACTTAACTGTATACTTAATCGCAATTAAGTAAATTCCGTCCCATTGTAAGTCAGCTTTTAGTTACCCATGCTGATTTATTTATGCATTAATTTAGTTACAATGTGAACTGTACATCTGTTGTGTGCGTCATCATTGTCATCACGTCATGGACTTCATGCTATACGAGGAAATTCATTATAAATTCTGTTTTTCTTTACAGAAAGACGTCCATAGCTGGACACGACGTCCTTCGCGATTTTTTCATAAAGACCGGTCCTTCACAGCCCACATACAAGCGCATCCAGACGTTCACCAGGTCATCTGTCCACCGCCAGGGAGACCTGCCCAAACTTACGTGTGCCAGTCCATGGTAGCCACTTAGAGAGCAGACCTATTCTGCCCCAATGGCGGAGCGATGAGCCGCCTGCTACAAAAGACAGGAAGAAAGAAAGAAAAAATATTATTTGGGTGACTCTATGTACTACCATGTTTAGTTTTTCTATAGCTTTCCTCATTTTTTATTCCACTTTTTTTATTTCTTAGGGATATTACTTGTAAAAGTATGTAAAATACGTTTATTAGCTAATTGATATAAATTACACCACACGCGAAGGGTGCATTTGTAATATAATTTGTAATAATGAGTTGTAATATTGCAAATGAATTAACGTCATTTGCTACCAGGTCAGATATTAAGCGATAAGCGGTACAATTTATTTTTCAAATTAATCGACAAACAGTTACTTGTTTGTTTGTAGACTAAAAATAGTAGATATTCGAGATCTAATTCGTTTCGCTAGGAACCCAAATTATCAGCACAAACAGTAGAGATGTATAATCGAAATCTAAAGGTAGCGACTGTTCCTTACTCTGACTGCAAGAAATTACTTATAGTATCTACTTAGTATATTTTTACAGTAACAAAACTAGAAAATAACTGTAGATAAGGCACCAAAACACCAACAAAACAGAAGCAAGTTAACTATGTAAAACATTATTCTAATCCCGAATCGCAACATGTTGCGATAAACGCCCAACTAATACCAACAAACAGAAAAACACTTTCACCGTGCGCACGCGACGACCGGTCCCGGGTTCGATTCCCGATAACAGCGCCTTAATGAGAATACCAGTTAATTGATTTATTAGCCCACTCTGATTGTGGGCCAGATGCGAAATACAAGTATAAATTATGTGCCCAACATATTTGCTGGACGTTGATTACGGGTGCTGGAAATATACAGGGTGACTTTGAAATCGATGGCATCCTTTTAATACAAGACTTTACTCATGATACATACCTACGTAGATAGATCATTCCCCAAATATGAGACAAATCCAATGAGATTTTATTTCTTTATTTTTACTACGTATGTACTTATTTGTATTAGTGTGCTCTTATAAAGTAGATTTCAAACTAGTTTACAGTCAACAGCACATCAGCCTATGCATTTTGTTGCAAAATAACACTTAATACGTCGAAATAAGATGCCACAGTATTTAGCATGATGTGTGTCTGTACAAGATTTTAAGTTTTGAAATTTTAACTCATTGGATTTGTCTCATATTTGGGGAATGTACTAGGTATCATGAGTAGATTCTTATTTTAAACTAACAGCCGCCCGCGACGCGTTGATCCCGTCTTACCCCCTTAGGGGTGGAGTTTCGTAAAATCCTTTCTTAGCGGATGCCTACGTCATAACATCTACCTGCATGCCAAATTTCAGCCCGATCCGTCCAGTCGTTTGGGCTGTACGTTGATAGATCACTATGTCAGTCACCTTTGAGTTATACAGTGTGTCCGGGCTTGTAGTGATCAAACTTTAAGGGCGTAATCTATGGACAATTTTATCGATGAAAATACTTCAAATTTGGGGCTTGACCCATTTCTCGCAAAATTACGAGGATTTAAGTTTTTAATTTTTAGTTTTCACCTCTTCCTTCAAAAACAAGTGAAAGCGTGGGTAGCTTAACACTAATAAGCAAAAATGTTATATCATGCGATAGCCAATAAAATGATCTATTAGCAGAAGTAGAAAACAGATACAAGTTTCATACATTTTAAGGGAGTAAGAATGGATTTAATTAGAAAAAAACATGACTTTTTTCACTTCTTTTTCAGTTATTTTCCAACACAAGAAAAACCAGGTCGTTAAGGTATGTTTTATTTGCATTGTATTATTAGTATTTGAGCTATTCTACAAAACGAATGTAAATTTATTAGTCTACGTCTATTAGTTTCGACGTAATTGTTGAACAAAGATACCCCTTCCCAGCGGTTTCCATAGTAATCGGAATAGGTTGTGTGATTCTTTCAGGCAGTGCATTTTCGCATGTCGCGTGCGCTATGGAAACCGCTGGGAAGGGGTATCTTTGTTCAACAATTACGTCGAAACTAATAGACGTAGACTAATAAATTTACATTCGTTTTGTAGAATAGCTCAAATACTAATAATACAATGCAAATAAAACATACCTTAACGACCTGGTTTTTCTTGTGTTGGAAAATAACTGAAAAAGAAGTGAAAAAAGTCATGTTTTTTTCTAATTAAATCCATTCTTACTCCCTTAAAATGTATGAAACTTGTATCTGTTTTCTACTTCTGCTAATAGATCATTTTATTGGCTATCGCATGATATAACATTTTTGCTTATTAGTGTTAAGCTACCCACGCTTTCACTTGTTTTTGAAGGAAGAGGTGAAAACTAAAAATTAAAAACTTAAATCCTCGTAATTTTGCGAGAAATGGGTCAAGCCCCAAATTTGAAGTATTTTCATCGATAAAATTGTCCATAGATTACGCCCTTAAAGTTTGATCACTACAAGCCCGGACACACTGTATAGGTATTTAGATTAGACGGATGCCAACAATTTCAAAGTCACCCTGTAGAACTGGGAGATAGCTAGTGGCAGTAGTAAGCGAAGATAAGACTATTAGTCATAATGGTATACCACGGCATTACCATTAATTGGCCCTTTCGTATTTTCCACAACAGCATTCGACGGGTTAATTTTCAGTCAAGTTTTCTTCTTTTTACTTACTGACAGCAACCGAAACCGGTGCGTAAAATTTCAGCCAGTGTCGAATGATATTCTGATACTAATTTTAGTATTGAGTTTATTGCGCTGCTTCTTCTCAGCATTGGCCCAATTATTGTCACGAAGCAGTGGTAGGGTTAATACTGGGACATATGGGGAATAAATCCTAGATCTTACATCAACAAAGTTTTATCATCATCATCATATCATTTAGTTCATTATGTGACCATGTCCCTCCAATCTACTAGATGCAAATGAAGGTTTTGGCCTATATCCTCACGCTGGCTAGACGAGTTTATTAATACCTAAAACGAAGCTTAAACTATTAAAACCTCAACTTTAACTCCTAATTCCCGATTCTAAAAAGGCAATAGTCATTTGATTCCTACAATAATGGCTCGGACTTCTAAAACAAACAAACTCCTCCGGAATGGGAGGGTATTCGGATAATCTGGCTGATCTATACTGTAAGATGAGACTGTAACGCGAGCCTCCATTGTGTTGCCAGTAATTAATTGTCTATGGATTTAAGTTTCTGAACGCCTGAAATAAACAACACTGTAAACGGATTTGTTTAGGTATTTAGTATCTGATTGACATGATGTTATATTCGTCATAATATTAACCTAAGTTCCAAGACAGAATAATAACAAAGTGTTCCAAAAAACACACTTCATTGAACCTCTATATTCGTTTCCAATTATCTTTCATGTCAGATAGGTACTCTCTTATGCTACGTAGTAATGTAGGAATTGAAATGCAGTTCTAATTCCCACGTATTTATTTGCCCGAGATAGAAAATAATAAAAATAGTAATTCAAAACAATCGTCGTTCGTCTACACGTCGTCGTACGTCACACTCACACACCCTTCCTTCTTTTTCACACATCCTTACGTTCCGTTTCACACTCATATCCCAAAGTAATATACAAAATCAATGAATCAAAGAAAAAAAGTAGGTAACCTAAATTGCAAAACATACTTTTTTGTAAAAATCTCACCGTACTGTAACAATATCAAATACCTTCCTTGCTTTATGAAAACAATCTACTCGTAGGTTCTTAAAGGCGTATGTATAGTCCCTCTTTATAGCCTTTATCTTTAACTATTACCCTTACCGATCTCTTCGCAAAACTATACAACTTAAAGAACAAAGGCAATATAAAATAATCGTTATACAAACACTAAATCGGCGCTTCTATACGACGTATCAGCTTACGCATTGAACGGCCATACAATAACCAACAGATAATTTCATCAACCAAGCAATTACTCGAAGCAAAATAATTAACTTACAGCAGGCAATAAATAAACTGCCGTATTATGGGGAAGCGAAAATCTTATATCTGATCGTTGCCATACAAATCTTTACTTTTCTCTATCAAAAGCCAAATTCAACCTTAAGTTCTTAAACTTAAGGCTGTCACGTCCCAGTGTTTTTAATGTCCAGATGTTAAGATAAAGTTGTGAAGGTATAAATCGAGTATTGGCATATGAATACTGCGCACACAATGCAGTGTCCCGGGGAGTCGAACTGGCGACACGCGCGTAAATCCGCGTCTAACCTATCACCTGTATTTAGAACTAAACGCTTGGGACAAAAAGTATGGAAAGAGGAATAGAGTCTCTGTATGTAATGGAATAGGCTTTAATTGTTAAATTTTTAGTAACGACCAAACTCTAGATTCTATAAGGGAGTTACATAATAGTGGTGAAAACTGGCGGTGGGAATCATCTTCATTTCAGCCATAGGACGTCCACTGCTGAACATAGGCCTCCCCCAATGATTTCCACAGTGGCCGGTTGGTAGCGGCCTGCATCCAGCGCCTTTCTGCTACCTTTATGAGATCGTCGGTCAACCTTGTGGGTGGACGTCTTACGCTGCGCTTTCCGGTTTCCACTCCAGAACCTTGCTGCCCCAAAGGCCGTCTGTTCTGCGTACTATGGTGCCCTGCCCATTAGCATTTCAGTTTGCTAATCCGTAGGTGCGAATAGTCCCGTTGGGAATTAAAGCTCTTAAAAACTCATTAAAACTCATTTATTTCTGTAAATAGGCTTAAAAAAAGCACTTTTACACGTCCCAGTATTAACCCTACCACTGCTTCAGGACAATAAATGGGCCAGTGCTGAGAAGAAGCAGCGCAAGAAACGCAGTCACTATTGTCAGCCTCTTTTTGAATAGCCCCGTTGATACCGTTAAAAAGTTAGACCAATGACCTTGTTAAGATCCTTGCTTCCATGGAAGTTGCTGAATCGAAACGGTCCAGAGCCTCTGTGGATATACCAGCAGTGGATTTCTACGTGCGTACTACAGAACGAAGCTTAAAATATGATTTGAAGAGCATGAATTTCCAAAAAAAAAATCGTTCTTTCTTTCAATCATTAGATCAATCACATCGTAGAATCTATGTATGTATTATACGGAATCTGGAAGCTATTAATGATGATAAATCTTTTTATTTCTTCTATACAACTTTACTACGTCCTAACCCTTAGGTAAACGCTCTTTGATCAAAAACAACAATTTAATCTCTCTTCAAACCACACACAGGTGGCTTTAATAAACACATGCGAAAGCTCTCAAAAGGAAATGTCAGTCAGACGCTGCGTGCGCGCATCGCGTCGCGTCCAATGCGTGTCTCGATCGCATTCCTTATATGGAGGGTGAAGCAAAATAACGCAGTGTAAATAAAGAATTAAATTGATAGAACACTCTTAAGAGCCATTTTTGAGTTTTTTAAAAGCCTATTTGCAAAAAATAAATAAGTTTTATGGCTTTTGGCTATTGTGTTGACTTATAGAGTAAAATACAATGACATACAAAAATTTGAAAGAAAGATCCAATTGAAATGTTTACCATATCTTTCTAAAACGCCATGCGTCATCATGTATTCTGAAACAAAACATTTTTCAAAATTAATCAATGCAAATTAATTACAGCTAAATCAATCTACGCGTAGACTCCATTCATTTTTATTCCACGTTTTGTACTGGACATACCGGTTAAAGACAATTGATTCCTTCTTACTATTGTCTTCCTCAATCCACACTCAGCAAAGACAAGGACTTTCTAAAACGCTTCAATAAAACTTAGATTCTTTTTATCACATATATTTTTCCCATATACCGCTTTCAAAGTAAAAAACACTAAACATTTAAAATAAGCCGTCGGCATTTTATCAGGTTAGAAAGAATGTTTTGATCGAATTAAATTTTCATGAGACTGTAAAGTGATTAATTTTTCACTTAACATATCTATCCATACATAATTTGCCACACTGGCTGCGGCCTGCGGTCAGTTTAAGTTTTAAGACAAAGGTGACTGAGTTTCTTCCGCCACTTCTTCTCAGCACCAGTTCATAATTACATATGTTGTCCCGAAGTGGTGGTAGGGCAAGCTATATTTGGGACGTGTATTGTGTAAGTGCCCTACAAAGGGCCTGTGTACTGAATAAACTATTTGAATTTNCCAATGCTGTCCGACTCCGTCTCCGAAGCCGCACTTGCACTAGGTTGGTTAGGCGGCGGCGTACGCTTGAGCGGCATCTTGTAGCACGAAGTACCAGGCGAGCAGAGCGTAGCGGGAGTAGGTGATTCACCCGATGCGGGCTGATGACGCAGCGCGGAGTACGCGCTGGTTGGTCAGTGAAGGTCACTCCTCCGGGGGCGGGCAGCCAGCGGCGGTGGGCGGTGACACCGTAGCTGATGACTCAGAGCGGCAGCGTACCAGGCGCACAGTACGGTAAACAACTCTTCACAACTTATGCACTCCTATTTTTGCACACGATTTAAATAGCGAGATTTTTACTAAATTTTGAAATTAAAATGAAATAAACTTTTGTGCACAAACACGTCTGAACTCCTCAGAGGTCCGGGGGGAAGAGAATAAGTTCAGTGTGAACGCAGCCCGCATCATGTATGAAGGCATACATTTTGTATTGATGCGATCTGGCTGTACGAGCACGCGCAAAGAACGCAAACCGCACCGCTGAAAGATGGCCTTGTCATGACCACTGACAAATAGTTTTTATGCATAACAAGGATGGTATTTGACCGCAATCGCACCTGTACATAATCAATTGCGATGGTACATACTTATCTGCCCTGTAAGTGCCTACTATTCAATCTCGCTTCAAAAGTCTGGTCTTACCCAGACTGCTGACCGATTGCCCTCACCAACAATGTTTATTTATTTATTTTCACTAACTTATACTATCTTTACAGGTCAATAACCTAATGCGATAGAATAAATTATGTTGTTACATTATTTAATATCTCCTGTCGCAAACCGCAGACCGCAGACCGCATCTAGTGGGGCTAACCCTTTTAATATAGGATTGTTGTCCTGTTGGAAATTATGAAAGCGGCCTCTTTTTATCCAACCGCCCATAAATTAGATACATATGCAGAGACAAGATATCTGCTTTTCATTAGCAATGTCAATCAGGATAAACTTTCGATCTAAGGAGCGAATATGGAATCGATCGTAAGAAACGGTGAGAAACACTTAAGTAGGTACCTAGTTACTTCCTTATACAAAAATTAACGCGCCATAAACACTGGTTTAAAATGTCATTTCCATACTAAATGACAATTTAAACTAGTGCGTTTAACTTTTTGTAAGAAGCCCTTATATTTCTGTTCATGATCATTAAAAGTACCTGCCCCACAATCTCCTTAAATTTCAAATCCATAACGAATCATCATCATTTCAGCCTTAGGACGTCCACTGCTGAATATAAGCCTCCCCCAATGACTTATATGATAATCGGTTAACAGCGTCCTGCATCCATTGCCTTTCTGCTACCTTTATGAGGTCATTGGTACACCTTGTGGACGCTCCTAAGCTGCGCTTTCATAACGAATACAATATTAGGTAATATCTAAAGCTCCCAAATTGGAAAAAGTAATAGAAAAAAAATCGATTCCAAGAATCGATAGATTCAAACTGTCGATCGATTCCCGAATAATATCCCATGTTGACAGTGAAAACGGCCCGTTACTCACGTCAAGAAGGCCACTACACTTCCCGCATCAAACATTTAATAGGGCACTAATTAACACATGCAAGACCCGCTATAAATCTCCACGATGTCGATATGTCGATACGCCAGCATCGCCGATGTATCGATAAAAGTACCGGACACCACTATTTATCTTCTAATCAAATATGTTATCTCGTATGCAGATTCTGCAGGTCATTAAAAGATTCCGAGTCACGTGGTAGATGTAAATGATTGAAAGATTAAAACCCTGTTTACAAATATTATTATGACGATAAACATCTAACCTGAACCAGTTTATTATTTACAGACCTATTATTAGGGTTATGTAAATGAAAGACGAAAGGAACCCTTATTCTGTTCCTTAGAGTTTCTGTCGTACTCGAGACACAAAGGAATCAATCTATTAAACAGAATACTAGAAAGTAGAAATCTAAAGTAAGTTTGTACATCTTTAGTTATAGTGTAAAAAGCTTCCCTATTTTATCAATTTTCAAAAGCTTTAAAAGTAACAAATTCTAAACTTATTAATAAAAGTTACACCCTAGTTGAACTTTGGCTTAAATTGTCGTTTAGTATGAAAATGTCATTTTAATCCAAGGTTCATCCTAGGTGTAACTTTTTATTAATGGAGATTTTGTTTATTTGACAAAAAACTGACGTCACAAATCACTATTTCAACCAGTTTCTACAAAAAAAAATTGACAATCTTAGGAAGTTGTTGTGTTCCAGCAGTTAGAGGTAAGATAGCCAGTTCCTCCGTGGTTGAGGATTCCGAGTAAAGCTCGCTTCCACCTTCGGCCTGATCATCACTTACCATCAGGTGAGATACAGGCCAAGAGCTTCCTCGTTGTGGATAAAAAAATAAAAAAGTACCTAGTCAAAAAAATTGATTGGTCGTGTTGTCTCATAGTAGAAAACAGTTGTTCCTACTATGGTCGTGTCTTGTCTACATACTATTCTAAAGAACCACGGCAGCCTCATAAAAAAGGAAAACTGCTATCTGCAACCAACATAGTATATGCAAAGGCCGTGCTTCCATTTCCATTAATCGAAGACTTGCATACATCAACCCACCTGAGCACATTTCAACGGGCTTAATTAATATCCATATGAATATGTACATGTCGTTAGGGGACCGCTAATCAAAACTTTGTTATTTATAGATAGTGGGCTAGGGCTGCCACCTACAGGAAGCTCAATCCGATTTTCAAGAATTTAATGAGCGTTTTTGTACAGTCGCGGAATGAAAAGGTTCGTCAGTTTTCAAATTGATTCCTTCAACGAATCCCGAGCACATATTACCTTTTGAAACTATGTTACAGAATAATCTCGAGATAGACAAAATAATCTTTAACTGTTAGTCAGTAAAGTTCAAAATTATTCAGATTAAAGTTGTTTGACATTTATCTTGTCAAGAAAATTTTTATGATTGATAAACTAAAACCTTCTTGTTAGTTCAACCTGCCATTATTATTTCTATTAAATAAAAAAAATACATTTTGTAACATTGCACTGATGGGACAGAAAAATAAGCAAAACCTTCTTCGTTAGCAAACGTCACATTTATATAAATGTTAGCAGCACTGTTATGGCATGTTATGGACTGGTATGTTGGCAGGTTTGACTCTTATACAGTACCTAGTGCAAGCGAAAACCGACACTAAGGTGACGAACCTTTTCATTCCGCGACTGTACATTCGCAAATGCGTGAATCCTCTTGCCTCTGATAAGTAGAGAGGTTCATGGTCCTGCAGTGGAGACCAATGACTGATGATGATGATGATGATGATGATGATGATGATGATGATGATGATGATGATGATGATGATGATGATGATGATGATGATGATGATGATGATGATGATGATGATGATGATGATGATGATGATGATGATGATGATGATGATGATGATGATGATGATGAAGATGATGATGAATGAGCGTTTTGATCGGTTGAATTTCAATATTTAGACCAATCACAGAACAAAATGACTAAGTTTTTATCGAGATTTGAGAATTGTTTTGTAATATAGAAATCATCTTTATTCTCTAAGGCTAGTTGCACCAGCTAACTTTAACCGTAACTATAACGATAACCGGTGTTTTTTGTATGAAGTTTGACAGATTTGGTCGGTAAGATCATGCAACCCAACCCGTTTTCACCATCAATCCCTAATTTTTAAGTGACCCCTATGGTAACACATAATATGAATTTTATTTTCATAGAGGTCACCACATTTAAATATTTCCAAAACGACACATAATATCCAGATGATACAATAAAACAATAAATATTTCCATAGAAAAACCTGCTTAAAGTAAGATTATTGACAGGTAAAAATGACATGCCATTAGTTCATCAACATCGATTCAGCCTATGACAGGTTAAGGCTTTGAGCTTTTCCCGTAAAGCATCAAAAAAGCACAATCTCTCTTTTTCTGTGGCAGGTAAGGCAGGCCCATTGCCACTGTCTTCGCTTTGCAATAGTTGTGAATTTTTATGGAAGCTTCACTTAACACTTGCTGTGTCAGAGCTCAGGTCTGTAGGTATGCTCCTAGCCTTCTGTTCCAATGATTATCGAAATAAAATCCTACGTTCATGTATGAGAGACTACCACGGTGGTAGCCCCACACGAGCGGCGTCTCAGCGTATAGATTTGCATAAACAAGTCCTGTGATAACGAATAGGTTTAGTTTCGCTTCCTCACCATTATGCCTTTACGCGGCCCAGACAGAGTTATGGATATTAAAATGTATATTTTATGAATAATTGATTGGCCAGTGTACGTACTAATAGCGGGGAAAATTATTAATTGGTGAAAGTTCGTTACAATGATAATGTGCGGGTTTTTGTGAGCGTGCTAGCGCTAAAAGGTTCTAGTTAATCTGCAATGCATTATACATTTTATATTCATTCGAAATTAACTTAGTTATAACTAGCTATTTGTTTTAAATCTAATCATTTTGGACCCTGAAGAGCTTCATTAGATCTTCGAATCTATATTTGACCTATGTGAGTCGTTAGTACTTAAAAGATTTGTTTGTTGGGTCGCGTAGGAGCTATAGATCCTGTTGGAGGCTAATTTTCGTGCTATGAACAGTTTGAACAGTTATTTATTATGCCTTGAGCTTTCAAAGGTTACAAGTCCTTGAATAAGGAGAAATTCATTATAATTATACATAGTGCATAAAATCTATCAAGATTTTCTGAATTCTACCTATATTTACGAAGTTCATTTCAAATCTGTTTGGCAGGGCACAGCGGACATAATCCTGGACTCGTGCGTGGACTACTGGAACGGTATTTCTTCAAAATATTCATTTGCAATAGGTACTAGCATAGACTCCCATTGACACAAAAACCTCCTCAGTTGCGTCAGAAGCCACATAACTCAGCCCGTATATCAATCAGGGACTTTCTTCGTAACGACGGCGTTTCTCCACATATGCATATAGAAGCCATAATTTAGACATTGGCTCAGTCTGTAACTCATAGTCGGACCGCCGACAGGTTGATTTGGCATGTACACAAATAATGCTAACCCACAAACATAACACTAGTCGTGGCGGGATTGTAAGGGCTAGTGCAGATGGGAGACATTTTTTGCTTACATACTTTTGTCTATCTGTGTACGTCTGAGAAGTTTTCATTCATAGCCTCTGAATCAATTCGGAAAAGTTTTGGTGTGGATAATTGGATATAGATAAGACTTAGAAGATCTAAGCCATATTTTGCTGACATACTGACACAACTTCTTAAATGACGAAAATTCTCATTTATGAGTTGGTTAGAAAAATATTTTCATAGCATACACAGCAAAATTAATGCGTGTAAAGCTAAGTACAACAAAATTTAAATCAAATTTTAAAGTCCATGACAATGGCAAGTTAGATGCAATTATATTGTAACTTGACGTAGATTCCATAACGGAAAACGACTATACTCGTAGACGCAAAAATGATACTTATAGCATATTCTAGTAATATCCTTGTTGTTCCATTTCTTTTTTTTTTCCAAAGAAATCTGTATTAACTTCAATTAAAGAAAGTTCAAAGACTAAATCCATCAGTGTGCACTGAACTTAGCAACGTAAATAACAATCTGCGCAAACGAGCCGTGTTGATACAGCGCACAAATCAGGCGACGCGTGCGCAGCGAGCGTGAATGCGCTAAATATGTGCCGAGATTAACTGTGCTTGATACTTTTAGGTAAGGACTAAAGGCGCGGAAAGAGCGCGTCTCGTGACATTCGTAGTAGGTTTAATCAGTCTTGATGCGTTAATAAGGTCTCAAGCTTCTATTCTTTCGCTGAATGATTTTGAAAAAAAAGGATAATAAAAGCTCCCACTCCCACACTGCGTTTTCCGGTACGTGGCCTCCGATCCAGAACCTTGCTGCCCCATCGGCAATGAAGGAATATCACAAGTGGTAAAAACCTATATCGCCCGTATTCACAAACATTACTATGAGTTCTCACAGTGCGCGTAGATGCACAGGGTGACACACGAACCAATCACAGAGCTCTATTCGACGTTGTGCGTTCGATTTGCTGCTTCACATAAGCAAGCATCGTTTGTGAATACGGGCGAGAAACCAGAGTACCGCACCTCACCGCTAATCCACGCTAAATTTTGTCAGTGTGTGCGTGCGCGCCGCATACGTATTGGCGCGCTCACATACAAACCGCGCTCGGGCGTTTCTATGAAGATGACCTACTCATTTGTATTTACTCTGGTTAAACTTCTCTTCTTCTCATGACAGTCAGTGTACACTCAGCCTATACCAACTCGCGCCTGAGATATGATCACAATGACACGCTGATGTATGGAACCGGAGCGGATCCATAACCATGTCGGATGACTTCCTACCCACATGATTTGCTGCTATTTACCCTGGCGAATTGTTACGCGTGTACATCAAGTGTGACAGATTTTAATTATGTTGCCTTTCTCTTTTAAACATAATAATATTATGGGAAAACTTTCCTTGATGCTCTCTAGTCCGCTCTACCAAGAAAATTGATTGCTGAATTTCAAAATGTTTTACCTCTCAGATTATATGATCTGAGATTTACCTACTTATACATTATTTGTCTCGAAGCGCTTGTAGGAAAAAAACGAATGAGACATGTAAAAGCTCCTTAAGAGCATTTGACGATTTGTAAGAACTAATTCAATAGTCTGTACTGTACAAATAAAGATACTTTTGATTTGATTAATTTCTCTCGAACAGCATTTCCTCGGCGGTCAGTTCTTTAAGCCTTTGCGTCCAATCGAAACGAAATCACATGTAAAGCCCAATTTAAACGACATTTAAAACATTAAAATTCCAATTAATTGATTGCTTAACAATATGTTTTATGTATTTAAAAAAAAAGTATATAAGTAGTATATCCGTAAAGCTAGCACCCATAACACAAGCATTAAGTTGCTTACTTTGGGGCTAGCTGGCGCTGTGTGAAATTGTCCAAAGATTTAAAAATAAAAATCTCTTTGAAACTAACTAAAATTACACAAACTTTCAAAATCTTTTTCATTTGGTCATACACCTTAACACAGCATTTAATATGACAAACGAAGACAAGCTCCATGTGGCAATAAATACACTATAGTACGCAACAGAAGTGTTTAAGTTGCCTAATAAAATAAGTAGGCACTCGAATACCTTCGCTAAAACATAAACCATGTTAGTATTATCTCCAGTAGCAACGATCGTCTGTATTCCACCGGTGCATAATCAGCATTTCAAAGAGGCTAGAATCTCATAAATACATGAATTCGCAGATAAACATACGGACACACATGTTTAGTTTGCATTTGCAGTAGGTTGAGCACACTTTTGGTTTTGTTTGGACAGTTCGTATAATTTACGGTAAGTTTGTTAACGAGGGAGTATCTTTCAATTATTTCAAAAAAATCAAAGTCAATAGTTAAAAACAAATTCTTAGCCTTGTTTAAATACCTTTAGATGACGTATCTCTAACAACAGAAGGTATAGTTAAGGTTTCATAGAATCGATTGATGTCGCGGTGACATCTATACTTATAATAAATCTGTAGAGAGGTCAATTCTGTACATGAAATATATTTTCAAAATAACTATCAGGGGGTGATTAGTGATCGATACTGATGCCAAAAATGGAATCAGTAAAATTTTTGTCTGTCTGTCTGTCTGTCTGTCTGTCTGTAAAACTAATCGACGGATTTTAACGAAACTAGGTACAATTATTCTTCATACTTCTGGGCAGGTTATAGTATACTAAGGAATTCCCACTGGAACGGGAATTAGCGGAAAAATTATTTTGTATGAAAAATCTAAACCGCTTAAGTTAGACGCTTGAAATTTGGCATGCAGGTATCTTAGTAAACTTAAAGCTTAGTTACAACAGGATAATGCAAAATTCCCACGGGAACGGGAGTTAGCGGGAAAAAACATTTGTATGAAAAAATCTAAACCGCGTAAGATAGATGAAGGGGATAAAACGGGATCCACGCGTACGAAGTCGCGGGCGGCCACTAGTCTTCAATAAAGCACTGCAGGAAGTTTCTTCTTCATTTTCTTTTTATAAAGCAATGAAAAACGAAACTTTGTGAACCACGATTTCGTCAATACCACGTCTGCGTGAAAGCTTTAGAGGTTGTTATCACTCATGAGTTTTATTAAAAACTATGGTATTCAAAGAGACAGTTTTAGAGATTGGTATGAACAAATAATCCATTTATGGAAATGTAATAATAATAGATGCATGGTAACCCTACCTCCGAACGGCTCTAAGCCATATTTATGTGCATACGGTCGAATGGAATTTACTATGTATTAAGTTCTCTATGGCTACTTACTAAATTCAGCTATTTAAATAAATATATTGGACAATTTCTTTCCTTATCCGTAACTTGCTACAACGGACTCCTGGCTTGGTGGTTGGCGTTCCTGACTACAAGCACTATTGCGGGTTTAATTCCCACTAGGGACAAATCCAACTAATATTATAAATGCGAAAGTTTGGATGTCTGGATGTTTGTTACTCTTTCACGCAAAAACTACTGAACGGATTTTGTTGAAACTTTACAGTATTGTTGTTTGTAACCCAGATTAACATATAATATAGGCTATAATTTATGCCGATCTGTGACACTAAATTTCACGCGGGTGAAGCCGCGGGCAAAAGCTAGTGATGATCGTTCTCCTATGTATAGTGGAAACTTATTGACCTAATGATGATGATGATCTATAACACTGTGCCGTTATCAAGCCGGTATACTTTGTTATTAAGAGTTTTGAAAAGCTTTAATTTTTTGAAGATTTTCACAATTTAGAGTGGCACAGTGCTTAACCTAATTTTAGAGCTGATCTAGCAGTCTTCATCAAATATGTCACAATTTCATAAAATAATTGTCAGAAAGAACAAATCTCTTTGTCCCATTAAAAAAACCTCACATTTTAAAAATCGATTAAATCAGAATCAATCGATTCCAAGCAAATCGAACCGCAATAATATTATAAGACAATCCTGCGCCAGCGCCGATATTGGCTCGTGCGCGCGCATTGTGAACAGATAATCAGGTGTTACCCGGTACCCTATAAAACGCGAAATGGAAACGCCACGGGACCATTCATATACAGGGCGCTCTATTATTGCACCGTTTGATAACGGGCCTCATGGAATTGAATGCAGATTTATCTACTAATATGACGTACTCTTCTATGTTCTTCTGATTAATTTCGTTGCGGGTCCAATGACAGTTTAACTTTCCCCCGGGACAAACTTGACCTACATTCGTTGGGTCTTTATTGTCGGTCAAGCTGTAGATCCTGGCTACACAGGAGTTGCAATGGTGGGAAAAGAGGTGGTAATAATATGACGTGTAGTGTTTGGTGTAATCTATGATGGGTACGTAATTATGGTAAGTTAATTTAATTGTTAATTTTTTTAGAGTACTTTTTTCCTTTTGCTAATGGAACCTAGACTTCAATTCCTGGTGGACAAAAGGTCTCCAAATGAAAATCCTTCGGCCTCTTCATGGTAAGAGCGAATAGAAACTTAACAGGTAGCGGGTGGTATCCTACATTTATGTCACTGCGACAACTATTTAAACAAAAGTCCTTCCCAAAGTGCTTCCATATGAACGTGGGCTGGTTTTTTGATATATGAGTATACTATCCACTAGACGTCATGAATAACATGGTTTGTATTTTTATGCCTTTGCCTTAAATCAATTAAAAAAAAACATCCAAACTCAATACAGTGAACCAAAGAAGTTTGTTCCCATTCAAACCAAGCTCGCCCTGTATACAGTACCTTACGGTACATTGTAGCCGGCCGTGGGTGCTACCGGCGCCCACGCCGTGCTATACGGTACGCTATCATGTTTATGGAGGGGGCGATCGCGATGTGAAAACACCTGGTTAATTGTAATTAGTTTGAACGCACGCGCACTATGCAGATTTTGTTGGGTCACTTCTAATGGCGTGTGGACAATAGGAAGTCTGTTGCTATCGGCTACGCGGCTGCCGTCTTTGTGATAACGGCACTACCTATTTGGTTGAGTTAAATATGGTTTTTAATTTTACGAAAATGACAATAATTGTGCAAATTAGTACAAAGTACTTATTTATGGTCAAATATGTGAAGAAAATGGAGAAATGCGATACATTGTCAGAAACAATTGAAGCTCTAGTACATTTGAACAGGTTGAGTTCTTTTCTTTAAATAAGCGATCGTGTCAAACTTTTATTAGAGCATTAAGTACTTGATAAATTTTTGCATACAGTATTTTGATTTACCTGCACGGATACGAGTAGATGGTGATTGGGGACAAATAAGTCCATTAGAAAATAAACATTGATTTCAATGCTTTCATCGTTACTAGTATGCCTATGTGTATCTTATGTGTTTTGCTGTTGGTGTACCTTTATCAATAAATAAATGCCTAATCAAAGTAAAATTTACTTTTTTTGACAGTTTTTTATGACATCAAGCTAAATTTTAAAATCAGTTTAATTATGAGAACAATTACTAGAATACAAATTTTAATGTCTAGCTTATCATCCCAACTAATATTATAAATGCGAAAGTAACTCTGTCTGTCTGTCTGTCTGTCTGTCTGTCTGTCTGTTACGCTTTCCCGCTTAAACCTCGCAACCGATTTTGATGAAATTTGGCATAGAGATAGTTTGAGTCCCAGGAAAGAACATAGGATAGTTTTTATCCCGGTTTTTGAAACAGGGACGCGCGCGATAAAGTTTTTCTGTGACAGACAAAATTCCACGCGGGCGAAGCCGCGGGCGGAAAGCTAGTTATAGAATAAAACATTATAATATTGTCGCCCAATTACCGGAATGTGTGGGCCGTGTTCATACAGCCACGTTGCGTTCACTCTCGATCGGGATTTAGGGCCATACATTAAAATGGTTATTGTATTAAATCAAGTTTGTATGTGTGTGCGGGTAATGCCGGGAGCATAAATCAGGGTTTAGTTAAGGGTTCACCATACAATGTGGCTAGTTTTGACTAAATTCATGGAACTTGAAGATTTCCCTCATTTTCTCTGATTTTCCTTAATTTTCATTGTCACTGCTTCCATTTAGTTCAATTTGAATTACATGACATGGGACTACTTATTAAATTTTGACATGGCCTAAGGCAAGTTCAGGCATAGGAAAGCAGAATGCGTCGAGTTTAACCATGGCACCCACGAAAGGTGGTGTGATGCCCCAGTGTTTATCTTTCTACGTCATTCATTCAATTCTCAAATACTCTGAGCTACTTGGGAAACAAATGGAGTCCCGTTAAATTGGTAGATCTCATTTAAAGTACCCAACCATACATCATTTTAAAGAAAAACGTAATAATGAGATATTATACCTATCTGTTTATATCATGTTAGAAAGACAATAATAATCAGCACAATTTCACCCAAAGTCGTTTCAGCCAAATGACGTCCACTGCTGGACAATGGCCTCCCCCAAGGTTTTACATATTGAACGGTCCTGCGCTGCCCGCATCCAGGTTCTTCCCGCGACCCTTACCAGATCGTCGGTCCACCTAATAGGAGGCCTGCCCACGCTACGTCACCCAAAAAAAACTAATTAATTTCTCTCAAACAAAACAATTTAAAAAGCAGCTAAGGAAACTGCCACATTACCAAGCTAATTTGCGTTACCCATAAGATTACGCTACTACCGCATGTCCAAGCATGCCATAGTTTCTCCCATAGTATGTCCGAGCAATTACGCCGCAAAATGGCGGCCAGTTCGTTACCATTGTCTAAATACCACGGTACTATCGGTAATGGGCAGGGTAACGTGCATGTCCGTAGTAATGATATGGGGTAAGGCTGTGTTAGCCATGGAGAGTAGAGAATACAAAATAAATTAGGTATCAGGGAAAAATACTCATTTAAATTCTGTTATGTTTACTAAAGGACGAGCCGGAATTCGTAGTGTGGTCACTTGGGCATGCCTCCCACTAGGTGCACCGATGATCTGGTGAAGGTCGCGGGCGGTTCCTGGATGCGGGCGGCGCAGGACCGGTCTTTGTGGAAAACCTTGGGGGAGACCTTTGTCCAGCAGTGGATGTCTTTCGGCTGAAACGAACGAACGAACTAAAGGACATGTCATGCTGGATGCGATCTGTGGTCAAGTCTAAGTAATCATACATGATGTGGGCTGCGTTTACTTTGTCCTGACCGCATATCACATCCAGTATGCCAAATCGAGTGAAAAAGAGTATTATTTTCGAAGTATAAGTACTTATATTGCCCACCAAAGCACAGAGCAAAGCACAATTACATGTTTGCTCCACTTGAGAACATAGAATCTTCAAATCAAGTCTCCTACTCACTCTCTTAGCACCGAATCACGGAGCCTTACGGAAAAAATCGCGCACTTTGATTTTGAATTCTGATTGATCTTCCGATTACTTGAAATTTTCATCAAAGATTGATCTTCAATTCTAACTGGCTTACAAAGAACGGCATTTAGGCTGAGTTACACGACCTAACTTTAGCCGTAACTTTAAGGGTAACCGGTGTTTTTTGTATGTGTTTGGCAGATTTTTGACGTTTGTCAAAGTTAAAGTAAGATGGTGCAGTCTAGCCTTAATCACGAGACATTAAACTATGTATTTGATAAGTTATATTATAATGAAAAGGTTGAATCTAATACAAATTCGAATGTTTATAAAACAAAAGAGCTCCTCTATGGCCCACCCCTAACACAGTAGTGCTGTCCCAACAGCCTAATCTTTGCGCAACCCACATGTCCACTTATCCGCTCACGCGCAGGATCACACTTGACACGTACGACAACAATCTGTCCCTCTCTTACACAACAAGACAACGAGAGACACGATGATGAAAGTAATAACGATGTTAAACTTGGACAAGAACGCTATTCACTTTCGCTAAAACTAGTGGAAAGGCTTTAGGAATATGGGAATAGGTAATGAAACGGTTTTTGAGCTATAAATAAAGTACAGGTTTTTTGTTAAGGTAGCTGAAATAATTTCTTCTGTCTGTGCTGTGATAGCCATAAACTGTGGCCAATCAAAAATCAAACGAAGCTGCAGCTAAAACTACTGTCCAATGGTACCTATTTTAATTTTGAAAAGGCTGCTGCGTGAGGTAGGGTAGGATCCCACGATCATTCTTTTACCGGGGTTAATACCTAGGGCACTATTTAAGNATAAATAGTTAAACCTCCTTGCTTGTTACTGACGTTTGTTGGAAAACCGATTTTTTCAGGCCATCGGATTTTAATTTCAAAAGTCATTGACCAATCCCAGTTCATATAATAACTTTTATGACGTTTTCTATTGGCCAAAAGATTTAACTTTCTAAAAATCCGCGTGCAACCATATCCTGCTTAAATATTGTGCACTTTATTCAGCACAGATTAAACAAGCTAAATGACAAATAGAATAGATTGAAATGACAGATTGCACTTGAATTACCCTACTGTATTGTCGGTCACTCCTAATTAGCGATAAGTTTATAATATATGTCGGCATTTTCTTTTGAAGATAAGATAAAGATCATATCGATATCGATAAACTAAGGAAATGACTTGATCACTTGACCATAAGATGTGTTTTAGATAAGCAATAAGCATTATGGTGATGAGCAAATGCACAGCTAATATGAAAACATTATCCAGTTCCAACTTGCCTTGGTTATTCTTGATATTATTCCTTTTTATACTCAACGTAGAAAAGGAAAATACTTCAGAGGAGACTGCGCAATACTGCGCATAGTATAAGTTTCTTTGGACAACTATCGAACTGATAGAATTACCTATGATAAAGAAAAACGAAGAGCATTTATGAAGGAGGACATGGCATTGATACTCGTACTTAATCTGGTATCTGACCAAACGAAACCCTCATGTCGTCATATATCAACGCAATAATATACAGTGTGAGTCACGTTAAAGTGTACATATGAAAATAGATAAAACTAGACCTGTTTTTATCGACAAAAAAGAGGTCAAAAAATTTTTGAGATTTTTTTTTAATTTTTTATAGAATTTTTTTTCTTCTAATTACTTAATGTAAAGAAAACATAATAACTTTTAAACTAAGCGGTATATCCTAATAAAATAAAAACAGTAATAATGCTAAATAACAGGCGATACTAAAAAAATACATAAAATACACAAAAAAGGCCAAAAGATAATAAAAAAATATACTTTTTGAAAAAAACCTGCTTAAAATTTCGTGTTTTTTTGGTTATTTGATAAATTTCTCCAAAAAATGCCCCTATAATTGGTGGTTTTTCTTACTTTGTATTATTCTCTATCGTATTACCTTCGTAAAACCAAAAATCGCATGTCTCTATCCCTATCACAACGTTTGCAATGATCGCTGTACTAANTATATTTCTCTTTTGGTGATAAAGATCTGTTCTTTACCATTGTAAAACGCTAGTTTAAGAAGTATAATATTGTATGTCATTGGCTCACCAGTGAACTTTGCGAAAGTCGTCCAAAATGACTAATAGTGGCGGAAAACATTGATGTTGTCAGAAAAATGGAAGAGAAACCTCGTCATGTGATATATCGTAGGATTGAGACAATCCTAGGCTTTAATTCCACTAGCAGTAATAAAATATTGTATGACCATATTATGGTTAATACGTTTTTTTCTCGCTGGATGTCCCAAAAATTTTCAAACGCTCAATAGGACGCTTGAGTCGTTTAGTCCTTGAAAATGTTTGATAAATACGTTTCAAAAGCTTTAAAAGCCGTTTTTAAAATTGTAATAGTTGACGAATTAAGGATCTATGCATAATGATCCTGAAAATAAACAGCTATCGACTATGGAGGTGTTTTAAGATGAACCATTTCCAACAAAAGTCCCATGCGCTCGGAACACTTTGAAACTTACGGTCGCCTATTTTTCCGAAATATCCGATTATATGACAGAAACGTTACTAGAGAAATTTAGAATGGTTACTTCTTAATAGTAAACAGCCACTTTTTTTCCAAAAGTCTTCAGTTTAATAAGGGAAACTGACCAGCATAGTCGAATCGCCATTCGTGACGAAAATGTGAGCTTTTACACGTCTCGTCAACAACTGACTATTTGAACACTCAAAATATGAAATAAACAGGTCCAACGCTACAAAATTCTTAATTGGAATCTAGGCACTTCTTTTGGTACCCATATATTAAAATTAAATGCGTGAACAGCGATTTATGTAGCCAGAAGCAACTGTCGGTGCGGTCAAAAACCATGCTTTGGAGGTGCCTCAAGCTGAGTGGAAAAAATGCTATGAAATGTGTTTCGGACACATTAAAAAGTACATAAATCATGAAAGACAATACCAATAAACGCAATCAATACCATTTTAATAATAAACTACTTTGTTTTCATAGTTAGGCTCACAACTTAAGTAGTGTCCCACGTACACGCACAAATATTTTACTCGTATATTTTTTCCGCTGAGCAAGGCAGGTATTTGACCACAATCGCACCTGAAGTTAAATGAGATTCACTCTAGGATGGTACATACCTGCCATGTAGGTTGCCTATTCGCTTTTGCCTTGAAAAGGCTCAGATTATAATGTTCGGGAAAGACAGGAGCAGGCAGCATTAAAATGCATGCATGCAAACAAAAAAACAACTTTTATTTAACTATTGCAAATTATCTTTCTGATATAAAGTATAATAATCTACATATGGGCCGTTATAACGTTATTACTTCTCTGTGAACAGATATACCTACTCGTAATTTAAGGGATAAGCATCGCCATAACTTTCGCGTAAAACTTTTATTGTAACGACATAGTTACGCAACTCGCGCGCACGACTACCGTACGTGCACATGTCTTAATGTGTATTTGTGATAAGTATTATACCTACTATCAATTTTAAATCTAGGGTTTTAAACGAGATCTTACTAAGTAGGAACTTTGTATAAATAATATTTAACTTTTACTTTTGTATGACCAAATTAGTCAAATTACCCAATTGTTTATATGACTAGTTGTTACTAGTGATACACGTGTGGTCTCTCATTTTCTGTCTCTAGGTTGAATTCCGAACATTTATAGCTTTTAGATGTATGGTTGTTCTGTGATCACAACTTTCAGTCTAAATAATATATTTAATAAGTACTCGCACGAAATATTTTCATTTAGCTGCTTTTTGATTTAGTGTTCAAAATTCAAAATAATTTAACAAAATGCTGCTATACTATTACTTCGGCTCATTAAACGCTTTGGTTACAAATCCTCCATAATATGGCACAATGTCACTCCTCTATTATAAATCAAAAATGACGGAAAACATACCACTTTTCCGTTAGCTACCGAGTTATTAATAGTAGTTTCCGTTTCTTATCGTGACCTGAAATTATTTGGAGTGTGTTGCTAAAACAAAAGCCCTCAGTCCACTTTTAGAAACAATGAACTGCTTTTTTCACTTAGCTAGCGTACAGACGAAAGCATTTTTATTGCAAATTCACCCTTATTACAACACCAAAAGAGATTTCAATGTTGATCGGGGCTATTCACACCGCTGCAACTCCTGTGTAGCCAGGATCTACAGCTTGACCGCCAATAAAAACCCAACCAGTGAAGGTCAAGTGTGTCCCGGGGGAAAGCTAAACTGTCATTGGACCTGCAACGAAATTAATCAGAAGAACATAGGAGTACTTCGATGTTAAGGTTCGACTTCCCTCCAGTGCAAAGCGGATGACAGGTGATAAAGCAATATGCACTGTCGTCTGCACAATAAGAGCTTTGCCCGTTTTCACCATCAATCCCTAATTTTTAAGTGACCCCCTATGAAAACAAACTTCCTCTTATGTGTTACTCTGTCACTTAAAAATTAAGTAGGGATTGATGGTGAAAACGGGCAAGCAAACAAATTCCATATTAGAAGGGCTATCTATAACTTAAATAACAAATACCACATATTCAATAAACCGCAGCCATTTTGTATCGCCACGCCTCATGTTTCAAATTAATTTATTTGTCCAGAACAACCAATCGGCTAAGCACCAATGCTTAGAATTCAACTGGTGTATTGCCCTGAATTTATACACGACAGGACATTTGTTTTGAGAAACAGGTAGAGCAAAATTGCCATAGATTTTGTCCAAAGTAAATTCAAATATCTAATTTCCTTAGTACCTAGTAAAATGTTACTTTTAATGTGATATAAATCTTCAGTCATACAACAAGTTAGTCAAGGCGATACGGTGCGATGCGACTACGAAGCGACGACGAAGCAACGCTGGAGTGACGCTGAAACGACTCATATTAAGCTCAAGAGCTCATATAAATAAAACGTAACTATCAATCTGATATACAGTCATAGCTGGGCATTAACTCGTTAATCCGTTAATCGTTAATTAACGAAGTTAACATTTCTATTAACGGATTAACTTTTAAGTTAACTTTAAAAAATGTTAACGGACTCGTTAACTTCCGTTAAATTATCCTAAGTCCGTTAATCGTTAATCCAGTACCTACTATTTACCAAAAGCGCGCTGAAAAACGCGTTCTGACAAGTACGTTCGGGCTTTCAGAACTTCCAGAACCCAAAACAACAGTTTTTGTAACCAGATCACTAACGACATTTAATTTTGTTAGTATGTGTGGGACAACTCTTGCAACTGAATTTAAGACCAGTTTTACTCAACCGATTGTGCTGAAATTTGGTATACTTATGTAAGTACGATGACAATGCAATGTTATGGTACCATTGAGCTGGTCTGATGATGGAGTCATGAGGTGGCCATAGGAATTCCTAAATGAAACGGCGGCATCGCATCGAATTTGAGTTCGTTGGATTTGTCTTTTCGAGCACTTTAGTACTAGATGATGTCCAGGGTCCTGATGATGGAGTCAGGAGGTGGTCATAGGAATTCCTAAACGAAACGGTGGAAACTTATCGAGTTTGGGTTTGCTGGATTTGTCTTTTCGAGCACTTTGGTGCTAAATTGTATTGTAATTGAACCAAGGCTCTGAGATTGAGATACTACTAAAAAGTGTAAAATAAAATTATAACTTTTTTAAAAACAAGCTTTTATTCTGAAATGCAGTTGTACTAAAACGAAAAAAATAATTGTACTTAAATGCAAGGTTCAAATAATTTCGAAAGCTTGTAGCGCAAACAAAAAAATTGGAGTGCGTGTCGTGTCACGCGAGGTGTAGGGTTCCGTAGTGGTCCGTCGTTGCCACAGTATATTTCAGAAGCAAGCAATTACTTCATCTACAGTCACTTTCATATTTTCTTCTAAGGAATTTTCACTAGTTAAGAAATTTTGTAGTACATGAGTTAAATGACTATTACTCTCAAACTAATTGATGTATCTTAACTGCTATAGTTTTCCTTGAAAGTTCATGAATAGCAGTATTATAACGAATATTTCCAGATTTTTCAAGCCAACAGTTTAGTTTTTAGAGGGGGGAGGGGACGCCCTACTCGAACAAAAATTGGCACTAAAAACTTTAATAATTTGCAAACAGATCCCTGAATGGAAAATCGTCTTAGGAACCCCTAAGCCATTTTAAAAGACCTATCCAACGATATCCCACACGATGGGGCCGAAGATAAAAATAAATTCTTCCCCACTTTGTACATGAAGGGGAGCTACCCTAAAAAATTTTTTTTTCAAAACTTTATTCTACCGTTTTGTCGGCGTGATTAATATACCTACATATCTCTACAAAATTACAGCTCCCTAGTGCCAATAGTTTCCAAGCAAAACTTCGGATGGACATAGAGACATATCGAAACTATAAGGGTTCCTTACGGAACCCTAAAAAAGAGAAATAAATTCCATGCGTGATACAAGCTTTCGAAATTATTTGAACCTTGCATACAATTATTTTTTTCGTTTTATTATCATGTGTTAACGGATTAACGATTAACGTTAACTTGCGTTAAATCTTGTGAAATGTAACGTTTTAACGTTTAACGAAGTTAATTTTTTTATTAACGGTTTAACGATTAACGAAGTTAACTATTTGATTAACGGTGCCCAGCTATGTATACAGTATAGTCCTATAAAACAAAACTCATTGGACATAACTTATGATGCGACTTGATTTCGAAGTGACGGGAGAGCAACGCTGGAACGACGCTGAATCTACGTTTCGTTATTCTTAAAATGCTCTTGCGTGTGTCATGTTGTCAGAATGATCTGTGTACCTACCATGAGTTTACGTTAGGTGTGCTCGCTAGCGAGTACGTCAAACATCTCTATGAAGATTTTGTTTCTTGAAAGTAGCCGCTAGGGGCGCTGCACAATATGTCATACAATTAAATGTCATTTTTTTACGCAGTCGCTAGCGAGCACACCTAACGTAAACTCATGGTAAGCACACTGTACCTCTAGTACGAAAAACTTTCGAGTTCGTTTCGTTTGCGTATTCAAAGTGTCATCGAAAAATTTTGTATGAAAAATTAAACAGCGCCCCCTATATTATAGCCGCCCTAGGGGGCGCTGTTTAATTTTTCATACAAAATTTTTCGATGACACTTTGAATACGCAAACGAAACGAACTCGAAAGTTTTTCGTACTAGAGGTACTGATACGAGCAATATGCACTGTAAAATGTAACTTTTTGCCACAAAACCCGACGGGTGACAAAATCGAATACGTCTCTTATAATGATATCTCTATCCGAATCTGCATAGTAAATTACACCCTTCTTCATTCATATAAATAGGCATCTCCCGCGGCTGGCCATTACAATAATTTATAATGAATATTAATAAATAAAGCGGGACCTAATAACATTATCTGTGTAAAGAATAATCGAAGGCGTAATGGGGTTCATTAAGTGAACACAGGCACCTCGGAACACGGTTTAATTTGATGGACACGAGTACGTACTAACCGGTAACACGTAACATGTATGACTAGCGCTACTAAATAGGGCTAGCTAACTAGACTCATAATGGACATTACGAAGAGTATGACCATGAGCTCATTAAGTACAAAAACACCTATGAGGTTGACGACATGATGACAAAAATATTGAATATCATAATCAATACTGGGTTATCACATCCGATTTTTGCCCCGTTGGACAACAATGAAGTGACATTTACAGGAGGGCGCTACTATCAACACTGGATTATTACAGACTTTTGAAAAATGAATACCTGTTAAGTACATTATCAATCTAGGTAGAAAGAAGATTTACTATTTTTTTTTAGGTATTATGATTATAGTACATACCTAGTACTTTAAAACCAATGACCTCAGTTTCAGACGAATTGCTCAAGATAAGTTGGAAAGTAGTGCAACAATGTGACCTTAGGATATAAATCAGTGTCAACAGTCAAGTACTTTTTTATGCAAAGCAAGTGCTTTTGAAAACTTCTACTCGTATTGGATCCATAGAGCATGGGTAGCGTGGCCGAGCGGTCTAAGGCGCTGGTTTAAGGCACCAGTCTCTTCGGAGGCGTGGGTTCGAATCCCACCGCTGCCAAAATTTTTTGTAAAGACATTTAGAAAAAAAAACTTTTATCTTTCTCTTAGAGAAAGTACTGAATATAGCTCTAGTATGTACTTAACTAGTGTCTCGTGAAGTTAATGAAGCTGTGGGCTAATTCAAATGCATTTGTCGAGAGTAGAAATCGTCTGTCAAATAATTTTCTAGTAATCAATTTTGAACTGATTGTCAAGGTAATACAGTTGAAAATTGAATATCAAAGCCAGACTACGCCTAATGTCAGATCAGCCGATGGTAGATGCCAAATTTCCAATATCGCGTACGAAGACGGAGAACTTTGTCAATATAGTGGTACATAAGGGTCATAATTAGTGGATGCCGACGATTTTCGCGCTGTCATCTCAACGACTGCCCACCCTTGTCGTTAGAGCAGTCGACTGGAGCATGGAATTAACATGGTGATTGATAAACTAGGTGCAAATAAGCATAGGTATAACCACAGAATGCTTTTTGCTTAAANCCAAATTTGAAGCGTCTTTTTTTTTTTTTTTTTTGTCTTCGGCACTTTTTCGATTTTGGTTAAAGTACCTAAGCGTCTAACTTAAGCAGTTTAGATTTTTCATACAAAAGTATTTTCCCGCTAATTCCCGTACCCGTGGGAATTCCTAAGTATACTATAACCTGCCTAAGAGTATGAAAAATAATTGTACCAAGTTTCGTTAAAATCCATCGAGTAGTTTTTGTTTTTTTTTATGAATTTTGATGGCCAGAACTGGCACATGACTGTGGCCAGAAATGGGGTAAAGCTGGCCAGAAATGGCACAAATTCCCATTTCTTTTTCTTTTCTACAGGATTATTTTTCCATTGAATCATTATGAAAAAAAATATATCCTTAGGCTAGATCTTAATATATTTAATAACTTTTTACAAGAAATAAGTCCGTGATAACAAAAACTGTAAAATGACATAGCCTCAAAGTCTAAAAATTTCTTAAAATGGCCAAAACCGGGTCACCTGCCCTACTATCATAGTACTTTTTGGTGAAGATGTATTCTTACAAACAGTGCAGCAGCAGCCACCAAGCTTCTTCTATTTCCATATTGTTTTCTAATGCAGAGATTCGTCAAACGCGCATGGCTACAATAAATTGATAAATCGTTATCGATACTTAATAATGCCTATATGGCCCTAACTGTTGCTAAACGCGTGGCAAAGGTTAATGGCGCATGACACGTATGATCGGCGCACTTATGAGCGCGCGCGCAACTCACCGCGCCAGGAGCTAAAGTAGCCAGGCGCTACTCACTCATGATTAGAGGCGCCGGCGCTACGGTGACCGATGATGACGAGCGTGTTTGCTTATATTGATGTACTTAATATGGTAATAGCCTGAGCTTAGACAAATTAAATCTTGATTAGTCGCTTGGTAGTATGATTATTTTATTGTTTTAGGAGTAAGTCCATAATCTTCTTATTTCACTTCGTGTCTGACATTCTGAATCCTCTACATCTGACATGTAATCCTAAAAAAGTATAATTTGGCCTCGGAGTCTAAAAATAATAAAGTCTAATGACATTAGAATCTAATATTCAATTTAGACGTTGCTTGCGATTTATATCCGGCTCGAAGGACCACTTATAAATGGGTCTTTACTCGATGCAAAATGTAATATTTTTTTCTCAGGTTTATCATGATTCTACGTATGGAATAAATTTTAGGAGATGATCTCTCAAACAAGCACAAAACAAACAACCAGTTCGTACAGGAATTAATTTCCACGTGTATGCAGATGAACTTGATCGCCGCAAATAAACCCCTGACACCGACACGGCCAATAATGTATGCGGTCCAATCACTCGGCCAATCGCTCAACTCCCGCGCATGCACGGTCTATCTCCTTATTGATCCATCGAGTGCATTGATCATGCGTTTTCAATCTTAATGAAAATCCGTGAGGCGGTCGCCAACATTTTTATTTGCACTAGTTCAAAGAATTTTTTTAAAATAAAACATAATAACAAAATATTGGACACGTCGTATATTTTTATTTATCAATCAAATAAGTAATTAACAAGTTATGATGCATTGAAGTTCCGCGTGACGTCACAAAGCACCTTGACATCACGGGCCTCATCTTTTGAACTGCGCTTTATCTCTTTCAATTATCATTAGTTTGAAAAAGTTAAAAATACGTGTCGAGTATTTTTTTATAATTTCACCGACGGACTAAATAAAACTCTTGCTTTTTTACCCAGGAAATATCCCTATTAGTACTAAAATACTTTATGCTTACATTGATACTAACATTATGGACCCTGGTTCGAAACAAACACATTTTATTTAATTTTTTATTTATAAAATTACTTACTGACTGATAATTATTTCAAGATAATTGGGCAGATTTATTGCTGATGGCGATCTTTTTAAGCAATCTATAGTAAATTATAAATTACTCGTAAAGATACTCCTTTGTTTAAGACGATAAGCTATTGCTATTATAATATGTAATTGCTCAATAATGAATAATAAATAAATAAAATAAATAAATAAATTGAAAATGAAAGGTTTACGTAAGTAATTAAACATACCTAGTCTTCTATACTTATAATAAATCTGTAGAGAGGTCAATTCTGTACATGAAATATATTTTCAAAATAACTATCAATCACCCCCTGATAGTTATTTTGAAAAGTGTTTAGTGATCGATACTGATGCCAAAAATGCAATCAGTATAATTTTTGTCTGTCTGTCTGTCTGTCCGTCTGTCTGTCTGTCTGTCTGTATGTTCCTTATAGAAACAAAAACTACTTGACGGATTTTAACGAAACTTGGTACAATTATTCTTCATACTCCTGGGCAGGTTATAGTATACTTAGGAATTCCCACGGGAACGGGAATTATCGGGAAAATCCTTTTGTATGAAAAATCTAAACCGCGTAAGTTAGACGCTTGAAATTTGGCATGCAGGTACCTTAGTAAACGTAAAGCTTAGTTACAACAGGATATTGCCAAATTCCCACGGGAACGGGAGTTAGCGGGAAAAAACCATTGTATAAAAAAAATCTAAACCGCGTAAGATAGATGAAGGGGGTAAAACGGGATCCACGCGTACGAAGTCGCGGGCGGCCGCTAGTTAAAAATAAATCACACAAACAAAATACGTCACTGGGCGTGTCGTGCCAAGAATAAAACGTTAATTTTGACCGTAATATAGGTAAATTACACAACTACTCCCAATGGTATTTAAACCTGAAACTATCTAACCATTAGGCCCTTAAATAAAATTAATCTTATACCCTCACCAACCGCAAACACACTCGAATACTCAAATAAACAAAATACGTTCAGAAATTTCCTGCTCATTAGCATGCAAAACCCACCTCACTATTTTATCGTCCATTTCATTCATTTGCCTCATATCAATGAGCCCTTAATGAGCAGCTCATACAAACTCCTATAACGTTTCTCAAGTCGTCCATAAGAGCCGTTTAAGCCATTTGGTGCTATAAGCGAAATAGAAATTTCTCAATAAAAGCAAGATATCTCATATGGGAACGGTACAACTTATACCAATAATCTCGCAAAGTAGTCGAGGCTGACAAATAATATGTATATGAAAGTAGCCGCGAGAAGGCAAATGGTTTTGTATTTGTGTAGGTTTCGTTCTGACTTTTTGAGGACGTGTGTTCACAATAGAGTTATTTTAATAAATATTTTAATTGTGGCACTTAAAATATTCAGTGGGCTGAGTGAGAGTTTACATGAAACGCGCTCACTAGTGAGCGCGTTTAAAAAATGTATGAAAATTTTAGTTTTTGAACGTTTCCCGCTAGGGGCGCTGTACAATCCGTCATACATTTAATGTAATTTTTTGACGAGCTCACTAGTGAGCGCATTTGATGAACACTCACACTAGGCCCTCTGGTTATGAAACAAGACAAAATGCCGTCTTATTATTAAGAGGACTGGACACTGGAGCTTAGCTACAGTGACTTGATTGAGATAGAGTTTTGATACATATTTGCTATTTTTTACATAATAAGAGAAATCTATCTTCTATACTTATAATAACTCTATAGAGAGGTCAATTCTGTACATTAAATATATTTTCAAAATAACTATCAGGGGGTGATTAGTGATCGATACTGATGCCAAAAAAGCAATCAGTAAAATTTTTGTCTGTCTGTCTGTCTGTCTGTCTGTATGTTCCTTATAGAAACAAAAACTACTCGACGGATTTTAACGAAACTTGGTACAATTATTTTTCATACTCCTGGGCAGGTTATAGTATACTTAGGAATTCCCACGAGAACGGGAATTTCCTTTTGTATGAAAAATCTAAACCGCTTAAGTTAGACGCTTCAAATTTGACATATAGGTACCTTAGTAAACTTAAAGTTTAGTTACCACAAGGAATTCCCGAAATTCCCACGGGAACGAGAATTATCGGGAAAATCCTTTTGTATAAAAAATCTAAACCACTTAAGTTAGACGCCTAAAATTTGGCATGCAGGTACCTTAGTAAACTTAAAGCTTAGTTACAATAGGATATTTCAAAATTCCCTCGGGAACGGGATTTAGTGGGAAAAAACATTTGTATGAAAAAATCTAAGATGAAGGGGGTAAAACGGGATCCACGCGTACGAAGTCGCGGGCGGCCGCTAGTTTTAAATAAATGCTATTTGTCAAAGTAAACATTGAACAATGATTGTGCAGTATCATAAAATATAAATACCCGTAGATATTTAAGCTTACTTTATTAGACAGTTAAAAAAGAACGAATCTCAGCTAAATCCATAGCCTTTAAACCACCTACAGAGTTCAATATAGGTAAGTACATACAAAATTAGTTTGCAACTCCTGAAAGTCAACAAACCTGCTGATCAAATCTAGGACTTACAAGTACTAAATTTGTAAAGCATACAATGTATTCACACCAAGTTAGCTTCCACTTTGAAAACGGAGCTATTCACAAAGTAACCTCTGCCACAGTAAAAGGGAACCAATAGTATAATGACACTGGTATCTTGATAATATGTAGCAATTAGCATCATTATTTCATCACAAGCGGATATAAGATTAAATGAAAATAGTAGGTAGGTATATTAAAGGCACAAAAAACTTAAAAAAAACTCATCAAAAAGGTGCCCAGATCAGCGTAAGTCTTGACAGAGTATAAAACTATACTGGTTTTCAGAAGGTACCTTTGAGGTACTATACGAACGCAGGTAACTATAGTGCTACGTGATTCTTATAAGACACAGATTCTTGTAAACCAATAAGGTGGAAAATAAAATGCCATTCAAATAATAAACATGAAGCTCTAACGCGGTTGCTTAGGAAGCACTTGCTTCCACGCATACGCATTATTGTGAGTGCAAAAAAGATGCATCTAAGAAGATAGATAGTNTACAGGTTAGAGATGAAACGGATAGTTGTTTGGCCGGATACCGGATACCGGATATCCGGCCAGCTTCTAGGCCGGATAGCCGGATATCCGGCGGCCGGATAGTTGGCCTATTGTCTCGTTGCATGTCGTTGCGTGTGACGAGTTTAGCGCCGCACAGGTGCTTCGAACGCGATCAGTGGGTCTATTAGTAGACTAGACTAGTCACACTTTTCGAAATTCGAATCCGTCCGAAAAGAATGTCAGATTTTGTCACTTGTCTAGGGCACGGTAATACTATAGATAGTATTACCACAGAATAATAATAAGTACTACGTACAGAAGTTTTACTTCGCGAAGGTATTTAAAAAAATGTATGCTCAATGTCATTAACAATATGGTGTAATTTAGCTTGTCTCAAGAGTCAAGCAAGTTTGTCAGAAGTTTTGTTGACAAACGTCAGTGATCGGTACTGCGCCGAAGCTATAGGGCTGACTTCGGTAAAATGATGTGACGTGAGGTGCCAATCTGCAGAAAATGGCGGAGGAAATACATGATTTAGCATGAATTATCATGAATAATATTAACTACTTATTTACCTCTCAGTGTCTTGAGGCAACTTAAAAAAGTACATTCTGTGTTTTTATTATTATTTAGGCAGTTAAATACTGCACAGTATTTAGTACACCATTTTCTTTATTTTTTTCCATCATACACAAGAATACGCGTGCGTGAGTCAATGTTCGCTCGTATGTGAGGCCTTGTCGAATAGTACTCTTGTAGGGGGCAATCGTGCGTATTTTGTTTTCGATGTAAACTCGCGGAGATGAACAGGCCTGGTATTACCGACATTACCGTGTCTAGGGGGCAGATCAATTCGGGCGATTTCGGTTGCCATCGTGAGTGTGTGATTGAATAGCGAAAATTAAATTAGTTTACTTGCTGAGTAATCTGACTGAACTGCATCATGACATCAGACCATCAGTAAAAAAAAGATTGCATATTTTATTTGGCAATATTTCGACTTAACAGATACATATTTACTATTTATGTATTCGTCATTAGAGTGAATAGCCCAGGAAAAGAAATTAGAGTTTTTAAAGGCCTTAATATGGCTTTTTGTAACTTTTTGGACTTAAAAGCCGTCATTATTAGGTATAAGCCATTTTATTGATGTTTACCTCAAAGATTAATGTATTTCATTTTATTAATAGGAAATTGTCTTAGTTTTTAAATATCCGGTATCCGGCCGGATAGTGAGTTACTATCCGGTATCCGGCCGAATAGTAAATAAGGGCCGGATATCCGGCCTACCGGATAGTTACCGGATATCCGTTTCATCTCTAATAGATAGTGTAATTGGTACTACCGTTCTGTTCATAAATAAATAAACAAGATGTGTTACTCTTCACTTTTACTATGCCACTACGTTATTCTGAACACGCCCTAACCTTATCTTCAATATGCAAGTGATAAAACTGAATGGCGACCGATAGTCAGTTCCACTTATGTGATCCTGGGATCGCCTGCACATATCGGAATTGCTAATAAAGAGGAATGAATGCAGTTATTAGCCGCATAGTGCCACTGGTGTATAGATGCGCTAATTTTGCAGGTTTTTATTACGATAATTTGTAGTTTTCAAGGTCAAACTATTGAGTTTGACCTTAAAAACAACAAAGAAACAAACAGTGTTACGTTAAACAGTGTTTAAAATGTCATCTCCATACTAAATGACTATTTAAACAAGTGTTCAACGCCTGTTTAACTATTTGTAATAAGCCAAAAAAGTCTTGACACTGCGAAATCGCTTGCAGAAAAACAAACTTAAAAAGTGCCAAAGAATCATTCTATCACCGTGAAGTAGGACTGATTTAAGTTGGTAATTCAGTAACAATATAAGAATTGTACTGTTTACATTGCTTATTATGTCACAAAATTAATAATAACTGATAATAGTAGTGAAGTATCACTGGCAGATATGGTGTCACTTGAATAAAACAGTTTTTATCGATAGTTTAAAAATAGTGTGATGTGCAACACTATGCAGGTATAATCACTCGAAACAGGAGCGGTGATACGATGAGAATTCTGTCATTTAAACGGATATGTGCCAATTAGATTTAATTCAGAAAATAATTACATCTTTAACTATGAGAACTAAGTCTAGACAGCTTTTTTGCCTTTTGTACAAGACACTCTTCTAACTCAATTAAATATTAATATCTTAGACTATAAGTTAATTGTAATTTTGAGGGGTACCTAGTTAATAAATATTTAATGCTAAAATACTCCATAAAAAATAATACACATAAATACATAATATAAATAAAGATTATCTAATACAGCAGTTACTTCGGATAGTCTACTCGTAGTATGAAAAATAAAATGTCTTCCAGAATAGTTGATCCCGTAGAAAGAGTTGTCGTATTTTAGAAGTTACTAACAAGAAACGCTCACGAGGTAGAGAATACCTAGATATATTCAACCAAGAACAAATACTCTAAAATAAATTTCCTAGTCAAAACACTAACTTTTCATTTCAGATTCATCAGTTTCCATGCCCTTAAAACTTCCAAAAAAGTTATAAAAGGACAAAACTGTACCAAACGCTCCGCACCCCTGGCTTAGGTCGATAGCACACTATCGGCGACACGATACTAACATCCAGTAGCATGCAACATGTGGTGCGCAGATAAATGAAGCTGATACAGCGAGATTTAGGGATATGAGATAGGGCTGATGTGTTCCGAGTAGGGCTGGCGACACTATAGATTTTGAAGTTTGAATCGACATAATCTTAGGGTTCACATTTAATAGGTGGTTAGTAGTTTATATCAGGACGAAATGTGGCGATTAAGATGAATTGGACTTCCTATAGCTACCTTCCTTCTTCTGACATAATTATGTCGCTTAGTTTTAGTGAAAGCAAAGAACTATTTTCAGATCAGATATTTTGTTAATGTTTATATTTCAGCTTTTACTGATTGTCCACCAAACACGTACTTAATGGAAACTTTTTTAAAACAAATGAAATTAACGTTCAATGAAATCGCGAATGAAAAACAAAACTAGTCCAGTGAAAAATAGTTTAGTTTTTATTCCAAAAGCATCGTCGTTCGTCGTCGTCGTTTCAGCCGAAAGACGTCCGAAGGAAGTCCAAAAGCATGTTCCGATACAAAACTTGTTGTACTTAGGTCCTTGTGATTACTAGAATCACATCTTTCGGATCTGACCGGATATTTTCAATATTGACTCGGATAAAATTTAGTGGCAATCGATTTTTTTCACCGGCAACCCTATTCTAACGTACCGTGCCTTATCGATAACGGAATAGGGCCGTTTTAATTTTCCGCCTAGAGCGGCGCAACAAGTGCGGGTAGAAGTCGATTTTCTTAATTATATCATCGTTTTAGTTAGCGGCGGCCGCCTTTGATTTTATATGACGATAGCTCCTAGCGCGCATATTAAGAGGCTAGTCTAGAACAGAGGTACAATCGACAAACTACACATTTTTGCTCTAAAACAGTGCTTATTGGAACTAAATAAGAACCTAAAGTTCTTAGCTTGTGCTGCCTGTATATCTAATATGGCGAGGCGTATCTTTATGGCGAGGTATGCTCGGGCATGAGCATTGGAACGGTTTTCTACAAGTTAGTGTCTTAAGTGGCCCGATATGCATATTGGAGTGACGTTGTTGCGACGCGAGATCTTATGAAAGATAGAAAATACATAGTCGGCTTATTTTATCTGTCTTTCACATTTTTGTGGTAATATAATATTTTATAAGCAGTTTAACAAAAAATATTATAATTAAATAATTGTAGTCTTCTGAACATCAGTATATTTTTTTGTTACATAGCAACTGCAACAACTACATGACTCTCTCATAATTATACATTTTTGCACATATTAATAACTCGTTCAATACGTTCATATAGACATTCCTGAAATGATGACGATATTAGAATACTACTGTGCACTAAATTATTAAATTATTTTTGCAATAAATTCTGTAGCGCAAATTGTTTTACCTAAAAATGCATAAAAGTACATAAGATTACATCTGCGACCATCCTTCATAATATGAATTTGGATATGTAAATGTATCATGCCGAAAGTGCATAATGTTCGTCCTCATAGTTCAGAAAGGCAATATAGTTTCTGTATGATTCCACCATAGTATTTCAGAAAGGCCTATAAAGGCAATATAGCTGGTGTATGACTCTACCTATTTTCTCACTAATTGAAGCTGCAAACCCGGCCGATAGCGGGTGACAGACTGCATTTAATTGCGGCCCGGCTGGTGATAAGCACAGCAGTGTTTATTACTCCTGTACAACCAAATGAAGGTGTTTTACATCAGCATAATTAAGCTTTGAGGTTTGTCTTGAGTGACGAATCTCACTCAAGACTTTGTAAAAAAATTCACGAAATATAGAGTTAGATAGATACAGGCTTATTCGTTTGCCACGGAATTTAATTGTCCAAAACTTCCCACGTATATTATAAGTATTATACTACTCGTAGATGTCACTCTGGTAACTGTACGTAGATATATTATTGGGAAAAGAAATAAACTGTCTCTCTATTTTAGTTGAAATGGAACACGATAGTTAAATAAAATCTTATAAATAAAGAAGTGAACAGGTAAACAACATTTTTTGTCATCCCTATTAGAAATAAAATAGGTACTGGTGATTGGTGTTTATTTTCTTGTGTACCTACTATAGGCATCACAAGCCCGTACCTACTTAAATACAGTTGAATTAATGATTTTTAAAGTGAAATAAATTCTTAGTTTCAAATCTTAAGTTAAGAATGATATTATTACAAAATCTTATTTAAACAAGTACCAGACCCTCACCGCATTATAACAAAGCCCCGAATGACCACAAAAGCCGCCATCTTACATTGTGCCGATCACATTTCAATACTCTTCCTCCTTTTGCTCATTACATTAATGAGCCCTATCAAACCGAGCAGTGGGCTGCGACAACCAAGGATATGCAAAAAACGTTTTTCTAGTAGTTTTTATGGTAAATTAAGGTGCAAATGGCTCGGAACGCACTTATTGATATGGGAAATGAGGCTGGCGGTCTTTTTGTTTGTTTTGATCTTAGATTGATCATTGAATGACGTCCTGTAATAAAAGTAATCCAACTTTTGTATTGTATTTAAATACAGGGTGGCCCAGAAGAAAATTCACTTTAGAAAATTCAAGGAAACGAAAACTGTACATTTTTGTAGAACTTTAACTATTACAATTTAAAGGAAATTTTGTGCAATTTTTTTTAAATTTACTTTGTTTTATAAATTGTATCGTACATGTGATTCCCTTGACGTTTACCACATTCGGTCAAAATACATAAAAATTTTGGAAAACTTTCGCTAGACTTACCTCGAAATGGATTCAGGATGGATGAATGCTGCAGAGTTTTTGGATTATTAGAGTATACTCTGCTCATAAGGTAACCCCATAAAAAGAAGTCTGCTGGAATGAGATTAGCGCTTCTTAGAGGCTGTGAGATTTCACCCCTGCTTCATTGGTTTGTTGCATTGAAAGGATTATTAATTTTTGAGAGCGCTATACTGGTAGGCTGAAAAGCTTTTTGATTTCAAAACTGCAAGATTCGCAAGGCTATGACCGGAGCACTTGTTTTCATCAAGATGGGGCTACGTGTCACACTTCAAATGAGAGCATTTAGATGGTAAGAGACATGTTCCCACAAAAAGATAATTTCAGGCAGGGGTGACATCTCCTGGCCACCAGGAAGCCCTGATCTCACTCCAGAAATTTCTTTTTTGTGGTGTTACATTAAGAATAGAGTATACTTTTATAATCCAACAACCATGCAGTAACTGAAGCCGAGCATTCGGCAAAAAATTGAAAATAGATTTCGAAGTAATTCTAACGAACGCATTTCAAGATTTTGATACATTTTGATCGAATGTTGTAAGCGTCAAGGGCAATGTAATTTAATAAAGGTTAATTCAAAAATAAATTGCATTAAATTTCCTTTAAATTGCAATAGTTAAAGTTCAATAAAAATGTACAGTTTTCGTTTCTTCTGGGCCACCCTGTACTTATTGAGATATCTTTACGTTTTGTAGGTAATATTTAGTGGTAAGCAAAAGAACATTTTTGTAATATTAATTTTTTGATAAAAAATACTTAGGAACCTAAAAAACCTTATTTTAAAATCTTATTATTAACGCCTTTTACCCTTATGAAACCAAGCATTCCACATGTAAAGATAATAAAATCTAAAATTTTTACAACACACACAAAACAAGGAAATATAACCAAAAAAATCAACACTTCTCAATCCAATAAGAGTTTCAGTATCCAATTCAAAAGTATCAAATCATACTCCACCGCATAATTTTTGAAAAACCCTGCATTTCCCAAAACACAATCACTCACCCGCCCACATGTAGAGTTTCAACCGTAAAAAAATTGCTGCTGGGGCAAAGTTTAAACGGAACAATGGATCCAGATCTCCATTTTTCATTTGCTTATGTTGCGAGTGTTTCATATTATTTTCCGAAGGTGTATTATTTCGCCGAGGACAATAATTCACGCATTCAAATCGCATGCCGCCATTTTTTACATCGCGTGTGTTTCGCGCCGTTTCGGGTGCGGGCGCGTCCCTAATAAAATTAGGCTTGAGGGCACAGAGCTGGGAATTTTTAGACATACGTGTCCTACTGTTTTTTATTTCACGCCCGTATTCGCAAACAATGCTTGCTTAAGTGAAGCAGCAAATCGAACGCACAGCGTTGAATAGAGGTCCGTGATTGGTTCGAGTGTCACCCTGTGCGTCCACGCGCACTGTGAGACCTCATATGCATAGTAATGTTTGTGAATACGGACTTTAGTGACGTAAGAGATGAGCTTCTGAGACGGGAAAGCCATATTTTAAAGCAAGAGAGTTCAAACTTGTAATGTAAGTACCAAGCTCTATGACAATACTAAACAATTCTTTTATAAACTTTTTACTACAAAAAAATAAACTATTAAACTAATTTATTTTATCTAAAATGTACAATCAACGCTTCTCTGCTCGCAAAACACCGTGACAATGACACACGGCCGCTCTACGGCTCCCTAGCTCTACCGCTCCAGACCATAAATCCTTGGATTCGTTTCTTGTCTTTGCTCGCTTCGCCCAATGTTGATTTAACACGGTTTTAGTCTTATTGATTCTTTATTACGAATACACCCGTATTGTCTATGCGCACGCAACTACGTTAATTAATATAAAGCTATTGTACAGCTTGATGTATGGCAGAAGCATTTGTTTAGAGGGCGCTAATGTATAAGTTACTTAAATTTGTGTTTAATTACGTTTGAATGTGAGGTTTGGTTTAGTATTTCAATTTGAAGTAATTTGATTGGCCTTGGAGAATTAAACGTCAAAGGAACTATAAAAATAACCAAAAAATTACAGTTATCATAAAATCAAATGGGCCAACTTGGGGAATATTTTTCAGATCGGCAGACGAATCTAACTCAATGATCAGATGATCATGCATTGTTTTGATAGGGTAATAAATAATACCTAATATAAAAATATAATCTTTAAGGCTGAGTTGCACCACCTAACTTTGACCGTAACTATAACGATAATCGGTGTATTTTGTATGGAGTTTGACAGATTTTTGACGTTTGTCAAAGTTAAAGTAAGATGGTGCAACCCAGCCTAAGTAACATGTGATTTGATTGTTCTTTGCGTTAGCTACCGCAGCTCTTAATTTAACAGTAATATGCAAACTTAAGAAAGTACTTCAAATATAAAAACCATAGTAAACACGCACTAGATCTACCACAATTAATTGGCAAAAGTTCATGTTACTGCAAGTTTACTAATTGACGTCGTCAGTCCGTCGCGTCCAATTACCCAGACATTTCACTTGCTTGTATAATCACTATCATAAATTTGAGAGAAATAAATAAATTGTACCATGGCGCTTGGATGAATAGTCACAGAGAAAATCTGCAACGTTCAGGAATACATTTAGCTAATCTTTTTTGTTGCAAAATAACACATATAAAGACGACATAAGATGCAACGGTATTTCTTTTGAAGTGCAATCATCTGCGACGATCGATTGAACCAGGGACTTTTTTATTTTAATATTCATAAAATGTAGCCCTGTATAGCCCTGTGTATGAATCTGGTGGTCAAAAGATGGCAAAAGTGCATTTATCATAAAATCCTTCGTTCAACAAGCCGATAAGTATATTCTAGAATAGAGACAATTACTAGGTAGGTACACTTCATGTTTAATACTCTCGTTCATTTTATTTCGCACTTAACCTAAAATACTTTTAATTAACCACACGCCATCCATTGTTTATTTCGCAAACTGGATCGGCCCAGTCCGCGTCGCCGGCGCCTGCAATTATCATAAACAAAACAGGGCGATGTAAACAAACAAACCAACATAGTGCCACCCATATTTTCAATATAACGATGTTCCTAGATTTACGTAGAAGACGAACGCATTGCCCTGCCATTCACATATCCAACTTACTAATTAAGTCAACAACCGAGAAGAAAGCTGTAACTTTGACAATGTTCTCCATACGTAAGAGGGTATAACAGGCCGATTTAGGTAGATCTTGATACGTGGGATAGTTTTGAGAGGTAAAGGATCAAGGGATGTTGGTCGTGGTGAAAAGCGGTGCCGCTCGCATAGAGCTATGCTTATTTAGACGCGTCTAAATCGAGTGCGCGCGTGCTCAGTGGCGCCACCATATAGAGTGGACAATAGTGCAGCAATGACAATCCCGCGCAATCCCGCTGGCTCATTACGGCATGCGTGTGCCTGAATAGGGCCCATTTCATATCAGTTATTATGTTCGCGAACAGGAATGAATTGAGCGGTCTTGTGAATACTGTTTTGTAGGCATATTCGTCTCAAACAGCCTCCTTTATAACTCTACTCTGAATATACCATGCCCTAATCTTAATATTTTTGTAGCTACCTCGACTTTTCTGACTATCATCCTCCTTAGTTCGTTCGAATCAGCTATATGACGTCCACTGCTGGACAAAGGTCGCGAAAGGTGCCTGGATCTTCCCTAGTAAAAACACATTTTTTCCTAAAGGATCTGCACATAGCTAAGGGCTACTTATGCTATCCAAAAATATTTCAAACACTGTCTCTTAGTCTGCGTCTTCCTCTCCTCTAATTTTTGTTGTGCCACACTGGGCCCATATTGTCCAATATTATTTTGAAGCCCCTTATACTTAAATCAGTTTAAAGATTTTTAATTTAGTACCTAATCAATATTCGTAACAAAGAGAGACAGCGTTTTCACGCAAGCAATGTATGCCCGCACGAAAGTCCTCCCAATAAAGGCTAATGCTTACGTACATAGTGGTGCAACAGCTGTCTCATTAGGGCCGGCGACCGTCATTAAGCATGTAAATAGTTGGAATACGCGCGTCTATTCAGCTGACATGTCGCGGTTAGTAGACCTAGCGGCTACTAGACATGTAATATTTGTAAAAAGTTTTTTTCAACTGTAACTTTACCCGGGAGGGTGGGTCTTTTTGCGGAACTATGACAGATGGACTCGGAAAATGGAAAACCCGGATATTTATTTAGTAATTTGTGAAATAAATAACACACTAATAATCTTTTTTTAATATTCGAAAGGGGGTATTAATTGGCCCAAAACGGAATAATATTTATACTGGCCAATATACCTACCATGTTTAATTAGTAAGTAGATAGGTAAGACGCTATAACAGCACAAAGTGTGTATAAAATTCGTTTTACATTCAATAAGAGTAAATTCTATTAAACTCAGTCATAATCTTACCACTACCATTCATCGCATATACTCGTACAGTCATCACGTCAGCTATACATTTTATAGCAAAATATCCCCTATTTCCACCCCCTAAGATACCACAAATTACCTTGATGTGCCGCACTTCCTTATCCAAACCATACATGCAATTAACCGAACAAGCATTCATTATCTAGCGCATAAATAGTTGCACTATGTCCGCAGTCAGCTGAATGGGCTCCAATATTTTGTATCCAGCCGTAGTAATCTACAAGAAAGGATAATTAAGTATTAATTATTTATTCAATCCAGTAGTGGGTTTGATTCCTGCTGGGGCCAAATTTTAGTGAGATGAGATGAATGTGTATGGTAGACTGATGACTGAAGCTGATATGAAAAAATCTTTATTTTATTTCACTACTTAAGACGCCACAAAGTGCTCTTGTTATGCAGCTACTGCCAGTTAAATCTTCTTAAAGTCGTCAGTCCATCGAGTTTCTACAATAGAGATGTACTCTATTAAGGACCCGTTGATTCAACTAAGTACATATACGAAAAAAAATTCATCATTTTTTTTCTTTATAGTTTTCTTTTCTTAATTGGAAATCGATTCACGCTAGTTTTTAAACTGTTGCAACATTCGGTAAGCTGCTGTATTTCTAATGTTAACAAATCGACTCGTGCGCATGCAAACCATATCAAAATCCTGAGATCATCGAACTTAGTGCATTCCAATCGCGATGCAGTTTTGTTTTGCTTACGCGCAATACATGGACTAAGAGCCAGTGAACTCCATAATTATGTTATACCTACTTATAAAAGCTGAGTTTGTCATCGCATGCTACCAACATAGGTGAACGTTGGACCATCATCGTTGGCCATCGTGGCTTTAAATGTGACCTGTGACCATGTGACCCTTAAATGCTTATCTGGAAAGGGCTATTCGAATGGTCAAAACGATCTGGCTGATGAGGAAACAACTTATTGCCCAAACATCACATAAAATCAGCTTTTATGGTGCTTACTTTTTATTGGGTTACAGTCTAATGAATATACCATAAAAACTAGGGTTACGGTAGCCACGATGACCTAAACTTCATGATCCATCAACGTTCTTACCTATGTTGGGAGCATGGACAAACTTTCAGCTTCTATAAAATAACGTAGATCTGGCGTTCACTCGCTCTTAGTCCTATTTCACAACTCATGCGCCGTTTTTAACACTGATAACGGCCGTAAAAGGCTTAATTAGTGGCCCATACTGATTTAGGAGACAACTTAATATCTAGAGCTGACTTCACAACACATGACATGCTAATACAATGCTTACTACCATTAAAATAAGGTCGATAAGATTCAGGCGTTAGATTATTTATTGCTTTCGGACAAAATCGAGAGCTAGAATTGTGTTAATTCTAGACCTAACGTGGGTTATAATTCCAGTTAATACGTCATTCTGGTTAATAAACGATCGGATACACATGCAGTGTTTATAGAGATATCTAATGATAACTTATGGTCTGATAAGGTTTTGAAAAGGGATTTACACTCGTCTTTACATCATTGATTTTGATTTGTGTGGATTTAACAGCAATGTGAACGTGTGCAGAGTAAAAGTATACCTACTATTAAAGTACTTTCTTAATTTTGTTTATTATTTTATTACATACAGAAACCTGGAATTACAATTCGAATTTTCACAAATTTTAATATTAACTTTTTAACATTGAGTAGCAAGTGAAAATTAATTTAAAAACAGTACTTTAATGAGTAAAACAGTAACAAAAAAGAAGAGTAAATGATGATCAATATAGGTACCTAAAGACATACTTTCACAGACCGAAATTTAAATGTAGCTTTACCTTTATATTAGTGGCTTTATTTTCCCGTACACCATAGATGTGATTGATGGGAAAATAAATCTCAAACTTTTATGTAGGTACCTACTCTTGCGTAAGTGCGCTACGCAGTGCTGTAGGGTAAATATTTTTATCAAAGGAGTGAAAATCCCCACTTTACACTCCCATAAATCTCAAAAACACATTGCACGTTAGCTAGTAGGTATCGATTGATAAATCTACCCGACACTTATTGATTCGTTAATTACCGCATTAATACGTCGCCTTTAATTGCAGTGGTTTGCATAAATATTTAGCGGCTTGCAATTTGAATGAATAACGGATGAGGCGATATTGAAATTGAATTGATACATCTGTGTCAGCGGTTAATTTATGGGGATTTAATCATGTAAACAAATAGAACTTTTATTATAACCTTGAAGAAGAAGAGATTCCGTCAAGGAGTAAGAGTCTTCAAGAACAAGACTCAAGAATTTGACTTATCACCGAACCTGTAGTAGTATGTTACTTATTTTATCTCTAACAACCAACAGGACATTGTAGCCATACCAAGGATTGCAGAATATTGAAATATTATGCAATCTTATAAAATAATCTAATTGAAATAAATTTGAAAGTTTCTTCTTCATATAAAAGGGTTTTTAAAAGGCTAATTGCAAAAATAAAATGAGAGTTTTATGACTTTTCTGAAGTGTCCGTAGTCACAAAATATAGTCAGTACTAAGTCAGAGAATTCACCAGGTAAGCGAAACAATCACGTTCAAGTCTCACGTGAGACAGCCATCATCATCATCATCATCATTTCATCCACAGGACGTCCACTACTGAACATAGACCTCCCCTAATGACTTCCACATCGCACGGTTGGTAGCAGCCTGCATCCAGCGCCTTACTGCTACCTTTATCAGGTCGTTGTAAGTGGACGTCACACGCTGCGTTTTCCGGTACGTGGTCTCCACTCTAGAACCTTCCTGCTACATCGGCCAGCAGTTCTGCGTACTATGTGCCCTGCCCATTGCCACTTTAGCAAAAACTAAAATTTTAGAAATACATCGTCAGCCACAAATATCACACTATAGTTTTGAACTTTTAATTGGTCCCTCGACTGTAACGCCACGACGCGCCATTAAAACTATCATGGATGTATTGATTTTAATCCAAACACAGCTTCAGTTTAAAACGCAAAGTTCCGTCAGTACAACCTTTTAGTTCGCTAGTTACGTGACTCTCGAATTTAAACTCGGCTTTATATCGTTATTGGATATTGCTAATAACAGCTACTAGAATTTAAACCAAAGGAAATTAAAAGCTAGTGTTAAGGACATAAGACTGAAGATCCTGATAGCAATAGAGTTTGTAAAGTTGTGAAAAAATTACTAGTTCTCATTGGACGTGAGGGATACAATAGTAGATTACAGTATTTTTGGTATGGCTCTATGTTTGTTGTTTAATTTCATGACCAAAAATTAAAATCCTTTCTATCAAATATTGGTGATGACAAAAATATTACAGCTACATTACCTACCATTACCTACTGGCTTTTGCCCGCGGCTTTGCTTGTGTGCTTTTGTAAAATCATTATACCTACAATATTAATTTTCATCAAAATCTGAAAAAGTAACAAATATCCATCCACCCCAAGAGAATTTCTCATTTATAATATTAATAGGATAGGATTTAAGGACGTCGCACATTTATCAAACCGGAAAGTGATCATAACCGTATCAACTCGAGGCTGTCAGTATTCTTTGTATGAAACTCCATACTGCAACGCACGCGCGCGAAAAGCGATGACAGCTCGCGAAAGGCAATACTGTGTTGATCCCTTTGCGAGTTGATAAGTCTGCTATGAGCTTTATCTGGACATCATTCGTTTCACCTCATCCCTACCTAAGTCTACGCCCATAAACAGATATTTATAGCCCCCTTATAACCCGCGGTCAACCTGAGCCGCCGACAGAGCCAGTAGTCATAGTAACCGATGTACTAAGTACCAGACTTCGTCACTCCGCAAATTGCTTTACTGAGGCGCAAAGGCGTCGGGACGCCCAGGGGTTAGGGGTCCGTAATTGTGATAAGAAAACCAAGCAAAGATTAAAGTTTCTAGGTATTCTTACACCGTGTGAGCTTTCGCCTGTATACACAAACGATGCTTGCCTAAGTGAAGCAGCAAATCACCTACTTTCCCCAAATTCAGTTTTCGATTCGTTTTCTTTCCTCTACTAAAAGGCCCTGTAGCAATTGTTATAAATAATATCAGCCAATATTTTTTAGAGAAAAAGTAGCCCATTTTTTAAGGGTACACTGCGTCGTCTTTCCATAGGTGTTAGTTTTCAGAGGACATTTTATAGTGGAAAAAGTAGTTCCTGGTAACACGGAACCACGGATCTCAGAAAGATCATTATGGATATATAGATGGTTAACTTCTTGTTTGGTGACTGTACCACAATATACAGAACCACAGACGTTTATTCAACAGGATCTTGCCAAGTTTCTTCCATACGCCGCTAAAATTAGCCGGCGGATTGTTATTGGTTAAATTATTCACGAGGCGTCCGATGCCTTTAAGTGAATTTTTCGATCGACCATCGTTTTTTCTATTCTGCTCTGCATGTAATAAGGTGGAGACGAAGTTTCATGCTATACATTGTTGAGGAGAGTCTAGACTTTGAGTTCATTAGTTCATTTAAAATTATATTTACGCCCGTATTCACAAACGTATGAGGTCCCACAGTGCGCGTGGATGCACAGGGTGATAAATGAACCAATGACAGAGCTCCATTCAACGCTATGCGTTCGATTTGCTGCTTCACTTAAGCAAGCTCAGGCACAACTTTGCAGAAATGCGAAATAACTTAATAACTTTACCATAGCCTCTTACTCTGGGACTTTCTTTAAAAGATTTCTTCGTTCTTTTTCTCTCTTTTAATCGGAATGCTTTATGTTCAGCTCCCATACAGCTCGTGAATACTCGTGATCTCAGGTTCATTTCAAAATGGTGGTCCAAAAATAAAAAATATTTCATACTCTTAAGGGCATAATAAGCCGGGCTAATCCAACTAAGTCATGTATTGTTCCCCTACATAATTTATTATTTAAGAAACTATTAACTATACACTATAGATCCTCATTTTAAATAGGTACTTAAATTGATAAAAACTTTTATGAAAAATATTTATTTAATAACCCTGTTTATGTAATTACGAAAAGTGAAATTTTAGTATTAAATCAAGCGAGTACCTGAAACTTATTAAGTCCTAAATCAAATAATTTCGTAGGCTTTCACAATTTCACCTAGATACGAATGAAGGGCTATAATTATTTTATTAAGTACTTGAAATTAATATTTCTCAAATACTTAGTCCGGGTTTTAGCAGTAGTTCCTTTAATTTTGTACTAGTTAGGTAAACACTCCAAGCTTAACACTTAAAATTAAATAAATCATTAATATTTTTTTTTATTTCAACTGAATAATAAATTCTATTTTGCAACAGAATATAAGCAGTTTGATAGCACATCATGGAAGGAATAGTATAATGCATTTTTTTCTTGTTTCTCAAGATATTTTAAAGGGACGGTGACCAAATTCGCACTAGCAATAAAGTTATTGCAAAACTTTATTCATTTATAGTGTCATTTTTTAACACAATACAAGGTAATTTTATTGTTGCTTAGATAAGTAATATAAACTAACAAAGAAAAGGCTTTATGTGTCATATGAGAACTTTTACTGTATTAACCTTTTCTTTATCACGCGTAGACGATTTTCCTTTCACAAAACATAAAGATTAAGTGCAGATAAAAGTAATTTTTCAACGGCTTTCCCTGAACACTAGTAGCTATTCGTCCACTCACCCTGTACGTGTAGAATAGTTACGTATACATGGTTTCCGCATTTGATCGTGTTAAAAAATTAAGGCCGATAGCAAACTTTCGACAAAATAAATTATTGTAAAAAAAAACACAAGTCACAGGGTGTGACATAAAAGAAATGAGAATGAATTACTTAATTTAAAAAGTCAATATAAAATAACATCTTTCGGTTTCAGTATAAATTCCCGAAGAGAATTCGCTCTCTTTATTTTTCTCATTGGTGGATGTAGCTAGTAATTGACTAAGTACCGTGATGTAGGTAGTAATAGACTAAGTATTCATAATGACAAAAATTATTGGTTATTCATACAGTATTATTAGTTGAATAGAGGCACATAATGAAATAAAAATTGTAGTCCCATCAATTCATCACAAGGCAAGACTATTTTGTCAACAATCGCAAGTCTGCAGTTCGCCTAAAAGCTCGCGTGTGGACCATCATAAAATCAAAGCGCGCATTACCAAAATACGTATCAGCACGTATCGTTGCCTTGTGAACTATAAATTATGCTAGTTAATATGCCCACAAACCCTTCCACTTGCTTTATTCGGCTGTAATTAATAAAGAACGTAGATACCATCTTTGAGTTAACGCTTAGACAGCGGTTCTCAAACTATTACTTTACCAGCGTTCTTATCAGCTCGTAATGTCTTTGTAACAAGTAATCATTCTAAATTATCCCTTCTAGTACTAGCGAATCAACACACAACAATAGAAATCAATTGCTACCGCGGTCTCATACGATAGCCTATCCTATTCCAGGCAGTTTATTAACCTGTGGTAATTATATTATATACAGTAAATTCGTAACAGCTTTGGCATTTTGATGAACCGATGAAATCAATATGTGGTATATTGATTTCATTATTTTCTTATGAACTGTGAACCTAAGACAGATTGAGTGACTCAAGTTATGTTAATATCAATGCTTTAATAACATCTTACTGATAATGATAAAGTATATTGCTGCAGATTCACTTTCAAGTATTACGACTTCCTATGAAGTGTTAAATTTTCTGTTGTTCTAAAAATGTTGAGAACCTCTGCCTTTAACCCAACCGCGGCGAGGCACGCACGTCCTTCCGTGCGCGTACGTAATACGTAACCGAATGAGGTAATGACTGATTGCCGAATTCCCCGGCCCTATTTGGACATTGTCATTGTTTTCATGTGAATTTAAAGGTTAAAAGCATCCAAATAAATATACATATTTGCAACATATACAGGGTGACTTTGAAATCATTACATTCCCCAAATATGAGACAAATCCAATGATGAGACGACAGCATATCAAGCTAAATACTGTGGCATCTTATTTCGATGTATTAAGTGTTATTTTGCAACAAAATGTATAGGCTGATGTGCTGTTGACTGTACTCGTAAAATAGTTTTAAAATCTTTATAAGAGCACTCTAATACAAATACAAATAATGACAAAAAATATCATTGGATTTGTCTCATATTTGGGGAATGCACTATGTATCATGAGTAGAGTCTTATATTATAAGGATGCCAACGATTTCAAAGGCTTGTAGATGTGCTGGCGACTCTACATTTAAACAGCAGGGCCATTTTGTCCACATATTCACAACGCGATAGAACAATAAAGTTTACAATTTTAAACAAAACGAACCAACCTACACTCATAACGTTAAACATACGCCCAATAAGCCACTCTGTATTCCACATTAGCCAATAAAATAATAAGTATTATGCCGCCATAACCGTACCTATTGCCATTCACGCCGTTTCTATATTCGTTAGCTTATCGTAGTGGGCGCTGTCCTACGCAGCGTCAGTGAGATATCTAAACTGTCAATAGGTAGACCGCTTTATTTTTAGATACAGTATTTATAGCCAACATTTCTAGAACAAGTAAGTGCTAGTTACATAGTTTAGATAGATAACTAAGTATGGGTAGGCCAGTGGTTTAACTTTAAATACATAGTAGAGCGGCTGTTTGGTTAAAACGTAATATTTCGTTGACAGAATTATGCATGCATACGGAGTGTGGTTTAGCATTCAATAGTATGAAGTTGTATTTAAATGGCCATTTTAACTGCAATATATTAATCATATAGGCCGTTTGATTAAAATATGGTACTAAATAAATACTATATTCAGAAAACAAATATACAGCTTAAAAGATAGGGTTACAAATGATCTGAATTACGTAACCTGATTTTGAAAAAGCCTAAATATTTTTAAATTGCAACTAAAATGTTATTTTTCAACTTCATTCGCAACTAAATCTTTAACGATTTGAGAACATCTATATCGAATAATTTCCTGCAACTCTTACCAACTCGATAAAAACACCACAAAGGTTCAATATAACTTTTTAAACGAGACAAAAACTCGAAATGTGATTGTTTGCGGTCGAATACTTGCGGGGGCCGCTTCACACGTCCGCCGATATGAGAGTGTAGCAAGGCTCAAGAGCTTTTCTACTTTCTTTGACGCCAATTATCGTTAATAAAAAACGAAAAGTCACGTGACTTAATTATTTGAGTTTATCTTCTTCTAAGACGTGAGAGAAGTGACCAGAGATTGGATTGTTAAAAAACTGCAGTAAGATAGTATACATACCTACCACATGTGGAAGTTAACTGTAAAAAGCTTGCAATAAGGTATTTGACTTGCACATAACGAGCAGCTGTTAAACGCGATTCTATTTATGATCTAATGACGTCACTATTTAATCAACTCAAGCGACAAACTTTTTAAAGCTAAAAAGAGTTTAAAAGCAAGCAAGCAAACCAGAAAGATTGTAATATGGAATTTATTGTTAAACGCTATCGACTACCTCATTGTCGAAATGGAAGGATCGAAACGCATCGCATCGGGTCTAGATGCACGTGCCCTAATTATATCGATCCACGCTGTTATCGTAAATGCACAACTGGCCTTATGATATGTTTGCGGTGGCGTGTCTGCTATAATCGCCACGCACTTACGTAATTTTGTAAAACGACTATGATCTGATCAACTATTGCGGCTCATTTGTAAATACTTCTGTGCCAAAATAAGTCTAGTTTATTAATAATATTATATGAATATATTATAATAATTGTAGTAAACTAGCGGCCGCCCGCGACTTCGTACGCGTGGATCCCGTTTTACCACCTTAGTGGTGGGGTTTCGTAAAATTCATTCTTAGCGGATGCCTACGTCATAACATCTACCTGCATCGTCCAGTGGTTTGAGCTGTGTGTTGATAGATCACTATGTCAGTCAGTCAGTCGGTCACCTTTGAGTTATTACAATATTTAGACAGACCCTATCGTTGGCTTGCCACAACTTCAAACACTGAAAAGTCTATGTACTCGTATAGTGGTTAAAGTATTTGTCACATTGAATACGTTCTGCGATCTGCGGTCAGGTCAAATAAACACAGCCTGCACCTTTCAGTTTGCGTTCTTTGCTCGTGCAGATCGCATCAATACACAATTTATAGAGACCCACAATGTTGTTCATACATGATGCGGACTGCGTTTACTTTGACCCGACCGTGGACCGCAGAACTCATTCAGTGTGGAAATGATTTTAGTAAAAAAAACCGTAAAATTTTAAATAATCAACTTGAAAAAATCTAACTGCCTAAGAAAATTTCATCCAGTGTCTAAATAGCTCAGTTGGAAGAGCAGTCACTAGGCAAGCGAAAGGTCATGGGTTCGATTCCCGCCTTAGGCAGTTCGTATGAGAAGCTCTCTAAGAAATTTTAATAAAAACCGTATGAATTCTTAAAGCATTAGGTGAAGGTCGCTAGAAGATCCTGGATCTGCCCGCAGGACCGGTCATTATGGAAATCCTTGGGGGAGGCCTTTGTCCAGCAGTGGACGTCATTTGGCTGAAACGAACGAATTAACTTAAACACTGCATAACAGTAAGATTAAGGGCTGATTTGACTTGAAATGAACATAATGGGCCCACAAAATTTATTTGGGCCATAAACGAAACGACTAAATAACCAACACACATTGCGTGGCGACGTATTAATTCCATGGGAATTGTGTTGTAGCTCCGAATCGGTTTATCGCATGGAATAATCTTTGGGGAAGTAACTTTGCTTCTATGACGACACCACACGCCCATACATTTTGTTTTAGACGGGCAATGGATGAAAAACAGGATAAGAATCTGAAGAGTTTGTTAGTTTGATTATTTGCCTAAACGCGCTAATCTCAGGATCTTTTTGTGTTGAATAGCCCGTGTATCTAGGAAGGCTTGAAGCTATAAATACTTATCACCCTACAGCCAATAAGGGCGGAGCAGTAAAGAAAAATGAAGCAAAAATATTATTGATACTATTTTCACGTGTACGAAGTCGCGGGCACAACTAATGTATTTTTATTTAAGTTAATAAACAAATTATGCTTATAATCTATAGGTACATTTTTTACGTCACTTCCTTAAAAAGTTTTGTTGTGATATTGTACATTCATCGCAGTTGCTATTTTTAAATTAGTAGCATAACTTATAATGAACACTGCGTGTAGTTTAAAATTAATATTATAAGAGGGCGGTGTTATAATAGGAGTATGTAGTTGTAATAGATGTTATGTTGCGATAAAAATGTATATTTGCTGTATCTCCCAATGTCCTCTGAAATGCCTGCTGCTCGGACATCTGCCGGCTGCCGACCGCAAATTTCCTCTCCGTGATTGAGGAACCACGCTCGACACCTGCCGCCGATATAACACTTAACGTGCTAAGCGGACCCGTGGCGGCGAACTAGTTAATGTTTGAGTTATTCATTGTTAGAATCGTGTTACTGAAATCTCATTAAGTAACTAGACTGGAAGAGAATGCCTTATGGGATAAGTATGCCTTTTGAACTCTGTTACGTGTGCAATAAGTAAAACAAATTGTATTATTATATCCCTTAAAAGTTAATTCTACTAAGGGCAACTTCTGACCAATTATTATTTTTTAATTATTTTGAAGAGAAAAAAAACCCGTTAATTTAGTATTAAAAAAAATTATCATGTAAGTAGGTACTTACCTACTTAAAAATAACTAACTATTATAGTAATTTCTAATGAAGAATCTCATCATGACAACGAAGGTGTGTGAAATGGTGTACGCTTAGAATTTTAGATAGACTCAGATAGAGTATGATGATACTTATTTAAAATAATGCATAATAATATGTTTTGTCGGCTTATTCCACTATTCCCCGTTGACAATCCCAATCCATGAACTTTTTATTCACTATTTCCCGTTATCGCCAATTGGAGCTTGTAATGGGGAATAATGAACTAAAAAGTTCATTAATCCCCGGGATATTAGGATTTTATTTTGAACGTAATGTATAATAATATAATATAATGTGTTTAATTATAAGTTCCAATTTAACGTTAACGGGGAATAGTGAACAAAAAGTTCACTTATGCCCGTTGACGGGGATTGTCAACGGGGAATAGTGGAATAAGCCGTTTTGGGTCCTACGAGTTAGAACCAAAACCAAAAGGTTAAATTAGCCATGGAAAGTTTATTCACAAAGAAAATGTCTCTCTTCAGAAAAAACAAAGTAGGTACCTAACATTAGAAGGTGAAATATTAAACCCCATAGTGATCAGCTTCACCATTAATTAGTACAGTTACATCAATCTGTAATTAACTTCTTGCCACACCAAAAAACTCCGTGAGATCGGCCGGAGAGGCCAAAAACAAAGTACAGTATCCGATTATCTATGCCCACCGTATGCGGTGGACACTTTTTGTCTCTGGTCACAGATTTTTTGGGCAATTAACTTTTTATAAGCGTTTATGTAATTTTAGAGTTATGTAACTTTTCTAGAACTTTATGGAAACTTCTATCAGTTCATGTCAATTAAACTTCAAATAGTGCAAGTGAATCAGTAATGAAAATATCCGATAGTAAGTTACAGAAGATTCAGGAAACTTGTCTCTTCTATTTTTATTACAAGCCTGTTAAACAATCTAAAATCACACCTTAAAGTCGTGTTTAGAAATAGCTTGGAATCCTTGAAACTATTCTATCAGATTAAGAGAAACACTTTAAAAAACATCCAAGATAACAGAAAAAATTCTCACCGTAGCTAAAGTTTTAGCAGCGCATTTAACATGTTACAACCCTTAAACCCAAGGCAGTTAAAAAGTAAAGTTAAGAGATCTTTCTGATTGTGATTCGATAAATCAATTCTGTCTAGACAAAATTCCAAAAAATATTAAAATTATATCTTAGAGGTTACATAAATAAGTTACCAACATGTTAATAAAAAATAACAGGTATGCCAGAACGTGTTTATGTAATTAAGAAAAAATCTAGATGTCAATTTTAAAATAGGAAGACGAATAGATATTTTTTTAATTTTGAAAGCGTCGAAACTAGTGTTAGTGGCCAGGCTAATGGCGTGTAAAAAAATAAACTTAGAACTCAGTGTTAGTGGCCAGACTAATAGTGTAAAAATATTCCAGACTACATACATAACTTGCAAGGAGAATCCTTTCCAGTTATCATGCTAGCAAACAAGGCACGGAAAAAGTTCCGACTATGCGAGATATTTGAACAAATTTTTACATTTCCACAATGCTGACGGAGGCACGAACGCGAACACATGGAGTGTTACTTTTTCTTTTTTCACCGTTCCATTTTAGCAGTGTAGTATTTCACTCCGTTCCGTTTCAAGGAATGGCAATTTGAATTTGGAATTCATAGTGACAGACATTCAAAATAATAAAATTCGAACGCTGGCAAGAGATAGAGGCGTCAATTATTTATTTTTACGTATGAGTTTTTTTTTATTAACCTCCTTCGTGCCCTAGATGTTATTTTTGTTAGCTGCCAGACTAGATATTTGCAGGCTTGTATTTTTTGACACTGGCACATAATATACAGTTTTTTACATCGCCGTGAATGTGATCAGACATGCGACAGATCCGTTGGCCCGACACGCTCCACCTGTCCCATCTTAATAGCTTTCTTAACACTTTAATCACATTCCCACGGCCTTTATTGCTCTGGCCATAAAGTCTTTATTCCAACGGTCTCACGCAACGGTCGTTTTCAGCACTTTTTCTAATTAATTCCTCGCTTTTTGCTTCGGCAGTGACAATCTATGTTTTCTTGGTACCCTGACCGGGTAAATGACATCTACTGTCTATTAAAAGACCGTTAGGTACGTTCTTGTTTACTCGGTTTTGGTGGATTGACAAGGCAAGCTGCGTGGTTATGGATCGATTAGGAATTAATCGCGTGTTTAAAATGCTTGGGACTTAATTTTAAAAATTCTAGAACAAAAACTTAGAATCACAATTATATACTCAACATCAAATAAATCGCACCTTCCGCGACGCGAACTTTATAGATTTTCTTCTGACACAATCATGGTACCCCAACAATATTGGTGTTATTTGAAAGCCCAATAAATATCCTTAAAGAAAAACACATTCAATTTCTTAATAAATGATTAACATATACCATAAATATGACTTGAAAAAAGACCTCACTTTGGGCTCACCTCTGGGATCAATTAGACCAATTTTTATGGTTATAAAACCAAATAATGATCTCACGTATCCTTTTTAACCGAGGGATAGTGATTAATCCCAACTTAACAGTTTTATAGCCATAAAAGTTGGCTCAAGCGTAACTACCTATTTTTTGAAGAAGTGACTCTGGATCCTTCTAAAGACACATTTTTGGGTTATAAACCTTTCCTATAATGAAATCAAGTTTAGAAATAGGCTTTTAAGTAGTGCCAATATTGGTGGGAAGTGGGGATGCATACGTTTAAAAGTGCTTGTCGCGGGAGGTGCGATTTATTTGACGACGAGTGTAGTTTGATTATTACTGTGATAAAGTACCTCTCGGTTACATTTTCATATCTATTTACCGCCGTAATTTTGAACAAAATGTGGGGTTGATGAGAATTTCTAGTAAACTTAATTTTATTGTTTGATTTTGCAGAAAATCGAACCCTAAGCTTGAGGCGGATCCCTTTCCCCTGTACTTCTTAGAAAACCTAACAAAGCTACCTACATATCAAAGCATGAAACATAATAACATGCCAGTAAGCCCCAACGAGTATAATATAAAAAAGCATTACCCAACAGGATATCTCTGCAATTCGCTCAGCTCTCAAAAACTGGCATTATTAGGCATATAAAGGACCCCACAAAAACAAACAACACGCATCCTTCAAACCTTAATCATGGGCTTCAAAGAAATCGTAATCCAAAAAACACACCTCTTCACGAAATCCCTTAATGCGCGGGAAATTTCTGAGCCATATACCTCTACTAGAGGCGACATAGCAAAGGCACACACCAACGCCTCAAAAATTAAAAATAAAACCCACGAGGGCGCTCCGCAGCACAAAGTCGACAATGTCAAAAAAGTCACAGTCAACAAACAAAGTGAAAAAAGTAAAAAACGCGGCAAACTCCACATTCTTAATTTAACTTGAGTCACTCTTACGCTCGTACTTACTTGTACGACGACCAACGTATCTTGGAACTCGCCCTCCCGCTCGCCGTAAACCACCCAAGGTGAAAAGGATCAAGTAGACCGCGTTTTGAAGTTCAAAAAATTCTGGACACGTGTCACGAATGGGGAGGGAAAAGTAAGAAAGTCCCCATTCCTTGAGGCGATGCAGTGTCGAGGGATGTAGCAAGTGACGTAACACGTCATTTGATATCCTAAAATCCCTTATTTTAATCAAGATAACCAAAAATATAACGAAATACTTCATTACAATATTTTATTAAAGGTCATTGTCCTATGTCCTTTGAAAAATAAACGTATCTGTCATTGAATACAATATTTCTATAATGAACATCAGCATTCTTTCGACAATAATATCAAATAACTCGTAAAATGAAATACCTTACGCACTCATAAAAGAAACAATTTAGTTTATAACAAAAATTGAAATTCCAAAGGCACTTAAGTTCCTGCAAAATAACGTTTTCGTTACCATTTAAAAATATAACTACAATATAAGACATAGTGCTAGCTAAATAATTTTATAGATACTACAGTGATCCTTAGGTTAAAAAAAGATAACATTTTCAATTTACTTACTAAACGATGCCCATGATTACCTATAGTTTAATTTTATATGTACACACACTAGGTTATAAAAAGATTTTTTATAATCTTCTGAAATCTTTCCCATGCATTATCATGAAATGTTCAAAACAAAAATAGTGCGTATCTAACAAAAAAAACACAAATAACCGCCATAGGTCATAACATTTCAACCGTCACTGACAAGTATCGTCATCGAGTATTTCGTCACAGTTCCATTCGCATCACTACGCTAAGTATATGATACGCCCGGAGGCTTACCTTGACACGTCGTTCGCGGTAACGTAACATGGGCTGCCCTATTTCCCTCGTAGGGTATTTATTATTTTTAAGTATACAAATCGGATGGTTACTTAGGGGGTTACTCGCTCCATTTCTCAAATTGACTGATGCAGTAGATCTGTAAATAACAGCAAATAAGTTTAGTTAGGCCAGTTAGGCGTATTGGTGAATGGGACAAGTTAACAAAAACTTTAAGAGGTTTCATCCTCTTACTTTAACTTTAACAAACGCCAAAAATCTGTCAAACTCCATACAAAAACACCGATTATCGTCATAGTCACGCTTAAAGTTAGGTGGAGCAACTCAGTTTTACATTGGTTTCAAATAATATTAACCTCTTGACATTTAATAACCAAATCTTAACCAATAATTTTGAAAATCGTCGTGATTGAAGTAATTTTCATCATCTCATTCTACCTATTCATAATATCAACACCAAATTCTAACTACCATTCACATTATTTAGATCAGTTACCATCTTTACCTACTTCCTTACTCTTATTTTGTTTTGCTAAATCTAACATGACTGACATACGACTATTTTCTTTTTTAGTCAAGGCGATCTTAAAATCATTTTAAGTCTTATCTACTAAAGTTGAATATTACATGTTATACAAAACATTCTAAAATTATCCAGCTGTTTCCGAATAAAAATTAAAAACTCCCCAAGACAAGCCTGCCAACATCTTAAAAATTAAGTCCGCAATTTGCATCCCGGGCGTGTGCGATCAATAACAAAAAACCTATAATCCTTGCACACCCTTATCAAACTGCGCACCCCTGCACACATGCACACACTACTCATTATAAGGGTAACTAATCACTGAGCTGTGGAAAAAAAACGGGAATTTTTTTATTCATTAACCACCCTCTTCTTGCGATGTCACTGGATGAGGGAATCCGTGGAGACGCGATGTTTTTCTCAAGCAGACACGGTGATCAATCATGTTACATGTGAGAATTGAGGCATGTTACTTTTGTAATGCTGAGCAAAAATCTCCCAATTGCTTCAAGACCAAAATCAGTGAGAAATGTATTTAACAACTACTACTCTATAATTACTTCAAATGTTTGCCAACCTGTCCCAGTGTCTCTCCATAATTAGTCCTTGTTTGTGTCCCTTTAGACTATTCTATTAAGTATAGGCTTAATATTATTAACTTACTTATAAGACAAAGATTTCTATGTCCAAAACAATTAAGTGTACTGACACTACTGAGCCAACGACAGAATTTAGACTATATCATACTCAGTTAATATCATTTTAATCTCCTTGACATAGATTGCAACGGGATTTCGGGACGCATAAAAGAAAAAATCATTTAATCTAAAGTTTACATATACCAATAAAATTTTAATAATTTGTCCGCCATCTAGCATCTCCACCGCATCCCTGTCCAAAAGCGCGCGCCACGCACTCGCAAAGCATGAATTTGCATATTTGCTCACTCTAAGTGCAATAGCTTGTCTGCACTCTCCACGCATTCTTCTGTGCTTAATTTGCGACTCTTTAATTAATACTGCGCAAGCACACATTGATGTTTCGAACGACTTAAGACGGCATAATTGCTGCTGAGATTTCCTTAAGACGCCAGAGAGTAAAGGAAGCAGGAAGTTTGTATGAATTAAAGGCAAAATTTAAAAGATACTTTTAGGTGAAACTTCGAGTTAGTAAAACAATAATATTGCTATGATACAAGTGTAAAGCTTAGTGCCACTCCAAAAATAAAGACGTATTGATTAAAATGTTCAAATCGACTTATCTTTCGGGAAAAATATATGTTGTTGATAAAGTTTCATATATCTGTCAACTAACGCAATCTAACAAATAGAGCAGGTAGCAGGTGACATTATTTACCAAACTAGCGGCCGCCCGCGACTTCGTACGCGGTTTAGATTTTTCATACAAAAGGATAATCCCGCTAATTCCCGTTCCCGTGGGAATTTCGGGAATTCCTTTCTTAGTGCACCTCTACGGTATCTAAGCTACGTCCCTTCCAAATTTTAAGTGCCTACGTTTAGCCGTTTATCCTGTGCGTTGATATGTCAGTCAGTCAGTCAGTTTCTCCTTTTATATATTTAGATATATCTTTTCAAAGGATACTATACATACCATCATCATCATCCTATTTGTGGCTTAATGACATTAGGGTATATGAAAAAAATTACTATAAAAAGTTGTCAGGAAAAACTTTTTTGAGTAACATTTTTTTTTAAGTGCCATATTCGTGAATAAATAAGAAAAGTGTTAGGCTTAGTGGCATCATCTTACTTAAACTTTAACAAACGTCAAAAATCCGTCAAACTCCATACAAAAAACACTGGTTATCGTTAAACTTCTCGTTAAAGTTAGGTGGTGTAACTCAGCCTTAAAGTTGAAATACATTCTTTACATCGATTAACAATAACCATATTTAGCAGCAAGAAAACAGTCAGTTTTGTCTTAACCCATAATAGACGAAGGGCTGACAACGACAAATATAGGGGAAGCTTCTTCGACCGAATGAGGCATTACGTCAATACCACAAGGCCGCAAGAAGTATGTTCATGACATCTTGTCATCAAGAAAACGTGTGTTTGTACAAGCCTGTGACGCATTCAGGTATATTCGTATCGTTTATCGTGAAACAGAATGGTGACTGAGTACTTTTTACGCAACACTGGCCCAAATTATTACCCTGCAGCAGTGATAGGGTTAAAAAAGGAGTGTGCCATTTTTTAAGCCTAAGTATTTGCACCAAGTGAAATTCTTTTTAGGCTTTCGAACGAACGAAGTATAGTACAGATGAAATCATAATGAAACTTGAAAAACTATTTTGTGAACTTTGAGATAATTAGGTACGCTTCTTATTAGCTACCGTAAGTAGAAGTGTACTGCTAGACTGCTACGATATTAAAATATATTAAAATTCACTGAATATTGATAAAGCGCAATATCATACGTCCTCATCAAGAGTCGCAAAGGAAAATGAAAGTCAGAAAGAATAATTTCGCCGCTATTGGCGGCATAAAGGCCCTCTACAGGGCACCCGTCAAACAAACGCTTTTCTTAGGCAAAGCAGCGCCTAATTTCAATATCCGAACGTTCGAAAGTCGCCTCTGGGAATAAATTACGGACTATTCAATATTTCATCAGGCCGACTTTGAATATTCAAAACTAAAAGACACGTAAAGGCACGCGCTAGCCATTTTTCGCGCCTATCATCTGGGTAACAAAACGCACTCGTAATTACCCCCCTCCCAGCCCCGCGTCGGATGCCCCTCCCCTCCCGCGGCGGGGGCAGGGAGCCGCCCAGTGACAATTATTGATCAAAAATTCTCTCTCTTCTTTCGCAAAAGAAAACTTGGACGGGTTATGTGTCAACCGGTATAGCTTGATCGTTGTAATTAGATATTTTAATATATTTTTTGTTTGGGTTCAGTTTTTGGTTGAAGAATTCTGTTTCTTGATGATTGATCACATTAGTATGGACTCTTTTAAACTTTAACCAATTAAAAAACAAATAATCTGCATTAGTGAATTCTTGCCCTTTAGTTTCGTTTACTTTTGTGTCATATATTCATAGTATCTGATTTATTATTTTCCGATTATAGTAAATTATTAAACCAATACGATTCAACTTTGTCGTTATTGAGACAGTGGACTTTGTTAGTTACTACTAATCCGTAAAAGCTAACTTTGTAAACGTTACATTTTGGAGGATTAACGGTTGTTAATGAGTTTTAAAGTTAGTTCAAGAGTTACTAAACTACATCAATCAACGATCAACGAATTAACCGATCTATGTATCAAAAGATTCTAAATTAATAATGCGTCTAGGGCTTTTAACATCGTAATAACTTACACGGCAATGTTTTCCCCAAACCTATATTTAAAAAAATGGACAAAATAGTGTTCGATTTTTCACCTATTAATATTCCAACCCGCCTCCACCGTGAGCAAAACAAAGTTGTTTACTGACCTAAAAATGCTTCAAGTATCAATCGTTCTCCGTCAGCGTACACGCGGTCGCCTCGGCATATTAATTGCACGCGGCGCTACCGCCGGGCGCAAGACATGGGGAGGCGGCCGAGGTCAACGTCGCGCGCCATTGTTTTGTGCGTGTACCCGCTTCTTGCTGACTGATGTACTCTTTATGTACTTACCTGTTTGGAACCTTCACCTGTTATGTAAGATCTGCTTTTGTTTCAGTTCTGTTTTTAAACTCTGGTCGTATTCATATGATATGATTTAGTACACCTGAATATTTAGGAAGTACGTTTCAGTTTAAAAATGATAAATTATTTTATGCATCGGTAGGACATTTCAGAATGCTTCTCAGGTAAGACTTGTACCATGGGTTGTGGATCCTTCACCTGTACTATGAAAGATATTTGCTTCGCGTTAAACTGTTGTATTTGATAATTATGACTATTTTACCATATTGTTATATTAACTGTACATTTAGTTTCGTTTGATACTACATACAAAGATATGTATAAGAAGTAAGATGACCTCTGATTCAAAGATTGACTTTAAAGTTAAGAGAGGGTGCGTCCGCAAAAATGATAAAGAGCTCATTTTATACATGTTGATACAATGAATTTCATTTTAATGATGAACATGCTCACCGATAACTCAACTAATACCTTTTTCTCTGACATCTCTGCTACAATAGTATTCTTGTGATAGTGTATTCAGTTAATAACAATTCGCAATCCCTTTTCAATCCACCCAAGCATAAAATATTGGTATCTCACAAATAAATTCCAAGTAAAGTACTGGAATACACTGATTGCCATTGCCTCATTAAAACCCACAATCATTTGAATAAAAGAAACAGCATCAAACTACCCTCGTCCCCAGAGTTACACATCCGCGCCAATCACGCTTTCATTAAGGTTCGGCCAAACCAACGCGATCACACGCGATCAGCCGGCGTGCAGCGATGGCGATCAATGCATTTAAAGGTTCAGTCAAACCAACGCGATCACACGCGATCAGCCGGCGTGCAGCGATGGCGATCAATGCATTTAAGTCTGATCGCCATCAGTGCACGCCGGCTGATCGCGTTGGTTTGGCCGAACCTTTACTGCCACAATCAATATCCATCCCATGCGGAATACGAAACATGATAGATGATCCACCACTCGCAACGAAATTAAAAAGAACAAGTCATATCACTTAGCGCACACAGGCGCGGTTTTTATTAAAAATCCTACACATCCCGCGGTGTCCCCCACCCCTTAGGGTATTTTACCCTAAATTTAGGGTATTTTTACGCATTCAGGATATTTTAGGGCAGAAAATAATTTAGGGTAATTTTTAGGGTAAAATACCAACGAAATTTAAGAAGAAAAATGCTGCAGATAACATTTCTGTGACATCAATAGATAGCTGCATTCCAAGATTTTTTTGGAAACTGTGTAGTAGTTAAGATATTAGTTTATAATAAATTAATTGAGTAATTTTTTGATTGTGTTTACTTAAAAAAATAGGGTAAAAAAATATAAAACATCCTAATTTAGATTAAATTCGCCAAACTTTAAGGTAAAACAGAAATTCTGTGGTGGCAACACTGTCCCGCGTCTTCCCCCAAGAGGGACGGGGAAACGAAAGAAAGGGACGCGGAAACAAAAATTATAATTGCCAGTACGTAAATTAACAACCTCTCGCTCTTAACACGTGTGTGGGAGAGAGACGTGTGACGCGTGGACAATGGGTGGGATTCGGATGCGATCGGGTTCATGCATTATGGATGCGGAAAACAATCCGATATTAATGGCCAGATAGAAGTGTGATTCAAGAGAATTTTTAATATGATGCAGATTTCTTTCGTCTGCAACGCCTTTCATATGAAAGATGCAGATATTCTCGTTATTTAAACGTCTGTTCTGTACGAAGCAGTCTGCTTTTCAATATTCCAGTGTTCCTCGTTTAGTCTAGTGCCCATATACAATTTGAGAATGCATTCGTTACTATGATAGCAATGGCTAAATGCAGAAGTTCTGTATACATCCATGCAATATGATCCTGTGATGACAGTGTAGTGTTGTTGTCGTTGTAAATAAATAAATAAATTATAAATAAATATAACTACAATTTTATACAACTAAGAATATTGTGACTTATTTGAAATTCATTATGTGATTTCAAAGCCTATAATTAGGATAAATATTGCTTACATTTCATATTGAATTGTAATTTTATTACGTGACGGTAAAAGTATTTTTCGTCTAATTACACGACAGTTAGGCTGGGATGCACCATCTTACTTTAACTTTAACAAACATCAAAAGTCTGTCAAACTCCATACAAAAACACCGGTTTAGGTTATAGTCACGGTTAAAATACGATGGTGCAACTCAGCCTTAATTAACTGCCTCAATTAATTAAATTATAATTTGTATATTAACAGTTACACCATTTTTTTCGTAGCAAAAAAAAGTAGACAAAATGACCGTAGCTCGTAGCGTTACACCGTAGTATGCGCGTGCGCTGCTACGCATGTGTGTAGCGCGCACGTGGAAAAGAATTCAACGATATGTGCTACGACACGCGTGCTACGAAAATATTCTGTAGCATGTTCGTTAATTAATTACAATTCTATCTTAACGCTAATTCCGAATAAGTATGAGCTTGCCCTACCACCACTTCGGTAGAACATAATCATCATCATCATCATCTCAGCCATGATAGAACATAATATGGGCTGGTGATTGCAGAATTTAACATTTCACTCTAAAAATATAGTACTTAGATAAGTACTTCAGTCTCGCTAAGATAAAATTAAAATACGCAATCTATTTAATCTTCTTAATTTACTTATAATACACACACTTGTGTCGTAGTGTACCATGGCGATTACTAACTGCTCATGAGTTTATATCTAATTATTAAGTGCTCATGAGTTCATAATTTACATCTAATGGCTCTTAATATTAATATTTTAACTGGCAGACTGTGGTATTATAGCGGTGGTCGTGGCGCTTTTTATTAGCACTTGCCAAATGTTGTCCCAAAGCTGTCAGGGCAAAAAGAAATCATAATTCATGTATCTTTGTATTTGGCCTTAAATTATTAGCTGTGTTTTTGTACATGTTAGGCAGAGGCTGAGTTGCACCAACTTACTTTAACTGTAATTTTAAAGAAAGAAAGATACATTTATTACAATGGACATCACACAAATACAGGCAATTACATAGACATGACAGTGGCACATAATAATCGAAGAAGAAAAATATAAATAAAATAAAAACAAGAGTAAGCTGAGCAGTGCCACCCATTCACCAACAAGATACCCACTTTTTTTGCAATAACCGGTGCTTTTTGTATGGCGTTTGACAGATTTTTGACGTAATTGTTAAAGTCAAAGTAAGATAGTACAACTCAGCCAGAGTATTCAACTAAGCAATTTTAGGCAAAAGTAGTTCAGTAAAAGTCCGAGTAGTAGTTTACTAATTCGTTTCTATGCCACTTTACAATTGCAGCAATCTTATTTCACTGCCTATTCGAAATCGCTATGGAATCAATTCAGGCAGGTGTTAAGACAGCGGCCATTCTTGTTAGCCGTGTGTAGTCACACGTATCAGTGCGGAACGTATCAGCCCACCGCGCGTGAAGCGGAATGCTGCTAATCGAATACCGCTCTTAACACGTTTGCTTAGAGTTTATTATACTGTTATCTTATCAATGTCTCTTGCTGCGTTAAATTGGACTTTATCAGTATAGTTTTAAGGTATGTTTTAGCTTGTAGGGACAGTTTAAGAATGGTCAGTGCTAAGTTCTGGTCTGCGCCCGCGACGAATCGTCATCCGGTGTTAGACGTGATTTCTTGAAGAAAGCCGAATCAATGGAACGCAGTGGACGATGGCCTCCGATTGTGGAGTGAGGACATGAAATAAGCGATGCAACTATCTATCAACCGGTAAGTCGTGAGAAATATCTAAAATGTTATAGACACAATTCAAAAGTCAAATCTAACCTGCATAATACATCAGACGATCCTTATTATATTCAAATACGAAAATAACAAAAATAGTCAACGACTAGCGGCCGCCCGCGACTTCGTAAGCGTGGATCCCGTTTTACCCCCTTAGGGGTGGAGTTTCGTAAAATCCTTTCTTAGCGGATGCCTACGTCATAACATCTTCCTGCATACCAAATTCCAGCCCGATCCGTCCAGTGGTTTGGGCTGTGCGTTGATCATAGTGATCTACTATGTCAGTCAGTCAGTCACCTTTAAGTTATATATATTTAGATTAACATGAGTAATTTCAAGATTGGTTTAAATACTCAATTTTATGAAGTTCACACCATACTCTAATAACTTTCTCACCTACATTTAATATTGGGGTAAATATAAGGGGGTATGTTTAACCGAACGCAAAAAAATAATCTTTTACGTTAAAGATTATTTCTTTGCGATCGGTGTATGTGCCTTTTTAAAAAGAATTATTATAGCCTAGGTCTTATTTTGATTAACCTGCCTTAATTATTTCATAACGCTATTTTCGTAGCCCCATTGAGCAGTCTGTGAGAGTCTATGAACATTGATCTCCGATCTTAGTAGACAAAAGCACACCAAGCTTAACACTATTGCATCTTAGTTACTTGTAATAGTACCTATTTTGCAATAACAATGTACATTCTGATGTGCTATCGATTCTTGTACCAATTCACGATACTTGTTAATGATTTCGTTATTCTTAGAAAAAATAACGATTTGAGTCAAAGTGTCTACTGAATTTGTTGTAGGAGCAGTTGTTATATGAATGAGCCGTTGAAGCTCAGATAGCGTTCCAATTAAAATTTGACTAAACACAATTTATGATTTTTCTAATGAATTCTGAATTCTGTGAACTTAAAGGTGTTGGAAATTAATATTTATTTTAAGCGTCTATTTATCAATAAATAGACTAAGTAAATGACTAGAGTCATTAAGTCACGGTATATCCAAATACTGACCATGTGAGTTTAAAATTTTAAGTTGAAATTAATGATGCACTGTCAGAATATCCAGCTTTACTGGTTTTCTATTTCCAATCATAACAAGTACATTCAATGTAGAGTTATGGTTAGTATTTTAAAAGAATGTACATACCAAAACTAATTGATATAACCCTCCTAAGTACCAAATATATATAAATTGACATAGCCCGATGGATTAGCAAGCTGAAGTGGCATTGGGCAGGGCACATAGTACGCAGAACTGACGGCCGATCGGGCAGCAAGGTTCTGGAATGGAGGCCGCGTACCGGAAAACGCAGCGTGGGACGTCCACCTACAAGGTGGACCGACGACATCGTAAAGGTAGCAGGGAAACGCTGGACGCAGGCCGTTACCAATCGATCAACGTGGAAAGCATAGGTTCAGCAGTGGACGTCCTATGGCTGAAATGATGATGATGATGATGAAGTACCAAACCCAATACCAGATAGGTAATCTAACAAACTGCTAGTCCACAGTCTAAGTTAAATAAATAAATAAATATCCTTGGACATTTTACACTGCAGCAGCCACAGCCTCTAGTCCCAAAGCTTGTAAGCAAAGCTTGTAGATAGATGGTTCTAGACAACTGATATAAACATACTGAAATACTTTTTTGTAAATACATACATTTTATATAGAAAACACTCAGGCCAATACAAACAAATATGTAAATGAAAGATTTATTAATAGAGGTGTAGTAACCACCTCGATAGCCCAGTCGTTTGAAGCCCTACTTCGGTACCGGTTTTCTTAGCTCGAGGGCTCAACTCCCTTTTGGGGTAGAGCTAATTGTATTTCCTAACATGGATCTGGCTTAATCCGTGTTGGGCAAACTTTTGGTTTGGTTCGTATCGATATCTCAATATTATGCCATCGATAATGTTATCATTCGATTTGCCAAAAGCTCGCGATCGCTTCGCCACATGTAGACAGCAAATAACGATATACGCGATTTCTTTGCCATATTATGTAGAAAGCAATTAAAGATAAATTATTATTCGTCTTTAACGTTATTGAATGGAAATCTCTGGTGGATTTCGTTATGAAAGGCACAGTAAACAAAAAAGTAAAATTTTATTTGTAAAGAAAAACGTACCTGTGTATTGTAGCTACTAGCCAGTCTTTAATTTTATTATCTTATGACAAAAAACATGAATGTGTTTTCAGAAGTTACATAAGCCTTGCGGCTTGCAACTGTAATCTCTTGGAAAACAAGTATTTCAGTAGCACATTATGGTGCTTTTGCTCATAAAACGTTTAAAAAAGTATTAATTTTCTCACGCGTGACGTAGGAATATGCTCTGTGTGTCTAAAATAAAATAAAAAGTTTCAAGTGTTAAAAATAGAACACAAAATTTTCCAACGGTCATACCCCGCGTCTGTGAAGCCGGTGATTCCATTTTTAAAAGTGCAAAGCTCCAGTGACCCTGCTCCTTTTTAATTTCAATAGTGGGGTAGCGCTCAAGGTCGGCGCCCGACGAGGGGACAGTTTTACGATCAGCTGATGCCCTCCGCCATTACGCTATGCTGTAATCTGTGCAAATGTGCAACCACAGAGTTTTCAGTGTCAAAAATGTTGGCGCCAAAAAAGAAATAAAAAGAAAAACATGAATTTCCAAAAATAATAACAGTAGATACTGGCAATTTTATGCATTGTGTTTCGCATTTAAAATAAATTAACAATGTTTTATATTTTGACAACCTCTGTGAAAAATTTTTAAGTACACTTGAAACACAAGTGTTTCGCCAATATGCTTTCAAGTTTCATTAATACCAAAAAAACATTATGGTTTTGTTTGGTTATCTACCAATTGTGATGGTCATTTATTTTTAAAATTAGAAAAAGATGCCTAGTTTTCCAGCCAGTTGCATATTCTTTTTTAAGTTTAGATTCCGATAAAAGAAGTAATAAACCGCGAACGTGGGCAGAGGGCAGGGGGGTGCCGGTCATCTCCCCCTTTTTATCTCCGCAAGTCAAGGGCGCGTGGGGCAGGTTCGGCCGGCCGGCGGCTATTGACATTCTGTTTTCAAATTTACCTACTTTTCCCATTGTCCGTAACTTTTTAATATTGCGGGGTCGCTGAACTTGAGTGGCCAGTGAGTGGCCCCATTGAATGATCCGATTTGAGAACGCTTTTTGAATTTTCGAATGTTTTCTAATCCTACACTCACTTGACCGTGGTGAACTTTTTTTTTTAAACTGTTTTTAAAAAATTGTTTTTCAGGTTTTAGCCTTTATGGAAATCTCTCTACCATTTTCTCTACTTAGGTTAAATAAGTGATCACTTCTAAGAATAATCTTAATTTAAAACCTGTTGTAAGTGTTTTAAGATATCCCACGATACCAGAACTTCTCAAAAAGGCTCTATATTTATCTAGGTAGGTAAATATTAATGGACCTATCATGGAGAAAAAAACTGTATGTTACACGCCTTTGCCGTTTCCAAGCAGAATAAAGCTTATGAAAACTTTGTGAGTACACAATTTTTTTTTCTAATAATAGATTTTTTTTTACAAAATATAACAAGGCAAAGGCATAAAATTTCGCAATTAAAAACAAAAGGGTGTGAACCAATCTTACATGGCCGATCGGCGGCCTGCTCAGAGGAACCGATGGACGAGCCGATACGGCAACTTTACACAACTTAATACCACCAATACTATCGATATATCTGTTCTGATCTGTTGCTGGTGATGTTTGACAGTCGGGCTTTTTGTCAAACGTCTTGCCTTTAAACATAAATCATTTATTTATTCGGTTAGAAATTCAAAATGTATTGAATACCGAATCGTCGAAATTCTAATTAGAAACAGTCTAATTAGAATAAATAAAAGTAAATGGAAATGGAAGCTTAAAACTGAAAGAAGTGCCCCTATAGTAGTGTAAGATGAATAAGTAAACACTGCAATGTCTGCAGGCTTTTCAAAAAGGATTTAAGGTCAAGACACTATCCTATCAAAGTAAACAGTTAGTTCAGTATTTTGAGTACAATTTCATTATTCAATTGGTTTCCAATTTATACAATTGGTTCGTTTGTCTAATAAGAATCTACAAACTTTCCCCAAAATTCCCATTCCAAAAACTTCCCACTTCGCCCGCAACATAGACATATCGACGTGCTCACAAAACCCGGCTTGAGTGACGGGACCGCCGAAAAACCGATGTCGATAAACGATTACAACAAAGCACCCGCCTATCGCTCGACACGACGCGCGCGTGTGCTACGTGTGAATGCTATCGGTGTAGATAGAATCTGTGCTCTGCCTGTCACAGGCATTCATATTCGGGACTTTGTTTTTTAAATGGGCATTAGTGGCCAGTGAGGTAAATTATTGATAAATAAAAAAATAACACCAGAGGTATTGTTTTCCTAAATGCGCAAAGGCGTTTAGTGGCCAGTGGCCAGTAATAAAAATTACTAACAAATAAAAAAAATAGGAGAATGAGTACTACTGGGACCGAAATGCATTGAAATGTAAACAAATTTTACTCAACTGACTGAATGACGAATTAAGCCTATATGTATAGGGTTGTTAGATTCATGGTACTCTGTTATTATTCCCTTGTATGTGGATGTGATAAACTACTTATATTATGTGAAACTAAATAGCTTAATACAATATCAGTGTTCAGATAATAAAGACAATGAAAACCGACTGATGATTTTTTAATTTTATTACCCTTAGAGATCTTCCTGGTTCATGTTGAATTTACTATTTTGTATAATATTATGCTATTGAATTTTGATGTAAGAATAATTGCATTTTGATTAATCAAAAGCTTTTAATTAAAATTACAAAACTTTCACGATTTTATAGGTAAACTTTTATGTAATTACTGATCTTCTGATTAACAACAATATCCATTATATTTCACTTTGTTTATCGATTTCGTCAATTCGAAGTGATTGATCGGTTTACTACTACGGGTCCATAGCTCGGCATTATCCCGTAGTGATGAGCCAGATTTAATCGAACTCTTTTTGTCTCATGTGAGTAAGTTATTGTTCGTATGTTGTTTTTATATCGCCGTGTTCCGTGGGAAGCATCGATACTCATACAAGACATATCAGAAAACTTGTAAGAAAGATCTACGTCTACATCCTATAACTCCAAAATCTCCATTGGTATACATGCCGCTATATGTTGTATTTAGTGAGAACTATGGGTGCTATAATAGAGCTATCAGAGTCTAATAAGAATCATCAATACCTATACATAGATCAGATGATCTTATAAGAAAGATACAAGAACCTCTATAGAACACCTATTAGCACTTCTTTATGGATATAAGTACCTATAATAGGTCAGATGGTCTTATAAGAAAGCTATAAGAACCTCTAGAACACCTATACAACTTCTATTTTTATCCTACATACCTCATTCAGTTGATTTAGCAGCTGATTGCTTGTTAGTTGCCCGTACCGTACTACAATCACCGTTGCGGATTCAAATCCCGCTTGGGGCGGAAGTAAAGTAAATAGTTTTTAATATTACAATACATTACTTAAATATCAGGATTAAAAACTCTCTAAAATAATCTTTACAAAAAAATGCATAAAATGTAGCTCATAAGGAATGCCACCGACTTTAAGGATAGGTTGCACCAACTTACTTTAACTTTGACAAACGTCAAAAATCTGTCAAACTCCATACAAAAAAACACCGGTTATCGTCATAGTTACGGTCAAAGATAGGTGGTGCAACTCAGCCTAAAGCTACTACCAAAACTACCGAAAAGAAGTAAACAATCACTACCAAAACAATGGGCGATATTATTGACTGATAAGCAGGTCGTTGACCCGCCGTTTAGTGGCAGCGCACGCGCCGCGTCACTGATGTAAGGCTCGGCGCAGACTGGGATTTTGTTTGATGTCATTGTCCATTGACGTCATTTAAGTTGTCAATGACATAATTTCAACAAACCTATCTTTACAAAGATATCGTTTTGCAAAATAGTTAAAACTCTACATTCAAAATAAAAATAATGCACAAAAACAGGACAAATGGTGAAGTTAATTGCACAAAAACAGGACAAATGGTGAAGTAAATGCTACGGGATATAAAATCTCTATTTATCATTTTAAACAATGAAGACAAATACAGCCTACCTCTCCGCTTCTAACTCTAATTGTTCTCTGTATAAATACTTTTGTCTGAAGCATCATTTTTGTATTTGGTCAACAGCACATCAACTTTTACCGTAATGTTCCAAAACTAGGCTAACACTAGTTAGTAGTTGGCGTATTAGTAGTATTAGTAGTAGCCGTAGTCTTTAGCTTGTTTACCATGTCTTAAAGACAAGTGCATGCTTTGACATTTTTAACGCCCTTAAGCGCTCATGTGTGCCTGCCCTAAAGTCGGGCAAGGCTACAAGGCGGAATCTCCGAGATATCTCCATGGATTACACTACAAATTTTAACTACAATTATGGTACTGTTAACCCGATACCCGAAATGAGCTCGCATTTGATGTAATAGAGATCAAATAACCGACAAAAGATTACGTTTCGTTCTAATGTCATTATTAAGTGATGGCGCACTATCAAGAACTTGCGGTGTCATCGTCAGCCATACAACATTTAGAAATTAATTTATTAAAATAAAGATGGCTATTAACGATTGTAGTCTTTGAGATATTTGATCTCTCTTACAGTAACTCTCTTACAGTAAAGGACATGTTGATTTGCAAACCATTCGCTGTTTTTAACTATTTGAATTGACACGGACAATCTTGCTTAATTTATTGCTCAAAGTGCAGAATGACTAACTTAGTACAAAAAGTATTTTCTACTAGACATGAGGTCAAGTACAGGTTACAAGTTGTGAAACTTAGATAATAGAAATTAAATCAAAATCAATACCTAACATTTATGAAAGAACGCAGAAAATATATTATGGACCGATAATTTTTTATTTTATTTTATTTTACAATTTTTTGGAGAACTTACAGCTAAGTGTTACATTAAGTAATGTTTATAATTAAAGTAAGGCCAATTAAAAGTTCCCACCTATAGTTAAACAATTAATTAATTTTATTGCGGACAGAGAACGATGTTAATTTATGAAGTTCAAACTACTATCTAACAAAGAAAAGATTATTAAATTTTGTTTTAAACTGGTTGATAGGGGTATTGAACAAGTCTAGTTCCATGTCATCACAAACAGAATTAAATCGATCAGGAACTCTAATTACAAACGAATTTTTGCGATAGTTGGTCCGAGTCAAGGGTGCCTGCAATATTTTAAAGTGTCGTGTAACTTTTTTGGGGGTATTAATATGAAAATAATGACCGAAGAAACAAAATTAAAAAACTGCCGCATTTAGCTAAATAGAAAAACGCAAGGACTAACACGTAAGTAGGCAAAAATAGTTTGAACTCATTCAGCAGCCGTTACAAAACTGGCACCCGATGAAAAAAATATTATTAAACCTGTAAAAGTGCTTCAGTGTAATCGATTAAACAAAACAAAAATCAATTTAGAAATCTGACGACGCAATCACATCTCGATTACTCTATTGACGATTTCGCTACAAACGGTGGGCGTGTGTAGACGATGAAAAAAACATATCACTCCCACTCCGACCGGTTACGCAGCTGCCAAGTTAGCGCGTCGGCGGTAAACACAAAATGAGCTCTTCCCCGTCCACACAAGAATGAAGCCAGATGCATCACTTATGTTGGGATCCGCACTGGCCGCACCACGCCTCGACACCCGTCATTGGCAGAAATAAAAACGGCGACCACGCGTAACTCGTCACGTTTCGCCGGACAGTGAGATCGTGCGACTTGGTGACAATGTGTAACGCGGCCAAATTATCTTGACCCTCCCGAGCCTTCTATTCCCTCTAATAACGCTCCCAGTAGAACATTCCGCAAGGCCCGGCAGAGGCCAAGATCCGCCGGACGCGTTACAATTATTGTGAGCCGCATTCGTGCCGGCGTGGCTTATGAAATGACAGTTGAAGCTTCAATGAGCAAACGTTTACCCGCAAAAGGAAATTTCATCGATCACGCTCACAAATTGCTACGTAACTATCGAGATGTAAATCGCTTATGACTACCGTTATTTTGAAAAATCGATTCTGGGTAATCGGTTGGTCACAGTTGCGTTCCGTTTGCGTAGCCTGTCCCACGGTCGGCGCTGACACGGCCGCCGCACGACCCGTGTGTTGTCTCCGTGTCGACCTCTAATCGATTTAATGCCGAATAATCGAGTGTAAAATCGGTTTAGAAGGACAATCAAGTTGCTACACCGAGTGGCAACATTCAATCGGGAGACGTGAAATTGGCGAATAACTAGACACGTTAATCTCTCGCAATATCGTTTAATGCTTTCGAAATAAACAGTAATTACATTTTTATAAACAACTGCATTGTATTCGGAATCAACGGTGCTCTTGCCAAGAGACAATTGCATTAGAGATTTGTTAAGTAGCACAATTCAATTAGAACCCAGTATCACTGGCTGATATCTTTAAGATGTAAGAGTAGGCATGTAGAGTAGTGCAGTAATAGAGATTAATAGTAATAAAAAAATATGCTTGCTCTACTTCAGTATTAGTAATTTCTTCTATAAAGCATCAAATTACATTAGAGAGATGAATTAACTAATTGTTGTTCAAATTTCGAGCAATAAAAAAGACAAATAAACCCATATTACTCCGCCAGCCAGTAATAATTCTAACTCATGTGAAGATCAGTGAGACACAGCACTAGTAGTCATACGTCAGTTGTTTTGTTATTCAAATATCGAACAATAAAAAAGAAAAATTTTAAATTTTCTCCACCAGCCAGCACCATTCGAACCCCAAAAAAAAAATAATTTAAACACACACCATAGCGTGAAGATACGTAATTAAGTGAGACACAGCGAGCAGTCATACGCGCACACGTGAGCGTTGCAATTACCCGCGCCTGGCACCGGGCCTGCCCGAATTTGCGCCTTACTTCACAGGGTGCTCTGTCTACCAATGATTAAATTAATTAATCATTGTACTGGTTGCCTAACCTAAATAAATTTCGTTGCGGTTCCAATGACAGTTTAACTTTCCCCCGGGACAAACTTGACCTTCATTGGTTGGGTTTTTGTGGCGGTCAAGCTGTAGATTCTGGCTACACAGGAGTTGCAGTGGTGGGAACGAGAGGTGGGAATAGTCCCGTAACCTAAATAAAGAGGTTCAACAGCATTGTTGCATTGTTGCTCCTCATTATGAACGTAGTCTGAAGCTTTTATACGAATAGACCATAGACGAGCAACGCTACTAATCGCTGTAGTCTCATAGGGTTGCTACACACATAAGCGGTTCGGTATATGACATGAAATGACATACGATTTACTCTTTGCACTTTCATTCTTGTCAAGATATCTAGCGTTACGTTAGCCTGATAATCATTACCTATCTTTATTTATTACTTTTTGGAAGATAAGGCTTTGTTTTGTCGTATGCAATCGTCATAGTAATGGTAAGATCTATCCAGACCTTGGTTATGGACAAATAAAAAGTTAACGATAGGCACAATCCTTTGCTATAGCTAGGATTGAATACCAAAATAATTTATCTATATCAACTATTAAAAACGTCATAAGTACCAGACAAAATAAATAATATCACCAAATTCCCACACCCTGTATTTAGTTAATACCAAAGCGTATCATTTGCATTTGTCGTGTGACGCACAACGTATGGCTGGTCGCGTGCGCTGCGCCTATCGAATACATTATTTGGGCAGAATACTAACTTTGACGTAAGTATGGAAAGAACAGGAATTTAATTGCTTTTGGTTCAATCAATCAAATTAGTTTGATTGCGTGAAGACTTTTTTGTGACAGAACAAAATTAACGCACATACACACTATATCTATTTTGACGGTAACTTTAAAAATAGCACGAACTTATTATAACGGTAACTTTAACAATAACCGGTATTTTTGTAAGGAGTTTGACAGATATTTGACGTTTGTCGAAGTTAAAGTAAGATGGTGCAACTCAGCCAGTATTAAAAGTCTCTCTTTGTTACTTTTACAAGTTTTTATTTACTTTTTACAACTTTGTGTTTAATTATGTGTAAGAGTAAATAAATAATGATATTAAGAGATTTGCACGCATAAGTTTGACCGTAACTAATCGACTGCAAGTCGGACTTTTTTCTCCACTAGTTGTATGACACCTCAATAATATTTTCAATAAATAATTATGCTAAAATTGGACACGCTATACACCAGCCGGTGAGAGTAGACGTACACTAACTTTTCGGCAACTGCTATGACTGGCAGAATTAAAAATAGATTCTAGACTAGCTTACTGTTATTATTTTGATGAACACGTTTTTTATTGAACATTATCGGTTCGTTCAAATTATAGACTGTTATCAACATCAATTATTATCATGGGTCATCATTTGCTACATTGGGTCAAACAGTTTAATACAAAACTAACACACCTCCTCCTATGTTCTTCTGATTAATTTCGTTGCGGGTCCAACGACAGTTTAAATTTACCCCGGGACAAACTTGACCTTTATTGGTTGGGTTTTTATGGCGGTCAAGCTGGTAGATCCTAGCTACAAAGGAGTTTCAGTGGTGGGAACGAGAGGTGGGAATAGTCCCGAAAAAACTAACACACCTAGAGTAGGTACCTAAGCATAATAACTCTTAGGTCAATATTTTCAAGCTTCATTTAGTAAAATAATTATAATCATGTGTTGAATTCATGCTAGACTAAACAAACTGCATTCTTAAACACTATTTCTATGTCTGCAATTAATTAAAGCACCACGCAAGAAAGAGGTGTCTTACTATAAAAATAATTTAATGTGCGGACAGAATAACCAGAATAACTCGTTTGGCCTAAGCCTTTAGAAAGTAAAAAACAACAGACAAACAAATGAAAACATAATTATAATTAATCTATGACGTCATAACGTGACGTGTTTACATATTGCCGTATTGCATAAAACAAGATTCCCCGAACGATTGCGTAACGTCAACTCATTAGTAACATACCTAACTAATATAGGTACAGTCGAGGGCATCATGACATTGCAAAATCGCTCTAATTACAATCACAATAAGATGCCACAATTTATTGACAGTTCCCTCTGTGTGGTCGATAACTGCCACGGTGTTTGCCGATGCGGTGTCACCTTTCAATCGAGCAAGCTCTGCTGTGTCAATAAGGGTCACTTTAAAAGGCAAACTTTAAAATAACTGTCTATGAAATGGGTGGATGTCTTTGCGTTTTTAAATAGCATGTTATTCGCTCATTTACAAGTATTTCGTAGTTTTAGGCCCGATTCGACCAAACTTTTATCCGAGAATAACTCCTGGTAGAACTGGCACATTGACAGTTTCAGTATGGGAAATTATGTCAAAACTGACGATTTATTCTGGGATTAATATTTACTCTTGTTTGGTCGAATTTATTCTTAAATAAGTGTCAGTAATTGTGTAAGAAGTTGGTAAAAAAGATTTAAAAAAAATAGGAAACACTTTTATTTCACTTTTTGGTGCTTGATAGTTCTTCTGTAAAGTAGTAGCTCCCTTTGATAATTAATAATTCCACGACACTATTACAGTTTCCAAGAAAATTTAATTTTGAAATCATGAGAACATCTTTCGATTCCCGGTAACTCTACCTATACTTTGCCTTTATTAAATATGTTTTCCTGGCATTCATTTCAATAGCAAACTATTCTCTCATATTCAGCCCCTTTTTTGTATGGAATTTGACGGATTCGATTTTCGATTCGATCAAAAAGTGCGTTTTGTCTAGGGGGGCTGAACGCGGCAAACTTTGTTCTAAATTCAAATCACACCGTTTACAGCAAAATAATGAAAATATGAGCGAACACTCCAAACTAATAAAACTGTTGGATTTTATTGGGGTCGTAAAAAAGTTACTTTTCCAACTTTATCTTGCGCTTGTATCGTTTATGGCTCACACCCGGGCCTTTTAATATTCGACTTTTATTTAGTTTTAAGTAAAAAGCCCACATATAAGTACTAAACAAAAGGACAGGTAGTACCAAAAATATTTTTGCCCTAGTCTTTATGTCACTTGAAATAAGATTCAAAATAAGCTTCAGCTGTATTAAATATGCATGTACTTAAAGAAATGTAGCCATAAAAGTTTCTTACGTGTATTGTTTGACGTCGGCGAGTTCGGGCATAGACAATAAAAGGAAAGACCCTTCGAAATAGGTTATGAGGATTTAGTTAGTCTGTGCCATTATGTTTTTTTATTGGTTGTGTGCTGTAAAAGGCCACACAGCTAAATTGGTTGGCGTGTTGCTAGGGTCATTCCAGGTAATGTTAGGAGTCACAACTTCCTTAAGTTAAATTGCAATGAACTTATCCTGTATTCTATGACTAGGAGCCTCCTGTCCTGTCTGTCCTGTGTAGGACAGTCCTGGTGCAGCAGAACGAGGAGAGACGACCCTAAATAATGGAAACGGACTAGGGCAAAGAATATTCTATTACTAGGAGAAAAGTAGGATTTGTTATAATAACCTGGAAAAAAGGATATGATAGCAAAAAGTATCTTTGTGTTAAAAACTTTAATATACAGGGTGTTCGGTAAATGGGTATATGAGCCGACACGAGCCCATGTTAACATGGTCATATAAATGGTATGGTGAAGTCAGAAAATGGATATCTTCATTTTAATACAAACCCGATTTTATAAAGTTTATTTTGTATAAAAATTAAAAGAAATAAAATGATGATATCAAATTTCTGACTTCACCATACCATTTATATGCCCATGTTAACATGAGCTAGTGCCCGCTCATATACCCATTTACCTAACACCCTGTAGAAATAAAGTAAATTGCTCCCGGTGGGATTCGAATCCGCAACCACTCAAACGTTTTAGCCTTAGATGAAACTAACCTAGCATCAACTATGCGCGAACTGTCAAGAAAGTTGTTCCAAATAAAGTAGAGTCATTAAAGTGTCGACTCGTATAAGCTTTGACAAATCTTTCCACTATTTTTATAGCTTCAGTCAGTTTCAAGTAATTTGGAATAGGTATACCTAATATTTCAACTAACATTTGATTTATCATAGATGATAATATGCTCCTTGAGTCTCAGTAACGATATAGCACTACATTTCCCGCCAAAAAAATCCCATTCTCTTTTCTATTACTCCGCCATGTAGAACTTTTTGAAAGAATTTGAAGTAATATCAATAGTATTTATTTATTTATTTATTCAGAAACTCAACAGCTGTTTTACAGTATTCATGTTAGTTTGATGAGCATTAAATCTAAGCCAATTAAAGAGTTTCCTAGCTGCTTAAATAAGTTCGTACATTATTACATTTTATCAGGTAATGAGTACCAAGCGCTGCATCCTCAACCATGCCTAAAAATAATAATCATGATTGGACATGCAGCGCTCAGGTTCTACAATCTTAGTGTGGTGTGTGTAGTACTTGCACTATTTGCTTTCATTTATCAGAATCAGGCTGTTACCATAACTTCTCAGCAATATGCTAAAAGCAAATTTAAAAAAAATAAAACAAAACTGCCAAACTTGACACTTACTTTCCCGCCAAAAGTCCCATTCCTCTATTATCTATGGGTAGGTTTGTTTAATGTCGCGGAACTCGGACACTGGTTGGGTAAGCGCAGTTTAAATCAGGCAACACTGTTATGGCGAGCCGAATCGAAATCTAAATCATGGTGAAGCTTATATGGAGTATGTGCAATGTTGTAAAGCTTTGTGCATACTGGAGGCCTTGTTTGAAACCAGTTAAAGGTCATCTTGATGAGACAAACTAATATCTCTATTTATACCTAATAGAATGCTGTGTTGAGCTGACAGTCTTCACAGTAATTATAATGGTCGAATCTAATGTGGTAATCACAGGCGACATTGTAATAAATGGAATACATTTTATGAAATTATAGTCATTACGAGAACGTATAATATGGCTCGCATTGTCAAAAAAAAGTCAACCTTCTAACTCTACAAGCCCTAACTTCACAAACTCTAAACCTTAGTCAAAATATTATGTCCTTGACTTGACCGTTTTGCTACCGTCACATGGGCGATTCACTGTTCTATACATTTTTGTTATACCTACTCGTATAATAGTTCTTGTAGTAACAAATACGAGTAGTCTGAATGTACTGTTGACTCTACATAAGTAAGTTTGCCAAACCGAAAGCAAATGGATGTTAGTTACACAGTTAAGGTCATGCATCCAGGCTGACGTCATGCTTTACGACTCGTAGAGACCCACAAAAAGTCTTTACCCTAATGACCGTCCGATTTTCTCGTTACTCATTTCCACTTTTAATCGGCAATGTCAAAACCATATTCCATAATCGTGTGTGCCTCTCGCCTTTACTCTGCGGTCGATAGAGACGTGTATGACCGCGGGTTGTCTATGGACAAGCAGGCATAGAGCATAGAGCGCGGTAATGAATCAGATGTGTATCGCTGGACGTGTGAGAACATACGGCCAAAATACAGCCCGTAAATATAAGCTCGCGTGCGCGCGGCGAGTAGAGCTAGGAACGTTTAGAAGTGGCCGAGAAATTACATGTCCTCAAATTTTATGACAGAAACTATCAATAGCAGTCGTCAGACTATCTTGAATATTGAACCTATGCATAACAATTATTTACATAGATATTTAGATAAAACTTGATGTGCTGTTGTCCGTAACTAATTAATACAAGTACCTATATAATTAATTAATAGTATTAACCTTTAACTACTGACGTGGGGGCCTCTCAGGCCTTGTAAAAGTCAAATTGTTGAATTTCTCCTCTCCCACGTGCACGACACACCCGAATCTTTTAGTACCTTCGAGTTTCATTGCGCCGAGGCTGTCAACAACGGTGCACGTGATTGCACCCGCAATTTCAGTAGGTAAATTAATTTTAAAGTTTCTTGTGGGCCTCTCAGGCCCCCACCTCAGTATTGACGTAACTTTTTTTGTCTATAGTTTTCATTTGCTTTTCGTTTTTTCTTGAAATAATTTGAAAAAATCTATAATATGAAGCCCACAGTATGTCGTCCGAGAGAAAGCGGTATCTCGAAAGTAAAAATAACCAGCATTTAACGAAAAATAGAAGAACAGTAGTTTTTGGCACGTATGCTAGGAAATAATAAGCCTGTACCTGTCTATCAAGATTTCAACGATGAAACCAAGTGCCATACATGTATTTTGAAGATTTAAATGAAATCTACATTTTAAAAACATGTATGGCTTCCTTCACTGAGCAAAGCAAGTTTATCCAGACTGTGTTTAATTCGCACTATTTGATGTGTGTAATTTTTTCCCCCTTATTTCATATTAGGATTACTGATATATCATTAGCTAAAAAGACTATTGAAAATTATGATTCCAAGTTGATTTGTTGAATTTATGAATATTTTTCATGATAACTTTGTGAATCATGACTTCATAAGATTTTTGCCAAAAATGCTACATGTTTTCTGAATATTGAAATAATATGTACTTATTAACAAATAATTTACATAAAAATCGTTTTATTGTATTTAAATATAACCACTATTAATAATTATTAAACATAAAACCCTAAAAAGATAATATATTTTTAAATATAAGCACACAAATGTACGGGCCTCTCAGGCCCCCACGTCAGTATTTACGTGAAATTAAATCCACCTCAGTAGCTAAAGGTTAATGAAATCTATGTTTTAAAAATGTTACTAACGTTCTTGACAATTTCAAAACTCACAAAACTTGGCCGTAATTCTTTTCAGACGTGCCACTTACAACGTCGCGACAGTACCGTTCCTTTTTATAGCTGATGGATTCAAATAACACAATATGAGATGCAAGGAAAGATTCGGATGAAACCCGTTGCTAACAGCAATAACGTATGAAATCAAATAAAAGTTCATAGTTGGAGTGCAGGTGCGGTTTTGTTCCCCAGTCGTGAAGCACCTGATGTCGTGCCCTGAGTGCCTAAGCAACTGCACTCAGGATGATTTGATAAGTGCTGCTGACAACGCCACTCTTGTGGCGGAGTTTTGGGCTGACACTGTGTAGGTTTGTTGTCGACACGAAAAGAAGAAGAAGAAGAAGTTCATAAAATGCCGCGTCTCATCATCATCATCATCATCATCATGTCAGCCATAGGACGTCCACTGCTGAACATAGGCCTCCCCTAATGCTTTCCACATTGATCGATTGGTAGCGGCCTGCATCCAGCGCTTCCCTGCTACCTTCACGATGTCGTCGGTCCACCTTGTAGGTGGACGTCCCACGCTGCGCCTTCCGGTACGCGGCCTCCATTCCAGAACCTTGCTGCCCCATCGGCCGTCAGTTCTGCGCACTATGTGCCCTGCCCATTGCCACTTCAGCTTGCTAATCCGTCGGGCTATGTCAGCGACTTTAGTTCGTTTACGGATTTCCTCATTTCTGATTCGATCTCGCAAAGAAACACCAAGCATAGCCCTCTCCATAGCACGCTGTGCAACTTTGAGCTTCTGTATAAGGCCTATAGTGAGAGGCCACGTTTCCGAGCCATAAGTTATCACTGGTAACACACATTGATTGTAGACTTTCGTCTTCAGGCATTGGGGTATTTTGGACGAAAAGATGTTACGTAGTTTCCCGAACGCTGCCCAGCCGAGTTGGATTCGACGATTGACCTCCTTCTCGAAATTGGACCTACCTAGCTGGACCGCGTCTAGTAGCTACTATACTTCCTAGGCACACGGCGCCCGCCCCGGGCAAAATAAAAGTTAAATCGTAGCAGATAAGCCGAAATTTTCAATGTTTTCCGTGCAGTTTGGGCGCGCCGGCGCTGCACATGTGTTTATGTGCGCATGGAGGCAAGAAAAGTGGATGTGGTAATGTAATTTGTAATTTATGGCTAGCAAATTAAGGTGCAGTTTCCTAGTTTATACTTGTTAGGTATTAACTTATTCTTTAGTAGTGCCGAGGACCGGGCTCCGGACCGGAGATTTTTGGCATTGATTAGCTTGTCCATTTTACAATGAGATCGATGATTCATTTCCCACCTGAAACATAGCCTTTAAAGTGTGAAGTATTAGGAATGTTACCATGAAATTAAACTTACTTTAAGAAACCCGTAGTACTAGTTTGAACCTAGGTCTAAATAGCACAACTATGTATTATCGTCGACTGATACCAGTAACCTAAAGGTTCTGCAAAACTGAAAATCCCATCCCAACTAATATTATAAATGCGAAAGTAACTCTGTCTGTCTGTCTGTCTGTTACGCTTTCCCGCTTAAACCTCGCAACCGATTTTGATGAAATTTGGCATAGAAATAGTTTGAGTCCCGGGAAAGAACATAGGATAGTTTTTATCCCGGTTTTTGAAACAGGGACGCGCGCGATAAAGTTTTTCTGTGACAGACAAAATTCCACGCGGGCGAAACAGCGGGCGGAAAGCTAGTAATTAAAATAAAGTAAAGAAATATTTGTAGGAGATTGGTGTGCACTCATCGGGATAAATCCATCTAATTCGTCACAACGCCGAGCACGAACAGAAATTGCCACGAAACTCCCCAAAACAAAGCACCTAAATATAAAACTTAACAGATTAGTGCATGAACGTTCCAAAATCTAATAGCTATACACGATTACAAGCTGTAAGGCGAGCACACAACAGGCTCGTTTAAGCTCGTTCACACGAACGAACTTCCTACACGGTTATCTTTTTGTTTTGCGCCAGTCTGCTAGTCGGCGGACTGTCGGGTTTTTTCTACGAGTATTGCCTGTATGTGCCAGTGTGATTTTCGTGTTTGCGCTAATTTGCCGGCGATTATGAATTTAGAATGCACCGAACGAAACGAGACTGTCAATTCTTTTTTGATTGGCTTTTTATCCTCTTTTGTTTTTATGCCAGATTCTGTTTTTATTAACTTGCATCGTTGAAGTGACAACTTATTTCTTCAACATGCGGACTTTTAGCATAGTGATGTAGTTTTTGAATGGATAAGTATGAGCATCGATACCAGAGTTTATTTCCATGTATCTATTCGTATTTAATTCGATTTGTTTATTACAATGTCTGCTTAATTTAGAACTTGATCAATTTTGTACGAGCTGAAACAAATCAATAATACACACACAGTTATAATCGTAGCTTATTTGTAAACATTCAGTATGATGGCGTTGTACCTACGTCTTACATTACACAGAGATCCAAAACCTGTTAAAACAAATTTTAAAAACGCCATAGTTTCAAACATGTGCAATGTGCATTTCAAAGATCATAAAAGCTCTACAAGACTTGAAGCGAGTCCCAATTCTCTAACCTTTCTTGACTATTTATTTTAAACATTATTCCATACACCTGACTCACACTCATGTCCAAACAAAGTGGACAATATCAAATACAGTTACATCCGTATCTTTAGGAACAAAAGAGTGCTTAGGTAGCGCGCCTCCTTGGACCCAAAAACAATGGAGTTGCGACTTACCTGGGTTTTTACTTTTTACCATTTCACACATCGTGGCCAGTGTTCTTAGAACACAGATAATAGACGACTTTACAACATGTGGACAGTTTGGGACAAGCAAATGAAGTTTTGAGGAATAGTTTTGTGAGAGCATAGGAAATGTACTGACTCAGGGGATTTGTTATTTGATTTTTTTTTTCAAGACGCTTTGAATGAAATGTAATTACATGATCAATTTTAGGGAGTGATTCTGATGCATTCAAACGTATTTGAATTTTAGGTACGAAGTTCGAAGTATGATCACCTATTTAACTTCATATAATTTGAATATGCGTAGAATAAAGAGGAATCTAAAATAACTCCGTCTAGCTGTCCTAATAAATAAAACATAATTACAAATAGGGGGTGATATAAAGACGAGTATTACGTGGCACTCGCAATGTTTTCTACACTTTTTCCTCCTAATAAACTTGACAAAAATGGCTGACCTACAGACCTCAAACGAGAGGGATTAGGAAACATTTGCGGTGTTCTATCCTCATTCATAAAATATCACGAGATACTTTTTTATTATTTCCAGCCAGTGTTATGTTCTTCTATTTTACACGTTACAAGTTTACCGCTTTGGCGTCTTGTACAGTTGTAACACGTGCGATTTTATACCAAAAGTGTGTGTACTCACATGTACAGACAAATTAATCCTTTTTAGACAAACATTCTTTTTTTTAAACACAAATTAACCTTCCTACGCGCGTAACAGTTTATCCATTTACGACCCAAATCTACCCCTTTCCAAGCGTTTTGGACACCAAAACGCGGTGTCATGCCCGCAGCCAATAAAGCGCACACACTTTAACAACACACAAATTTCGGAAGTTGAGATAAGGCATTAATGGATTGGCTGACATAAATGTGACGTCACTCCACATATTTCAGCGTCGCATGTTACAAGCGGCCAGAAACACTTGAGCTGTGACCCGCGAACAGTTACGTGGGTTCTTCCGTACTTTGGATGGGAGAGAGGGGATGGGAGGACCAGGGTTCGCTGGTGGCGGTCAAAGGTGGTTTATCAGATAGTTCAAGGGTTACATTTAGTGAGTATGCGTGGTCTGGCTCACGCGCCGCAATTAGGGTTGGCAGGTCCTTACTTGGTGTGGGGATCTTAAACTTTGAACGCCGTTTTCCGTCTTTGTCCTCATGTTAATTTTATTTTATAGTGGTCCTCCTATTTTCTTTTCGATAATTCCATTGTGAGTCAAATGATAGTTTAATTTTCCCCCGAGATAAACTCGCAGAGTTTACAGCATTGGGAATAGTGATCAAACGGTCTTGAAAATTTAAGATCTTTTGGATAATAACTGAAATTCAATTTAATGCAACTACTTATCCTCCAGCACTACCTACTTATTCAATTTGTTTTTGAGTTTTATTGGTACTAAAGCTTTAAAGCTCTGAATTCTGGTTACAATAGAATTATCACGTTTTATTCTCTATTAGATATTTTGTTATTTAAATATTTTTCCTTCCATCCCATATTACAGGTCAACATTTTCATTTCCCCGTTTGTTTTCCATTCCTCCCTGCTTCCAGCCCTAGCGATAGTGATCACACATTAGCATTTTCGATAGCAGGTGCTGTGTCTTTGAGGTCATGTGTTAATGCGGCGCTGCGCACGCGATCAAACTGGGTTTAGTGTTATTTAATCAGATTTTTGTTCCCGACGCACTTTGAGCGACGTTTGTGTTACATTTACCCCTGTTTACTCCACACGTGCGTATTTTTACCGCGGCAGAAGGAAGGTTATGTTTTTCAAGTTTCTGTGTGTTTAAATATTTCTTTGGCATGCTGTGTAACCTAAACGGAAATCTATCAAGAGATTTAAGATTGACAAGCCGCGTCGTTAGATTCGTCTCCATTGTGAGAATGACACTAAGCATAAAGTTTTCAATTTTTGATTTTACAGTAACTGTTGCTTTCGCTCTCTGTATCGAAAAAGCTCAAGAAAAGATACATTGTTAGCATAGCATATTATAAATACTTAGGCTGAGTTGCACCTAACTCTAACCGTAACTATGACGATAACCTGTTTTTTTTGTATGGAGTTTGACAGATTTTCGACGTTTGTCAACTCAGCCTGAGTCATCCGCCAAGTGTGCGATGTTGTTCGATTCTGCCGATGAAAATAAACCATTAAGTATAGTGACTTATTATTAAATATGACTATTAATTAAGGTAATCCGCTATAATCCGCGGATTAAAGCGGTAATGACAATCATTACAACTAAGTGATCGCTAAAAGGGTATTAAATCACTGTAATTACTCTTAGGTTCTTTGTTTCAATAACAACAAATATTACGACACTTTCATTTTTACACTCATTATAAGTATGTACCTGAAAAATATACTTAAATCTTACTAACTTGTGAGAAAAGAAAATAGTAGAATCATCATAAAACCCATCACGTTACTTTGTCTCTGAATAATTTGTATGATTTTTGTAGCACTATTCTTAATATAGCATGCATAAAAAAAAATATTTTTATGCAGAATAAGGCAGGTATTTCACTGTAATCGCACCCGATATTAAGTGACATGCAGTCTAGGGTGGTACATATCTGCCCTGTAAGTGCCTAATCACTCTTGCCATAAAAAGGCCCGGATTATAGTGTTCGGGAAAAGACAGCTGCAGGCAACGAATTCCCTAGCTGTTCGCATTATAAGGGAGTTATCGAATCGTGCGACCTGGTGGATCTTATTTCAAATCTATACTAATATTATAAAGCTGAAGAGTTTGTTTGTTTACTTGAACGCGCTAATCTCAGGAACTACCGGTCCGATTTGAAAAATTCTTTCAGTATTAGTCCATTTATTGAGGAAGGCTAGGCTATAAACCATCACGCTACGAGTAATAGGTGCAGAGAAAAAAAGAAAAATGTTGCGAAAACGGGTTTTCACGCGTACGAAGTCGCGGGCACAGCTAGTTCTCTCTATATAGCGTTCAAAAAACATTAGTCATCGGGTAATCTCGTTCGTTCGTTTCAGTCAAATGACGTCCCCTGTTGGATAAAGGCCTCCCCCAAGATTTCCATAAAGACCGGTCCTGCGCTGCCCGCATCCAGGTTCTTCCCACGACCTTCACCAGATCGTCGGTCCTCCTAGTATGAGGCCTGCCTACGCTACGTCTTCCGGCCCGGTTTCTGGTAATCTCACTACATCATTAATCTCCATTCCACTTTTACTATGTATGCGTGTATCCCGTTTTACCCCCTTAGGGGTGGAGTTTCGTAAAATCCTTTCTTAGTGGATGCCTACGTCATAACATCTATCTGCATGCCAAATTTCAGCCCAATCCGCCCAGTGGTTTGGGCTGTGCGTTGATAGATCACTATGTCAGTCAGTCAGTCACCTTTGAGTTATATGTATAAACTACACAATATACAACTCCAACAAAACTCCACACGTTATTATGAGGTACACATTACAATTAGTCGTCGGTAAACTTAACCTCTACAGTTACCGTCCAGCGATAGTTTAAATTAAACTAACTGCCCGGTCGTGTGGCTTATGTGCGTTGGTCACTTGACCGGCAGCGGCTAATGACCGGACGGTTAATTTTAACGTTGTAGTTAGTTAAATAGCCCGCACGATGTAGGTTAAATTGTATTGGTTTATGAATTTATTTTATTAAGAACACCAACATCAATATTTAAAAGGAAATTCAATCAAATCTACTTAGCCAATTGTAGGTATTTGCATGTGAAAATTAAGAAGATAGATTACAGTGTCTTTCTCTGTTAGAAAATCACTCCTCTTAAAGCATAGAAACAAATTGACCCTCAATTGGCCAGCCTGTAAAAAAGTTTATAGTGAAATGTGAAAAGCAGTTAAGAATTAATGTAATAATTGTCTTTTTTAATTGTTAAATAAATGAAAAAAAAATATGAGCGCCATTGAAGTAGTAACCGAAAGACTCAGGGGTGATCAGTTTATTTTATTTATATTTGATTTGATTTTATTTATAAGGACAACCAATAAGACAAACACGCATACATGGAATTACTATAACTAAAAGTGCTTAGAACTAAGTGTTGTCTTTCGAAATAATTCTAGCAAATATAGTATGTTTTATCGTTTTATAAAGTTCTCAAATCTCACGATCTCGGGAACGTCTAGTACGTGATAGTACTAGACGTTCTCAAACACTTAAAAAGGAAGAACAAAAATACCCTAATCCAGTACAACCCACAAGTTCTACTGCCATAAACAAATAAAAATAACAACATAACGAGCAGGTACTCCACCGCAACTTGTGCGGAGCACTGTAGAACTCGCGAACTAATCTAAGTGGCGGTTGTACAACTTGCCAGACAAGTGCGGACGTGGCCGCTTTTTTAGTTTTCAGACTTCAGTGAGCGGTGATATGAGCATCGCATGCATGGGGAGTTGTACAGAGTAATGTCAGAAACAGACGCCCGTATTCACAAACATTACTATGAGGTCTCATAGTGCGCGTGCACGCACAGGGTGACGAACCAATCGCAGAGCTCTATTCAACGCTTTGCGATTTGCTGCTTCACTTAAGCAAGCATCGTTTGTGAATACGGGCAGGCCTGTTCATCTCCGCGAGATTACATCGAAAACAAAATACGCACGATGGCCCACCTACAGGATACTATTCGATAAGACCTCACATATGAGCGAACATTGACTCACGCACGCGTTTTCTTGTGTATGACGGAAGAAAATAAAGAAAATGGTGTACTAAATACTGTGCAGTACTTTTTTAAGTTGCCTCAAGACACTGAGAGGTAAATAAGTAGTTGATATTATTCATGATAATTCATGCTAAATCATGTATTTCCTCCGCCATTTTCCGCAGTTTGGCACCTCACGTCACATCATTTTACCGAAGTCAGCCCTATAGCTTCGGCGCAGTGCCGATCACTGACGTTTGTCAACAAAATGGTGCTTAACTCTTGAGACATTCTAAATTACACCATAATGTTAATGACATTGAGCATACATTTTTTTAAACACCTTCGCAAAGTAAAACTTCTGTACGTAGTACTTATTCTTATTCTGTGATACGGGTGTTAATTTTTTTTTCTAAATTGATACATAACCCTTAAACACTTTATTCATTTTTAGAACTCGAGGCATGTGACTTTTTATTTATGTAAGCTATTAGGTGTCTCAATAAAACTTTAACTTTTTAAACTAATTACAGGTTACAAACAACCATTTTTACAAACGGTCACTTAGCTGTAAATTGGAACGTCAAAAAGAACTCAAATTCGTTTTGTTTCCTTACAAACACTTTCAAATACCTAAATAACTTAAAAACGATAAGTTTTTAGTTAGACACTAGGAGAGTATTTCTATTTTTTATTGTTACCAATGCAATGTTGTAATTTTTGCACTTGTTTCTAAAATCGGTCTTTATTTTTTGGTAAGTTCTTATAAAATAGAGTCTAAAAATAACTCTGAATAAAATTCTTTTGTACGACAGTTAGGCAATGAAACTGACCACCGACAGTCGATCACGTAGTGACAACAGTTGGGAAATTAGTTGCGTCATTGTTTTCCTGAGTAAAACTGTGCCTAAGTGATGATCGAAGATAAATTGCTGTGTGCATATTATTGTACCTACATAATTATAGTTTACATAATGGTTTATTTTGAAAAAAATGATTAAAGATCGTTGCACCACGTTCTGACATCTCACAGAGAATCGTCATGTCAATTAACAGATTTAGCGTGATCTTATGACCCTGAACTGCCCTTATTCCTCTTTTAGCTCTACACTACTAAGCTCATGCACAGAGAAAAAATAATTAACAAATAACTGTCCAGCCAGACACAAAATGCTTCACCACAGAAAAAATTGCAGCCTCTGTCAAAACCTACTCTCTGCAACGAACTCCTTAAGACCGAGAGACGTGAGGCCAAAATATTCATTTTTCTCGCCCCGTCGCCCAAGCAGTTTGCACTCGAGCGCTCCGGTACATCGACGGACTCGTAATGTATTATTTTACGTGTCCCGACGCGATGGATGAACACTTCTAGTTTAGACCCCTTAGAGTTATTAATAGTGGTTTTATAGACTATACATAGACATTTCTTGTTAAGCTCTGCTGTCTTTTGTTAGCTAGAAAGTTTGTAGTTGTTAACTAGAATTTATCGTTACAGATTTATTTGGTGTCATTGTATAAGCTTAAAGTAAAAATAGTAGGTGACATGATGAAAAGTCATGTGCACATGATATGACAGAGTTCTGATATTCGATGCTTTCAGAGGGCTTAGTGTGTTTACATCAAACGTCGTCACAAGCGAGCGCGTCAAAAAAATATATGAAGATTTCAGTTCTTGAAAGTTTCCGCTAGGGGCGCTGTACTATCCGTCATACATTAATGTCACTTTTTTACGCAGTAGACATCGAATGCGTTTGACGTTAAAAACTCACACTACGCCCTAGTACCGATGTTTTCTGAAGCATTCGTAACTATCTCTGAAACAAGTCCGTTTTTCTATCTCGGAGTCGAATTTAAATTAAAATGCTTTAAATCTATAATACATATTCTACCAGGCATCAGTAATTCGTTTAATTTTTAATCTGACCTAAATTCTTAACCTTTAAATATACATTGAACCCCCAACCAAAGGTACGGGGTCCATACATCACGGCGAATTACCATTACGTGTGTACCCGCGATACGATCTGGCGCGCGTCGTGTCGTGCGTTATTAGCCGTTATTGTGTCGTGTGATTTATTTTAACGCACGATGTGTGGCGCTTTTGGTTAACTCGTAAGGTTAATAAAAATACCCTATTTTCTACAAGGAGGCTTTTAAAAAGCGCTTTATACGTCCGAGTATTACTTTAACCCTACCACTGCTTCGGGAAAATAAATCGGCCAGTGCTGAGAAGAAGCAGCGCAAGATACTCAGTCACTACGTTTGGGGGTAATAAAAAACTTTAAAAAATCTTTTTTTGCAAATAGGCTTTTAAAAAGCGCTTTAACACTTCCCAGACACTTTAACCCTACCACTGCTTCGGGAAAATAAATCGACCAGTGCTGAGAAAAGAAGCAGCGCAAGAAACTCAGTCACTGTTTTCAGCCTCTTTTTCAAGAGTTTATTCATCTGGGACTTCAACGCAGTGTATGTTCTAGTGGTGAGACCGTTGGGTTCTTTCGTTTATCCTGGGTTCTACTAGGACACACTATAAATGTTACCATCAGGTGAGATACAGGCCAAGAGCTTCCTCGTTGTGGATAAAAAAAAATAAAAAAAAAAAAACTTACAGTGAGCTCACTTAATTACCATAGAAGTAATTTTACAGTTTATGATTATTCTACTTACTTGGTCCATGAAATATTTAAAGTGTTAAAAACTTTTACTAATATTATTTGCCTTTCATAGAAATGCACTTAAACATTTAATAGTCTAAAAGATAAGTTCTAAAATCCACCCTTTAAGATATGGGTCAGATAAATCATGCAAAAACGTTGAGATTCGGCGAAATACCAAAAATCACTTAGGTAATTAATTATACCCAGTTTGGTTAGAATATAGGTATTCTTGTGATTATCCGAAAAGAAAGATAATATACTTTAATGCTAGACACACAACTTTCTTAATAAAACTCTTCAATCGAACCCTGAAAATCCCGCTTTTCAGTTGCTTCAAAATCTCTATTAAATTAGCTAATAGTGATGTCATAAGTTTCTATGGGGAGATCACGTTTTGACAACTTGCAAAAGGTATGCCAATTGATTGGTGACGCCAACTACCTGATTGAGGCATGTCAGACCCCTACAGTTGCCCATTAGATTTAGAAGTGAAAACTATTTAGTGTCTTTAGAAGAAGAGTCAAAACAAGAGTTATAGAAATATTGTTTGTATGAATTTAAGCTTAGTTAAGAAAACAACTGTGTGAAAACAACACCACACTGAAAATCAGTGGTACGTTTTACTGCGGTCAATAACGCTGATTCTGTACCTCTAGTAGGAAAAACTTTCGAGTTCGTTTCGTTGCGTATTCAAAATTTTGTATGAAAAATTAAACAGCGCCCCCTATATTATAGCCGCCCTAGGGGGCGCTGTTTAATTTTTCATACAAAATTTTTCGATGACACTTTGAATACGCAACGAAACGAACTCGAAAGTTTTTCCTACTAGAGGTACTGATCGAGACCTCTACAGGAGTCAATGTCTTATAGAGAGCTTTGTTGAATTGTTCTAAATAACAGGCACAACAAACTAAAGTACCTATACCAATATCATTTCAAATCTATCCCACTATTTCTAACTACTGGGTCTCATGCCGATTGGGCCCTAGGAGGCGAGGGCCTCCCGTGGCGCGGTACTACTAACATAACTCACGAGAGACTTACGTAACGTAGGGTAGTTTAGTATTTGCAGAATAAAAAGAACATGTATCAAAGCTGGAAGGGAAACTATAAGATCCCTATAGTCCTTTTGTTAATAGGTACTATCCTAGATACGAAGAAAATCAAATGCAAACGGTAACCAATATTTGTTGAAAATCGTGTGAGCAAAGTTTGCTCTCAAGAAACAAAGCTGAAAAATTGCGGGAACTGTGAAATATGCCTTTGTTATGTCTTCATTACTAACACAAATTATTATAATTCAAATAATTGATTACTACCTACATCGACTCTTTTAGGGCACTCACGCCCGTATCACAAACGATGCTTGCTTATGTGAAGCAGCAAATCGGACGCACAGGGTTGAATAGAGCTCTGTGATTGGTTCGTGTGTCACCCTGTGCGTCCACGCGTTCTGTGAGATCTCATAGTAATATTTTGAATACGGGCGTAAGTTATCAACCCAAACCTAACCTACCACTTTGCTCTACCACTACTTCTGAATGAAATATCGTTGGATATTGGAAGAATTTGCGAAAGAAGGAATTAGACGAAAAAACTCAATACCTACATGGCAAATAAGCTCTATTTATACAAAAATAAAAGCTATCGTTCAAAGTCGAGTATAATAATGACCGCTTATGGCTAACGGGTGACCACGCGATCGGCCTGTTAACCGACACCTACAATAACTGTAATTGCCTGGACCGCCAACAAAGTGTATAATTGCTGAAGAATTTGTTCGAGTTATAACGAGTTGATTAGCCTTTTATGATGTGTTGATTAACTCATAGCGGTTAGTTGGAGTTTGAGATGTTATTTTGTTGCAACGATTTGTAAAGGGAAACGAAAATATTAAACCCTTGACTGCCTCAAAATAGTAACCTTGGCCTTAATATTTAGCTTAATGTTTATTTGTTACAATTAATAAATTGTTTCATGATAGTAATCATGAATTATATTTACAACATAATATTGTTTCTATTTGCCAAAGTAATATAATAGAGTTAGATGAACAGTTAAGTATTATTTAAGGTCCTCTACATATCGAGGTATACTGGATTCCGGAATTTTAACAGACTTAATGTTCATATTGTTCCAAAAGTGTCGCAGTATGTTAATGTTAAAAAGATATTTTAGGACGAGTTATGAACAAAATATATGTAGAGAAACTACTTCAGTAACCTTTTAGAACAACATTAGTTATGATTTATGATGTATTACATAATGGTACGCAAGATATATGGTTATATCCTTCTAAAACACAGGCTGTGATGCATCAGTACCTCTTTCTAACAAAGATTTTAACTAACTTGAAATAAATTGTAGTTCATAATGTTAGGAATTTATATATTGAAAGGTGAATAATATACATACCTATATCGTCATACAAAATCATTAATGAATGACTCAGTTCCAAGTATGAGTAACCAATTAACTAGGGAAACTTAATCCGCGCTAATCCTACTTAAACAGCAATTTAAGCGGATTATAGTTAATTCGTGGGCTTTTAACAAATTTTTGGAAAGAGTAATTATTCTATTTTTAGATTTTTAAACTATAATTTTATTATTATTACTAGCACGGTGTGTCAGTTTTATGATTTTGAGAAATAAATAAGCTGATTTGAAATTTACCTGCCTCTCGTTACATTTTACATACAATAAAACTCGAAGCAAACGAAATAAAAATTAAACCCTCGATACAAAGAAAGAAAGAAAACATGTTTATTCATATCACACATAGGTAGGTACATAGTTACAAAAATTAAAAAAGAAAGTATTTTCATCCTTTGATGCCTGTGTAGTATCTATTTAATAACTACTCATTTTTCCAGCACAAAAAGGCCCAAACCACTCGAAGCTCGCAAAATACCGTTGAATGTATTATATTCGTCTTCGAAGATTAGATAAAACAACCTCTGATAAAAAGGTCTTTGACCAAAAATGCGAAGTTCAAGGTAAAAAATATCCGTAAAACTTGAGACTAAAGTTTCGCTTTCGATCCTTCCGCGTACAAAATGAGGAAGAAAACTTTATGTACCTCCGTTAAAGTGTAATGGTTATCTTCCACAGTGTTATAGAGGAGCTTGGTAGAGAAAATGCCCAACGCTGGGCAAAATTAACATGCAGTCGCAACTGTCACCTTAAAATCGCAACACATGAAAAGTTGTCAATTTATATCAAGCAGATTATTAAAGAACATTTACATTGCATGGGTTCGGTTCCCACCTCAGGCCATTAGATTTTTTCAAATTATAGAAATATTGTTTCGAGATGTGCCTCTTTTACACTAAAATACAATTAATCGCTTCCACCTTCGGCCTGATCGTCACTTACCATCAAGTGAGATACAGGCCAAGAGCTTCCTCGTTGTGGATAAAAAAAATTGCATTGTATATTTTGAGAGCTTTATAAGCGTCCTTCGTAACGCATAAAAGTTAGTATTTTTGTTGCAAACCTTCTCTATGCTATTCTATATCAAAGAATTACTTCTTATCTCTGGCAAGACTTCTGATATTGACACAAAACCCGTACTGAGTTACTTTTATCCATCTCCTTTTAATTCTTGACTGAGAAACCCTTAACTGAATTACAAATCAAACCCCAATACCCACTACGAATATGTTTCATTTGATTTGTAGGAAAACTAGGTCATTTCTTATTATTTTCATACCGTAACTCACCACGTAGATAACGTGAAGAACCAGTAACGCCATCTGTTGAATCTGGATCGCTTAAAATACTGAAGTATGTCGGAAAACTTGGAAATGTATTAAATATGGAAATACTTTTAGGAATGATTTTATAGTAAAGAAATGCCAAGAATAAGAACAAGAAACAACAAGTTGCATTAAATAATAATATCACCAAATTAGGTATCTAAATATTTATTCCAAAATTCTTCTGTTCGTGTTGCATATAATGTAATCAGAAATATTAATTCCATAACCATTTAAAAGTTCTAAAAACTTATGATAATAATTGTAGCTGTACTAGTAAATGCAATAATTAACCCTTTAACTGCCATAACTTCCAAAACAAATAATTTATAATTAACAAAATTATCATTGAGGATGAGGATATTGTAAGTTCTCTGGTAATCAAAAATAAGCCAGCGTTTTAATTTTCAGGCAAACTTTTCTTATCTTCAGAGGCGATACATACATACTGTTCTATCTAGAGAGTTGTTATTGTAAGCTGCCAGCTCTACAGGTTGTACCTACCATTTAATTCAATGTTCCCTTATCAGACACACAATAACCTACCTCTTTGCTTTCAAGAGACACCACGTAGATAGAGGCTCTATTGTTGTTTTGGTCGTTTCAGTTGATAAGAATACTCTTGTGCCGTTACGACCCATAACGGTAACGGTAACGCCTCAACAAGGTGTAGGTATCCAAAAAATACATAGAGCGTAGGAGGCGTCACATGTGTAGGTATGTGACACATGTGTCGAGAGGGGGGCGAGGGGGCGCGGGCCGCGCGTGTGTGCGCGGGGGCGGGGCCGGGGGCGGGCCCCACCGGCGCGGGCGGCCACTGCCCGTCCACCGCACGACCCGATATTCGGCATTCGCGCGACACCGCCGCACCGCGCGCTCGTCTCCCAGCTCATTCCGCGCTCGCGAGCCGTCCGCGGTACACGCACGCACCTTCGCTCCCGTCGCTACCCTTCGCGTGGACCGAACAGTGCCGTGAAGTGCTCTCAAACTCGAACCTACCTGTGCCAGTGCTTTCGGACACGATTTACTATCTGTGGAGTGGTGCGATGCGAGGATTGCGGTCCGGCGGGAAGGCGACTCTTTGAGCGACGAAAGGGTTGGAGTGCGGGGTGCGAAGCGGGCGGAGGGCGGCGCGAGGCCGCGCAAGCGCCCGCCGGAGGACCGCGCCGCGGCTCCATCACACGCGTTGACACCGGCGCGCGCGATGGACGACAAGACCACCGCCGTCGGCGGCGAGGAGCACTACAGCCTGCGCTGGAACAACCACCAGGCGCACCTGCTGCGCTCCTTCGAGGCCCTGCTGCACGCCGAGACCCTCGTCGACGTCACTCTCGTATGCGCCGAGCGTCGCGTCCGCGCTCACAAAGTTTTACTCGGCGCGTGCAGTCCTCTGTTTCGGCGAATATTCAGCGAGAACCCGTGCAAACACCCCGTGATCGTGTTGAAAGACTTTCAAGGATGGGAGGTGCAAGCGGTGGTGGACTTTATGTACCGCGGGGAGGTGTCTGTGGCGCAGGAACAGCTCGGGACTGTGATTCGGGCGGGAGAGTCGCTCCAGGTGCGAGGGTTGGCAGATCAGGATAGAGAGGAGCATGCGAGGTCGCCTCCGCCTACGCCGCTGGCGCGGAGTCCGGTGCAGACGACGCCGCCGGCCCCATCGCCGCCAGTGAGCCCCGCGAGCCCGCAGCCCAGGAGGAAGCAAGCGAGACCGCGCAGACGTTCAGGAGAGTCAGATACACCGGAGAATTTATCGATGAGGAGATCACCAAGCTGTGGACTGAAGGCAGTGAGGCTGGCCAGGCCGCGGTCGCCGCCCAAGCAGGAGCAGAGCGACGAGCCGGAGGCCGAGGTCCCGCCGCCGCCGAGGATGTTCCCGCCACACCAGGACATGTTCCCGCCAGTGCCACCGGCTGCTGTCTCGGCGCTCTCATTAACGCCACCACACAGTAAGTACATTTAACCCTTTCTTTACCTCTTAAATTAGAATTAAACTTGCATTTAATACGTTATTGTCACTCGAAGACTCCAAATAAAACGACCAGAAAATTATGTGGCAGTAAATAGTTAATTTAACAAAGTTAGCATCCAAATAATTTATCAAAACAAAATAGATAAACAGAAAATTTTCACAAAACTTTTACAAGTGCCTTCGTGACATTCGTGTGCAATATGTGTTAACCCTTTACACGCTAGAGTGACACCTGATTTGAATAAAGACATAAAAGTCCATACGAAGGTAATTCTAATTTAAACATTTTTTTCTGAGATATTTTGCATTTTAGAGTTACGCCACTTCAGTAAAAAAAACATTATTTAATAAATAACTAATGAAGATTAATTAACGTCATTGGTTAATTTAGATAGGTATTTGTGTAGACCAGTCCATCCAGTGTTTTTTACATTAGAATCAATGGCACTTGTAACAATTTGTTTATACTGGTTGATACTGAGTTGTAAAAAACAGAGGTCGATAATATCAATGCCGTCGTGGATGGATAAGTAATTACTAAGTAAATAAATACATAATTACGGGCAAAAACTGACCTCGAACACTCATTGTCAACGCCGATTCCATTTTTTGTTACGGGTGACCTATATCCGAGCGACAAACCAATACTTAAGGGTTACATAAATAGAAACTAAAATAAATAATTTAATTCCGATCCACTTCCTAGTCTTAAGATTGTTATCGAATAGTGTTTATTTGACAAATATTCTAAACAGGAATAATTTCAAAAAACAAGTGCGTCAATGCTAATACTAATGTTTAACTGCCTAACGAGCAAATATAATTAGAGATGTGAGTAATGTAATAGTTAAACTTTATTAGTGCACGCTATATGCATGTGCTGAACCTCCAATTATAATCCGGTACCGTTGAGTGGCTGAATCATTAAAGGATCCGTTAGATACGCATCGCTTCTGTTATCGATTCCATAAATCGCACGCATGTGATTCGATTAGCGACTGGCCGGAACTTTCCTCTCGATAAATTAAGATGACCTATTCATGGGTGCATTATCTCGTCCATCGCGTGAGAGGCTTCAAGAGTCCATTAACGCAGCGTGTCACAAACACAAGCTGTAAAACAGGGATGCTATGGATATCCGTAACCGTAACCAAAACTATCGGATATCCGAAGTAAAAAAACATCCGTAACCGAAACCGATTAAAAAGTTACGGATAAAGGCGGAGTCTAAATCTTAATATTTTTTCATATTTGTTACTTGTCTGGCATTATTGAATGTAGGTACATCGCACCATCTAATATCCCCGCCTGTTTCACCTTTATCATAGGTGTCGTTATAGTATATAAAGTGGCTATTTGGGTCGCGCAGCATCTTGCTATTTGAATTTACATTTTAAAAATTCTAATATCCATAACCGAAATTATCCAAAACTTTCGGATAATCCGAAATGATTTCATATCCGTAACCGTAACCGAAAACGGTATAATATTATTCTAATATCCGAAACCGAAACTTCATAACCATAACATCCCTGCTGTAAAATATCGCTCCAAATGGCGGCTCGCGTTTCATCTCTCACGTATCGTCCCATAAACGTGTGTCAGTGTAAATTTTACATCTCAATAATTATTAGCCGAGGTCTCCTTACGTGTATGAAAGAGGAAGCAATCTCGGCAGTCATCTTGTTTTACGAGCACTTTTCGATCTCTGAACGTGTTTACGCGAGGAAATGACACTGATTGTGATAGACTAATTTAAAGGGAACTTTAACTATTCTTAGTATTAATTGGATAGTATAAAATCTGCGCGATCTCACTTCAAAGATTGCACCGTAAACTTGAAAGTCTGTTGGAGTTTTAGAAAACCCTTTTTCATTGCTCAGTTTTGATTTTATTTTTTTGGAATATTTTTATTGAAAAACTAACTTTAAGCGTCATATTATTTGATTCACTTTTACATAATTTAGATGATTACGCTTAATGAATTAAAAATTATAATAAACATAGAAATAAAACAATTTTATGTAAATTAAGCTCTGAAACCCAAGATACAAGCTATACTGCTTAGTTTGGGTCTCACTGGCAAATATTTAAATAGGTCAATAACTAGTGCATAGTTTAAGTACATTGTTATTTTAGTCAAGAATATGTATATCTTTTTGGAAATAAAATATTATTATTATTATTATTATTATTATTAAGCACTTGCTAGGTAAGATAAGAACTTGCCATTTACTAAACCCATTACTGTTATTCTAATATCAGTTCCACAAGAATCAACAGTCGGACCTAATCGATACTAACACAAATCCAAACTGCTCAGAAATTATAGTCAGTGAATGTGTTTTACTCAGCAGTCTAGGCTTCAACTCGAAATTAGTTCAAGGAGTGGTTTTATACGTCAATTCTGTTTTATTGTTTCCTCAGTTTCGCGTATGTGCCGAGAGGTTGATTGCGCCATAATAGTCGTAGGTCGTAATGAAGGGTTGCACGCACCGTGCGTGGGGCACTAAACACACCGGGGGGAGTTCTGAACGCTTCCGCACTTGTCATTCCGTTTTCAAATCAAATTTTTAAATTACCCCAGCTGGAATGGAACGAGGGCGTTCCATTTTTTAAATTTTAAAACGCTTTTAGTCGTCGATTGTTTATGGTTTATGGCATTGCTAATATAAATGTCCAGTCTCAGTTTATTGCAAGTGTTCGTTTTATTGTTTCCTCCATCTCCGTGTGTGATGAGAGCTTGATTATGTTTAATGGTGGTACGTAAATGTAATGAGGGGTTGGAGGACCGCGTGTAATTACAGAACATCGGATGGCTTCCTGATTGTGGCACTCTTAGCTGTCAAGCAATTCCAAATTATAATTTCTCGCTTATTTTTAAATAATATCATCATTTGTGAAGACAAATTGTTGAGCATTAGGTACGTCTATTATATCGTAAAAATTTGATGAAATCGAGCGTAGTCTTTTATCTATCTATTGTTTGAAGAATTGCGCAAACGACTAAACTAGGGCTCGGCTTCGTGTGTGGTTTAGAAAATCTGTAATAGAAAATTGACTTTCGATTACCTACATTCAATAATCTAGATTACAGATAAGTGAATAAAGTTGGAGGTTTTCTCAAGCACATTATCTATTTATTGGCACAATATCTTTTAATAACATGGTCAATATGGAGTTTTCTCAGACATATTGGTATTTTTGATACGCTTAATAATTTATGCATAGCTGTATAATATTAAGTACTACCAGAAGGACAATACCACTTTTTGCTCAGATGAACAATAGTGCGTGCTATAAATAGTCTGTTACACTAAACCGTATCAGGCAATCATAAAAACAATACTTGTGCAATAAAAAATGGAAATAGAATCGAAGTACATATTAAATGGCTGCCAATCCATTGTTTACATAAATTCGTGTGCACGCGAAGATGGCGACCTTCAGGGGTGACACAAAAAGGAAAACTGCGCAGGCGATGACATTGGCACGAAAACAAATACAGGCACGTCAAGCTATGCACTGGCATCTTAATGCAGTTATAATAGAGGCGATTTTTCGACAAAATGAATGGACTGATGTGCCTGTCTTGCGCACACGCAGGGCTCAGTGACGCTACGATTTGGATCATTTATGCTTACAATTAAAACATTATCATTGCATAATTAACTTGACATCGTAATGAAAATATATTTTTAACAAGCCGGTTAATCTAAGTGTTATTAATTTTTTTTGCGTTAAAGAGTCAAATCTCAAACAAAATTTTAAATAACTTGAAAAAATGGAATTGACAAATCCAACAGTTACCTTTTGATTGTTAATATGATGATACATAAGGAATAATCAATCAACGATCCTATAAATTATACATTTTCCGGTGTTTTCAAATCACCTTAATATAATATTTTATAACCTTAATCAAGTAAATACAACTTACAAGACATTGAATATTACATTAGATACCTCACGCGACACCTAATCATCATAAACCTTGGTTCTCTTACCGACAACACAATATCATACAATAAAACAATCAAAGGAAAATAGTATGTGATTATTACTCATTTTTTTCGATCGTTATTATTATCGTTATATAAACATTAACAGGTACATAAAGTATCTATAAAACACAAAACATTTCTGCAAAAAACATTAAAAATAATTTTCAAACTTTATCTTCAAAACTGCCATCAGGTGAGATGTAGGCCAAGAGCTTCCTCGTTAAAGATTAAAAAAATATTTTATCAATTAAGAAAAACAGATTAATAATTATAATAATACTTACTACTCATGAATAACAAAACCAATTCCTTTTAAAAACTGGTTCGAATTATTAACAGTAACAATTTTAGTCAGTTAACATCAGGCAGGTAAAGGGTTAAATATAAAAAACCAAACAATGGAAGCAGCATACGTTAATAACATGTCTTTATATCAATTATCTGACATATCCAGAATTAATTATCGCACACGTGAGACTCTTGTCTATAGTTTAGTACCTACGTTGTAAAACTTAGTACCTACTTACATATATTGAAAATAAATGAGAAACATTTTTTTTTTGTTCTTAATAGTTATAAGAACAAAAAAATATTTTTGCGGACAGTGTCATTGCACTTTTGACAGCTATAAATCATCAAGAAAGATTTGCGGTTCAAGTTTTCTTAATACTTTTATCGTTGTTTATTCTGTAACTTGAACTGATAAAAAATAACCGTAAATAAAGTATCCTAAGCTATGACCTACATTCTTACCTAACAATTAGTTGCGATTTGAGCATTAAAAACTCGCCCACCTTTTTTCATTAACCACCCAACCACTAATTAAACCCTGGCTTAACACTTTAAACCCTGTTCATAAGCAGGTGCTAACAAAATATGCAAATATAAACATAAAAAATATGTCAATGCTTACATTTGCTAGTATGGGGCGCGAGAAAAAACGCGTGCCGAACCGGTTTTTTGAGCGCGCGGTAGACAATGTTTATAATAGTGATGTTTGATTACAATAATGTCTGATTACGGCTGTAATTAGCTCCAACACGCACCCACGTACGTGCTATTAATTGACATGGTTTGTCACGCGTGATTGTGAGTTGTGACCCCTCTGAGTATTAACAGTCGAGTGAGTTTTTATTCGACATGTGATTGTCTAGTTATGACGATGAATTTAATTCTTTCGCTATTAAGTTCTTGACAGCAAATACTCATTATGTTTTCGTTTAATATTTGCTTTTAACTAACTACATAAAGTAATGCACTTGTTTGCGAGTTTATTCTTTATCTAAAATAAATATCCTTGATCATTTTTTAAATGTTAAAAAACGACTTACCATTATGGCTAATGTGCATATTATTTTATTTTTAGATCTATGTCAAATATTTGAGTTTTGAAATATGACGGCAGCACAAAAGGGGTTGACTCATATCGCTTAAACTCTTGCTTTCTACATAATTATTTGGTAAGATAAGATAATGTTTGCATTGCTTAAAATATTTATAAAAATCATTACAACGGTACTGTCATGATATCATACTTATCAAATACCTACTTAAAGCATATTTACTTGAGCCGGCGTAATTACAAGCTTACAAGACGCGGCCGGTGACGCATTGGGAATTACAATTAAAATGGAAATCAGTGTTACTAAACACAATATGTCTTCTACTGTATTGTTTCTTGATGCCTACTTATCATACTTTCATTTAATTGATACCATTGATACTGAAGTTATAAGAAACGTGTAATAATACGGGCTTTGCCCACAAGAAATGTTTCTATTTGAAGATATTTTTTTAAAGTATCTCTTTTACTTTTTAAACTTACCAACTTTCTAATACAAAATGTTTGCCCATTAAAATAATACCCTGCACTTATTTACTTCATAAAAGGATTATATCAACGTGCAAAACCGTTCGCTGCACGATAAATCTAAGAGACCGTACGATATTTCACTAACAGGCACTAAGCTTTACACCTCCATAGCCCAGTAATTCCGTATTAAGCGACTTAGATTCCTGCATTTCTAACGCGCGTGCTTAATCTGCATGACACAAGAAATGCATCGGACCCGACGATATGCGATGCGTTACAATAATTTATAGGACCGTTGCCATCCGATCTATTTACCACGACACATCGTGAAAGGTGAGAGCATTCGTGACAGACTAACTCACACATCGAACCGCATTACCATACCTTTCGGATTAATGGTCGTAGTAAACAAGCACTTGACTTGTGCCTACCCATTTACCGGATCGCAATGTATTGCCTGTCAAACGTCAGTACTGTCACTGTCATCGGTAACGTCACATCACAGTTGGCAGTTAACATATGCAATTGACATTAAAGAGAACCACTTGAGTTGTTTAGGGTAAGATTTGAAACCGGAATTGGGTCAGAAGATTTCCTTTTAGTAACAGGTGTTTAAAATATTTTGTTATACTACTGTTACTTACTCCTATGTTATGAAGAATGTCTAATTATCATCATCACATCACTATAAACTTTTTAAATCAAATTGATTTTTCCCGCGAGACTAAAACTCATTTTCAAACGCCATGCAGAAACTTTATATTTTATCCCGCGATAAGTCCATCGTTTACAGGTTTTATTTTTGTTCCCGTGACACAGTTACGTCTTAACCCGTTTAACACCAACACGCTTGATTGAGTTAAACCTGTCACAAGGCACATTTTCCGAGGCTCCAAACCCTCTTTCTATCCCCATGAACTACTGCTGTCAATGATAACCAGACATAAGTGTGATAAAGATGTCTATTGACAGCATACATTTTAAGGACTTGCTCCTCGAAGAGACCGTCAATAAATCACAAAAATAAATCTGCCAATGACAGGTACGTCAAACTACTAATAAATAGGCGAATAATTTCCACCATTAAACTGGGTGTAACAGCATAATCTAACAAATTACACCCACTCGCACTTTCAACAATAAATTATGCGCACACATTACTCGATATAGGAGATATTTCATGTGCAAAACTATAAAAGGCCGTGCGGGTAATCTTTATTGGCGATTTGCTATAAACAGCGAGAAAGCTCATGCGTAGGACTCGCGATAGCATTTTATGTATCAATTAGGGGACAATAATTTAATTATAATCGAAAAGCGATGCGTAATTGAAATGGAAACAAGTTAATGCCAGCAGGACGAGTTAAGCTAATGACGGCCAGGTACCGTTTGTCCGTGGTTTTATTGGTTTTTATGCGGATGCATACGAGCGGATATCGGGAATTTACATTTCAATTTACGAGTACAGTCCGGTGGATACGCTTGTTTGTTATTCAGTTATTCTCGGTCAAAAATGGAATCGTTTTTGTCTCATCTCGATGTTTTAAAAATAACCATTCAATTTTAGCACACTTCGAAGCTATTATACTGTTTACCGTTGTCCTACTATCTTTAGAGGTATACGATTTTTTGCTTTAGACAAAAGGAAAAGATTAAACTAAAACTACAGGTAAAATGGGCATTCCCACGTGACTCTTAGAGGCAGGGTTTATATTGGCTGCCCATAAAGTATGAATAGCATTATTACTACAGACTATTGTGCGCTTTTTTTTCTTCTTTTTTTCAGAAAGTGAGGCGTCGAAACATGTCATAATATGCCTTCGACTGTACCAAAGTGCACGTATAAACTTTGACGTCCTCATAACGTTAATGGGTCCCAGTTTCGGTGCCATTACACGTCCGTAATGTACGTAATGACATTTTCATATGATATTTTGAATAAATAACTTGTGGTATTACGTTGAGATTTCTCAGGTTTATATTAATGTTTTTATCGCGTCGTTTAAATAAGCTTATTATGGCTTCATGTTATAATTGAGAGGCTAAACTAGGCTTAAATAGATTTAATGTAAAACAATAATTAAAAACTTCATTTCGTATTAGCGGTAGAAGGACTCGGCGGATTAGCGCGAAAGCTCTATCGCGAGAGCTTTTTCAATACAGATAACGTTCTTTGACTGTATACGACCGTATTATGTTTTCGTAGGTATTGCATATGGATATTAATATGTATTTTTAGATTAATTTTATCTATGTACTAGCTGTGCCCGCGACTTCGTCCGCGTGGACTAATGACTTTGGGTAGGCACTTTTAATAATTTAGTCTAATTATTTTACAAAGGCCTATGTTCAGCAGTGGACGTCCTATGGCTGAAATGATGATGATGATGATGATGATTTTACAAATAGCTTTTGCCCGCGACTTCGTCCGTGTAGAAGTCGAAAAAGTTCTCATAGGATTTTTAAATGGTTTTTAACGTTATTATCTAAATGTTTGAATACTATTTGATCGTTTAAACACAGTGAATGATTCAATTACATAAAATTTTAATGATACTTTTCACGGCTTCGCTCTCATGAATGTTAACGACCGTCAAAAGCACGTCGATAGATGGCGGTCACTAATTTAGACTTTGATTTGCTCGTTTAAACACAGTGAATTATTCAATTACATAAAATATCTATAATGACTAAATTTTAAATATTATGAACAGTTCTATAAATGTAATATTTAGTTCCTAATTAGGACTAATGATACGTTTCACGGCTTCGCTCTCATGAATGTTTACGACCGTCAAAAGCACGTCGATAGATGGCGTTTTTAAGGATATTTCTCACCTCTTAACTATTTATTGAAATTTAGTTTGTCACATATCGTCATAAATTGTAGCCTATATATTAGCCTGGGTTATAAATAATAATACTGTAAAGTTTCAACAAAATCCGTTTATTAGTTTTTGCGTGAAAGAGGAACAAACATCCAGACATCCAGACAAAAAGGTTACAGTGAGCCAACCATAAAAGATAGACATATGCTGTAGCGGACTTTTTTGTAGAACTTTTAAAGGGGAAAATCCTATCATACATAATTTATGCGAAACTTTAACCGTTTACGCAGCGTCAGCTCTCAAAAGGAAAAAAATCACTGATTTGAAACATTCTTCATTGGTGCTCCGCTCCTAGTGGTCTTAGCGTGATGATATATGTATAGCCTAAAGCCTTCAGGGATTAACGGACTATCCAACACAAAAAGAATTTTTCAAATTGGTCCAGTAGTTCCTGAGATTAGCGCGTTCAACCAAATAAACAAACTGTGATTAATAAATTGCGCCACTACAAACCGTACCAACAGATGGCGCTGTTACGATCTTACTATGGCAAACTCCACCGCGCATACAATCCTGCATCGCGGTGACGAAGTTTTTTACCCTGCCCAGTATATATAGACAAACCAACATTGTGTAAATTAGAAGCACTAACACCATAGCTTCCTTATGGTGGTTGAGCGGCATGTTCCACAACTTCAGCTTTATAATATTAGTATAGATTAAGTATTTATAAGTTCACTAGCTCAAAGGATTCTGGTAGACAATGCATCAATTCGCTACTTTATACACTTTTATAGCTAATTTTTATGCTGCAAAATCCTTGATGTAGGACAATACCTATTTCAGCGTTTAATGTACCTTACAAGGATATAAAAATATACGTTTAATATTCTTCATAACAAGTTTTATCTACGGGAAAATCGTTTATTCAATTTCAATTAAACTGCAATCATATTTTGCCTTCCATGCTGAAATATCGAGTTTACAATCAACCATTGACCCGTTTTGTAAATAAACAAACCAATTTCCCATAAATAATTTATAACAACTTGACCCGAGGCTACGGTTTAAGTCAAATAATAATTAAACCAACGTTCACCTAATTAGGAGATCAGATATTAATATTTAATGAGTTGCAGTTACGACACAACTTAATTTTGTTAAGTCTTAAAAACTGGATAGTAATTAATAGATATTAGCGACTTTTAAGGATGTTTTTTAGAACATCTTAACGCAAGGTGACTGCACAACTAACCGCATCGCTTGCGTATGCGCAGCCCAGTCGCATCTTAGAAAAAAAGGTCTTTCGGCACGTTCTGTGTGGACAGGTGTGTTTTTACCCCTTCATACAGGTACTAGAAGAGATAAAACGTCATCATAAATGATTTTTTTTATATCTTTTTAAAATTATTCGTGTCAACGTCACCCTGGTCGATCAGTCTCCGCTTCAGAAGCACGATTTTTTCTAACTTCTTAGAGGTCAATGGAAGACATGGCCTTACACTCTCCACGCTGGCCAAAGGGTTGAGGCCTGATGCTCTCATATTCAGTTCTATGGTCGCCTTTTAGTTCCTGTTTCTTTAATTAATTACCGCTGAAGTACAGACAAAGCCGCGGGCTAAGCCTGTTCAAATTATCGCATTGCACGATGCGCAGATTGTGCAAGCTATTGTCTGTGGCACATTACATCGCTTTGTGACCAGGACATGCGAAAATGAGCCGTAAATAATTTTAAGTTATCACCAGTAATGTCAGGTCTGCTAGGGATGCCAGTTCAGAAACATTTAGACTTCACTACAGCTTTTGATTTCATCTTACTCTTCACTCAGAACTCAGAAAAACAAAAGAAAAACAATAAAATTCTACTATTCTAGACATCAGAATCGCACGCAGCATCTTCATGCTTCATTCAAGATTTTTTTTCACATAATTATGAGAACTTTTGTTTTTAGCAATGGCAACCCTACTCGGGAGTCAATGGCGAATCGTTACTCAGCCTCTGACAAATACTCCCGGTTAATTGGAAGAAAACGCGCGCCCGCGCACCTCTTTAATGTCCGCGTAATATATTATGCGCTTTACGAGCGCACCAAGTTATCAATAATAGCTGTATTGAAAGCAACTCTAATGGAATAACCGTCGCGATGTAGACCGAGGCTCTAACTCATTAGGAACAAAAAGCACAACTTTTTCTATTAGCGTTACAATACGCAAAGGCATATTAATATACAGCCATGTTATCTTTTTTTCACAAGGAAAAGGTGCGAACGGAATCAGTCAAGTTAGTGGGTTAGATTTGGTAGATTTATACGTGCGAATAACTAAATGCTGCGTCATGATTGTCGTTCGTAACACCGCTGCATTACACTATAAAGAAATCTACTTTTTACGCCTACGTATCAGTCCTCTTCTTATTTCAAACGTAACGTTATCGATCAAGCAGAAAATATGTTAATTTCGACTAAAAACGAATTTTGCCATGACCATCGATCACCGAACCGAATATTTCTAAAAACAGAACCACGCAAAAAACAGCTTTAGTAACAAGTGTTTCAATTACATGCAAATGGTAGTAATTTTTGAGTTGCGGATTTGTTTTCGGACATTCATGATGAAGCACTGTTACTCGAGTTCCCAGCACGCAAACGGAGTCGAAATCACACATTAGATTTAATTTTATACGAATTTAATAACAAGTGAGATGTGCCCGGCCATTGTTGCTCGTGACCATGAGAAAAAGCGATGCTCGATTTTTTTGCCGCCGTAAAGAGGTGCCGACTGGCGTTGCACGTGTGGTGCCGCCTGCCCGCTGTGCGCGCGCGCTATTAATATTCCATAATCCGTCCAACCCCATACCGGCGAGTTTCCTTTCACTCGGATATTACTTGCGTTTATTACCGGTAGCCGGGTCGTCGCCACTCGTCACACATTCGTAATTGATTCCACCCGTTAAATTCGAAATTTGAATGAGTGCGCCGTGAATGGTGCCCGAAATAAGATCACGAGTGCTGCGCCGCCGCAGCCTCTCACTGCGCCGCACAATGACCGCGCGCATACAGACAGATCTCTCTCTCGATAAACACAAAAAACCCAACGAAAAAACTACATGTCATGCATCTACGTGTGCTAGTCAATTTCACAGCGACCGTCATGGGAATCGAGCGACGAATGGAGTTTAGAAAGCAATTAAAATCAGTGCCCACGAAAACGAACGCGACCAAAAAGTGCGATCGACACATGAAATTGTCGAGCCGGCCGCGCATTGTCGACGGATCTTTTGGATATTATTTGATCGCCACGACGCCGGAGATTTCTCGGAACGATCGTGAAGTAAAAAGTCCACACCACCGACGACGCGTGATGAGACACTCGGCAAAAAGTCGGGCCGTTCCGGGTCTTGGGCCGTTCAAATCTGTTAATTTTGTTTCCGAATTATTCCTGTAAACATCCCTGAAAGTTTGCGAACTTGACGAAAACGATACAAAGGGAGCGAGAGACCGAAAGCCGAAAGTGGGTTTTACTTTTTATCGGGCAGGGAGTCGGAAACGGGGGTCTATTGCTCAAAGCGATTAACTTAGATCGGATCAATCTGTCTCTTCGCTGATGCCTGTGTACAAGTATTAGGGTGAATGAGAAGGATGACTAGAGTATGATATCGAAATCGTTTCAGGGTAGAGCCTGGGATTACAAGTCGTGCGATTACAAAGTTCGGCGGCAACCGCAGCGCGGCCACATGCTCGCCCGGACATGTTATTTTGGACGTGACTTCCGAAACTAACCACTGAGAAGTTTTTATGATAATCTCGTGAATAATTGTAGAACAATCCCCATTCGGAATATCGTTAAAACTGATGGGATTTGACCACAATAAAGATTATTTAAACTCGTATGTGGGACTGGGAAGGGTGAATATGGTGGTTTGGTAGCAAACCACTTCAATTCCTTTTGACGGCATAAATTATATCATTCTTTTATAAACTATCCATAGATCATTATGTTATGACGTTAAAAAACCTAATCCAAACTAATGTAAAAACAATAACGTAATTAAAAACTTGTGTTACAAAATGTGTGTCTCTTAAGTAATGACTGTAAATACCAATGCACCGTCTTACAATAAGCAATTAGTGCAAATATTCCGCAAACATGGCACATTACATACTTCGATAGAAAGTAAAAGTGAACAAAACATTGCATCAAGTTTTCAAGTTCACAGGTAATATTTGCAATATTTAATAGGTAATATTTGCAAAATAATGACATTAAAACACATTATCATTACCGTGAATGACAAACGTTACTATTCTAAGTAATCCCATTACAAATTACAGTGTACCAAAGCGCACGCATGAGTCAACGCGTGAGTAACGTACGCCAGAGCAATCTTAGCCCGCGGTTGGCCAGACACGTAAACAGCAATTTGTATCAATCACAACACAACCTTTTTTGAACAAACACAACTATCAAAGCCTTGGAGCAAATTGTAAAGCGATGAGCTTTTGAAAAAAGCTCGTGAATCAACCCCTGACTAGCAGTTTTATGCAGAGATGTAAAAGCTTGGGAAAGCTCAGAATCATGTGATTTTTAATCTTAATCAACTTTGATTAGTCAATATTAAGTCTTGATTAATTTAGTGTGTATTGTAATTAGTAAATATCACACCCGCATACATCATTATTTGTGTGGCGCAGTCTAGATTGTTATTCATGAAAAAACTGCTTAGATAACAACTTCATTAACTCTCAAATAAGCACTAGTACAAATAAGCTCGCATTTTCAATCACATATAAGATCTTATATTGAACTTTTACTATGTTAATAACAACAATAACGAGTCGCAAGCGCCACAATGGATAACTAATTCAACACACATCACTTTCTACTCCATTATGTGTTCTATTACAGCATTATTAAATGTCCAAATAAGAACAAGACAGAATCGAATTATAAATTTTTAATTCAAAGTTATCAAACCAATAACAAATGACTCGACTGGTTTTGTATGAGCACAAATTGAGTTAATTAAATAATGACTTTTTGTTCGAGTTGAAATTACATGTTTACACGCTGTGTGCACACTAAAGTGTCGCAATAGGTGTCAGCAACTTGACGTAGATTTCTATCACCTGTTGCTGACACTTGACACTTTGTACGTCATTATTTATATTTAAGTTGCTTTTATTTCTTTCTATGACTGTAAAAACTGTACGCCGCCGCCGTATCTATTTTACCCATGTTGTTCCAATGAATAAATTATTCATATTCATACTTCATACTGAAAGTTAGTGCACAATTTAAACCGAAACTAAGAATAGCCATATAATTTGAAATGAGTCATGAAACTAGCTAAATATAATAACATGCATTTTAAAATGAAATCATTTCAACACTATTTTTAATACAGCGCAAGGCTTTTTTGTAGTCTTTATAAGTTACCTTCGTTGAAAACTTATTCAAAGTATTAAGGTGACAAGTGTATCGGCTAGCAGAGCTATGGCTGTGTATCCTTGTTAAATAATAAAATAAAATTGCTATAAAGGTCATCATCATCTCAATAACAAACTGAAAGACAATGAAATCGAAAGTTTGCCCTCATGAATTGTAAAGAACAAACGGAAATATATTTTTTATGTATGCAGATACTTATTTTTTTTTAAACAATTACAATCACCGCGGATATAATCAGCTCTTAACGCACACATTTTTTCGCTAAGTGATTTGGTTTCTCACGACGTTATTAAGATTTTAATTAATTCGTTTTACAGCGACACCAGAAGTTAAATGCATCGTTTCCTTTTTCAATTTTTATCGATTCGAAAGTCGATCGGTTGGAGTGCATCGATTTTTTCTCGAGTCCGGATCGTTTCTCGCGAACGACCGCAATCGTTTTGAACGTGCACATAGATATTCATACTCGGTTGTTGTGACTTAGTGTTGCCATGTGTCCCGCTTTTGTCCCATTTTCAACACTTTCAGGAAAATAAAGCACTGAAAATCCCGCTTTTTCATCAAAGTATGTACGTGTAATTATTATTATTTTTTTTACTTTATTTTATTTGTTTAAAACTTCATTGTAGTAGACAGACTTTTTTGTTGCAAATTGGCCGCTAAAACAACTACATAAGATCCCATATCTTACCACATTTACCATACAAAAGGCGAAATTAATGCCACATGGAATTCTCTTCTAGTCAACGTTTGGCCCAAAATAATCGGAGTAGAAATTAAAGTAGATATCTGTCAAGTTTACGGAGTAATTAGGCATCAATGAAGTTCTACATCACATTGTTCCACGTCCCGATGTTTTCGTCCCACCTTTTCTGTAAGTCCCGATTTTCAGAAAAACTGATCCGACAACGCAAACCACAATCGTTTTGTGCGTTGCACATAGACATTACATACGGTGGCTGTAACCGCAAAATTGAATATGTTCATTGTGAGAAAGCGCAAGGGAGAGGTGTGCTTGTGGCGAAAACAAGTTGTATGTTTTATGTTGTTTTTGTTGATCCTAAGTAGTCTAACTCACCCACTCTATGTTTACCGACTAACCACATCAATCCGATGACTTTTTAATAGATCGGTCTTTAAATGCTTTATTAACTTCATCATACACTTTCAAAGGTGGCTGTTTAATACGCTTAAAAACTTTGTACCTAGCATACAAAAAAAATAAGCACAAAAGGAGAACGTAATGCCGTATCCATAGTATAGCATTATTGTCTAACAATTAATCACGGAAAGTCACGAGAAAAAAAAAACAAAAGACAAATCATTTTAAAATTGAATGCAAAAATTTTTACAAAATAATATTTCCAAAAACTCTTTTTTTGTCTTATGGGTCTATCTCTATAGTCTATCGTCAACTTACACAAATATTTACACAATATGTCCAAATAGTGATACCTAATAGAAAGGGAACGTCAAAAGGTCAATACCTCATAATTGTTGTCCGCCAAGATCGTCTCGCTAAAAATAAACAGCTGACTGGAAAAAAGTGGCCAGAGAAACGCCCCCGTGACGTCACGGGCTTAAAATATTATCGGGAAGAGGCAAGAGGAAACATTTTCTTGCCCCAACTTTCATGGTTTACTGGGTGAAAGATTATTTTTTCTCAAATTACTTATAACAAACTTACGCGTATTTTTAACTTTGTTTGTTATGCTTTCCTTGCCTTCCTCATTGAACAGATACAACTAACAGAACGTTTTGTCTCTTAAATAATCTGCCAGAACAGAAGTTTTGCCATCAATCTTATCACTACGTAATTTTAGGTTAGAAGACAAGTAAAAGATACAAAACAAAAAAGTTGAAAATTTAAATGTTGAATGAATACGAACATTCATAATTTACGTAAATAAAGCTAAGAAGATTAAAAACCATAGCCTTTTTGATTACTTCAGACCAAGTATTATGCTTTTATTTTATCCTGTACTTATTAGATGTTTCGCTCAATTACAATTTACAATCTTAATTGAATACTGACCTACTTCAACGAGCGTTAAGGAAACACAATTTCAGTAATTACTACGACGAATACTCGTTTATCAATTCTAGTAATTAATATTGAATTTATTGGTGAATAATATTCAGATGAGTAGAGGCAATACAAACATTTCCGGTGAGGGACACCCACGGATGACTCACGCCCGTATTCACAAACATTACTATGAGGTCTCACAGTGCGCGTGGACGCACAGGGTGACACACGAACCAATCACAGAGCTCTATTCAACGTTGTGCGTTGGATTTGCTGCTTCACATAAACTAGCATCGTTTGTGAATACGGGCGTCAGAGTGGCGCTCATCGCTCATGGAGTTATGCGAGTTAATGGATCATAACAATATGACGAATTGACTCTCATGTGAGTTACAACAATTTAATCTTAATACGTATGTGACGTCCAGCAGTGGACGTCATTTGGCTGAAACGAACGAACGAACGAAGTTATGTGACGTGGCCAAGGTAAGTCCTGGAATTCATAGCGATTTGTCAGAGGTCACTTAAGTGGACTTTAATTTGCAATAATTTGATGCAAATTTCTGGGAACATGGTATTATTGCTTATACTCGTAGCATTACTTTATACGACACATTCAGGGGACTATTCCCACCTCTTGTTTCCACCGCTGCAACTCTTGTGTAGGATCTACAGCTTGACCACCAATAAAAACGACACATATAATTAATTTTACTATTGTATTTCATTTTACGACTTAACTTTAAAAACTTGATACACGGTAAAGAACTTTATGAAACATTGAAGCTCAAAAACGCGGTCAACCTTTCATCATTCGAAGATGAATTTACGAACGGAAAAAAATGACGTGTATGAACTTCTGGTAACCTCGTAAACTATAATTTGTGAAACAATGGCATCTCGCGGAAGTTATCTTGGCCGAGGGGCCAAGACGAATGTCAAGTCGCCGGCCAATAGATCAGAGCCAGAATTAGGCGTATTAAAACACCATCCGAGACAATGGGAGCACCACAATAGAAAGCTTCACACGGACGAGGAAAGTGAACGAAAATACATTTCAATAGCTAAACCCAAATTGGGTGAGCTTACGAAATTAACACGTTACTGCAGGGCTGGCAGATGACCAATTATGTATGTATGTTGCAATTAATTGTTGTATAAAATAATGCAAAAAATATATAGGTATATTAAAAATTTTGCGAATATTTGCAAAAAAATTCTATCAAAATATAGTCTTCTGTGATAGTATAAAATATTATAAAGTGTTTGTGTCGGAACCCAAATCCCTCACAAGCATACAAGTACTTCTTACGATGACAGAATATCGTAAAAAAGAGTGTAGGTAATCTGTATGAAAAGCTTCGGGAAAGCTTTACGTAACGGCGGACTGTTTACTTAATTTTCTGACAAGTACCTATCTTTGCTTTTCCAACTTTTTGAAAATGCAAAATCATCATGCATTTATATTTGGTTGGATACAGAGAGTTACATGAGTAGCTCCTGCAAACAGTTGTGTATAGTTTTTGTCTCTACAACTAATATTTACTATTTCTTTATAATTATAGAAAAATATTTATCCACTTGGACTGTCCATAGCGGGTGTCAGCCCTGCTGACAAGCTGTAATTCATTTGTAAGATTCTCCCAACGCCGTGCGACCGTGTGTGATCCCCTAATGTGAGCTTACAATACCACTTCTCGCTAATTTGGTAACCGTGTACTGATTGTGAAACAGCATTTTTAATTGAGTTTCACACATGCCGGTCCCACCTTTCAAATTGTACACCAATTTGCGCCAAAAACAAAACGGAGTCACACACGAAATTGTGTTTAGTGGAATTTTTTTACTACTGTTTTGTTTTCGTGTTACGTAATTTTGCTAAAGCTGTGCCGAGTGCCAACTCGGTCGACCTTTGGGTGCGTAGGATAAAATGCCACTCTTAGGCCCGATTCCACCAAACTTTTATCCGAGAATAACTCCTGGTATAACTGGCACATTGACAGTTTCAGTATGGGAAATATGTCAAATTGTCCAATAACTGACGATTTATTCTGAGATTAATATTTACTCTTGTTTGGTCTAATCCACCCTTAGAACATTAACTTAAACCTGTCCTGTAAAGCTTTTAATTATTTTGATCGCTTTACAATGGTAGTGGCGTATTCGCATGGCATTTTTAGTTATCTTTAGAAACAAACATTATACAAAGGGTCTCAAGAGTCTTGTATAATTCTGAATTGTTCTAGTAAGTGCGTCATAAAAGCTATTCCAATTATTAATTATTCGTAACATTTCAACAATCGAACTCCAGTGCGGGCAACGAGGCGTGATTACGTGAACTTGTTATCTTACTTGTGTAATAATGTAAGCCGTTTAAATTATTAATGAAAACAATATGGGCTCGCCTTGTCTAAACAAGGCTAGCGATTTTTCTCGGAAAACGAAATGACACGATCTCTCTAATTGTCTCCTTGAGAACTGTAATTCTGCAAAAAACTAGGCTAGGTACGCATGTACTCAAGATTCTCGGATCTATCATCATCAACCTTGACTGACAGTCTTATAAATATTAACCTGCCTTTATGAGCATTACGGCATCAACACCCCACAATATTTATGTATTGGGGACTTATATTGGACACGCGATCGCGCGAACAATGCAAGGATAGCGCTGCCCATCATAATCGACCTAGACTTCTTTCCACTTTAATTATTCCCCACATCGGTACATCGTATATTTCGCTGAAACAATAGACCAACCCAGTTGCGGCATATTCCATAATGGTCGTTCTCGTCCCGCGATATTGCCTTCGTATCCTTGGCGTGAGCCGCTATCTATCATGTGATCTATTGTACGTACAGTCGACATCGGTCTTAGATTAAAGCGATAATTAATGCTGATTCCATACGACCTAGATTCGGGTCCGCTCGATAAAGTTAATTTACAGTTATAGTTGTAAATCTCGTTGCAAAATAAACGGCGAACACGCGCGGCCGGCGTCGGCCTCCCACACGGCGCTTCACGCGCGCCGCGACCGCCGGAAACGGCCTGAATGGGCCCGAAACGTCACGTGCGAATGTGCACACAACCCCCGCGTCCCCGCCATTCACTCAGCAGTTCAGCACGCGTGTCCCGAGCGAGACACAACAACACACATGCGTGCGAGAGGGACGCGCGTCCCCAACTTTCCTCTCAATGAACGGGGTGAACTCAGACAACTTGTGTACACATGCCCGTGAAAGGGTTGAGTTGCGAACTAACTTCGAACGCTTTCGATTTCGACGCGTGGTGCATATGGGGCGGCGATCGATCGTAAACTAACTTTGTTGCGGCTCTACAGTGTTACTGTTACGATTTCGCTAAACCGTGCCGATTAATAGCCGCCCGGACCGTCCGAACAATGCGACCGGTCGTCGGGCGCGTTGCGCAAAACTTTTAAAAAGTTGTGAAACTTGACGAAAATTTGTGGAAAAAATGTCGAATCGAATCGAGTGCGAACGTATTGCGAGTCTGGTTAGCGGGTGTGTTTCGTAAATCATTGTTTATGGTCGAGTAGTTCTCTGAAGGGGTCCGACGGCAGAATTAGAAAGCGTCAAGCGCCGCGCTACACTAATTGACCGCAAGGTTTACTCTACTCTGCTAGAAATTGTGACGTAATGAAAATCCATTTCGTCCGATCGCATTATGAGTGGAAGCGGAAAATGATTTTGTAAATAACACCTGCTATTATTTAGGTAAACAAGATTAGGTCGTTAAACGTGTTTATTTCCGAAAGAAAACGCGCGGACACTTTTACGGCTGCGGTCTGTGATCATTGATAAGGCGAAGCTATCAGTGCAATGTTTATGTGCACTTTATTTTTACGCGGCCGCCGCCGATATGAATGTGGGCTATTGATTGTCGGTAATTATGCAAAATAACGAGTATCGTCGGAGTAACGAGTCCTTAACGAGTGACACGAATTAACGGTTCGTTAGGTATCGTATCTGCGCTGTAATAAAATGTAGGCACAGTTAAAGCCGCATGCGCAGCTCACATGTCGTTAAATGTATCGCTACTCAACATTATCATCTCATTTTAATTGTACGAGTACTTAGGAAATTATAACGATATGACAGTTTCATCGTGTCATTATTTTCTTCTATAATATTTTTCGATTATTTGTAATTTTCCTATCAAAAAGTTAGCAATACATATCGCTAAATATAACTCCACTCACCAATTACGAGGGCTTGTTCTACTGCACTATATTAACAGATACACAGATTGCCATACGGTAGTCGGGAGGGAAAGTTTATGTGATATCAATCCTTTCTCTACATCGTAGAAAGTCGCACAGAACCATTGTAGAGTTATGTGATCTAGGGATAACTAGCATGTTAATAAAGCTCGGAAATTATGGTTTATTCTTACAATTTATTAAGGCTGGGTTGCGCCATCTTACTTTGACTTTAACAAACGTCAAAAATCTGTCAAACTCTATACAAAATACGCCGGTTATCATTATAGTTAAAGTTAGGTGGTGCCACTCAGCCTATGATATCAGATGCTCTACGTACGTCTGACTCTAACAATAGATTGTCACAGCTAAATTAAAAGGTCTCAATGTTAAACTAATGATTCTAGATTTGCAATGGGGAGAAGTCGTTGTATTACTTCAAACTCTACATATAATACTTATACCTCTGATTGTATAGGTTGTTAATTACGAGATAGTTATGGTTATAGTATAACTATTTTCGGATAATATTCTACCTTGTCATGGTAGGTGGCCAAACAACTGCAGGTCCTGGCTATACAGTTGCAGTATTAAAAACAAGTGGTTAAGTCCTAGAGCTCAGGCCAAAAGAAAACTTAGATGATCAGAAATACGGTACTGAACTATCTTGTAAATGATTATGTTAATTACATAAATAAAATCAATTTCACCGGAGGATAGCGACTTCATTATACTAATGTTAATGACTTCATTATACTCCATTAACGAATTCCTCCTGGACAATTTAAGAATGTGATCATAAAATGTTTGCATGTAAAATTATAAAATGAACAGGTATTAGTATTAAGTAACCATTTATATGTATATTGCAATCAATCAAATATCAATGTATGATATGTACCTACAATTGCAATAAACTAATTTGATTTGATTTGATTTGATTTAATGTAGAGATATTTCTAATAATTTTCTGATATCATTCAGACTGCTATAATTATGTGTGGCAAATGACCTTTAGTATGAGAATAAGGAAGGAAGAGAGATAAATTAAAATTAATCCTATCCATGTATGTACCTAATTGGGAATACAATTACACCTAGCACAGAAAAACATAAAACTTATTTATGAAACGATCTGGTGAAGATCGCGGGAGGTGCCTGGATGCGAGCGGCGCAGAACTGGTCTTTGTGGAAATCCTTGGGGGAGGCCTTTGTCCATCAGTGGACGTCTTTCGGCTGAAACGAACGAACGAACGATGAAACACATAAGTTTTGTATTCTCTATTATCATATGCCTAGTATGCAGAATGCAGATGTTACATACAAAACAACACTATAAAAAAGCTGATGGCAACAGAACTTTCGCGGCAATAATCGCCTTTAGTCCAGCTCGTCTCAGCTCAAAACGTGCGCAAAACTATTCACGAATGGTATTGATTTGTTGCATCTCAATCGAATACCCTCGCGATTTATACGTTTCAGACGGACTTGTATACCTAGCTACAGATTTCGATGTCTGGTATAAGGACTTAGTTACTTTTTGTTCGTTTTAACTGTCGCAAGTAATGGCGTTCCCGCCATCCGATATGTCACCTTATTTCTTCTAATCCCCAAGACACAGGCACAGACGTAGCCGCATACAGCTTCAGATAATCGCAATAAAGCAAGACACGGCTCGTATCGATTTGTCGCATTTGGTTCAACGGACGACGCGGGAAAGTGCCGCGCATTTACATCTACAGGGACGGCAACACCTGCACAGGGTTGCCAGATAATCCTTGAAGTTTTTACTTTTTTATGTTTTAAGTTTTTACAGATGGCCGTGACTTGTGAGAACAATGTTGGAAACTCAAAAACAATTCAAACTTACGATAAATTTTAAAGAAGCGACTCTAATCGCTAATAAATCTTAATTAGGTACGAAAAATTGAAAATCTATAGGCTCTACATTAACTTCATAAAATTAATATTCAGATTAGAACCTAAATAAAGAGCGAAATTATTCAGTATCAGAGTCTCGCAACTAGAAATACGATATCGAAAAGATGACCTTAGTATAAGCACAAAAATAAAAAACCATAACTATTTTGAAAATCGCAACAAACTTCTACGCATAGTGTGGGTGAAACTTAACCATTATAGCTTTAATATTGAATAAAAGCCATTATGGTTAAGCTTTGTAGACTGGCAACCCTAAACTCGCGTATAATAAGGCAACACTGCCAGGGAATGCTCGAAAGTTGATTGTGCATATATGCCTTCTTATTTATTCCATCGAATCAATCACCATTAGAGTTCTATAACTGATGATGGACTTCTGTACTGGATGACATACATAAAATATCACATACCTACACCTGATTAATGGATATGCTCATAATTCTATAAGTAATATATGAATAAATTGACGTTGCCCAAAAACGGAATCTCTAAAACAGTAAAGTACTTATAACTGTATTTCTACAACGAAACGATTGAAAACAAAGATGAAAATAGTTACTTAGATATGTATAATACATAGGTAATTGGGATATTTAGTAAATTAAATACATTTTATTAGACGACCAGTGCGAAATTCCTAGGACGAGATTATAGGAGCATTATGTTAATAACTGCCAAGCTGAGCGTTATGAAATTATTAAGACCTACTCGGTATGGAGTCTAGACAAATAACGAGCTTTTATGGAGTTTTAATAAGCTAGTTAAAAGTCCTAGTTCAATTCTCATGGTGACGTTGAAACTACACATTTAAGGTAAACGGCTACTAGTTCGTGATAGTACGTAAGTTCGTAAGTTTTTTTTCTAGCTCAAATAATAAGCAAATGGAATATTATTTATAAAAATTCTTTATTACTACAAAAACTCTATTATTTAAGCTATCTAAAAAACCAAGTACCAACATTGTGGCGCCAAAAATGAGAGCAATACGAAGCTTCAAACTCTCAGAGAGCCAAAAACAGCCGTGCGGCTTGCAAAGGTTGCTCTCACCGTAAGGTTAGCGCTCCAACTTCTTAAGCTTATAGAAAGGCGAAGAAACGTCCATTTGCATAAAACTTGTAATAGTGGTTTCATGTGTTCCTTGACAATTGATTTGGCTTAGAAAAAAGTTAAATGAAAACGTAGAATTCCTTTAAAATTGCGATTATTTGACTCACGAAATAGCGTACATATTATTTTTCGGGTGTCCCCTGTTTCGTGATACTATCGAATCAAGGATATTATGGATAATATTTTGATGCTTGGTTTTTAAATAATTATTTATGATAGTTGAAATGTAAGTTATGAAACAAATAATTCATTTATTTAAGTTTCNTTACCTTAGTTTTGGCAGGGAAATGCAAGAGTCAATTAATTAACTAGACTCAAAAGTTTCAATGAAGAATATTGGAAAAACTCCATGCAAAACGTATTTACATTATAACTTCTTTAACTAAAACTTAAATATTTTGGGGTCGTATACCCGTTTTCTTTTGGTATAACGATTGTTACGTTCGAAACTGCTAGCGCCATCTAGCGCGGAGTAGACGCACTAAACTTGTACACAACTTGTACGAAACAAATGAGAGCTTTTTAGAAATTCCTGTTAATTTGTTGTTATTATTATGTTAGTATTTTTATTAATAATCACTTTTATTGTAAACTTGACTCTGATTTAATGTAGCGACTGTGTAGGTGGGTACTGCTCTACAATTAACTGGGCTTGGGAGTTCAAATATTGCTGGGAAAAAAATATTTTTGTTGTGATACCCATACTTATAAATAAATCTTCTTGTTAATTATTGTCCAATCATGGATGTTTATCCGATATCTATCATTATAAGTAGTATAGGTACAGACCACAGTTTATACGTCAACTGAGACTTAAGATTTTGAAACAAAAGCAGTTTTTTTTAGTAGTATAGGAGTACTTATTATTATTCTGTGGTATAGGTACAGACCACAGTTATACGTCAACTGGGACTTAAGATTTTGAAACAAAAGCCTGATGCAACCGTACAATTTTAGGACTAACAAAGTACCTATTTAATTGGAACACTTTTAGGCTTCAAGATCAACGATCAAATATTTCTTTCACCTTTCTTCCTTCCCAAACAGAACCTTTTCGTCTTTCTTTTTTCCCTTAGATTAACCTAGATTACGTGTGTACGTACGTTTATCTATATTACAAAAGAAAGTCGTGTTAGTTACTCCACTTATAACTCAAGAACGGGTGAACCGATTTAGCTGAAAATTGTCAGGGAGGTAGTTTAGAGCCAGGAGAAGGACATAGGATACTTTTTATCCCGTTCGAAATAAAAAAGTCTGCTTATTTATTGCCATTAAGGCGGAACAAAGCTAGTTTATACTAAAATGCTTCTCTCTTGCAGTGTTCGGCATCGACTCCCCGCTGGGGCTGTTCCCGCCGGGAATGGAGCACAAGATGTATCCCATGATGGATGTGGAGCACCGCGGGCCGCCGCTCGACTCACAACTCTTCACCAGCGTCAAAAAGAAATGTAAGTCACAACCTCACCTTTTTTACACCTCTTTCCCTACAGGATTACTATTCGACAAGTCCACACATACGAGCGAGCATTGACTCACGCACGCGTATTCTTGTGTATGATGGAAAAAAATAAAGAAAATGGTGTACTAAATACTGTGCAGTATTTAACTGCCTAAATAATAATAAAAACACAGAATGTACTTTTTTAAGTTGCCTGAAGACACTGAGGTAAATAAGTAGTTAATATTATTCATGATAATTCATGCTAAATCATGTATTTCCTCCACCATTTTCTGCAGTTTGGCACCTTCAAAAAAATTTGTGTAAGTCCTGCCCTCATCTCTACAATTTTTTTAATAATGGTTTAGCTAGCTCTACCTACAAGTCCTGAAATAAGTAGATTTTCTTGTAATGTGTGGGATGTTACGAACGCGGCTTTCCTTCCTACATGATTGGTAATCCGAAATAATTCCGATCATAAAAAATTAAGCCCCTAAGCAAAAAGACGCTACGACTAAATTTTTGAGGTAGGTTAGGGTTTTAGAACTCAAATAGGTAATTAATACCTATTTATTTTAAATCCCATACTTTTTTAACTAATTCAAACCTCAACCTTCATCTAGACATTTGAAATTGTTTGTCACCGCAATTCGCTCCCTCCACCCTTCGCAGGAGGGACCTGCCCTCGCAGACGCCTCGCTCCTCGACCTACAACTTTTAAGGTCACAATTCCAACCTGATTAAAGCCGACTTCAATGGCCTCTATCATTTGTATGACTGTCGTGGTCTAAGGTTTAGAAATATTACTTTTAACGTTCAGCCGTAAGCCCATTCACAAAAGGCTTCAGGTATAAACTTTGGTGATTAAACATGGATCGATAACCAACCTACACAGTTGCTGGTCCATTAATTAATATTGATAACTAATAATTTTCAATCCGTACCAGATAAAAATAAAATACAATGGTCTCAGTAAACTTTGTATTCTACGCTGTAATTATATTATTGCAAACTAGTTACCTTTACTCAACCAGCAGGCGATTGTAAAGGCTAGACAAGAGATAAGCGGCCACCCCAGGCCTCCATTCACGATTACTTAAGATTTATTGAATAATACGAATACATTGAAACAATGAATAAGCGTTGTGTTACGCAACAATGGCGCTGCCAATAATGGCGCGCCAACTGCAGCCGCAGATGCATCCCATCACACATCGCTATAGCGGACGCTTTGTTTCCCGCGCATGTTTATTAAGACGATCTGATAGCGTATCTCATAGGGGAAGGACAGGCGCCGAGTCTAACGTATGCTTTGAATGCGCTCACTCGAGTCGAGCGCACAATGGCCGATCGATCTCGCCCGCTGCATGCGTGCCCCGGCCGCGGGACTCGCGCGCCCGCTAAATGCTAACGAGTACAAATCGAAAACATCCTTTTAATTTTCCACCGATACACCCCCGACTCGCGTGACCCGCGACGACTATTAAAAGAAAACTAATTTCCATAATAAAATATCATTCCGCTTGTAATCCGAAACGTTCTCCGAATTATCTGATCGGAATCGAGTTAACGTGCTCAGTTGGAATTATAAAACTATAAAGTTACGTGGGGCGACGTCGCCGGCGTATGCATGTCCGCGTTTCTTTTTGACAAAACTCGCCGTAATAATCGCGTGCTCGCATCGAATTAATGACAAATCGCCGCCAACGAAATGTCGCCGCAACCCGCTCATTTCGGCTGTGCCCCGTACGGAGTTATTGCTCCACCAAAACACGGTTATTAGATAGTGGTGCATTCGCGTAATGCCGGCGACGGCGGCACACGGCACATGTCGTGCCAGGCCCTGCCCGCCTGCACTTTGTTACTCGTAAATCACAAAACTCTATATTGTTGCTCATAACGTAATTAGCTAACTAAACATTTCTGTTAGCATGCACGAACCTGCTATTTACGAGACCGTTTTTGTTCACCAGGGCGGCCGAAAGGGCAGCACAGCGCGCCGCGCGGCGGGCCACCTCGATCGTGGACGAACGCCGAGCTGACCGAGGCGCTGCAGCACGTGTGGAACAAGAAGATGACCACGAGTCAGGCGTCGCGCATCTTCGGCATCCCGTACAACTCGCTGCTCATGTACGTGCGCGGCAAGTACGGCAAGAGCCTGAAGCTGGAGCAGCTCCGGAAAGACTGCATCGGCGGGCCCCTCGACGTACTTAATATGAACTCCGGCAACAACAACAACAACCACCCGCCGAGCAAACACCAACACGACAAGGACGACCACCAGAACTCCAGCCAAAGACCGGCGAGCTCCGAGCCGGACATCGCCTCTAATCCCATGTTTAACCCGTTCTCGCAAGGCTTCTACCCCGAATTCCCTCCCGGTTTCCCGATGCCGCTGAATATGCTCCACCTGCTGCCGCCGAACGAGAAGGCGAGGGAGCTGTACCAGTCGATGCCGATGGCCCTGGACTCGCTGTCGGGAGTGACGAAAGAGGAGGACTGCAAGAGTGATCGGTCCAAGGAGAACTCGGCGGACGAGGAGGGCGACTCGTACCGCGCGCCCTCGCACCCGCCGCACCCGCCCGACAACCGCACGCTGCTGCACCACAACGGGCAGGACTAAGGGCCCCTTAAATTTAGTCCAAACGTCTACGAATCTCTACTGTACCTTCAACTGTGTTAGTAACGAGGCTTTCCCGAGCTCGCTCTGTGCTCTCTATACGGACGAAATCTCGCTTAGGTTACATGTTATTGAGGACGTAAAACTGGGATCCGATTAGTGTATTATTGCCCAAATTAGTTTACTTTGATACTTTGGTATCTGATTATTGTCCTAACTTCGGTCGCACCTTACCGTAAACTTTTCTACGTTGTTTCCTTTCTAGAACATAAATTACTTTCGCACTCTACTAGTTCTACATACGCCTTGTTCTTGGGGGGGTATGGGCTGTGCCCACCTCTATGGGCTCCTCTTTCGTTGCTACTGGACCGAGGTTGGGCGCCGATCTCCACGTCGCGCGCGTGCGCAGTACACAAATTGTGTAACAATATTTTTAGAGATTTGTGTAACACCTCCGTAGCTCGCACGAGCGACGTCCACATTAAAATTAGTTAAATTTATATTTAAAATGTGTTAATATTGTAAATGTATATTAAATCGCTCTTAAGTGATAGGCGATAATTTATTCCGAAGGAGTGCAATAAGTATGAAAGGTGTTGTGATTGTTATCGTTAAGATTTTCCGAATACTTTTTTATTGTTATCACATTCCGTATCAAACATTCCTTTTAGAATTATTATCATTTACAGTGTAATTATTAATTATTATAAATGGAATTTTATTTAAGAAACGATGTTTAATTTTAATTGCGTCCTAATTGTTTTAATTCGATCCCAATGTAGATATTATGTGTTAATGTGCGATTCCACTTCTGCATTTCACCAAAGTTTGTAAAATATTTCGTAATAATAGTTATATTCGATGATAATACAATTTTTAAATGTAAATAGTTATTGATAATTGAATGGTGAATAAATTTTAATAACCATTTATTAAGGGGACATTTATGTGTCTAAAATGGTAATGTAGTGTATTTGTAATTGTTGTAGTATTAGTGAACTGATTCATGACTGCCTGCAGGCAGAGGTCCGCGACGCACTAGTCACGCCCCTGGGCGCCGAACCAACGACGTTTAGCCTTCTTCACTTGTCTTCAAACTGTTTTGTTTACACTTCCCTGGAAATTACTGACAAAATTGTAGTATGACAAATTCAATTCAGCCCCGATGATGGACGCCTGTTGCAGTTTCGGACGCAATTTGTTGCGGATCCTCGTTCAAAAGGCGCTCGTTTATTGCTTTTTTGCTCAGAAATGACATGTTTTCTTACTTACAAGAGGAATAAAGGAGTGATTTTGAACGAGCGTCGTTATCTAGACACTTTTGTGCTAGATTTGTTGTAAAATCTAAAATAAATTGCGTATGATTCATTGCCGTTCGTCTTTTCGGGTGAATAAAGGTTCTCGCACACTTGTCGACTTAGCGTTACGTATTCATCTCTGAAGTATTTATAGGCCACGAGATGCGTAGGAGGCGTTTTCGATCCGGTGGCGAGTTGAAGTTACGAGGACCTTTCCCACGACAGTGCGCGCCAGGTTAGACAAATAAACGTTTCTGCACTCAATGTTCAAATCAAAAGGAGCTTTCAAAATTTTAGTGAATAATAATGAAGGTTAGAATAAATCGAGGTTCAATCCTACCTGGCTTTAGATAAATGTATACAATGATTTCATAATGAATTAGAGATACCATGTGACTAGACGCAAATGGTTTACCTGTTGTATATACGGTTTATTTGTATAATAATGATTTTAAAATATGTTGAACGTGTTTGATGTTTCCTTTATAACGATGCTATGAACATTCCCAAATATCACTAACAGTATTTATGTTGTTCCGTATTTATATTTAATCAATTCTATGTGCACCCATGCAGTATGACTCGCAATCCAGATTACAGTATATTAATCGCATATTCGTCAGTACATTTACTACGCTGCAAAACTTACCAGAAGACTGAACACTATTTACGACTCTATTTTATATAATTATTGTACATTACACATAATCTCAGAACTCTGGCAGTGAACCTCACACACAGTAGTACACCTAGTGTCACGTCATATAACAATATTATCATTACAGGGATTTTATATATAAACGAATTACTGTATAATTGAATATGTAACTATAGTTTAACAGATACCTATTGCTTTTTCTCGTTTCGTTCCAATTAGTATTCAGTTGAAAGTTTCGATGCACTTTTGTGAGGGGTATTAAAAGAGTAGCGTAATGTAAAATATATAGGGTGTTAAACGGAGTAAACCAATGTGTGTATGGAAAACTACATGTGCCAAAAATTATGATATCGTGAGCACTAACGTTTGGCAGATGGGCGACCGCGGGCCTAGGGCACCGGCGCCGGCGCACGGACTGTATCTTGCCTACGACACTGTTTAGGCTGGCTTTATGTTTACTTGTGTTGTGAACTTGTGATCGTTTTGTTATCGGACATTTTACCTAATTCGTACAAATTCAGCAGTATTAGAGTGATTTTGTTAAAGTTTTAATTGAGACGTTTTTAATTAAGTTGTTATTTGTTAATGGGGTTGACGAAATGATTATTGTGTTGTTCGTCCGTGGACGCGTCTCCGGAGTATAATTTGGTAGTTACAAGGCAGTCTTTTATTTGATCGAAGTCGGATTGATTTGAGAGTTCCTGTAGTTCCTTGTTCAGGTCTGTTCTCGTGGTGTCGCAGCGCTCGCTCCCGGCAGTTATTTAAGCATAGATTTACACAAATGAATTTCATCAGGAGCCAAATGTAAGGACGTAAAGAATAGATAATATATTTAAGACACATTGAGTACTTATTTTTAGTTGGTAGTAGATTCAAATATTTAGTTCCTTCATTTTTGTTACGAGTATTTATATATTGTAATTGCAATGATTTTAGCTCTTAGATAATTGTTCTCTCTGATAAAGAGTATAATTAATTATAAGTTGTGTAATTTAATTTGTTGTATTTTGCTTAATATAATGACAAATTAAATGATATCGTTACATTAGGGTGTAAAAAAGATTATCTATTTGATCTTAAATAATACGAAAAAATATTTATGTTCTAGTATCATTCTATCGTGTAATTGAATTGAAATGATGGAGCGATGTAGTAAAATTCGTTTACGGTCACCGACGTAAAGTGTAAAAAAATAAAAATATGAAATACCATTTGCCGTTTTATTTTGCATGTCATTCAATCATACTCAAGATTTATCGCTATTGCGCTCTAAAATAGGTGTGTACTGTATGTACAACTTACATCATTAAAAAAAGATCTGAATACCGGTTTAATCGGTACAGAAGAGACACTGATACTGACACGTATCTTAAACACTGCGAAATCTAACTCTGTACAGGCCTGCATTACTACGAAAAGACGCTCAAAACTTGTTTGGCGACTATTTAGACCAATCAAAGCGTACTAGCAATCGACGTGCGTCGTGCATAAATTCCTAGTATCAAACTTGACTCTTAAATATCTACGAAGTACCATCACATGTAGACACCAAGATACATTCACAAATATTTTAAACGAAAAACTCAAAAGGACTACTAAAAATAAAAGTCAAAATGTCATATCACATGAAATCGTACCCTTTTATTTGTTTTAATTTAAATACAACATTATAAATACAAAACTATACACTAGACGGTGGATACTGAGTGCGTACACTTAAAACACTCCGATTGAGCAAATGCAAGCATTAGTAACAGTTGTAGTTTAACAAGTGGTCGAGACGTCAGGACATAATTATTTCACTTACTATGGCATAGGATTTAATTCCTTCACGGAACGAGGTAACTTACGCTTTGTAAATGTTGCGTTTATTCCTTTATATCACACAGTTTTGTAATTTTAGAGTATATTTCACCTAGCTCTTATCTAGATCCGATCTCGCTTCAACCTTTGCTCTTATAGACCTAAGCACACTACAATAAGGTTTACTTTAGCATGTTCCATACAAGACAAGCCACACCCCCTGGAATCAGTTCACACTAAATTAAACTTTAAATTGATAGTGCTTTAGAACTATAATGCTATGATCAAGCCGAGATACATCCAAGACGCGGTTTAGGTGGGTATACATACATATTATTCGGGCACGTATTGGGCAACTTTGATGCAAGAGTTACTATGACAGTAGCAAGAAGATGTACTCACTAGATTTCTCAACAATAAAATATCAAGCACTTTAGACTGAGCTAAACAAATGAAAGATTACTCGATTGAACATTTTATCTCGTAGCGAACTTCGATATTAATTTGATTAAATTGATCAAATAAAGCTTCATGATTACGTTAATACAATTCTTCCAAATAAATAAATTACTTTAACAAAGTTTAAATTTCTGAAATCTCTAATCGATTGGTTTTTTCTTTTCAATTTTATAAAATCATTTAAATAAATATACAGATAGTATAATTTTAGTTTAGACCTATTTGTTGCACAATACTCGCCCGTAGTTCTATAAACGTTTATACAAAAGATAGAGTAGGTACACGATTGCGAAGTATGCAAGGGATACAAGTTGATCGATTCACACTTTGATCATTTAAGTACATACAGATTAAACAACACCATCATGCGATTAAATCCATAGACAATGTAACCGATACTTTATACTGTAAAATGTATTTCGTTAAAAATTTCAGGTAAATCTTACTTATTATTTTGTTAATTCTGGAACCATTAAGTACATTATAATATTGTAGAATTAGCGCCATCTAGCGCCGAATAGTTGCACGAAATCCCACGCATATTATAATGTACAAGAATTAAGTAGAATAGTACGGCATTAATGTGGTAGGGGTCCTTATCTAATATAAAAATTCGATTAACAATACTGTTAAGGGCACATCACACTTATTATCGGAAATCACGTGCAATAAGCCTAAATTGGATGACACCTTGATACTTGATCATTCAATGTAGCAGCCGTAATCGCAATCATCCCTTTTCGTCGTAAACTATTACACATATTTCGGAACGAGGGGGTACGAATAGTTGCGGATATAAGTTTAAACCTTAATGTAAACTACAGTTGACAACTTTTGATCTGAACTCGTGATTTTGACTAGGCGATTTGTGTGAAGTTAAATTGTTAATGAACAGTGTATAAATATTAAATAAGTGTTTTAATTGTCAGATGGGCTCATGAATTATGGCTAAACAGACTTCAGATCAAACGCCAGAAAACTGTAGTTGCAGAATATCCTAAACATCGTATTACTATAACAGTCACATCAATTGAACCTGACGAAGTGATGTCCGCCTCTGCATAAATATTGTGTAGCAATTTAGATTAATTTATAATCTGTGTTAGTGCAAATTATCTTAAGTACCGATAAAACGTTTAACCGTAAAGTTTAAGTCAGGTTACGAAAAGAGTATTAATATTTTGTACACAATACCTATTCAATCGACACCACTGTGTTGGCAGTGAAATCTTAACTCGCCATCCCACACAACAATCATAATCATAATTAATATATTAAAATTAATTTGTTAGTACAACCTTATCCTACGATAAACATGATGGTTAATCAGCTTATTTGGTAATTAATAAATTCTTTAAAACATAATCAGTGCGTTAATTTTGTAGCACGCCTAAAAAGCCAAATTGGACACTCCGCACTGATATAATATCGTATGTATATTTTAATTTAAATAGTTTTGAATACACAATTTTAAAACGCCATGCAAGATTAAGTCCGTATTAACATTTGGATGCTTTGAATTTTCATTTATTTTGACTCCTCTGTGACTAAATTATCAGAGTCCAAGTTCTATAATTTTATACTAGTTTGTGCAGTGACATAAGCTGGCAAGAATATAAAATATCTGATCAGAAAGTCATTTCATTTCGATTATATTATCATAATTCGCGTTACAGCTCGCTTGCGTCTTAAATGATTAAAGAGAAGGTCAAAATTCTAATGTGGGCTGGAGCGATATAGCTATTTGTGTTACATTAAATGCCAATTAGAATATCTAAAGTCTGGTCGCCGAGCACGTTGAATTTCGTCCAATGACCCCAAGCTACCTATCCTTATCCCTCGCGTGTAATTATATTGCTATCGCGACTGTGCGACGGGCGGCAGCAATGAGACCGGACTATAGACAAACATGTGCAGGCGCAATGTGTATTTAGTCACTAATGATTAAGAATAAATAGTAAATACTGAAATTATAGATTAGATATTTTCCTAACTGGACAGTTTTTGAGTCATTCGCATCCAAATGTCAACACTGACGTCACGCATGGCACAGACAAACACTCAGCTAGCGACGCAACGCAATAAATAATTGAAGCAATGTTTTATGTACACGTCTATACTCTTCTTCTACATATCACAGTCCTTTGGGCAATTTTACAACCGGTAAACTAACCTATATCTGGTAATCTCACTCACAATTTGGCTAATTAGGAATGGTCGCTCGATCTTAAGATAATTTATAAATAATTTTATAGCCGAGACGGCAGTGTTTCGATCATTATTAGTTCGAAGATATGGAATGTGATATTCCAACACTAAACCAATCAACAAGGACGTTAACAATTTCCTAACATACCTCAAGACAACTCTCGCAAAATTTCATATACCCTATGGTTTACGTAACCCTAATACCTAGGTAACTTCGAGCCACCTACCAAAAATATATGTAGCTCTCACCAACACTATAGTAGACGCGTAGCAACTTAAAAATGGCGGGGGAACGGAGTTCAATAGCGCTAGCAAATGTCAGCTCACAAACTTGATAGTATCAGTTGCTATTATAACTAACGCGTGTTCCTACCATACGGTAGCTACTGAATATATTTTGGATTCTTTCGACGCGTTATTCTGAGACCGTACCGGTGTTTTGTTTCGTCTCATTTCTTTGTATGCTGCAAGTACCTCGTGACGACGGCGGTGAGTTCGTGCGGCAGACGCGTGCGGTCGGTCGCGCGCGCGTATGAGCGTATGATCCCACTAAGCTGCGCGTGCAAATCAAGCAACGCTTCCAATCCTATCGAGCGCAGAGCCTTTGCGTTCTTATACACGACGTTATCTAGCTCAGTCTTGTTTATCAGTACTTTCTCGGCCTCTGTAAAGAATATTAATTTGTAAATAAATGTAGTCCGATTGGTAGACCGATGACATCATAAAGGTAGCAGGGAAGCGCTGGCCGCTACCAATTGATCAACATAGAAAGCATTGGGGGAGGCCTATGTTCAGCCGTGGACGTCCTATGGCTGAAATTATGATGATGATAAAATAAAGGACAGTGCCAGGGTCTGGACCAAGTGCTGCCCAGAATCAACCCATAGTGCATTTTCTTCCTCAGGCCTATACTAATGTGTAAACCGAAGCGCACTGAAATCTATCCCTGGAGTTAAGAGAAAAAAAGAGTTTTGTTTCGAATTATTTACATACAAAATATCATCGATGTATACGTACTACGCATAAGATTTCGCGATTTTGGCATTAAATAACACCGCTATTTTGAACTTAACCATACTGCATCCGTACACGTTACTTTAGTGCGATTTAGACATTCTTTATAAACGATCTAGCGCTGTTTTAATTGTTTGGTAAGTTAGTTAATTATTTCCAAAATGAAGCAAGAATTTTTAGTTCTCTGTCCTTGCAAAAAATCAATTCATTGGTGTATTACAATCGATTATTGAAATTATTGTAAGCTAAAACTTCTTGCTCTATTTTGGAAATAATTAATTTCTGTCAACTAACCAAACTACTGCAACAGCGCTTGATCGCTTAAAGAATGTTGAAGTCGTACTAAAGTAAGGTGTACGGATGCAGTATGGTTAAGTTCAACATAGCGAGTGTTATTTAATGCCACAATCGCTAAATCTTATGCGTAGTAGGTATACATCGATGATATTTTGTATGTAAATAATTCAAAACAAAACTCTTTTTTTCTCTTAACTCCAGGGATAGATTTCAGTGCGCTCCAGTTTATAAATTAGTATTGGCCTAAGGAACAAAATGCACTATGGTTTCATTCTGGGCAGCACTTGGTCCAACTTCCATACATGGATTGGCACTGTCCTTTACCTAATAAATGTAAGGTTCTGAACCTTTGGAGGTAATTAAAGAGGATGAAATATGTAATGTGATAGTCACCTCCGGCGGACGTATCATGCCCTGAATTCCTTTTCTTTGGTGATGTCTTCGTCTTCTCCGTCGATTTTGTAGGACTGTAAAGAAATAATACCCAATTATAGGCAGTTAATCTAAATATATAAAAGGAGAAACTGACTGACTTAGTAACATATCAACGCACAGCCTAAACAACGTAGGCACTTGAAATTTGGAAGGGACGTAGCTTAGGTACCGTAGAGGTGCAAAGAAAGAAAGGAATTCCCGAAATTCCCACGGGAACGGGAATTAGCGGGAAAATCCTTTTGTATGAAAAATCTAAACCGCTTAAGTTAGACGCTTGAAATTTGGCATGCAGGTACCTTAGTAAACTTAAAGCTTACAACAGGATATTGCAAAATTCCCCCGGGAACGGGAGTTACCGGGAAAAAACATTTGTATGAAAATATCTGATCCACGCGTACGAAGTCGCGGGTGGCCGCTAGTTTTGTAATAAGATAGAAAAGCCCAGTATTTCATTGCTTCAACCATAACCTCTCCAAGATGTGGTTTTGCCTCGCAATCAGCATAATGCGGAGCGGGGCATCGCAGCAGCGCGTCATCGAATGCAAAGATGACGTCACCGCGACGCAGACAAGTAATTTAACTTTTAACATCTAAGGGCCCTCGCCCACGTCGACTCTTACTAGCATCGCTACTAACGCACGTTAGTCGCATTTGCAACGCACTACAGAAGTGATGCCAACGAGCTACTAACGCGCTACTGCATTGCTACAAAAAGTCGCCGTGGGCGAGGGCCCTAAAAGGTTTTAAATGACATCTCACCTCTCTATGACATGATTATGAACCGCACTCTGCACGGTAATGTTGAGCATAGAGTCGCTATCTTGCGGCCGACGCAGTGGCGCGTCGTCATCTGACGCTGATGATGACGTCACCTCGCCGTTGGGCAGCGGCGTCGACGTGATCGGCTTGTTCTCTTTTGACTCCTCGTCGGTGATCGCCATGCTCGAGTCTTTGAATGACTGAGGAAAGAAATAAGGTTTATCAGACCGTAGTCAGGTGTATGTCGTAGAGAGGTAAGTAAATAAAAACTATTTAAGAGCGTTTACGCCGTTTGGCGCAAAAACAGTACTTTTTCAACTCGTTACAATCATTAACCAGTAATACTACAAATATGTTATAGGCATAAATAGTTAGGCAATTTCGTCGTCTAAATAGTTAATTGAGAAAATATTGCGATTAGTTTAGTATTCAAGAATTATATCAAGATAAGTCCACACAGGTTTTGTAAATTTCCACTTTAGCGTCAGTTTACAAGCTGAAATTTTTATAAAAANACAATTATTTTAGTGTGAATAAAAATAGCATCGAAATTACCTAAACTTGACATGCCACGCTAGACGTAAACGCTCTTAAATAAGAATAACAGGTCAGATAGTCAGTTTAGTTTCTTTGAAAGATATTATAATTTCTACTTTTTCCTTTGAGAAAACTACTTCAAATCGAGACGAAAGTGTTTTCCAATATTGCAAAGACATAAAGTTAGACAAAATAAATGCTCTCTATTATCCAACTACAAACGATGACGTATGAATTTAAACACTGCGACATCTTATTCAGTGATAATGGGAGCTATTTTGCAACAACAATGTTACCTTCTGCAGTCTTCTGCCGCTTGACCACTGAACCCTTGGACCAGGCGTTCATGCGGCGGCGCTTGCGCTTGGCCGACGACTCCGCGCTCTTTTCACCGTTGCTTTCTATGTTGCGGTAATAAGAGCTAGTTTGCTACAAATGTGCCGTTAATGTTACCTTCTGCGCAGTCTTCTGCCGCTTGACGACGAGCCCCTTGGACCAGGCGTTCATGCGGCGGCGCTTGCGCTTGGCCGACGATTCCGCGCTTTTCTCGCCATTGTGCGGCGTCCGCATCGACTTGCTGTCGTTTCCAGTGGAGTCTGCGAAGCATTCTATGGAACATAAGTCATATTATTTACACCACTTAACATACAAATAGGTTTTAGGTTGGCTAAATGAGGAAAAATGCCTCCCAAAACCGCCTGGCTGGAGTGTCATCGAAAATACACGCCTGCTTATGTGTGTAGCAAATCTAAAGTATCAGTAAGCCAGCCATATCTATTTCAGACACCATGAATGATAGAATAAACAGGTTCCAAGTGGATAACAAGTCTCAGGAAATTAATTATAAGACGAGCAGCTTATTCTCATCTCAACTTTTAGAAGTCAGTTATCAGTGGCCGGATGAATAAAGTAGGGTACTTTGGCGCCCCTTATCAAAAAGTGTCAGCCCAGCAGTAGACTGATTGAAATAATACACGTGTTCTTGGCTATCTCCTGGCACTCCAGCTCGAAGTCGCTATCCGTCTCCCCGTATAATAATACACAGTGGTAGTATAATGTCACGTGTACTCACGTGTAGTACAGAGAACTGACGGCCAATAGGGCAGAAAGGTTCTGGAGTGGCCGGAAAACACAGCATGGGACGTCCACCCACATGGTGGACCGACGACCTCATAAAGGTAGCAGGAAGGCGCTGGATACAGGCCGCTACCAACCAGGCGATGTGGAAATCATTGGGGGAGGCCTATGTACCATCGGCAACAGTGTTAACTATCCATTACCTGTCATGACGTCTCGTTCTATCGCAAAGAATCGCCATTTGATGAGAGCAAGAGGAAAAACTGAAATTGATAGTTAACAGTGTGGCCGTGTGTACACTTGTACAGCAGTGGACGTCCTGTGGCTGAAACAATGATGATGATGATAACTCACGCAGGTTGGAGGCAGTGTAGATAAAGTCAGGCAAGTCTGCGTCGGCCATGTCTCCCTCCTCGCGCCGCTTCTTGGCTATCTCCTGGCACTCCACCTTGAAGTCGCTATCCATCTCCACAAGGTGGACCGACGACCTCATAAAGGTAGCAGGAAGGCGCCGGATGCAGGCTGCTACCAACCGGGCGATGTAGAAATCATTGGGGGAGGCCTATGTGCACTTGTACAGCAGTGGACGTCCTGTGGCTGAAATGACGACGATTATGACTCACGCAAGTTGGAGGCAGTGTAGATAAAATCGGGCAGGTCTGCGTCAGCCATGTCTCCCTCCTCGCGCCGCTTCTTGGCTATCTCCTGGCACTCCACCTCGAAGTCGCTATCCATCTCAACATCAATGAGTGCGTGCGCATGGTCCCTTAGCGAACATGCCTCGTGCCGGATCTGCTTGTCTGATGATGTCCTGGTAAGGTTTTTGGCGATGTATAAAAGGTAGAGGTTGTGGAGGTAGACTAGGTGAATAACTAATGAAGTCCAATTACGAGACTGGTACATCTTCTGATTTATTGAATTTTGTCTATTGGTTATCCAATAAAAGGGTAGGTGTAGGATTAAAGCTTTAAAAAGACCAATCTTTATTTGAGACTGATATGACGGAACTGCTATCAATGAAGCTAAAGCAACACGGTCGGTTTTTAGGGTGAGTGTCATCAATTTAGTGAATAGGTGACGAATGGTTATGATATAGAAATTAGGTTATACAAATAATTAATTTATAAATCTTAAAATTTAAACTTTTGTGAAGATCAACCGACCGTGTAACCGTGCCAGTACTTACAAAACTTTACGAATACTGTATATCTAATGTAAATTGTCTGTTAAACTTTTTAGTTATGACAGCTAAAAGCATTCTAATCACTATAATGGGTGTAAATAATAACAACTAATAACTAAATTAATGACAATGACTGTTGTATATAGATTTTGTATTTATATTACATGCAACTGGACTGATTCTGATCTTCATCCGATAAATACATTTCAGTGAAGAGAGGAATCAAGCTCAATATCCAAAAAATTTACGGAGAAAAGGTTAGAGGATGTAATATATTTTACAAATCATATTTAGGCTATAAATACTGACTATAGTGGTTATTAAGGCTATATACAAGCGTATTGGCATACCTATACACCCCTCTAGCCCTTTGATTTTTGATTTGCAGGAAATTATGTGGAAGAAAACATAATAAACACATTTAAAAATAGGTTACAATGTAGTGGGGTAATACGCAAAATAAAGTAAAATTAGTGCTGGAAACGAATACATCATGTTAGAGGCATAAAACATGATTTTATGGTCATGGTAATGGCAGAATAGTAAATAAAAATTTCAAAGATTTGTCATTTGATAAACAATAAATAAAATAAATAAACACATTCTCCATTTCTGATCACATGACACGTGATCACGAACATATTCAAACATTTATGTGTCGCCAATGAGGGCTATCGTTTTTATACTTAACAGTTGGCCCCCCTGGCGATTGACAGGACCTTACTCTACAGTGGCGCCATCTTGATGAATGCAAATGCGATAGTCCTCGTACCACTTTCGCGCTCACCAGTTGGTGCCACTGTCTTCGCTACTAGCAAGTGACAGGACCTTACTCTACAGTGGCGCTAACTGGTGAGCGGTAAAACGATAGCCCTCATTAGGACGAGTCGATATCGCTTAGCGTAGCCTTGTGTACAAGGGGCCTAAGACTTATTTTCAACAAGAAAAACAGAAAATTAAATTCTTACCTGTCCGGGTTATACTCTAACGCGTTCGCGCAAATTAGGTCGATGTCGTCTAGGAACTCCTTGGCGCAGTTGTATTTGTGCATGTCCACTTTAGTCATCATCGTCTCTAAGTCCATTGGCTGCTTCACTATGTCTAAGTAGTCAGTTACCTGAAAACATAAGGTTTTTAAACCATATAGGTATCCTTGCATAGTCTATAGCCTTGAATGTTGCAATGGGCACATCTACAAAACCGTATAGAGGTGAATTGTGAGTCGCTATTTGGTTTCTAAATACAAAAAACAACGTTTCTCACTAGCATTTGCTTCAAGATCTGTTGTATTTTGGGATGGGAGAAAATCCGTTGCTAAGTTGGAACACATTTATGAAACAAGCAAGTTGAAGCTGTTATATTTAGTTAAATATTTTTAATAACTTTCCGCCCGCGGCTTCGCCCGCGTGGAATTTCGTTTGTTAAATTTTCCTGAATTTTCTTTGCTATAAACCTCACGGAGTCCGAGGCCTTTCCAACAAATGCAAAACCGTGGAAATCGGTTCGTGCGTTCTGGAGTTATAGCGTCAGGAAGGAAAACCCGACTTATTTTTATCAAAATTATCAGTTTTGGAGAACTCATATTAAAGGGAATTCACAATGACAGCACCTAAGTAACCTAATATGAAAACATCTTATTCAAACTAACCTCTTCCAAGTCGACAGGCTTGGTGAACTTATAGAATCGACGGTTAGAAGCCAGTTTGCGGCAGATGTCCCGTAAGAAGATGCGCAGTTCCCGCAGTTTGTAGTCTTCCTTGCGCTTGCGCCGGGCCATGTCTTCTTGGCTCTCCCGCGGCGGTGGAGGGGGTGGTGCTAAAAAGAGTTTTACCATTAGAACTAGCGAGTCGCCCTGGCTTTGCACAGGTGCTAAATATACAGGCCAAGGCTGTACATATAAACCTTCCTTTTGAATCACTCTATCTATTAAAAAAACCGTTGCGTAGTACTAAAGATCTAAACATACATAGTAAGGGAGAGACAGCGGAAGGCGACTTTGTTTTATATGTACAGTCGCGAAATGAAAAGGTTCGTCACCTTAGTGTCGGTTTTCGCTTGCTAGGTACTGTAAGAGTCAAACCTGCCAACATAACCGTGCAAGAAACAGTGCTGCTAACATTAAAATAAATATGACGTTTGCTAACGAATAAGGTTTTGCTTGTTTATTTTTCTATCCCATCAGTGCAATGTTACAAAATGTAGTTTTTTTTTATTTAATAGATAATGGCAGGTTGAACCAACAAGAAGGTTTTAGTTCAATCATAATAATCTTCTTGACAAGTTACATCGTCAAACAACTTTGATCTGAATAATTTTGAACTTTACTGGCGAACAGTTAAAGATTATTTTCTCTAACTAGAGATTATTCTGTAACATAGTTTCAAAAGGTAATATGTGCTCGCGATTCGTTGAAGGAATCAATTTGAAAACTGACGAACCTTTTCATTCCGTGACTGTACTATGTAGTGATTGTTCAATTATGACCCATATGTCATTGTTATAAGGTTGTCTTTCGCTTACCTCTAGGCAGCGGTGGCGGCGGCTCCGTGTTTTCGATAGGAGGCGGGTCTAACAGAGCTTCGGCAATCAACGGCTTTAGGAACGCGATCACTTCTGCCGCATTTGGTTCCCGCATTCTGTATACGCAGTCCTTGTACAGAGGGAACAGGTCTTGAAGCTGAAATAGAAAGATAATTTTAAGCCATTGTCATCGTCTCGCCAGGGGTTACAGCTTGACCGCCAATAGATATCAATTTAGACTACAATTTCGGTAGAACATTGTGTTGAGAATGAGATATTATCAGATTTGATGTCTTCACCAATATTGCGTTCGAATAGCACGCATCCTCCGTTTTACTCAAGTTTTAATTATGCGAGACAGCTAAAGCCTGGTCCGTGAGCACGTAGAATTTTGTCCAATGACCCCAAGCTACCCATCATAATCGCTCGCGCGTAATTATGTTGCTGTCGCACTTGCACACTCACTGCGGGCGCCGTCGCACAGTCGCGACAGCAATATAATTACGCGCGAGCGATAAGGATGGGTAGCTTGGGGTCATTTGACAAAATTCTACGTGCTCACGGACCAGGCTTTAGCAGTAGCGTGTTATCCCCGCAACCCTAGTCCTCAATATCTACAACACTAGCGTCTTTTCCGTGATTAGTGACACGCCATATGTGTGAAATTGTGAATAGCGCGCATCCTCTCCATTAGTTCTTACCTCTGCCGACAAATCCGAGTGCTGCGCAGTTGTGGTGGCCAATAGTAATGTATTATCTCCCGCAGCGCGCGTCCGCCATAGTTGTAACAGTAGCGCTGTCCCGGTGGGCGCTAGTGATGACCACACTAACACTAATAGCGCGCATCCTCTCCGCTGGTCTTGCCTCGGTCGGCAAATCCGAGTGCTGTAGCCAGTAATAGCGTGTTGTCCCCCGTCGCGTAGTAGTGCCGTAGCACCATCCCGGTGGGCGCTAAAGACTACCACATTAAAACGAATAGCGCGCATTCTTACGTCGGCCGGCAATTCCGAATGCTGCGCACTACTGCGCTGTGCTAGTAGCTAACAATAGCGTGTTATCCCCCGCGTTCCGCCACCGCCATCGGTGTAACAGTAGCACCGTCCTGGTGGGCGCTAAAGACTACCACACTAAAACGAATAGCACGCATTCTTACCTCTGCCGGCAAGTCCGAGTGCTGCGCAGTTGTGGTGGCCAATAGTAATGTATTATCTCCCGCAGCGCGCGTCCGCCATAGTTGTAACAGTAGCGTCGTCCCGGTTGGCGCTAAAGACTACCACACTAAAAGAAATAGCGCGCATTCCTACTTTGGCCGGCAAGTCGTAGTGTTGCGCAGTGGTAGTAGCTAACAATAGCGTGTTATCCCCCGCAACCCGCGTTCGCCACAGCTGCATCTGTAGTGCTATCCCTATGGCCGCTAGAAACAACCAAACCAAGGCGAATATTGTGCATCCATCTGTCTTACCTCGGCCGGCAAGTCCGAATGCTGCGCACTACTGCGCTGTGGTAGTAGCTAACAATAGCGTGTTATTCCCCGCGTTCCGCCACCGCCATCGGTGTAACAGTAGCACCGTCCTGGTGGGCGCTAAAGACTACCACACTAAAACGAATAGCACGCATTCTTACCTCTGCCGGCAAGTCAGAGTGTTGCGCAGTTGTGGTGGCCAATAGTAATGTATTATCTTCCGCAGCGCGCGTCCGCCATAGTTGTAACAGTAGCGCTGTCCCGGTGGCCGCTAGTGATGACCACACTAACACTAATAGCGCGCATCCTCTCCGCTGGTCTTGCCTCGGTCGGCAAATTTGTCCCCCGTCACGTAGTAGTGCCGTAGCACCATCCCGGTGGGCGCTAAAGACTACCACACTAAAACGAATAGCACGCATTCTTACCTCTGCCGGCAAGTCCGAGTGCTGCGCAGTTGTGGTGGCCAATAGTAATGTATTATCTCCCGCAGCGCGCGTCCGCCATAGTTGTAACAGTAGCGCTGTCCCGGTGGGCGCTAGTGATGACCACACTAAGACTAATAGCGCGCATCCTCTCCGCTGGTCTTGCCTCGGTCGGCAAATCCGAGTGCTGTAGCCAGTAATAGCGTGTTGTCCCCCGTCGCGTAGTAGTGCCGTAGCACCATCCCGGTGGGCGCTAAAGACTACCACACTAAAACGAATAGCGCGCATTCTTACCTCGGCCGGCAATTCCGAATGCTGCGCACTACTGCGCTGTGGTAGTAGCTAACAATAGCGTGTTATCCCCCGCGTTCCGCCACCGCCATCGGTGTAACAGTAGCGTCGTCCCGGTTGGCGCTAAAGACTACCACACTAAAACGAATAGCACGCATTCTTACCTCTGCCGGCAAGTCAGAGTGTTGCGCAGTTGTGGTGGCCAATAGTAATGTATTATCTCCCGCAGCGCGCGTCCGCCATAGTTGTAACAGTAGCGCTGTCCCGGTGGCCGCTAGTGATGTCCACACTGATAGCACGTCGCGGACGAATAGCACGCATCCTCTGTCCGCTCGTCGACATTCCGAAAATAGCTGTAACAAGGTAAAGAACATGAGTATGTAGAATCTTCGGTATCTGTAAATAAGTCCGTATATGTAACGTCTATTATGGTTAACATAGTAGACCCTGAAATTGTTCCAGACACATATTGATACGATTTTCTTCGTCATTCAATCGGTGGATCGTTATTTTAAGATGATTTTAATACGAAATATTTCGTGCTAAAGCCCGGTCTGTGAGCACGTAGAATTTTGTCCAATGACCCCAAGCTACCCATCCTTATCGCTCGCGCGTAATTATATTGCTGTCGCGACTGTGCGACGAGCGCCCGCAGTGAGTGTGCGAGCGCGACTTTAGTTATCATCACCACTCACCGATATAAGCGCCTGCTCGGGCGTGAAGGCGAGCGCCGAGTGTAGTGTTGACATGCTAAGCTCTTTGACAGTACAGTCTTCCATATCGCTTAGCAGCGCCGGCGCTATATAGGTCTCAGCACAGGGACCGCTGATCAGAAGCACGCTGGATGACGTTGGCGGGATGTCCGACCTGGAAGAAGGATCTAATAAAAAACTGTATTGATATAGAATATGACGCTTAACTGAGTAGAATACTGCAGTGAAGTGGTGTGGGTCGTGTTTTTGTTATTAAAACGTCAACAAATAACAGCTCTATTATGTCACATGACTTCTCCATCTGCACAGCTCCACTAACTGCGCTACGTAGTCCCTAATGATATAAGAATCGTAATATTTCAAGTTAATTTGCGACGTCATAAAGGTTGCAGGGAGACGTCTACGTTTAGCAGTGAACGTTCTGTAGCTGGAATCATGATGATGTCATAGATTAGCCTCTTCACACACACTTCGAAATGACTATGCTGGTGACGTCATAGCGGGCGCGCGTGACGTCACGCAGCAGCGGCTAGGGACACACTCACGGCGGCAGCAGCTGGCGGGCGGCCTGCAGCGGGCGCGCGTGACGTCACGCAGCAGCGGCTAGGGACACACTCACGGCGGCAGCAGCTGGCGGGCGGCCTGCAGCGGGCGCGCGTGACGTCACGCAGCAGCGGCTAGGGACACACTCACGGCGGCAGCAGCTGGCGGGCGGCCTGCAGCGGGCGCGCGTGACGTCACGCAGCAGCGGCTAGGGACACACTCACGGCGGCAGCAGCTGGCGGGCGGCCTGCAGCTGGGCGAGGAGCAGCGGGCGCGCGGGCGGCGGCAGGCGGCGCGCGGGGGGCGGGCAGGCGCGGGCTCCAGCCGCCACTAGTGAACGCATCGCCTCTAACATGTCTTGGGTTGTCACTTCCACCTGGAAACATTTGAATAACGTCAACGCAACCCAAATATTTTCCAACACATTAGGGTGCCCACACAGCCCAGCTGCATTGACAGCGGGTTGTAATAAGCAAAGCGCCAGAAAAGTCGTCGACAAGCGCGATTCTGAATACTGTCCCCCCTCTGACAGCGGCTTTGACACGTACGACTACCGAACACAAAACCTAGGGCTGTGTTCGTTTCAGCCGAAAGACATCCACTGCTGGACAAAGGCCTCCCCCAAGAATTTCTACAAAGACCGATCCTGCGCCGCTCGCATCCAGGCACCTGCCGGAAGAGCTGTGTAAATGCACATAATAATAATACTAAAGTTCAATACTCACATTCTTAGCATCGATAAGTAAGGCGTGTTCGCTGTCGTACACTTGTGGGTAGACTCTTCTCAACGCCTTTAATACTGATTCTGAGCATAAAGCTTTTAGGTCTGAACCTGTAACAACCAAAATAAAGTCATAAATAAAATATGTTTGGTCATGGAAAATCTCTGAGACACTACTGTTCTGATAATAATCTAACTGGTCTCTTTGTATTGCTATCTAGTGAACCTACTAGCCGACTGTGAGCTGTGCTATCTGGTCCAAAGCCTCTTCCCCTGGGCGTGGGGTCCAGTGCTTGGTGTATGTGTGCAGGATGTCCCTTCTAGCGGCGGCGTGTGGAGGCGGGAAGCTAACATCTCTCCTAGCGGATACTTCTAATAGCAAGAAATTCTATGGACGGAACTAACTTACCTCCATAGCCGACTGTGAGCTGAGCTATCTGGTCCAAAGCCTCCTCCCCTGGGCGCGGGGTCCAGTGCTTGGTGTATATGTGCAGGATGTCCCTTCTAGCGGCCGCGTGTGGAGGCGGGAAGCTAACGTCTGTCCCAGCAGCCGCTTGCATAAGATAGGATTGCTATTGACGAAACTTACCTCCATGGCCGACTGTGAGCTGTACTATCTGGTCCAATGCCTCCTCCCATGGGCGTGGGGTCCAGTGCTTGGTGTATATGTGCAGGATATCCCTTCTAGCGGCCGCGTGTGGAGGCAGAAAGATAACGTCTCTCCTAGCGGATACTTCTAATAGCAAGAAATTCTATGGACGGAACTAACTTACCTCCATAGCCGACTGTGAGCTGAGCTATCTGGTCCAAAGCCTCCTCCCATGGTCGCGGAGTCCAACGCTTGGTGTATAATGTGTAGGATATCTCCTGACAGCCGCGTGCGACAGCGGAAACCTAAATTGATAATATTCAAGTGACTCTATCCAATGACTGACCTCCATAGCCGACTGTGAGCTGAGCTATCTGGTCCAAAGCCTCCTCCCCTGGGCGTGGGGTCCAGTGCTTGGTGTATATGTGCAGGATGTCCCTTCTAGCGGCCGCGTGTGGAGGCGGGAAGTATAGTTCCCGGTCGAAGCGACCCGCGCGGCGCAATGCTGGATCGACAGCGTCTAGGCGATTGGTTGCGCCTATGATTACCACTTCGCCCCTGAGGTAATGAAGGGTTGGTTAGTTAAGTGGTCTCTCAGAAGTGAACAAAATTGAGGACTTGATTACTTAAGGCTCATGTACTTCATAAAAAAATTCGCGTTGACACAGATAGGATGTAGTAATAGTAGATAGATTAGCAAAGACACGGACGCTAAGAAGTAAGTATATTAGATTATCAAGCTAAATGGCACAAGTACACCATGGGGGAAATTGATCGTGACGTATAGTGTAAACCCGCACTTCGGTTGGTTTCGCCGTGCATCGCCCGTACTTCGGTGTGCGGGCACGCGCTTCATCTCGGTTTATTTCCCGCATAGTGTACTTGCGCCAAAACACTGGCATCTTATGTCGTTCCAATAGGAGCTATTTTGCAATAAAACCTGTATATCTCACCTATCACAAAGGCCGTCCATCTCAGCGAGGAGTGTGCCAACAACACTAGTGTGAACTTGCTCCTGCCGCACGCTACGCACCGGCGCCAACGCATCGATCTCGTCGAAGAATATTATGGACGGCTTCATTTTGTTTGCCTGGAAGGGAAGCATTATGTTATGAGTTTGGCATTGTGTTTTACATTGCAGCTTGAAATCATATTCTTTTTAATAACAGACTAAATACATGTCTATTCGCCTTCGCGAATACAATATTCGCCTTCTATTCCCAATTCATGCTACATAAGTTTACATTTACGTAACCATATTTAAGGCATAACCACGTGACGTGCGAGGGGCGTGGCCATTTCGTGCGACATTTGTATGGGGTCGAGAAGAGGGCCAGTCCTGTACAAATGCTACATAAGGGACTCTTTCCACCCCTACCTTTCAAATCGGTAAACCGAGGAAGACCAAAAAACACGAGACTCAAAGCTTCTTCTCCTTTAAATTTTGCCAAACATAAATGACACCCAAAGTACATTTCATAACTTCATTACACTTCACTGACCTGTTGAAACAGCAGCTTGAGATGCCTTTCGCTCTCACCCACCCATTTCTTCAAGCAATCCGCCCCCTTCCTCATGAAGAAGGCGACTTTCCTGCCCCCAACCAAAGTGCACTCATTAGCCAAGGCCCGGGCTAGTAAGGTCTTTCCCGTGCCCGGGGGTCCGTGGAATAGCACCCCCTTGGCGGGGCGGGTGCCAAACTTTTGGAACAGATCCGGATACATGAGAGGGAATAGCACCATCTCACGGAGGCACTTTATGTGCTCTTCTAAACCACCGACCTGAAAGAGACAAAAAGTAATGGTCAAACTTTTTGCAATTATTTATTAATTTAAGAAGTTAATGTTATTCAGATTAAGAATGTGCTTAATTTTGGTCTATTCCACTTTGATCACCTGGATTTATTAGATTTCCTTTGATCACTCATGGAATTCTTATCCATCTTATCATAGGAAACTAAAGTGTGCCTGGAGTCCACTTTGATCACCTTCTGGATGATCTAATCCAGGTGATCAATGTGGTGTGTTAATTTTGAACTTCAGATTTTATTCCAACATCTCTATGACCCGGTGTTCATAGAGATTTTGAACTAAAATCTGAGGTGATCTTTCTGTGATTAACTTGGCCAATCAATAGACAAATAGGATACTTACTGACGTAAATCTCACGCTGCCGTCGACCTCAACAGGTTGTATATCTCTCAAAGCTCTATCTGTTTTCTTGTCATCCATTGACTTTGACTTTTGTCTGAAAACATTTTTATTTAGTACTTTCATTACGGACATAGTTTAGCAAAAAGGATCCAACCCACAAAGTCGTCGAAAATGAGTGAAGTATACCAAAGTGGTCATTACGATCTATATTACCATGTAGCAAAAAGTGTCAAATGTAACATGGTGTTGTTGGATCCTTATTGCTAAACTGCGTCCACTTATGATCAACATTTCAACAAAGTGTAGATATTAATTTAAAACTTTATGTAATACTTTACCTGCCCTTAGTTTTGTTTTTCATGGAAACATTTAGGTCCTCTTCCGTGTCACTACTTGACATACTACTACTGCTACTAGATGGTGATTGCGCTGCAAAAAGAATAACATACATTCACAGTTTGAAATATAAAACTATCATTTCATTTATGCTTCAACCAAACCAACGCGTGCGATCATAAGGAAATGACAGGTCGCGTGAACTGTCATAGATCGCGCAACCTGTCATTAGCCTTTGATCGCGCCGGGCAATGGCAATCTGCACGCGTTGGCGTGGTTGAAGCTTTAGAGAGCGAGCAAAAAGCTTAAGTGATTCGAATACCTATGATAATACTTACATCGGATAGTCTTACGGCGTAAAATTGTAGGTTTCCTTTCACGCAAAGAGTACGGTTTCTTTCTGATTGTGAATGTTTTGGCTGCAACAATAAATAATATGTTAATAACCATTTCCACAGATAAGGTTGCGCAACGAGAGTTGAGGCGATCAACAAGCAAAAATTATTATCTTTGTACGCTCATGCTTTCTGTCTCATTTGCACATATTTAGCATGAGCGAGGTAGCTAGCGTAGTCAGTGTTTAAACTTGTATGTGTAATATCTGTGTTCTGTATTCAAATATTACATCAGTGTGAGTAGATAGATAGATAGAAGATAAGTGTTTATTTGTCTCAAAACAGTTTCACTTTACAAGTCATCACATTGTACACCTGTAGTAAGAGACATAAAGGTCTATGACTCAGTGATTGCAGGAGACCCACAAACCGTGTTCGCCTCAACTTTCAACAATGTTCATACACTGATCCTTCAGACAGTTGTAACAAAGGCTATTTTTCCACAACAATGGCTACATTACCTCGGCCGCGCGTCTCCCGCTGCGCGATCTACTCGAAGGCGGGCTTTGAAGTAATAATATGGAGTTGATCCTAATACGCATGCAATAGAGGCTATTTTGCTAAGTTACCTCTGCCGCGCGTCTCTCGCTGCGCAATCTGCACAAAGGCGGGCTTAGGCTTACGCGTGCGCTTGGAGCGGCGCGGCTGCAAACCCAGCTCGCTACCTGACTCCGACGATGACGATTCAGACGCTGTGGAAGAAAATACAGAAATAGAAATAGAAATATTTATTTGTCTTTGAATAGGGTGTACAGAATGTCGAAAATAACAAAATATGATCACCTATCCAGCCATCAACAATAGCATGCAAATATATCGAAGAAATATTGATATTACATATAATTATTACGGTATTACTTTTTGCTGATTATTCCCTATAGCTTAAAAATTCTTGGAGAGAGTAGAATAATCGCGCGACAAGCCACTTTTGCAATGTGGTCTTAAACTGATTAAAGGACAGTTCTTTAATATCTTGAGGAAGTTTATTATAGATTTGGACACACATGCAGAAACAGTTTTTTTTAATACGAGTACTTTTTGGGATGAACAGCTGTTTTAGACCACTAGTTCGGCTTACTTCTTTCAACAAATTTTCATTCCAAAGAATCAGTACTCATATACCAAATTGTTATTGTATCTTTACAGGTCACGAAGTTACAAGCTGTTTTGTCACTGAACAGCGGCACATGCGGTTATTGATAACGCGGCGTTTTTAAACCATGCACTGATATGGCCACCACACTCCCAGGATTATACTGGAATATGGTATCATCACACACAACCAGTATTATTCTAATTTACAGACAGACACCAATAGAATTCATTCTAATAAACATTCGTAAAAGGAATTTACCTGTTTCTTGTTGACTATCTTCCTTCTTTGGGCGTCCTCTATTTCTTCTAGTAGATCTTGCTGGAGCTTGATTGCTAAAAGAAACAAAATAGATTTAAGAGCGTTGTAGCAAAAAGTTGGCGTTCGAATTTTAGGTTTTTATTGCTTGACGTCGCGTAGTGAGTGCGCAAACTGCATTTATCTGTACAATTTCAACGCTGCGTCGACTAAACGATCTTAATCCGTAGTTGTATCGTACCTAAGACAGTACATCATACATAATAATAAAGAAATAATGTATAATTTACCCATTTGATTTTTTCTCAGATCAGACTTTTAGCAAAATCAAGTTACGTAATTAATGTATTTTTTACACTAGTAAATCCCGTGACAAGTTTTTAATCTTTAAATTGAGTAAAGTAATAAGTTGATGGGTTTGAAAGAATTTATGTTTTATTTTATTCTTTTTACAGCATCAAAAGCTTGTTTATGAAAAATATTTACTATTTAAATTTTACTTTTGACTTTTTAGTTTTTATGATGCGGGATGGAAAAATTAAAATTTATTCTGANTATCTTCTTACTTAGAAATAAATTTGTTGTAATATTAGTTCAAAGTTGTGCCTTCGCGAGTTAACTGGAAATCGGGCTTTCGAAATTCGCTGTTTTCGTAGGCAAAAATCCAATTTGAACGAGATTTTGTCAATAGACATTCCGTAAAAACGTATGATAATTACGATGATATAAGTCAAAAGAAGCTATAACAATAAATTATATGACTAAAATCATTTCGAAATCTGCCAAATTCTCGATTTCTGCATGAAAAATGTGACAACGCTCTTAAGGAACATTTATAGTTAAAGTGAAAGCCTTTTCTCCTTTAGTGTAGATATTCATTGATGGGGAAAACTGGGTACGGTTGTAACAACTCCCCCTCACCCTCACCAAGCAACAGTCGAGTTGTTACAATCGTACCCAGTCTCCCCTAGTCATGTTAAACTTATATCATTTTCATTTAAAACAAAGCTAAGAAAAATATACCTCTCGCTGTCTTGCTCTTGGTTCGCCTCTTGCGTCTCATTCTTGACTTCCTCTTTAGGCTCCGCCCCCTCGTCTGTTTCTTTCTCTTTCTTACTTTCATTTGTCGTCTTTTTCTCAATCACCGTCTGATTGTTCTCATCTTCGGAATCTGATCCGGACGCATCCTGAGACATGATTTAATATGTTGTTAATACTTTCTTTCGCATAGCAATGCCTGGTTGAAATATTATACGTAGATGTATACGTAGTTTTAAGGGCTACATAATGTAGGTATGGGTCGTATAATAGCAGACTTGTCTCGGGCGCGACATCGAACTCAGAGAGAGAGAATCATTTATCTGACTCGTAAAAATAAAATGTCACTTACGGCTCTTGTATCAACAGAGAAAATAGGACATTCGCTTTGCATTGTCTGTAGAATAATTATTATTACTTAGTTCTACAATATTATCACACATCTTAGAGCGCTTTCACATTTAGGCGATTCAGCAGCACGACAAACGCACGACAGACGCGCTGCGAAAATTTCATACTATGTGACAGCGGAGCGCTTATAACGCCCTAATGTGAAAGCGCTCTTAGATATAAGTTTGATGACTAATTCATAAATAATAATTTTAAACTCAAATTATACTATAAAATAAAGCGACTCACATTAGTTTTCTTGCTGTTATTAAATCTGGCCGAAGTCCGCCTCTGGCGCGCAGAGAGCTGTGTGTCTTCATCTGTGTTGGTTGGGGGCAGATCGCGTGTCTACAAAACATCTCACTTCTTATTCTCTACATCATTTCAGCCAATGGAAGTCCACTGCTGGACGTAAGCATAAAACATTACTGTTATTATTCTGAAGTAATAAGATATAAAAAGTGCTAATCGCCAGAAAACTAACAGAACCAAACAGTGTTATGATTAATACATCTTGTCCCGTAAAGAGCGCCCTTTTTGGGACACCCTGTATATTGATTGTTAGAAAACCACATAATGTGTTCAAACAAATGAGGTTTTGTAGATCATTGTTTCTTTCTCACAAAGTAATGACAAATGTGTTATCAATAACAATCTGTTATGCTCAATTGCTATACATAAGAAGTAAGAATAAGGGGAAATAAACTATATGTTTTTAATTAGCAGGTCTTGACTAAAGACGTGGCACACATATCAACCCGGAAAAGGATCGTAACCGTATCAGCTCGAGGTGGTCAGTATTCTTTGTATGAAACTCCCTTCCATACCGTAACGCACACTTATACTAACCGCAACGCGTAAACGCCTCGCCACGCAGTTGACAGCGCGCGAAAGGCGATATGGTGTTGATCCCTTTCCGAGTTGATAAGTCTGCTATGACCTCAAGTCTTGCTTAATAATACCTTTTTTTACATGTTTTGAGACAAATAAATGCTTTCTATAGTCTGGTCTGTGAGCACGTAGAATTTTGTCCAATGACCCCAAGCTACCCATCCTTATCGCTCGCGCGTAATTATATTGCTGTCGCGACTATGCGACGGGCGCCCGCAGTGAGTGTGCGAGCGCGACAGCAACATAATTACGCGCGAGCGATAAGGATGGGTAGCTTGGGGTCATTGGACAAAATTCTACGTGTTCACAGACCGGGCTTTAGGCTTTATTCTATTCTAAATACATTTGGCACTCACAATTTTCTTATTAACCCTCGCCTCGTCGCCGGAGGAGAACTCATCTGAGGAGCTGGTCCCAGGGAAGCCGTACAGGTCGGGATAACCTTTCACCTTCAGCTCGTTGGTGATCCAGCTCTCGTTGAAGTTGTGGTGGATGAGTTTGCGTTTGCGGCAACTTCTACGAACATCTAAGGAAACATCGAATGTTTATTACGCTCGTATTCACAAACGATGCTTGCATAAGTGAAGCTGCAAAACGAACGCACAGCGTTGAATAGAGCTCTCTGATTGGTTCGTGTTTCACTATGCATCCACGCCCACTGAGATCTCATAGTAGTGTTTGTGAATACGGACGTTAGACTTCTTTCTTTGCGGCAATAAGAGGCATTCGTTCATTATTTTCGTCGTTATGCCACATACTGGCAACCCTCGGATTCGCGGAGCAATTTGAAATCACGGCGTGAAAAAAAAACCTAGTACACGCTGAGAAAACATTGCGAGGGGTAAAATAAAGCCATAATTCTGGACTTGATCTAAAAATTACACAAGCAGTAAACTTTCAATAAAGGATTGAAGTATATCCTTCATCTGGTATACCCCTTGATTAACATCTTAGTTTACGCGACGAGATGACCTAGAAGCCTGTTCATGTTAACAATAATTACAAGTTTTATTGTTTCAAATACAGTCATAAAATCCTTACTTTCTTGTATTGGCTTGTCTTCACTGTCCTCCACGTAATTCTTCCGTGGGCCGCGGCTGTGCCTGATCCGCACGCTTCTGTTCGTAGACGCGTTGTCCTCCGCAAAAAACACTCGCACTTGGCGAGACCTGTGTCCACAGAATATCAGAAATAAGCTAACTTCATACCAATTCGTATGTTGTTCAATATTGCAAATAATACGCTTGGCACGCACGGGTGACTTTATGTCGCCGTGACAATATCTACAGCAGTGGCGTAACCTTGATGTCCGTGACAAATGCTGTGCATGGGGCCCTTGGCATATCTAGGGTTTATTTTTCAGGGGACTACGGGACCATCGCCCTGAAGCATCGCAAGAGGGGGGATTAGGGTCCTGGGCCGGGGCTCCCTAGGGTTGGGGTCCCGTGGCATTTTGCCAGCTCTGCCTCCCTATAGTTACGCCACTAAATATCTATCTTTTTTACACCTTTATGGAGAGAAAAAGAGCGACATACTGTCACGATCACAAGCCACCCGTGCACGCCTAGCCTTACAGCACATCAAGTTAGACCCTGCTGCACTTTAGCTCCTCATACAACTGTAATAAAGGTGATTTTGCAATAACATGTAAAAATAACTGGTGTGCATTATTGAACTCACACTTACCTTCTAGAATATTTTTCAGGCTCTGTATCACTTTCTGGAAATACTATGCGAGGCATTTTGATAGTGCGGCGGCGTCGGCTATCTAAAATTATATTAAGACAAATATTATTAGTGTCCAATTGGATCCAGTACCCAGTTACAAGACTGGCTGCATAAAATATGTATCAATAGCATCAGTTGTAACTAGATAACTGTATTATAATATCAGACACAATACTTACATTTAGTAGGCCAATGTTGTATCTTTCGAGTGACCTTATATTGTTGGCTACTTCTTAACTCCCGTTGAGACCAATTAGATGCCTAAAATAAGGAAATCTGTTTAAATTTTATATGTTATTTACTTAAATAATTTGAATGCTTGTTTAGTTTTTATTTTGCGTGTCTAGTGTAGTTTTGACTAGACATCAGCCTCAATGACTAGTAATTAAAAATATACAGCATACATTTAAAGAACATTAAGTTGCTATACAATGTCCAGTTATGTGCTATGTGCAGTTATTTTTTAATGTATTGAATATCATTGCACCTTTCTGTATTTCATGTTAAACAAATCCAATGAGATAATTTTATATGGACTAACAAAAAAACTGAAACAGTGAAATATTGAGTAAAAATCCATAAATCTTATTTGGTTCCATACTCACATTAAAAATAAATGGTGAATAATATTATTATTCATTGAAAATAAATAGAAAAACATTTATTTGTCTATAAATCATTTTAAAACATTGATCCCAATACCATGCAAAATAAATATAACATGCATTTAAAAAAACATAGTAATACTTATTTAACTAAAATTAAATAATCACATCAATAAAATAAGAACCCTGATGAGAAGATTTAATCCAATGGATAATTTATTCATTACTAATTAAGATACATTTTGTATAATAAAAACGCAATGCATGCATGCAATGATATCAATGAAAACCATTGATAGAACACCATCAAACTTTTACAAGTTTTCTAATGCATACCTACTCATGAACTGTATAAAAACTGGAGCTTCTTTTTTAAAAGCTCAACAATTATATCATTGTTTGTAATAAAATGTAAACCAAGGGATAAAAACATTACATTACCAAAACATTAGGGTTTTGAGTGCAAAGGACCATATTTATGATAAACACATTTTTCCCCTTATCATCAATATTTTGTGAATGATGATGTAATGATACCATACAAACAGTGACACACTCAAGTGATCTGAATAGTGCACAAATTAAATAAATAAATAGAACCCAATTGACACCCTTTAATTACTTTTCCAGCTCCAATCAAAACATAAAATGTCATTCCAAAGCACATAAACTCAATAAAGGTACTACAAAACAACTTTGGGAAGACTGGAAGACAAGATCTTATCATGATGGTAATCCCCAAGACCACAACACACTGAATCCTCCTTAATTTTACTGGAAAAGCACATGCAAGTACTTGCATCAGCCAACAAGGAAATTGGGACAGGAAGTTGAGTCACAAAGTATTTCTAAACAAAGCATAGGTGCTAATGTTATCTATCAAGTAGTATCAATGAGAACGTGTCACCTTCTCATCGGAGACGCTGCCAACGTCGTTTATAGTGTAATTCCCTTCGTCAACCTCTCCGTTCTCTCCATTACTGCGACGGGTTTTCACCATTGCAGTAGCTGTGTCGTAACGCTACATTCAAGACCCCAAACCCGTTATGTAACAACCAAACAACGTTACACACAATCCACAACTCGAAAAACAAGAAAATAAACGTCTAAACACTAGAAATAGTAACTAACAAGGTGATGTACGAGCGTTATCGTCTGCACATGTCCCTACAAAGCGCCATGTTAAACGGACAATGAAGTCGAGAGATACAGCAATTTTGAAATACTTAACTCACCAATTAGAATAACCATAAAGTTTACCACAATTTATAACTAAAATTATTTTATTCTTTACATATTACGGCACTAACAAAAGCTAATAAATTGCAGATTCACACGATTTCTCATTCTCACGATGTTTTTATTGACAACTGTCAAAAATTCCCGCAAATTTGACAGCTTTGTGATTGAAAAAAAAGAGAAGTTGGAATGCAATGTCTATGTGCTCAGACAACAAGACGCACAATAAAGCAAACCTTTGCTTGTATTGTTATAAAAAAAAATCTCATCTGTGCTGTCAAATGTCAACCAACTACCGTCAAAAAAATTGATGATGGATTTTGTCAGATTTTGGGATGGGTTTTGTTTGTTGATATTATTGTAGTTTTACGATTGTAAGTTCAAATAACTATTTTGCTCAATAATGTCAAACCCAGCTGAAGGAAATTCACCATCGACAGAAGACAAAGAATTGCCCGATGACCCTTCCAACAAACAGGATGTGGTGGACATGGATGAAGAGATATCAGCTCGGATGACGGCTTCCTACAGTGAAATATCATTCCATTCAGACCAAGGCCTCAGTCCTGAAGACCAGAAGGCAGCTGGGCCTTCCAGGCCTTACAACTTTCCCTCAGAAAACCGCAAACAAGAGAAGTTTCCTTTAGACTTGGATGGGCATGTGAGATACGAAGGGGACATGACTCACTATGTTGCTGATGATTTAGAGTTTAAAATTAAACTCTCCAGTCCCATAACTAAGAGAGGCGAAACTCCAGTATTTGGTAGTTCTACTAGCGCATCCAGATCAAGCACTCCTTCTGGAAAACTTTATAGACAAATACTGGCTCCTCAAATAGGACAAATTGATATAACAGTATTGAATGATCTCGAATATGAAGCTCAAAGGATAGCACAGTCAGTAGATAATCTAATAGAAAATTTATCCAGCATACTGCATTCCAATTCTTCGCTGACTGCTGAAAATATGGAAGTATACAAGGATGCTGTTGGCAAGACATGTGATGCGATGGACAATAACATCAAAAGCATGTATACAATTCTAGCTAAAGGTGAAGAGGTGTCACAAGCAATGATCCCTGTCCAAGCACAGGCTGCAAGGATAGCAGAAATAAAGAGACTACTTCAAATTTTTGAAAATAACTTTTAGCATGTAATTGTTGCTTTGTTATTAATGTAACTAGTGGTTAGTTGTAAATAATACATTTAGATTTTGTTTTATGTCTTCATAATAACTATATTTATTTAAGTTCAACTTGTATAAAATTCAGTTAGTTAAATACACCAGATTAAAATAATTAATTTAAATGTACCCTTGTATAGTGAGAGCATTTAATAAAGTAATTTAAAAAACCCCGTAACTTGTAGCATTTGAAAAGTTCTTCAAGATGATAGAAACCATAAAGTTAATATTCCTTCGGAAGGAATATTAACTTTATAGTTCCAAAATACTGGACTGTCCTGTCGATGACATTGACAGTGGGGCGCCACCGTCAATACCGGATCGCTGGTTCAGATTTTTGCCATGTTGGAAACCATATAGTTGAACGATGGTAGCGCCCCCCTGTCCTTGAGTTTGGTGGGACAGTTCAGCGTGGGTCATCTATATGATAGAAACCGCAGGCCGCTTATCTTTCCAACTGACAGGTTTGGGAATAAGTTTTCGTTTCGAACGCCAAATTTTCTTACAATTTTTAGGATTGCCTACAACAACCCTTGCTGCAACCTCCTAGCATGCTTGGCTTACTACCCCTTGCTATCCTTTACATTTAATAAAAGAAGAAGCTACCGGCTGTATAAGTATCATTATCTTTGCCACAGAATACAATAAAAATGTCTTCATCATCTTTGACAGCGGGGTCCTACTGTAAAAAATGTTTTTGTTACTATACTAGTTCAGTTATTTCTTTCACTCCTCCTAGTGTTCCAGTGCACGCAAAAGAGATAGATAATATTGAATTTAAAGAAGTTTGTACGTGGATAAGGACCACAGGTGCTGTCAGTCATGTCAGTTGTCACTTTTTTTGCATTCTGTCAAGTGAGATCGACCGAGGTGGTTGTTGTACAAAAGGGAGGAAAAATGTGTTCTCTAACAGAAAAACGTAAATTGAATTAATATCATGAATGTTGGGAATAATATAAGCTTAAGCGTACAGTCTTTGGTCTCATGACCATTTAATGTTTAGCTGCCATTCCAATAAAACATAAGCCAAATGGGTGACGTTGTAAGCTTATTTTCTGTGATAATAATGAAATTTAAATCTAAGTTCAATGAAAGTAAAATTTATTTCCACTATGATCTTCCCTGGCAAAAGCTGAAATCCGTGAAGTGGATGAATGAAAGGGCTACGTCCAACAAGGCCTATGTGCCAACCACAGTGAGTACAAACTATTTTGGTACATTTTTATTAATAATATTAAAGGAATCACAGTAATACATAATTAAATTATTTAGTCTATGATAACACAACTGCTACTTTGTTTAATTAAATAATATTTTAATTGTAATATAATACATTATTGTGATGAACTTTAAAAAACTTTATTCAAATAGGTAACTGGATTCATTAATTATTACATACATAAAATAATAATATTAACTAGTACATATTATGATAGAAATACCTTTGCAATAATATGCGATTCAAGAATGAAATTACATGTAACATTAAAATGTAATAACATTAAACTAAAGTTTAAGTCAAGTTTTTGTTTCAAACAATAAGTAGGTAATAGCAGATATTTTTTTGCACCCTTAGATTAATAAAACCTAGATAGATAGTCAGTGCACGAAAGGTGAGGCAGTTTTTAGGGAGCCGGCACGGCTCACCCGTAAACGTCACATGAACTGTCAAAGTGAAAAATTTGTAAACACGTCCGACGAATTTTAATTAATTAAAACGGTTTGTGCTGTGAAAGGGTGTCTAAAATACATCAGAAAAACGAAAGAAAGTGACCAGTGTTACATTTCATAAGTAAGTACTACAATTCGACGCGTATTTTGCTTGAATTAGGCTTTCAAAAATTAAATACGGGAATGATACCAGTAACAAGAAAATTTATTTCCCAATTGTTCGCCATACAAATACACTTCCTTTTTTATGAAATCGAGACTTTTAAGTCGATTTATCTTATTGTAATTAGGTAGGTACTTTGAATTCAATAAATAAGTAAGTACATGATGCGTTTTGTTTTTGTTAATTATAAAATAATTAAAAACGTATTAAAAATTTCCCTACTTTCTGGAAAATCGCCTTCACTGTCTACACTCCCCAACAAAATTGACACTAATGACATAAGATTTTTGCCTCACTCTTGACGAAGCGTTTGTATGAAGACTATCCATCTAGGTTTTATTAATCTAAGTTTGCACCATAAAACTTATACATGCATACCTATCACAGTATTTTCTGCGAATTTACAGTTGAAATCTCATCTTTCAAACATTTCCAATGATTACGTACATTGTGTTTATCAGAGGGATATCAATGATGTAATAGGTACACATAAAATATATTGTTTTGATTGAGTACTATGAATGATGATATCACAATTTAGATTAATTACACAATTAATTTAAAAAAAAAACTTAATCAATGTTTAACTCTGAGATTATATTTTTTTTATAAATACCTATGCCTATTAAAAAAAATTGGAAACCTATCGGTTACTAATTGAGATGAAATTCATAAAATTTAAAGTAGGAATTTCTTTTTCAGTTAGGTACCTAGATGGTATAAAGTTCGTTTTTTTTATACAAGGTAATTACCTACCTACTATTTTAATGCATGAAAATTAGCTTTTTATTTAAATATATCGTTGTCGCCTTGTGCCAAATTTGCTTTTTAATTAAATGTGCATCTTACATTTCGCACGACGCGACTCATTCCAGAGTTCCAGACGACTTTAAAAAATTGCGAGTTGGACATCGCCGCGTAAACTTCGTTTTCGTCCAGGAAAATTACTCTACTAACGGCCGCCCGGACTTCGTATCCCGGATCCCGTTTTACTCCCTTAGGGGTGGAGTTTCGTAAAATCCGTTCTTAGTGAGCACCTAAGCTACGTTCTGAAAGGAACCCCTATGCAAAATTTGAGACTCCTACCTAGCTCTTGTAGTTTCTGAGATTTCGTGATGAGTGAGTCAGTCAGTCAGTGACCTTTCGCTTTTATAAATATACATAGATTTCGTGATGATCTCTTGTGTATGAAAATCTCCTAATTTTAGAATAGTCTCTTACTTCGAAACCATAACGATCGGTCATCGGTCTTATCTGGTTGTCTAGAACATAAAATTATTATAAATTATATTAATATCTAATAATCTTCTATTTTCGACTTGCCAATTAGGCATTGGTAGATCGTCAGCGTCAGTGGACACCGATAAGTAAACACTTATTACGTGTCGCCACTTCGCAGTCACGCGAGAGCAGGATGTTGCTACACGGAGCATTCATTATATTGCATGTATAACTTGTTTTGCTGCAAATGTGCATTGTTTAGCACTAAGCAATCTGGAGGTCGCATTAACACGGTTGAATTGTCAGTTAAAAACCCGTCTATAGACGCTCAAATATCAATCTAAAGGAGTTAAGAATAGGTACTAAACTATTGGTTCAAATGTTAACTTTAAAGTTAAACCATCACAGGCTTGATTCATGTTTGAGTCGAGTTCTTGGCTTTATACGGGCCTCGGTATCATAAGTTGTATCACAGCGTCCCAGTTTGCGGCAACTAGGGGGCGTCCATAAATTACGTGAGACTTTTAGGGGTGGGAGGGGGTAAACAAAAACCTCACTAAATCTCACGTGGGGGAGAAGGAGGGTCTCAGGAAATATCACGTAATTTTTTCCGCAAGAAATAGAGAAATAGAGTTTGCCAGAAAACTGGGTTTAAATCTTAAGTAAAAAAATTGGCCAAGTGCGTGTCATGCCACGCGCAGTGTAAGGTTCCGTAGTTGTCCGTCGTTAACAAAATATATTTCAGAAGCAAGCAATTACTTCATCTAAAGTAACTTTTAATATTTTCTTCCAAGGATTTTTTATTAGATATGAAATTTTATAATACATAAGTTAAATGACTATTACTCTTAAACTAACTGACCTACCCTAACCGTTATTGTTTTCTTGATAGTTCATAAAAAGCAGTATTATTATGAATTTTTCCAGATTTTTCAAGCCAACAGTCTAGTTTTTAGGGGGGACGCCCCGCTCGAACAAAAATTGGCACTTTCAACTTTAATAGTTTGCAAACGGATCCCTAAATCGAAAAATAGTCTTTGAAACTCAGTTAAATTACTCCAAAACTATTAAATTTCGGATTTTTAAAAATATCACGTGAGATTAGGGGGTGGGGGAGGGGNCAGTCTAGTTTTTAGGGGGGACGCCCCGCTCGAACAAAAATTGGCACTTTCAACTTTAATAGTTTGCAAACGGATCCCTAAATCGAAAAATAGTCTTTGAAACTCAGTTAAATTACTCCAAAACTATTAAATTTCGGATTTTTAAAAATATCACGTGAGATTAGGGGGTGGGGGAGGGGGTCAGGCAAAATCTCACCAAATCTCACAAAGGGGGGCGGGGGGGTTGAAAAATAGCCAAAATTGTCTCACGTAATTTATGGACGCCCCCCTAGCACCCCTATTCATTAAAATCAACTGAAATCTAAAATAGAATCTGTCGTCAGTCGTTTCAGGTATATCCTTACGTTGTGATAACAATTACACGTTAGTTGATCAGAATTTCCACATTGGAGCGTTCTTAACCGTAACTTAATTGCTTCTGGGTTCCAATTAAACGTTGATAAGCTATCCCAGTTTCAGCAGGGCTCCAATCGATAGCCATACGATCGTAAGAGTTGGTGAGCACGCAGCACGCATCCATTATACTTTAATACGAGCCGACCATGGCCTCGACTATTGCTTTGTCTTCCGCCTTTCAAGAGTTCCTCCCCATTCTTAACTTGACATGTAAGTAGGTAATTGTTTTCCTCTACACATATAACGTTCCATTATATTGTATTCTTTGACGTTCCTCCCCTTTCGTTTCCTGGGGGAGGTCTTACTGATGATGAGATTCCATATTACCTATCTACTCGATTTTTCTTTTAGTATCAGTATCACCCGTGGTATCACGATATCAACTTTCTACTTAGTCAATATAATTTTTTTGACCAATGTGGACCTGATTCGCAGTGACGTTAAACCCTAAATGGGACGCTTAGTTAGTACCCTGATTGTTCCCACAACTACAGTACTTCTGCAGCTAGGTAGCTAGATCCAACCAGTAAAGGCTAACTTAATCCCGGGGGAATGTTTAACCGGCATCTGACCCGCAACGTAGATGGTACTTAATCTAAATATAATAGGAGAAGTTAAGGATCGACTTCCCTCTAGTGCAGAGCGGTTGATAAATGGCAAACAATAATGGCTTCACAAAAGCCACATGAACTGTAGACAGCATGCGTTTTACTTTAGGGATGGGAGCTTTTAGTCACCTGGTTTGGTGCTTCTGTTTAGTTTATCAAAGGTTTTGTCATAACAATGTCCATTACACCCACCTATGTCACAATGTTCGCCCCACACGAAAGCCACTGGACGCTTCTTCTAAACTTTCCTTTATCTATTAATCTTTACCTACTATCTGAAACGATTTGCGATTGCATCACTTATCGATTAAGATCCAGATCTCGGTATCAGCCCAAGGCTTCCGTAACAGTTTAAGCAGCATCAGTGTATCTATTTTTATCACAATGTTTACGATTCCAACTATCTACGTGCAATAACAACACACGTGAGCAGACGTTGGTTTCATTCAGCGAAAATAGACGGATATTCCAAAGTCTGTTTGGTGCTTTGACGTATAAAACAATGGGAATATTAAACTATACCAAGGGTATCCATTACACTGATTACAGAGCTCCGATTCCAAATTATTACTGATTCCAACCATTACGACATCTAATAGGAATCGATCGACAATTTCAAATAACTGATCAATACGTGGTAAGGATACGTTACGCTGTAAGCAAGTCTTTCATTGGAGTTGTCGTGACTATAAATCTTATGATACCTGTCCGCTTCTAGCATATTTTATTAGGGATTCCCCACACTAGTGTATTTCGAGCATTATAGACTTGCAACGTTGACGCAACGCGCGCGCGCATGCCAGAAAAAGATGCTCCAAAGACGCTAGTGTGGAGTGGGTGTCCCTTAGACATTCCAGTACACAGGCCCTTTTCAGAACATTTAGACCACAAATCTGACCATTTAATCCTTGTCGCCAGGTGGAGAATGTGGCAAACGTGTGCACGCACGCACTTTGCGTGGCGCCCGCGTCGCTTGGTGCGCGTGAGCTGCTCACGCGGTCCGTCAACGCGCCGCAAGCGATCGCCGCGGTGGTGTACGGGCTGGCCCTATGCCTCCTTTTTGCAGTCTCAACCACCTTCCACTCCGTATGCTGCTGCCGATCTGACACGTAAGTGCTAGTTCAAATTTCCATTAGGTGCGGTGCACAGAAGTGTTTTACGCATCCCGTACCGATCCTTTGCATCACTGCTTCTTTTTTGCTGTAGAGAAAAATGAAAGTCTGACAAGGAAGAACAGTTTCTAATTTTAATTTACTCGATGGCAATAGAAACTGAAAAGCTCTCGTTTAAAAAAACGGAGCCTTACATTTTAAGTGCAAGAGAAGCTGTTCAGTCGTATCACAGTCAGGTCATACGGGTAAAAAATAATAACTTACTTTGTTCACTCCTACTTTGAGCTAACAAAAGAATAAGTCTCTAGAACCTTTCGCCATTTATAAATGTTGTAGCTCGTTTTCATGAAGTAATCTCTGGAAACTGAAACAATTTCGGCAGACCTTTCCGAATTATTTTATTACTCTGTTCCCGGGGGAAGTATGATAAGCACTCGGGGATAGCCCGGCCATTGTTGAAGTATTCAGCACTAGCTTTCCGCCCGCGGCTTCGCCCGCGTGGAATTTTGTCTGTCACAGAAAAACTTTATCGCGCGCGTCCCTGTTTCAAAAACCGGGATAAAAACTATCCTATGTTCTTTCCCGGGACTCAAACTATCTCTATGCCAAATTTCATCAAAATCGGTTGCGAGGTTTAAGCGGGAAAGCGTAACAGACAGACAGACAGACAGACAGACAGAGTTACTTTCGCATTTATAATATTAGTTGGGATGATTGACGCTTCTATAAATGGAATTCTATAATTGAAACTTCAGTAGATTTTTTTCGTTTCGTTTTCCAGCTGAGTGTTTGAATTGAATTACATACTTACATATTTTTTTTGCTACTGATGACAAGAATAACGATGTTACTTAGACAGAAAACCCACTATGCTTGCATAACTAGCTTCTGTCTCTGGGTTAATAATATAATAATAATGTGAATATTATGTTCTTGGTTAATATTCTCAAAATCTCTGGCCTAAATGTTATCTTTAAGATTATCTGGTAGAAAATTCCACACGTTACTAAGTTCGCCTTTTGTACAATAAAGCTTTTAAATAAATAAAATGTTCTCTTCAAACAATGAATGATTTTTGCAATAGAGTGCTGTAGTTCCAAAAATTACTGGTCGCATACCAACAACGTAGTACGTCCTATCTGTCTCTCTTTATTATTACAGGTACGATTTTATAGTTAAGCTTAGTCTAGTCAGGTACTACTTTAATTTTATTAAGTCCTATCAAACTCGTGGGACGCCAGACGTGCGTAGGCGTGTTTCAGTGAGATAGGAGCTTAAAGTTTACAGACTTAACGTTCACATAATATTGCGTTAATATACACAGCCTTCAGTTGGTTACTGACTGTAATGTCGAAGTATTGTCGCGATGGAAACTGAACCGTGAGTCTCGTCGTCGCGTCTAGATACGATCTTATAAAATGGTTCCTATCCCTATTAGGGATGATGACTGGGTAATGAAATTGAAATTCTATTTAGTCCGTCAGACAGATATAAAAAATTTTTGGACACATATTTTTTTTTAATCGAATAGTTACAGTATTAATTGAGTTGAAATGTCGCGTGACGTCACTTTTGAGTAAAAAATCTACTCAAGCGTGACGTAACGCGCCATTTCAACTCGATGTAGCATTGTTATTATTTAATTATGAAAGAAAATAAAAAATATGAGTCTAATATTTTCTAATTATCTGTCTAACGGACAAATAATTGAAATTTTGTCATCTAGCCTAATAGTTATTAAAGGCAGGCCACGTATAGTTTATTATAAGAACCTAAGTATAGTTTATTCTGCTGTAAATTCTGCCTGTAACGAAAAACCATGCAAATCCGCGCGCGTCTCATAAAAAACACATAATATGTATCTACTAAAAGCATTTTCATATCGCGAAGATAAATTATAGGTTCGTAAAAATTTCATCCTTTATTTTTACAACATTTTTTCGCTCCCATCTATTTCTTAACGAAATTAATCAGCGGTTTACACGAGATAACGAAAGCAGACAGATCTAATACCGCATTTATAAAGGCAGGGATGCAACGCCCAAGAGATTCTATAAGTGGAACTTAGAGACAATCTATCGACAGCCGCAAGTGTTAGCGCCCCTCCCACGCCCCGGCCTTTATCGGAGAAAAGCTATTTATAACGCATCGATATTTGCAAATAATAGACGTGCCGTCTGTAGATGTTGAGACAAGCTTTCAGCCGGCAACAAACAGGAGAACAGGCCCTACAACACATGCTAAAGAAACTACAATGTGAGACATTGTTAGAGTCCTACGAGATTGCAAATGACGTCACGTAAGGGCAGTGTACGAGCATAAAATTCAGTACTAAATTCAGGCAAGGTCGCTTGGTCTGATGGTTCACGTACCTACCGGACTGCTAGGTATGACAGAGGTCATAATATGAGTTCAGGTTCGGGGAGCACATCACAAACATCTTCTGATTCCACGTACACAGCCAGAGTATAAGCTTGGCTTAGATAATTATGCCTTTATGCATGTTGAATGATCTTCAGCGACTCCTATGAAATTGATATTTAAAAATAATTTTCATATCGTTCTATTCAATAGGTAAACTCTTCAAAGTTCAGTAAAAGTTCAAATTATATTATTAAAAGTTTCACTGAATCTTCGTCTCTAAACTGAATTTACTAAGTATAACTTGTGGTATAACTTACACCATTAAAATTTAAGTATCTTACCCTGAACGTTTGAAACTCATTAGCAAATCAAAAAGCCATCAGCCATAAAATAATGCTATGTAACTAAGTTCAAAATGAATCAGACGAAAATACATAGTAATACCAGTTATACATACTCTCGATCGAAAACTTTCCCTCTCTAGAAATCGCGTAAAAACGAACCGAAGTTTTTCTTCAGAAGCTTCTGTTTCTTCACTTTATGTTGGTTTCATGTTTGGAATACTTATTTCATAAAATAAATACTGAATTGTGGGTACACCGCTGAAATAACTTTTCCATTCTCATGATGCTGGCTTGTTTGTGTATCCTCCAATTCAATTTCGTTTATATTTAATGGAGTCAGGTACAAAACTGATTTAAAAAGGACCGACTGAAAACGAAAATTGTTTGTTTAAACTTTCATTGCATAGCACTAGATCTACGTGTAGAATTTATTTCATTTGAGCATTGAATTTCAATCCAATAGCTATTGTAAATTTTATAAGAGTGTTATTAGATTTGTTACCACGTCGTCTTCGAAATCAAGAAGAGCCTTAGAGTAGGCGCACACCGTTGATTTTTCGTCGGCCGATAGTTTAGTCGGGCTGTTGATCAGTATGGGCATGTATGGGAGTGCGCACACTACGCCGATTCGATTTGGCCGATTCTTCATACAATTTGAAATCGGGCACAACTATCGGCCAACTAAAAATCAACGGTGTGCGCCTACTCTTAGTTGAAATGACCAAAAACATTGTATCTCCTTCAAGCTGCCAATATTAGTTGAAAAGTCCAAAAACATTCCTCCACCTTCAAATGGTATAAAAGTATTCTCCAAGGGACAAATGCCCTACATAATGTCTCTAGTCATGTCAGACAAATTCTTGCGACATATCAGACATCGTTGTATGACACATTTAAAAATTAACTTCTTGATATCATGTCTAGAACATCTAAGATGACACTTACATAGAATTTGCCGCTGAGAGAAAACTGTATAAAGGAATGAGAGGTGTTAATGGCCTAATAGTCCCACCGCGACGTCAGCTAGCCAAACAGTCCATTCATTTTGGAACAGCTAATTTCGGTAATAGCTTTCGTTAAACGCCCTATAAAACTTGTAAGTAAGTAACTAATCTTTCCTCATTACGGTCACGCAAGTCACGTTTCGAGTGCGGACAAAATGCTCATTGAATGATTAATGAACTCGAGAGAGGTAGGAGGCTGGTGTGGGGGATGTGGTTAATGACTCTAATTAAGCCTTTAACAAGTCCAAATTTTTAATTGTTTTTGGGCCTTAAGACAAGGGAATAAAGTTCAAAATTTGGTGGGAACTATATTCCCACTACCGTATAAAACCAGGCAGATCTATCTCATAGCAACCCGGTGCTCGTTAATAAATCAAATAACCAATTTACTTGAATAAGCACACGTACCTATTCGTAATCTGGAATTCCGATTGTTTAGTTGCGTGTTCAATACACTAATTTATTAATTAGGATGTTATCATAGAATTAATAGATATTCTCGCATGCACGTAACGTCTAATCGTAAAAGTTTAATTGATTGAGTGAGATTGCATAATTAATTTTTATCGTTAAGTTGTAATTTGCATTTTGTTTTTTGTAAATCTTAAGTCTTACAAAGTCTTTAAAAACTTACTGTAAAAGTGACTCTTTCTGGGATAAAACAACAAACAAGTAGTGGTAAAACCAGATAACTTTGCTTACTATCACCTGCTTTAAAAAGATATTTAATTTAACCGCCTCTGTGGTCTAGTGGTTAGAGTAGACCACCTGCTTCAGACGCAGAGGTACCGGGTTCGATTCCCAGTGGGGGCAGATTTTTCTGTTCGGTTTGGTTGGTGGTAGGGTAGGGCTGTTCTAAGTCCGCCTGGCTTGCTACCACCATCTTACCTAATCTGTCGCCATAACAACAATGTTAACAGCATTGTTGTGTTCCGGCAGTTAGAGGTAAGATAGCCAGTTCCTCCGTGGTTGAGGATTCCGGGTGAAGCTCGCTTCCACCTTCGGCCTGATCGTCACTTACTATCAGGTGAGATACAGGCCAAGAGCTTCCTCGTTGTGGATAAAAAAAAAATATGCCTCCGGAAAATGTAAATGCCGTGGTTGAAGAAAGCCTTAAAAATTTCAATCAGTAATTCGGTTACAGGACTCCAACTTTAAAACAAACATTACATAATTACAGTTATTAGTATAAAAACTAACAGCAAATACTGCCATTATCTGATGTTTGATGATGATAGCTATGTGTTTTCCTAATAACTTAATGGCAGACTAAATGTATCCAATGTTTTCCACAGCATAATTTATCTCTATTTACAAATAATCCATATTCGTTCGACTATTGTCAGATTTCCGTCTTTATTATATTTGTAGGAAGTATTATGTTCGCCAGGGTTAAACCTATTACCTATAGCACATCTGACCATACATTTTTGTTCCAAAATCGCCCTTATTTCAACCACATAAGATACCACAATTTTACCTTGATATACCGTCCATCTGTACCTTAGCACCACTAAGTTTCGGAAGCGGTTCGGTCCAATAAAGAAGACAAATGACGTATAATATTTCACCTGCGACCGATATAGCCCACGCGTAAGGAAAAGGGGTGATGGATGATGTAAAAATAGACATAATCCTTATGTAAGCTGTCTTAAGGCTTCCACGAGGCCGAAACGGAAGTCTGTTATTACGTAGGAGGACGTTTATACCTTATTTAATGAAGAATTACATAGTGATGCTATTATAAAAATTCTATGTGACCTCAATTTTTCAGCTTCGGACGTTCAGAACTTCAGACCCTGTATTTTTAGTTTGTTCTAAAATCGATAGGCTGATCATTTAAACTTGACTCAAGTTGGGATTGTGGTGGCTGATGATGACCTAATAATGCGGCCTCGAAAAGAGTAAGAAAGCGAATAATGCGGCCTCGAAAAGAAGAATCCAGTTTTATAAATAAAGGTCTGCTTTATAAAAAAAAACTGGATTCTTCTTTTCTCCAGAGCCTTGCTTATACGAATAGGCACGTTCGCGTTCTACGTTCAAGGCTTATCTTACTTACTCAGATGGCTCAGCGACCCTAAACGTGTTTCTTGGCCTCCTGTTTTCTTCGGTCTTGTGCGGTTTCACGCTTATCTAACGCTTTATATTTTTCCAGTAGAATGAAGCACTTCCTCCACCGCTGCGACCGGGCCATGATATACATCTTCATCGCAAGCTCGTACTTCCCCTGGCTAACTGTCGGGACATTATCCTGTTGGATGCTCCGGGAACTTCGCTGGGCCATCTGGCTGCTGGCGGTGCTAGGGATCACCTACCAGCAGATCTTCCACGAGCGGTACAAGATGCTGGAGCTGCTTCTCTACCTCGTCATGGGACTGGGACCCGCTGCCATAATCATTACCTCCAACGTAAGTAGACATAACTTTACTACATGTATTGTGGTCATGTCAAACCTGCAATTTAATTGAGATGTCATTATGAGCACGTCATGAGACTGACGCCCATATTTACAAACATTACTATGAGGTCTCACAGTGCGCTTGGACGCACAGGGTGACACACGAACCAATCACAAAGCTCTATTCAACGCTGTTTGTTCGATTTGTTGCTTCACAAGCAGTTTGTGAATACGGGCGTTAGACTGAGATGTGTTTCTTTTATCATTAGAGTTTAGAGTTACTTCTAAACCTCTTCAAGAAAATGCGTTTCTTTTAATTGATGTTTATATTTAGATTATCCCTTAATGTATTTCCTATTATGGTCGGCATAACAGTATGATATAAAGTTACAGATTGTATTCAATATTTAAACCACTAAGAGCGGTTTAACGACTTAATTGCTTTTTTATCAATACCGAATTTTACGGTCATTAATTCCGAACTGATACTTTAAAAGGCTACTATGAGAGATTAAAGCCCGTTTTCACCGTCAATCCCAAATTTTTAAGTGACCCCTTTGAAAACAAAATTCCTGTTATGTGTTAACAAATAGGGGTCACTTACAAATTAGGGATTGATGGTGAAAACGGACATATAAGTCTATGTAATACATTTATTGCTTTTATTTCGATGAAACGCTTCAGGTCTTAATCATTTTTAACCTCTCGCATGCCGCAATAACAGACAATAGAAAAACAATCGTTTGATGAATTAAGAATGAGTCAACGGGGCTCCAGAGATTAAAGCACTTATCGAGTTAAAAACAAAGCGCTGTATAGCATAGCAACTGCAACGACGTAGTCCACTTACAGCACCCGCACGAATAGCACCTGGCCTAGTCCACATAGAGCACCTATCGATATTTTGTTCTCTCTCTCTTGGACAAAAATGTAAAAATAAAGAAGAACGGTCATCTGTGACCCAGGCCCGACAGAAACGAGACATACCTCAGTTTTTTTGTCATGTCTTAATTAGTTAAATTATATATTTTTTATATTCGAAATCTATGTATAACACCAAATTATTACCCTTTGTTTTTGTTTAGGCGTCATACAAAAACTAATACAAAATGCCTATTTATCACCAAAATTGGTAAATGTATGTACCTAAATAGCTGCTATGGAATGTATCAAGGTGACCTGGAGATACAGTCGGATTATACAGGGTGGAAACGAGAAGTTACAAAATCCAAAAATTCAATGTTACCAGTTTCCATAATCTGTAACCTATTATTGGTACCATTTGAAAGAGCTCGTGAAGCACTTTCAGAATCAGTAACTAGTTTTTCGATATCTTGTATAGTTTAGAAATAATCGAGTGAGATCACTTATCGTTCCATATGTATAACCACCCTGTATAATCCGGCTGTATCTCCAGGTCACCTAGATACATTCCATAGCTACCTGTACCAACCCTTCATACAAAGTGGTTGTTCAACAATGAAGGTGATTTTTTTTATTGTCCTGCATATTATAAATTATATAAAATAAGTAAACGATATGTTTTAATTAATAAACCGTTATTATCTTGCTAAAAAGTTGATAAATTTGCAAAAATGCATTGTATAATTACCATGTTTCATTGCGCTACCGTTATCCACATTTTTTTTTTCTAAGTCCGAGCTTTACCTAAGAACCAAGTGACGTACACTAATCTTGGGAGCCGCGCGGGTCAGCTTATATGAGAATTATTGAAGAAATGCTGCCCATCGGCTCAATACAGAGGTTTAAACATAGGTCTGACTCGCGGTCATCATTGTCCGACGCGGCCCGAACGGAAAGTTAAAGTGTCGCCCATCATTGTCCCCCATGGCCCGAACGGAACAGTGCCATTTTTAGGCTGGCAGCGAAGGTGTTAATATTTAATCCACGAATAGTGATATCGATAGGTGCTTTATGTGGACCAGGCCAGGTGCAATTCGTGCGGTTGCTATAAGTGGACTACGTCACCGGTCACTGCAACGATGTCACGTGGCTCGGAAGCCCTATCTCTGAATTTCCATACATGAATACGTTGCACAAGAGGTCGGCCTGCATTGTCGTTTGCGGCTTGCCCTTGCGACCTTTGCGCTAGTTATCATAGGCGAGATAGATAAATAACTTTTAGACACTGAAGAGATAGATTAAGAGCTAAGTAGTGAATGTTGTTGTATGAAGCGTTGACAGGGCAATGATTAGAAGTTGTTTCCACATCAGCCAGAGAGTTTTGACAGTTCCAACTCCTTGCCAGATAGTTTTTTTAAGATAGCTGCCAAAGCCACGATAACCCAAACTTCATGATTCACCAACATTATATCCTATATTGGGACCATACGCTGACAAACTTTCAGCTTTTATAAAATGACGTAGGTCTGGCGTTCACCAGCTCTTAATCTAAGAGTTGAAGTTGGGTTGTATAATTAAAGTCGTGATTTTCCGACGCTTATACATACATCTTTCACCGTACCTAGTAGGTACAACTACATAGATGCCAATTCCACCTAGTGTTTGTATTGATGTACCGCCATCCGTATGTATAATCCGTGCCAATAAATTAATATTCACAAATTTACAAACAAACAATATCAACCAAAATGGATACTAAAATTAGCCTCTACATAGCTATCATCAACTTGACCACGGTAATACTACTTGACTATCTTTGATTGCAGAGTAAAATAATGTTTATTTAAATATTTGCTTCAGTAATTTCGAGATCTATTATTATTTCTTTAATTTTCTTTACAAGATGCGCAAAATATTCGCTAGTTTTTTGTGCCTTATTCACTTTGCCTGATGACACTTTATTTAGACTAGCTATCTAGATTCCAGCTAGTCAGTCATTAAGTTGGTAATCCAAAGGTTAATTACTACATGAATGTCAAGCAAACAAATCAATGCCATAATATGTTTTGTTGGTATAAGATGATTACTTTCTATCATACGGGTGGCTTTCCCACATTTTGTACATTTATTTTCCAATTTTGTAGTTTTGCCATAAATAAAGAGGTCAAAATTGCAATAAAAAACTAGGCTGCAGTCACTCCGCTTTATATGCTCTCTCCTCTAATTTTATGGCGACGTTAACTGTTGTTTTAAAAATACAGGTAGAAAAAGTAACAACACATTTACACTAAGATAAACAGAGTTGCCTTTTAACAAACAATTAATTAATATTCTAGTATTTACGTAGAAAACTTGTTAAAAAAATATTTGAAGTGGATGTGAGTGAGCGTGCCTTTGTTGAAAACAAGTTTTTTATGTTTTTATCAACTGTTTCACTTGTATTTTAATGTATTACGCTACTACTTTACTTTTAATGTCATATTTCCCCAGTTGACCTTGTCGAAAGCTGGTCGTTATGCACAAAATTTACTTGCCGGTACGCAAATCAGTATAAAAATGTAATCAAACAGTAATATAAACAATGAAAAACGTTCATTTGATTTTCATTCCCATTCCACTCTAATTAAATAACGAAATCGAATGGAGTACGGTTTCTAAGTTGTTTGTTACTTAGAACGTGAAATATTTAACGTGGTTCGCCTTGGACGGGCCATTGGGTCAGGCACTCGCGATGCCTGCTTGGGCACAAGTACGAAATAGCAAATACATTACATAACATAGTAGGTGAATAAAAATCATTTTAACTTCGATAAAATATCGATCAATTGCGACTCGGACATTCGTATCCGAAAAAGTCTAATAAAACGCGCTTTTGTAGGTATATCCTTCAAAGATTTGTGGGCCAAGCAGCAAAACAAATACATATTCTACGAAAATGTCAACTAACTATTCAGGTTTATGAGGTCCTTCGGCATGTAGAGTGTAGACAGATACAAAAAATACAAACATAAGTAATAACTCACAATATTTAGTTAAACACGCCATCGCGCCATGGAGTGACAGGTTTCATAACTGTTTGTAGTATCTAACATAATATGGGAAATGTAACTGTAGACAAAATCTATGTAAACATGGCTTTGACATACGTCAGTTTTCGTGGCAAAAGCAAACAAAAATAGAGATAACATTCCATAATTTCAATATCTTTTTTATCTTAAAGTTTTCTAAAAGATAAAATAATTGAAGACTTAAGAAGAAAAACGAAGAAATGATAAATGATTATGTCAATGAGTCCCACTACCTACGGCATTTCATAACTTGAATTTAATTTCTCTTCAAGGCTGCGGAATGCTAGCCATAAAGCGAATTGATTTCATAAAGTTATTGCCCAATATACCTACTTTGTGGAAGGGTTTTATTATTATCCCTAATAGCTTAATAAATTGTTTAATACATTAGATAAAGAAATGAATACCACCAGGTTTAGCTCGCTGGAATTTAGATTTAAATTACGCGTCTTTTAACTTGACCAAGACCACTATCTATTCCATAGTTAGAAGAGATGATAACATGAGAATTTGTGGGAACCTCTAACTAAACTAAATTCTTCTATTCCCTTCGCCCTGGTTTTATACCATTTATCAATGTTCTAATATTTTATTTAAATAACTAACAACCGATTAGAGGTTGTCGTGTCACCAAATTGTTGGATCGGCCTATGAATATTAATGCCGTATTGTGTCCGTCGCCTTAAAAAAAATCGGCAAATCACTATGTGTATTACCGGTTTTCTTTGAGTCCAATATTTATAGAGCACGTAGTTTTCGCAACGTATTCGTATACACTTGGAAATCAAGTCGAACGTGTTGGTTCTATTGCTTTTGTTTTAATACTTTGCATGCGACTGTACTGAGAATGACATTACTTTTGGAGAGGAACATTTTTCATGCATAAAGTGCAATATTATTAAAATACATCTAGGAATTCAGGATTTTATTTCATGAATCATTTTGTACGTTCCTATTCAACAAATCCAAAACTGCAACTTAGCCTTTAGGTATTTGGAACCCGTATAGAATCCAATAAACTGCATCTCACTTAACACCAGGTGCGATTGCAGTCAGATACCCGCCTTGTATTGCATAAAAAAAACTGCAATATGAAGACAGGCTTCAAAACCTTGCTATTTCAAGAAAAAATATTACAGAACCTTATTAGAATTCTAACTGAAGGCTTTCTGGATTTCCACATGTTTTATGAATATACAGGGAGTGTCTTTGGGCTTGGAGAGACCCCTATGTGCTCTCTGTCTGGGCACGTACGAAGCTACACGCTCAGAGACATGGCTCATGCTAAATTAGATACCTATCTAAAATTATAAGTACCTACTTATAATTTTAAATGCACAATACTCACTCATTCTAATAGTCTAACCATAATAAATTCACTCATGGTTATTGTTTACGATGCGACATTGTTTCTACATTACTCGATTAGGATATTGGCCCGTAAATATTGCCGCGCTGGATTAATAGCTGTAGTAGCGTGCGATGCATTATCTACGTTATTACTCGATTAAGGCCTGATTTTTCAATCGTCGGATAACTTTTATCTGAAGAATAACTTTGGCACATTGACAGTTTTAGTATGGGAAATATGTCAAACTTATTCTTCGGTTAAAAGTTATCTGACGATTGAAAAATCGGCCCTAAAACGTATATTTTCTCATTAATTCCCTTGACACAGCATGAGCATAGCATTTATTATAGGCACGGCATATTAGTATTTTGATTTTTGTTTAACTGCGGAACCACATCTGCATTAATACATAAGTACTTCTTTTCGTCGAAGTAATGAGGTATGAGATAATACTACTAACTTCTGGCCTCCGCTCACGAGGTTTTCGTCTTTCTTTCACAGATTTTGTTCACAAGTTGGTATTTTTGCGCGAATGTTATTTTCATAAATAAAAAGCCTAATGTGAACACAAGCTTATGCACGCTCGCGTGAATTTCAGTTTCTCACAGATTGTTATAAATTATAGCTATTAATCTAATGAATACTGTAAACGATAATAACTGTAAAGGACAATGTTCGTTCTCCATACATTGTTCGCCTAAGAACCAACAATTTTGACATATTACTACCCGAAAGCGAAATAATACGATTCTGTGTGTAAGAACAATGATTCCTGATGGACACTTGCCATAAAATTAATGATTAAGAATATTAAATCACAGCGATTTTATAATATGTCGTTTATGACAACATGGCGTCTAATGTATTAAGTGAATGTATGAACACCGATTCGCGAAAAATGTTTNATATATGTTTCTCACACTTCAACTGGCATTGGATTCAACATCGGATTCTGACACTTTTACAGTTATGATACCATGAATATCAGTTTATGGTCCTAATTATTTTTATTTTATTTACGACCTTCGACCAGTTGGACACTTTAGATAGCTTCTTGTAATAGTGTCAATATCTTTTTAGCTTTTAACGCAAATCTAGTCTTCAAAGCAGTTTAATCGATTTATTTTATTTTCAAAATCGATATTTTATTGTCTATGATGGCCGCAGGAACATCACTATACATGGACTCCCAGCAATAAAGTACGGTAATGCCTCGTACAGATTTTATCGGCAAAAATTATGGAACTTGATAGGTTTTAGACCATGCCACGCACCAAAACGTCCGGAAGTTGTAATAGTATTATAGAATAAACGTTAAAAGACTTATTTATTTAATTTTTCAATGCTTAAGTGTCCATTAGAACGAAAGGGTGCTTAATGTATTAAAAAAAATAGAAAATAATTATGATGGGTTAATGTTTTTTGGCGGTTTTTTAGGCGGTTTCTGACAATGTCCTTTAATCAAAACCCTTTTTAGTAGTTTGCGTGAGGAACAAACATCCGTATAACAAACTGTTGCGTTTATAATATTTGTAGGAATTCTTTAATGAAGTTCTCTGTGCCAAATAAGAATATTTTTTAATGTATGTTAATCTATGTTTGTTTGCCCGCAGCACCAGTTCCCCGCGATGTACGACCTGAAGCTGGGCGGCATGCTGTACCTGATGGGCGTGTTCTTCTTCAAGTCGGACGGACGCATCCCCTTCGCGCACGCAATATGGCACGTGTTCGTGGCCCTCGCCGCCACGGTCCACTACCTCGCCATCCTCCGACACCTCTTCCCCGAACTCAAATCCTAAAGACTGCCCGAATCTCCTTCTAGAGCTCTCTACCTATTTTTGTACCCCAACTCGACCGCAAGGCCGCAGATTAAACAATCTAACAATCAGCGATCGCCACCGGCCGGACCTTTGTACACCAATCTGAGCCTTTTATCCACTCACTTGACGATCGAGTACGTACATCATTCCACTTGACTCATTTCCATGCTGTCGGATTGACCTAACGCGTTTGCATATCTACCTACCTGTGCCCTTTAACTGTAAGCAACTATAGATCTGATTACCATACTCATAGTCATTTTAGAGATAGGCATCGATTATCGATTGCAGAGCTGATAATTTGGTAATTCGTTTCGTGGCAGCGAACAGCATGGAAGCGTTCGGCCAAATATCTAGTTATGATCGAAATGTGTGTATATTTTGTAAGATATTGTTGAACTTATTGTATTGTTGTAGCGTTGTAGTCGTATCTCAGAATCTCGAGACCAATCCAACCCTTTTAGAGTACCTATATAAATGTAACGGGGTTTTTAGAAACGTTTATACCTATTCTTATATATATCCAGTTTTTTTCAGCGAGATCTTTTATACACCTCAATGTGACTTTTCCCTAGGTTAGTTGGTTATACATTTTAGCGTAGCTAGTTCAATGTACCACTCTTATCTATCTCATAGGTTTTAAATTTTAACGGTCATGAATATCCTATACTTATCGTATGTTTTTCCTCACTACCTACTTATTTAATTAGACTTATTTATTGTCCCAACATAGATTTGTTAAGAATTGCTCAATCATTCATGTGAATAGGTAATTTTTTGCTAGACTTCCAAATTGAAACTTATATTAGGATTTTAATGGAACCTTCGCAATTTGTGAGTCGAATTTTATGCCATACTGTTACTAACCTACTTACTAATAATGATGTGATGCGAGAGATCACTGTGCATTGTTCGCGGGTGGTCTGATACAAGAACAATCGATTCTGTTTGAAGTGGGACGGAGTGACATCAATGCGCCTCGCAGTTCCAACTGTCGGACGATTCTCAACGAACGATTCCTCAACAACACACCATTGTGTTGTAAAACAATTTTGAACTAAACTGAATTAATGATTTACCTAATTTAAATCAAAGGATTGTCCAGACCGATGAATCGACAATTTATTATTTAATTCTAGTCAGTTTGCTACAAACATATTTGTCGAAATAGCGTGATATTATTGAATCTATTGTATGAAACCCGATCGTTACCTACCGGCTAGTCTGGCAAATGAAGGGCTGGAATCAAAATATCAGACGGAAATATCATAGTTATTTATAGTAGTTAGTCGAGAAACACTGCGACAGATTATATTGAACTATGTACCATAAACTTTCATTTGCCAAGCTCAGCCTTACAACATATTTTCGCTATTGCTCATTTTCGATGGACAAATATTGGTATTGTGATCTCAAAATATTTATAATGGAGGCTAACTAATTTTTTATAAACAACTTTTATTTATTTTTTACTAATCAAAATTATGTAGTTACCATTTTAGTCATTATTGTTATGTTTCTCAATGTATTTGTTTTGAGAAATGAGGACTAACTTTTAAGTTCTTATATCCTTGACATCTAAATGAGTTCTATCGAAAATGAATAAACAATATTATACTAAACATAAACAGTACATGTTTGGTGAACCCATTTCATGCCGGTTAGTCAAGGTTGTCACAGGGTAATTTGGTATAATACAACATACATAATTGCACAAAACTCATGGTTAATCAACCTACCATGTCGGTGAAATTATTCGTATATATTACCTATGTAATTCGAAACTAATGTTCAAAGTTATTTTGTAATTTAGAAAAACAGAAAATTGTAGTTTTATTTTTAGGTAAACAATGGTATCGGGTTGTAGAACATCTATCTAAATGATAAATAGGGTTTTATATTCCAGTTAGGGAAATTAATGTTTATTAGTATCCTCTAAGAGTGCAAAGTATTTTTAAGTAGGGAATGGTGAAACTTTATTCTTTTTGGGTTTTAGTTTACACTTCGGGTCTAAATAGGGTCCTATCGGTAATTTAATTAATTCAATTATTCAATATGCCAAACCTAAAAGATCTTTATGGTTTAATAAGCCAATTGAATTGTACAGTAACATGTATAAAATAGTCCTTAGAATCTCATAAAATTAATGTAGGGTCAGGGAGGCAACAGTGACTCACTTTTTTTTCGAAGCTTAATAAAAATAGATATCGCTTTAATATTGGCCTAAAATTTGCTCACATTTTAGATACACTATTGAACTGTAACTGAGCACTCATGATTCTACATTATTTACTACTTATGTCAAATTAGGAACCTAAAACAAAAAAATGATAATTGAGCCACTGTGGACTACTAGGTGTACACACTGACTCACTACCGTGGTACACAGTATTAACGTGGTAAGGCAGTATTTATATGAAAAGAAAATGCCCATTCCGCGTAGTTTTTTATTAGAAATAATAACAAAACTGCACAAGCTATTCTTATTATAATCAACAATTCAACACGACTCTTAGTACTTTTATTGCTACCTATAAGATCTTAAGTCATCTCAATCTCTTCGTTATTTATTTTTTCCCTATTTTTCTGTCGGTTTTTTTCCGTGGCATTCTGTGAATAAAAAACAAAATTCGATTTACAGTTATAAAATATTGAATTCGTATAAAGTATTAAAATTGAGTCACTGTGTACTTCTACGCCATTTTGTAAATATTTGATCAAAAAAACCAAGATGTAAAACAAATTAGTCAAAATTCGGATTAAAGACAATTGATACAAGACCTTCTATCCGATAAATATAACGGCTATTACCTATAGCAACAAACAAAGATATGAAAACAATCGAAACTCACCTTAGAATGTAATTTAGAGGGCGCGAAAACAAAAAACATTCCCTCACCCTTCCGCACGGCACTTGACCGGCGAGCAAACTGGTTTAAACGTGTTCGGGTACAAAGACCTTTGAATCGGTAAAAGAGACAAATATATATTCCTATACCTTCAGGTCGAAACTTGACTGAGCCACTGTAGCCGACCGAGTCACTGTTGCCTCCTTGACCCTATTATACGTATAATTACGTATTCAGCTTTGGTCTTCCAAAGATTCGTGGTCTTCTGATGAATGAAATTTAGTATACCAATTGGTTGTACTTGCATGCGCGTTAAATTAGTATGTAAACATCATTACTTCTATTTCAATACTACGTCTGTAAAGTTTATTACAAGTACCTACCTAATATTCGTAATTAATTGGCATGAATATTATATGTTAACTGATATAATGAAAGTATTGAACTGTGTAAACATTTCCCTGGTTTGTGCATTCACGTAGAAACATAATCGATTGTTAGATCAAGATGTTAGCCAACGAGGCTTGCATAAATTTTTCGGACATGGAATTCATATTGAAAAAAAAAATGTATGTAGGTATACAAAAATAACCTTAAAACTTGAAGTATTTTAGTTCCACAATGGTGATGCTCCAAGTCTGATGGTCAGTATCTGTATAAGGGCTTCACATTTTTCCTCCACTTTAACAACTTCAATAAAAGAACACTAAATAATTGCGATGTCTTTTTGTTATTCCCAAACATAATTTTAAAATCTACATACGTAGAGCTAGGAACTTACTGATGTATTACTACCTTCTCATTATGCTCCCACCGTGCTAAGTATCATAGTTTTCACTTGAATAATACCTAGTTATGATAATGTGATATAATATTTGTTGTGTAATGTATGTTCAAGTAGTGAAAAATATTTACATAGGTCTGTAAGATGTAATGAATCTGGCATAACTTATTAATTGAATTTTAAATAATAATAATAGTGGAATCTGGCTATGGAATTTTAATAAAACAAGATTAATAGAAAAACATTTTAACTTGTTGTCTATATGGTATTTTAATGTAACATTAGATCGTAAGCTAATAAATACAATCGTCAGAATCTTTGTAATTGTGTATCCAGTGAATGTTCTAAATAATTTTCTAAACAGATAAATAGTTATTTCATGAATGTTACCTTTGATAATGGACCCTGATATAGTTTTGTAGAGGTTTTTGGAAACTCAATAAAAGTATACAAATTAATTTTACTAGTATTTTATTTCTTTTAGAAAACAGTTAGTGTCGCAAATTCTTAAATATTAGTATGATCATAAATATTGTGATATACTTAAATAGTATAATATGGTAAATACCAAATAGTCTGCTTATGTAGTTAATACTTTCACTTCTGCCATTTACATTTTAGAAACTGTTTTAATACCAAGTATATCTAAGCACTTCTCCATGATTCTAGCAGTGACTTCACAAAGCATCAATCTCTCATAGATTATTTTAACAATCTTTCCCTCTTTGTCTTTTTCTACACAGTAACATTTGTCATAAAACTCTGTGAATGTAGATGATATCTCATAAAGATATTCACACAAACTATGCAAGTATAAGTCATTGGCTACTTTAAGTATAACTTCAGGGAATCTCAAAAGGACTTTTCCAAGCTTCCATTCAGCTTCATGGCTGAATTTGAAGCCTGTCTTTTGAGCTTCCTCCAACAATTGTTCTATTGAAATCTGAGCAGTCCTAGCAATAGATCTGATACGGGTCAGGGCATACAGTAAATACACTGCTGTGTTGCCCTTATCATCTAACATTTTATCAAATGAGAATACATAGTCATTGACCCTGTTATGGGACAAATCTGCATATTTGATGCATCCATAGGCAACTGCTTCCTGAGCTTTCTTCAGTTCCTCTGGAGTCAAAACCTTATCTCTTCCCTTTTCAACTAATTTATCAAGGGACCTCTTCAACCCCTCATCAAGTAAATCAATTAGTTTAATTGTATCTCCAGATCTAGTTTTGAACTTTTTCTTGTCTTCACCCAAAACAACACCAAAGCCAACATGCTCAACATTTTGACCTTCCTTGAGAATCCCAGCTCGTCGGGCGCAAGCGTCAATAACTACAAAATGAGTGGCCTGTCCAGCATCCGTGACATAAATGAACCTGTCTCCTTTCTCTTCTTCAACACGTTGCTTTATAGTTGCCATATCTGAAGTGTCATAGGTGTAACCACCATCAGACTTGACCACAGTTAAAGGAATTCCATCATGCTTTTCTGCATTTCCCCACATAATCAATCGCCCCTCATCTTCTTCTAGTAAGCCTTTATCTTTGAGCTCCTTCACAACAACATCCATCCTGCTCTGGTAGAAAGATTCACCTCGATCAATAATTTTAATATCAAGCCTGTCATAAATCTTTTGGAATTCTCTACGAGAGACTTCACATATTAACTTCCAGGCAGCAATGTAGTCGGGCTGGCCAGATTGTAGCTGAACCACACAAGCATAAGCTCTCTTCTTAAACTCTTCATCTTCATCAAATCTTTTCTTAGATTCCTTGTAAAAAGCTTGTAAATCTGAAATTGGTGGAGAATGGGTCTTGAAGTTTGGGAATTTGTCTTGCAAATGGGCAATCAGCATTCCAAACTGAGTACCCCAATCTCCTAAGTGGTTAATTCTCAGTACATCATGGTTTAAGAATTCAAGTACACGGCAGACGCTTTCTCCAATGATTGTTGATCGCAAATGCCCTACATGCATCTCCTTAGCAATATTAGGTGAGGAGAAATCAACAATGACCCTTTCTCTCTTCACTGGAGGTGGTTTGATACCAAACCTGAGAACACAATTAAGTACATGTTCCACAAATGCCTTATTGAGGTAGATGTTCAAGAATCCAGCGCCTGCCACCTCAACCCTCTCAATCAGTGGGGATGATGGAGTTTTGTTTAAAATATTATTTGCTACCTCTCTTGGGTTCGTTTTGACATTTTTCGCTTTTAGCAACTGAGAGATAGGCATCGCAGAGTTGCATTGGTAGTCTCCAAATTTGGGATTATTGCTGGACAAGGTGATGACTACTGGCGGGTCTTCTAAGTCGGGGTATGCAGACAAAATGCCAAGAGAAAACACATTTTTCAGTTCATCAACAATACACACGTTTCCTTCGACAGACGAGATGTCAGTCACAAGTGTTGGTCGTTTTCTAGTAATTGGCTTAGCAGCTTTACCGCTAGAAGAACTTGTAGCTTTGATGGCATTTTCCAGAATCTCCAATCGATGCTTTAGTTTTTCATTGTCGGTCATCAACTTTTCTAAACGAGGATCATTCACAAAACTTAGATCACCACTGGCGAGCTTTTCCAATTCATCTTCGATCAACTTCGCTTCCCTTTCGGCCTTACTGGTTCTTTCTTCCAATTTTTTGTGATCTGAGTCAGACATTTTTGACCCTATATCAATCGGTAATACTTTTATTTATTCTTAAATTTAAATTAATAACACACGGAGAGATCAAAGTAAGGTTATTTTTTCACCGCACGTTGATGACAGTTGACATTTTTGACAGATTGAGTTTACGTGTAAAAATCAGTCGGTGCTTGCTTTTAAGAACGGAACGTTTAGAAATTAGACTTTTGATCTAGACCTAGAGGACTCGATAAAATCAATAATTCTGTAGATTTATGGCTACATTTTACTAACAAATGGATTTTACGTATAAATAATTTATTTATAAGCATTTTGCTTTAATTTTAATTCATCGCCTGGGCTATCAGAAGATTTCATTGATTTAAAAAGTTAAGTTACCATGGTTACCAAGGTCAAACAAACAGCGGCAAAATATGTTTCAAAAGTGGCAAGTGTGAATGAAGTTAACAAATTACCAATAATTGTTTTAAAAATCTTTATCCTTTACATAAAGACAAATTCAAAAATTTCATAAAAATTTTGTGCCCCAGTGCAATGAATTTTCAGTATTCTGTTTTCATATTGATTGCGAAAGAAAATTAGAAGAGCTTACTCTCATGGCTCAAGGATGGCACATAAAGAAAATGGGATTGAATACGCGTCGAAAGATAGGGAAATACCGTTCTGGCTCGAAGACATTACCAAGTAAGTAAATTGTTGTGTGCCTATCAGAATGATTAATGACCTACTTGTGCGTCAATACGAAGCTAATTTTCAGCACAATGAGCTTTACTTCCGTGTGAAGGTTCACACAAGGTCACCAGCCCTTTTTGTATTGCGTCCCACTTTAGTGTTAGTCGCTATCAGACCATGGAACTGCTCTGACTTTTCAGGGAGATGAAAGAGACTCACATAAGCAGCGATACATCTCAGCTAGAAGAGCAGAAATTCAACTATGGCGGTTCAAAGCTGGAAAACCACAGGTAGGTTATCGTATTTCTCGTATGAATACCACAAGTCTCGACGAAAATTGTCTAAAATTGCATTGCAGGTTGACGCGCAGGACTTCGTTGGATACTACGCTCGACATGATGATGAAACCCTCGATGCAAAACGTCGCGCACTCTGCTGGCACCTTGCGGCACAACAAAGGTCTTATCTAAATTAAAAATTCTTAACACTTGAGTTATTAATAGCCCCATACTCATTATTGATTTGTAATAAAATTGTAGGCTACAACCAAAATGGAAGGCGAAAGTATACTGTACGAAACGGCAAGCTGGATTGGGGAGATTCTTCAAATGCTAGCTCGAACGATTTCCTAAATGACCTTTTGCCTCACTACGTAACACCGCGGCACAGACGAAGTAACATTATTGACGATGATTTTCATGATGTTATTTTAGGTTCACGTAAGTATTCAACCGATTCTTAAAAGTAAGTAGTAGTAGTAGGTACATAATGTTTGATTCTTCCAGCAATAGGTAAATAAATACGATAATTTCATTTGTTATTTCAGGATTCCAAGAGAACAATAAGTTAAGGAAAAAGCTATTTCCTAAAGAAGGATCTACAAATATACAACAAAATGATAGTTCAAACAGAACTTCTGTCAAAAACCAAACCAAAAAACCTGCTTCTTTAAGTTCCGTACCTAACAAAAACATGCAAAAGGAAAAATCAAAGAGTGAATTTATAATTCCAGAACTTCCTGAAGGAAGATTATTGGAAATCAAAATATTTTCTAATTGGGGCGATAAATATCTGGTTGGTTTAAATGGCATTGAACTCTTTGATATGCATGGTAACGTCGTCAACATAGAAAAGGTATTTCGTCGTCAACATAGAATTTATTTGTAAGAGTTAGGTATATCGCGATCGATCAAAAAGTGCTCCTTGTTTAAGGGTGTTGATGTGTATCGTAAAATCTATCCTAATTCAAACGTGAAATTGACGAGTCTTGCATGTCAATCGTCTCTTCCAGGTGTGGACGGATTCTGACACGGGTGACCACTCGTCTCATGGGCGCGCAGAGAGCATCGCCGATGGAGTGGTGAGGACCCGCGACGAGCGTCACGCTTGGACCACGCCCGCGCCGCGGACATTGCCCGTCGCACTCAGTATACTGCTAGCTAACTGCACGCGACTGGCTTTGCTCAGGATATGGGTAAGCACACTTTTTCAGAAAAAGGTGGACCGATTCTGGCAGGAACACCACATCACAAAGTCCCTCGAAGCGAAAAATGGTGAAGCAGAACATGCCTACGCCCAGAGAAATAGCATGATGGTGGTGGCTTATCTTTGATACTCTTCTATTCGTTTTACAGAATTACAATAAATCACGAATTTATTCTACAAGAGGAGTGCGCCTGGTTCAGATAAAACTTGATGACCAAGTCATATTCCATGGCGAAATCGCGAGGTCTAGTGGAGAACTGAAAGGACCATTACCTACTTTTGGTGATGTATGTAAATTCAGTAAAGCAACATCATGCAAATTAGTGAGAGTAGTAACATCAAAGCAACTAATGGATCCTTTTACAGACCATCCTGTTCACCAAAGACCCAAGTATTTTAGAAGCCATAATGATCAACGACAAGAATTTCCAAGCTCTTCTAAAGGAGAACGAGCCAATGAACGAGTCTACCTTGATAGAGCAAAGGCCGCTTACAGCCAATGACAGCAACCACAACTTGAGTCCTGCTGAACTGCTCGAAGCTTTGGATAACGAGGAGAAGGAGACGAAATACGTCGCGAAGCAGATCAAATTGACGCTCATGTCGAACTGGGGTCAAAGACATCTGATCGGGCTTACAGGTGAAAATATAAGACTCGTCATCTTGTCTTTATAGTTTGGCACCCTTAAGGCTTCCACAGACCAAACGCAGGTCAGAAGCAGTGCGGGTCAGTTGTAGCGCGGCTGAGGCACACTGAAAGCAGCGCAGTTTCAAAGCAGTTGCAACGCGGGCGGTTGTCAAAAATTTAAATATTCGAAAACCGCTTTCAACGCGCTGCTACCGCCCTGCGTCCGGTGTGTCATGCTAATGTGGCCGCCATAGTAATACAACAACGCGGGCCCGCGTTCGCGCCGCTTCTGTCCCGCTCCCGCGCCGCCTCGTTTGTCGTTCGGCAGTTGCAGTGCGGCGCGGGCCCGCGTTCAAATTTGGTGTGACATACTTCAAAGAGTTTCTTGTATTACAACTTGCGCGGGCCCGCATTCAAACTGCGCTGCTACTGCCCTGCGTTTGGTCTGCCCAAGGCTTTAATAAAAGCCCTTAATCGACTGTCACATAAGATCACGCCTTCAACTATCTTTCCAGGGATCGAAATCCTCTGCTACAACGAATCAGTGAAGGTTCACCGAGCTTACGCTTACACGTCATTTATCACCGACGAGGAAACCCCAGACCCTGGTAGCCTGATGGAATGCAAGAGTTTGTTCTCCGGGAGGAACATCACGACTGACTTCGACGATATGTGGTGCACCAACTTTGCTTCTGGGACGAAATTCTGTCACATTATTATGGAGTTGAGGGAACCTTCTGAAATCACAAGTTAGTGGGGCTTATGTGATATTTGTCTTAGTTTAGAATTTTACTGGTCTTCTCCATTATTGTACAATGTACATGATATGCTGGTCGTTCGTTATCTACTTAGCAATCAGGATTCCTTCTTGAGAAGATGTTGACTGCTACCATTTTTCTATGTTAGGACTTTCAAGGCTGTCATGTGATATCCTGATAAACGTTATACGCCGCGCACAGCGTCACGCCGTAGGCTGCGTCACAATGCTTACTATAGAAATGCACTACTTTGGTTTCTTTCAGACGTTGACGTCGGCGTATGGTGTCGTGTCAATAGGAACGTCTGACGCTGACATTGTAACTATTGTAAGCCGCGTATAGCGTTGAATAGGAGACCGTAGCGCAGTGGCGTAACTATACCATCTATGGCCCGTAGCAAATTCTGTGCATGGTGCCCTTGGCATTTTTCAGGGGTGGGGAGGTTGCGATTAGGGTCTTGGGCCGGGGCCGTCGGGGGCCCGTGGCAATTTGCCAGCCCTGCCACCCTATAGTTACGTACCCGTAGCGTAGTATTACTCTGATCCAGGTATCCGCATTTGGAACTACAACGCGAATATGGAGCTGTCCTACATCGGAGCGAAACACGCTCGCATCTCGCTGGACGGAGTGCCGCTGCATTACCGGCCCGTACTGCTGCGGCGCGCGCCTGGGGACACCTGTTACGATTATGTACACCAGCTGGAGCTGGCTAACATTGATGATCGGTAAGATTATTTTCTTCTGTAGAGATGTCCTATATCTGAACAGAAAATCACTCAAATTTATTTCAGCTGAAGACAAGTCTTATTAGCAACTTCATAGCAGTCCCATTAACTTCTCCAGCTTAGCTAAATAGGTGCTCGTATTACGACTGGGTCCGCCTAAACATAATAGTCTAGCAGACGATGGTGTTTAGACAGGACTACGACCCTCGAGTCGACACTGTTTCACACCGTTGGACTATGTCGCCTCAAGGACGACAAGACTAGACTGTCTGGTCTTTGTCATTTGAACCTATTCTGGAACGATGATTTTATTGCTAGCAGACTGGAAGACGCTAAAAACTAACAGCTTCCTAGCCTCAAGGATTGAATCTGTATTCTGAAATCCTCATTCCCAATCCAGATTGGAAGGCACTGCAAGGACTCGTGACAGTTTTAGCATGGACTGCTTTATTAGCTAGCGCATCTACTAGACTGTCTGGTCTACTGCCTTTATTATGTTATATCATCCTGTATTCTGAAACATTGATTCCTCATTGCCTCCAGACTGGAAGACGCCAAAGATTCCGACAGTTTCCGCATGGACTGCCTGGTCTACGGTAGCGGACTCGACATGGGTGCTCCCACGGGCTTCGTGCTGCAACTCAGCATTTTCTCCACGTGGGGCGACCCATACTACGTGGGCCTCACCGCCGTAGAGCTCTATGACCCCCACGGGAACATGATACAGCTAACGGAGACTAGTAAGTTTTGGATTAGTCCGGCGATTTTTGGTAACTGCCTTTGTTTGCTAATTTATTTTGATTTGAAACTGTTATCCCTAAACTTCTGACAGTCTTTTTGAAAAACAACCCTCCTTCTGGTGCAGTCGGGTAAAAGTTGGGTCTCGTCATTAATAAAGTTGTGATCCAATTGTGTCCAACTGAACAGTAATGACGGAAATTGTTGCTCGGTAATATTTAATGAATTATATCAATTTGATGTTATCATGTAACAGGTAATTTCTACAGTTGATCGATTCGTTTGGCTTTATCCACTTTTTGCGATTACTCACTCAGTGATAGCAGTCGAGCTAAAGTTCTTCATTTTCGTCATTTTATTATGGCCGACACGATTCTATACATAAAAGGCCGAAGCGTGTTACTTGGACATTGCAAGTATTGCAACAAACACTTCGTCTTGCGGGTTGCTAATACGATGCGCGCGTGCAGCATCGCCGCTTAAACGCGCTTCTGGTGCAGTCTCTTCTTATTGGAATGTAACTACTTAGGTACAAAAACGATGATATAGAAACTAGAAACATAAACACTGTGGCACTTTATGTACTTGTGAAAGATGCGAATTTGCAGCAAGAAAGTGTAGTCTGATGTGCTGCACGGATGTCATCACATCACTAGTCATCGCTTAACACAGTAGAATCTTATCTCCTTGTAACACAGGCTATATTGCAACAAAAATGCAGTCTGATGCGCTGTTGCCTTTATACAGATGTGTGTGCGCACCCGGCGAGCGTGAACGTATTAGATGCGCGAGCGCAGGACGTGCGTACACCCGACAAGCTGATCGACGGCGCCACCGCCGGCGCCGCGCACTCCTGGCTGGCGCCCGTGCTGCCTCATACTCTCAACAGGTTACTACTAAATCCATGTTTAGCTTGGTCGGGAGAAGTTTAACATTGCAATAAGGCTGTAAGTCCCTAACACACTACTGCCATGCGGCGCAACAGCACTCATTTAGTTTGGATTTGTATGGAGTCCACATTACGCTACCGCAGCGACGGCGAGTCTCGGCACCGCGGCTGCAAAAATCGCCATAGTGGGTAAACGCGCCTATAGCATAACCTACCCGCGGTTCCGTTACGTTTTTTTCACATGTTTGTTTGGCTTACTCAAACTTGGAAGAAAAGTAACTATACCTACTGCTATTGAGCATGGGGATGAACGAATATTTATGGTTTATTAACCCAAGGGAGAAACGCAGCCACCTCGACCATTAGACCTCCTAGAGTGTGGACTCGCTGAAGCTCTCTCTGGTGGACTGTCAAAGGTGTACGAGAGAGCTTACTCGCACTCTACATCTTTCTTATTACATGAAAAATTGCAAGACCTTTAAAAATATCCAAATCTTTTTTCAGAGTATTCTTCGTTTTCGATGTACCGATATCAGTTTACGGTATGAAGATTTGGAACTACGGCAAAACTCCAACGAGGGGAGTTAAAGAATTTGGTGTAAGTTATCTCATACAACTCAAATGTAAATGTTTGAAAGTATAGATAGAGTGTAAAAATATCGCGTATATTTTTAGGTTTTGATGGATGACCTGTTGATCTATAACGGATCCTTGGACTGTGCCAAAAATGAGGACAACATAATGCCGCAATGGATTTGCTTGCAGAATGTGGACATTGATGCGTTAACCCCGAGGTATGTACCTATTGTAGGCTAATTAGGTATTTAGTATTTGTGGCCTAATTAAATATGTGCCCATTTGACGTTGTTGTATCATCATGGGAATACTCACACGCCAAAGGTATGATTTTCGTAGCCGACTTCAAGCAGTAGCAGCAGACGATGTGTGTCGTCGCGAGGCTCCTGGTTTCAATATGAAAGTGCAACGAAGGTACCATCTGTAGTTAGCAACACGTTGTGATGATATTTCATACATAATGTATCTCTAGCGAAGCGACACATCATCTGCTGCTGCGTGGAGTCGGTTACGAACTTGAACCTTAGCCTAGGCGCAGACCAATAATTTAGTCGGGCAGTTAATCAGTATGGGCATGTATGGAAGTGCGCACATTACACCGATTTGATTTGGCCGATTCTTCATACAAATTAAAATCGGGCCCAACTGTCGGCCAACTAAAAAAAAATCTGTGGTCTGCGCCTAGTCTTAATGCACTGATGATACAGAAGATCACAAGCCACTGTCATCTCCAATGCCAAAGAATCAGGCGCGGATCCAGCCCTCAAAAATGGTTGTGGGCACAGCCACCAAAAATTAGCAAAGTGAGACTTGGATCACTACATGCCCGGACATACATACATGCCTATCGATCTTATCAATAGATCATAATTAAAACAAGCAAATTAGGGTTGTGGGCATGCCCACAGTGCCCACAACTGTGGATCCGCGCCTGCAAAGAATGGACTACAAATACAATGTTTTCCTTAGCCCTTCGGATCTGAGTCAACGCACGACCACGAGCGGCTCGCACGAGTCGGCCGACCCAGCCGCGCGCCCGCATACTGGCGTGCAATGCGCGCGCCGCTAAATTTGCACGCGCCACGCCCGGAGGCAAAGTAACTTCACCAGTGATATCCAGCTTGACTAAATAGTCCAAATGCGCACCACATATTGGTTCCAGTGCCATTCACGCAAAAACTTCTTGTAGCCTAGAAGTGATAGTTCATAGTCCCCTTTTAATTTCCCTGGTTGAAACCTCCGCTACATGAAGTGAGGTCACATGTATGACGAAGGTCCGTCCAATAACGCGTACAAAAACTGAGAGAACGAATACTGAATTGGAAGAGCTCGGACATAAGCGCCTCTGATATCGTACTTCTTAGCTGCCTATTCCACTTTACATTCAGATGAGTCTGTATGGGAACTATTGGGAACCATGTACGCATGTTACTTTGCCTGCGAAGAAAGAAATGTTCCATATTCTACTGATCTTTTATAGCTCATTCAGCTGAGGGAATAAACACTTGGGCAGTTGAATTGTTAATCTGCCCATCCCAGGCTTTGAAATTAAAAGCTATCTCGTGTGCCCCATAGAGTATACGAGTAATATTGTTAAAGATTTCAGTATTACGCAATGAAACTGCCTAGTCGAAATTATTTATATTAATTTAAGATTACTTAAAAAGACGCTGGTCTGTGTTTAGAGTGAGAATGGAGTCAAGGTTTTATCGTGAATGCCCCTTATAGAGATGTTATCGTAGATGTGATTTGGTTGTTGTAAAGTGTCTTTATGGAGTAACATGTAAGCCGCACAAAAATAGTGATTTTAAATTCTTAATCCTACTTTCATTCATAAGCATTGGTCACCAAGACTAATGTTTTCTATCAAAACATAGTTCTAACAACCACACACAGCCAAACATAAATATAATTCGATAAAAACATTCAAACAAATCATACAAATCGACGATTAATTAATGTAGAATAAGTACTTATTTAAAATCTAATCGTACGAATTTAAATAATATATTTTGAATAAATTATGCAAATTATAGACTAAGTTAAGAATTTGTTTGCAAATAATAATCAAAAGTTTTGGGCACATTTAGCGAGTTCAATGCTGCTAAAATGCAGGAAAAAAACTGTAGACTGCACATGCGCCAAACGTTTTTATCAACTCATTGTTAACTTTATCTGTTACTTTAATAATAGAAAAAAACTGGAAAACCAGAAACGAGTTACATAACTAGTTACTTTACAAGTTTTGCATTATTGTTAAAATAATTTATGAATATAGTGTGTTCTGTCCAGTCCAGTGTATAATGCGAAGCCGCGCGTCGCGTCGCCACGTCAAATTGCTGTCATAGTAACGTGTATCGTGTAAAGTTAGATTTTTGTACCGGAAATAAACGACAGATTTGTATTACCCGCTGGTTTTATTTATTGCGTGTACTTACACATAAGAATACTCTTTACGGAAGGACGATGACGTCGTGTGTTTTAATAAAAACATCTTTTACAATTGAACTTAATTTATTGTTAGTTATCTAACAAATCACAGATTTCGCAGCATTGCACTTCAATATACAAAGGTTATCAGCAAAAAATGGCGACATACTTAGTTATATTTTGGTACATAAAACAGCGTATCATAATTATCATAATATCTTTATTGCTTCGTGCATGTGAATATTAAACCTAGTGGAGCGCAATACATGAATACATCTGAGGTAAACTTATACCGGTAATTTTAGCGAGGTCTTAGTGGAAATCTAATCTACTGACTACATAGTTTGTACTCTACAAGAGCTAACTACGTCCACAACCGATTTTTAAATAATTGAGGTAAGTAAGTACTCTATATTAATTCGAAACATTAACATTTACAAATCATTTTATCATGTCATAAGTCAAGATTAAAAATCGGTCATGTTATCTACTCCAATCACTTGTAGCTACTGAATCAAAGCATATTCATATCAGACTATATTATGAAGTAGTATTGTCCGATACATAATACATAATCTAGAAGTTTTAAGGCAGCATTTTTTACAATCATCGTATTCCACCACCTTACATCAATATCAGTCTATCAAGGTACATATTGCGGTTACGACGTCTCTTCCAAAAACACGTAGCACAAACCTCACGAACTTTGCATTTTTGTGTCTAGTGCTTATCTCCAAATCATTGATAAAGACTACCGAAGAATAGTTATTTATTTGTCAAAAAAACTCAAATTATTTACAAGAGAGTGATCAAGTCCAAGTTGTAACTTTATTCATATACGTGACACACTCAAATCAAGGCACTCAAACTTTGAATAATCGTGTTCAGTATGGCACCATAATCTGAAAACACACTACGTTATCGTGATGAGTATACATACTTATTTACACGCGCTTACTATAAAAAAAAATGTCGCCACGAACTTGATGAAGCCAACGACTGTTTTCTAAAGGAAGAGACGCGTACGCTTACAATCGTCTATCTATACTGTCCCCGTACAAAGCAAGAGACCAACCGCCTAGCTGAAGAAATACACGGAGCGAAGCACGCTTTTAAGGTCGAATGATCCTTTGCCCGGAACTTTCTGCAGTAAACTGTTCACGCGCTTTTTGTTCGCGGCGCCCATCGTACGCTCTTCTAGTTCACTAGAAAGAAGAAAAGTTGCATTATCTCCTGCTCTGTCCCAAGAGTCAAAATTATTTTTGTCTACTAATTAAAAGGAAAGTGAGGGTATTTATTTACCTTTCATCATAACTGTATCGCTTCACCATGAATTCGGATAAGTCTTCCAAGATCGGCTGCGAGTGAAGAGCGACGAACTCTTTGCGGCAAATCTATAAAACAAGAGTTTCCAATTATGCTTTATGTTTCATCATCTCGAGAAAATCCAGTAAATCAGAGTATATCCAGATGTATCCGTACACCCAGGCTGAAGTCCAGTCAGCTTGACTCTACGCTGTCGCTGATGACGATGCTGACGTCAGCCGTATGTATCTTGTCGTGATAATGGATAAGTAATTAATGGGTTGAGTATGCTTTTCGGCTGATAGCCGCTGAAAGGGCGTGAGGTAGGCACCACTCCCGTACCCAGGATATGTGGTCAAGACGGAAACTAACTCAGTTGTGAATATAGATATAGGGAATAGAACCCAGAGACACTAATGCCCGTTTTCACCATCAGTCTCTAATTTTTAAGTGACCCCTATGAAAACAAAATTCCTGGTGAAAATACCATAGGGGTCACTTAAAAATTAGAGACTGATGGTGAAAACGGGTATAAGCCCCTATTCTGCTATAATCCTCGAGCTTTTTACCCGACTGCGCCAGAAGGGTTATTTGTGTACCTGGTTCATGGCGTCCACGCCGCCGGGGTGCGTCCAGAAGCAGTCGTGGACGGACACGAAGGCCAGCGCGCGCGCCTGGCAGCGCAGCCCCGTCAGCATCATGTGCGACGAGTCCAGCGAGTGGATGAAGTTTGGCGGGAAAGCGTTGCGTTGCTTCATTGTGCATGGACGTCTGGAAGGAAATAGGTTTGGTTGTGGAATGAGTTGAGTAAGGCCCAGACCAGACGATGAAACGCAACTGCAACGAAACTGCAACTGCTAGTTACTTTTGAGTTGCATCTAAGTTTCTGCCATAGCGTCCGTTGAGAGACCACACATGACGCGACCAGTTTGAAACTTTCAGTTTCATTCATCAGAATCATCAGAAAGTTGCAGTTTCGTTTCACCGTCTATTCTGGGCCAAAGAGAATCGTGAATGTCAGAATGGTTTTTGTCTACGTCTGAATTCGCGTTGACGCCTTAGTGTCGGCGCAAATGGGCCACCGACCACAGCCACCGGTGGCTGTCGCGAGCTACCGCCACATTTCTAAGAGTGTCAGAAGCGAACGACAGACACCGGTGTCTGGAAGCCGCCACATTTTATAACCCGGTCGTTGCTAAATATTCGGAATAGGTATTTGGATTAGGTATTTTAAAATATTTGGATTAGGTAAATCAGTATCTAATTCACATAATCCAAATATTTTAATCCAACCCATCTCTAGCGGGGGTGGAGCAGTGCCGGCGTTTTGTGTGGCACGTAGTGACCACTAGTGGCGAGTCGCGGACACTACTGTAGCGAGTGGCGCCACCGGACACACTTGTGCGGCGCGTCTATACAAAATATGTTAAAAAGTGTGTTAAGTCGCCGTCGCTGGCCAACGGTGGCAGTGGTCGGTGGCCCATTTGCGCCGAGCCTTATACAAAGTACGTCAATCGATTGGGGGTGTCAAATATAGGGTGTTGACACTATACCACAGAATAATAATAAGTACTACGTACAGAAGTTTTACTTCGCGAACGTATTTAAAAAAATGTATGCTCAATGTCATTAACAATATGGTGTAATTTAGCCTGTCTCAAGAGTCAAGCACCATTTTGTTGACAAACGTCAGTGATCGGCACTGCGCCGAAGCTATAGATGACCCACGCTGAACTGTCCCGCCAAACTCAATGACAGGGGGGCGCTACCATCGTTCAACTATATGGTTTCCAACATGGCAAAAATCTGAACCAGCGATCCGGTATTGACGGTGGCGCCCCACTGTCAATGTCATCGACAAGACAGTCCAGTATTTTGGAACTATATAGGGCTGACTTCGGTAAAATGATGTGACGTGAGGTGCCAAACTGCGGAAAGTGGCGGAGGAAATACATGATTTAGCATAAATTATCGTGTGTAATATTAACTACTTATTTACCTACCTCTCAGTGTCTTGAGGCAACTTAGAGGCAACTTAAAAAAGTACATTCTGTGTTTTTATTATTATTTAGGCAGTTAAATACTGCACATTAGGTATTTAGTACACCATTTTCTTCCATCATACACAAGAATACGCGTGCGTGAGTCAATGTTCGCTCGTATGTGAAGTCTTGTCGAATAGTATCGTGCGTGTTTTGTTTTCGATGTAAACTCGCGGAGATGAACAGGCCTGGCCGAGCCTTATACAAAGAAGTACGTCTTTTGATTGGGGGTGTCAAATATAGGGTGTTGACACTATACTGACTGTTGGCGATCAAGCGGCGCGCGGTATTGCGCGGCCGAGGGCGGCGCCCGACGGTAGTACGGCTGCACCACCGGCAGTCCTAGCGGCGTCACCCACTCCACGCTCTCGCCGCAAACGCCGGAGATCAGCCTGGTAGAAACATTACGGGTTTTAATGATACACTCGTCGTCAAATAAATCGCACCTCCCGCGCGGCACTTTGAAACGCATGCATCCCACTTCCCACCAATATTGGCACCATTTAAAAGCTTCTAAACTTCATTTCATTAAAGGAAAGGTTTTTACCCTAAAAATGTGTCTTTAGAAGGATCCAGAGTCACTTCTTCAAAAAATAGGTAGTTACGTTTGAGCCAACTTTTATGGCCATAAAACTGTTAAGTTGGGATTAATCGCTATCCATCTATTAAAGAGGACACGTGTAATCATTATTTGGTTTTATAACCATAAAATTTGGTCTAATTGATCCCAGAGGTGAGCCCAAAGTGAGGTCTTCTTTCAAGTCACATTTATGGTATATGTTAATCTTTTATTAAGAAATTAAATGTGTTTTTCTTTAAGGATATTTATTGGGCTTTCAAATAACACCAATATTGTCGGGGTACCATGATTGTGTCAGAAGAAAAACTTTAAAGTTCGCGTCGCAGAAGGTGCGGTTTATTTGATGTTGAGTGTATAATAAAACAGTTCCAGATTGATGAAAGCTAACGTTTCTATATTTCCGGTCTAAAGGCCTTGCCACACTGGCGGATTGCAAGCGTTTTCTGGGCGAAGCAGCGGCGAGGCTTGTTGCAAGCATTTTGGCGACCGCGGCGTGCCCGTCGCGCCGCCGCTCCGCTTACAATCCGCCAGTGTCACTCACTAAGGGTATTTTTAATATCGTGCGCGAGAATCAAAATCAAAAATATTTATTCAGTTTAGACCACAAGTGGCACTTATGAACGTCAATAGAAAATAATAAAAATAGAAAAGGTAGCCCTTATGGGGCACTTTACATGTCTCCTTATCTTTTGGGCCCTACCAGCGCTTCGAGACAAACATAAGTGCTGAGAAGAAACGCCGGAACAAACTCAGTCACCACTTATTGCCAGGAATTACTAACGGTAAGGTGATGTCGCATGACAGTAAAATACACACTGGGGTTCATAGAAGCGCTCACGCAGGCGAAGTCCCCGCGCGGGAGATTCCGCGTCTCACGTGCGTATTTCACGTATTACAATAAATATTTGTATGAAAAGAGACTTGCGGGTGTCACGCATGCGGGGCAATCCCGCGTCCGTAATGAAAATTACACGATATTAAAACACCCTAACTATGTTTGAAACTCATATTTTTGCAAAGAACCCCAGCTGATCCGTTCCTAGCACTTATTCTGATTGAAGTGCATTAGTGAACGTCACAAGTTCCGATACACGTGAACTCATTGGCTTTTTGAAAAATCTTTCATGACACAACTCACAAAAATATCACAAACTTTAGCAATTCTAACATGACGGCTAAAGTCCGGTCGCCGAGCACATATAATTTCGTCCAATTGCAACAAGCTACAAACACAAGATATAACAGAAGGTAAACTCCATACTAAGCGCGCTCGAGCCACGCACACATAGACACCGCTCACGTACGCGTTATCAAGACTGTCTTGGACGAATGCGAGGCGCGACTGCGTTCGCTTGAGTGACGCTGCTCACGCGTTCGTAAAATTTTGTGCTACGAGGATGGGTAGCTTGGGGTCATTGGATCAGATTCTATGTACTCGGCGACCGGACTTTATAATAAGGTAACATAGAAATGTATCTCACTTGGCACAATCCGTGAACCAGTCCTGGATGAGCTTGGTGGAGGTGAACATTTCCTGCAGCGAGTCAAAGGTGCGCGCCGTCAGGTACTGCGAGCACGCCCACACGTGCTCCTTCGGGAACTCCTCGATGTCTGTGAGAAAACAAGAAGTGAGGAGTTTGGCTATTATAGGTCGAGCACTTAACTTTACTACACACACACCTATACAAACAGTTTTATCTTTTTATTAGTATTCTTAATAAACGTACTTAGTTTTATCATCCTTACCGATTTCCCGCCTTTTGTATTTATCTGTGCACTAATATTACTATTTATGTATGTTTATCTAGACAATTTTGTGCAGCTTTATTTTATTTATTTTACTAATGGTCCGTGACCCTCACTCGGCATGGGGCACACTGAAAACCAGTGCCGTGGCCTTCGTCACCGTGGGCCACGGCATATGCTGAGTGGGGTCCCGTTGCAGTGGGCATCTTGTTGGTGAATGGGTGGCACTGCTCCGTTTACTCTTGTTTTTATTTTTTCTTCTTTTATTATTATGTGCCACTGTCATGTCTATGTAATTGCCTGTATTTGTGTGATGTCCATTGTAATAAATGTATCTTTCTTTCTTTCTTAACTCAGTCAGTGACTAATGGGAGCGGCACGGGAGGGGTCGTAATCATCATCATCATCATTTTCAGCCATAGGACGTCCACTGCTGAGCATAGGCCTCCCCCAATGATTTCCACAATGGCCGGTTGGTGGCGGCCTGCATCCAGCGCCTTTCCGCTACCTTTATGAGGTCGTCGGTCAACCTTGTGGGTGGACGTCCTACGCTGCGCTGCGAGGCCTCCGCTCCAGAACCTTGCTGCCCCATCGGCCGTCAGTTCTGCGTATTTTTATACACCCACGAAGTTTATCTAACCTTCCGCCAAACACCCTGTATTTTCTTCAGTATCTAACTAAAGGCTCAACATCTACACTAATATTATAAAGAGGAAAACTTTGTTTGTTTGTTTGGTTGTAATGAATAGGCTCAAAAACTACTGGACCGTTTTTAAAAATTCTTTCACCATTCGAAAGCTACATTACTCACGAGTAACATAGGCTACATTTTATTTTGGAAAAAAATATGAAGTCCACGCGGGCGAAGCCGCGGGCGGAAAGCTAGTATAGTATAAATGTTTCGGATTACTTGATATATCCCATTACCTTTCAACTGCTTAGCGATCTGCAGCCTCGCGCCGAACTTCGTGACTCCATACACAGTAGTCATGACGGTCTGCTTGATAACCTTGCGCCGCACGAAGTTCTCGAGTAAGATGGCTGCTGGCACACCAGCCGCCGCGTCGCGCTTTCTCATTTCTTCCACCTAGGAAGGATAGAGACGCAAGCATTAACTATTGGTAGCTTGAGAAATGAAGACACTGAATACCCTGACTCACTTATCTGTTATGTGAGCCAGTATTGTTAGTAAGGCTCGGGTTCAACCAAGGCAGAGCGGAGCAGAAAAGTGTTTTGAATACTACTATTAGATTTCATTATTTCCACATGCTCCGCTCCGCTCCGCGCCGGTATAATTCTATACAAATATTCGTCCACCCAACACTTCTCCGCTTCGCTCCACCTTGGTGAAAACCTGGCCTAACACTAGCGGAGGTTCTTAAGACCTGTCGATGACGATGAATGATCCTGAAGCTGCGTGTTTATTGCGCGCAGAAATCGGATTCGCCAGCGTGTGGTCCCTTAATTTAATAAAATGTAGTGTTTTGGCTGATGTATGCCACCGAGGGGCGTAGTGTGTTTACGTCAAACGCATTCGATGTCCACTGCGTAAAAAAATGACATCAAATGTATGACGGATTGTACAGCGCCCCTAGCGGAAACTTTCAAGAACTAAAATCTTCATAATATTTTTTAAGGTTTCGCTAGTGACAAAGTTTGACTCACACTAACGCCCTTATTCACAAACGATGCTTGCTTAAGTAAATCAGCAAATCGAACACACAGCGTTGAATGGAGCTCTGTGATTGGTTCGTGCGTCACCCTGTGCGTCCACGCGCACTGGGAGACCTCATAGTCAAGCCTTAACCTCCGCGTGTTCACGTGATGTGAGTTATAATACATTACATTCCCTCTAATATGGTCGAGTGAAGCGATGGCTGGTTCACTCGTTATGTCTGTGAACAGGCGCTGCTTTCGGGGACTGGTCAATCCAAATTATTCCAATTTATGTATGCGAGTCATTTCTACTAGTATTTAGGTATGTAATCTGTAAGTCTAGTTATTAGCACGTCACTACCTTGTTTAATATACCACGCAATTTTGTATACCCATTATAAGATACACTATACAAGAATGCATGGTAAATTCAGTGAACTGCTCCTGAATCGAATGTACCTACTACTGCTATTTCTATTTATTTATATTAACCGGCAGACAGTGGTGACTGAGTTTGTTGCGGCGCTTCTTCTCAGCACTTGCCAAATGTTGGTCTCGAAGCGCTGGTAGGGTAAAAAGATTATGAGACATGTAGAGGCTCCTTAAGAGCATATGACGATTTGTAAGAACTATTTATTAGTCTAAACAAATAAAGAAAGGACAATGACCAAAAATGTATGGAGTGTGGTCCAAATGTCCACCACTAACGAGACCTATGTAGTAAAATAGTCTACTAAATACTGATTCATTATAACTAAACAGCAATCAAAAATATGCTGTCAGTAAAAAGTTATGACTGAAAGAAAAGTCTGTTTTTTACCTTTTCATCCGAAAAATGTTCTTGGTATCATTCTATCCATTGCACATTTTGGACTAATCTACGCATGTTATGTCATGTCGCATGTGGCGTGGGGCTATAGACGAATTTTATTAAATATTATACTAGCTGTGCCTACGACTTTGTACGCGTGAAAATAGTTTGAATAATATTTCCCAATTTTACATCATTTGTCTTTACTGCTCCGCCCCTATTGGTTGTAGGGTGATGTTATTTATCCTAAAACCATCCTTGATAAATAGGCTATCTATAACAAAAATAATTTTTCAAATCGGACCAGTAGTTCCTGAGATTAGCGCGTAAACTACTACAATTTTTCAAACAGTCATAACTTTTTACTGACAGCTTATTTTTTTTTCGTCCCATACTGAAAGTTAATCTCTATTTAATGGACTATAAGCCAATATAGGTCTCATTAGTGGTGGACATTTGGACCACTTTTGGTCATTGTCCTTTTGACTTTGACTTTAATAAGTTCTCACCAGCGCGGCGACGGCGCTGTACACGTCTTGCGGTCGCGGGTGCGGCGCGAGGTTGACGGCGGCGGCGCCGGCCGCGTCCCCGCCCAAAGCCGCGTAGTGTTGTAGACCGTTGCACGAGCCGTCTTGATGCACGGGGAACCCGCACATGTATTCTATGGGACATAATAACTATAATCAGTAAGATTAAATGAATGATGAAGATTAAATTATAAATGAAATGTAAACTTAAAAAATAACATGCATTTGACATTATATTTTGACATTATAAAATAATATTGACAATTAATTATGGACTATTGTTAATTTCAAAAGTGCTGTTGATACATACTCGTACATGGATTTCGCATGCCGTAATTATAAATTTATTATTATTATTGACTATGAATTATGAAATGGCCTAATAAAAACGGATTTTATAATATTATGTAAAATGCATGATTTGATAAAACTATTAATTGACTATGAAATTTTTGCATGTCTTGTAGACGAAACATGTTGAACTTGATTGTTTTTATCTGACATCTGTATTGTACCATGTTCCTGTGCAAATAAATGAATTTGAATTTGATTTATCTAGATCAGGTCATTTCAAGACATCAGGGGCGCCATCGTAAGAATCCCCGGGCGCCCTAGGGCGGATTAGGATTATCATTAGACAGAAAAGGCATCTGCCTAGATGCCCCACATCAGTGATACCATCAGTTTAAAGGTTTTTACTGCGAGGAGAACTGCCTCAAACATTTGGTATAGGTCCAAGGAACAATGAACCACCACCACTGGGTCGTTTAGTCTCCATTGAGAGAGGGAATTGGAAGAACAAAAGAAAACTTTCCCTTGATACTCAATGTGTTTACTAACCTTCTGGGTTTGGTGAGCGTACAGCGTCAGCGATCTCCATACAACAAGCGAGAGTCTGCCACGGCTCCTCAGACTTCTTCCACCAGCCTTGTCCATCCAGAGGCCGGTCGGCAGAGTCTAGGATTTGGTCCATTATTTGATCCGCGTGGTCCAACCTGTGACAAAAAAGGTTTACTTATTAACAAACCGACTTGGGGCAACACAGTTAGCAACCAAACATATTGACTGAATAAACTTATTCACAAGGAATTCGTAACTCACCGCTCCTGTATCGTGTGCCTCTTGAATTCGCCCGTTAGATTGATGGCGTGTAACTTTAGCCAGCGCAGCCCTCGCGGGCCCAGTGGTTGGCGACGCGCGAACTTCAATAGAGCGCGCGCACTATCGGCTCCTAGTACGGACACGTGAGGTGGGCACGCGTAGACTCGCCCGCGGAAGTCCATGTTGTGTGGCAGCCAGAATATAGAATCTCTGGTGGATGAAATGTCATACAATTAAAAAACTAATTGCAGTGGGTGTACAATGAGAAGAAAAATCTTGAGTAAATATTAGTATGTCGTCAAGATATACACACAAATTCTGAAATTACTGAGGTTGACTGATAAAGTAAATGCCCTAGAAATATGATTAGGCGTAAATATAAGTCCACAAAACATTATTATCGACGTATTTCTTTTAAATCTGACGACTTTTTAGTCAATATTTTGTATTGAAGTCGTGAAACAGTATTTGGAAAGAGGCAGTGTAAAGCTCTAAAAATAAACACGTGTGAGTTACTCCACTAATCTTGTGTCTATGCCATTTTTGTTTTACTCAGTTTGTTTTTATTGAAATAAAATACTCACCTAAAGTGATTAGCCAGCGACAGTTTGTAAAGTGAATCACACCACAGCGAGTGCATCTCGGCGCGCGCGCGGTTGATGGCCACGCGCCGCTTGAACACGCTGCTTGAATCCGTCGCGTTGCCGAACTGAGACGTGTCTAGGGAGGCCGCGGGCGGGGGAATGTCCAGTTTCTTGTTGCCACCAGACCTGGGTGTGACATTTGTTTTTAAAATCCTCAACGAATATATGAAAAGAGTTTATCATGATATTTTAAAGATTTATAAGAATAAGCTGAGAAACTGTACGGTTTTATAGCACTGAGAAAGTTCTTATGGAGCTCTAAAGCCAGTCTCCGGAGTATAATTTACAAAAAACAAATACATCGATTTTGTGATTGTGACCTAAACTTTATAATTTAGAATCCTTTGACTTGTAGTTAATCAAGTAGGCGTTACCTTTAACGAAACGAATATTTTAACATAGTAATTGTTTAGCTAAAAACTAACCTGAATACTTTTAGCTGCAGGTCAAGAATAGGCTTGTTGATGACCCAGGGCACCTCACCAAGCTGGTTTAGGCTGTCCAGCACCGGGTACAGAGACTCTTGAGGCGCCTCTTCTAGACGCTTCCACTGAGTGCACACGTTGAATGGCATTCTGGGAGAGACAATCAAAGATTAACAGAAAGACCAAGATAAATAAGTCATCGTTTTTAAAATAGCAACAGTATTGAAGTTGCAATGCACTACTCGTATAGACATTTTTAATATTTGGTGTAAGGGACAGAGGTCTGTAACAAAATAACTCCATGGAATCACGGGAGGCGCACATGCGCAGCTGAAAACTGACCGTGTATAAGCTTTAAAGGTCATATTACCTAATCAGTGCTGCAGCTGTGGCGTGACGAGGTAAGTGAGTGCCAGAAACCTTAAGCAACCTAATTTATGGCTCATTTTACTTAATCAGTGGCGTGGGCGTGACGAGATAAGCTCCAGCCGCCAGCGAGTGCTAGGGCACAGGCGGAGTGGCGGTGGTCGCGGGCGCGGCTCGCATGCGCAGCTGAAAACTTTGAAAGGTCTAGACTTGTAAGTCTAGGTTTTAAGGTTCATCATCATCATCATTTCAGCCACAGGACGTCCACTGCTGAACATAGGCCTCTCCCAATGACTTCCACATCGCACGGTTGGTAGCGGCCTGCATCCAGCGCCTTCCTGCTACCTTTATCAGGTCGTCGGTCCACCTTGTGGGTGGACGTCCCACGCTGCGTTTTCCGGTACGTGGCCTCCATTCCAGAACCTTGCTGCCCCATCGGCCGTCAGTTCTGCGTACTATGTGCCCTGCCCACTGCCACTTCAGCTTGCTGATCCGTCGGGCTATGTCATTTCTGATTCGATCTCGTAAAGAAACACCGAGCATAGCCCTCTCCATAGCACGCTGTGCAAGGTTTTAAGGTTAATTTTACCTTATCAGCGGCGTAGGCGTGACGAGGTAAGCGCCGGCAGCCAATGAGTGCCAGGGCACAGGCGGAGCGGCGGTGGGCGCGAGTGCAGCTCGCATGCGAAGATGTGGGCGGGCGGCCGCCGCCCAAGCGCGCGCTAGGGCGGGGTGCGGTTTCAGTTCTAGGCGCACTTGCCGCCCCCACGGCCGGTGGACTTTGTATACCGCTGGCAGTTTTTTCCTACAACATTGCACTTTTAAAAATGTATGATTGTGCGAAAAGTGACGGCGACACTGATGAGGAAATAAACAAATATATTGACGTCACTTCTAGATTTCAAAACTAATGTTGATTGCATATTTTGCTCTGTTATAATAAGAATAGAATAGAAAACTTTTTATTTGCAAGAAAGGTGTACAAGCAGAGAGAAATATACAAGTGGACAATTAACTGCTTGTGCCCCTCTAACAAAAAGGCTCAGCGTACATCAAGACCGCCAGGGCTTGTCTTGAAACTGATTTTCAGCGGGGTCCCTCTGTTGTCACGGCGTACCCCTGCTGGTACACACATTTTAATTGACAATATTATACTCACGGTTTCGCTTTCGTTTTGAACATGTTCACGTCAATCTTGATGTCATTTATGATGATGTTGTACAGGAACTTTCCGATGTTCTGTCTCATTTCCATAGGCCACGGCCTTTCCTCACTGTCCTATAAAATAAATACAACAATAGTACTTTTTATATGAAAACTTTTATTATCAGAGCATATTGCACTCTGTGCCTTACAACCTCTGCCCCAGACTGTTAAGTGTTCACCGAATAAATCATTTTTTATTTCTTTCTTCACTTACCAGACTAGCGCCGTCCCTATACCGATGTACCAGCACCTGCCACGCCTGCCTCCCATTGTAAGGCAGCCCTGACTCGTCTACAGGAGCTCGTCCCACGTACCACTTGCAGTACTTTTCATATATCTCCTCGATTTTATTTAGAACGCCATTCTTGCGGTACTGCTCGATTTGGTATCTGTAGAAAAATATCACCAAAGTTAAGCTACAGTAAGTAAAATACTGGAATACGAAGTATCTTGTCAACATCGAAATAACTTGGAAATATGAATATAAAATATTTTAAACATTTTATTTTTAATACGAAAAAGCATAGTTGGCCAAGATGACTTACTTGTGAAAGACTTGTGTGCCGAGATCTCTCTGTAACAGTTTGAGAGTTGGACTGTATGTTTCACTCCCGTCGACTAGTTTACTGATCTCGCCCATTATTAAATCTACGAATTGATCCACCTACAAAAACACAAAATGTTGTTTAATGTTCTAAGATGAAACCTTGCCACATTTTAAGAAGTCAGCTTTTACGCCATCTAGCGATACGGGACTTTATTTTTCGTGACGTAATGCTCTGATGTATGCCCGTGAGCTTAGAAACTCAGTGACAGGAATAAAAGTACATACCTCCAATACTTTCAAGTACGGGTAAAGAGTGATGGCGGAATGCGAGGCGTTGCTCTGTGATTTGAGTGTACCGAGGTTCCTCAGGAATGCCTCTTTTATCACAATGCGCCACTCGTTTTCAGTTTCTTGAAGTTTTTCCCTCTGTAGCAACATAAGAACATATGATTACATTTAACTAAACAAGATAAAATAGCAGCAGCCATACTGCTATTTTATCTTGTTGTTTAATAAAATTAATTTTGTTTGAAAAATTGCTTCATAAACAGTTTAGTTTTATGTTTTGACTTCAGAAGTTCGATAATGAGTCAGTAACATTAAATACTTACACATAACTTCACATGCGGCGACGCCTCATCTTTGATATCAATATTACTAACTTCTATGTCCCCTTTTATTTCCACTTGCATCTGTTCTTTGCCTTTCTGTATAACTTCTTCCACACTCAGAAGTCCTTCGGCAGGGGACTTTAGTAGGCCCAGTCTTTCTTCAACATGTTCCAGTTTGATCTCTTCGAGTAAGGGACAGTTGTAGTCGAGTACAGGGGGCGTGTATTGTGGAACAAAGCCTGGGTCTAAACGGCGCACGGCTGCTAAAACAACCTCGCGTTGGTCGTAAAGGAACTTGGATTTGTCCAGCAAATCGTTTAAAGTCATGCCCTGGAAACAGCACAGTGTTATTGATTCTTTTACTTACGAATATTAGACATAGTCTGCTTTATTTATATTTAGAGTGTGAATTAAAAAGATGTACTAAATTTTTTTTCTTCGACCTACCTTTTCCTGCATTTGCTTGTGATAGTGTTCTAATAAAGTATTTTTATCTCGCATTCCACTCCTTTCTATGCACTCAAATAGGGCTGCATAGGTTTGGTGATTTATTTCAATCTTATCTTCTGTCATTTTTGATAGTAATTCTTTGGCGTTTTCAATCTGCCCCTATGTTAAAATAACAAATTCACATTGCCTTATTAAATTATTGTGTAGGTATAAAAAATCTTTGTTCCATAAATGTTATATTGTTATTATAACCAACTAAGTATGCAACCACATATTTTGCACTTTAAAATAGTAAAGTCATCTTACCAATGAAGCATATCCATGTAAAAGAGTGTTGTATACTTTAACATCTGTGATTTTAGGATTTTCTTGGCCCCTGGAACTCCTTTGCCTGTAATATCGCAACACTTGGCGGGCCTGAAATCAATGCATGTTCTCTAAGTGGACAATTCTAAGTAACATATTAATATGGGAAGTTGTTAGTTGTTGTTAGTGCAAAGTATAATAATAACGCGACCCAGTAGCTACACTATATGATAAGCAGTTCATCTTTTTTAATCATTAATTAAATGACAAACAACCTGTGCCAAACAGTCATTATCTCAAAAGATAACTGAGAAAAAATGTAGGCCAGTTTTAAAGTGTTTGTCTTCTGGCTAAAATACAGCCAATAAACCATTTCAGTCTATAATCACGATTGTATGTATAGTAATACAGTAATGTTGGGTGTGGAGAGCAATATTCCCTTTCAGCCAAATGACGTCCACTGCTGGACAAAGGCCTCCCCCAAGACGTAGCGTGGGCAGGCCTCCTACTAGGTGGACCGACGATCTGGTAAAGGTCGCGGGAAGAGCCTGGATGCGGGCAGCGCAGGACCGTTCATTGTGGAAAACCTTGGGGGAGGCCTTTGTCCAGCAGTGGAGAGCAATATATTTTGCGTAAAATCAAAGTTGCCTAGCCCAACATCCTGCAACATTGTTTAAGCTGTCTCACTAAACCTTCTACAATGCCTTACCTCCTGAAGCATGTGTAGTGAGCAGAGCAGGTGTAGATGAGCAGTGAGCAGGTTGTGCAGCGCTTCCTGCTTGCCGCGGCGCTCTAGCTGCTTGATGTCTTGCTTCATGTTCGTCTCCTGCGCCGCGCGTCGCTTCTCGCGTTGCGCTTTTTTCTTTTGTTTCAGCGCTTGAGTGCTGCAAGAAAAAAAATTCTTCACTTATTTAAGTATTTTCTAACTTTAAATTCACATTGTTTTGAATACAAATCTCATTTAAGAATAAATGACATATTATAAGCTTAAGAAAATAAAAATATCATGTATAAACTTACGCTTTTTTAACCTTCAGACCCTTAACTTCTGGTGTTTCTATTGTTTGATCAACATGATCAATATCTAGTTCTTCTCTCAAATCACCAATTTCATTATGCATTGCTGAATCATCATCAATCAAATCTTCTATGGCAGGATGGGCAAGACCTCTGGATCTATAATGATAAGAGTATTATTTAAAAACTGATTTTTTTTGCTATTTTCATCTGATTCCTACAATAATAAAGTAACATGATATGAATAAAACTACTTACTGCAAATTTGATATGTGCACCATTAGTTCTTGATCATAACTATCTAATTGGTTGTCTACAAATAGTTCTCTGAATACTGCATGAGGACTTTTTGGCAATGTTGCTTCTATACTATCATTTGGATTACTTTTTGAACCCTCTAAATCAAATTCTTGATTCAGGCCTTCATTGATGGCATACCTAAGGTCTTTTAACCTCTGATCATAAATTGTGGCTTTTCTAAAATTGTAGTAGCTCTCCTTCACCATGTCTATGTACTGTTTGGTTTTAAATCTGTCTTCTAAACCTGTTATTTGGCAGTTTGTGTAAACTAGGGCACAGTTATCATCTTCTATTATATTTTTAGAAGCAACAGGTTTTGTTTTCTTCAATATTTTATCTCTAACACTCTGCAGTAGTTCCTTGTCCACTTCTGTGATGATAGGTTTTTTGGATGATTTAGTTGTGAGTTGATGCAACTGTCCCAGAGACACAGAACTAGAGGCAAGTTTAGACAAATGTGCTGGACGTAATTTACTAATGGACACCTTGGTTTCAGTCATGGCTTTTTCACCCACTAAAATATAAAAATATATTATTCACACTGTTAGGATATAGAATTTTATCATGAGATGACATGTTGCTGGCAGGTTTTATTTTAAAAGTAAACAGCAATAGAATGAAGTTTGAAAATAATGACAGGTGTAGAAAAGCGAGACAATGTGACATTGTATCATTGTATTATTGAATTTCGATAGATTCAGTTGTAAATGTTTTAATATTTAATATGTAATAGATTTTGATAATATTTTAATAATAAAGTGTGTGTGAGTATTGAAGTGGCGTTATTATGATTGAAGTTTAACCTCCCAGGAGTTGTGTGGAGAGGCACACTCCTCGAACAGGTTATGGGCCCAGCGTACGTATCCAGAGGGCTGTAAGAATTATCTCTTGAATAAGAAGAATGAAAGTGAAAGATCTATCCTGATTTTGTTTTTGAAAATTTTACAATATGTCGGAAGAAAATTTTAAATTATCAACGTTATCAAAAGGAGAAGACTATACAAACTGGAAGAAGAAATTGATATTGTTATTGACAGCGAAAGATATAGATTGTGTTTTGGAAAATAATGCTGAGAGCAATAAGGATTTTAACAGAAAGGATGCAAAAGCAAGATACATCATAATAAGCTCATTATGTGATAAATTTGTTGTATATGCATTGAATTGCAATACAACAAAAGAAATTTTACAAAAATTTGACACATTATTTCTAGGACATAAAGATACACAGATTTGTCAACTTTTGGAACAATTTTACAAATTCAAATTTTCAAATTCGGATTTGATGATTGACATAGCAGAAATTGAAAATCAAGCAATAAAATTAAGAAATTTGGGTTACAGCCTCAGAATACGGAACAAACCAGAAACCGTCAACGGGCGTAAATGTGTATTCATATAAAGTACTCCAAATCGCACTACTTTGACTTTAGAGCAATCAGTCAATGGCCGGCGCGCGCATTGTTTACATATCCGTCAGATTGACACTTTATAATTAAATTATGCCGTCTTGTGCCGTTCCAACATGTAAGAATGCTACTGGAATTACGAAGAAAGTGCATGGGATCATGTTTTATCCGTAAGTAGCACATTTCCAATTCATTTTAATTAAATAATAATTTTCAAAAAAAATCACGGTTGTATTTTGTAAGTGTTGCCACAGGTCAACGGAATATTTTACCCTACTTTTTTATATTGAATTACATTTGTCTACTTATAAAAAATTCACGCGTTAATTTTGTTAGCGTTACCACAGAATAATGGAATATTTTCCCCATCCTTTTTGTTTTAATTAGTTTTTAGTGTAATTTCATCCATGACATGACAACCTGATTAATTAAATTATAAGTGCCACTTGTGGTCTAAACTGAATAAATATTTTTGATTTTGATTTGATTTCAATATATTGAATTAATTTATAATATTATAAATTTGTTGTATATGCATTGAATTGCAATACAACAAAAGAAATTTTACAAAAATTTGATACATTATTTCTAGGACATAAAGATACACAGATTTGTCAACTTTTGGAACAATTTTACAAATTCAAATTTTCAAATTCGGATTTGATGATTGACATAGCAGAAATTGAAAATCAAGCAATAAAATTAAGAAATTTGGGTTACAGCATAGACGAAAAACAAATCATGATTAAAATTTTATCAAGCTTACCAGAAGAATTTGCCTTTTTTAGAACTGCGTGGGAGTCAACCCAAACTTCGGAAAAATCACTAATAAATCTATTATCAAGAATAAATCTAGAACTTACTATGAGAAAAGAAAATCAAAATCTAAATTTGGAAAAACCTGAAATGACGCCGTCTACGTCAGGAATACAAACAAATGACAACGCATTTGTAGTCAAGAGTTGTTTTCAATGTGGCAAGAAAGGACACATTGCCAAGCATTGTCGGCAGAATATGAATGCAAATCGTGGATGGAAAAATAATAACCTGCAATGCTTCAGATGTCTGAAGTTCGGACACAAACATACGGAGTGCAGTCAACAAACGAACTGTATGTACTGCAAGCATAATTCTCATTTCACGAAATTCTGTCTACAGCAACAACAGCATGTGAGTAATTTTATTCCTTTAAAAACAACTGTGGAGTTCATCCTGGATTCAGGAACTAGTAGTCATATTGTTACGTCTGAAAATTATCTGAATGACAAAGAAGACATAAATTATAGAATTATGACTGCTGATGGAAACATACATCCAGTTAACACCATGGGAAATATTTATACAGACAATATTAATTTTAAGAATGTTTTATGTGTACCCCAACTTAAAAAGAATTTATTATCTGTGTCTAAATTAGTAACGCACACTTGTACCTAATCTACTTTGCCAGTCTTTTGCTTTCATTTATTGTTAGTCAAACATAACTACGCTATTATAACTTCAAAATATGATTTACTAAAAAAAAATTCAAAATCCTTTGGTAAAATTCCATACAACTTGATGTGGTACAATTTAGCCGACTAGGTGATAGTGCTTTTAAAAAATCGGTAAAAAATATAGCTTATAAATACCGAAAAATGTTTCAAATAATTGTAATCCAGACTAATTTACGCTTCTAAATAATATATTAGAAACACCCTGTGATTAAATTTAACAAAATTACAAACTTAACATGTATTGTCAAAAGTTACTTAAAAACAATGAAAAAATACTTTGCAAAATAAAACACACGTGTTTGTTGTCACGGCAAAAACCACATGGCCGATATTAATTGACTTTAGTTGTGTATCGCTAAGTGTTGCAATTACAGACATTCAATAAATACTTTACGAAATATGAGGGTGGTACAATTTACCCGGCGGTACAATATACCGAACTCTCCCCTATTTATTTCAACACCTAAAAAGGCGCTGATATCCAGCATTAGTATCTGTATTAGTCTAAAAAAAGTACCAAATCCAATCTAATTAATCCATGACTAATCATTTAACGGAGTTAGAGCCATTAGAGCTGATTATCCAACTAGAGATCGAACCGACCGTACACGTGATGTTAAGGTTCAAAGCATATGGTCAGATCTAGTGCAGTGAAACAATTGAATTATCGATATTCGATACATTGTTTATCGACTGTATGTTGACTATAATTTTCTCAGTCGTTTAAGTTTTTTATTTATAGAAATTAATACTTCATTTTGCAACCTAAGGTCTTCCACTGTGGGAAAATTAAAACTATTAAATGAAAGAAAAATATTTTTTATTTCTAGAACTAAAGGAAACCTTCCCTTTAGTTACGTTACAAAGATCCTAAATCCTTATTTGAGATCGAAGAATAAAATGATATTAAACGTCAGAAGGTTTAATCAATAAAAACAGTAGATGAGGGGGCGTCCATAAATTACGTGAGACTTTTAGGGGGGGGAGGGGGTCAACGCAAACCTCATTAAATCTCACGTGGGGGAGAGGGGGGGTCTCGGTAAATATCACGTAATTTTTCCCGCAAGAAATAGAGTAAAATTGCCAGAAAACTGGGTTATTGAAGTAAAAAAAATGTTTTTTTTTTATGATGATAATGACAAATTATTCTAAACCGTCTAATCAAATTAAACTAAAAATGCCTCCATCTGCATTTGTGAACACTAAAGATGCAGAATAAATGTCGAAATTAAGAAAATTCGAAATTAAAAAACCGGCCAANTTCTAATATACTTATAATGATATTGTTCGAAATAAAAGCATTTATGCGTTTCTGAAAATAAATAACAGTTTTATTGCTCAAAACCTAACTTTACAGTTTTCAAAACAAAATTCAATTTTCTATTAAATACAATGTTAGCTCACCTGAAAATAAATAACAGAATTAACATTCAAAGCTCTTATTCCGTTTCATTGACCGATTTAAAACAATATTAACATTTTATCGGTAATTTATAAAATACATCTCCATGACACATGACATGCTCGTGTGACATGACATTTTACTCTTAAAGAAAAAATAAATCAAAGACAACCTCAAAATAGATTTTCTTTACATCTCCCCCCCTAGGAGAGAACAATTATTTTAAGTAATTGTTCATTCATTATGCATTGGGTATAGTTTTGTAATGTGATAGAAATTTGATTCCGATTTCTGGTGGCCGGTATCTACTTCATAGATTGTATTTGATATCTTCTTCAAAATTTTGTATGGACCAATTCTCAATTCATCCATCTTCTTCCTATTCAATCGATTTCCGTTCTCTACGTAGACTCTTCCAATTTATAGTCTTCTCTACGCTGGTCGAATATCTTCTTATTATAATTGTGAGATTTTATTGTGTTTTCCAGAGCTATCTTCCTATCTCTTTCCAGGTCTTCTTTAGTACACTTCGATTTCAATTCCATAGGCAAAATGTTCACATTATTCCCTTCCAAAAGGTATTTTGGAGCAAATCTTGTGACAGTATGTTCTGTTTCATTGTATTTATCCACACATTTTTGTGCGATAGTACTCCATGCTATTTTCTCACCTTCATTTATTTTACATCTTATTTTATTGACTAAAGTTTGATTAAGTCGTTCATTGAGTCCATTTGAAAATGGTGTGTCCACAGCCGTAAAAATCAGTTTTATATTTTCCTTCCTAAGAAATTCCTTAAATTCTTTGGAATTTATACCAGGATATTGATCCGTTAATACCATATGTATGTTGTAACTTTGTGTTACCTTCTTCATTAGCTTAATAAAATCACCGGAGCTTTGACTCTTTGATGTAGAAATATAAGCATATCTTGTATAGTGATCTACTAGAAGATGTAGATATTTTTTTGTTGACCGTGATCCTCCAAAGCCTCCAATAGTATCAATAGATACAATTTCAAATGGTCGTGTTGCGGGACCTAAATGAGACATTAAACCGTATTTTGGTTTTCTCCTTGATTTATTCTTAATACATATCTCACATTCATCACAAATTCGTTTTATATTTGTGATGATATTCTTTGCTGTGTAAAATTTAGTTATTTTATTTATCATCTGAGTTCTGCCAATGTGACAATAAGAGTCATGAACATCCCTTATTAAATTTTTACTTAGTTCCTCCGACAGTATAATCTGAAAATAAATAACAGAATTAACATTCAAAGCTCTTATTCCGTTTCATTAACCGATTTAAAACAATATTAACATTTTATCGGTAATTTATAAAATACATCTCCATGACACATGACATGCTCGTGTGACATGACATTTTACTCTTAAAGAAAAATAAACCAAAGACAACCTACAAAATAGGTTTTCTTTACATACATATTTATGCGAGCTAGGCATGCGCATCCCAAACATTTTTATCTTTTAAATAATACAAGATACTTAAATATGTTTGGATAATTTGCGCGGGAACGGTTAAAGTTAACTACCAGTCAGTTGTAAAGTTAGACAAGGAGATCGCATGTCGTTTCACGGTGTTAACACTTTAAAATATGTTCAAACAAGAACAAAAATAAATGAAATAACCCACTTGCTTCTGAAACGGCGAGAACCTGCTATTTTTGCTCGACATCGCACCAAAATTGACCTATTCACTTCACATGTCTTTGATCTTCTAAAGCAATAAAATAATCTTCCTTCTTTTCCAATTCGACGATTAGATAAATCACCCGATAAGTTATTCGGGCATCATTATCTTCAGTTATCGTAATATTCGTAATATTACTAACATAGACAGAGAACCTAATTGCCTGACTGGTTTTGGGCCGTAAATTGCCTTGGTGACGTCATTATTTTACGTAAGGCACAATAAACAAAATATGATTTTATGTAATCATAGGTTTAACAAAAAAATATAATGAGTCTTACCTACGACCCTACGACCTGCTGTTGAGCAGGGCACTTGATACTTGTGCGTATGTATAGCCTGACCAGGAACATAAAAACCCTGGCATAGAGGCGCGTCAATTGCATTTGATAGTGCAACACTGAGTACAGTCGTACCTGTGTTAAATTAATAGGCTAACTTTATGTATCAGGATTCAGGATTACGGGCTAATTTGATATTTTCATAAATTAACGAAAAAATATTATTATATGTAACCTGATTTAAATAAATTAAATGAAACCATCAATCGAGCTAGTAGATTTATTTTATTATTCATCAATAATCAAATTCAGAACTTGAATATTCAACTGCAATGTCTGCTCATGAACGCTTCAAACTCGGTACTTCTTTCCCAATCCCATAAAATTCAACACTTAGAAGGTGACAAAATTTTTAAAATAGGTAGTTGAAACAAACCACAGCTAATTTTCATGGTGGACTGTACTATACGATAAACATGTCAGTCAATTTGACAACCTTTGTCGGAAACATTATTCAATGAAAATATTGTCCGAACCCTTAGTATTTCTCTTCGACAAATACTTTAACACATTGTGAACCACTTTTCTTTCACGACTACAAAAATATTTTAGCAATTTAATTCATAAAACCAATTGCGCACATTTAAAATATTTTTTTTTTTTTTTTTTTGGGATGGACTGTCCCGCTGAAGCGCCCAGGAAACACATTTAAAATAAAGTTTGTTTACACTTTGACAGCAATAGACTGACATGCAAGGTGACATATCAATGAAGTTTTCAGTTACTGTTGCCATTAAAAGAAATTAGTACCATTAGTTTTCCGCAACATGGCGAGGGTTTTTATGTTCCTGGTCAGGCTATACGACCGCATGCTAACTCAAATCAAATCAAAAATATTTTTATAGACCTTTAGTGGCACTTATGAACGTCGAAATACAGTAAAAAAGGTAGCCCTTAAGGGGCTCTTTACAGTCATGTCTCCTTATCTTTTGGGCCCTACTAGCGCTACGAAACAAATGGCAAGTGCTGAGAAGAAACGCCGGAACAAACAACTTAGTAGGTAGCTACTTAAGTAATATGATATTTATTCCGATGCAGTTGTCATTTAAAAAAACTACCGTCCAGCTCAAAACGACTTATTTGAAAGATCCCTAAATCTCATGAATTATTAAGAATTATAAACGAAGTCAAAGAGAGTCACTAGTTCGTTATTTTTAAAGATAACGTTTCGCCGATATTGATCTCTATTTACGTAAATATCTTGCAAATTGAAGCCATCTCAAATTTTATCTCATTGCGTTTTTGTTTGATAATTTTCTAGTTGAACTTTGGGTTCTACGTAGTACCTGTGGTACTAAAATAATCCCCGCTGGCGCCACCTGTTAAAAGCTTTGCGTAAAAAGAAGAACCGTAATTTTTATTTTTATTTGTAGGGTAGGCTGAAATGTTTTACTCGAATACGAACCAAGTGCAAAGTGAAGGCAGTGTGATTCGTGACTCAGATTAATTCGCATTTTTGCTGGAGTTAATTTTCAATAAATTAGCAATATTTCCGGAAGATTTGCAACTTATATTCTGTTGTTAATACTAAAACCGTTTCGATTCGAAGTACTCACAATTGAAATGTGTGATTGGTGAGAGACGACTAAGTATTGGTGAATTTTTGGTGTAGTAGTGTGCCTCTCATTGTGTTGTGTATAAAAGGTGTCCAGGTATTCTTATTATTTAAGTACAAGACAAGGTGTGATTTTTAGTCAGTCAGAGACGATGAAGATGGAGTCTGTACAAGGTAAGATTTTTATCGGGCCTATTTTACCAACTAATTCGTAAATAATAATCAATGAAATTCAACCTTGCTCGTATCATCTTAAAGGCGAATCTTCTTATTTTTAAAATAATCCGGTTTTAAGCAGTAGATGGGTCAATATATACTCATTTTATCAGTGGTTTGTTACAATATTTGAACAGATGGCACCTATTATTAATACATACTAGCTTTCCGACCGCGGGTTCGCCCGCGTGGAATTTTTATCTGTCACAGAAAAACAATATCGCGCGCGTATTTGCTCACCGTTTAGACCTACCCTGGACTACGACAAACATTTTAAAACCAAAATCAGCTCAATCGGCCCAGCCGTTCTCGAGTTTTAATCAGACTAACGAACATCAATTCATTTTTATTTATATAGATTTTAACAAGTAAGTAATTGTTTAACGCAGAAAAAATAGTACAGTTTATAACGTTTAGCGCCTTTTGCCGTGAATTCATAACTAAGTGCGCACGCGCTCACATGATGGCTATATCCATCGCCTCGTACAAAATAATTACAAAGAGTAATCATTCTATTCCATACTCTTACTCGTTCAAATGTGTCTAACTTTTAATTTAAAATTACCTACAATAGAATATTTTATTCTAAAAGGTCTTTGCAAGTTACACAAAAATACTTAGTGTAAATTTTTTATGTGCCACATTTTGTGAAAATGCATTTAATTTGAAGAATGATGACGGGAAAATCGATACAATGGATAACACCATTCACCAGACAGGTATGAACCATTTTTTTTTATTTTCTAGTTAATTTTATTACACGGGATAGGTGCTTACATACCTATCCCGTTTTTGATGGGAATTTATTCTGTTAAACTGTTAATTTTTACGCCTTAACCAACGGTATTTTACCGAAAAGGAAGAAATTACGCAAAAAAAAAACTTTTTAGCCCTATGAGCTGCCGACTTTACAAAAGCGAGAGATCGTCATGTCCAGCAATGGACTTCTAATAATGGCTAAAATTAATTGGATTCGTTTAACCAAAAACATTTCGAAGATATTTGTATGATTTTCTATCCTTGCTTGCACCTTCATTTTCATTGAATTCAAATAATTTATTATAATTTATTTAGTACATAGGCCCTTTCCAGAGCACTTTTCCACGTCCCAAATATTATAGCTTGCCCTACCACCACTTCGGGACAACATTTATAGGTGTGAAGAAGTGACGGAAGAAACTCAGTCACCTTTGTCAGCCTCATTCATTGTTTTTAGATTTTTTAGGTTCTTTGTAACTGTTACTTCGATAGTGAGTGTAGTGGAAGTTTATAAATGAAAAGAGTGGACTGTATGAAATTAATTATCTATTCGGTATAAGTTTACAATGTTATCGAGACCGTTTTGTGCAAAGTCGTTGAAGAGAGTGCGTCAGGATCGTCTTCTTAGATGTTCGCTCGCGAACCGAACATTGCTCGTTCGTTCGCCGAACGCTCGCCGCTCCCTCCGGTCACGCCGCCCGCGGGCAATGTCCGTGAGTAGACAGTAACACTAGGTTAATAGGTAGGTATACCTACCTAGTTAGAACATAGTTAAGACTTAAATACTAATTCAGAAGCATTGAATTTAACTAAAATACCTACCTACAACTTTATCAGAACAAAAAGATGAGTCGTATGCCTTTGGCTGTCTAGAAATGTAATGAATACACCTAGATAGGTATTTGAAATGATAATGGTATTTCGAACTGCAAAGAAAGGTGATCCTTCCTAAAAAATAAGTGATAATTTTTTGCATTTTAGGCCATGGTAGATAGAGCCTCCAGTTGCATGAATTGTGTCGCAAAAGCGCTCTCGAGTTAACGAGAAGGTCATTTCATTCTTTACTGCAGGATTACGATTCTCCCTAATCTACTAGAGACAAGAACATACTTTTATTTTTTATCCAAGGTAGACATTCTGTCAAAAATCTCGAGAATGGAGCTCCCAATTAATATGGTACTAGTAGTAGGAAGATGCTGGATACAGGCTGCTACCAATCGGCTAATCTGGAAGTCATTGGACCTCTCCCAATGTTCAGCAGTGGACGGGACGATCAATGGTTGAAATGATGCTGATGATATTCCTTTTCAGTGCTATGTCACCATGGGGGTGTCTCTCAGCATGATGCAAATGGGCCTCATCATGGGGTTCTCCACCATCCTGCTGCCCCAGCTGAAGTCTCCTGGTTCCTCGATACCCATTGATGACGATTATGGGTCATGGATAGGTAAGCCAGTAGTTTTGGCTAGTGCTTAAGTTATAGGTGTTTTTATTCCGAATATTGTGATTGTGAGCTCGTACCTCGCTTTAAATTACATTTTTTTATTAGATTACTAGCTTATGCCCGCGGCTTCACCCGCGTGAAATTTAATGTCCGTTCAGTACTTTTTGCGTGAAAGAGTAACAAACATCCAGACATCCAAACTTTCGTATTTATAATATTAGTAGGATAGGCCCCTTTTAGGGCACTTATACTCGTCTCAAATAGAGCTTGCTCTACTAAGTACTACTTTAAGGCAATTAATTTAATTCAGTTTATCTTAAAGACAAATTACGGAATAATTGTCTTGTTATAGCTTTCCAAATGTAGGTAGCCTATACTTTAACATCATGTGAGTGTACCGTAAAACAGTTGAAATAATATTTGTCTTAAATAGACCGCAATTTGCCTGTGTAATGTCAACAAATTCTACCGTATTTATTGTCTGGATAACAATGTATCAAGTCTTCAACACAATGGAAATCACGCGGTTGCTATAATTTTGCTGGTTGAATACGTAGTTTCAAACAATATTTATCAATGAAAACAAACATAGGCAGATGATAAAGTACCGCGGTTACTGTTTATAACCTTATGTAATCTGTCTGTAACACTGGTATTGGAATACGATTTAAAACTTAGTTAATATTTTTCTTGCACGTGTAATTTACCATCTATAGAAATAGTTAATTTGATATCAAACGATCTCCTTATATTTCATTTTTTACATTTCAGCATCTCTTCCTGCTGTCACCATCCTCATTGGTAATTTCACCATCCCAAGCATCATGGGGCAGTTCGGGAGGAAAATTGCCAGCCTAACTTGCATCTTCATCACCATCGCTGGCTGGATCAGCGTCTACCTAGCCAATGACGTCATCTCCATTCTAGCAGCTAGAGGCTTGCAAGGAATCGCTCTGGGCATGGTCTCCGCGTTAGGCCCGGTTCTCATCGGAGAATACACTAGTCCTAAAAATAGGGGTGCCTTCCTCATGACCATTTCCATCACCATTGGAATTGGAGTACTAGCTGTACACGTTTTAGGTTCATATTTGCGTTGGCAGACTGCAGCGCTGATTGTGATAGCCATGACTGTGGTAGACTTATTGATTGTTATATCATCTCCAGAATCTCCAGCCTGGTTGGCTGATCAGGGAAGGTTTGAGGAGTGTACTGTGGTCTTTAGATGGCTAAGAGGTGATACAGAAGAAGATGAATTAGAGAAAATGATAAAAACAAGCACGGCGTTACGAAAAGAGAAAGAAGGTGTTGCTACAGAAGATTCAAGCTTGGTGAAGATGTGGAATAACATAAAAGATTTCAGATTGACGCTAAAGAGGAACGAGTTTTACAAACCGATCGTAATAATGTTGCATATCTACACCATGGCTCAATGGTGTGGCCTCCACGTCCTAGCGTCATATGGTTTCGTCCTGATACATAGCACCATAGGCACCAACATCAACGTGCCTCTGATGATCATATCATTAGATTGCAACAGAATAATATCAAACACTATTGCTCTGATTCTGATTAGGAAAATAAGAAGAAAATTCATGATGTTTTCGACTATTGGACTGAACATTGTATGTCTGCTAGCCGTAGCAGGGTACACGTATTCGAAAACTTACAATCTGATCACTTTGGACAATGAGTATGTGGGCATTGCGTTGCTCCATATAATGACATTGTCGATGGGGATGGGATGTCTCCCTATTTCGTTTATCCTGGCAGGGGAAATCCTGCCGTTGCAATTCAAGAGTTTAGCGGGAGGGATCAGCTCCTCCTTTTTCTCCCTAAACATGTTCATTGCCCTCAAAACTCTTCCGCTTTTGATGAACAGTATTGATATCCATGGAACTTTTACTGCCTATGCTGTACTGTTGATATATTGCCTGACTGTGGCTGGGTGTATGCTGCCAGAAACTAAGGATAAGACTTTGCAAGAAATTGAGGAAGAATTTAAAGGGAAGAAGAAACCAGTGCCTGCAGGTTTGACACCATAATAAGAAGGCGGATAATTCCGAGACTCTAGGTACTTACACAAATACAATATCTATAGAAATAAACACATTTTGAATGGGTTAATGACTAATTACTTTTCCTTTAATATATCCATAGTACCTACCTAATTTGATGGTTAACAAAACTTATTGATCGGTTTCATAATGCTTTTATTTTCCACTAGCGGCCGCCCGCGACTTCGTACGCGTGGATCTCGTTTTACCCCCCCTTCATCTATCTTACGCGGTTTAGATTTTTTCATACAAATGTTTTTTCCCGCTAACTCCCGTTCCCGTGAGAATTTTGCAATATCCTGTTGTAACTAAGCTTTAAGTTTACTAAGGTACCTGCATGCCAAATTTCAAGCGTCTAACTTAAGCGGTTTAGATTTTTCATACAAAAGGATTTTCCCGCTAATTCCCGTTCCCGTGGGAATTCCTAAGTATCTTATAACCTGCCCAGGAGTATGAAGAATAATTGTACCAAGTTTCGTTAAAATCCGTCGAGCAGTTTTTGTTTCTATAAGGAACATACAGACAGACAGACAGACAGACAGACAGACAGACAGACAAAAATTTTACTGATTGCATTTTTGTCATCAGTATCGATCACTAATCACCCCCTGATAGTTATTTTGAAAATATATTTCATGTACAGAATTGACCTCTCTACAGATTTATTATAAGTATAGATAAAATGAATCGCAATTCGTCTGTATTAAGAATTTGCCTTTCAATAACTTTCAGGTATTTTTACAAGTTTTAAGTTTTCGAGCATTACCAGCCTTAAGTCCTGAAACTTTAATTTTGTTTTTTCTTAATGTAAATTAGGTTGAAAATGGAGTACCTACTTGTATTGAGTTTGAAGAAAAGCACTGCCTTCTATAAATTTTTGCACATGCGTAGATCCCCCATACCTGCATACGAGTATATCACAAAACTTAGGAACTTTTACAGGCTCTTGGTGCTCTTGATTAAGTACCTAGTTTTGCTCTTTTATCTAATTCCAAGTTTGCTGTAACTGTTTTATACTATTTATAATAAACTAGATAGCCAACTTAATTACAGCAATCAGTCCCGGCTTCATTGAGACACATGCAATATGCATATTAATGTCATTGATCTTGACCCAGTTATCTGGGACTTTAGCGACGCTAACTTTGAATTTAAATCAAGTGTTTTACCCGTGTTTATGTTAGCAACTGGCCTACCCTTTGAATTTTTAATCCATAAACGAAGACATAATATTTTTAGACCTTTATTTTTCATCTAGAACACCCTCACTGTTCCAAGCTGTTGAAAAAGACCACCGCTATTAAGCATTTCCACAACGACCGGTCCGGCTGCCGGACCGGATTTTCAGGCCATAAGATTATAAAGCGCAATACACACTGAGCCCGCCGGGCCGCCGACAAAGCCCGGCGACACAACCCGGCGGCCTGTATGAAAAGAATCATGTCAGCTACATGCGCCCGCGGGTGGTACCCGCCGACATTTTGGCGGCTTGCTCGACCTAGTGATGTGCTTGTATGCTGACTGCCAAATAAATTTCTCATCTCAAGCCGCCGACATGCCTCCGACCAAATTTTCCGACTTGTAATAAGTGAAGTCGCCAACTAGACCGCCGACAAAAAGTTGCCGACATATGTCGGCGGCCCGGCGGGCTCTAATGTGTATTGCGCTTAATAATCCAAGATTATGAATAGTTTTTTTTAACCCAATCACCTGATGTTATGTGAAATGTAGTCTGGGGTGGTTTGTATCTACCTAACTGCCTAGTAATCGATTTACTCGTACTCTCGCGTAGAAGAGGCCCAGATTATAGTGACAAATGGGTACCAGCTGTTACGAATAACGATTGTATCACATCATTAAGAACCTATAAACATCTGTTATCTCGTTAACTAAATGTGCCTGTAAAAATGTTGATGTTTTGTCGGTGTATTGTACTAAAACTTCAGTTTGAACATCGTCAGTGGCTACACTTAGGTACTTCGCCAGGACTTGCGGCTATCCTCTTGGGGGTACTTTAACAGGCGATTACAATTATTATCTTAACAGACTAAAATAATTCCCTACCTATTATTTTATCATACGTACTAAGTGGTAGTTTGTCGACTAAAACATTTGCGCGCCTAATATTTCCTCCAGCTGTCGCTCGACAAAAGACGTTGCGTTATCAATCAGAAAGTTACTGAACACTAATATCTCGAATTTTTCTGGACAGCTTTTCTATAGTGATAATTTTTGACTATGAGTCCATAATAAACACATTTTAAAGGGAATTTTAAGGGAGTAATGACATACCCGATCAAAATTCGTAAAGCTCTACTAAGTAAGTCATAGTTTAGAGCCGCGAACCAAGGACGCCCAGTGCGTAACGCGAGTAGATTCAGTAGGTTTGTTTCTTTATTTCTTCACAAGAAAGTAAGTGAAACTATTGTTTCCAAATTTTGGATCATAGATGGCGCTGTGTGTATGTTACTTCACGCAAGCATTTTTTTCTAGACCAGGTGAAGGTACGACCTCGACAAAAAACAAGAGGCCCAAGTCAACAAAGAGATGACACAGGACCGACCCCAAATAATATGGGAATGGGCCATTCAAAGAAGAAAGTGAAGGTACGGCCTCATGCTTGATCACCTCAAACTATAGCTATTGCCTTAAGCTTCCCATACATGTTTTACTGTGACGCCCTTGGGAATTAGCTATTGTATACGGCCCAAAAGGATAAGTAAGAGTATGCTTTTCAAAACGTCGCTCAACTTTGGGAATTACTACTCTTTCTCTATATTTATTTTCAATCGCATCACGCCCTTGGTACAATGCTGCGGCGTCACAACTCACAGTTTGGGAAGCCCTGCTTTTAAATAATATGACTCCGAACTCTAGATCCTGCGTGCACGCAGCAGTGCACCGCAATTCTATGGCAATTAAATGGCTTTCATTTTACTATGCCGCCCGGCCATTGTTGCGTTAAGTATTTAATATGATGATTAAGTGTTATCGTTAATAACATGTGCCTACTGTCTGTTTTTCCCTTGGTAGTGATTAACGGTGGTATCGCCATACCGCGCCCGGTCAAATCGCGACGCGGACGATGCGATGTGTTTGTGATTAAATTAATATTAAATTAATAAAGTTTATCATGGCGGGGAACGAGAAATGGATTACACCGACTATGAAGCAGGTTGGTATTTTTTTTTATACAATAACGGGGGAGCTTTTGTTTACGAAAAGCTTAAATTAGCTCTGATAGTTAAGTTGCACAATATTTTTAATAAACATTTACGAGTGGACCCTAAATTTTCTTCAGAATAAGTTTGTGATGGCAAATTACAAGTGTAATAATAATAACCAATAATAGTTAAGGCGCTCTAAGTAGTATTATTTGTGAATAATTATTTTTACAGAGCTTCATAGTAAGTATTTCATAACAATTTTAAATTCAAACGTGATTGTTATGGTAAAATCTATGCATCCATAATTTTGAAACAGGTTTAATGCCACTTTTGTCCACTGGTTTTGGTGTGATAAATTACTAGTATCCACCACTGTTTAATAGTGAATGGGGACGGCCAGTGGGTTATGTGGGACTCTCTGCCTGCTCACTAAAGGCGGGGCCTACCCACTAAAACCCGATGGTGTCCACCGGAGCCCAATTTAATGAAGCTGCGAGTTGGACCCTATAAACTTCCATGTAATGAAGCCGCGAGTTGTGTATGGACTATGGACCCTATAAACTTCCCTAACTTGTCCGATTTGTCAATTTCCAGATGTTCGTGGTATTAGGAATATCGCTTAACATGTCGGGTATGGGGGCCATATTGGGGTTCCCTGCTGTGCTGCTGCCACAGCTGAGGGCACCCGGTTCCCAGATCACTGTTGACAGCGTCTCTGGCTCTTGGATAGGTTGGTAAAAGACAAAGTAATAAACGTAATTTCCTGTCTTGAAATGCTTTTAAATAGTGCTTTTACACTTCCCATTTAAACTACTACTGCTTCAGGACATTATTGTGGGGTAAGACCACTTGCTTTGGTCGGGATTTGAACTCGAGTCACCTAATCCCGCAGGCGATTTTACCAACTATGCTACAACGATACGCTTAGAGCGGTTTCCCACTAGGTCCGATTGGAATTCTATCTGGATCTAGAAATCTTATAGAGTTAAATCGGATGACAAAATGCGTAAACTACAACAGTTCTACATAATATTAGGTACTCCAGAAGTCCGGACCATAATAATTGTCATGGATTCGTATCGGCGACTTAGGGACTACACATCAAACAGAGAACGGGCAGCAGCGCTCTCTGACAAACATAAATCTTTTAAACTGCGATCTCCAACCCGCCTGCCAAGCGTGGGGATTATGGCAAAACCCTCCACTATAGTGGAGGAGGCTCATAGTCCAGCAGTGGACTGTAAAGGGCTGTTGATGATGATGATGATTCGTATCGGACTTAAGAAGTGTGAAGCCGCTCCCACGCTTAGAAGACTTGATTTTGAAACCTTCTTGATGATTAATGACCATGATGATATAGACCAGTATAAATCTGACTATTCGTGTTTTTCTACATTATGTGTTGGCATATTTTTGTTATTTATTGCTTGACTTATATAAATTTAAATAATCGCGTCTTTTGAATCCTGTCTACATAGCAGTTTGACTCAATTAATTATTGTCATTACTTGTAGTTACTTGTCTATTTGACCTTTAACGATTGTTTTTTAATGAAACACGAAAAAATAGAGTTTGCTATATTTTGTATCAGATTTTGCCCACGACTATAGCTTACAAATTATAACTGACCTATATGTTATTCTGATGTATGAGTTTCATCAAAATCCGTTCAGTAGTTTTTGCGTGAAAGAGTAACAAACATACATCCATACATCAGTAGTTACAAACTTTCGCATTTATAATTTTAGCAGTATTTGAATGATACTGCTAACGAATTGACTGGTCAATATTTCATACTGATAACCTCTGTTAATACGACAGATAAGTAGCAGTTTTAATTAAGTGCCATTACGGTATAATTTTAATAAATAAGCTATTTGCTTATGTCGCGTTGAGACCCGTATTTCTCTATTTTAGTTGAAATAAGCTATTTGAAGAAAATAGTTCAAGTTTGCAAATCTTACATTGTAATTTCCACTGTACGAGCAACACAAATATAGGTATTATTAATTGTATTTAATTACTGCATTGTTGCAATTCAAACAAATTGATTGTTTAGCGATTTTATATTTATCAACTGTAGCGTCATAACTCAAAGTTTGCTATTTATAATTAATTAGGTATGTATTTTCTCTGTAACACGTAACATTTGTTTATGTTTTACTTTCCAGCTTCCATCGTGGGGCTTTCTCTCCTCGCGGGAAACCTCATGGTGCCCACTCTCATGGGCAAGTTCGGCAGGAAGGTCGCCAGCCTCATCAGCTGTACCAACATCCTCGTCTGCTGGATCTGGCTAGTCCTGGCCACTGACGTCACCTCCATCCTCATCGCCAGAGCCTTCCAAGGACTCTCTTTAGGCATCAACCTCTCCCTCTCCCCTATCATGGTCGGCGAATTCACCAGCCCATCCAACAGGGGCATGTTCTCCTCAATAATGGCCAGCTCCATCACAGCTATGACCCTGCTGGTCCACGTCGCCGGATCTTACTTAGCCTGGCAGACAGCATCCCTAATTTGTGCTGCTATCAGTTTCACCAGTCTTGCTGTATTGCTGTTCTCACCAGAGTCTCCTAGCTGGCTGGCCGATAAAGGAAGATTTGAAGATAGCCGACAATCGTATCGCTGGTTGAGGGGAGACGCTGAGAACGAAGAGTTAGAGAAAATGCTAGAAGCACGAACAGTCAGAGATGAAAACACTCACAGAAGTAATGTTTTTAGTTACATTAAGAAAGCCTTCAGTAGACGGGAGTTCAACAAACCAGTGCTTATAATGATACACTTATACATGCTATCTCTATGGTCAGGGATGGCATTGTTAGTTGTGTATACGGTTGACACCATTCACGCTATAGTAGGAAACGATGTGGACGTAGCGCTGCACATAACGATTTTAGATGTCCAAAGAACGATATCCACGATATTTGGCTTGATTATAATCAAAAAGCTCAAAAGACGGACTGTGTTAAGTGTAACTGTAGGTTTGAATTTTGCTACTTTAGTGTCTATAGCTGCATATACGTATATAAAAGCAAATACATCTTTGCCGTTTGATCATCCAGCAATTGGTCTTACTCTACTTCATATTCATATGTGTTCGATGTCTACGGGAGCTTTGCCGATGCCAATAATCATATCAGGGGAGTTATTTCCTCTGGAGTTCAGGAGTTTGGCTGGAGGGATCAGCGCCATAGCGTTTTCTGTGAACTATTTCTTGACTAGCAAAACTGTGATGCTTCTATACAACAGTATAGGGATATACGGGACATATGCGTTGTATGCAGCCGTGACTTTTTACTGTTTGGTGGTGATTTTGATATTTTTGCCAGAGACGAAAGACAGGACTCTGCAAGACATTGAAGAGGAATTTAGAGGGACTCCGAGAGTAAAATCTGCTGAGGACAATGCAGCAGCTATACCTTTAAATGCGAGTCATAAAGACGATGAGGTTTAATTGGAATCTGAATTTATTTGTGAGACAGAATGATGGAAACTCTAAGGGCAGATCTAGTCGATGATATTCCATTGAAGCTTTAAACGAGAGTATGGAGTAAAAAGTGTGAGCAAGTGGCATAGCCATAGGCCACAGAATAAAAATAAGTATAGCCCGACCAGGAACATAAAAACCCTCGCCATGTTGCGGAAAACTAATGGTACTAATTTCTTTTAATGGCAACAGTAACTGAAAACTTCATTGACATGTCACCTTGCATGTCAGTCTATTGCTGTCAAAGTGTAAACAAACTGTATTTTAAATGTACACAATTGATTTTGTGAATTAAATTGCTAAAATCTTTTTATAGTCGTGAAAGAAAAGTGGTTCACAATGTGTTAAAGTATTTGTCGAAGAGAAATACTAAGGGTTCGGACAATATTTTCATTGAATAATGTTTCCGACAAAGGTTGTCAAATTGACTGACATGTTTATCGCATAGTACAGTCCACTATGAAAATTAACTGTGGTTTGTTTCAACTACCTATTTTATAAAAAATTGTCACTTTCTAAGTGTTGAATTTTATGGAATTAGGAAAGAAGTACCGAGTTTGAAGCGTTCATGAGCAAACATTGCATTTGAATATTCAAGTTCTGAATTTGATTATTGATGAATAATAAAATAAATCCTACTAGCTCGATTGATGGTTTCATTAATTTATTTAAACCAGGTTACCTATAATAATATTTTTTCGTTAATTTATGAAAATATCAAATTAGCCCGTAATCCTGAATCCTGATACATAAGTGAGCCTATTAATTTAACACGGGTACGATTGTACTCAGTGTTGCACTATCAAATGCAATTGACGCGCCTCTATGCCAGGGTTTTTATGTTCCTGGTCAGGCTTATACTTCGTACAGAAAATTTTCCTCGCGAAGGTATTTAAAAAAATGTATACTCAATGTCGTTAACAATATGGTGTAATTTAGCTTGTCTTAAGAGTCGAGCACCATTTTGTTGACAAGCGTCAGTGATCGGTCCTGCGCCGAAGTCATAGGGCTGACTTCCGTAAAATGATGTGTGACGTGAGGTACCAAACTGCAGAAAATGGCGGAGGAAATACATGACTAAGCATGAATTATCATGAATAACATTAACTACTTATTTACCTCTCAGTGTCTTCAGGCAACTTAAAAAAGTACATTCTGTGTTTTCTATGCGACCGGTAAACCGAAAGTTTAAGAGTACCTACCTATAATATCCTCCAGTCATACCTACTTATAAGTTAAAAATAATTAAATTAATTTTGAACCAAGATTAACTTTGTTATTTTAAAGTTTTAGAAATAAAAGCCTTCTATAAAGAGACCGCCAGAATAAATTTTACATGTGACATCTTTTAGAAATAAATACTTTTTATTTTTACTTTTTAAAATCCAGACATAGCTTTATGACACACTAGCTTTTGCCCGCGGCTTCACCCGCGTGAAATTTTGTTTATCACATATCGTCATAAATAGCCTATATGTTATTCTGGGTTATAAACGATAATACTGTAGGTGTCTACCTACAGTATTATCGTTTATAACCCAGAATAACATATAGGTGCAGACGCACAATGCACAACTTAATCTTAATAATACATCTATAAAAGTAAATAAAGCCCCAAGATATAGATTTATTGAAGGCGATTACCATGCAATAAACACTGATATCATGGCTATTGATTGGCAAAATTTACTTGATTCTCTGCCGGCTGAGAAAGCTGTCAACTTATTCTACGAGCATATATATCAAATTATTGCTAAAAACATTCCTTCAAGGCCAGTGAAGTCTAGAGAATTTCCAGTATGGTTTAGTCGTCCACTCATATATCTTTAAAAATAATGAAAAGGCGTGGATTCAATGGAAAAATATGGTAACCTATCTGACTATGAGATTTTCTCCCTTTACCGTCGTAGGTTTAAAGATAATGCCAAACAATGTTTCGATAATTATATAAAGACTGTGGAGGAAAGTATACGATCTGACATAAAGGCTTTCTGGTCATATGTCCACAAGTTGGTGGTGTACCCGAGGTCATGACTTATAACGACACAAAGGCTGATGATCCCGAACAAATCTGTAACCTTTTTAATGATTTCTTTGGCTCCGTCTTTGAGCCCATTCCTTAAATGGATTTAATATTGACTCATTGCACGCAGAAAATTGTAACAGTAACTTCAGATTATCGGATGTTACCTTCTCACGACAAGAAATAATTAACATACTAAAGGCATTAGATATTAGTAAGGGACAGGACATTCCCCTATATTCTTCAAATTGACGGCCGTAAATATATCTGTCCCATTAGTCATACTTTTTAATAAATGCATGAACGAAACAACTGTACCGCAGGCCTGGAAAAGTGCTAACATTACTCCTATTCATAAAAATGGGTCCAAAAATAATGTCAAAAACTACCGTCCTATTTCTCTTTTGTCGGTCTTGGCGAAGGTCTTGGAAAGGCTCGTCCACAATGCCATTTATCCTCAGTTACATACTATTCTTACGACAGCAACATGGTTTTGTTATGCAAAGATCAACTGAGTCGAATTTACTGATTTTTAGCAACTTTTTGTTCGAGAGTATGGATCAGCGCGTTCAAGTTGACGCCATTTATACAGACTTTTGCAAGGCCTTCGACAAGGTTGACCACGAAATTCTCCTTCAAAAGTTGGCCTTTAACGGTATTAGGGGGGACCTCTTGCGCTGGTTTCAGTTGTCAGGGGTTACAGTTCTGGTAGCAGTGTGGTTACGTCTGGCGTTCCGCAGGGCTCCTTTCTTGGGCCGCTGCTGTTTATAATATTTATAAATGACATAGATCAGTGCTTTAAAAATTGCGAGTTTCTGCTATATGCAGATGATCTAAAAGTTTAAAAAAAAATATAATTCAGATGATTGTCTTAGTCTTCAGGCAGATTTGAATCGTCTTGTTGAATATTGTAGACTAAATAAATTACATCTTAGTATTGAAAAGTGCAAGTCCATAACATTCACAAAAAAACTTCATGTTACTAACTTTACTTATTCTCTTGGTAATACCACCTCAGAGAAAGTTCAAAACATCCGTGATCTTGGTGTATTACTTGATTCTGAACTTCATCTTGATAATCATATATCCAAAATTTGTCAGCAGGGCTTACCAAAATCCGGTAATTTGGACCAGTTTTTTTCAATCCCATTTTACACATAGTTTTCTTTTGTTTTTGCTAATGTTCATGGTATATAATTAAAGAGAAATTATTCAACTTACTATTTCATAGGTATTAACCAACATAATTGTTGTATATTTAGCACAAATCAACAAAATAAGAGTTCAGAGCTTCGGTCCAATTTAGCCAACCGGTTCGATAAATTGTACCACAGGGTTACTAAATTGGATTTCAATAAATTTCAAGCCTATAAAAAAAACTATGGCAAAATATTATACGATACATTCTTAACAAATTAGGTAACGAAAAGGTACAGTAGTTAATAACATAGACTATCGATATTGTTTTACACGTTATCACGATTTTGAGTAAAAGTTTAGTAATTCCAATTATCGTAACGCACACTTGTACCTAATCTACTTTGTTAGTCTTTTGCTTTCATTTATTGTTAGTCAAACATAACTACCCTATTATAACTTCAAAATATGATTTACAAAAAAAAAAATCAAAATCATTTGATAAAGTTCCATACAACTTGATGTGGTACAATTTAGCCGACTAGGTGATAGTGCTTTTTAAAAATCGGTAAAAAATATAGCTTATAAATACCGAAAAATGTTTCAAATAATTGTATTCCACACTAAATTACGCTTCTAAATAATATTTAGAAACACCCTGTGATTAAATTTAACATTATTACAAACTAAACATGCATTGTCAAAAGTTACTTGAAAATAATGAAAAAATACTTTTCAAAATAAAACACACGTGTTCGTTGTCACGGCAAAAACCACATGGCCGATATTAATTGAATTTAGTTGTGTAACGCTGAGTGTTGCAATTACAGACATTCAATAAATACTTTACGAATTATGAGGGTGGTACAATTTACCCGGCGGTACAATATACCGTGTACAATATACCTGACATAGCCCGCAGAATCGCTAAAATCAAGTGGCAGTGGGCGGGGCACATAGCTCGAAGAGCTGATGGCCGCTGGGGCAGGAAAGTTCTTGAGTGGCGACCACGAGCTGGAAGACGTAGCGTGGGCAGGCCTCCCACTAGGTGGACCGACGATCTGGTGAAGGTCGCGGGAAGTACCTGGATGCAAGCGGCGCAGGACCGGTCTTTGTGGAAATCCTTGGGGGAGGCCTTTGTCCAGCAGTGGACGTCTTTCGGCTGAAACGAACGAACGAACAATATACCGAACTCTCCCCTACATTTGCTTAAGAGTCTTGTGAGGCCGCAACTGGAATATGCCACCACTATCTGGAATCCTCATTACAATAAATATAATGAATTGATCGAGGCGGTCCAGAGAAAGTTTTTAAAAAGAGTTAGGTAATTACAAATGTCGGCTGCCAAAATGTTCGTATAGATTAAATAGATACTCTTTGCAAAGTCTCCAGACACGCAGGATCATGCTGGGTTCAATGACCCTATACATATAAAATCATCCATAACTACTTTGATTGTTGTCAGTTAACATATATGGTATATATTACCACAGAATAAGTAATAGTAGGTACCTACAGGTACAGAAGGATTACTCCGCAAGACGATTTAAATAAATGCGAGTCTTGCTACGACGCGATACAGTGGAATTCAGCTCGCACAGCACTGCGTACCTACAATTTTATTCACCTACAAGTTTTGTCTCTTTCTATCGCGTGCCTCTGAACTCTTCTTATGCTGTTAGGGTTGCTGTCTAGTGAAAAAATAATTAATCTACTTATTTGTAATGAGGTACGTATGTAGGTAAATACGCATTCATTATGGAAAAACCTTGGGAGAGGCCTTTGTCCAGCAGTGGACGTCATTTGGCTGAAACGAACGAACGCATTCTGAGCAGTAGTCATGGTAGGTTAGGTTCCTATACTATCCTAAGAATTATTGATTACCTACATGGCCAACATACCTTTCAGCATCTTTGGGAAGCGAAAAAAAAGATAAATCCGGTAGATTTCTTTTCGAATTTAAACACCTGAACGCCGCACAATAATATGCCATTTTATCTTTATGTCCATTTTTAAATAATACTTCGATCATAGAATTAGTTACTACAACGCACGCCAGCGTCCCGACGGGCGCGCGCGTGACATTCGACTGATATAATACCCGCGGGGCGCTTCGCTGTAGGTAATTATCGGATGTACCGCGCGGAGTGAGCCACGCCTCATATTACCAAATTCCGAGCCGCTCTGAGAGAATACGTAGTATGCGTCCGCATAAGCTCTTTTATTTAAAAAAACACACAAACTATGCAGGACAACGTGCGCCGTTTTACAGAATGATGTCGTTGTATAAATCATTACCTTTATGAGGAGGATTTATGTTTTCCTTATCGCCGAGCGCATTCAGAAAGCGAATTATTGAAAAACTTTAGTTTTTTTTAATACTAAAACTTCGGAGTGGGTCTGTAATATGCATGCTTACGATTACGTTAATATTAGGTACTTAATGTGACTAGAATTTGAAAACTAGAGAAACAGATTAGACACTTGAATACGTGGGGTTTCATTGTTGTTGACCGATGCAGTGTTGGTACTCTCTTGTCAGTGGCGGCGTAGCCGTTAAGTAGTTAAGTCCTAAGACACCCCCTGGTACTCCCAGGATTTTGGGGTTACCTACCGATTCGAAGATTGTAAGGCAATCGCACCCCCCGTATCATGACATGGACCGCAGAATTGCCATGCAGATGCGCCGGTGAGTACTAATCTGCGCGACTTGTGTCACCCCCTGATGCTTGGCACCCGGGGCGGACCGCCCCCACCGCCCGCCGCCACGCCGCTACTGTCTCTTGTTTTGTGATCGTTTACAGTTGGTTCTGTAAGGTATCATGAAGGTCCATTGAGTGGCCTTTGCGTTTTAGTAGTAGTGGTAATTTATTAAGTTAAGTATCTGTAGGGTACGTACATTGCATGTTCATTTTATTAAACTAGGATAACGGTGTTGACTGTCCAATTACTTGGTTTTAATATTTATTCAACTATTATATTATATACTAAAAATATGTATTGTTCATTTGTTTGTTTTCGTAAATAAATAAAAAAAAATACTGTAAAGTTTCATCAAAATCCGTTCAGTAAGTTTTTGCATGAAAGAGTTACAAATCCAGACATCCATACAAACTTTCGCATTTATAATCATTTCTAAGGCCGTCAGAAAATGATCTGTGATACAAATTACTTATTACGCATGACATAATTACATTGTAATACACTTTTTGTAACGGTTGTTGTGCCCAACAACCCGTAACATTCTTAATTTATTATAATCCAAACCCATTCGTCTTTTCAAAGGTGGAGCTTCGAGATCTTTTATAAAACTTGTCAGTTTTGTATAAAACATGAAAATAAAATAAAATTCCTTAATTTTATCCAACTCTTTGAATCTAACATCTTATGCCTAATTTTGACTCTAAACAATAAAAAAAAAACAACTGTGAGAATATTAACTAAGGCCCAGTTTTTTGATTCGTAGTTAAAATAACCAATGGTCAAATTTGACAGATCTCAAGTGACAAGTGGTTAAATATCAGAAAAAAATGTTTTTCATACAATGGTTAGCTTGACTTTTAGTACGTTTTTTAACCATTAGTTAACATTTTGTTAATATTTAACCATTAGTAGCAAAATTTAACAATTTGTTATTTTAACTATGAATCAAAAAACTGGGCCTAAGTGCCATAGATTAGATACACGACCCAAAAGTGCTCTACAACCCACGACCCGATTGGTGCCTGAGAATAAGTGGTGGAAGAAAATATTCAGTCTGTAAAATCACAAGGTCTTGATATACGGACAAATAAGCACCAATGCGTGTATGGGTTCCTTTTGAGGTACCAAATTAATAGATATTTTTATTAAAAAAGCGGTTAATCAAATTAATAACAGTTGCTACATTTATTGCAACCTTCAAGAATATGCATATCCCTGTCTCAAAAAATCCCAAACACCTTTTTAACCTCCACCGTCTATTTTTACAAAAAAGTACTACGAGTCGAGACAGTTTAACAATTTCATCTCAAGTTTAATCATTTATTGTTCTATTTCAAATGTCTTGAGTCGTAACCAGAAGTTATGGGGACGTTTTTCAATCACCGAGCCTATAAAGTATATCCACAAAGAGTACCGACGGCAAAAAACAGGTAAAAATAGATGCCGAGCATTGTCTGAACGTTTAAAAAGCTGTAAATATCAGATGATGTTGAGGTATTTGAATTGTCGTCGGAATTGGGGCACGGTGACGCATCTTAGTATACAGGGTGGCTGGATTATTTGACATTGAAATTACCATTTTCTGTATATTATCATAAAACCATAGCTTAATCTTGGTGGTAATTTAAAAGCTCCTCTATCTACCAGTAAAATAATATTGATTCACGTTTCACAGCTTTATTGCTTTCTAAATAAGTAATTTTATTTCTATTTTTATTAAAATCAAAAACTTAGCCTATCATTTCAGGCTTGAATGACGATGATTTTGCAAAAAAGAAAATGTACTTACTGTTGGTTGGTAGTACCAACTTGGTACGATGAGAGTCATATCAAACGCCTATTGCGGCTAGTATCTGACACCACGTTTGCGACGACAGTTGTTTTAGCTTACATGAGAGGAAGAAATTAATGTATTTTTTACCCACAGCGAGAAGATTTTGGCCTGCATTTCACGTAAAGAATCAGACCGAACGGGGAACCGAGTGACCCGAAGTCCTCTTCCAAGGTAGAAGTGGTAATCTACTTCCAACTGCACGTCTTGAATGCGTTTGTATGGCGACGGTGTCCCTCCATAACAATACAATTTAAAACCTATGTAATGGTTATGTAGGCGTTTCTATTTATATAAACAACGACATTAATACTGAGCACAACTTAACGTACCTACTTTGATTATATATTCCCGTATAAGTATTACCTAGTAATTTTCAATTAATTTTATCCAACTGCAATGAAAGAGTAGTACCTTACGTTCTCGGTCTGTATATTTTTTCTCTGTAGTTAATAAGCCGATGTAGGCAAACTGAAAATTGAGTTTCACAAAGCATTTTTCATTTTCCTTGTTGTAAACCTCATGATATCAAGTATCTTCTTATTAAGGTATTATAATTATTGAACTCGTAAACGTTATTGTTATATTTTTAGGGCAATTAAACAAATTCCCTAGAAATAAACTTTGGTGATTCGGCCAATTTTAAGGTTGGTTGGTTTCACAATTTGTATAACTTCGGGCTTTCGGAATCTGGAACAACGGCTTTAATTTAATAAAGTTCCATCATTATCCGTTTTGTCTGACTCTACAAGCAATGTGACAATACCTCCTTCTTCCTTTACCTAGTAGCCACTGCCATAAAAATCATCGGAAATCCATGGAGTCGAAACAAACACGTGAAATATTTTTGTAATGAAGACTATAGGAATTTGATTATGATAGCTTTACTGATTGCCTAAATGGCAACCAATTTATAAGCTTATCAAACAAAAAACATAACCTTCCTTCTGGCGCAGTCGGGTAAAAAGTTGTATTTAAATAAGTAAGTTACATGTTATTTAAGTGCTCAAAGAATTCTTGTTCCTCGTGTTACTTGTTTTCGTGCAGTCCACTTTATAAAACTGAAGTTGCTTATAATATGTCGCATTCCATTCATATCCTACTTCGAACTGCCTAAGGCGGGAATTGAACCCAAAAAAGTCTGGTACAAGCTTTGCTTTTGGAACTAGAGGAACCGCGATCGTCTAACAAAAAATTCCAAAAACGACACCACTCAAAAAAATAAAATCTCCACACCGACTCCATCCCATCCTTGTCCCGGAGTCAAGAAGGCGCGTCTCCACGGCTCGCTTGGCACCAGTCGCGAACGAAAACCCGCGGCGTTCGACCGCCGGTGCCAGTATACCATGTCCTTAGCGGAGGGCGCATCTGACAACGACCAAGCTCGCCAAGAGGACACCAAGAGCGACAAGAGGCAGGTGAGGATTGAGGATTCTGTGTTGTGATGGGCTGGGGGCAGGTATGTTTTTTGTATATTTGCTGAAAGTCCTTAGGAGAATGTCTTTACCCGACTTCATGTTTTTTTTACTATCTCTTTAAGTTCAGTGCTTTGAAAAAAGAGTGTAAAAATCATAAGGCGGGTTGGTTTTCAGTTTTCGAAAAAGTGAGCGGGTAGGTAGTATTTGTGTGAAAACTTCTGTCTTTGTTCTCTAAAATGTTTAAAACCAAAGAACTTTATCTACTTAGAACCCTAAAGATAAAAGCTTACTTGGAAGATATCAACATTTGCACAGACATTTGGTTCATAACTAGCAAAAGCAAAATTTGTAAAGTACCTGGACTACCTACCTATGCCTCCCAAACATAAACTAATTTTAAAATATCCTGGTTATCTTTAATTGGTACCTATTAATTTAAAACACAATGTTAATTTAAATAACAATGCCTTAATAAATAAATAAAATAAAATCAAAATATTATTGAATTCACTAGAGACAAGAAAAGAATCGAAAGTTTTACTTGTGCTTTAATATTTTATAAAATAAGTAGATAAAGAAAACCGTTAAATTAAACAAAAACTTCTAAATATAGACACAAAAGTTGACTATTGTAATTAGATAGGTAATTGTATGAAAATAATGTTATTGTTAACGTAATGTTTATCATAAACTTTTCTTTGGTCGGTTCATAAACTTTAGTTAATCTCATAACTTTCGCGAGCTTTCAGCCAAGGGGGCGTCCATAAATTACGTGAGGCTTTTAGGGGGGGGAGGGGGTCAACAAAAACCTCACCAAATCTCACGTGGGGGAGAGGGGGGGTCTCGGGAAATATCACGTATTTTTTTCCACAAGAAATAGAGAAATAGTTTGCCAGAAAACTGGGTTAAATCTTAAGTAAAAAAATTCGCCAAGTGCGTGTCGTGCCACGCGCAGTGTAGGGTTCCTTAGTTGTCCGTCGTTATCACAATATATTTCAGAAGTAAGCAATTACTTCACCTAAAGTCACTTTTAATATTTTCTTCTAAGGAATTTTTATTAGGCATGAAATTTTATAATACATGAGTAAAACGACTATTACTCTTGAACTAACTGATCTTTCTTAACCGCTATAGTTTTCCTTGAAAGTTCGTAAAAAGCACTATAATTTTGAATTTTTCCGGATTTATCAAGCCAACAGTTTAGTTTTTAGCGGGGGGGAACGCCCTACTCGGACAAAAATTGGCACTTTAAACTTTAACATTTTGCAAACGGATCCCTAAATTGAAAAATGGTCTTAGAAACCCCTAAGCCATTTTAAAAGACCTATCCAACGATACCCCACACGATGGGCTAGAAGACGAAAAAAAAAACATCCCCACTTTACAAGTAGGGGAGCTACCCTAAAAAAAATTTTTTTTTCAAAATTTTATTCTACCCTATTTGTTGTCGTGATTAATATACATACCTCTACAAAATTACAGCTCCCTAGTGCCAATAGTTTCCAAGCAAAACCTCGGACAGACAGACAGCCAGACATATCGAAACTATATTAAGGGTTCCTTGTCAGGACTAAAAAATGATATTTGTATGATGATAATGTTATTTTATTCTATACAGTCTAAACAAATACAACTAAAAATGCTTCCGTCTGCATGTGTGAATACTAAGAAATTAAGAAAATTATAAAACAAGTTCTTTTTTTATCAAAATCGATTTTGCTAGATTATTAGTGATTTTGTAGAAAGGAACAATTAGACTAGGTACTTCTGTAAAAAACAATGTGACCCTAGTACTAACCGCTGTCACTACACGTGTTTTTCTGGATCTATTCGTAATCAGTGGGCTTAGTGCGACTTTACACAATAGTTATCCGCTAGCGACTGCGTAAAAAATGACATACATTAAATGTATGATAATGGGGATGTTGCCTGGGTCAAAAAGCAAGAGTTTTAATTAGTCCGTCAGTTAACTTATCAAAAAATACTCTACACGTATTTTTCACTTTTTCAAACTAATGAAAATTTAAAAAGATAAAGCGCCCCAAAGTTCATAAGAAGAGGCCCGTGACGTCAACGCTTGCTTAAAAATGCCGCACGTTGTGACGTCGTGCGCAACTTCAACGCACCATAACTATGTAATTATTTGTTAGATTGACAAATAAAAATATATGTGTCCAATATTTTTTGATATTAAACATTACGGACTAAAAAAATTTTTTTAGGCAACTAGCCTATTGTACAGCGTCCCTAGCAAATACTTTCAAGAACTAAAATCTTAAAACTTTATAGATCTTTTTGATGCACCCGTTAGCAACAACGTTAAAGCACACAAAAAAAATGTTTCTCAGTTGTATTACTCCAAAACTATTAAAATTCGGATTTTTTTTAATATCACGTGAGATTTGGGGGTGGGGGAGGGGGTCAGGCAAAATCTCACCAAATCTCACCAAGGGGGGCGGGGGGGTTGAAAAATAGCCAAAATTGTCTCACGTAATTTATGGACGCCCCCCAAGCCAATGAATGTCGTAATATGCGTCTCGTTTGTGTAAATGATCGTCTTTGTCTCTCAGAAAATATCATATTGTTTTTAAACATTGGTCAGGTATTCTGTGCATGATCAGAAATTACCGTCGTTTTTAACTTTTTTGATTTCACATTATTTTGAAATAAAAATGTTGTAGGTAATTCAACATTAGGCAAGTAATTAAAGTTTAGTAATAGTTAATTTTTAAGGATTAACAGTAATTCTTGATCATGCACAGCATACCTGACCATTGTTAAAAAATACGAGTAATATTATATTTTCTCAAAGACAAAGGCAAAAAATAAGTACCTAAGTATCCTATGCCCGTTTTCACCATCAATTCCAATTTTTTTAGTGACCCCTATGGAAACAACAGGAATATGGTTTTCATAGGGGTCACTTAAAAATTAGGGATTGATTTACACTACTAAACAAACGATTTAATCAAAGTTGAGTATTTTATTAAATTCAATAATGATGTTCAGTGGTAAATTTTTGATTGATTTTATTAAAAACCTTTCTTTCACACGTGCGTGATAAGTACATCCACGTGGTTTAAAAATCAAAACACACTTCAAAATAAAGTTTAAAAAAACTCTATAATTTTTTAGAAGTCTAAAATCGAAATGAAATACGAGTAATAACCCTCTTTCAACATGAATTTTGTCCATTGTCCAAATAATTAACTGTACATTGTCTGATCAGCCAGATCATAAACCAATCATCCAAAGAAGCCGCAACCGAATCAAAAATTGGTCATCAACTGGACCGCCATTATTTTTATTGTTTAATAGTGTTTTGCCCAAAACCACTGATTGCAACAATGAGAAGACCTTGGATCTATCAGAGATGTATTAACCAATTACTGGGCCATTTGCTCCAAACATGGTCCTGGGAAACTAATGGCAATTGATGATCACTGTGGTCTGTCCACCCACAGATGAGGAGGCGTTTATGGAAGACTATAGACATTTTATTGACCTAATTAAGGATAAACAATTACAGTAATAAAGACGGGAATTAATGTGGATGGATTTTCAAATTAAGTTTTAAAGATCACTTGAAATAATATTGGAGAAATGCATAGGTAATAATAATATAATAAATAATAAATCTTTGGACAATTTCACACAGCGCCAGCTAGCCCCAAAGTAAGCAACTCAATGCTTGTGTTATGGGTGCTAGCTTAACGGATATACTACTTATATACTTTTTTTTATTAAATACATACATATTATACATATTTACACCCAGACCCGTCACAGAAATTAAAATTCATCATTTCAATTTCTGCCCGGCCGGGAATCGAACCCGGGACCTCTCGGCATAGTAGTCCGTTCTGAACCACTACACCAAACGGCCGACATCATAGGTACTTGATTACTTAAATCTTCTCCATTTCTACCTGATACTATTTTGAAGGCAGTTAATTATCATGATGAAGGTGGCTCGTTTTCTCAAGATTAGTTCCTATTTTATTTAAACACGTCTTTAATTTTTCTCTAAACTTCAAAGCTTTGTTATTTGCTTTGCCTCATAAATTCTTAGCAACCTATTGATTTTGGTAATTAATTGTCCCATCTTTATATTAAATCAATTCCATGACAGCTAAATGAGCTTTTGCTCATAGTATTATTAATGTGTCCGTTTTTTGAGAAGGTTTAAGTTAGGTCTCCAATTAGTTTTGTATCTGAGAATATTTACTGAAATGTTCCAAACAACAAACTTATTGCCCAACAGAAGGGCGTAGCATTTTTCAGCAGGAAGTCGTAAGAAAGAACAATGCACTAATCGAGGCGCGTGCGCAACCGAGCGCGAAGACGCGTGCGCCATTACAGCCGACTTTGACTTCTATTGTATTTAGATTCGCCTTTTTCTGGTTCATTCAATAAGCTTTTGTGATGTTATGATGGAATGTTTATTATTAAGAGGGTCATTGTATGTTTGTGTCATTTTACTACTTTTGATGTAGGAGGTGATTACACCTTCATCGTTTACTTATAAATTCTCCATGTTCTAGTGGTTAGAGAATTTTTTAAACTTTTTCAACCCAGAGGTCCTAAATTCTATTTCAAAGCACACCTACCTATTATTAGGTTAGTAACTTGATTGTAGTCTGATTGGAAACGATTGAAATCATTATTATCCAACCTTTAATAGGTCCTTTCCTCAGGATCAATATCTTTCTATATAAACGTTACAACCAAAAAAAAAATTATGATTACAGATCGCTTAAAAATCATTAAAGATTTAACTGTAGTTTCAAAGACAGATCAACATTTTTGTATTATTACTCCAAAATCTAATCTCAAATCCTATTCCCCAGATGTCAGACTCGTACATGTGGAAAGAACAGATTCACACTCTCATGAAGGGCGGAGAGAGCGAGTCCGACATATCGGACTCCGAACACTTCCTCACGAAGGGCGCGTTCCTTCTCACTCCCTCTCACGGGCTCAGCATGGAGAAGGCCTCCGCTATCTGCGAGAAGATGGAGTTCAAAGGCTGCTTCTCCCTCACTAAGACGGCTACTGGGATCCTCTTCAAGTTCTCAAGCGTGGACGACTACCAGATGGTCTTCAAGAAGGGATTCCACAAAGTGACGGGATCAAGGTTCTATAGGAAGGTAATTGGTGCTGGTGTAATGCTTTTCAAAATTGAATCCTTCATTAAAGTAAATAGCAATTGCGTCGATGGTAATCAAACAAGATCTCAAAGTTGTGATCTCAAACAACTTTAATTCTTGAGTAAAATTACTTCAATAGCTAGTTTTCACGGTTGATTCAGATATTACAGCCTTGAATAGCCGTGTTCTTTCTTCGTTCCTTACAATTTTAAAACTAAAATAGGTTTGTGGGCGTAAAAAGTCCACGAACTTTTAAGATGCAGCCTGCTTTTTTCCGAAATCGATTATTTTTTCCAGATTTTCCAAGTTTATGCAGATTGGGTATGGACATCGTACATTGATACACAGATGGCCAGTATTTAACAGATTTTTATCATCGCTGATTTTGTTTGTGATTGTTTTGTGTTTTCTAGTATATTTTCTGTTTCTGACATCATTTTCTTCACCATTCTCATCTTCATCTCTTCGCCCTTCTGAGTGCTTATCTGTGTATAACTTATTATTTAATGTATTTTTCCGCTTTAGATCATTATTTTCTCATTTATTTTTATTGTATTTCCGCGTAGAATAACAATATAAAAAAAGTATTTTACTAACATGTTTGTGAAAGTCGCATAAGTATTATGTTTTTACAGCTCAGTATTGCGCTTAATAGTCTTTTTGTGTTATTCTATTAAGTTTGCTATGCATTATGGTGTTGCAAGACAGACAAACGCCATTTAACTGGGTTTCGCTACATTATTTTGCTTTATATTCTTCTATCATTGCATATAACTATGGATTACTCTTGTATCTTACCAATTATTCTATCTTATTTATTTATAGTGGTACCACCAGCATTAATAATAATTTTACATTTAAGTCAAAATTGTCACCTACATTGAGATTATTCACGATATTTTTTTGAAAATCTTCAATTAGTTAACTGTAAAAAAAATTGAAGATATTGTACAATAAATTAAACTGCGCTCATCCTGTCCAGCCTTCAAAAAGTCATCATCATTTCCACCACGTTGTTCGCCATTACGAACCACCTCTTATTTCCAGATCGCCATCCCGTGCCGGCCGCAGAAGACTTTCACCGTGTATGTGTACGACGTCCCCGACGAGGTGCCTGAGGAGGACGTGCGCCACGCTCTCTACAAGTTCACCTCCGTGGTCGAAGTGGTGCGTCTACACTTCACCGGTTCTCCCAGGGAAGGGAATACTGGTGAGGAATCTTTAGAATTATTCAGGACTAGCGGCCGCCCGCGACTTCATAGTCATTCGTACGCGTGGATCCCCCTTTTAGGGCTGGAGTTTCGTAAAATCCTTTCTTAGCGGATGCCTACGTCTTAATATCTATCTGCGTGCCAAATTTCAGCCCGATCCGTCCAGTGGTTTGGGCTGTGCGTTGATAGATCACTATATCAGTCAGTCAATTTTTAGTCTACTACTGTCCTAGGTAAAATATGACCTTTGGAGCATGATACTTTGGTCCAACATGTTGGTCCAGCACCTTGGAGCAACCTGAATTGCCAGGTATAGGCTTCTTGGAAAAGTTTACATCAAATTGGCCTAACTCATGTGCCCAAGCGCCCAGTTGATGGCTTGAAAATAGCTTTTAGGCGCTATTCCTATAGCACCACACCCTATAACCACATGGGGACAATTTCAGCTCGCATTGAGAACTGATGGAAGATACTTGGTCAATGGTCATCTCTTTCAGTGTCTTTCATCATCATCAAATTTGTTTGCAGAATACCAGTGCAAGTTCCTATTAAAACATGCTGTGAAAAATTCTAAACAATACTAGTTACTTCCTTTAGTTACCTAAATATTTTTTGGTGTTCATATATCCTACTATCTCTCCCAGGAACCTCCACCCCCAAGCCGATGGAGAAAACTCCTCCCCGCGCGCTGACCACCATCGACGGCGAACTGGTCAGCAGCATGGTGCCCAAGGAGGCCAGCAGCGTCATCCGCGTGACCCTGGCCAACATAGAGGAGGCCAACATCCTGCTGCAGAACGGACTCGACTTCTACGGCGCTACGTACTTTCCTACGGAGCTGGCGACTCCAGCGCAGGCCGCTAAGCTTATTAAACCGAGCAGGTATGTGTTTGAAAGATAACTACAACCCCTCTATAAGGGGTCATCCATAAAGTATGTCACACGTAAAGAGGGGGGGAGGGGGTCGACAAAGTGTGACATGGTGTGACAAGGGGTGGGAGGGGTCCTAAGTTTCGTGACATCACATTTCAATTGTTTCAAATATTTGATATAATGTTGATTTCATAAAAAAAAAGTACTTAATTTAAATGGAAATAAAACTAATTTTCGGAACTGCTGTTTATTTAATATTTTTTCTATGTGAAATTGCAAAACTTGTGACGTCACACTAGGGAGGGGTCTCAGAAGACTACACATGGGGGGTCTCAGAAATGTGACCACCTGTGACAAGGACGGAGGGGGGCTCAAAAAATCATGAAATTCGTGTGACGTACTTTATGGATAACCCCTAATCTGGTCGCCGAGCACGTAGAATTTTGTCCAATGACCCCAAGCTACCTATCCTTATCGCTCGCGCGTAATTATTGCTGTCGCGACTGTGCGACGGGCGGCAGCAGTGAGTAAGCGAGCGCGAGGATAGGTAACTTGGGGTCATTGGACAAAATTCTACGTGCTCGGCGACCAGACTTTAGCTAACTCACCTTCAAGGATTGACAACGATTAGTCCGATGGTGTCTACTGTCTATTGCCTAGTTGTCACCACCGGATCATAATGTAGTACAAACAGATCAAGTTAACTGCGCACTTGGCAGCCGTGACGTCCTTCGACCCTTTTTTGCGCGTCGGGAAATGCTTTGCGCATACCCACTGGCTGATGGGGACAGTCAGTCAGCGGATTATGTGGGACTCTCCCCGCCGGTAGGGCGGGGCCTACCCGCTAAAACCCGACGGTGTCTTCCGGGGCCATTGATACGAAGCCGCGAGTTTTTGTCCTATTGGACATTCGTCCGCGGCTTCATCTCAGGCTACTGTTCGCTCTTGGGCGAGCCCCTCCAGCTTCGAGGAGAATAGTCATTCCACTAGGGTCGTCCGCTAACGGTGCACTGAAATCTGGTGACTCTCTGGCATGGACGGGGCGAACGAGGGGAGGTGAGCGGGTGAGTGCGAGGAGAGCCGCATTCCAGCGAGGTGCGCAGTAACTTGATCGAGTTGTAGGGTTGAATCCTCTCCGTATTTTGTGCCGTGGACAATACCTTGAATAGCTTTTAATTTTTGAGGTAGCATTAAAAAAATATTACATACCTATATGAAATTCAGGTGATTAACACAATACATTAATTTTCTATTGTTCCAATTTACCCAGAAATTGCCAAATTAACCAAGATGACTGTAAAAATTCTTGATTTGTTTGGGTTTCAAATTAATGTGTGCATACTCTTTGAAATAGGTTTTATCTTAAGTTAAATTACAGGTGGTTATTATACAAAGACAGAGTGGATGCGAAACCAACACCGTTTAAACCCAAAAAGTAACATGTATAGGTAGGTAAATCTAAATCATTGCTACCTACCTAATATGTGTGAGGAGTGAATGCTATGGGTAAAGTTGAATACCTACATCAAAATACCCACTAAACGCCACTAACAGTTTTTTTTGCCACAGAGATAAATGGAACTAAAGTGGAAACCATTTTGCGTGATGTAGCTAAAGCCCGGTCTGTGAGCATGTAGAATTTTGTCCAATGACCCCAAGCTACCCTTCCTTATCGCTCGCGCGTAATTATATTGCTGTCGCGACTGTGCGACGGGCGCCCGCAGTTTCTTTACTCATGTGCCCGCAGTGAGTGTGCGAGCGCGACAGCAACATAATTACGCGCGAGCGATAAGGATGGGTAGCTTGGGGTCATTGGACAAAATTCTACGTGCTCACGGACCAGACTATAGAAATCACATCTCTCAGCAGGCACATATAAACCGATCCAGCTAACTGCGCACCTCGTAGGATTGCGACTTCCTCGCACTCACCCGCACACCTACCCGCGTTTGCCCCGTCCGTACCAGAGCCAGGCCTGGCTCACTCCGCGCGGTACATCCGATAATTACCTACAGCGAAGCGCCCCGCCGGCGGGTATTATATCAGTCGAGTGTCACGCGCGCGCTCGTCAGGACGCTGGCGTGCGTTGTAGTATGATTATAATTCTATGACCGAAGTATTATTTAAAAATGGACATAAAGAGAAAGAAATATTGTGCGGCGTTCGGGTGTTTAAATTCGAAAAGTAATCTACCGGATTTATCTTTTTTTTTCGCTTCCCAAAGATGCTGAAAGGTATGTTGGCCATGTAGGTAATCAATAATTCTTAGGATAGTATAGGAACCTAACCTACTATGAAGGTTTTCCATAATGAATGCATACTTACCTACATACGTACGTACCTCATTACAAATAAGTAGATTAATTATTTTTTCACTAGACAGCAACCCTAACAGCGTAAGAAGAGTTCAGAGGCACGCGATAGAAAGAGACAAAACTTGTAGGTGAATAAAATTGTAGGTACGTAGTGCTGTGCGAGCTGAATTCCACTGTAGCGCGTCGTAGCAAGACTCGCATTTATTTAAATCGTCTTGCGGAGTAATCCTTCTGTACCTGTACTATTACTTATTCTGTGCCAGAGCGTCGATGTGACGTCACGGCTGCCAGGTGCGCAGTTACCTCGATCGGGTTGCAATAGTTACAACCAATGCCAAAGCTGCGTGGGACGTTCACCCACGATGTGGACTGATGACATGATAAAGGTACCAGGAAGGCGCTGAATGCAGGTCGCTACCAACCGTGCGATGTGGAAGTCATTGGGGGAGGCCTATGTTCAGCAGTGGACGTCCTATGACTGAAATGATGATGATGATGAGTATTATTCTCCTTCCAGAGTCACAGGAGGCACTGTATCAGCTCGAGTCCGCGATCTTCTACCAGTTTTCGACCAGCAGGGCTTCGCCAAGTTTGCCCCCCCCGCCTCTCGACTGGTCAAGCCCCGGTCCAAGTAAACAAACCCTCGCCAAGTCCCCACAACACTTGGCTATGAAGCCAAGGGCACGGCTGACCCTGACGACCCGGCCAAGAACACGGTTCTATCGAAATATAATGTAACCACAGTAAATCAGTACTAATATCGAAATTAATGATGAGATTATTTTTAGAAGATCCTTTTGTACCATCCTGCATTTACATGTTACGAGATACTAACGTGCCATTGATAGAACTTGTATTTACCATTGTTACCAATAAATTAATTTAATTACTTAGATTTGTCTTATTTGTAATTTTAAAAAAGCCAAGTAAAACGAATCCAATAAATGTATCACAACCGCCGCTGGCGCCACCTATGAAAAGCTTTGCGTGAAAAAGAGTCGTAATTTTTATTCTTATTTTTATTTATAGGGTAGGCCGAAAGATCGAACCAAGTGCAAAATTAATTGTAGCACAGTGTAACTAATTTGTGACTAGATATTTTATTTGTTATTTAATTTTAAATCTAAGAAATATTGTAAATAATATAATAAATAGCCACAGAAAAAAACAATCCAATACAAATAGCAAAGCATCACAACAGCTGCTGGCGCCACCTGTGAGAAGCTTTGCGTGATAAAAGAGTCTTAATTTTTATTTTTATTTGTAAGGTAGGAAAGATTTTACTCGAATACGAACCAAGTGCAAAATGAATTAGCACAGTGTGATTTGTGACTAGATTTTTGTTATTTATAATTTAAATCCAAGCAAAAGTGTGGATAAGTAAAGAATCACCGTTACGAATCCAATACAAACAGGAAATGGCGCCACCTATGAAAAGCTTTGCGTGAAAAAGTAAGTCAGTAATTTTTATTTTTATTTGTAGGGTAGGCCAAAAAAACAAATACGAACCAAGTGCAACGTCAATAATGACAGTGTGAAATTGTGACTCGCAATGTTGCTGGAGTCAAGTTAATAAATTAGTTTTTTTTTCCGAATATTTGCATTCATTGTGTGTCATATTACTAAAAACGGTTTCAAATAAACTTTACAATTGAAATGTGTGATTGACAAGTGTCCCTTTCAGTGTGTTGTTTAGTAACTTAATACCTAAGTACAAGTGTGGTTGGTGGTCAGAGACGAAATGAGGAAGATCGAGATCTAACAAGGTAGGATTTTTATTTTGCTTTACTGTTTTTTTTACCCGACTGCACCAGAAGGAGGGTTATATTTTTTGTATAGACTATCCCGCTGAAATCTATGTATAGGTAGTTATTTCATTTTAGTGTATTGCGTCAGCGTATTTAGGTTAGGTAGGTACTTGGGTATCTTTAGAATCTCATTTGTTTGCGTATTTAGATGGTAGGTATATTTTTCAAAGTCGATTTTTTGTATTGGTGTTTTAATTGCCATGATGTGGAGGTATCGGAATATTAGGAATGCTAATGAAATGGTATAAAAATGAAACGAATGGCGTAGTATCACAATAATACGATTTTTATTCAGTCATCACTGACAATATGAGTATCACAGATTAAATATTACGTCGCTTAGCGAACTAACTAAACATAAAATATTAATAAGGCACATAATTTATACTTTCAGTTCGGTACTCTTCTTCCCGTGTTTGAATCTCTCTTCAATTTCTTGCAAGCTTTTTCCTTTAGTTTCTGGTAATATGAAATACATAACTGCTGTTCCAACTAAGGACACTACTCCGTAAATAAGGAATGTGAAGACTTCCCCGAGGTGTGTCATCATGCCAGGGGCTGTTTTGACGACGACAAAGAACGCCACGAATGTCGTTGCTGAACTTATACCTGAGCCTAAGCCTCGTACTTTGGTTGGGAACACCTCCCCACACATTATCCATGGAAGAGGTACCAGACCTATTGATATCGCGCAGATGTATACGGTCAGGCAAGTTAGCGGCACCCACGATAGGTTCTCAGGTTTGAAATACAGGAACATTGACAGCCCAACCATGGCTATCGCAGTCCAAATACCGCTTATGAAGCACAAGGGCCTTCTGCCATATTGCTTACAGATAACACAAGCGACAACTGACATCGCCACTCTTACTAAATCTATGATCAGCATCACCATGTAGTGGTCCAAGCCAGAACCGACCGCCTTCTCCACGATTTCAATAGAGTAGAAAGCAACCGCGTTGACCCCGGAGAACTGGCACGTAATGAAGAATAGGATCATGATGAATAGTGGCTTGATCAGCTCAGGGCTTCGTAGATCCTTGATTTTCTCTTGCCAGGTCATTATAGGTTCGTTGTCAGCAGCTTTTTGGTTGTCAATAATACATTTTAGCTCAGCATTAGCCTCTTCGCTGTAGCCTCTCAGCCAGCCGAAAGCTTTTACACCTTGTTCGACTTCTCCTTTAGAAATAAGCCACGTAGGACTTTCGGGGATCAGCATTAGAAGTAGGACTGATAGGATAGGGAATAAGCAGCAGATGGTAGCGGTCCATTGCCAAGTCATGAAGGTTCCGATGAGGTGGGCAACGAATATGCCTATGGCTATGGCTAAAGATATGGCAGCGAGGAAGAATCCTCTGTATCTGGGTTCACTGGTTTCTCCGATGTAGACTGGGCCTAGGGGTCCGAGTAGACCGACGCAGAGTCCCGTGAAGAATCTGCCGAGGAGCATGAGGCCCAGGTTCGATGCGCAGGCGATGAGGATCCACCCGAGGAGGAAGGGCACACAGATGATGTATAGGGACGTCTTTCTTCCGAACTTCTCCATCATCCAGCCCGCGATGAGGCAGCCTGGAGCCATGGGCAGGGCAGCCATTGCAGCTGTAATAGACAATAATAAATAATAAGTTTTATGAATAGGAATAAAGATTGTGGTTTTGCACACAAATATTTCTATAGTAGGTAAGAGATCGAACTCAAGACATCTGGTATTGTAGCCTGTTCATAACGTAAAGTCGCACAATGAAACTCAAACTCAAAATGTTTATTTACCGATTATTTCGGGTAGAAATTACAGTAGTAGTGGTGGCTTGAATGCCACACTAAATAAATACAGTACAGTGCTTGCAAATAATCACATATTTTTTAAACGATTCTCATTTCTTAATAATATGTAATTTTCCACGCTGTAACGCCTTAGCTATTTGAACTGCAAATATTATATAGAAGGTTTGTTGGCTACGATTGCTTGCTGTGGCAGCCCGTAAATAATAAAATGACTAACGCCCGATTCACAAACATTACTATGAGGTTTCATAGAGCGCGTGGACGCACAGGGTCACACACGAACCAATCACAGAGCAGAGCTCTATTCAACGCTGTGCGTTCGATTTGCTGCTTCACTTAAGCAAGCATCATTTGTGAATACGGGCGTAAGACAGTTTATGACAAGTTTGTTTTTCTCCAAGCCTTGGTGTCCTTCTTATTATTAAGTTCGTTCGTTCGTTTCAGCCTCCTCCAAGGTTTTCCACAATGCACGGTCCTGCGCTGCCCGCATCCAGGTTGCATTATTAAGTAGTTGTCCTAAATAAAAAAATTGTAACTTACCAATCCAAGACTTGGTGCTGGCGTCGATCATGATAGGGCTGCCGGGCTGCTCGAGCTTGGGCAGCAAGATGGCGGAGTAGCCCGACGTCAGGCCCGCCGTGAAGGTCAGCAGGATCGCCGCTGATGATGCCAGGGTCTGGAAACCAGATAGATTGATTTTTAGTGGGAATGAATTATTTTAATATGGCAATAGTTGTAGGTTGTAACTATAAGATTAGTTAATCACGGATACTTTTCCATGCAGGGCAGTGGGCAGGCCTCTTACTAGGAGCGCCAATCTGGTAAAGGTCGCGGGAAGAGCCTGGATGCGGGCAGCGCAGGACCGTTCATTATGGAAAACCTTGGGGGAGGCCTTTGTCCAGCAGTGGACGTCATTTGACTGAAGCGACGACTTTTTCATACTTTTTAGCACTCTCGTAAAAACCATAATTTTCTCGAGTGTCATTTATATTTTGGGGTTTAATAATGTTTTTTTTCGTACCTACTTATGGGGGCATTTTTGTCGATAAAATTGACAATCACAACAACGCCTTAAATTATCGCTAGCCCTATCCCAAACACACTGTATAGGGCACAACAACTTTTGAAATGTCAATTTTAAGTTTAATGTAAAGCTTTACAAATATCGTTTCTTACACGCAGTTAGTTTAAAGTTCCCATATAATTAGCATAAACATAGATGGCGCTATCGACGATGAACTTTTTTGTTTTTAAACTGAGTGTCTTGAACTCAAATTATTCAAGTAACATCATGTTTTGAAATTGAATAGTAAACAGTCAATATCTTTATTGCGTCGCGACATGAATGACATGATAGCATTATAAAGATCTTATAGATAAACGTGTAAATAGACATCACATGAGCCATCCCGTTTTTTGTAGGATCCCATTTAGTATTACAAACAGAGATATAGCGAGATGCCAATTAATGCACTGAGTTCGAAACTCAGAGTCGCATTAGAAATTCAAACACACAAAGTAATCAAAATAATTATCTCATTATCCACTGCGGTATCAGCCTACTCAACGTTCGAATAATCTTTAGTACTACGCAAGCAATGTAAACTGTTTATTATGACGTCACTGCTGTCATCACTGCTGTTACGAGCAATGTGTTCTATTTTTGGGCATATTGCTGCGACACCGGCCACGCCCCCTTATCACATCTCCCTTTAGTTTCTGTGATCTGTGGTTACAATCGTATGTGTGTATGTGTGCTCACACGACAGTCCAGTTTTGAGAAAACCTGCATCTCTGGAGTCGGTAAAACTGGATTGCGGTGGGAACGAGTCCTAAGGGCATTGCAACTTGCAATTTTAATGGTTAGCATAATAATTTTAATTAAAAATCAGTAACAAGGTCAATTACCTGTCTCCAAACCGGCGAGAAACGGACCACAGTCTTGGAATCGCTCAACAAAGTGGCTTCCTTGTTTTCCTTATCATTTAATACTAATCCGGTACCAGAGTTTGAAATCTTGAGATTTTGCATGTAGTGCGACGTTTTGCTTTCGCCGCCATTTTTGGTTTCATCTTTGTTATTTTCTTCATTTGTTTTCTCGGCTTCCTTTGTTTTGTTCTCGTTTGTATCTGTATCTTTATCACTAGTGTTGTTAATACTATTTGTTTTTAGTTCTTCATTTTCGGTTTTTGATTCTGCAACTTCAGGCGGTGTATTTGGTTCTTCCACGTGTGTGTGATCTTCTACCCTCTCAGCGGTATCACCAGCCATAGTTTATCTGGAACAAGATTTTTACATTGTTAGCATATTGGTATTAGTCATTTATTTTTGTGAAATATATTCAGGCGAATATAATGAGATAAGGTCTATAGGTATAAACATATGTTCTACTTGTTTGTGACCAACTAAGGGGCGTAGCATATCGATCACAAAGAATGTGTTAGAAATGGAACATATCTAGTCAAAATGACGAAGTTGAATGCTCTTCTTTGTAATTTAAAAAGTCACAGACAAAAACATCTAGGTAAATGTTTTTGTCTGTGACTTTTTAAATTACAAAGAAGAGCATTCAACTTCGTCATTTTGACTAAATATTGCATTATATTAATCTAATACTAATATTTGACATGTAATAAAGAAAAAGAAGATTATCTAAACAAACTTCACACATCGTACCAAGGTTTTGATAAATGTTCGCAGACTTTTTATTCTGTCTACGTTTTATTAACTTTAGAATAGTTTGTTAATTATAATGAAAACTATCCAAGGCTTCCCGATCCAACGTGGCAATAATCGGAACTAATAATCCAGCATTGACAATGGCGCCCTCCAGTCAACGTCTTGGCTGGGACGGTTCAGTGTAGGTCATCTATATCGATTTATAACTGACAGTGGTCAATAACTGTAGTAAACAAACCAGTAAATTTCGTGTCCATTGTTCTGGCTGACGTAATTTACACCAAATGTATCGTTTGTCGGAGTTATCGCAGACCAAAGTTTTATAGGCCGACGACACGAGCAGATTTGTAGCGAAATTGTGCGTAGTATACTCAGTACATTATGCTAAACTTTGTGACAGTATTTTTAGTTTAATAGGTGATAAGATTCAACGATGAGTTTGGTGGTTCTCATCGCCATCATCATCATCATTTCAGTCACAGGATGTCCACTGTTGAACATAGGCCTTCCCCAAATTGGTGGCTCTACATTATACATTCTTAGATAGATAGTGTACCTTTATTGTACACTATACAAAACGTACAAAAAAGAAATAAATAACATTAAAATTGCACAATTTAGACGGTCTTATCGCTAGGAAGAGTTCTCAGGTTATATTTTTTGAGACAACGTAAAAAGAGAACAGTTGCTTACAGTATTTTTTATAGAAATACTAGCTGACCCGGCGAACTTTGTTCCGCCTTAATGGCAATAAATAAGCAGACTTTTTTTTTTAATTTCGAACGGGATAAAAAGTATCCTATGTCCTTCTCCTGGCTCTAAACTACTTCCCTGACAATTTTCAGCTAAATCGGTTCAGCCGTTCTTGAGTTATAAGTGGAGTAACTAACACGACTTTCTTTTATATATATAGAAGAAGTGCAATGAAATGTCCAAATCTAAAATATCAATACCGGAACAAGAATCACCTAAATTATTAAAAAAAACACGTGTGAGTACTTAGATCGAAACGAAATTTCATAGCAAATTAAACAAAATAGATTATAGTACCAGTTAGTTATTTTAGTTAAATTGTTAATTATAGTTTCAAACTTGCTGAGCTCAAATGCCGAGTAAAATTCAAAGAATTCAATAGGAAAAAACAAACTAATTATTTATAACTAGGTACCAGTATATTTTATTTAGGCTAATTAAGCAATAAAAGTCTCGTGTCTGCCAAAAGATTAAAATAAAAGTACTTAACACTAAAACTACACTGTTATTTGTTCTGGATCCACAGACAGATTTTTCCATGCTAATAATTATAAATGCATCACGCGATCCATTGTATGCCTTGGACTAATTATACATTTCGCAAGTGTCAATCGGTAGGTCAACACCATGTGGTTAACTAGAAGTCCTTATAAATATTAATAATGGTGTTATAATAACTTGGTGATTATGATTATTTTGATAAATTGTTTCAATATATTGGAATAAGTTTAGCGTAGATGAAGAATAGGAAGTTCATCTTTACCTATACTAATATTATAAATGCGAAAGCAAATCTGTCTGTCTGTCTATCTGTCTGTCTCGCTTTCACGCCTAAACCACTGAACCGATTTTGATGAAATTAGGCATAGAGATAGTTTGAAACACAAAGGATAGTTTTTATCTCGGTTTTTGAAACAGGGACGCGCGCAATAAAGTTTTTCTGTAACAGACAAAATTCCACACGGGCGAAGCCGCGGGCGGAAATCTAGTACCTACTTAATATGTTCATACCATTTTTGTTGATTTGTTAGCTACTTGAATTTCTGTTTAGGTAAAGTACTACCTACATAGTGACTATACTACCTGAGCTAAGCTTATGACGCTAGCCTAAATCCTAAATCCAAATTTAGTCCCTTATTTGGACACCATAGCATTAGTGTGACGTATGACCTTGCTAATGCAATAAAAACCAAATTCAAAATATTTATTCAGTTTAGAATTGTGTGCACTTATGAACGTCAAAAATGTAAATAATAAAAAAAGAAAAGGTAGCCCTTATGGGGCACTTTACATGTCTTCTGATGTTTTAAGACATGATACACCACAACAACTTCTATATAACATCATCTTTTAAACCATGCAGATGTTACAATTTTCCAAGGCCCTAATATCTGAATGATGGCTTTGTATAGATATGGCCTTGTTCTATTAAAGAAATTCGATATTTGGGCCATTGATTGATTAATAAAGTATGTTTGATGACGCCACTTAAACCATATGCTAAACATTATGGCATCTGTGTATGCTTTTCATGTAAAGGCTGGCCATATTCTATACGAAAAAAATCGGATATTCTTTTTATACATAACAAAGCAGATATTTGACTACAATCACACCTGGTGTTAAGTGGGATGAAGTCTAGGATGGTACATAACTGCCCTGTAAGTGTTTATTCACTATCGCCTTGAAAAGGCCCGGGTTATAGTCTTCGGGAAAGACAGCAGCAGGCAGCGAATTCCAGTCCCTAGCTGTTCGCATTTTAAAAGAGTCATCGTTTTAGAGAGTAGTATACTATAGTGTTAACTTAGACTCTATTTTACGATTAAGATACTGACTTACAAATATTATGTCTACCTACAATAACACTAATTTACAATCGATTACGATTCAATCACATGATCTACAACGAGGGCACGAGTCAACAGATGCCGATAAGACGGGTCACGAGCCACGATCGCACTGGGTTAATAATAATGATGTAATTAATAGTATAATTCACGTTATCTAATAAACAAAATTTGCCGGTTAAATGTCATTAATGCGACCCTCATTTATTTTCCTTGTCCTCTCTCTGGGTTGTGTGGAATAGATCGCATCGATAAGACCGCCAAAAGTGTGTCGTTTTGATTTTGCTAGTGCTTAATAAAGTAAAAGATGTTAATAATACTATTTCCATTACTAATCAGCCTTCTGTAAAGTAGAAGATGACCATGATATAAAGCCAGGCTTCTGCTATAGCAGATACTCAAAATGGTCTACCTATATCGAAACCCAGGGGTATCGGGCAGATTGCAATTTTAAAGGAACCATTCCTGGGGGTCTTTGGGAAGGAATAGAGTACGACAGGTTAGAAAATTATTTACCCTCTCTTTCCTATGGGAATCCTGCATCCTGGGTCCTGCATACGAGTACACTGAGCCAGTATAGACTTTAAAAAGTAAATACAACTGAACCGCCATTTTCCAGAATCTAACGGCTCTAAATAATTATCTCGTGAAAAGCTCTCATTAGCGTTCTACTAAAACTGAACTAACCGTTAGGAAGTTGACATCTAGTTTAACTGAAGATGAAAGTAGAAATACTGGTACAAGCTGGTTACACGGCGCCATGTTGACGGACGGAATACGGAATCTGCTACGGTCTGATGAAAACTCCACAAACTACACTTGCGCGAAAGACACAGCGCGAAGACACTAGCGCGAAAAGCCATTTGCGCGCATGGACACTTTTGCGAAAAGACATGAGCGTAAATGGACGTTTGCGCGAAGGATATTTGCGAGAAAACTGTTTTCACGCAAATGTCCTTCGCGCAAACGTCCATTTGCGCTCAAGTCTTTTCGCGCAAACGCTCGATACCTACGCACTTTTACACGCCCCAGTATTAACCCTACCACTGCTTCGGGACAATAAATGGGCCAGTGCTGAGAAAAAGCAGCGCAAGAAACTTACTATGAGGTCTCACAGTGCATGTGGACGCACAGCGTGAAACACGAACCAATCACAGAGCTGAGAAGATGATGGCGCAGTGGTATTGCTTTGTCCATACGGAGAACCAGATTCGAATTCTGATTTTAGTTCGAAGTTCTAATTATTTAGTAATTTTCCTGAGGCTGTATGCGAAGTGATTCACTAATATTATTTTGTTTTTAACAGTCATTTTTCATTGTTTTTGGACCTTAAGACAAGCGAATAAGGTACACAATATGGTGGGAACTATATTCCCACTACCCTTTAAAGGCTTGACTTTAAAGACGATCAAGTGTGCTAGGGTTCTAAGGCAGACATGTGTCGGGCAATTAACTGGACTAATCAACAAACAATGCGTTTTGCTAGTAAATAATCCGCCATTTTGAATTTCAATGCAACGCGCACGTTTGTAGCGCCATGACCGAGGCACTACAGCATTTATAAGTAATCTTATGTTATGTGTGTTAAAAATATTATGTTAATAATACTCATAGGTATTATTAACATAATATTTTTAACAGTGCTTAACTCAGTCAGTACCTGAGGTGTGGGAGCGACACGGGAGGATATTTTTATATTTTAGTTCTGATATTTGCCGCTAGATGGCACTGTTCTTTGAGGTTCGAAAAGCTGCACCGCGATGTCCAGATTTTTTATCCCACCAAGGTTTACAGCAGGATTCGATCCCGCAACCACTCCTATCGTTGGTCCCTCGCGCTATCTACCGGGCCATCCTATACTCCTATCGTTCGTTTCCACCGAAAGACGTCTACTACTGGCCAAAGGCCTCCCCTAAGGATTTCCACAAAGACCGGTCCTGCCTGCGCCGCCCGCATCCAGGCACCTCCCGCGACCTTCACCAGATCGTCGGTCCACCTAGTGGGAGGCCTGCCCAAGCTACGTCTACTCCTATCTCTTACCTAAATTCACACTTTCCATCTTTTACCTTTTCAAACAATAGAGGCTAACGATCTATTATCTTTGTGCTCCACAAATCACTTATTGTGTAACACTCCATGGTGCAGCCATTACTATAAACACTATGTCATAGTCGTATCATAGCAATTGACCTACTTGGGCTGTAAGGACGTTTGAGAGTATATGAGGGTACTTCTCATTTACACTCAAATTTGATGGTCACACGATAATAGTTCATAAACGGTATAAGTTAGAACAATACCTTTGAAATCAGATGATTAAATATCTATTTAGCTACATACAAAATAAATTTTATCGTAATAGAAGCAAAAATAATACGAAAAAATCACATGAAACGATAAAAAACGGGGTCATTTTTCGCGTTCTCATCGTGTCACACCTTCGGTTGCAATGAAACATTTGGTTACTGCATTCACAATTTTCATTCAATTTGTGTGTAGCATATACTAAAATCATCGTAATTAAATATACTTTCCACACAATAGTCAAAAAAATATCTTCTTATAATTATTTTGAATTGAGAAAGCGAAATACGTTGGTCACACGATTTTAGGTACCTAAAATTTTGAGTAATAATACAAGATTGCCGTTAAACCGAACAGAGCCTCTCAACAAGTGGGTCTTAAAATGAACATGGACAAGACAAAAATTATGTCAAATGCCCGTGTTGTACCCACTCCTCTGAAGGTTGGAGACACTACACTCGAAGTTGTTGACAATTATGTATACCTGGGACAAACAGTCCAGTTAGGTAGGTCCAACTTCGAGAAAGAGGTTAATCGTCGAATCCAAATCGGCTGGGCAGCGTTCGGGAAGCTTCGCGAAATTCTCACGTCCGAAATACCGCAGTGTCTCAAGTCAAAAGTATTTGACCAGTGTGTGTTGCCAGTGATGGTGTACGGATCTGAGACATGGTCGCTTACTATGGGCCTCATAAGAAGGCTCAAGGTCACCCAAAGAGCGATGGAGCGTGCTATGCTCGGAGTTTCCCTGCGTGATCGAATCAGAAATGAGGAGATCCGTAGGAGAACCAGAGTGACTGACATAGCCCGCAGAATCGCTAAAATCAAGTGGCAGTGGGCGGGGCACATATTATAGCTCGATGAGCTGATGGCCGCTGGGGCAGGAAAGTTTATGTTTTTACAATATTTTAATAACTAATAAATTATACGTGGTAAAGTAGAGATAAGTACATCAATAAATAAATAAGGGCCTCGTATTTTTGTTGTCTGTCTGTATGACTGTATGTATGTCTGTATATGTGACTGTGTATCTGTTTGTAAGATAAATTTAATCTGAAGTTTGAGTTAAAAGTTGTACAGCAAAAATACGAGGCCCTCTGGCCTAAATAAAAAAAATATTTTTATTGAGGTACTGATAATCCGTTTTTTTGCTTCTTTAGCATTTCAGAATGCCACCAGTGTCACCCTTAAAACCAATTGCGTAGAATCTTGTAACTTAGTAGGTGACCTAATCGGTAAAATTTTATCTTGTATTTAAGTAGGTACCTATTTATATTATGTTATTGCTATTTATCTATGAAAATAAGACAAAATATATGTTTTATAAACACTTAAGAGTCATTTACAGTAGGTAAGTTTGAAAAAAATATTGCTGTGAAGTACAGAATCACTTTCGTGGCATCAAAAAATTCAAAACGTTAAATCTTCCAAACGAGACTCACTATTTGACTGATTTACTGAGAATACAATCTTCACATCAAGCGCTACAATTTTTGTTTACAAAAAGTTGAAATAAGTTAGAAATAAAATTCGCCACGAAGGTGACGATGAGAACCGTGGCGATGAGAAATACCCATGATATGTTTTGATTTAGATATTGAAGTATATAGGGTGGAATTTTGTAATGCCACCTAAAGCGACAGTACTCATAGTACTGTAAATAAAAAAAAATACTCAAGGAAAACATTCCTTGTTTTTTTAAAAGAAAGAGAACTGCATTCAAATATTTCTAATTTAAGATTTCACGGTTTTCCTTTCATTTGATTTATCAAGTTTGTTAGTGATTTCATCCTTACACTTAACCCTAACGATCGATTCCACCCTGTATATTATGTACTTATACATAAAATATACTTCACATAATCTCACGTATGGGTAGCTAATAGACTTTGGAAAACCAATAAGGTAAATTACCTGACTCTATACTTTGTATTGGGATATATTGCCATGGAGAAAACCATATGATAGCTATGTAAACCTTAACATATAAAAATCTTGAAGAAAAGGGTAAAATACGGAGATGATACTAATGTGGGAAAGAAGATGATTTTTCTGATTCTGATATATATCCAATAAAAAATCAAAATTATCTTTAGTATTTGTGGAGACTAATTAAATTAGTACTTATAAATCGTCAAAGCCTTTACATGTCTTATTCTTTTTTTTTGCCCTACCATGCCAATACCTTATTTATACCAATGACAATAATACACAACAGACCCAAGAGTACAATAGGCTAGTTGCCTAAAAAAATTTTTTTAGTCCGTAATGTTTAATATCAAAAAATATTGGACACATATATTTTTATTTGTCAATCTAACAAATAATTACATAGTTATGGTGCGTTGAAGTTGCGCACAACGTCACAACGTGCGGCATTTTTAAGCAAGCGTTGACGTCACGGGCCTCTTCTTATGAACTTTGGGGCGCTTTATCTCTTTAAATTTTCATTAGTTTGAAAAAGTGAAAAATACGTGTAGAGTATTTTTTGATAAGTTAACTGACGGACTAATTAAAACTCTTGCTTTTTGACCCAGGCAACATCCCCATTTAGGCGGTCTTATTTTTATAAATCTACTCGTATCTATTACAGGTATAGACAACTAGAGCGCAGTTGTATTTTATTGTTTACCAGAAGTTAAATAACATTTGCAAATGTGACTCTACATAAAACAATATTATCTTAACTATTAGTTATGTACAATTTACAAAACAAATATACTTTAATAGTTTGTAAGCTTATTCAAATGTATTCAAGTAAATTAATCAACAATCTATTCTGCTTGTAATAGAGATATTTGAATACTTTGGGAATTACAAACTAACCGGTTAGTAATATAAGTTAATTATTCGCGAAATGAATGAAATTTAACTCGTGATCGAACTGGTTTGGACTTAGTAAACATATTGATGCTATTCCAGTCTTAGGTAACCAGACTGCCTTGAAACCTAACTGGCTGGTTAGATTTAACTGAGCCTAGAGTTAGTATCTATATTTAGGACCAATGCGTATTAGTCCAGTCAATGAATGCCTTAACGACGGTGTAGAGAGAAATCCATGGAACACAATTTCTGACCTAGGGACTTTATTTAGCCTAGTTAGGTGGTGAACATAGCAAAAGTCCCCGCCCTTAGCCCTTGAGCCGGCGGGGAGAGGGGGGTTTAAAGGTACCACTTTTCGGTTTTTCGCTTAATCCTCGGAAACTATGCGTCCTAGAGACATGACTACTATGAACCAAAAAAAGCTTATTCAATTTGCTACAGGTGAGACAGTCAAGTTTTTCTATATCTTGTATAGTTTTTGCGGCATCTGCTCTAGAAGGTCTGTAAAATTGGAAATTTTATTGTTGTCTTACATGTTCCTTTCAGGAGAAAATCGACTAAATCAACATTGAGCAAACACTATAGACATGCGGGAGCATGTTAAGCCTAGTTCCATGGAGGGGACTGCACCGTGCGTATATTTAGACGAACCAATTAGAGCCACTTTTGACTCCTCATCATTCAAAAACTACTGTGCATTAACACTTCAAATTTGGCTCATGTATTGAGACTTGCAAGATATACATCAGCTTCAAATTTCATAAATATACCTCAAACGGTTATTTAGGTATTGACGTTCAAAAATCGATATTTAGAGCACTACTATCTATCTATCACATGTGAAATGTTAAAATTTACTGGTTTTTTATTTGTTCCTTTGTATTTACATAACTACCTTTCTGGATGCCAAATTTGAACCTTCGAGGTCATCTGGAAGTGGTTAGAATTTGGTCTATAGGTCAGACATGTAGATTTTTGGACGTCAATATCTAAAGAACCGTTTGAGGCATATTTATGAAATTTGAAACTGATGTATATCTTGCAAGTCTCAACACATGAGCCAAATTTGAAGTGTTAATGCACAGTAGTTTTTGAGTGATGAGGAGTCAAAAGTGGCTCAAAGTGATTCGTCTAAATATACGCACGGTGTAGTCCCCTCGCTGGAACTAGGCTTAACATGCTCCCGCATGTCTAGAATGATTGCTCAATGTTGATTTAGTCGATTTTCTCCTGATGGGAACATGTAAGACAAAAATAAAATTTCCAATATTACAGACTTTCTAGAGCAGATGCTGCGAAAACTATACAATTTATAGAAAAACTTGTCGATCTCATCTGTAGCAGATTGAATATGCTTTTTTTGGTTCAAAGTAGTCATGTCACTAGGACGCATAGTTTCCGAGGATTAAGCGAAAAACCGAAAAGTGGCACCTTTAAACCCCCCTCTCCCCGCCGGCTCAAGGGCTAAGGGCGGGGACTTTTGCTATGTTCACCTCCTAACTAGTCTAAATAAAGTCCTGAAGTCAGAAATTGTGTTCTACAGTTTTCCATCTATAATGCTTTATTGACTGGACTATATATAACTGGTCGGCCGTTCGGTGTAGTGGTTCGAAACGGACTACTATTCCGGAGGTTGCGGGTTCGATTCCCGCACAGTACAAACATTTGTGTGCATGAACATATTTGTTTGTATTGGACTGGGTGTTTTCTATGTATAATAAGTATGTATTTACAAAAAAAAAAAGTATTTAAGTATGTTTATATCCGTTCTCTAGTACCCATAGTACAAGCTTTGCTTAGTTTGGGACTAGAAGCGCAGTGTAAAATGTCCAAGGATATTTATAACTGGAGGGCATTAACTTTATTTTAAATCCTATACTTAACTACGGGACTATTCCCACCTCTCGTTCCCACCGCTGCAACTCCTGTGTAGCCAGGATCTGCAGCTTGACCGCCAATAACCCAACCAGTGAAGGTCAAGTTTGTCCCGGGGGAAAGTTAAGCTGTCATTGGACCCGCAACGAAATTAATCAAATGAACAGGAGGAGTTCGAAGTTATGGTTCGACTTCCAGGGCAAATCTGATGACAGGTTTTTAAAAAGTAACTGTATCTACCCAAAATTTGCCAATAAATCTTTACTTACAATCACAATTAAACAGAGAGGGAGTTAAAATTATCATAATTTGTTTCTGTTACCACCATGACTAATACATAAATAATTTTTGTCCGATTTTAATGCTTCAATTAAAATTAAAGGGGCCCCATACCAAGACACCAAGGAACGTGTTTTTGAGCATGGGGTGTTTAAGTATATTTGACGAAAGTACATAATCCGGATTAAAGTTTGTAAGTTTGCTTTAGTCCTCGATTTCGATTTCTCATGTACCTAATTGTTAATCGGGTGTTTATAAGTTGTATATTAAAGTACCTCCTTGTAATATTACTAAAGTTAAATAATAAAAAAGCCTAGTTTATAACGAACGTTTTTTTCGAGAAATAGGTAAATAGGAGGGAGATGAAATACAGTTGTTAATAGAATAGGTTCTTTGACACTTTGGATAGTTTTCTGGGTTCCGTAAATAAAAATTAACCTATTGAACTTTTTTCTGTAATAGATAAACTTACTGAACCGACTAGGAAATGCTTACTGTAGTTAAATAAGAGATTTTTATAAAAATTTTCACCCACGTGAATTAAGCATTCATCCAGATGTGCTCTCCATCCATATAAACTTAAAATTATTTCTCTCTCTATAAAATATATGGATGTGATACAAAATGTTACCTACGGAATCCGCTGCATGTTAAATTTAATCGCACTTGAGTGGTTTTTAGCGAAACAGTTGAATGACCGTATTTTTTGCCTGACCAAGAATTATGTAAGTTTCGTAAGCCAATACCTACTTCGACTGCGATTTCTACTTAACATTTATAATGTAAATTATGCAATAAATTGAAATAAAATCTAAATTGCCTGCTTGCGCTGCATATAGACGTTTAGGTAGTGCATGCATACTGGGAAATAAGGTGTCATTTATTATGTAAGTAATTATAGTTTTTGCCTGCGCCTGCGGCTTAACACGCGTGAAATTTTGTCTGTCACAGAAAAACTTTATCGCGCAAGTCTCTGTTTCAAACCGGGAGACGAGACTATCTCTATACCAATAAATTTGCAATTGGCAGATAGCAATAAATATCTATTAAATAAATAAGGAGACCATCTAAAAACGAAGTAGTAGTAAGTAGTATTTACTGAGAAGAGATAATAAACATAATTATATATATTTGCAACTATAGCGACCCGCCCCTGAAAAAAACTGCATCAAAATCCGTTGCGTAGTTCTAAAGATCTAAGCATACATAGGGATAGACAGACAGAAAAGCTTTGTTTTATAATATGTAGTGATAGTGATGACGATGATTTGACGATGCGGGCTTAATGCAGATTGTCCTCAAATACCTAATAACTATGTGAAGGGTATACCACCATAATCAGTGAAGAATATAACCCATATTGTGATCATTTACATCATAAATTAAATAAGAGTTGTCACCTTGTTCTAATGCTCATGATAAGGCTTTCTATCAAGGTTGTTTTAAATAATTAGTTTCACTATTCACGCTTCTTTACTTGTCTAATTATTGTGAAATGTATTCGTGAATCGACTTTAGGTAATCAGAATTATGTTGCAATTAATTCTAGAAATCATCATCATCTAGACTCGGATTTTGCAACAAGAAATAAAAAGTCATCGTGAAAAGTCCTTGAAAATTGTTTATTTTTTCGCTTATAAGTAAGTGTGCAAATTAAAGTAAGTCAAGTGCGCGTGCGTCAGATCAGAAACTACGAAAGTTATAGTTAAATGTATTAATCAAAACTTACATGGCTAATAAAAAACTTGAGAAAATATCGTAAAAGGAATATATCTCACACAGGAATTTATTTTCTGAAAAATGTCTGGTCTAAAAATAGGTTTATTCATAGCAAAAACCTTATCTAAATGTTTATTTAATTTTCTAGTTTGTCTCTGTCAAATTAGTTCAAATTTCTTTTTTTGTGTCAAATCTAAATAAAGCTAATTATAGAGAATTGACATTACTTACTTTAGAAAGACCTACTGAAAATACCTAGGTACTTACTTAGCAAAATAATTTTATTACCCATTGGATAACTATTAAAATTTCTAATGTAGAGTCGCCTCTCATTAGATAACTGTCTCTTTTGACTACCTACTTTTTCTAATTGAATTTTCATGTAAGGTTTATCAAAGTCAAAAGGTATGGGAACCAAATTTTAATTACATTAAAAGTTGAGATAAAACGACTTTCTAGTTTAAAACAAGTAATTCAATGATCAGGCTGAGACAAATCGCGAGTGATTAGTGCACTCCGAATGTATGTCGGCGGAAGAGGTTTCTAGAGAGTGCCGTTATTTTCTGGAAAATAGAGTCTGTTTACATTATGTAGGACAAAAAATTACGAATCAAATTATTAAATAGTAGTTTATTTTACTAATATTATTATAAAAACTCATTTATTTTTTAAAATAGGCTTTTAAAAAGCACTTTTACACGTCCCAGTATTAACCCTACCACTGCTTCGGGACAATAAATGGGCCAGTGCTGAGAAGAAGCAGCGCAAGAAACTCAGTCACTATTGTCAGCCTCCTGTTCAAGGGTTTACAGTCTTTATAATAGGTATACAAATTATAATCATAAGTAATTAATCTGGATATGATATGAACAGTAGTTAAACTTGATGTCCAGTTGTCTATAATTGCATGTAGAGTCTGCGTCAAACAGTTCGTGACGCCTAAGGCCCAGAACAGACGGTGAAACGCAACTGCAACGAAAGTGCAACTTTCTGATGATTCTAATGAATGAAACTGAAACTTTCAAACTGGTCGCGTCATGTGTGGTCTCTCAACGGACGCTATGGCAGAAACTTAGATGCAACTCAAAAGTAACTAGCAGTTGCAGTTTCGTTGCAGTTGCGTTTCACCGTCTGTTCTGGGCCTAAAGTGTCCAAAAAGTTCGCAACATGTCTTCGTTACGATTGAAATAAAGTTGTCAACTTTTTGGCCACTTTTGTCACGAACTAATTGACGCTAACTGTACTATAGCAAAGATAGGAGGTGCATTAAGTTAACGTATCGTTTATTTGTCCTTTTAAATACGTTTACCTACTTTAGAACTTTATTTAATGGTGCTCGTAAAATTTACAGTAGATTACTAATACATGTAAAACTGCATTTGCCTTGCAAATCTCTTTGACTTAGGTGTGTCTTAAATGTCAATTGTTTTTAGTTAATTGTTCTAAAAAAATAGGCCATTTAAACAGGCTAGTAACTGATCGGTTATTTATTGAAATGCCTTCTTAAAGAGTAGTGAGAGAGGCGATTCGATTTCCAGTTCCTAGATGGAACTGTCAAATTGAAATATTAGTTTGTGTCATCCCAGCTTAGATACTCGTATTAACCACATCGTTAAAAAGTTTCAAAATTAATGTTTAATATTATTATGTGTTTATTAGGACAAGTTATGCAGAATAACTAATTGAGTTCTTTAGTATGTAGGGTTGTTTAGTAGAGTCGATAGAAAAATAAGCTGATCCTTTTTTTTTCATTAAAAAAGAGAGTCTGGGGTTGTTACCTCAGTAGAGTATCGACTCTACTTCTACTTATAGTGACTGAGTTTCTTGCGCTGCTTCTTCTCAGCACTGGCCCATTTATTGTCCTGAAGCAGTGGTAGGGTTAATATTGGGACGTGTAAAAGTGCTTTTTAAAAGTCTATTTGCAAAAATAAATGAGTTTTATGAGAGTTTTTTAAGAGTTTTGTATCGTTAAGTAGAAGTTGGTTCTTTTGTCCATCATTTAACAGCTGAACAAATAACAATCAAAAATGAGTTTGCTTAAATTACACGTCGGTGCATATATTTGCCTTATCAATGGCTTTATTTTGACGCCCAAAAATACTTTTCAGTCATTAAATGACTGAAGGACATCTAAGGGCGCCGATAAACTTGGTCGTTCACTGGTAACAACACAAAAGTATTTTGCTATTTTAACCGACTTCTAAAACGGAGAAGGTCCATAATTAGGTTCAGTTTTATTTGTAAAACTGAACAACAATCTAGTAAAACCAAGTCAACTTCATGACAACTACTGTGAACTGTCGATTAGCTTAGCGAGTTTACTATCGATCAGTCAAGAGACTGGTAGGTGGATTAAGTGAATAGGCTAGTTTCCTAAAAATTTTTTTTGGGTCGGTCATGTTTAATATCAAAAAATATTGGACACATATATTTTTATTTGTCAATCTAACAAGTAATTACATAGTTATGTTGCGTTGAAGTTCCACGCGACGTCACAAAGTGCGGCATTTTTATGCACTCATTGACGTCACGGGCCTCTTCTTATGAACTTTGGTTAGTTAATTTTAAAAAGTGAAAAATACGTGTAGAGTATTTTTTGATAAGTTAACTGACGGACTAATTAAAACTCTTGCTTTTTGACCCAGGAAAACTCCCTATTGCACGGCAAAAAGCTCGAAGCAAATTATATTTACCCGACGCAGCAGAAGAAGGGTCATGTTTTTTGATTGACTACTACAAGCATCACACTATTATTTGATATAATACAAAACAGAACGCTCTAGTTTATTTCATATGAGACAACAAAGTTACATTCGCTAGAATGTTCATTACAAGTAAACGCTCTAATCGATCATCTCCTTAACACCTTTTGGTGCATAAAAACAGTTAATCAATGTTATTCAAAACAAAAATCCATTGATATGAGTGTACCATAAAGCATGATATAATGATCATGCTCTGATAGTAAAAATGGTAGAGTTTATTCCAATAAAAAGCCTTAATACTTTAGCTCTTCAAGTTGATTTGTAATCATTGTTTTTATTTTTTGGTACCAAATAAATGTTTTTTCTTTCTTTTAATAAAACCACGTTTTCTTGAGAGCACAAAATATTGAACAAAAATGTACCGTTCACGTAATTATATTAAACTGGTAAAAAGTCTAAAAATTAATTACAGCAATAAAACTGATAAATCTAAACCACTTCCTTACAGTTAATTACACCGGTTTAGTAACGGATTAAACGAGTTTAGGATTTCGTGTTCAAAACTTTTACCTAAGAGTTAGTACAATATATTTGTGATTGCAGTTTTAATGCAAATAATGTTTAATGATTTTTTATTTCTATGAAATTCACTTGCGAATTGATAATGTAGAGAATGCTGATGTAAGTTTGTCCTGAAGAAGTTCTTTCAATGCCGACATGTTGTACAGTCACGGAATGAAAAGGTTCGTCAGTTTTCAAATTGATTCCTTCAACGAATCGCGAGCACATATTACCTTTTGAAACTATGTTACAGAATAATCTCGAGTTAGAGAAAATAATCTTTAACTGTTCGTCAGTAAAGTTCAAAATTATTCAGGTCAAAGTTGTATGACGATTTATCTTGTCAAGAAGATTATTATGATTGATAAACTAAAACCTTCTTGTTGGTTCAACCTGCCATTATTATTTCTATTAAATAAAAAAAACTATTGTCAATTGGTCAATGTCATCATTGCATTGCACTGATGGGATAAAAAAATAAACAAGCAAAACCTTATTCGTTAGCAAACTTTATATTTATTTAAATGTTAGCAGCACTGTTTCTTGCACTGTTATGTTGGCAGGTTTGACTCTTACAGTACCTAGTGCAAGCGAAAACCGACACTAAGGTGACGAACCTTTTCATTCCGCGACTGTACTTTAATTTGAAATTATTTTTAATATTCTTTCAATTAAAATGATTTCAATCTAATTAAGGTTTATTTTCTTGAGCCTCTGTCTACCTACTTGTGATCTATCAATTCATCTGTAAAATTATTTTATTTATGTTACTTTATACTTATTTCCTTGCCGCCCGAAAAATGCGCCCTTTGTATAAGTGTATAAGTGCGATAAAATGGTAAATTCAATATTTCATCAATGCTATGAATTAAACTTGGCTCATTTAAAAAAATCCAAACTAATTTCATTCATCACTCAATAATTTACTTACTTCAAAAACTCCACAACAACAACAACAAAAAAAAATCACACAAAAAAACAAAACACTCGCAGACACAAAAAAAATTTCACAACACAATTTGGAATAGAAAAAAAAAGAAATTACCTTCACAAAACAATATTAAATGCACTATAAAATTATAGTTAACAATGGGAATGCACAGTGAAGCGGGTGGAGTGGGTTGTCTCGATCACCGTACTGATACATAGAGCCGGCGCGCACGCACGTTGGCCCTGCTAGGGGCGGGCGCCGGTGGTGTCGATGAGATAAGAAAGATCGACAAACGCGTAAAATGTTGATATTTTTAATTCAGTTTTACGAAAGAAGGAAAGAACAGTATGTAAAATATGTATTTGGCACAAGACTCTCATCATTATCGTTTTATTTGTAGATTTTATGGCTAATTAGATTCTAAATAAAATCGTTTTGCCTTGGATTCGGAAAGTGATTGTTATTTATGGGACTATGTAATCCCATCCCTTTAAACTAAAGCTAAGCTATTTCTGTTGACTATATCTATAGCTTAACCGCTACTAAAAGGTCTACCAGTGGTAAATTAGTTTCACATTTTAACAGTTCACGTTTAACACGTTGAGTGCGAAACCAGGTCTATAGACCTTGTGTACGTCTCGCTTACCGTGCGGCTAAGAAAATTATAGTCTTCCTTGTCGTGCGAAAGGCATAACTTCAATTGGGTCCGGTGTAGGAAAGTGATGAATATATATCTATGATGTATTCTTAAAATAGAATCCAATGATGTACCTACCTTAATACCAGGTTTTTAGACCTGGTACCGCACGGAAGTAATAAAATGTCTTCACAATGCGAAACCAGGTCGAAGCACCTTGTACCCTGCGCACCTGGTACCGCACCCCACGCTAGCTTCGTGCAGCCAGTGTTGCCTCGCATTCGTAAGAAACGCACATGTCGACATGGCGTCAAGAGAAACAAACAAAATCAAAACTGCAAATTGATTATAATTTAATTTGCTACACGATTTATTGCTAATTTAATTTTTTATTGTTGATTAGTTAGTAAGAATAATGGATGACTCAATAAAAATATTTTTGATTTTTTGATTTTGATAATGTTTTTCGTGAGAAACATTTGAAGTTGTAACTAAATGTTATTAAATAATATGTTTTCTTTAAATATAGCTTATTTATGTATTTATGCACGTATGTCTTATTTGTAAAATATTTAGACTAAATTATTAAAACATCTTTGTTTGTTACTTTTTTATTTTTTTATTAAAACTTAATTTAAACTATCGATATTTGTATTTCACATCCCTAGAATACCCACCAGACTTCCCTACTTCAGTGCGGCACAGGGTGCATAAGCCTTGTATTTTGAATATAGCTATAATTTTTATACTAAACAAGTTATTCACGAACGCCTTCAGGTGTATGTCAATAAATGCATTATTATTAATATTCAAAGAAAAAAAACACAATATCTATTAAAATGAAGCCAAAAATAAAATTAATATATCTTAAATAGTACAAGGTCTTTAAGCCTTGTGCCGCCACAATGTAAGTTTTAATACCAGGTTTACTGACCTTGTACCGAAGGAATGGAAAGTATTAGAAAGTTACTGCCGCAGCAAAGGTGTTAAACTATTTAATTTTGTCCTTGGAAAGAAATACAAAATACTCCTAGAATGTGCAGGCTTCAAAAATATGTAGAGGCTTACTTATTGCCTTTAAATTAAAGTAAAAGAGGAAATTATTGAAATCCAGCTGGTTTTTTTAAGTAACAATTTTTGACTGTTGTAAACTTGACATGTAACATTTCCGTTACTTGGTACGAAACAAATCAAAATAAGATTTAAAATAGATTCTTCTGAATCACATTATCTATTTATCTAACATATTTTATGTACTTGTCACTATACATTATTTTCTAGAGATATCGATAGTGCTTCACCTCTAGTCGCTTCTTAGAATCTACGCAGATATGAGTAGCGAGGCGCCTGTCATTCAACTTTCCCTGACCTTTCCTTACTAATATATGAATTAGTTTTTCTGTCCGTCCGTTTGTAACGGGCAAATAGACAAGTTATGTAAAAAACTATTGGGAGTTTGTTAGTCTAGTGCCCGTTTTCACCATCAATCCCTAATTTTTAAGTGACCCCTATGGTATTTTAACACATAACAGGCATTTTGTTTTCATAGGGGTCACTTAAAAATTAAAGATTGATGGTGAAAACGGGCATAGTACTCATAATAATTTATACTTATTTAAATGAGTGTGTTACTTAGTTTTAGAAAATCCTTAAAAATCTCATAATATTGCAGTATTTCATAACTTAGTTTACGCGAAAAAAAATATGTATTTATCTTTTCAACAAAAACAGTACATCACTTAAATATTATGTACCTACTCGTTTATTCTAAAGCCTCCTGCATACAGCCGGTATGATTTGAGTCTCATTTTTAACAGCTTGTTGCCAATTGCTAATTTGGACTTCATATAGTACGAAGATACTGGCTATTTCAGTACAAAAAAATTGAACTTTATCTCTATATAAAAATAAGTCGTCCTAATAATTTTCCTCCCTGACGCTATAACTCCAGAACGCACGAACCGATTTCCACGGTTTTGCATTCGTTGGAAAGGTCTCGGGCTCCGTGAGGTTTATAGCAAAGAACATTCGGGAAAAGGGGGTAAAACGGGATCCACGCGTACGAAGTCGCGGGCGGCCGCTAGTTTTTAATAAAATTAATAGTTCTTGCTCTTGCAAAAAACGCAGTGTAGGTTTTTGCAATCCTGAAAAAGCTGACTAAATTAATATAATATTCTTAACGCAATTATATTTTATAACAAACGCAAAAACTTTAAATTTATATTTAAGTTTTATATTTAGTTTTGATTTGACATGGACGTCAGAACCCGGAAATATAAACTTTATTGTATATGATTGGATCAATTATGTTATTTGTTAGATTTTGACTATTAGTTACACAGGAATCTATGATTTTTTTGCGATAATCAATAGCGAACTAAAATAGTGCGAAGTCAGAATAAAGTTTTATTATTCCAAAGTTTAGTTAACAATGACGTCAATGAGGGTAAGCATTTGTTAGACTAAACATAATTATGACGCCATATTTCACAATCAGTCTATTTAATTTATGTATAAGAACATAACATACATATAATAATATATTATGTATTGTGTAGATACCCAACTTCTAGCTTGGAAAAGGTCTAGTATAGCTGTCCTTATGCCAAATATTTTTTTAGCATTTAGAGTAAACCCATGAAGGAAGGAAGGTAGTTAGGAGCATTCAGTTCTCAGAGAGAAGGGTATCTGTCCCTCCAATGTTCTCTCGGTTGAGTGGAGCATTAAATTTGTCAGGAGCTCTCTCCTTAAAAATTTATTCTTCTCTGTCCTCTGGGCTGATTTTACGATAAATCCAGAACGCATGAAATGCATCATCCGATGTCATGTGATCCACAACGATAAACATAAACTTTTTCACGCGTACGATTATGTATCAATCGTGATACATGACCTGATTTGCATATCGTCCAGGTAAGTTCGCAGGTCATCAGCATGTAACAAGTTAGCAATTACTCGTCACATATCAACTAAATATACAAAATAACGATCCCCAGCAACGTTTTTATCATTGTTATTGTTCACAGAGTTCAGATAACTATAGTAACACTTAAGTAAGTACTCGCTAACTTACATCATGTTGACTGCATAGTTTGTGATATCTTTTGCACGAAACCAAACGTTTTAGAATCGTGCGTGTGCAATAAAACTTGTTCTGATAATCTACTACTTACAATATAGCATCATACTCTACGTCGTATTAATTTTCAAATTACCTAAATGTCTCTACTTATATTTGGAACTAGCGACTGCCCGCGACTTCGTACGCGTGGATCCCGTTTTAACCCCTTCATCTATCTTACGCGGTTTAGATTTTTCATACAAATGTTTTTTCCCGCTAACTCCCGTTCCCGTGGGAATTTTGCAATATCCTGTTGCAACTAAGCTTTAAGTTTACTAAGATACCTGAATGCCAAATTTCAAGCGTCTAACTTAAACGGTTTAGATTTTTCATACAAAACGATTTTCCCGCTAATTCCCGTTCCCGTGGGAATTTTGCAATATCCTGTTGTAACTAAGCTTTAAGTTTACTAAGATACCTGCATGCCAAATTTAAAGCGTAAGAAATATTACGACTTGACTAATACTCGTATGTGCATCATCTCAGCAGGATTCGAACTGTATCAGACGTAGTAGGTAGTGCATAGCGCGAACCACCATGCCTTATTCAGATTGCAGGAGTATATTTAGATTATGTGCATTAAAAACATCTGGTCATCGCGTAGTATTTACTGATTAGTATTGCAATGGCCAAATTTTATACTTTGATTGTGATAATTAGGTCATGTTACAGTTATTTTAGCACATGACACAGATGCCAGAAGCATTTTATATTATTAGAAATACATGACTACCTAATCGCATTATTTACTACCTTAATATTACCTAAGCGTTTACACAATTTCTCTCTTTCATAAAAACTCTGTTTTAATTTGCTTTGTGGGAGACAATTTGTGTAAAATCATTTTGTCCGAGTTAGCTTAGTTTTTTACACAATAATGTGTAATATTGTGTAAAAAATACATTTGATTCAGATAGCATGTTAAACCGCAGTCTGATGCATAAGTCTGATATCATTAGCTTACCAAAGTCCACTACTGAACATAGGCCTCTCCTAATGACTGAGTTTGTTGCGACCTTTCTTCTCAAATGTTGGTCTCGAAGCGCTGGTAGGGCAAAAAGATTATTTAAGACATGTGAAGGCTCCATAAGAGCAAAACTTTTAAAGATTTTTTTTAATTTGTCTTTTATTTTTTTATTTTATTTTATTTTATTTTATTTGTTTAACAATGTTTCAACAGCATTTATAATTTAATATTTATGACGATTTGTAACCACTATTTTTAGAAGTCCATGCAAATAAAGGAATTTTGATTAATGTACACTTCTGAGCCCGACCTTCGACTATTCTTCTCCAATCACTGCAAGATTGACCAGACTGTCTAGACCAATACACTAAGGGTGGGTTGCACCATCTTACTTTGACTTTAACAAACGTCAAAAATCTGTCAAATTATGGAATTCCGGTGCATTTTGTATGGACAAAATGCACCGGTTATGGTCATAGTTACCGTTAAAGTTAGGTGGTGCAACTCAGCCTAAATCTAATTGATAGTTACGCACCTAATAATATGGGAAGTACATTCAATTGCTTTATTAATTTTAAATGAATAGGCAATTGATATTTATATGCTATGTATACTGACTTCAGATTCCCTTCAGCTTGATCTATCCTAACGAGAGCACGCTATTTATACATAGATACGTCATTTTGGGAAATCATTACATAAGGCTTTCATATGTCAGCACTAGCTATCTGAAAAAGGCTTTCAGACGCCTATTTAGGGAGCTTTGTGCTAAATGAACTTACCTATATCTAATAACTTTTGGTTTCACAAATCTCGGATAGAGATACCTAAATCTGATTGAAAAGTCACCGGAAAACAGTAGCGTTATGCGTTTTATTTTATTTTATTTTTCTTTATTCAGAAAACCACAGCTCTTTACAATAATATAGTACAAACAGGTATTTTATAGTTCTTCCATTTTATTATTTTAGAGTTCGTTAGACTCTACTAATTAACTGAAGTTTATCGAAACACGTTAATGTGTAGTAAATATAATTGTATTATTAAACATATAAGTTCTTAACTCAATCACAGCTATAAATATTACCTCTAATTGACTCTATCTCCCTTCATAAAATACTTTATCTGAATTGTAAACAAAGGACTATTGATGGTGCGCACACGCATCCAGATTGACCGGCGCCGGTGCAAAGGCTATCTGCCAGATAGCACGCTCATATGAGATTGTTTTGTGGTCACTAGTGTTGCAGAATCATCGATAGTTTACTTCGAAAAATATTCAGGATATCGATAGTGCCATGTGTACTTAAATGATATTTTGGACAAAGCGAAAACTGTTAATAACGGCAATACTGTAAATAAACGGCATGATGCTAAGTGGATACCATTTCGGTGATACGTTCGTTGTTTTAGTTTTAGGCTGGGTTGCACCATCTTACTTTAACTTTAACAATCGGCAAATTCTGTCAAACTCCAAACAGGTCTTGGTGTTCTTTTTTGAGTCACTGAATTTCTTTCTTTTTTTCTATTTACCTTTCGATTGTTTTTGGTTTTTATATTTTATCTAAATATAATTATATAACTCAAAGGTGACTGACTGACTGACTGCCATAGTGATCTATCAATGCACAGCCCAAACCACTGGACGGATCGGGCTAAAATTTGGCATGCAGGTAGATGTTATGACGTAGGCATCCGCTAAGAAAGGATTTTACTTAACTCCGCCCCTAAGGGGGTAAAATGGGATCCACGCGTACGAAGTCGCGGGCGGCCGCTAGTACTATTATAAATCAATACTATCGATAGTAAACCCGTATGTGGGATCAATAGTATTGTAATATAATTTACTTTTTTTTTTCAAAATGCCATATTGACACTAACGATACTATTGCACATGACAATACTATATACTATACTCCCTTGACATTCTAGACAGTCTTTACAATCGATAAACAACACTAGTGGTGACAGATTTCGCTAAATTATGTATTTGTACGTGAACACGTCACTTGTTGTTTATATTACAGATTGCGAGACAAATATGTTGTATCCATGCGGTTTTTGTAAGCATCTTTATCAGAATTACAATGTAAATATATCTTTTTGAACAGTCATATCTTTCGAGAATTATATAGTCTTTGTACATATTCAATTAATTTATTGTAATTGAATTTGAATTATTTTTAGTTTCTCCCCAACTAAGAAAGTTTGGGAAGATTACGCCCGTATTCACAAACATTACTATGAGGTCTCACAGTGCGCGTGGACGCATAGGGTGACATACGAACCAATCACAGAGCTCTATTCAATGCTGTGCGTTCGATTTGCTGCTTCACTTAAGCAATCATCGTTTGTGAATACGGGCGGTAGTTTGTTTAAAACTACTGGCTATTTTGATGATTTTTTATCAAATATGAAATACTCACATTAACATCATTTCAGCCAAGCAAAAAGAAGTGACGATAACCTATAAATGGGACGTGTATATTAAAAATGCCCTGAAAGAGGCCTACAAACTAATAAAGATTTTAAATTTGAATTTGAATGCCATAGAATTCAATCTCCCTTTTTTTTCACCCAGCAACTGCCTGTAATTTTCTGGAGTCCATTGTGCTGGAGAAGTTTTCAGCTGAGCAGATGTTTATTTTCCACCCACAAGGTGAATCGACGACCTGGAGGCGCTGGATGCAGGTCGCTACCAAACGGGCGATGTGGAAATCATTGAAGGAAGCGGAGTTCAGAAGTGGATGTCCTCCGCCTGAAATGATGATGATGACTCATGTTTCTTTTTAGTAATTGAACTTTAAAAGTACGAGCAGGTACTTATTATTTGTCGTCCCAGTTAGAAAGCCCTGTCCTTCAGTTTTGATTGTCACGGAAAATGCCTATTTATAGCACACAAACAAAATTAAGCACGGACCCGATCTAATTGACTTTTTGCGCAGAATATACTTCCTAGTGTTGTTTTTTGTCAATTTTTTACTGATTGATTGGGAGAAATATTACGTCACCGTGTAAAATAAATTGCTAAATTATATTATTTAGTTATGTATAATCAAAGAATGGAAGCCTGAAACAGACTTTGAGCTTTACTGCTTTAGTTATATGGTAGAATAAAGTCAATTGCTGATTATTTTGTTGACTCTACATTATCAACTGTCGTTTCTATACAGTTAGAAAAGCTTTTTGCCTTCATTTTTTGTACGCTTCGGAGTCGCCATACGTATTGTCAATCAATTTGATGGTGAAATTGAAAGATGGCGAAGATTATTTAATTCTTACATAACAAAAAGGCACCACTAAATTATGTAATGTGTTTGCTATTGTTGTGAAAGGTTGCTTTTTATCCTGTTTAATGATTTATGATGCATTTAGAAGTTACTCTATGCTTTTTATAATTGACTAGCTGAGCCCGCGACTTCAGACGCGTGAAAATGGTTTGAATAATTATTTTTCTTTAGGTACTACTCCGCGCCTAATGGCTGTAAGGTAATGTTAAAGGCCTTAAAGCCTTCCTCGGTAAATGGGCTATCCAACACAAAAATAATTTTACAAATCGGAATGGTAGTTTCTAAAATTAACGCGTTCAAACATACAAACTCTTCAGCTTTATAATATTAGTAGGTAATAGATATTATAAGTGTAGATTCTTTAAAACACAGGTGAGCGTTGTGTGGTTTTAAGTAGGTAGGAGCATTTTATGTGAAACAGTCGGATAAGTTTTTTTAATATCACGTTTAAAACCCACGTGTTGGAAACGGTGCGAGCTAAAATGGATGGATTAAAAGACAAAAAAAAAGTCTTATTTTTTGTGAAAAAGTAAAAAGTGTCTATTTTGTATAAATAAAGTTCTAAGTCAACGTGCGAATAAGGCATGTATTTAACCTAACCTAACCTAACTACGATTTTTGGCAGCGGTTGAGAAATTGCCTATAATATATGTATTGCACTATTTTTTTCATCTAATGAATAATGTAGTTTTTTCTTAGTAGTCGATGTAGCCTTTATACATATACATATATATCTACTTGTCGTCTTATAGGTATGTATACCACGTTTACCTTTGACTTTTGGATTAGAATAATAATAATAATGGAGCTCTGTAAAATTCATATCCAAAGGATATTTTAATAGCAATTTATCCAAGGATATTTTTGTTATAAATTCGTCTGAACAACTAGCTTTATTGGCTCTGCGTGTTTATTATAAGAATGATTACAAGCGTGACTATGAATAACTTTATAGATAGATCTTGCAAAAAAGGCAATTTTGCGATAAACTACAGACAGCGGCATATCCAGCTTGTTATTGGACTTTAGTAAAGCAATCAATAAGCGTGCTAACTTTGACGAACGTACGGGATGTTTTTTAACCAGCTTTTGAGCTTTGGACCCGGGTTCAATATTTGATCATTTGCGTCACACTCTCTAAGTAATAATTATCGTAACTGGTTAGCAAAAGATGACGTCTGATTTGCCATAACATTCTCTCCAATACCTCCTAACTACCTGCCTACATTATTGACTCTCACTGCTTGGGGTACTCGTAGTATATCGGCCAGTTCTGAAAAGCAGCGATAGAAACTCAGACTCCTTCGATAGCCTTTACTGGCTCTTAAATTTTGTTTGTAATTGAAGATTTGCAATATCCCGATGTAATTGTGTCTGTAGATAACACTCTCTGCTTTAATTTAACTTCATTGTGAAAGGTACGGGACTATTCCCACCTCTCGTTCCCACTCCTGCAACTCCTGTGTAGCCAGGATCTACAGCTTGACCGTCAATAAAGACCCAACCAGTGAAGGCCAAGTTTGTCTCGGGGGAAAGTTAAACTGTCATTGGACCCGCAACGAGATTAATCAGAAGAACATAAGGAGTTCGAAGTTAAGGTTTGACGTAACTCCATTGCAAAGCGGATGACAGGTGATTAACAAAGATTAACCTTGTGAAAGGTAGAGAAGCGAAACATAGTCGAATCTACATAGGACTCGGTACACAATATACATCGTGACAGATCCAATTTGTGATCGTTTCTCGTAGTAAAGACAAACAAAAAAATTAGGCGAATGTTATTTTGTCTAGAGTTCTTTAGGCCTAAGAGATTAGCGGTCTTCTCTAATCATTTATACAGCAACAAGACAATAGAAAACAATTGTTATTGCGGGCTCAATTAATTGGACTGCGGAACTATTTGAGTTAATTAATTATTAAGCCCCAATTGAGGCTTGTTGGCTAAGCTTTGGAAATTAGCCGCCATCGTAAGTCTAAGTACCTAAGTGGCGAATTTTAATTCGCGTGGTGTCATCGACTAAGCATTCGCATTCGCGTGTGAACCACAGCACTTAATATTTTCGTCTGTAACTTGTTTTAGAGCGGGAAAAATAATCAAAAAGTGAGTATTTATAAATTGTTTTATAAATCTATTTTTTACGTCAATGTTTCAGAAATTAAATTAAGTCCGACAGTTAAAATCAGGCAATATTTGTATTAGATAGCATTTTAAGTAAATTAATTAATAACAAGAAGGATTTGTGAATCTACAATCCCTATCTCTAAATGTCAATGTCTCTAAACTTTGGGAACCGGTGAAACTGGTCCTTCTGTAAATTAGCTTTTACCCGCGACTTCGTCCGTGTAGAAGTCGAAAACGTTCTCATAGCATTTTTAAATGTTTTTAACGGTACTAAATATTTGAATAATAGAATATAATATAATCTTTAATAAATTGTAGCTATTTAAAGGTTAAATAAACATGTAAATGAAAAAATGTTTTATGAATATAAAGCTCGTTTTTTGATCTGATGAAAGTTAATCTTTTTACAACGAAATCGAATACTACACCTACCGCAGTATTTCTTTTATTTTCCTACGGGTGCTAGAATCCCCAAGCTTCCAGCATGCTACATACAATGGCCGTGAGAGAAGCAGCTTTTCCTCAAGACTACTCCCGCTACCTCGAGGGCCTCCAACAACACAAGGGCCTACAAAAACTGTTTTTGCTTACGTTTGAATAAATATTGGTTCAAACTAGGTATTTTAACATGTAAAGGGATTTTGGTTATGACCTTGAACCTTGATCATTAATGATTATGTAATAGTGAATGACGACTGTCCCCATTGTCATTTTATATGTATTGCGAACGTATTGGATGGGAAAATACCACATAACTATTGATGAAGTAGTAAATTAAATGATCATCTAATGTGATATTACCTTTTGGGAATAATAAACATACACTTATATTTGACGATTTTGGAGCATTAATACCTAATGCTAGTAAAATGAGCAAACATTGTATTTGCTCATACGGTATTGTCCAAAACATTTTCGCACTTATGTAGGTACTTACGTAGAACAGGCATATGTATAAGTAAATTACGAATTTCCAATCCCTACTTCCCTACTATTATTAAAAATGCGAAAGTGTCTCTGTCCGTCTATCTGATAGTTCGAGTCCCGGGAAAGGACTAAGGACAGTTTTTATTCTGGTTTTTGAAACAGGGATGCGCGCGATAAAGTTTTCTGTTCCAGACAAAATTTCACGCGGGTGAAGCCCGGGCAAAAGGTAGTTTTAATAGTTAGTTTATTATAATTTGTCCAAAGATATTATTTCTTCTGTCACATGTTTCGAAAAATAAAAAAATAAGCATACAAACTTAACATAGTTTTTGTGTCGTTTCTCATAATAATACCTACTCTAGCACAGCGGACACGTTACATTCGAATGGCGATAAATGTTTTCTATTTTATCGATACTTAATTGGTTCGGAAACAAGCTTAAGAGCTTTATAGTCCGCGCCAATGGATATTGGAACTTTTTAAACATTATTATGATAAAAATCTAATCAGGGTATTAATTTAATTCACTCTGCCACCGAAGATAATGTTACAATAATGCAATTACATAGTTTTTAGCGTGACGTGCTGTTTTTGAAACTAAGGCTGGGTTGCGTCATCTTATTTTAACTTTGACAAACGTCAAAATTCCGTCAAACTCCATACAAAAACACCGGTTATCGTAATAGTTACGGTGGTACAACTCAGCCTAACTGCCAGAAAGCTTGCTTAATTGTTTCCATGCGTCTTCTTTGCATAATATACCACTAGGTCCTGAAACTCTTTAAAGAGTTGTACAAACTTTAAGCTCACGATAAGTATTGCTTAATATCACAAAGGTTTATCTCCTTATTGTTTGATATGTTTTAAGTGTAATCTACGTCAATAAATATATTTTTTTTATTTAATCACATGATACATAGACAGCTTGGCGTCAATTTTTATTTATTTGTTGGAAAAAATGCCTGTTTATATTGTTAACAAGTGAATGCCTTGAAAACTCGATTCTTATTGAATAAAGTAGCCAAGATTACTCACGTCGCCTTGAACCTCACCTATATAGTTCGTTGACTGAGCAGAACTTATTTTTATCTTATTGCTATAATGCTAAAGTTGCCAACTGGATGGCGCACTTTACTTGTTGGGCTCTAAAGAACTAAATAAATGCTTTTAAGTATTTAATTACAGGAATGTTTAATATTGGCCGTGATAGGTGTTCTAGGTTTCATTATAAAAGGGGCAAAGTGATAAAGTCAAAAGTCAAAATTCCTTTATTTGCATGGACCACAGAGCATGGACTATTAAATAGTGCTTACAATACAAATAATGAGGTGGAATTGTGTAAAGCAATCGTAATCATTTGACAGTTCATAACGTATGATTATTCTGTCAAACGCTTTGTTTAACTGACTTTATCGTACGTTATGAACTGTCGAATGATTACGATTGCTTTACACAATTACATCTCAGATATTAAATTAAAAAATATAAATAACTTTAGGTATAGTTATGTTGCTATGGAGCCTTTACATGTCTCATTATCTTTTTGATAAAATGGGCATTTGATGTATTACTTAACCCCTTCACTTCCTACCACCACGATAAAGAGGGAAGAAAGGGTACCTACGTAAATAAGCGTATACTCGTATTACTTTTAACTCGCTTAGCGTCATAATAACTTTTTGTCAGATTTTTTTAGATTATCGATTTCACAAAATCAGAAAGCGGTAGTAGCCCGTTTCTACCCACACTATTTTTTGTGCTGCAATCTAACAACTTGTCAGATGTCAGTTAGTCTAGTTATTCTCAAAGTGACATTAGCTATGTTTTTGTAGATATTTTTTTATGTATTTTTGACCAGTTTAACACTAACCAGACAGGTATTTTCTGTTTATTCATATATTGAAAACAAGCAACAATGTTTTTTCTTGTTTTTTTGAATTTTTAATTAAATTCTTGGAACTTTAGACACGTCACAATGAAGATATCCTTTTTACTTCTTTGCGGAAATAATAATTTGAATGTACGAATAGGAACTTGCGCTGGTACTGATTCATATTTTATTTATGTTTCGAAGCCGTGGAAAGGTTAAATTAAAATCGCTTCATAAAATCCTATCGCTTTTTAGAATCAAAATAACTTTTATACTAATTTCTAGAAGTGAAATTAAAATAAAATAAAGAAATGAAGAAAATGAAGGCATTTGTATGAGGATGACTGATCCCTTCTTCTTTAACCAAAGTTTACGAACGGAACCACGTGGAAAAATCTAGTTTTAGACGAAAGTATAATAATTATTTCCAGTTCAATTACAAGTTATCATTGACATTGAAAACAAACCTGGGTTAATTCAAGGCAAGTAGGTTTCAGTACTTTGCATTCGAATTGAGTAGACCTATTTTTTGCTCATTTGCAGCAAACTTAAGTATTTTAATTAAGTGTCTGGGCTGAAAAATAAAAGTAGGCAATGTTATACGAGTATTGTTCCACTTGAAATCATTTTAAAATTAATTAATTCCAATTTGCCGCCTTATTGCAGTTTGGTCGTAAGATATTTCACTTTAGTGTAGAGCATTTTTATTATTGTCATTTTTTAGATTCATTCCTATAAAAAGTAGCATTTTGACATCTCTTAAAAAGTTTGTAATTTTTAGATTGTGGTGTAAACAAGCACCAAAACCAACCTTTTCACTTCTGACAAGGGTTTTACATTCGTTCGTTTCAACCAAAAGACGCCCACTTTCCACAGCGATCGATCATACGCTGCTGCATCCTGGTGAATTTTATAAATACTGTGCACGAATTATCCTACTTATAATAAAAATAGAATGCAATAACAAAACATCAAACAACGCAGATTTCCAAGGTTATTATTATTGCTTTCAAAATCATACGAGATAACTTCCCCAAACTAGAGCGAGAACAAAAAATATGTATTGTTTCCGCGAAGTGATAGATAAAACGAAATATCAGTCGTATTGATACGTGCCGTGTTTACGTCACTATGACGTCACGAGTGAACTGTAAATTTGGGGGGTCAAGTGTGAGGTCTACGCAGTTACAGTATCGAATTTCTTTAATTACACATAACAACATGTTTTTTAAAGTAGTTCGTAGTACAACTGATATCATTTAATATGGTGTCAGATTTCGTAGTCACAATTGATGGGATAACACTGGTGTCAGATATTAATAAGCCACCATATTTGTAACAATGTGGGTTATCGTATTTGCCCTCATCAGTTGGCGCTAATGTAGAGTAAGGTCCTCTCGCTCGTTTGTGGCTAAGAATGTAGCGCCAACTGGTCAGCATTCTTCTTCTTGTCGTGTCGCCAATAAACCTACACAGTGTCAGCCCAAAACTGGGGAACAAAACCACACTTGCACTCCAAGTTTGAGCCATCTAAGAATCTCCACCTGAACAGATTGTCCTTTTAAAGTCTTATTTAAAGCGTCGAAGCGGTAGGAGAACGAGTAATTTCACGTGAGCGCCAACTGCAGGCCACGAATATTGTACCCCCAATGAACTGATTGATATAATTTTCTCTTCAAATCACGGAATCATAATCGTATTTCGTTTTAAATCTGCAATGTCTAATATAAATTGCGAGCAAATTGAAATGTGGTTTATCAAATGATCATGAGTAACTCCATGACCACTGGACCACGAAGGCTAGTAATTTTCTTTAATTCCAATTTTCTTCTAATTTCGTTGCGGATCCAATGACGGTTTGATTACTCTCTCTTATTTAGAACTTATCCTTCACTGGTTCTGTATCATTGGAGGTCAAACTGTATCTTGGCTACATAGGAGTTATCTCACATATTTTTTAAAAATATTTAAAACTGTATGCCAATCTCTGTAATCCTACCACCATGAGTTTACATTAGGTGCACGCTTGCGACCGCGTAAGAAATTCACTAGTGGCCGCCCGCGACTTCGTACGCGTGGATCCCGTTTTACCCCCTTAGGGGAAGAATTTTGAAAAAACCCGTCTTAGTGAGCACCTACGTTCTAAAAGGAACCCCCATGCAAAATTTGAGACTCCTAACACTTATAGTTTCTGAGATATTTTGCGATGAGTGAGTCAGTCACTGACCTTTCGCTTTTATTTTAGTAGATTATGATAAATCTTCATAGATTAAATTTATTCAATACATTCGCTAGATGACGAGGACCCTTTAGATCCTATAGTTACACAGAAGTTATAGTGGTGGGAAAGAAAGGTGTGGTTTTGCTTTGAATAAATTTGTTTGTTAGAATGTGATAATCAATTGCCACTTATTACACAAGCATTGGAGTTACTTCATCAGTTTTCACGTGACTCCTTCATTAACGACGGAGTTATTTATCTGAATTGAATCCAATGCCATGCATTATCCTAAATAAACATGCGTATTGTTTGCAGTTATTTTATTACGGTGAATAGTGACAATGACGTTGTTTTTAAACTTATAAGAGCCTATGTAACGTCTATATACTAGTATTAAGGCCAAGTTAAAATATGTTAGACAGTTACAATTTTTTCTCATCTTTGTTATAACTTTTGTTTGATACTTAGCTAAAATTCATGATTATTCGTAAAATAAATCATAACACGATCATAATTCATTGAAAAATGATGACTTCAGTATCACAATCATTCAACATTGTAGATCATTATGCATGAATATTCTACTGTATTTATGTGGCATAGTATGCTATTGATAAATAAGATTAATATTTTGCATTGACGATAAGATCAGAGTCAGACATAGATAAGAATTTACAATATTTATGTGTTATCATTGCAGCTATGTCTTGAATGCCTTGAATTTTCCGAATTTTCTTCACTTTTTTAGTCTATCATTTCAATTAATCATCATCATCATTTCAACCACAGGACGTCCACTACCAACTGTGCGATGTGGAAGTCATTGGGGTAGGCCTATGTTCAGCAGTGGACGTCCTGTGGCTGAAATCACTTCAATTACCTAGCTTCAAAATAAGTAGCGTTTAGGCTCTTACCGAAGAAATTGGAATAAATAAATATCTAAAGCCTAGATCTACTAATATGCCGTCCACAGAATACTATTGCAGCGTTGTTCTGGATTATATTATAGATAGAGCATGACACACACTTTGTGGTTGCCATTGCTTCAACTATTTCAACATGAGTGCAAAGTCACAGGCGAGGCTAGAGTTTAAATAAAGTACATATATCTAGTACTCAAAAGGTCTTAACATATTTTATTGTAGTTTCTATTTTAACAAAATCACTCGCATAGTTACTGTATTTATTCAGTTCATGCAATGTTTGCGTAGTACGAGAGTGTCCTCTAAAATCATTATCAAGTTTACGTATGAACTGCTATCTTCGTACATTTATTTTGATTTCAGATTACTTGAGGATAAAGGAAAAACCGTAAAAGTACCACTTCATAAGTAGAACGACCCCCAACGAAGACTGATAATGTCGTAACATACATCTACGATATATATGTCGCAGGCAAATTGTATGATTCCGCATTTTACAAACGGCGTCGTCAATTCACAAACGCTCGCTGTTCTATGAAATGCCGAAGGCAAAATGTAAATTGCCTTGGCACTTTATAATATGCCAAAACATTTGATAGCCAATTCAATCGCTGTTTACAAAATGCCGCGGCAAATTGAAGTATTTAGTTCTTTTTCTCACCACGCGAGGCGCTGCTAATCAAAACAAGAAAAATGGCGTCGGATAGTGGTTTTGTGATACAGAAAACAGTGCAAATTCTACGTATTCAAAGGACTTTTCACAAAAAAAGACATTTATTATACTTAGTGAGTTAAGAAAATTTTACGATTCACAAATAGGAGCAGTGAAAAAGCTATGGAAAAATAAAATAGTTTTTGAGGTTATCCGGCACGTAAAACACGCTAAGGTGACAATGGAATCTGGTGCTTGGAGGACTGCTGCGGAATATATTGGTATAAAAAATTGTGTTATGTCTTCTAGACTTCTTCTTGGTATAATTAAAATATAAGACTTATCTAAAGGACTGACTATCGAAACTTATTTAATGTCATATTTTTATGTACCTACCTATAGGTACGTCAATAGTTTAAATTATTCTAGTGTTGTTTTTGTTACGAAAATATTTTAATTACTTTAGGAGTAGCAAGTATTTTAGGTTTGTCTTACTTGAATAGATACCTACCTGATTTCTGAAATTATGTCTGATTTGTCCAACGTGTGTTTTATGATGGTCACCCTATTGCAACAATCATAGTCGAAATTTTATCAATTGAACGAGTTGCCAATTTGCCTTCGGCATTTCATAGAACAGCGAGCGTTTGTAAATCGACGACGCCGTTTGTAAAATGCGGAATCATACAATTTGCCTGCGACATATATAAGAGAAAAGTCACTGACTCACTGACTCATCACGAAATCTCAGAAACTACAAGTGCTAGGAGTCTCTTTTGCATTGGGTTTCCTTTTAGAACGTAGGTGCACTAGGCCGGGATTTTGCAAAATTCAACCCTTAAGGGGGTAAAACGGGATCCACGCGTACGAAGTCGTGGGCGGCCACCAGTAATTACTATACATAGTTTAAAGTAGGTATCATGGAATTGATACATATGAGTATCTGTAAGACGGATCACTGTGTGAACAAGTCAGATTATTGAATATCTAGTGAATTATGTAGATGCTATTTAATGTTTCCCAAACTTGCCCACTAAAATCAATAGAGTGCTCATGAAAATCGACGATAATTGTCGAATGGATGCGTTTGTCTTTCAATGATCCCGAAATTAATTTCACAAACGTGTCGCGAATATTCTTCTATGTCCTTCCCTTGCCAATTGCGAAGTTATTTTATAAATAAAGTCATAAGACTATTATCTTAATATTCTATTTTTGTGTGTTGCTATTTCATCAGACTTCTGTTTTAACAATGACGCTGTAAAAAGGTGCATGTTATATTCCAAAACGTTAAATAAATATTTTCTGTTTGTGAAAGACAAACGATCTGATATTTTTGTGACATTTTCGGTGTGACATAGTCCAAATATGAACTTGCTGGAAAATTTGCAAGATAAAAATGATTGTTCTGTTCTGTTACTATCTGGTTCAAAAGTTACTGCTACCAAGGGCTTCACATCATCACGCTAACGTTTCGTGACTCTCATGATGATGATTTCATCATCATCACTTTAGCCACAGGACGTCCACTGCTGAACATAGGCCTCCCCCAATGACTTCCACATCGCACGGTTGGTAGCGGCCTGCATCCAGCGCCTTCCTGCTACCTTTATCAGGTCATCTTTATCGTGGCAAGCTGCGTTTTCCAGATGATGATTTATTTAATCCTTCAAGCTCCGCGAATCTAGACACAATAGATAATCAATTGTTATGACATTAATTAATGCCGTCTGGGACTCAATCGGTAACATGTATATTATTTACATATGGCATTCTCCTCCAGTTAACCTTTGGGCTAAGCAGAAATTAAATTGAATTTGATTTTATATCTTAAATTGCATAAATGTTGCTTTCAAATTAAAGAAGTTACTTACTTAATGAAATTGGCTGCTAGGTATATCTAGTTTTAGGTATAGACCTAAATCTGTTATGCGGGTTTAACCGAGCGTAACTAGTGTTGAAAGAATTGAAGAAAGAAACATTCTTTTTATAAGGCATGTGTCAATAGCGTCAGCAAAAGAAATTATTTACATAAGATTTTCAAGAGTTTTTTTAATCTATATTAATGGCCTCTGCCAAATGACTTTACCAAATTGTAAAATCCTAACATACGCAGATGACACGGTTCTTCTTGTGCATGGGGATACTTGGAAGCATGCCCGTAAATTGACTGAAGGTGCCCTAAGTGCTGTTGCTCAATGGCTTAATAGAAACCTATTAACTCTAAACGTGAGCAAAACCAAGTATATTACCTTCTCTGCTTCTGTAACTTCACAACCAAAGGATCCTTTTGACGTGAAAATTCACACATGTGATGAACATGACCAAACCTGTTGCTGCCTATCACTGTCGCGTGCCAATGACATTAAGTACCTGGGTGTCCACCTTGACAGTACTCTTAGCTGGTCCACTCATATTGTTAATTTGACTACGCGCCTGCGAAAAGTCATGCCGATCCTGAGAAAATTGAGAAACTCAGCTGATATAAATACCCTCAGGATGGTCTATTGTGCAATAGCACAGTCCATGGTGTTGTATTGTATCCCTGCCTGGGGTGGAGCCGGTGTCACTCATCTTATTAGACTTGAAAGGGCGCAGAGAGCTGTCTTAAAAGTTATGACCGGGAAACCATACCGTTATCCAACTGCTCAATTATATGCTAATTGCCAGGTCCTTTCAGTGAGACAGCTTTATGTGCTTCAATTGATGTTACGCAAACATTCCTCGCTTCCCTTAGACGTGACCCTACAAAACCGGCGCACGACACACAGAGTATGTCACAGTGTACCTCATAGAACTGCTCTTGCGAGTAGACAATACTATGTGCGTTGTTCATTCCTTTACAACAAAATAAACAAAATCCTTGATATTTACACTTACCCACGTAACAAATTCAAAATTACATTGAAAAATTGGTTGCAAGATCTCACATTTCACGAAACAGAGAATCTCATAAAGTCGCCATAATTGATTGCAGTTATAGAGAGAAAATTGAGTGGTTGTCTATCTTTTACAGATAAAACCGATCCCAAGATCTACATCGCAGGGCTCTTTCTTTCTTTCTTTCCTTCTTTCTCTCTTACACTCACTTGTTTTAATATGCACTGCACACGTACGTACAATTTCAAATACATATTCTACTCTCTCTTACACACACTCGACACACACACACACACACACACACACACACACACACACACACACACACACACACACACACGACACTCACACACTCACAAGTAGGTACCTATTTACCAAAAGCTATAGTACTTAATTAAAATTATGTTTGGCATCATCAACTAAATTACAACTGTGAAATTAAATTGGTGGAAGAATTAGCGTCTGTCACACAGTTTAAATGTAACTAGTATAGACGTTAATGATCCCTATCTTAATACAGCTCCTATTGTTAAATGTAATTTTTTCGTTAAGATACCATGTGCATTGTTAAAGACACAATAAAGTTATTTATTATTTATTTATTTAAAAGAGTTTTCAGACTGGCTCAAAGTTTGGCACTAATCCTAAATATTACTTTATCGGTAGCTATGCCAAATATTTATGTCAAAATTAATAAAATATTAACAACCATAATCCAATATATTATTACGATGCAAGAAGCTACGCAGTAAAACAATCTTATTTTATTTAGTCATTTTTACATGTATTTTAAAATAAGTGCTCTGAAAAAATCAGCAAATGTTCATGCTGAGAGCTTTATTGTAGTATTCGTAGGTACAGTCAGCGTCAAATAGTTCGTAATACCCAAAGTAGCCAAAAAGTTCGTCTTTGTTAAAATTGGAATAAGGTTGTGTTGTCTTCTTTTTGGCTTAAGCCCAGTTTCTGATTCGTAGTTAAAATAACCAATAGTCAAATTTGACAGATGTCAAATGACAAGTAGTTAAATAACAGGAAAAAATGTTTTTCGAACAATGGTTAGCTTGACTTTTAGTACATTTTATAACTATTTTTTTACATTTTGTTAATATTTAACTATTAGTAATAAAATTTAACAATTAGTTATTTTAAAAAAACTGGGCCTTAGGGTGTCATGAACTATTTGACGCTGAGCGACATAGCCTAAGCTCACACATAAAGCTAGATGGGTATCGAACCTGAGACTGGAATCTTAACGCAAACTACTAAAACGAAAACGACACAACGACAAAAACAACAAACGCTTTCCGCTATAAGACAAACCACAGCTTACGAAGAGCAAGGAAATTTCCGCGTAAATTAAAATCTTATCAGAATACGAGATCTTGAAGAGAAACAACATGGCGACCTTGCATTGTCTTCAATGAAGTTTGGCAAAATAACTGTTCTTTGTAGGGCTGTACAAAAACTAAAACAGGTTATTTCTTTTTAATTCGTAGTATTTTTCGATATTGCTGACTTTTTCAAATCAATCTTTTTATTTTTGTTATTGGAAAAACACTTGTAGGCAAGCAAACTTCGTCTCTTGTGGCTTATTTTCTTCTAGGCAATCTTAACTATGTGCTGGCAAAATGAATTAATTTCAATATTTTAGGTAATTAAGAATGTATGGCTTTTAAAATCTGGCATTAAAATGAAGGGCTTTGCCTAAAAAAAAAGAATTTGTATAACGGTATGCTCTTTTTTTAACTTGGCCTTATTTTTCCGAGACGATGAAAAGCTCACCTGCATTTTGACAGCCCTAAATTACGTAGATGTTTAAACTGTTATTAGCTGAATTCCTTGTATATTTAGCAAAGAAACATTCCTGATGACGTCCCGAGGGTGTGCTGCTGTGACGTCACCGCAATAAAAACGAAAAATAACTTTCCCGGGGCTCAATAGTCTAAATAACTGGTTTTCCTATTGTCACAGTTCATTAATCTCAAATTAACTTGTTTTTTAGGGTTAATGACATCGTCGGGATATCAAGAGTATATAAAATAAGTTTTGTATGTTGTAAATAGGATGGAGCGAAGGCGTCAATAGTATCTCTCTACATCTCATAAGTAAAATTGAGGTTTTACTCCTAATTTTTTTTGACTGGGTGACTCGGGCAATATTCCACCACGAAGACCAATGCGCCCAAAGGAATGGGTGGAGAATAATCATAGTACATCCCTAATTTAACTTGAAATGTAGAGACTATTTTCGTACGAACTAGAATATGTAGGTATCATTTTAAGAGCTTAATCTCTCATCATTCGTTCTCTATATTGCATAGAGACGGGATCAGGTTTGGTAAGGCATAGCAACCAGACGGTTATAAATAAAACATTAATATACAAAAACCGGAACGTCTGTATGTCCACGCAGGGATTGAGTGCACAATCGATAGATAATGTTGGTACATTTTTTGACTGCTAGTTTATTGTTTTGGCATTTTAAATAGTTATCTTGCAAACCACACAAAGTAACATTAGTGACAGATCAATTTCGTAATAATTTTAAGAATTGCGTAGCGAATTAATATTAACAAGAAAGAACATGGCGAAACGATCGTGGAGCTGTCAGGAGGTGTTACTTAGTTAAGAAATATTGATAGTTAGTTTGGCTGGGTAAGGTCTACCTACCCGTATCTCACTTTGTCTTTTGATTTGGCAATTGTACCACTGCTTCAGGACAATAAATGGGCCAGTGCTGAGAAGAAGCAGCGCAAGAAACTCAGACACTATTGTCAGCCTCTTTTTCAAAGGTTGACAGGTTTTCAAAATACATAGTTATAAATATTTATGCGAGCTAGGCAGTTCGCATCCCAAACATTTTAATCTTTTAAAAAAATGTACCTATACTTACCTCATAGTTTGACCACAGATTGTTGCTTTAAAATAATCTTGACTCTACCAAGTGCAATAAAGTGTTTTAGTTTATTTTTGTAAGTAACACCTACCTACGCAATTAGTGCATACCTATTCTTAAAGTAAATTAAACTCTACCTATTCTATTTTGCAAAATTCACGCCTACTGTTATTTGTAAAACAAACAAACAAAACATGGTTCCTAATTCCTAAAGTTCATTAACTTAGTAGCATAATAAAAACATTTCTAAATAAAAAATAACTTTGTGTCATTTACGAATACTCTTAACAAGACGTTGTAGTATCATTACTTGCCTTAACAATCCTATGTTGTTATATGTATGTTCACTTTCACGTGTCAAATCACTCACACCCAACGCAACACTTCAAAAACATTAAAAAAAACACTTCACTCTCCGACCATACACTATACACTTTCTATAAAGTTCGATAGTAAACACCGAGTCGATGGTACGCGTCAAAATGCCCGGTCACCACGAGGGAAGAGTGAAGGTAGCGTAGTGATGGACAGCTAATCTAAAATCTATCGATAAAACTGATGTTATCGTATGGAAATGAGAGGTTAGTGAAGGGTAGATTGTATTTTATCTTTATCTTTATCAAGACAATGCACAGATTTTACTTGAAGAAACTGTTTTTGTAAATAAATAAGTACTCAAAGTATTCAAGGCTAGTTCAGCAGAATACTTACTGATAAAAACTAAAAAAGAAAGGCATAAAAAGGGCAAATTATTTTAAAAGTTGTTGGTTTTTAATGTGCACATTTACGGTATTGTATGGAAACCATTATAATATACAAATTTTTTAGTAACATCTACCGGAAATCGTACGTTCGACGCTTCGTTAGTGTCTTGGTGCGACGTCATAAACGAGCTACAACTACCGTGTTTTATTTGGCCAGAGCGCTAAAACGCAGTCGTAAAATTAAGACAGCATGAACTGTTTGCCTTCCGTATCATAATGCTGCCAAAAATATTGATTAGTTTTGTCTTCAGCTTTTCATGAACTGAGCGACGATAGTCGAATGGCCGACTCGTGATCCCAGCAGGAACGCGGGTTTGATCCCAGCCACCGCTCAACCATTGTGGTGAACCCACTCGTAACACTTTAAATCTTACCACGAGGGAATAACGGATTAGTAATTAGTATGTATTTACGATTATAATTATTGCTAATATTCTTTTGAAAAAAATACTTTCGACTCTAGTACATCCCTAGTATTGTGTGAATTCTCTAACTGTTGTGTTTACGGGAAAGAACTAGAATTATTCCCGAGACTGATTACCGCGTCGCAGATGTGTGCAAGGGCAAGGGCGGTTAATTGGGTCACTTGGAAGCCAGCCAACGCTGGTTGCCGGCAGAAAACTACTGTTTCATGAAGCTATGCTGTTAAACTCCCCCTTCTTCTATTTGTTTCTGAAAATATGGATTCAAGAGAGATTAGGTACGACTGCAAATTTTTTTCTATCGATTTTATTTTTAATCTACAACGAGGAAGCTCTTGGCCTGCATCTCACCTAGTCTCGCCGTGTAGGTAAGGACAATCTGTTGATTCTTAGATGGCTCAAAGATGGAGTGCAGACCAGGTGCGGTTTTGTTCCCCAGTCGATGAAGCACATGATGTCGTGCCCTGAGTGCCCGAGCAACTGCACGCAGGCAATGACATATACTATAAAAACATCTTAGCACGCAGGAGGATTTAATGAATGCTGCCACGCTGCTGACAACGCCATTCTTTTAGCAGTGTTTTGGGCTGACACTGTGTAGGTTTGTTGTCGACACGATAAGAAGAAGAAGATAATGTGTAACTAGACCCAAGTTTATTTGCCTATCGACCTGTGTATTTCGATATCGACCACCACTACAGACATCGATACCCAGTGTTGCATCACTCGCTTGCGTAAGAGACTTTCGCCGTGTTTTTGCGAACATTGCAGTTTATTTATGCCTTAATCTCAGGGCATCGAGGCCGTGGCACACATTTTGATGTAATGTAATCGAGCATGATCCTTGTAGGGTTCCTTATGGTAATAATAATTATACTAGAACTCTGTGGTCCCATTTAAAGTGTGTTTAAATTTTCTCATAGTTGTCGCGCCAAGTATTTTATAGCAGGCAATGACAATCTTCAGTTAGACGTAAGCTTGCCTTAAGGAGCAAAAAGGTAGGTATAAAAGTAGCTCTTATGTTTTAACTATGACATCTATTTACCACCTCTTAATTGAGCAGAACTTTTAGCAGTTAGCAATAGACAATGCATAATTTAGCTATGTGCTTTCTCATACATAAACGTATGTTAACGTTTATTATTTGTAGCTAAAGCCTGGTCCTTGAACACGTAGAATCCCGTCCAATGACCCCAAGCTACCCATCCTTATCGCTCGCGCGTAATTATATTGCTGTCGCGAATGTGCGACGGGCGCCCGCAGTGAGTGTGCGAGCGCGACAGCAACATAATTACGTGTGAGCGACAAAGATGGGCAGCTTGGGGTCATTGGACGGGATTTTACGTGCTCACGGACCAGGCTTTAGGTTTGCTTATAAAAACTGTTCGTACTAAGTAGCTATCAAAACTTAAAACTTTGTCCCAATTTTAGGGTGGTTTAGCCATACCTTCTTTATAGTTTAAATAAGTTGATTCATTTCAACATAGAGTCACTCTACTAAGCGTGCGATGATTTATAGACAGTCAAGAAGTCTGGACATTTACACTGCGCTTCTAGTCCCAAACTAAGCAAAGCTTGTACTATGGGTACTAGACAACGGTAACGGTATACCAAAAAAAAAATATTTAAGTATATACATATATAAACATACTTAAATACTTTTTTATGCATAGAAAACACCCAGTCCAATGCAAACAAATAATATGTTCATGCACACAAATGTTTGTACTGTGCGGGAATCGAACCCGCTACCTCCGGAATAGTGGTCCATTTCGAACCACTACACCAAACGGCCGACAAACTGATGAACTGTTTTAATTACCTAAATTAGTAGCTACTTATTGCCTACCTTGAAATAAAACTAACGCTTGTTACTGCTCTACACAGGACCCTAAAAGTTAATAATCTAGCAATTTATTCCAGCCTAGCTTAAGCTCTTAAGCTTTCTCGCTCAATAATAAGTAATAACCGCTTTCTGTCTTGTAAATGCATCAATTTATCATAATGCATCATAAAACCGACGTTTCTAATTTTTATCATAATTGAACGGCACCAAAACGGTTTGTTGCAGGATATTACCGACTGTGTTATTGTAGAAAATTGGAGATTAATTTTTGTTTTCCTTTACGTTACGATGGGGTAAATTTCCAGTCATTGGACTCTACGAGTTATTGAACAAACACCCGTTGAACTTCCCTAAAAATGCAAAGTACAACTAACTCCACTCAACTCCATTTTATCCCCATCAGTAAGAATCTCTTAGGCTGAGTTGCACCACCTAACTTTGACCGTAACTATGACGATAATCGGTGTTTTTTGTATGGAGTTTGATAGATTTTTGACGTTTGTCAAAGTTAAAGTTAGATGGTGCAACCCACCCTTAGTTGTTTGAAATAAATGTTATTTTTAATTAATTAAGGCTGAGTTGCACCACCTAAAGGCGGGTCCAGACATGTATCATTTGCCCGATCCGATCACCGTATCCGTAATTCCGTATCGTCGACGCGTATCATGATCGCATATGTGGACGGGTTTGAATTACCCGGTTATTACCGGTAACTATAACGATAACCGGTGTTGTTTGTATGGAGTTTGACAGGTTTTTGGCGAGAAACTGTCCAATGACTCCACTACGTGGCCCTTCCAATGACTTTTTTACCCTATATTATTTTAAATGGGTCAAGTAGCGCAATGGTGATAGTCTAGTGACGAGGAAATTCGGGTTCGATTACCTGTATGATTGATGAACCTTGAAGCTAGTTTAATAAGCTTTTGCCCGCGGCTTCACCATTTCGTTAGTCACAGATCGTCATAAATTATAGCCTATATGTATATTATTCTGGGTTATAAACAATAATACTGTAAAGTTTCATCAAAATCCGTTCAGTAGTTTTTGCGTGAGAGTAACATCCAGACATCCTGACATCCAGCCATCCAAACTTTCGCATTTATAATAGTAGGATTATGTTTTGTTTTCAAAATGGTTCAACCAAACTGGGAATAATTACCTACACTTAAGTGTTCAATTACTTCGTTTGCGACACTGTAATTCAACGCTGAAGCTCTACGATTTCGTATCTTAAGCACTTTAAACATATCTGCAATATTACGAAGCGATATCGCATTATCAGCCAATTTGTCTATAGCTCAGCAGGTGACTGGTAGAGCCTGTCGTTGCGACATGCGCGTGCGCCTTTCGCCATAGCTTTGTCTGGTTTGAAAGGAGACGCTCAAGGCTGTACGCAACTTTAAACCATATCGATATCGACTATTGACGTCTCTTTCACTCATACCAGCATCCCCAAAAGTAAGAGAGAGAGATGAAATTTAAATTAGTTTTGGTACTACTATGCACTCTATGATAGTAATTTACGTCAATAATTGTCGAGTGGATCGTCTTTTTGCTCGGACATGCTCTGAAAATCATTAACTCATCTCTCGTAGATTAATATCCTACCGGTAATTTGTTTAATCATAACTGTAAAACGAAGTATAAAATGATGATGATATTTTGCGAGATAACTAATAATTCAGAATCTAAACTACCAGAACCAGTACAGAATTTATGAATTAATATTAATTATAATTATTTTTATTTTATTTTTATTATATTTATGGAGGCCGCGTACCGGAAAACGCAGAGTGGGACGTCCGCCCACAAGGTGGACCGACGACCTGATAAAGGTAGCAGGAAGGCGCTGTATGCAGGCCGCTACCAACCGTGCGATGTGGAAGTCATTGGGGGAGGCCTATGTTCAGCAGTGGACGTCCTGTGGCTGAAATGATGATGATAATAATTTTTTGTACAATAAGTGTAAACCGTATAGCTATTGCCAACTTAAGGATTTAAAACACTTTGAGATGAAAAATTAAAGAAAGTATTTTAATTATCGACCATTTATGACTTTTTTCTTATAACTCAATAAACTGTTAAACAGAATATTAACAGTTTTGATTTAAAACTTACGTAACTTAGAAAATATTGAAATAAATTTAAAATCCTCCAAAAAGTACAGTCATTGCCCATTACTTACACTAATTGCCCACATCAAAGCACAGTAATTGCCCAGTATCTTAAAACAAAATAATCAATTTTAAAATGACAAAATAGGCTTTAAATAAACAAAACAAAACATTAAACTTATATTCTAGTAGTACAGTCTTCAAAATTTCAAAATAAATTGCGTTTGGCCTTATATTAACTATATTATCAAACATTTCTTGAGCTGATGTTGATGAGTCAGAATCGACAGAGACAGAATCATCTTCAAAACATAGATGACGCAAAAATTTGAATTTTATATGTAAATAACTATATGTATTTATTTTATTATCTTCTTTGATATCAGTTCAAGTGGTTGCTCAGAATGTTCAATTAGCTGTTGGTTATTCTTCCCTTAAGTTGAATCTATTTCCTTACAATTAACATTTTCACTAGTAGATTTAAAGTAGGATTTTCATTTTTAGTATTTGCGTTTGAATTTATAATCAATTTTTTTCAAGCCAAACCATATTTTTCAGCAATTTATCTTGTAGATAAATTGTTGGATACATCTTGTACAGCTTCGATCGCTTTTTGCATATTTTCTATGCTATATTGAACTTTTGGAGTCTTTGGCATACTGAAAATGAAACATTAAAAGCCATTTCAATATTTATGCCTGTAAATTGCAAAACAAGTCTAGCAATTAGCAACTTAAACACTGCTACTGCATGGTGGCAACACTCTAATAATAATTGCCCTGGGCAATAACTATACATTAACATATGGCAATAACTGAAATGATGGTGGGCAATAACTAAAAATATACAGATTTACGTGCAGTGATTACCCACCGTTAAAATGACCGTTAGAAATCAAATTTCATCAGTTATTTTCATTGATAATGGAGAAAACACTTATAATTTCATCATGACTATACACCATTAGTTGAATATTAAATAATTTGCAAAAAAAAATTAACCTCTAAGCAAGTAATTCCTTAGTAAAATTGTTAAAGTCTTTACCTGTTTGAGTAACATTTTCACCGGTCTTGACAAAATCCGCCATAACTGTTTTTTTTAGTGTTTCATATTGCAAATTTTAAATCTACTGTACATTGATCTCGGAGCCAGCTACTTAGTACATTCAAATCTAACTAGAGTGATTCAAAGTCAGCACCTGACAATATTATTCTTAAAGCGGGCAATCACTACCAGTGGGCAATCACTCTCTGGTTTACCCTATTTACTTTGTTTTATTTTTTGAACTGCATTGAAGCGCCACTTTATTTAATTACAGCAAACAAGCGCGAAGTAGAGAAATAACTAACATTATAATTCTTGGCGTGCCTTTTCCGTTAGGTAACAAACAACATAATTTCCAAATTACTGGAAGATAGTTAACACTCGAGATATATTAATAAAATACAGTATTATGCTCGCTTATCTATTTTTTTTTACATTTCTAAGGAAACTTAAAGCTAATTTTGTTGTGTACATTTTACATTGGTAACGTATCTTCTATATCGTCGGCCGTTTGGTGTAGTGGTTTGAAACGGACCACTATTCCGGAGGTAGCGGGTTCGATTCCCGCACAGTATAAACATTTGTGTGCATGAACATATTTGTTTGTATTAGACTGGGTGGTTTCTATGTAGGTATAATAAGTATGTATTTACAAAAAAAAGTATTTAAGTATGTTTATATCCGTTGTGTAGTACCCATAGTACAAGCTTTGCTTAGTTTGGGACTAGAAGCGCAGTGTAAAATGTCCAAGTTTATTTGTTAATTATAATCCTCTTCTTTTCTACTACGTACTACATCTTATCTCGTTGTAATACAGTCTATTTTGCAATGTTTGTGCTGTCAATTGACTGTTTAAACTGTACAGACTATACTACAATCAAAAGGGGACCTAGGAGTTTAGGTTCTACAATTTGATGGAAACAAGAGGTGGAGATTTTGGAGTACGTTAGTAATCTTTCAATCGCCGCCAACCTATGCGTTAACATTTTCAGCGAAACACAAATAAATGACTGAATGACTACTTTACTTCACAATAAACAATTTGGTTTTACCAAAGGTAGAAGTACTACTGACGCTGGAGTAGCACTACTGAAACACGTCTTTGATGCTTGGGAGAGTAAAAAAGACGCTGTTGGTATTTTTTGTGACCTTTCAAAAGCGTTTGATTGTGTAAACCACCAAACCTTACTAAAAAAATTGCGACATTATGGTGTTTTTATTTGTATTAATGGAACTGAGTCTTCTGGAGCACCTCTTACCATGGGTGTGCCACAGGGATCGATATTGGGACCTTTGCTATTTCTTATTTATATTAATGACCTTCCCTACTTTGTAAAAGATCTATGTGATATTGTGTTATTTGCTGATGACACATCTCTCATTTTCAAAGTTGATAGAGGTAAAGTAAACCTTGATGATATAAATGACACACTCTCACAGGTTTTGCATTGGTTTACTGTTAACAACTTATTGTTAAATGCAAACAAAACTAAGTGCATTAAATTTACCTTACCTAATGTGAGGCAGGTTCCCACACAATTGATGGTGAAGAATGAACCATTAAATAGCATAAGTTCCACAACATTCTTGGGAATCACTTTAGACTCTAAACTTCAGTGGGGTCCTCATATTGAAACCTTGTCAGCAAGGCTCAGTTCAGCTGCTTTTGCAGTGAGAAAGATAAGGCAATTAACTGACATTGAAACGGCAAGGCTAGTTTATTTTAGCTATTTTCATAGTATAATGTCATACGGCATATTGTTGTGGGGCTCAGCTGCGGACATTGAAACTGTGTTCGTTCTGCAGAAGAGAGCAGTGCGGGCCATTTATAACCTTGGACCCCGATTTTCCTTGAGAGAATTCTTTAAGGAGATTAATATACTGACAGTAGCTTCACAGTTCATTTATGAAAACCTTTTATATGTTCGCAAAAATATAGAGCAATTTACTAGAAAGAGTGATTTACACAAGTTCAATACAAGAAACAAAAATAAACTTGCCGTTCCAAATTTCAGACTGCACAAGATTGGTAATTCATTTATGGGGAAATGTATTAAACTTTTCAATAAATTACCACAAACTGTTGTAGAATTGCCCATTCATAAATTTAAAGCACATATCAAAAGCACCTTAATGAAAAAGGGCTACTATAAAGTTGATGATTATATAAAGGATAAAAATGTTTGGAATGTTCAACTACCTAGCTCGCATTAATACTCGTACTTATGACTATAATTTGTATATTTTAAAGACTGTAAAACCTTGAAAAGGAGGCTGACAATAGTGACTGAGTTTCTTGCGCTGCTTCTTCTCAGCACTGGCCCAATTATTGTCCCGAAGCAGTGGTAGGGTTAATATTGGGACGTGTAAAAGCGCTTTTTTAAAGCCTATTTGCAAAAATAAATTAATTTTATGAATTTTAATTTTATTTTACTGTTTACAATTGATTTAGAATTAAAACAATCAAAGAAAACAAACTTAATTATTAACTACGGAAAGGATATTATTATGTCCAGTAACTTGATTAACATTTACAGATACCTAACTCTCCACGTGTTTATTACAAACAAATATAAATTCACATTGAAATATCACAGGTATTTATTAGGTATTGTGTTTGCATTGCTATTTACCGTGGTAACAAAATGTTTCTTTCTTTCTGATCTACACAGTACTGAATAATATATAAATATAAAATATATATTTTTTGCGATATGACTTTGGTAAGGTCGTCGGTCCACCTTGTGGGTGGACGTCCCACGCTGCGTTTTCTGGTACGTGGCCTCCATTCCAGAACCTTGCTGCCCCATCGGCCGTCAGTTCTGCGTACTATGTGCCCAGCCCACTGCCACTTCCGTACCGTGAAGGTAGCGGGAAGGCGCTGGATGCAGGCCGCTACCAACCGTGCGATGTGGAAGTCATTGGGGGAGGCCTATGTTCAGCAGTGTACGTCCTGTGGCTGAAATGATGATGATGATGATGATGATGACTTTGGTAAGTAGGTAAAACCACATATTTTATGTGTTTGAGATAAGCACCGAAGAGGGTGCATTAGTTTAATCCTTTTGATCCTTTTTCACAGGCTCAATAATTAATGACTGAACAGATTTCAATTCCTCCAACTTCAAGGGTTTCCCAACCACCTCTTCTTCTATCTCCTGCAACGTCCTATCTTTGGTCTCTGGCATATAAAAGTACACCATCAGCAGACAGTATATCATTATGCCAGCATACAGGGTGTAAGCTCCATATATTCCTATGCTATTCATCAGATAAGGAAAAGTCTTCAGGTATACCACCGTATTTATCGATATCAGTATAAAAGTAAAACCACCCGCTATACTTTTATACCTCAGGGGAAATATTTCCCCTGCTATGACATACGGCATCGGCAGAGTGCAAGATGTCACGAACACCATCTGAAGATGCATCAGAACAATGCCCACTGTTGGAGATGTCAACACAGAATCACTATTCGATTTCCAATACGTATACGCGGCGATGACGAGCAAAACTACAGCGTTTAACGCAGAAAACACCAAAAAAAAATTTTTTCTCTTCGTTTTCATTATTATCCATATAGCTAGAGCAGCACCAAGAAGTCTATTGATGTTCAAGCCTAATGCGTGCTCATTATAACCTTTTCCTGTAATGTTTTCTATGAGATCAAATACATAAGTGTTCAGTAAATGACTCCCAGCCCACTGCCCTACGGTATACACATGGATCATGATGAATATTGGTTTGTAGAACTCTTTCTTCACTATAACACTTTTGAGTTTTATAATTTTTTCTCTGATCGTCATTTTGGATTTGAATTTTCTTCCAAGTTTCAACTGGTGTGTGATTTCGCTCGCTTTTATCATATTTGCTAATTCTTCTTCTTCGTCGTTGCCTCTAAGCCACCTGAAGGCGCGTTGGCACTCGTCGTATTTCTTCCTTGTTATCAACCAACTGGGTGTTTCAGGAGAGAGGATTGCAACAGGTAAATTGGCGATTGCCAGTCCTGCTCCTATGATGGCGTTTGTTCGCCAGTGTAGGTACAGGCCTGTGCCATGAGCCAAGAGAACGTTGAGGGCTGACAATAGTCCCGTGAACATCAAGAATGATCCTCTATATTTTGGGCTGGCGTATTCTCCAACCAAAATCGGGACGAGGATCAAGCTCGATCCCATAGAAAGTCCTTTAAAGAAGCGGCCTATGAGGAGCAGGGTGATGTCCTTGGCGAAGTAGACGGCCAGCCAGCCGATGATCGAGGCAAGAATACTGGCTATTTGACTGAGCTTCCGCCCCAGGCAGGCCATCGCGATTGAAACAAGCATGCTTCCCAGCAAGCCCGCTATAGAGGGAACAGCAGCTGAAAAGGAAAATAGATAGAGTGAATAATGCTCTTTCCAAAGTATTAGACTGGTTTACAACTAATAATTTGCTATTAAACGCAAAAAAAACCAAATGTTTAAAATTCACTATGCCTAATGTCAAACAAGTTAATACTAATATTACAGTAAATAATGAACGCATTGAACTGATAAACTCTACTGTCTTTCTAGGTATTACCCTAGACTGTAAATTACAATGGGGCCCCCATGGTATCCTTCCGTTTGGCCAAATTACTTTTCGCCAAATTTCACTTCGCAAACAACTTATCGCCAAAGTTTCATTTCCCAAATGAACTTTTAGCAACTGTACTTTTCGCAACTAATTCATTTGGTCAAATTATCATTTGGCCAAATTTTACTTGGCAAATGTTTATATAGCAAATGTTTTANGGGTGGAACACTGAAATAACGAGATGCCATCGACTTTGAAGCTTGCTGCATTACACGGCTATGAAGCTGGCTGGCTTTCCAGTCATAAGCAAAGTTTTCACCCATAACACCAGCAGGTAAGTCTGGGTTGTTGCTTGGGCTGCTGAATGCTTCAGTTGCAAGTAAGAAGACTTTAGCCATATCGGGTTTAATGCTTTGAGGGATAGAGTCGAAAAACTCATATCCTGTCATTGCTTGAACCATTTCTTCACTACTATGATTAAACCCAGCATGAATAAGCTTACGTGCAACGCCAAGTAAGTGTTCATCAAACTGTCGGATTGCGCCAAAATCAAGCAGAACGATTTTATCCAAGATGTCATTGCCATTGCCTAAGCGAACGAGGTAATTACCAAAGTTCGGGTCGGTCTGCATTTCACCCCATTCAAAAATCTCGCGTACCGCAATTTCAAGTGATGCTTCACCAAGTTTGTTGCGACGTTCTTGCGGCAGAGATAGCATGACAGGGCTGTTAATCGGCACGCCACGCTCAAATGTCATACACAATACTTGGTCTGTGCAGTAGCCATCTATAATTTGCGGCACGATGTAGCGTGGGTCTTCTTTTAAGCGAGCAGCAAAGCGGCGTGTGGTTGCGGCCTCAATTTTATAATTGACTTCACGGTGCATCATCTCACGAACTTCATCGAACCATTGGTCGAACTCGCGTGTTTGCGGCACCATACGTGTCAGTTTAAGCATGTTTTTGAACAGGCTCATGTCTGAGTCAATGGCTTCAGCAACGCCAGGATATTGAATTTTCAATACCATCTCTAAACCATCAGACTTACGCGTTGCACGGTGGACTTGTGCCAGTGATGCAGTGCCCAGTGGCTCATGATCGATTGTTAAATCATCTAGCTTAGAACCCAACTGGCTGTGTAGTTGCTGTTTTATCGCAGGCCACGCTAAAGCGACTGTTTGGTTATTTAAAGTATTTAAGGCTTGCGTGATTTCTTCAGGTAGAAAGTGTTCACCATAAAGCGCCATCATTTGGCCAATTTTGACGATAGAACCTTTAAGTTTACCTATTTCAGAAACAAGATAATCGGCCTGTTCTTTCATTGCTTTTTTGCGTTTCTTTTCTTTTTCTTCTTCGCTAGAAAACATAGTTGTCGCATTAGAAGCAGCCCAACGTGTTCCAGCAAGCAACGAAGCTTTGGCAATCGATAAACGACGATCCATAGAGGAGGTTTTCAGTTGTTTAAGCTTATCGTTGTGATCTGACATAATTCAGTAAAATCCTTTCATCAGCAAGGGCAGCATTTTAGATTGTAACGGATAATATCGTGTATTCACGTATTAAAAAAGTTCAACTTGCTGAATCTCGCGTTAAAAAAGGCCATAAGTGTTAAGCAACCATCTAAATACAGCCTAATCGGGATTGTTACATACGAAATTTTACTTTAAGTGTGTTTTTCTGAATCAATTCATCTTTATGCGTTTGTATGTGTTGCAGGATCATCTCTTGTACCGGTTGGTGCATAAATCCATGTGCATAACCTTTAACAATGATGATGCTCGGCAGACTAAAAAAAAAGTATCGAGCATCTTCAATGGTTGCACATTCATAGATCCCTTGCTGCTGTAACAGCTTTTGGAAATAGGCTTTTTCAGTGTCGACATGATTGTTTTCGGTGTCATTCCAATAGCGTTCACGCATCGCCATTAAGTTGTTGTGTTTATAACTCATAAGTTTGGGGAATATTGGCAGAAGAACTCACTTTATAATAAGGCTGTTTGATCAGGTTTCAATGCAAAGCCTGTGACTTCATGTAAAAGCTGTGAGGTGGAAATTTTATAGGGGGGCTAGTATGTTCATACAAAATAGGATGCTATATTAAAGCGCTACAGCACGCAGATGCTGTGAATGCCTAGATTAAAAAATCAATGAAGAAAATTTGCTTTGGGGAAAGGAATTGAAACAAATATTTAGTGCGTTGCTTGTTGTGGGATTATTTAGTGGTTCAGCCTATGCAATGGGCCCAACTAAAAAATATGAAGCATGCATGAAGCAAACTGGCAATGTGTTGAGTGAAATTGATGCATGCATGAGTAAAGAATATAAAGCACAAAAGAAACGCTTAAAGAAAGTATTTAAGCCGTATATGGCGAAGGCTCCTGTAGAAGAGCAAGGATTGGTTAAACAGTCTCATCAGCAATGGCTAGTGCAGCGTGATCAGATTTGTAATAACAAACCTATCGTGAAAAATGAAAAGACTGAATTACAGCGTATTTCGTGTCTGATGCAAATGACGCAAACCCGTGCAGATATGTATGAAGCACGTACAGGCCGTATAAGCAAATAAGCGCAAAGCGTATGAAAATGTGTTTGCTGTGCATCAAAACATTATAAATCATAGAAAAACAGGGTATCATAAGGCGTTTTTATTATGACCTTGGAGACGCCTTTAGTGGATCGCCCGACTATTAGCCCTGAACATATACAGGAAGCCGCTGAAAACTTAAGCACAATTCGTGATTTTATCCGTTTTGGAGTGACAGCATTACGTCAATACGATGCACATTTAGGTCAAGGTACAGAAGACTATTTTGCTGAAAGTTCAGCGTTGGTGTTACAGACTTTATCTTTAGATTGGAATGCGGATGCTGAAATCTTAGAGTCGAAGCTACTACCAAGCGAAAAGACAGAAGTTTTAAGCTTATTAGAACGTCGTATTAATGAAAAAGTACCGACTTCATATTTGCTTAATTTGGCATATTTTGATGGCAAGCCATATTATGTCGATGAACGTGTACTGATTCCACGTTCACCGATTGCAGAATTGATTCAAAACCGTTTTGCGCCTTATTGCTTAGGTGAAAATGGCCAAATGGGTGAGGCAGTCAATAACTTGCCAGAAAACCCGAATCCAAAAACGCCACAACGTATTTTAGATATGTGTACGGGTTCTGGTTGTATCGCGATTGCTTTAGCTTATGCGTACCCAGATGCCGAAGTAGATGCAACAGATATTTCTAAAGAAGCTTTAGAAGTGGCTCAAATTAACTCGGAACACCACGACAAACAGTATCAAGTGGCTTTACTTGAGTCCGACTTGTTCTCCAAAATTCCTGCTGAAAATCAATACGATCTTATCGTGTCGAATCCCCCTTATGTGGATGCTGAAGACATGGCAGATTTACCTGAAGAATTCCATCATGAGCCAGAATTGGCACTGGCGGCAGGTCAGGATGGCTTAGATTTGGTTCGTAAAATGTTAGCTCAAGCGCCAGATTACTTAACTGAAGATGGTCTCATCGTGATTGAAGTGGGTAATTCTGATAATTCCTGGCAATAAGTGGTGACTGAGTTTGTTCCGGCGTTTCTTCTCAGCACTTGCCATATGTTTGTCTCGAAGCGCTGGTAGGGCCCAAAAGATAAGGAGACATGTAAAGTGCCCCATAAGGGCTACCTTTTTCTTTTTTTATTATTTTCTATTGACGTTCATAAGTGCCACTTGTGGTCTAAACTGAATAAATATTTTTGATTTTGATTTTGATTTTGATTTTGATATAAAACGCTTCAATAATAATTGGCAATTTTTTTTTGTAGTCTAGACGATATTACTTTTTTGCATCACTCTACAACAATTTTATTGCAGCTTTACCTAATTTTGAATTCGAAAGTGGTAAGGATAAATTACGGTACCTATTTTAAGTTTTGCAGTAGCAATTCCAGAGAGTGGTCTTATTCTACCCTCAATTCCAATCCCGTGGGGGTTGGGCAGAGTAGAATAATTAATTTGATATTGTTACGAGACTATTCCCACCTCTCGCTGCAACTCCTGTGTAGCCTGGATCTATAGCTTGACCGCCAGTAAAAACCAAACCAGTGAAGGTCAAGTTTATCCCGGGGGATAGTGGTGATAGGGGTACCTACTGAAGATACTGACCAATCCAGGACTCGAGGGCCTGGTCCACGGGTATCTCCGAGTCTGGTTTACGAAGCTGCACCACCAGGCCGGAGGTGTAGGCCATGATCAGTGTGGAGGAGGCCATGTGGACCGACGCTCCTGTGGTCACGAAGCACTGGAAACGAAGGGATTCTAATTTAGTAATGCTTGAACCATAACAACGCGTTGGTATGGTTTATATGTTATGGTTGGTATGGTTGGTTGGTATGGTATGGTGGTGGTTTGCACGCATTGCAACGCGTGCAGATGGCCATGACAATCATGACAGTGTGTTTGAATCTTAACTGTGTAGGTAAGTAAAATTCTTACAATGGAGAATCACTGATCTCAACGCAACATTTTCTATTCTCTTTTTTTGTTGTAAGGAAATGCAAAAGCTTAAAAACTTAGACCCATATGTAAAACTTTGTAGTAGGATCGTATAGAAAGCACATATGTTAACATGTCAACTGACGAACTGTCGGTGATAAGTCATGAATAATGAATTGAAAAAGACGATTTATTTAACTTTAGTGACAGTAAAGTTCTCCCATTTACAATTTTGCAACAAAAAAAGGGCAATATCCTAGTACTAAGTAATCCTACTAATATTATAAATGCGAAAGTTTGTGTGGATGTCTGGATGTTTGTTACTCTTTCACGCAAAAACTACTGAACGGATTTTTACATGCATACTATAGTAAAACCCATTTTAAAAGCCCTAATTATTACAGTCACAAATTATACTTAAGTAACGCCTGATACTGTTAATTATATTAAATTATAACTTGTACTGAACTAAGTGCTTCAGCACAAATAATTTCCGGTTTTTAAATTTTGTCAAATGGTAATTTAATTAGCAAGAGATAAATACTATACACATCCCTAATTTAAAATACAATACCAGTTTCATTAAATTACCTACTTTCTTAATCTTTGTTTAGAGACAAGCGTCTTCGATTGTCAAACAAATTAAGAATAGGATAAAAAACAGTTTAAAAACATACTCTTAGGTAGGCTCGTACTATTGTTATACTTACAAAACACCTCTATTTCACAGAATATTTTGCATATATTACAAGCGAGCAGATGGATCCAAGTCATCAAGAATTTTTTGAAATAATATGGATTTCTGCGTGAAATCAACATTAAAATGACAAAGAATTTGTTGTAGTGTCTCGTTTTTCAGACGTCACTGGTTAGATTTTTAAAATAAAATATTCTTTTTCAATTTCGTACCTACAATTGAAAAATTTATAAACGTCAGAAATTAGATAGTAAAGTAGTAATTTGCATTAATTCATAATTTGTTTAAAACTAATGGTTAAGAAGGCTTGTTGATATTTTATGAAATAACTAGCTTTCCGCCCGCGGCTTCGCCCGCGTTGAATTTTGTCTGTCACAGAAAAACTTTATCGCGCGCGTCCCTGTTTCAAAAACCGGGATAAAAACTATCCTATGTTCTTTCCCGGGACTCAAACTATCTCTATGCCAAATTTCATCAAAATCGGTTGCGAGGTTTAAGCGGGAAAGCGTAACAGACAGACAGACAGACAGAGTTACCTTCGCATTTATAATATTAGTTGGGATTAAGCATATCGTGGCCTACAATTAAGTATTTTTTATTAATGTTGAGGCATATACTTTTTTGAATGTCCTTAAATAAATAAATATACCTAAATAGGCTCTACATCAAGTTTTACCATGACAATAATTGTTAATCATGACCCTTCTTAGAAGTTCAATTTATCTCTACGTAACAAAATTTTGGACAAAAGGTGGACCGACGACATCATAAAGGTAGCAGGAAAGCGCTGGACGCTAACGAAATTATTTAATGCTGTAATTTAATTAGGCCCTAAACCCAAGACTATTTTTTGCCGAAAAAAATATCTGAATACTGAATATAAAATACTTATGTAAATACGAACATTCTATGAAAATACTGATAAATGGTCGTAGTTTAATAATCTCGTGGGTAGAAGTGTAAAATGAGGCAATCTACTTTTCCAAATCTTGCTCTACATTTATCTTTTTTTTTTTTTTTTTTTATGCTAGCCAAGGCAGGTATTTGACCGCAATCGCACCTGGTGTTAAGTGAGATGCAGTCTAGGATGGTACATATCTGCCCTGTAAGTGCCTATTCACTCTCGCCTTGAAAACGCCCGGATTATAGTGTTCAGGAAATACAGCAGCAGGCAGCGAATTCCAGTCCCTAGCTGTTCGCATTATAAAGGAGTCGTCGAAACGCTTAGTGCGAGCTGGTGGAATGTCGACAATGTAGGGATGGTACGCTAGCCTGCGTCTGGTTCCCCGGTGATGGAAAGGGGCTGGTGGAATTAAGTTATATAATTCCTTCGCACATTCTCCGAAGTGTAGCCTGTAGAAAACCGTTAGAGAAGCAACTTTACGGCGGTGGTCAAGTTCCTGGAGCGACGCTTCAACAAGGGTCGGGCTGTCGATTAGTCTCCTGGCACGCCTTTCCACCGAATCCAAAGCAGCCAAATATTTCTTGGCAGAGCCGTCCCAGAGGTGGCAGCAGTATTCCATGCAAGGTCGGATCTGTGCTTTATATAACTGCAGCCTTTGCTTATTGGAGAAGTACTGCCTTGCCCTCGAGAGGATACCAAGTTTTTTGGCAGCAGTTTTCGCTATGGATTCGATGTACTCGCCAAAGTTCAACTTGCTGGACATTTCGATACCCAAAAGTTGGAGTCGCTCGGTGATTTTAACAGGCACACCTCGGAATGTTGGAGCCAGACGAAATGGACTTCGTTTGGCGGAGAACAGACACGCCTGTGTTTTGGACGCGTTAAATTGGACCAGATTGGCATCGCCCCAATCAGAGACATCCTGAAGGGCCAAATTCAAGCGTTCGATCCGCTGGCTTTTGCGCTGGAAAGATATTTGGCTGTCACTGTTGTGTCATCTGCATACCCAAAGGTACCGGGTTTGAGCAGATCATTGATGTGCAGTAGAAACAGTGTTGCAGACAGCACCGATCCTTGAGGGACGCCAGCGTCAATAGGTTGCTGACTAGAAGTGTAGCCCTCAAGGACTACTCTTATTGATCGTCCCACAAGGAAATCGGAGATCCATTTGCATAAGCCAGCAGGGATTCCAAAAGATGGAAGCTTGTTTATTAGGCCAGACTGCCGTGCCGGTCGGAACGGCAAGGGCTTCTCCGTGTTTCTCAATGGCCTCGCTCCATAAGTGTGTGGCATACACGAGAAGATCGCCTGTAGAACGACCATACCGAAACCCATACTGACGGTCGCTAAGTAGGTCATTTTCTTCAAGGTATGACAGGAGTCGGCCATTGAGGACACGTTCCATTATCTTGCAGAGTATGGACGTAACAGAGATGGGTCTATAATTTGTTGGGTCAGCACGACTGCCCTTTTTAGGTACGGGCTGTACGTTTGCAAGCTTCCATGATCTAGGGACTAGTCCAGTCTCAGTCAGAGTCGATACAGGCGTGTCAGAATAGGAGAAATCTTTAATTTAACTATCTAAATGTAATGTAAATGTAAATAAGGGACGTCTTTTACTTACTTGTTTCACAAAAGGCGATACCATTTTGACATGGTGACTTCAACACCACCATTTTCACACTAATATTTTGATCTTGAAACGTTTTCAATGAACAATACTACAAAGATAATTCGTCTGTTTGTACGTATGAATTTTACATAAATTATATTAACTAAATTAAGTAAGTACGAGTACCTACTAATTTTGATAACATTCTAAGCCTTATTTTATTTAAATGATCAATTAATTCATTCTAAAATTAGCAATTGAGTAGGTACAAAGAGTATCTACATGGTTAAGCCTAGGCGCAGACCACCGATTTTTAGGTGGCTGATATGGGCCCGATTTTAATTTGTATAAAGAATCGGTCGATACCAAATCGGAGTAATGTGCGCACTTTCATTTCATATCATGTCCTTATTGATTAACAGCCCGACCCAACTATCGGCCGACAAAAAGGCTGTGGTCTGCGCTTAGGCTAAAATTACGGGTGATTTTTGTTAATAATTAAAATTTATTATTTTGGGGCGAGACCTTTGACTTTGCCCTGCAATGGGCTATTTAAATACCTGAAAAAACTTACTTTTCTTGCCTTCACTGTCATCATCATCATCATCTCAGCCATAGGACGTCCACTGCTGAACATAGGCCTCCGCCAATGCTTTCCATGTTTCCCGGTTGGTAGCGGCCTGCGTCCAGCGCCTTCCTGCTACCTTTATGATGTCGTCGGTCCACCTTGCCTTCACTGACTTCCTCCAAGCCGTTTGATCAGCTTGAGGAGTAGGCCTTTGCCTCTGGAAAGTTGGGCAGCTAGGTTCTGGAGTGGAGGCCTCGTACCGGAAAGCGCAGCGTAGGACGTCCACCCACAAGGTGCAACGACGACCTTATAAAGGTAGCAGGAAGGCGCTGAATGCAGGCCTCCACTAACCGGCCATTGTGGAAATCATTGGGGCAGACCTATGTTCAGCAGTGGACGTCCTATTCCTATGGCTGAAATGATGATGATAAAGTTAGACAAGGCCGTACTCTTGCAGTGCAGACTAGATGGCCTGATGATGATGATGATGAACCGTAAACGTAAAGTTGACAGATGGTATTTTTTAAAGAAGCAAAGTCACATGTAACCCTAGTCTTCCTACTACAATAACATTAAAGTGAGACGAATAGTTCTGTTCTGGTAATTTTACTATTATCTGTAAAACGGCATCTATTGTAAGCGTCTTAGAATTCAAAATACAGCGGTGTTGGTATTGTAAACAGCTATTCTGATTAGTTACACATTAATTGTGATGTATGCGAAGTAAGGTCAAAGCACCAATGATTGACATTATCAATTTTAGAGAAAAGTAAAAAACACCCATAAACACTCGTAAAAAAAAACAAATTTTTGGCACCAGCGTAGACTATCCTACAGAAAAGGTACCGTTTTAAGCAGCTGTTTTATGAAAAAAAATATTGAAAAAATTGGCTTTTTGTAAATCCACTATTAGTAAGGTTTAACAATTAATGCCTACTGAAAACGTTTGTGGAATAAAATCATACGAAATAAATATTATGATAATGTTTGTCACGACATTCTTAGGGTCACCTCACATGGGCATCACGCTACAGCCACAAACAACGCCACAAAAAGCTAGAAGCGGCTGCAAATGTAGCTAAAGCGCGCGATGGCCACTACTTGTGGCCGGTGGTGCATGGCGGTTACTTTTTAAACCCATGCAGGTTCACTGAGGCAAAATCAAAATTATCTTTATTCATATAGTCTAACTAAACAAATCGTCAAATTAACAACAAAACTTAAGGAGCCTATACATCAGGGGTGGTCGATCGCGACTATTAGTCCATCGATCGTAGCAAGGCAAAAAATACTACATGATTGTGTACTAAACTATGCTGTTTCATTTAAGATTTCAAGAAGTATGTAAGTGGTAGATCGCCCAGGGTTTTGTTAGTAAACAGTAGATCTTATGTCTAATCAAGTTGGCCACCCCTGCTATACATGTCTCATTCTTTTATTGCCCTACCAGCGTAGCCACAAAATATCATATTATGGAGAAAGAGGTATGACGGCCACCAGCGTCAACCATGTTCAGCGAGTCCATATAAGTATGTAAACTATAGGAAACCTGTGGCGGCGTTTTGTGGCTGTGGCGTGAAGCCGTGTGCGGCGACCCTTATGTATACCGTAGTCGCAAAATATCTTATAAACCGTAGTCGCAAAATATCTATAAAATAAAATACAATAGAAACTTTAATTATTTTACTGTATTTTCTTCATATAGGCCAGTCGTATTTATTTAAATAACATATAAAAATATCCTTGGGACATACACTAAAGAAACATGTGCATGATTGGTACATTTACTTTCTTGCCAATACCAATTAGGTAATTTTAAATCTGCGATGATGAGATGAGTGTGGAAGATGTCACGTCACAAGCAACAAACACGTGTATCGCCATTTTTAAAGCAAGTAAGTAACTATACGAGTAGCTATTGCACTAGATTAATTAGGAAAAACCTGGCATATCAGACTACATTTTGTCTCAAAATAGGTGCCTATACCGAAAATTCCATGTTTCCAGTTTCCATCCCCCTGGATGGAAACTGGAAACATGGAATTTTCGGAGATTATTTTATTTAGTAATCTACTATTATATTAATGTTGTTTGATAGAGCTCGTGAAGCCCTTTCAGGACCCAGTAAACAGTTTTCCGATATCTTGTATTAGTTTAGAAATAAATCGATGACACTTATCGTTTCCACCACCCTGTATATACAAGATTCTACGTGTTTATACGGAAGTGTTGTCGTCTGTACCTAATTGTTGAACAAAGCCGTCTTTAATTTATGTGTGCAGTTTGTTTTCATTTTTTTCTGAAACGAGTTTTACATCTTCATGTAAAATGAATGCATGCTCTTTAGCATAAAGTATCTGACTTTTATCAGACTCATTTACATGGGTTTTAAGCAGTCACAGAATTCCAAATAGTTTCGTCTCTTGAATTTTAACAAGTATTCATTCATAATAAAAACTGATAAGTAGTTACTTACACGTTAAATATACAGGATGGAAACGATAAGTGATCTCACTAGATTATTTAAAAACTATATGACGAGATCGAAAAACTGGTTACTGATCCTGAAAGTGCTTGACAATCTCTTTCAAACGGTATCAATAATAGGTCACAGAATAAACTGGATCTATCCGAAAATTCAATGTTTCCGAATAATCGAGTGAAACCACTTATCGTTTCCACCCTGTATGTTAAGAGTAAATTTTCAGTACTGGACTGAAGACTAGCCACCGCTGGACTTAGACCTCATTCTTGTCCTTTGAACTCATTCGTGACGTTGTAAAGGCTGTCAAATTCTGTTGTTTTGTATCGTAACTCTTTCTCAATTAAAAGCATAAAGTAACCTTTATGCTCCACCAGCTACTTAGTCTAATTTCTGCTCACCACCCAACTAATCTTGAACCAAAGTTTGAATGAATGACAGAAACTTCGCCTATTTGTACCCTGTTCTATATGCAGTGTTTCGTAACATTCGGGGCATCGGTGAACATGGGCGGCGCGACAATGGTGCTGGCCTACTCCACCGGACTGGTGCTGCAGCTCCGGAGACCTGGCTCCGAGATCCCTGTCAGCATCGCCGAGGAGTCCTGGATTGGTAAGAATAGGTTTTTGGTCGATAGGTCTACTCCTGCAACTCCTGGCATCTCCATTATATGCCATGATATATGTATAGGATGTACCTTCTCTTTATTCTTCTACGTGTAAGCGGAAACAAAAGGCTATTCTCATAGACATACTGAGCTGTGCTATACAGGGTTCAATCGGATCGATGGATTAAGGTCTTCGGTCCGTAGCAAGAAATATTAGGACTTCTTTTCCGACAGAGACAATCTATCTGAAATATTAAGACCTTATTCACTGCTCTTCCTCATTCTGCTACACCAATTTCATCTTTTTAATTTCTACCGTGTGTGAAATAACTACTTTTACAAAATAATAATCCAAAAACAATTTCTTTTCAGCCGCTATGCCAGCTGTATTCAGCTTACTAGGAAGCTGTTTGACAGCCATGGGGATGTCTCTGATCGGCCGCAGGTACACTCAGATCGCGAGCATCATTGTCGTGATCGTCGGCTGGCTTTTCATCGTATTCGCAAAGGACATCACTGTCATTCTCGTAGGACGCTTCTTCCACGGCATAGCAATGGGAGCCAGCATGCTATTGACTCCTATAATAAACGCTGAATACTCCAGCCCAAAATATCGAGGAACGTTTATGCCGGTCGCGAGTTTGCTGGCATCTCTTAACGTATTGATCTCACACAGCACTGCATTGTACTTGAGCTGGAGGACGAACGCTATAATTTGTACTGCCATAGCTATAGCCAATTTACTGATAGCTGTATGCTCTCCAGAATCTCCAAGTTGGTTAGCAGCTAGACGAAGGTACGATGACTGCAGACATGCCTTCCGGTGGCTGCGAGGTGACGACGAAGAAGAAGAATTGACCAATATGATCGACGCATGTGAAATGCTACACAAATCAAAAATAGAAAACGGCAAAGCTTCAAATATGACTATCGGAAAGAAGATTGCTGAGTTCAAAACGATAATGATGAAGAAGGAATTCTACAAACCAGTATTAATAATGTTTCACGTGTACACGGCGGGGTTATGGGCGGCAAGTTGGATTCTGTCAACATTCGTGTTTGATCTCATCCCTAGTGTGGTGGGGGAAGGTTACAATCACCACGCTCTGGGTTTGAATATCCACAGATTTGTAGGAGGTGTTGTAGCTATTTATTTCATAACGAAAATTAGAAGAAGAGTTTTATTTCTGGTGGTATCTGCTTTGACAGTGATAATTTTACTAGCCACTGCAGCGTTTACTTATGCAAAATCAATAGGCGTTTTGACGTCTGATTTACCAGCTTTAGGATTATTTTTACTGCATTTACACACGGTCGTTTTAGCTATTTGTATGATGCCTTTGCCGTTTATCATAGGTGGAGAAATATTCCCTTTGAGGTACAAAAGTTTTGGGAGTGGTGTGAGCAGCACATTCTTTTTTGTAGGCACAGCGATTCTGCTCAAGTCGTTCCCGTTTCTATTAAACAGCGTAGGAGTCCATGGAACATACACCATATATTCCTGTATAATATTATATTGTTTAGTGATATTGTATTTCTATTTACCGGAAACTAAAGATAAGACTTTGCAAGAGATAGAAGAAGAAATGATAGGCAAACCTTGCAGCTCGGACGAAATGAAATCAGTTCAGCAGACGTTATTAAATGAACCTGTAATCAACGAATAGTTATAGGTTAACTAGACTGATTAAATAATTTTCATGATATTGTCTTTTTGTTTGGTTCCTATTTAAATAATTTAGTATTAAATTCTTTTCACGTTCCTAAAGTGTACGTACAACTCGATCAAGAGAGAATATTCAGTTAAATCTTGTTACAGATGAACTACATTGAATCGCTTGTTCCGATTTTTGCCATGTTGGAAACTATGAAGTTGAACGATGGTGGCACCCACTTCTCAATGTGTTGCGTGGGACGGTTCAGTGTAGTTCATCTAAATTTTTTTTGACTTCAGAGAGTCGTTAGTTCAATGTTTGCTCCATAGATATTTATCAAAAAATCTGTTGTCAAGTTACAAGATGTAGCCTCTTTCTTTGGAACAATGACATCTTAGGGTCATTCCACCGGCCACGAAAATCACGTGTCCGGGGCCAAAAAGTACCCGAATATCATAATATTTTAGTAACAAATATTTTTATCTAATAGTATAACTTTGGTTCTTGTTGTTAAACCACAGAGATAGTTAATAATAGTTAATTAAGTAATTTAAAAAAAATCGTAAGTCGTCAAAAATTGATTACCACGACGTGTCCGCGCTCCCGATTTCAGAACAAATTTGCTCGTATAAATTAATCCGTTATTATTACCGCTTTCAATGCTTATGTAATCGATTACTGATTAAATAAACATTGATAAATTAAATACGATATAACTATATGACTAAAAGGTTTTGTAAAATAACTATTTGAAGTTGTGTCCGGGCGTTAACCGTGATTACCCCGACACGTCACTAATGTGCGCCTACGTCCCTAGCTACGCAATTTAGAAACGAGCTCTATCCTCCCCCGTGAACCTTTAGTGGTGGCCTGCGTGCCGAGGTGATCGGTAATGCAACTCGTCGCAGGATTTCGGAGTTATCGAGATAAGAATATGATTACCCCGACCTTGGTTCAGTGCACGATTGATTTACTCTATCCTGTTTTTTTAGGTTTCTTTACATGGAAAGTTCTTGAGAATGTACAGGAATAATGGTCCATGTAACCGCATTTTTGTGTATTAAAACATATGGGATTCAACTTACAGATTGGGCAGGGCTCAGGATAAACCTTAATTTTTTGACTACCCCGACCTTGATTACCCCGACTTTTGTCACCGAGTAATCAATAATACTGTAATTTTACTAATGAATGATTAACTAAATAACGTTTAATAAGCAAAATTACCCTTTACTAAAATGAAATCCTATCTCCTATTAATACATAATATTATCCCTCAAAATTGGCAAGACCCCTGGACTCGACCTTATCACCGCTGAAATGCTGTAAGCCGATGTAAACTCCGCCGTTAACGTCCTGACACCTGTCTTCGAAAACATCTGGATGGAAGAGGAACTCCCAGACGACTGGCATAAGGGGCTTCTAATTATTGTGCCGAAAAAAGGGTAAAGCAAGGGTATCAGTACCGGAAGACCCAAGAGATGCGATCTGGAGTGAGGAATTGCACACCGTTGGTGCAGAGGATGTCCAACGAGTCCACAATTTCACTTACCTCGGGAGCATCGTTTCAGAGCCTGGAGGTACCGAAGAGGACATCACTTCGCGCATTGCCAAGGCCAGAGCTACCTTCGCACAACTTCGAGCCGTATGGCAGTCACGGAAATTGACCCAAGCAAGATCAAAATATTCGGGTCCAACGTCAAACCAGTTCTGCTCTATGGGCGGGCGTGAAACGTGGAAGGTCACTAAGGTTATCTCGCACCAGCTGCAGATCTTCTTCAGCCGCTGTCTTCGCCGAATTCTCCAAAATCTTCAAACGACGAACTTTTGGAACGCTGCCACGAAATACCGATCGTTCAGCAGAATAAACGCTGCAAGTGGAACTGGATTGGCCACACTCTCCGAAGGGACCCCGATCACATCCCCAAGCAGGCTCTAGATTGGAACCCCCAGGGAAAATGCAAACGTGGTCGCGCCAAAAAAACATAGCGGCGCACTGTTCAGACTTGGAGCGAGATCAAACGCCAAGCTCAAGACCGAATGCGATGGAGGACTGTTGTGGATGCCTTCTGTCCTATATAGGAGACATAGGACATTGAGTCACTAATATTATATGTATAATGTATATTATGTATGTTTTTTACTCTTTTACGCAACAACTACTTAACAAATTTTGTTGAAACTTTACAATATTGTCGTTTATACATCAAAATAACAAATGGCTAGTTATAATAACATTTATTTTACCATAACTTAAAAAAAACCTTAGAAAATAAAATATTTTGTTTTATTTTTGATTACTCTGACTCCCAACTTTGATTACCCCGACCATGAAAATTTTGATGTCGCATAACTTTTTATTCCTGCTTGCTACATATGGGCCAATATAAAAAATATGCTCGTAATAATGTGTATTTTGAAATGTTTTACCTAAACTTACTCTAAATTCAAAAATAAAAAAGGTCGGGGTAATCAACAAAATAATCCAGATCCGGAGAATGACCGCTTAAGAGTATTCATAATTATGCAGCGTCTTTGTCTAGAAATTCCATTGTAAATTGTTTCAATGGAACACTATCGTGTATGGCAACAATAATGTACCAAGTATTAGTAGGTACCCTAAGTACCTAACTCATTAAGTTCATCAAACTTTTCTTAGGTACATATTATCTAAATATACTAGATGTTACCAATCCGTGCGATGTGGGAATCTTTGGGGGAGGCCTATGTTCAGCAGTGGACGTCCTGTGGCTGAAATGATGATGACTAGATGTTGGTTTTCAGCATAATCCCTCATATGTACCTATGTGAATATTTTTATGAATAAGTGGTTCTTTGAAGTGTATTGGTACCTTAAAATAAATATATGCATAATTCAATGTGATAGTAGGTGCGATTTTACAAAAGTGAAGGAATTTTGAATAACACATTTTAAACATCTGACAATCGCATTTTAGGTTTATTTACGTTTATTATTTCAACCTAACTAGAATAAGTTATTCATTAGAATATCACAATAATTTGTCAAATTATTTTATTATTGTCACATAGTATGAGTATCACAATATCAATAAACATATTTTGTCTTAACTTATTTGATCCCTTCTCATAACGCAATTATTACTAAGAAATATTAACAATCAAAACAAAATATACTACTAAGTTTGTACTAAAATATTAATTAAATAGTCAATAATTAAAATAAGTAAGTACCCTAAAATAACCGCCTAAGCACGTACGCACAGCAATGTTTTTGATAAACTCTACAGTTTACAAATCATATCTTTCAGTGCGGTTCCTCTTTGTAAGGAGTTATTGAAATGTTCTCGTAAAAGCTTATTTCTGCTAAAAAGTCGTTTACGTTCATTCATTGACATGATGTTTATTTCAATATGTGTTTATATTTACAGAAAAAATGATAAAATCACAAAAAGCTACATAGGTAAATAGTAGAGAAAGAGTCACTTTTTAAAACCTTTTATATCAAATCGTCATTGATTTTGGCATAAATTGTGCTTTATTTACATGTTGTTTAAAACATTGAAATCAACATCATGTAGTAGACGTCTTGTACTAAATAGTTTCAAATTAAATCTGTGTATACCTAATAAATATTCGATAAACCTTATTTGTAGAATTCGAATAAGTTACTTTTTCATGTCCAAAGATAACTTACATACAATGTTATTGTTAACAATATCAACAATAACTTAATACTTAAGTATAGCACCAAAACGCTAACTTGACTTACTCCAAATCCTTGACCAATCACCATTAAATTACAGGACTACTGCACCTCCTATCTCTATTATAGAGCTTCATCGAAGTCAGCGATTGCACCGACTTCATCTCCTCAGGAGACAGTGGTCTTCCTCTGAACTCATCCTCAATATCCTGAAGAGTCCTATCTTTCGTCTCGGGCAGAAAGATTCCTGCCATGATAAGGCAGTACCCAACAACTGCTGAATAAAGTAGATACGCTCCAGATAGACCCACGCTGCTTAAAAGCAAAGGCAGCGTCTTCACAGTGATGAAAAGGTTCGAAGAGAGGAACAACACACTGATCCCTCCAGCCAGACTTCTGTATTCCAGCGGGAACAGCTCTCCAGCAATGATAAAAGGCAATGGTACTGTCCCAGTTGCGATGGAGAACATGTGAACATGGATCAGGAAGATTCCAATGAATGGATGATTGAATGGGAGATTATAGTTGGCTTTTGCGTACACATACGCAGACGTGGATAGAAATGCGAATATGTTTATTCCAACAGTCGCGAAAAGCATTGTTCGTCTGTTAATCTTCTTAATAACAAACACGGCTACAGAATTAGAAATGATCCTTTGGATGTCCAAAGTGATGATCAGCAAGGATATGTTTGCGTCAGATCCTATCACATTTTCGAAGACGTCTCTCGTGTAAGCAGCCAGGATGTTCGCTCCAGCCCATTGACCTAACGTATAAATATGGACCATGATAAAAATGGGCTTGTAGAACTCCTTCTTCCTGATAGTAGCATTAAAATACGTCACGTTAGTCCTAAACTTCTTCATGAACGATTCGGATACATCAGCATCAATTTTGGATTCCTTAACAATTATGGCAGCTTCAATCATCTCTTTCAACTCCTCTTCTTCAACGTCACCTCGAAGCCATCTGAAGACTTTGCGACTTTCGTCATACCTTCCTTGGTCTGCCAACCAGCTGGGGGATTCTGGAGAGTAGATCACTATGATCAAGTCTACGAATGCTATGAAACAGCAGACGAGGGCTGTCTTCTGCCAACTTAAGAATGAACCCAGCGAGTGTACAATTAAAACTCCAGTGGCAATGGTCACGGATATGACGGTCAAGAAAGCTCCTCTGTTTTTGGGGCTGGTGTATTCGCCGATTAGTACTGGTCCGAGGGTGGCACTCATGCCCATGGAGATGCCTTGGAGGAATCTGGCGATGAGGAGAGAGGCCACGCTGTTTGCTGTGAGTACACATACCCACCCTACGATCATTGGCGTGATGCTGGCCAGGTTAGCAGTTCTCCTGCCGTACTTGGCCATTATTGTGGGCGCGATGAAGTTGCCGGCGACGAGCGCGAAGCCAAGGATCGATGCTGGAATGAAGGGAAGTGGAAATTATTTACATGGTTGAACTATACTAACACAAATCACAAATGGAAAATGAAGTTTTGTAAGAAGATGTTCACATTAAAACTTTGTAAAGGATCCAAAGTTATTCATCTTTTTAGAGGGTTTTAGAAAATCCTTTCAATATAATCTACGTTATAATAACTATTCTGTGAGCCTTTCAGACCAATCCACTCAGTGGTTAAAGCTGTGTGAGTCAGTCAGTAATCAGCCTTTTTTTAGCTACATAAATTATGCAGATGAAAAGTAGATTTGTATCAGTTCTGGCTCTTAAGCAGGGAGAGACAAACAAGCTGGTGCTCACCTATCCAAGAGCCCGAGGAGTCGTCAATAGGTATGAGGGAGTCAGGCAGCCGGAGCTGCGGCAACAAGATGGCCGCGAAGCCCATGACCAGGCCATGGCCGCCCAAGTTGAGGCACACCCCGGCCGAGACGAAGCACTGGAAATAGAAAAAGTATTTTATGTAGTGAGGTACCTATCGGAGGTATGTATGAAACCTATACCGCATTAACGCTGGCCCACATATTATTCTGAAGCAATGGTAGAGTTCAAGTAGTCTCCCAATGGGACGAAAAAACGCAAATGTAAAGACATTTACTTTTTATGAATTTGCTGTTAGATTTATGATAAAAGGTAGCATCGGGAACAATAAGTGGGAATACCCCATCTCCTGTGTAGCCAGGATCTAGGTACAGTCTGACCGCCAATAAAAACCTATCAGTGAAGGTCAAGCTGTTCACGGGAAAAAGTTAAACTGTCATTGGACCCGAAACAAAATTAGTCAGAAGAACATAGGTGTAGGAGAAGTTCGAGCTTAAAATGATTTAAGATTGACTGGCGCATCCATAAAATGCCCAAGGATTTTTTAGTATCAATTTATTTTTTAGGTTTATAATTAACTACTTTGAAATTAATTACACATGTTTTCACATTAATCCCAGTGAAAACTCAAATGCGCAAAAATTCTTCAATTAAGTTACATAATGCCTATAGCGGTATTTCTAAGAGGCTTCTGCCGTCAGCTCGTCGTATCTTATCAGATTGCTTTCGATAGTAGTCTCGTAAGTTATCTTATATTATAACAATAAAAGATAATACCTCTTATTCATAAAACTTTAAAACGTTTAAAGAAGCGTAAGTAAATAAATACTGTACGCATTCATGAAGTGTATTTACCATATTATTTAACATTTTTTTAATAATCTAGCTAGAACAGTGTTTTTCAACCTTTTCCATAACATTTTCCTTTTCCATAACATTTTCTGCCCCTACGGCTAAGATAGTTTTTTGGAACTGATAGCCATAGCCAACCACTCCCAGTTAGGTCAGTTTTAAGTTTAGAAATTCTGCGGACTTTAGGTCACCTACGAATCTCCTAATTTTTTGTTCAATAGGGGCTACATCAAGCATAGAACGCTCCATCGCCTTACTTTTAGGTTACTTGGATTCTCCTCAAATATTATGTGTTGGGGCAGAAAAGTTATCGAGTGGCGACCACGGGCTGGAAGACGTAGCGTGGACAGGCCTCCTACTAGATGGATCGACGATCTGGTAAAGGTCGCGGGAAGAGCCTGAATGCGGGCAGCGCAGGACCGTTCATTGTGGAAAACCTTGGGGGAGGCCTTTGTCCAGCAATGAACGTCATTTGGCTGAAACGAACGAACGAATGTGTTAGCTAGACCAATAAAAGCAATTAAAAACGTCATACCTACTGTGGAATTTTTCAAGTGGCTGTTGCACTTGTTGATCGTATCTACTATATCAGATTACCTTCGATAATGGTCACTATCAGCCTTGGACGAATAAACCACTGGACACGAAACCTACAAGATTTCTAAGGAAACACGATCAACCACTTTTTGCGGGGGGAGAGGTTTGACAATTGTCAAATAATGACATTTAGTGCTGGGAAAAGATCGTAAATTTTTATCGATAGTTATGTAAATGAATGAATGAATGAATCTAACGAGATAAATGAATCATGGATTGATTTAATATTGAAAGTTTCTTTAATTGAAAGACTATAATTAATAATTGTATCGTGTTTATTATAATGCCATTGGTAAATCATAGGTACAAATAATATTACAAATTATTCATATAGGTAGGTAACTAGGTGAAATATTTTTTGGCTGTGTTATCATTATCAAATTCGTAAAGCAATAAACAAGTAATATTCTGTTACGATCGACTGCTAACTAGCTTTTGGTCTCAACAAATGTTATAATCTGTCTCACGTCACGGACAAAAGTTTCATCAATAGCCTATTTCTATACATTTCATGAAACACAATTTGATAACATTATGACAATGTATTGCTTTGTAGCGCTTGCAGTACGGATGCACTATCTGAGAATATTTAATTCTTATCTAATGTTGTTGATATTCTTATGTTTAGGTCATTCGAGAAGACCTCCTAGTACTTATTTCAGTTTTGAAGACGTCGGTATATCCTAACTTCATTGATTCCAGAGCAATTTCGCGTTTCCGCTGTAAGCTGGATATTATCTTTGGTCGAAGATGTGTACACAGGGTACCTATCCTGTTGATGAGGGGTATTTCTTTTAGGGTTTTGTGCAGAATCGCGGAATATCCTGTCTCCTTGTTTTGCTTTCATAGATCGTTTCCTTTAAGTCTTAGAGTGGGTGCTTGTGCTTCCTCCTGAATAATGAGGTCTAAATGTCTGAGATTCAGAAAGAAGTCAAGTGATGCCGATAGAGTGGTTCTCATACAACCCATGGCCGCTATGTTTGCTAGGCACTATGCATGTTGTCGATATGACTTGCCCAGTTCAATTTATTGTCAAGGGAGATGCTCAGATATTTCACCTGTGTTGGTTTTGTTTTGAAAAGTTCAGTGGCCTAATTCACGTATCTTGACAGTCAAGATCTCTCTGATGTTCAGAAGTCGTCCCATTGAAAAACAGTTGATGACAGGATGGACCAAATCAAGTTCCAACCACCCCGGTATTTCACTAAACGTGAGGGGATGACACAGATCTAAAAGGTTCCACCTCGGTATTGCATACCGAAAATAAAACCTGTTAATGAAATAAAAAATAATAATTGTAGTCATTTGGCGTATTTTTGTGATGACATTATTAATATTTAGATGCAATGAAAAGTTTAAATTGTATGTTCCATCTGTGTGGATCTCATCATCTTTTGTTTCATGTGACTAAAATAAAGCCAAAAAATCAATCAACATCAAAAATATTTTATTCAAATTTGACCAGTATTTTGATGTACAACATATTTCAAAAAAGGTGTAATTATTACTTACATTTACTGGTGTGCTTGTTTTGTATGTTCCATCTATGTCTATCTCATAATCTTTTGTTTCATGTGACTAAAATTATCAAAACAAAAAAATCTATCAAAATCTAAAATTAATTTGAATAATTTCAGTTTCAGTTTGTTTGGTATATCGATAAACTTATCGACATTTTTCAAGCCCTTTACGTCATAAAAAATGAGATGTGAATGAATGAATGAAACCTATAATCCAACCAAATTAAATATGCTACATGTTTTAAGCATTTACATGTACAATGAGTACTTTTTAAAATGACGTAATCATATTTTGTTTACATATCAAATTTTATTTATTTTACGAAAAAATAGCTACTATAATAGATTTAAAATGTACTTACGCGTGATAAGAAACATTTCTTGTGTGACAGGAATAATTTTTGCAATAAAGTACGGCGCATTTACCCATTTTTCGTGATATTTTTACTCTTCGAGAGCTGGCGTCATACTGACAAAGTGACAACCTGACAACATTTACCATGGCTAATTTAGCCATGGTAAGTGCTAGCGGGGTAAAGACGAAAACGTCACTCGTTACGCGTCCAGTGGTTTATTCGTCCAAGCTATCAGCACAACAATTAAAGATAAAATAACATTGATCTACATAACACTTCCTTGTCCTTGACTTGTAATCCCTCGGGAATTTGCAGTGCGTATTGCGACTTGCATTGTATTTATTTATTTTGAATAGGTAAAAAATATCTTATGGGGACAGCAGAACATAAGTATAGGTTTAGCTTTAGAGCGGCACGAGGGTGTTTTGGGGGCGTCAAACGTCATAGTTGACGTGACAATAGTAACTGATTTTCTTGCGCTGCTTCTTCTCAGCATTGGCCCATTGTCCTGAAGCAGTGGTGGGGTTAATACTAGGACGTGTAAAAGTGCTTTTTTAAAGCCTATTTGCAGAAATAAATGAGTTATGAGTTTTCATAATATTTCAATGTCACCCCTCCCCTCCCTCTCAGGCACTGACTGAGTAAACCCAAGCGCTAGATCTATTCGAATTCATAAGCGATGTTTGATGAAACCGGTAACTCGAAAAAGTAAATTAAGTAAATCTTGTACAAGATTTACTACCTATCATTGTTTTGCTTGTGTAATGACTATGACCAGATCAATATCTTTACAGAGTCGGTCTTCAAAACGTTCCGGGATCAATTTAAAGTACAACCCGTCAAGTTAACTGCGCACTTGGTTGCCGTGACGTCACATCGACGCTCTGATACGGACGGGGCGAACGCAGAAAGGTGTGCGAGTGAGCGCGNTTACAAAGATAATACGATAGAGAATAATACAAAGTAATAAAAACCACCGGTTATAGGGGCATTTTTTGGAGAAATTTATCAAATAACCAAAAAAACACAAATTTTAAAGCGGATTTTGTTCAAAAAGTATCATTTTTTTATTATTTGTTGGCCTTTTTGTGTATTTTATGTATTTTTTTAGTATTGCCTGTTATTTAGTATTATTACTGTTTTTATTTTATCAAGATAATTACGTAGCCATACCCTTAGAAGATCGCTGAGGTTGCAGCCGCGCGCTCTGTATGAAAATACCTAAGTGTCGATATTGCAATTTGGCGCTGTGACGCAAATCTATTTCCTTTCAATATTGTTTAATTTAATTTGTCATTCCATAATCCGACTTCGATTAGGTTTCATCTCTTAGAAAGTAATTTCATGTAATTTTTTATTTCTTTTAATAAATTTNCGCATATCCCGGGCACGGGAGCGGTGCCTTACAACCACTGCCTCCCGCCCGTACAGATGGCTTGAAAACGCAGAAGTAAAACACGATAAAACTGTCTAGCTAGATCTGTACCTACAGGCAGGTTAAGCTACCATTATCTTATGACAAAGTTCTAACATTTCACTCATGCGAACTCACGATCATCATCATGTGTAAACTAAATACTAGACTTGGAATTTAAAAAATGGGAGAATCAAAGCAACCATTTATTGAACAGGTCACTGAGACAAAAAATAATCACGTTTGAGTGCTGATATTAATGAATGAAAATACATCAGTGAGAAAAACCAAAAAATGTACTTACTTTATGTTGCTGACTTCCTTCTCCAAATAAGTGACACAGTCGTCGAGAGGCGACTGCCTTGGAGACCAGGTGTGGTTCGATACTGGGGGCGGCGGCACAGGGTCTGTCTGCCGCGCGTGTGTAGGGGAGGTGGATGATCGAGACTGAAACACGAAGTTATTATGCACTTTATTTCTAGTACATATCTTTTATTTTTAGCAGCGTAGGACGTCCACCTACAAGGTGGACCGATGACCTCACAAAGGTAGTAAGAAGGCGCTGGATGCAGGCCGCCACCAACCGGCCATTGTAGAATTCATTGGGGGAGACCTATGTTCAGTAGTGGACGTCCTATGAATGAAATTAAGTATGATGATGATGATCTTTTATTTTTACTCGCATCCTCTTCTTTTTGTTTTTGTGTAGGGTATTATTACAGCCCAGCCTAGTGTAAGATTGTCCATCTTCCTTCAGAGTAAGAGTAGTAAATGTACCTTGCTATACTGCGGGCAGTCTTTGGCGTGTGTCTCCTTGTGCTTGCGCTGTATCCACGCGCCGCAGCGCAGCGGGCACTGCTCCAGGATACTACCGCATAGCTTCAAGTGGCTCTGAGAAGGGTACGAAAGCATTATAAATAGAAATATACGATTTACGATGGACCGACGACATCGTAAAGGTAGCAGGGAAGCGCTGGATGCAGGCCGCTACCAATCGATCAACGTGGAAAGCATTAGGGAAGGCCTATGTTCAGCAGTGGACGTCCTATACTTAGCTGAAATGATGATGATGTGATGATACGATTTTTGTCTTTAAGATGTTAGCTGGTTCGGTTTCAGCTCGGCGACATCAGCGACCAAGATGTAGGATTTGGCCATAGAAAGGTTGCAGTGGTGGAAATGAGAGGTTTGATTAGTAGTAAGATGTCAAGCCATAAGACATTTAATGGTCTGATCTGTAGTTTTTTCCAGTCCCATCATATTTCTGCTCTAGGAATAATGAATTTATTTTTTTCTGCTCAACGATATTTTTTTCAAACGGATCATCTAGCAAAAATATTGATGATTGGTTAACCTTGGATCAGATAACACATTCCACGGCTGATAATACAATCGCACTGAAGCCGATACAACAACATAATCTGCGATGAGCGATTGAATTAGATGTTAGGAACTAGAGATGAAACGGATAGTTGTTTGGCCGGATACCGGATACCGGATATCCGGCCAGCTGTTAGGCCGGATAGCCGGATATCCGGCGGCCGGATAGTTGGCCCATTGTCTCGTTTCATGTCGTGACGAGTTTAGCGCCGCACAGGTGCTTCGAAAGCGATCAGTGGGTCTATTAGTAGACTAGACTAGTCACACTTTTCGAAAATCGAATCTGTCAGAATAGAATGTCAGATTTTGCCACTTGTCTAGGGTGCAGATCAATTCGAGCGATTTCGTTTGCTATCGTGAGTGTGTGATTGAATAGCGAAAATTAAATTAGTTTACTTGCTGCGTAATCTGACTGAACTATATGCATCATGTCATCAAACCATCAGTGAAAAAAAGATCGCCTTTTTTATTTGGCAATATTTCGACATTAACAGATATTATTTACTACAGGGTGGCCCAGAAGAAAATTCACTTTTGAAAATTTAATGAAACGAAAACTGTACATTTTTGTAGAACTTTAACTATTGCAATTTAAAGGAAATTTAGTGCAATTAATTTTAAAATTTACTTCCTTTAAATAAATTTATAGCTACATCAAAATTTTGGAAAACTTTAGTTAGAGTTACCTCGAAATGGATTCAGGATGGATGAATGCTGCAGAGTTTTTGGATTATTAGAGTATACTCTGCTCATAAGGTAACCCCGCAAAAAGAAGTCTGCTGGAATGAGATTAGCGCTTTTTAGAGGCAGTGAGATTTCATCCCTGCTTAATTGGTTTGTTGCATTGAAGGGATGATTAATTTTTGATAATGCTATACTGGTAGGCTGAAAAGCTTTTTGATTTTTAAAGCTGCAAGATTCGCTAGGCTATGACCGGAGCACTTGGTTTCACCAAGACGATGGGGCTACGTGTCACACTTCAAATTAGAGCATTTAGATGGTAAAAGACATGTTCCCACAAAAAATAATTTCAGGCAGGGGTGACATCTCCTGGCCACCAGGAAGCCCTGATCTCACTCCAGAAAATACTTTTTTGTGGTGTTACATTAAGAATAGAGTATACTTTTATAATCCAACAAACATGCAGCAACTGAGCATTCAGCAAAAAATTTTAAATAGGTTTCGAGGTAATTCTAACGAACGCATTTCAAGATTTTGATGTATGTTGATCGAATGTTGTAAGCGTCAAGGAAATCTCCTGGGCGATGTAGTTTAATAAAGGTAAATTTAAAAATAAATTGCTTTAAATTTCCTTCAAATTGCAATAGTTAAAGTTCTATTAAAATGTACAGTTTTCGTTTCCTTCAATTTTCAAAAGTGAATTTTCTTCTGGGCCACCCTGTATTTATGTATTCGTCATTAGATTGAATAGCCCAGAAAAAAAAACTAGTTTTTTGAAAGGCTTTTTGAAGAATAGCTTTTTTTAACTTTTTGGACTTTAAATAAAAGCCGTCATTATTATAACCTCGTAAGACCGAAGAGTAAATTTTGTCGACTTCTAAGTATCGCCGAATGTGCTTTCAGAAGAACGAATAATTTGTAGTAGTAAACGCCGAGCACTTCGAGTAAAAAAAATTCTATGTTAGAGATTTTCTTTTGCGTTCATATTTTCAGGGGCCCTATATAATAGTGCATAGAGCTTATTTTAGGTGAAAATTAATAAAAAAATGTTTTCTCTTAAAAGAACATTCGGTATTACAGACTTTAAAAAGAAAAAGNTTAGTATCGCCTGTTATTTAGCATTATTACTGTTTTTATTTTATCAGGATATACCGCTTAGTTTAAAAGTTATTACGTTTTCTTTACAATAAGTAATTGGTAGAAAAAAAATTCTATAAAAAATTTAAAAAAAATCTCAAAAAATTTTTGACTTCTTTTTTGTCGATAAAAATAGGTCTAGTTTCATCTATTTTCATATGTACACTTTAACGTGACTCACACTGTATACTATTTTTGATCTCAATACTCAATACTCAATATTTGAAATTATTTCTGTAACAGGCCGATTGCAAGCGCAACAAGTTAAAAACACCCTAACTTCCAAATCCTCTTAGGTTATTTTGATTAATTTCGTTGCGGACCCAATGACAATTTAACTTTTCCCCGGGACAAACTAGACTGATTGGGTTTAAATATTGGCGGTCAAGCTGTAGATCCTGGCTACACAAGAGTTGCAGTGGTGGAAATGAGAGGTGGAAATAGCCCGAAGTTATACATTATAGCGCTATTGTGATTGGTGCTTTCTAGGTACTTATTGAATGAAATATTTTTGTACCAGCTCGACAAAGCATAATAAATAAAAGAAACTGCACGTGCCATGTTGTCACAGCGCAAAAAGTCCTTTAATCTTAAAAGTATTAAGTAACTTATTGCTGCCATATTTAAGATAAGTCACTTGATAAAATATAAGTGGTTTACAACCGACAAAGCAAGCAAACAATGTTATCTTGCATTTACTTTAGACCTAAAACTAAGAAGGACATCATCATCATTATTTTAGCCTTAGGACGTCCACTGCTGTACAAAGGCCTCTCCCAATGACTTCCACAATGATCGGTTGGCAGCGGCCTGCATCCAGCGCCTTCCTGCTACCTTTATGAGGTCATCGGTCCACCTTGTCGGTGGTTTATTATGCATTTAGACGTCGGTTTCTTTAATTTTTGTTTTCTTAGGTACTTCTTTTTAGCTTTATTTAATTCTTATCAAGGTGAGGTAAATACTTGACAATTATGATTTGTAGTTATGATTACTATAGGAAAGTATGTAATTAATTAAAAAAATGGTATTGTGAAGTATAAATTGAAAAACATGAATTAAACAATTTACATAATATCTACTATCCACATAATACCTTAAAAATTTAACAAACAGCATTATTTACACAATATTTTATCATTTTAGATAATCATAAACGTACAAAGGTGTCAGCAGTCGAATCGTGAATTTAAATTATCACGCATGACACTGAAATCACATGTTTTTCATTATTTCACACTATTCTTAAGTTTGTTTAATTAGCACCTACTTAAAACATGAAAACTACTCAAATATTTAAAATTCCTAATCACAAAACGTTATTATAAGTATTTCCATTTTCGAATCGCAGTAACACCGCTTCGCGCCAAAATAAAAACAAAAAACAGTCGCGTACCTGTTTCTTGAAAGGCGTGATCCACCCCGCTTCACCCCCCATGTTCGATCCACCACCATCCGCACCAGTCGACCGACTGATCGGTCGATAACAAACACTCACAGATTATTCACAATCTCGAGATTCGATAGACATCGACTGCAACTGTCACATGTTGTGGCACAAAAATAAACACGTTTGCTTACAGTTAGGGATAACAACGTCACGTCTCGCTCACACATTCATTGCCTGTAAGGCGACTAAAAATGTAGACTTTGGTTCGTGACGTAATATCGTGACGTTTTGCCGCGCCCACGTGCTACGCCCAAGCTTGGGCAAATAAGCCAATTGTGCTGAAGTAAGCAACACACGTTGGCTCTACATTTACTACAGTGCGTATAATTTAACCCCCTTCTTTCTTTCCCCTCGCCTTTGAACATGGCGCAAGCTGACACACCGCGCGGGTTGTCTATACAATGTTACGTCACGTCCAACGTCTGTCCAAGATCGATGCAGACATTGGCGTATTGGCTCCAAGTCTTGGTGCAAACATCAGCATTAGCCGATCACGGAACGACAAATGCAGTAAACGTGCGCCCAGTGGGTCATAGCGTGTTAAATATTTACCAGGAATTTTTATCAATTGACCCATAATATTAGTCATTATAGATAATGGATGGATTCAATTACATTAGGTACAGTGTAAGCGTGTAAGGCACATTATGGATTTTTTTACCCTATTAGTAATTCAAATTAAAAAGCACGGCAAAATTTCTAATGTAATGTACAGTCACGGAATGAAAAGGTTCGTCAGTTTTCAAATTGATTCCTTCAACGAATGGCGAGCACATATTATTACCTTTTGAAACTATTTTGTTGCAGAATAATCTCGAGTTAGAGAAAATAATCTTTAACTGTTCGTCAGTAAAGTTCAAAATTATTCAGATCAAAGTTTGACGATTTATCTTGTCAAGAAGATTATTATGATTGATAAACTAAAACCTTCTTGTTGGTTCAACCTGCCATTATTATTTCTTTTAAATAAAAAAAACTATTGTCAATTGGTCAATGTCATCATTGCATTGCACTGATGGGATAGAAAAATAAACAAGCAAAACCTTATTCGTTAGCAAACGTCATATTTATTTAAATGTTAGCAGCACTGTTATGTTGGCAGGTTTGACTCTCACAGCACCTAGTGCAAGCGAAAACCGACACTAAGGTGACGAACCTTTTCATTCCGCGACTGTACAACCCGGTCGAGTTAAATGCGCACTTGGCAGCCGTGACGTCACATCAACGCTTTGGTTCGGATGGGGCGAACGCGGGGTGATGCGCGGGTGCAAGGGAAAGTCGCATTCCATCGAGATGCGCAGCTAGACCGGGGAATCAAACTGGGAGAGGTAGCAGGAAGACGCTGGACGCAGGCCACTACCAACCGGGCAACATGGAAAGCATTGGGGGATGCATATATGTATTCAGCAGTGGACGTCCTATGGCTGAGATGATGCTGATGAGTCCAACTGGGGACCGTTCGCTTCAACGGTTGGACTCCCGTAGATTAGTGACGTATTTCGTAACTACCATTATATACTTACATTCTTTTAATCATAATGAAGTAATAGATTAATTTGGTGATTGTAATAAAGCCATTACATAACAGAACAATTAGTTAGAGCTTGTGCTGATAACTATGACTCAAAAAGTGCTAGTCATCATTAGATTGTTATTATCATTTTTGCAATTTATTATATTAATCAACTCACAATTAAGTCTCTGGCAAACAGCCGGTCGTGGCAGCAAGTGTTTGTGGAATTTCCACAGTCCACTTAGTAAATAGCTATAGCTGCTACCACGTATTGAGTTGATTTAAGGATCTAGCGTTTAATTTCTCTTTATTTTATCAAATTGTTTATTTTATCAAACACTCATTCTAGTAAGTATATACATTTTGGAAGTTAACAATAATTGTTGTTCTGATTGTGCTATCTGGAGCCTAAACTAGGGCCACCTTGTATTTTACTAGCCTTTTACTAGTCATAATGGAGAAAATTATAATCAATTGTCATATTTGTCATCCACACAAAAGAAATTCATTTCACAAATATTTTGAGTTTGTACGTTATTAGGGCCTTACTTAAATACAAATAAATGACATTTGAGATTTGATTAACACTCTTAAAATGGGGGACGTCCTAAAAATTTACACTATCAACGAAAAATAACTATTTTCAGTTTTTCTTAATTTCAAACCACTGTGCAGCGGCAACTCCCCGTAACTGTGCCGTAACGTTGGGCATAATTTTGTATAATCCTCCTAAATATAGAACACCTTAGCCGGTTGGCTGGAAGCCAGTTACGACGTTACGAGCTAAGGTCAATGCCAGTGATGCCAGTGAATGGATGATTCAAAGGTGAGTAATTAATGGTAAAGATAGTTACGTACACCGATGCATGTCGTGCCTTTATGGCACCTTCGCGGCCTGATCATCATTAAGGCCCGATTTTCACCAAGGCGGAGCGGAGAAGTATAAATAATGTAATCTGATCGGTTATTCAAAACACTTCTCCGCTTCGCTCCGCTCTGCTCCGCTTTGGTGGAAACCGGACCTTACTATCAGATTAGATGCAAGCCAAGAGCTTCTCCATTGTGAGTAGAAATAGTGGCATGACTTTGGATGTATTTATGTAGGTACAATTCTTGAGTTCGATTTCTGTCAGAGTCCTATTTAGTACTATATTCAATTCTAACAGGAATCGAACCTGCAGCTACAGTAATCACCCACCACTAACCACTGACGAAAGCTGGTGTCGACCTAACAGAGACGATAGCCTAACAGTTTCGGTGCCAATTGCAAGATTCGAGGGTAGCTTGTTCAATCAAGTAGTGGTCTAAATTGAATAAAATATTTTTGAAAATGTACTAGCCATGTACTAGAAATAGCTAGTCAAATCCCGTAGAACTTTTGAACCAAGCATTACTTGGCTTATCTGGAGGAGTTAATAGGAATACTTACTTTGGATAAAACAAATCACTTCACTGTAGTTAACACGGGTAGGAAAAAAACCACCAACCGTCGTTTTATGACGCCTTATCCAACTCTGTTTGTTATTGCACCCAAGTGTAATTGCTCAGCTCTTTTGAGAAGGGATTTTCAATTTGGTTGTCTACTACACCACACTACCGACAGTAAGAAACGCTCCTAATTACAGCTGAATCAACCTTACTCCCTGATGTCAAAAATTCCAGCTATTGCTTTTAAGCTATCGACATCAGAACTTAATTTCTGACTTAGGCGATTATCACACTGCGCCATGCTCCGCCGCGATACGCGGGACGACAGATTTAATCATTGTATGCAAGTACCTCAGTTTGTCTAGCAAACACGCGCGGCACAACACACTGACAACGCGTCCGCGCGCGGGATTTTTTATATGAAATCACGCGGACCACGGCGCAGTGTGATAACCGCCTTACATTAACTTTTTACTTTATTATTAATATAGGTACTTTGATAATTCAGATTCCCTATGTGAAAATTGCAACTAATAAATGGATAAAAAAATATCCTCAACAAGAAAGATGTAGGTATCTCTTGATGGTGAAACCCAATTAAAAAGGTCCTTTGCCTTAATAAATACCTACCTACTTACATGGTACCTCTATGTACTTTATGTGTTTTGGCTCTAACTTTAAAAGTAGCCGTCTTTTTCCTGGTATATTAAGGTTTTGAATGCTAAGTAACCTACATCTGTTTAATGCTCATTTTATCAACCGACTTCAAAAAAAGGAGGTTCTCAATTCGACCCGTATGTTTTTTTTTTTTTTTTTTTCTATGTTTGTTACGCGATAGCTCCGCCAATTATGAACCGATTTGAACAAATCTTTTTTCAGCGTATAGGTAATATCTCAAGGGTGGTCCCATTTAAATTTAATAATAAAAAAAACAACCCCCAAGGGTGGAAAATTGGGGATGAACTTTTTTATACGCAATATCTCCGCCGATTATAAACCAATTTGAACGATTATTTTTTTGTTGAATAGGTATTATCAAAAGGGTGGTTTCATGCGAATTTGAAGAAAATATTTCACCCCCAAGGGTGGAAAATTGGGGATGAACTTTTTTATAATATACATTAAGAATATGGTCTCAATGTACTGCCTACCTTCAGTGGTAACATCAAGGTAATAATTAGTCAACTAAAAAGCAAGAAATAAGTTAAATTTTATAAAAAAAAATAAAACCGACTCCAAAAAACCTACACTAAAAAGCAGAATAATAATTACTAATTACCTACTTATTTATTAGGACGAATTATTAATATTTATGTAGGTATACCATGATTGATACTTTTGGAGTCGGTGCAGGCAAACTTTACATGTTTCATAATCTTGGCACCGACTCCAGAAGTATCAATCATGGTATACCTACATAAATATTAATAATTCGTCCTAATAAATAAGTAGGTAATTAGTAATTATTATTCTGCTTTTTAGTGTAGGTTTTTTGGAGTCGGTTTTATTTTTTTTTATAAAATTTATTACGTATCTATTAGTTAACTTTCCTAGTTTCCTTATCATTTAAACTAAAAATGCCACTGTAAATGGCAATAGATAGAGGCTTCGTCAATATATAGAGAGAGAATGATTATTTAGATGCAAATATCATGAAGGTTTTCGTCGATATGTTACGAATTAGGTAAGTATGTACTTAAATATGTAGAGGTTTGAAAAAACATAAGTACCTAACCCTCCTTCTGATAAAAATAAAGACGTGTTATTAATTTTAACTCAAATATAGATACATACGAGTATGTAGTATTATAGTAGTTATTTAACTTAATATTGTACCATCTATTTAATTTCTTTGTGACAAGATAATTGTACAAAAGGTGAGAAAACCCTTGTTTTAAGGAAATTTCCTCACTCAATTACTATAATTAATGTTCTAAAACTGGTAAACATTCGTCATCAAACCAATAGTTATTCGATGAAGTATTGTTGCTCCGATTGTTCTGGTAACTGACAAGTTATGGTTGAGAAAACGATTTCATTCTGTCATAATTTCTTAGGATTGCTATCCGGCTAATGAACTGGCTATAAATATTAATTGATAATTATTTACCAACTTATTATAGCCTTCGTTGTGGGTCACGCAAGGTATTCTGTGTGATTTGTAAAAAATCAATTAGCTTAGTTAGGGCATCATCATCTCAGCCATAGGACGTTCACTGCTGAACACAAGTAGGTTCACCGATGATTTCCATGTTGCCCGGCTGGTGGCTGTTAGCGACCTGCGTTCAGCGCCTTATGAAATTCCTGCCACTTTCACGATGTCGTCGGTTCACGCTGCGTTTTCCAATACGGTAGGTACATCCTTGAATAGAAATTGAGAAAAACTGGAGATATCAATTCAGACACCGGACCTATTGTAAGTAATATAATTTGACGAGCAGGTAATTTTTCTACCATAATATTGACTTACAATAGTTAAGAAATGAAAATAATAATAATACATACATTTATTTTCGTAACTTAGTCTAATAATATACAGATAATGGTAGGAACTTCCCTTTAGGCAAGACATTGCCTGTGTTGGGAAGAACCGCTCCTCTTCACAATTATTCACTTAACTAGTAAACTAAGTTAATGTAAATCCATATAATATGCGCTACATGCGCTACGTTTGATGCAACAGTTAATTTATTTATTTCCATTATAAGTACCACGCTCTATATTAAGACATTTGTTTAGCCTATTATAAATTGTAGCAGACTGCATGTGGTATTGCCGTCTAGCGAAGTCCGATTTTACGGCGGGAATTATGGCAACTTTATCCTTTCGCCTACCGGTCAGCAGACTGTCATCAAAGGGTAGGAGTTTGTGCATTTTAAGAACTATATTTGTTACGTAAAGTTTTCTAACCGATAGAAGGTCGGCCTCTACATAAAGATTATCAGTGGGGTATCTGTATGGTTTAAACAACATGACTTTTATAAGGGACCTTTGAGCCCGCTCCAGACTTAGGAAGATAGTTTTAGTGGCCGAACCCCATACTGATATGCAGTATACCAATACCGATTGGGCTAAGGCAATATATGTCTGGGTCAGTAATTCTTTGTTCGCGACATGACGCAGGTTTTTGAAAGTCCAGATTAGCCTTCTCACTCTTTTCACAGTCAGTTCTACATGTTGGTGCCAGGAAAGACGCTGATCGAGGAGGACTCCGAGGTATTTAACGTAGTAAGAAACTTTATCTATTCCAGAACATGGGCAGTTAGTGACCGATGGATTGCCGCACTTGTGAATTTTTAAATTAAAATTTAGAGGAGGTTGGGATCTGATGTTTTTACTGAAACAAACATAGTGTGTCTTGGATGTGTTCAGAGTAAGAAGGCTTGCATCCAACCATGCTGCCACACTGGCCATCCCCAATTCCGCCAGTTTCCTCACTTCGGACCAAGATTTGCCGGAGAACAGAATTGCTGTGTCGTCTGCGTAAGAAAACACAGAACCCTTAGGAATGTTTCTCTGACAGAGGTTATTTAGATATATCAGGAAAAGGGTTGGAAAATAGTTACCACCTTTTGACCTTTCAAGACTTTTAATTATAATAATTAGTAGATAATTTACGTAGGTAAATTATCTCTTAAGCCATTAAACAGTCACATCATTACAACATTATATAACTTACCAGATATAAACGGGTATTACAATAAAAGGCGTCACAATGTTTACTTTCAGCTGAAAAACGGTCACTACTTCCGAACAAAGGCCTACATTATGCCTTCTAAGTTCTACTTACTAGGGACTTTCCGCCGCCATCCATTCAACGAAATACTTACATTGATTTTTTTAGAATTTATTTATAAAATGACCATAGATACAGACTACTCCTGTGGACAAACGGACAGACTCTACATTTAATATTTTTGCGTATAATATCTATAACCTTATTGCTTTCACTGAGAACGATCCTAAGATAGCATGATGCGATTAATTAAGTTCATAATTAGTGGAAATTGCTGGCATTGTCTCCGAGCGGTGGCATATTCGATTCCTGGGCGAGACACTTCAAGGCGTAAGGAAAACGCAAGTTAAGTAGTTTGTCGTAATTTTAATGCTACAAATTAGATCTAGAAGTAGGTTTTCTATTAAATTATACTTTCCGAACTATTAAATTTTTCTTTCAACGAATTGCTTACTTATGAATCCCTATTCTACGAAGTATAATTGACCTAGGTTACTTAATAACTTTTGCCCGCGACCTCGCCCATCTTTTTGATGTCACTGACTAAGACTAGACTATCAGACTATTATATCGCGCGCGGGGATTTCCCTTACAAAAACCGGGATAAAAATTTGAGAATGTCCAATTCCCAAAATGTCCGACGGTTTCAAAATGTCCAATTCCTGAAATGTCCGACGGTTTCAAAATGTCCAATTCCCGAAATGTCCAATCCCCAAAAAGGCCAATTCGCGTTCAGTGCCTCAGTGGTTTTAAAACACATTATTTTATGGGTTGGAGATCGCAGTTTAAAAGATTGATGTTTTTCAGAGAGCGCTGCTGCCCGTTCTCTGTTTGATGTGTAGTCCCTAAATCGCCTCTTACGCCCGTATCCGTATTCACAAACATTACTATGAGGTCTCACAGTGCGCGTGGACGCACAGGGTGACACATGAACCAATCACAGAGCTCTAATCAACGCTGTGCGTTCGATTTTCTGCTTCACTGAAGCAAGTATCGTTTGTGAATACGAGTGTGACTCTCACCCGCGGGAGGTTGTAAATTTAATCTTACCGTAGTAGTGCACAATAAAGAGCTAGGTACAACTAATATGGTTAGCAGTACCTAAGTACACAAAAGGTAAAAAGATTAAAAAATTTCGTAATAACTAAGAACTAGACATAAAACTATCACGATAACAGTGTTGTGATGCTGTCATTTTGATAAAATTACGTAATTATCTTTCTTTATAGGTAATGTACATGCAAATATACATTCAAATATACTTTTTGTAAATGAAATTAGTATTTAGTTACTGTCGCAGTGATCTCTAGATACATAGTTAGGTAGATATTATTAGTACTTATTATCATTATAAAATACTTGTACGAATAGCCAATGGCTGAAGCGTTTTGATAGCGATCACCAAAGTATAAGATATACACATGCTCAATACTAACACCAAAGACTCGAAGCTCGAAAGCTCGACTCAGTTATAGTTCTTGCAACTCACGAAGGCGAGTGAGCTTTACTTTTTGTGTGTACGTGTCATGCACATAACTCATAACTTTCTGAACAAAGCATCCGATAATTATTTGATACAGACTTTGTTAACCTACGTTTAAAACTGCAAAAATGATCGTTCATGTTATGTTAGAACTGATGGCCGATGAGGCAGATAATTTCTCTAAAAGCGGCCATTAATTACTGTTTATTGTCCGTGGTTCATATCTTTTTCATAAAGGTTACTAAACCTTTGTTTGTCACCTGTCATCCGCTTTGCAACGGAGGGAAGTCGAACCTTAACTTCGAACTCCTCCTATGTTCTTCTGATTAATCTCGTTGCGGGTTCAATGACAGTTTGACTTTCCCCCGGGACAAACTTGACCTTCACTGGTTGGGTTTTTATTGGCGGTCAAGCTGTAGATCCTGGCTACACAGGAGTTGCAGTGGTGGGAAAGAGAGGTGGGAATAGTCCTGTAGAGGCGACCACGGATCGAAAGTATGCCGAAGTGGTATGCCTTTCACTGGGTAGACCGACGATTTTGCGATGGTCACAGGAAGCACTTGGATGCAGACCCGCTGGTCGTACGTTGTGGAAGTCCTTGAGAGAAGCTTGTGCAGCTGTGGATGTCATTTAGGCCCAGAACAGACGGTGAAACGCAACTGCAACGAAACTGCAACTTTCTGATGATTCTGATGAATGAAACTGAAACTGAAAGTTTCAAACTGGTCGCGTCATGTGTGGTCTCTCAACGGACGCTATGGCAGAAACTTAGATGCAACTCAAAAGTAACTAGCAGTTGCAGTTGCGTTTCACTGTCTGTTCTGGGCCTTACCCGAAACGACCTCAGTAACTGCATACAATATTAATTCACCATGCTTAAATAATCTATTATCTTCGACACATTCTTGCATCGGATATAATAGTGTTCCATTGTACGTAGTTGTCCAACTGTTTTTCGTAACTTAGACCTTGCTTTTTCTTTTATTTTCTTTAAAATTTGCATTAATGACAAACTGTATATTAGCAAATTCATGAAATTTATAAACCGGTCCAAAGTTATGGGTGGTCAGAAAAAATCCAGCTACTTGGCTCGTGGACCAAGCTAAAAGTGTGTGTAAAATCATAGCAAATGTTGTGATAGGGATAGAGACATGCGATTTTTGGTTTTACAAAAGTAATACGACAATGAATAATAAAAACCACCTGTTATAGGGGCATTTTTTGGAGAAATTTATCAAATAACCAAAAAAATACGAATTTTTAAGCAGATTTTTTTCATAAAGTATCATTTTTTATTATTTGTTGGCATTTTCTGGGTATTTTATGTATTTTTTTAGCATCGCCTGTTATTTAGCACTATTACTGTTTTTATTTTATCAGGATATACCTCTCAGTTTAAAAGTTATTACGTTTTCTTTACAATAAGTAATTGAAAGAAATAAAAATCTATAAAAAAAATTTAAAAAATCTCAAAAAAATTTTGACCTCTTTTTTGTCGATTAAAATAGGTCTAGTTTTACCTCAATTCATATGTGCACTTTATCGCGACTCACACTGTATTGTGGTAACGAAGGACAACTACGGAACCCTACACTGCGCGTGCCACGACACGCACTTGGCCGGTTTTTTTTTAGTTATAGTTTTGTATGTTTTAACGTTTTGTTTATTTTTACGAAAAAAAAATCTATTAATCTTTAACATAAGAAATCAGCATGGCAAAGTTTGGTTTGCAAAAACCCAATTTTTTTGTTTTTAAATTAAATTTTAGTTTGATCTAAAAATCTACGAACCAATTCAGTTTTGGGCGTCGTTTCTAAATACAGGCCATAAATCATAAAAAGTTTTTGTATTTATGCACATACATTATTGTAACATAACTTACTTAAAAGTTATTTTCATCGATCAGGGTCAGTATGTAGTCGATCGGCGCAGAAATGCTGACAGCATTTTTGAGACAGGTAACTGCTACCCGTTCGCGCTAAGTTTGCCGGTCCGTGGAATGCGCGTCCCGTCCCCCAAACGCGATTAAACGCGATTAATGTGTCTTATTTTACGCAAATACACATTTTTTATCAATAATGATAAATAAAAAAAAAATAGTTTGTTATAAGTAGTTAGAGACGCTTCCTTTAGAGTGACGTCATATCGCCAGCGGCAAACTTAAATCGAACGGATAGGTACTTTAGTGTCATCATCATCAACATCCCTGTACAGTCCACTGCTGGACTATGAGCCTCCTTCACTTAAGTGGAAGGTTTTGCCATAATCCCTACGCTTGGCAGGCGAGTTGGAGCTTGGAGCTGCTGCCCGTTCTTTGTTTAAAATGTGTAGCTTTACTTTTTAACTTTAGCGTAATTATTTAAAACCTTAAACCACAGTTTCAATCCTTTTGTTTTTCATGTAAATATTTTATTAAACGTATAAGGGTACTTCTCATTTACACTCAAATTTGATGGTCACACAATAATAGTTCATAAACGGTATAAGTTAGAACAATAACTTTGAAATCAGGTGATAACATATCTATTTAGCTACATACAAAATAAATTTTATCGTAATAGAAGCAAAAATAATACGAAAACATCACATCAAACGATACAAAACGGGGTCATTTTTCGCGTTCTCATCGTGTCACACCTTCGGTTGCAATTAAACATTTGGTTACTGCATTCACAATTTTCATTCAATTTATGTGTAGCATATACTAAAATCATCGTAATTAAATATACTTTCCACACAATGTCTGTATGACTGTATGTATGTCTGTATATGTGACTGTGTATCTGTTTGTAAGATACATTTAATCTGAAGTTTGAGTTAAAAGTTGTACAACAAAAATACGAGGCCATCTGGCCTCAATAAATAAACATATTTTTTGTTGAGGGACTTTTTTTGTTAAGAGTTCTTTTTTATTGAGGTACTGATAATCCTTTTTTTTGCTTCTTTAGCATTTCAGAATGCCACCAGTATCACCCTTAAAACCAATTGCGTAGAATCTTGTAACTTAGTAGGTGACGTTATCGGTAAAATTTTATCTTGTACTTAAGTACCTACCTATTTATATTATGTTATTGCCTATCTATGAAATGTTATATTTATGAAAATAAGACAAAATATATGTTTTATAAATACTTAAGAGTCATTTACAGTAGTAAAGTTTGAAAAAAATATTGCTGTGAAGTACAGAATCACTTTCGTGGCATCAAAAAATTCAAAACGTTAAAGCTTCCAAACCAGACTCACTATTTGACTGATTTACTGAGAATACACTCTTCACATCAAGCGCTACAATTTTTGTTTACAAAAAGTTGAAATAAGTTAAAAATAAAATTTGCCACGAAGGTGACGATGAGAACCGTGGCGATGAGAAATAGCCATAAAGATGGCTGTTCTTTAGTCTTGCTAAAACTCAAGCACAGTCTGGCCGATTTAACTAATATTGTTTTTGAAATGTTTGTCGGAGTGCAGGGATGGTTTAAACTTTGAGAAAAAAGAAATATGTTAGACAAACAATTTACTTTAAAAAATCTAGATAACGTAGACTATTCAGATAATCTAGATTTTTTTAATCTTTATAATGTTAATGTTCTAAATAGATAACTTGATACGTTTATTGCCCAAAAGTAAATTAAGAAATCATATTTATGGTGAGCGATCTTGACCTGGTTTTTGCAGAATAAAATAAAAGAAAAATATTTACATGAATTCTAAATAATTTAAAACACTATGGTGTCTACGTGTACGTTTAAAACTTAATATGAAGTCGCCTTTTCTTCCACTAAAAGAAAGAAAAAATAAAGGTACAGAAAAAAACATTTACTTATTCCTCTTTTTTGTGAAGTCATAGGAAGTCATTAACATTACCTAACCGATAAGTTTAATGAAGAGGTTATTACCCAAGAGTCCCAAAACAATAAAATTGTGAATTATTTATATATATTCCCCTGTGATTGGAGATTTCGCTTCCACCTTCGGCCTGTTGATCACTTTCCATCAGGTGAGATGCAGGCTCCAGCTTCTTCGTTATAGATACCTAAAAGATACATGTTGCATTTACTTTTCAGCTATGGCACGTGTCTGCAGTGCACTTCAACATGGTAGCCCTGGGCATGGGCATGGGGTATCCCTCCTCCCTGCTGCCTGCCCTCAGGGCACCAGACTCCCCCATCAAGCTTGATCTGAACGCCGCTTCATGGATATGTAAGTAACATACGCCCGTATTCACAAACGATGCTTGCTTATGTGAAGCAGCAAATCGAACGCACAGCGTTGAATAGAGATCTGTCATTGGTTCGTGTGTCACCCTGAGCGACCACGCGTACTATGAGACCTTATAGTAATGTTTGTGAATACCGGTGATAATAGAGCGACAATAGCCGAACGGTGAAGGGGTCGGACTGGCCAACTCTTGATCCTTATCAGTATATTTCTCAGTGAAGAACTTACTACTACTACTTCTCATACTGACCAAATGACCGGTCATTTGGTCTTCTTCACTGAAAAGTATGGCCGTCTTGAATTACCAGAGGTAATTTGACTTACATTCCTCACGCTGGATAGACGGGTCAATAATTGCTTTATTAGACTGACCCGTTATTAGAAACATTTCGAGAGGTTTTGCATTGCGTCCGATCCGATTTGAACTCCGTCAAAATACGGATTTAGAAAATTACTTTATTAGAAGAATCGGATGACGTACTCGTATATCGGACCTAGTGCGTAAACTAAGTACTATACAAAAATTCTATGATAATCTCGACCATACTGTCACGGATTTGGATTTGGATCCGAGGTAGCTCGAATATCTTTCTACTAGCACCAACACAAACTAAGGCCCACAACAGACGGTGAAACGCAACTGCAACGAAACTGCAACTTTCTGATGATTCTTATGAATGAAACTGAAACTGAAAGTTTCAAACTGGTCGCGTCATGTGTGGTCTCTCAACGGACGCTATGGCAGAAACTTAGATGCAACTCAAAAGTAACTAGCAGTTGCAGTTTCGTAGCAGGTCGTATTTGAAAAAAGACGTTTCTAAAATTTTTCAATGCCACGTGTAAAAGTTTATTGTGAGCTGATACGCTGTTGCAACAGCAATAGGAATATCCAGTCAAGCTATTTCTGTAGAACGAATCAAAGATAAGAGACGTGAAATTGACAAAATATTCATGACTCTGACAATACTTATTGACGACAACAATTCATACATTATAATGCTCTGGTACCTATAAAAATATGACCTTCAATAAAAGGAAAATGACCTCTCAAAGATTTCCACAATGACCCTGAAATGCTTCCCGCGATCTTAGATTATAATCTAAAAACAAATTGATTCGGATATAAGAAGTAACTTGCCCTACAGAGGGTTATAGGGTTTGGGTTCTTTTGAAACTAGCTGCTTGCACTATCTCATCTCTAGTAGTAAAACCACACACACGTAATCATATTTTTTTAATTTTTGCAGCGTCATGTATAGGCTTCTCCTCAATACCTGGCTACATCGTCAGCTCCTGGCTCATGCACGCCTGGGGCCGGCGCGTGACGTGCCTGCTCATGCAAGTGCCCGGCGTTCTTGGCTTGCTCTGCATCTACTTCGCCAACGACTTCTACCTGCTCCTCCTGGGCAGGCTCCTCGGGGGATTCACCGGCGGTGGCAATGTATCTCTAGGCTCTGTCGTCATCGGAGAATTCTCCAGCCCACAGAACAGAGGCATGTTCCTCAATCTCAAAACTGCCTCACTCTGCACTGGTAGCGCCATTGTCCACGCTCTCGGCCACTTCTACCACTGGAGAACACTCGCGCTGATGTGCACAGCGCCCTACATCATATCCTTTGCCATCATCTGCACATGGGTGGAGAGCCCCGCTTGGCTCGCCTCTAAAAATAAATTTCAAAAAAGCCAGGACGCTTTCTTGTTCCTGCGAGGTGATAGTGACCATTCTAGAAGAGAGATCTCGGATTTGATCAGAACACAACGAAATAAGACCCAGCAAAAAAAGAAGAAAGTCTGTCGATTGGTTTTGGACTTCTTCAAGAAATTTGGAAGAAAAGACTTTTATAAGCCCGTATTTATTTTGACCGTCGGCTTTATCCTGCTTGAATTCAGCGGACGCCATATTTTTCCGGCGTATGCTGCGGATATTATTAACCAAATTGCTGGAAATAAGGAAGAGGCTTTCTACTACAATCTAATTATAGATATTATCATCGCCTTGAGTGCTACCATTTCTTCAATTGTAGTCAAACTGATGAGGCGAAGACTCGTGCTGTTCACAACTGGTTTTGCATCTGTTATTGTAGTTTTATTATTATGTGTCTATCTATATCTTAGTGCTGAGGGCATAATATCTAAGGAAAGGTCTTGGGTGCCCATTACAATATTCGTTTTGTACTTCATTTTAGTAAATCAGGGCAGTGCTCCGATACCTATGGCTTTGTTAGGGGAACTCTTGCCCTTGGAGCACAGAAGTGTGGGGTCTAGTGTCTCAGGAATTACGATAGCGCTTCTTCTTCAATTTGGTTTATCGGTAACTCCATATTTGATGCAGTCCGTAAAAGTTTACGGTACATTTGCAGTTTTTGCCGCCATGTCATCGGTGTGTCTAACTATTCTTTACTTTGTATTGCCTGAAACGAAGGATAGAACTTTACTCGAAATTGAAAATTATTTCAAAACTGGTAGATTTGATGATATTGATGAGGACGATGTAGAAACTAAGAAAATGATCTTAACTGAAACAAAGCAGTGAAATCAACGAAAAGGGAAATTATACGAAAATATTTAGAGCAGCGAAATCCCTTAAATCTACTATATAAAAATAAGTCGGGTTTTCCTTCCTGACGCTATAACTCCAGAACGCAAGAACCGATTTCCACGGTTTTGCATTCATTGGAAAGGTCTCGGGCTCCGTGAGGTTTATAGCCGCGCGATAAAGCTTTTCTGTGACAGACAAAATTGTACGCGGGCGAAGCCGCGGGCGGAAAGCTAGTCTGAATCTGAAAATCATCATCATCATTTCAACTACAGGACGAGGACGGCCACTGCTGAACATAGGCCTCCCCCAATGATTTCTATACTGCCCGGTTGGTAGCGGCCTGCCAACCTTCTTTGCTTATGAGATCGTCGGTCCACTTTGTATTTGCGTGCTAAATATGTAATTCAATGGGTAGAGCAGCTAATACCTATTGCGCATCAATGTGAACTATAAATAATAATGTGCGAATCAGATTGTTTAATGTACCTAAGCTTTAATAACTTATTTTTTTTATGTGGATTTACCAACTCCTGTTAACATTACTTTTATTCCAGTAATTAGGTAATTAACCAAGCATAGGATGAAATCCTATTTCGAAATATTTTTCCAAGACCATTGCCTAGTCATTTGTTGCATTGTGAGACTTTATTCTAATCTAAAGTTATGACTTTGTAGTAAACTGTCTCCAATATTTGTTTATTCAACATCAACACTAATTAACTTGATAGCAGAACAAGTGGACGTGTTTGCGTGTTCTCTAAGTGAATTCACAAGGACGGCTTTGGGTAATTACTAGTTATAAAATGTAAATAGATACTGTATGGTTAGTTTTTAAGTTATTATTAAGCCTACCTAGATCAAGTTATGCTATCGCATTAGGTTTTAAGTACCTGTAAAGATAGTGATAATGTGTGTGGAAATAAATAAATAAATAAAAGAATATTTTATAATTTACATAATTTTAATTAAAATAAAATTTTGTTAATTAGTCTGTTTATCTTATACCCGTATTATTATTTTACCCGTGAGAATACCTCCTAAACAAGAAAACAGCATTACAACGCGATCAAGCTAACTGCGCACCTCGCTTGAATGTGACTCTCCGTCACACTCACCCGCACCGCACACCTCGCGTTCACCCCGCCCGTACCAGAGCGTCAATGTGACGTCACGGCAGCCTGGTGCGCAGCGCAGTTAACTCGATCGGTCTGTAAATAAATGCACCTTTGTTTAAAATTCCCAAACTTCATTACCTTCATGTTAGGTAACTTCATAGAATATTCATCATGCTTTAAAATACTTAGTTTGTTATCTAGAATGCATTAAAAATAATTAATTTTATTCATTGATTTTATTGGGTCAACTGTTTTTTTTGCAAAATCTTATTGCAAACAAAGGAAAGGGAACAAAGACGTATCTTTGTTTCCTTTCGATTAAATTTACTTTTCAATGAAATATTGTTTAATCAACATCTGGCAGTCCTGCAATTTACAATTCGGACTAAACCTTAATGTAGTTGAACCAATTACTTACCACTAGCCTACTGAGGGCCCTAGGCATTTAAGGGCAAAAAGGGATACTTAAAAAGAGATATTATTTTCAGCGATCACAATAAGTATTCACAGGTAATATTACAACGGCACGGAACGAAACCCTTAATACGGAACCTTAAAAATAAATAAATAACACAAAAACCCTTGGAAATGGTGTAAACAATTGCTGGTAAGGCCACCCACACCGATGACGTCATTATAATAGCAATCACACAGCAATTTATTTAAATGAGTAAAAAGTGCAAAATTAAAAGTAAATAAGTACTTACCTTACTGCTCACTAGTCAACCTTCAAATATGTAGATAGGCTTTATTTATTTCTACCATCCACAATTACCTACTTATATTCGGCCTCCCTCTTGATGGACCGACGATCGGGTGAAGGTCGTGGGAGGTGCCTGGATACGGGGCGCAGGATCAAGAAGAATGTGCAATCCTTGAGGGAGGACTTCGTCCTAGCACAGAATACAATAGTAGCAACAGAAATTGCACTCCTTTGATCTACGAGTAGATCAGATGCCGAAATGTTAATAAATAAATGCAAAATTTCCAACGCATTCAAATCCAGTGCATTCGAAATCGCACCTTACTCTACGCTTTTGTGTTCAGGTTCAGGGGGCCTAGTGTGAATTTACGTCAAACGCAATCGATGTCGACCGCGTAGAAAAGTGACATTAAAATGTATGACGGATTGTAGAGCGCCCCTAGCGGAAACTTGCAAGAACTAAAATCTTTATAATATATTTTTAACGCGTTCGTTAGTGAGGACATTGATGTAAACTCACACTCAGCCCGCAGAATAAAACCTACCACACAGCTCAAGCGTCAGGGTTTTATCGTTCGTTCGTTTGTTTCAGCCGAAAGACGTCCACTGCTGGACAAAGGCCTTCCCCAAGGATTTCCACAAAGACCGGTCATGCGCCGCTCGCATTCAGGCAGAGTTTAAGGAAAGTAAAATTAGTAAATATCCTACTTAATTTTAAGAAGTTTAAATTTCTTACCATCTCCAAAGTATGTAGCTATTAATAAAATTGTACAGTCGTTTGTTACTCTATTTTAATACTTTGCCAGAGAGTGAACACGCCCTAAACAAGATTTTTTCTGATTAACCTTTTGTTATTTTTCCACAAGAAAACCGCAAATCAATCTATCTAATTGTATTTGATAGTTCTGCAAGTATAAAGTCCAGTAAGTAATTTTGTAGGTATAGGTACACACAATCACAATGGCATTACTGATATTTATTTTATACTCAACGTACTATACTACAACAAAAACCGTTCCTGACTAGATGTGTGTGTCTCTGCAACCAATCGAATAGGTAGTCTAGTTACTCCACATTTATTACCCTATAGTATTTTCCGAAAAACTGTTTTCTGCGGGATTCCATTCTAGGACTAAGTATTTCTAGGATTTCAAGATTTGTTAATTTGGAAAGAAAAATATAGGTTGTGATTTTGGCTGGGTTTGACCCTAACCGGTAATTTTTGTATGTTTGACAGACTTTCGACGTTTGTCACAGTTAAAGTAAGATTGTGCAACCCAGCCTTACACATTTTCTAAAAAATATGTATGAGAGTTACACAAAATTATTTATCACCTACATCTTTGCACACATCTGAAAGATTAGAAAATCCTTTTAAAATATTATCCAGATAATCATTGTCGCAACAAATATCTTAGTTAGTAAGATAAATATATCTTTATCAAGTTATTAGTAACAATAACAGTATTATTTTCCGTGTAAATATTAGTTTTTACATTCTGATATGATACGAACAGCTCCATAGAGCGGGAGAAGTGGCGTGGTGTTTGGTACCTAAGTACCTACAAGGTTCGATTGTTGTTCAGGTCAATCAAGAAAAGGAGATGTGAATAATGATTATGATAAATGATTCAGAATCATATCAACAATTTATACTTCTATACTAATATTATAAATGCGAAAGTAACTCTGTCTGTCTCGCTTTCACGCCTAAACCACTGAACCGATTTTGATGAAATTTGGCATAGGGATAATTTAAGTCCCGGCAAAGGACATAGGATAGTTTTTATCCCGGTTTTTGAAACAGGGACGCGCGTGATAAAGTTTTTCTGTGACAGACAAAATTCCACGCGGGCGAAGCCGCGGGCGGAAAGCTAGTAATATTTATACGACGTAGCCCGTTAAATTTTGTCAGTGTGTCGAGTCAGATTCGAGGAACGCGGGTTCGATCCCCATTGCCACTAGACTATTGTAGTGAACCCACTCATAAAAAACTCATTTATTTTTGCAAATAGGCGATTAAAAAACACTTTTACACGTCCCAGTATTAACCCTACCACTGCTTCGGGTCAATAAATGGGCCAGTGCTGAGAAGAAGCAGCGCAAGAAACTCAGTCACTACTAAGCACTCGTAAGCGACTTGGCCCGTGGGCCAACTAAAAGTGGGCCAAGTCACTGGAAGACCAAGACTCCAAGATTACCACGAGGGGTTAACGGGACTCCTGTCCAAAAAAAATCAAGAATACATTTTATTCATTAAAATCATTATAGCCGTTATAACGGCCATAATATGTCGGCCCTTTGGTGGTAGAGGTTCGAAACGGACTACTATGCCGAGCGAGAGGTCCCCAGTTCGATTCCCGGCCGGGCAAAAATTGATAATTTTAATTTCTGTGACGAGTCTATCGTAGGTGTTACTATGTAAATATAAATTGTATTAATTAAGTGAACATGCACGAAGTCATGAACACCAGTTTCAAGTGACGCGAAGTTTTTATTTGTATTTAAATGTCCTTTCAAATTCGTGGTCCACCCACGTCTAAGTTTATTATTAAGGACAGGTAAGTACGAGTACTTATTAATATAGTATGTACCTAATACGGCAATACTTTTCGAATAAAAGATAAAATATTTTGTACGGCACGAAGAAGGCACGTCTCTACTTGAATAAAAGGCTCTATATTACGTTTTATAAGTACCTACCAAATGTCTGACAGTATCGAACTTGTCCCATCAGTCCTATAACACAGGTTATGATCTATCTTCTATCTATATAAATAAAAATGAATTGATGTTCGTTAGTCTGATTAAAACTCGAGAACGGCTGGGCCGATTGAGCTGATTTTGGTTTTAAAATGTTTGTCGTAGTCCAGGGTAGGTCTAAACGGTGAGCAAACACGCGCGCGATATTGTTTTTCTGTGACAGACAAAATTCCACGCGGGCGAAGTCGCAGGCGGAAAGCTAGTAAGAAATAAAGTTTTCAATTGACCTGACCAAGACTCAAACCTTGGGACTCAGTGAATACTTTAAATTCACCTCTCCGCTATATTGAGTCGATAAAAACGCAGCAATTTAAAAAGGTTCAATTCCAACTGCGCCTTCCGGGAAAAACAAATCTTACGACAATTAAAAACACTTTACAGTTTATTGGCTTATTTAATGATAATGATAATTTCTGTCACAACACCGATCCGCGAGTGGGCGCAGATCGCTGCGAACTTTGATAATGGTCGCTCCTTTTGTTAAACAGGTAGTTTTTTATTTGTTTTGCCTTAAAAAAAATCAACATGCCTTCTTAACGCATCGCTAAGTAATGCAGTCGAGAAACTAATTGTTGTTGTTTTTTTTTGGTTTGTGAAGTTACTGGTGTGAAATGTTGTGAAAAAGAGTGGAAAAATGTGCTGAAATTGTGAAGATTTTTTAGTTTGGCCCTTTTAAGGGTTGGCAATTTATGGTTGGATTTTTTCATTTTATATTAAACAAAATTCGCACTGAAGCAGAAAATAGAATAGAAAGTATTTATTTGTCTCAAAACACTAGATTTAAAAAGCTGGGGGCTTAAAAGCCTCTCTACTGAGAAAAAATATTTGAGTTTGTACACACTCCAATTTTATGCAATTTTCGTTCAGCGTTGTCGATCGAAAAACAACTATAACTAATTTCCTTGGGATGTCCTATCTCTTACCCTTTAAAATAATATGAAGAACTAAACATTTGTAAAATTAAATTTAAAAAAATGTGTGAGCTTAAATAAAAGAGTAAAAGCACGACCAATAAATATTATCGAACCTTCACTCGTAGTTAACAATATGCTAGCTAGGTACAACAATATTGTCAACAGGCTGGCCTTCTTAAATAAATACTGAGGAGTGAATGCAATAAAAACATTTTTTTTTAATAAACACTGCAAAGCAGACATCGTTAAAACCGTTATAATAGTTTAAATAATGACAATAATCCTTGTTGAGCTAGCCAATGTTATCTATACTTATAATAAATCTGTAGAGAGGTCAATTCTGTACATGAAATATATTTTCAAAATAACTATCAGGGGGTGTAAATCATTTCGTATGAAAAATCTAAACCGCTTAAGTTAGACGCTTGTAATTTGACACGTAGGTACCTTAGTAAACTTAAAGCTTAGTTACAACAGGATATTGCAAAATTCTCACGGGAACGGGAGTTAGCGGGAAAAAACATTTGCATGAAAAAATCTAAACCGCGTAAGATAGATGAAGGTGGTAAAACGGGATCCACGCGTACGAAGTCGCGGGCGGCCGCTAGTAAATTAACAAAATATGTAGAGCCTTCTAAAGTAGGTACAAAATAACTTTTTTATGTTAAGTATCGCCGTATTACGCTTGAAATTTGGCATGCAGGTACCTTAGTAAACTTAAAGTTTAGTTACAACAGGATATTGCAAAATTCCCACGGGAACGGGAGCGGGAAAAAACATTTGTATGAAAATATCTAAACCGCGTAAGATAGACGCTTAAAATTTGGCATGCAGGTACCTTATAGTAAACTTAAAGCTTAGTTACAACAGGATATTGCAAAATTCCCACGGAAACGGGAGTTAGCGGGAAAAAACATTTGTATGACTGACTCACTGACATATCAATGCACAGCCTAAACGGCTAAACGTAGGCACTTGAAATTTGGAAGGGACGTAGCTTAGGTACCGTAGAGGTGCACTAAGAAAGGAATTCCCGAAATTCCCAAGGCAACGGGAATTCCCGGGAAAATACTTTTGTATTAAAAATCTAAACCGCTTAAGTTAGACGCTTGAAAGGCATGCAGGTACCTTAGTAAACTTAAAGCTTAGTTACAACAGGATATTGCGAAATTCCCACGGGAACGGGAGTTAGCGGGAAAAAACATTTGTATGAAAAAATCTAAACCGCGTAAGATAGATGAAGGGGGTAAAACGGGATCCACGCGTACGAAGTCGCGGGCGGCCGCTAGTATCTATAATAAATTTATTCTAATACCTACTTAATTACAACGTTGGTGAGGTTTTAAGTAAGTAGATATAGCAGTCATAACAATAACATTTGTGTCTGGGTTGAGTAAGTATTAGACCTAGCGAGACATACTCATCTACATATCACCTAAAATTAGTGACGTCAATCTAATAAAACGGCACCTTATTTGCATCAAAATACAGTTTTCCACAGAAAAAAGAATGATTTCACTTCTTTTTTTCACGATTTCCATAATTAGGTATACAATGACAGTAAATATTGTTACAATTATATTACTAAGAAACTACAGCTTTTGCTCGCGGCTTCACCCACGTAAAATTTATTTTATCACAGAGCGTCATAAAATATAGCCTATGTTATTCTGGGTTATCTATCTATCTATACTTATAATAAATCTGTAGAGAGGTCAATTCTGTACATGAAATATATTTTCAAAATAACTATTAGGGGGTGATTAGTGATCGATACTGATGCCAAAAATGCAATCAGTAAAATTTTTGTCTGTCTGTCTGTCTGTATGTTCCTTATAGAAACAAAAACTACTCGACGGATTTTAACGAAACTTGGCACAATTATTCTTCATACTCCTGGGCAGGTTAGGACGCTTGAAAGGCATGCAGGTATCTTAGTAAACTTAAAGCTTAGTTACAACAGGATATTGCAAAAGGGTCCGTGGCCGAGTCCCCCAGTGTACGACGCACCCGTGGTCGACACCCCCGGTCAGTTAAATTCGATTTGAAGCAATTTTTAATCAAATGTACTGTCAGGCACAAAAATGTTTATAAACGAATAAATATACATATATTAGGCCAGTAGAATTAAACACAAAAATGAATCTAATAAAATGAAAATAATTCCTACAAAAGTTTTTTGTTTCTTACTACTGCTGGTTTGGGGTTAAAATTTTGCTCCCAGATTGTATAAATAGCGTCAAACATGCATAGTTTAGTATAATAATTCGCTTGTGAAACTTTTTTCGTCGACTGTACTTAGTGCAAAAGCCGAAAAAAATATGATATTAAATTTATTTAAATCGGGGGCGTCCACCACGGGTGCGTCGAACACTTTTAAACAAATTAACCTTACTAAACAAATTGCGACATTATGGTGTTTCGAATAAGTCACTTGATCTGTTGAACTCGTATCTCACAGGCAGAAAACAAAAAGTTTGTATTAACGGAACTGAGTCTTCTGGAGCACCTCTTACTATGGGTGTGCCGCAGGGATCAATATTAGGACCTTTGCTATTTCTAATTTATATTAATGACCTTCCTTACTTTGTAAAAGATCTGTGTGATATTGTGTTATTTGCTGATGACACATCTCTCATTTTCAAAGTTGATAGAGGTAAAGTAAATTTTGACGATATTAATGATACACTCTGACAGGTTCTATATTGGTTCACTGTTAACAACTTATTGTTAAATGCAAATAAAACTAAGTGCATTAAATTTAGCTTACCTAATGTGAGGCAGGTTTCCACGCAATTAATGGTGAAGAATGAACCATTAAATAGCATAAATTCCACAACATTCTTGGGAATCACTTTAGATGCTAAACTTCAGTGGGGTCCTCATATTGAAACTTTGTCAAAAAGGCTCAGTTCGACTGCTTTTGCAGTGAGAAAGATAAGGCAATTAACTGACATTGAAACGGCAAGGCTAGTATATTTTAGCTATTTTCACAGTATAATGTCATACGGCATATTGTTGTGGGGCTCAGCCGCGGACATTGAAACTGTGTTTGTTCTGCAGAAGAGAGCAGTGCGGGCCATTTATAACCTTGGACCCCGATTTTCCTTGAAAGATTTTTTTAAGGAAATTAACATTCTGATAGTAGCTTCACAGTTCATTTATGAAAACCTTTTATATGTTCGCAAAAATATAGAGCAATTCACGAAAAAGAGCGATTTGCATAACTTTAATACAAGAAACAAAAATAAACTTGCCGTTCCAAATTTCAGACTGCATAAGATTAAGAATTCATTTATGGGGAAATGTATTAAATTATTTAATAAATTACCACAAACTGTTGTAGAACTACCCATTCATAAATTCAAAGCACATATTAAAAGTACCTTAATGAAAAAGGGCTACTATAAAGTCGATGATTATTTAAAAGATAAAAATGTTTGGGATGCGTAACTGCCTAGCTCGCATAAATATTTATAACTATGTATTTTGAAAACCTGTAAACCTTTGAAAAAGAGGCTGACAATAGTGTCTGAGTTTCTTGCGCTGCTTCTTTTCAGCACTGGCCCATTTATTGTCCTGAAGCAGTGGTAGGGTTAATACTGGGACGTGTAAAAGTGCTTTTTTAAAGCCTACTTACAAAAATAAATGAGTTTTACTGAGTTTTACTGGGGGACTCGGCCACTTAGTAAACTTAAAGCTTAGTTAGAACAGGATATTGCAAAATTCTCAAGGGAACGGCAGTTAGCGGGAAAAAACATTTGTATGAAAAAATCTAAACCGCGTAAGGTAGATGAAGGGGGTAAAACGGGATCCACACGTACGAAGTCGCGGGCGGCCGCTAGTCTTGAATATTTTTCTAGTTAATGAAGGTAGAACAATCTATTTTATAAACTACCTGCATAATACTTATTTCAAGTACGAAAATACGATCATTACAAGTATTTTTTCGCGTACAAGAAATAATAAAATAAAATAAAATAAATATCCTTATCATCTTAACGATGGCGATCTGCACGCGTTGGTGGTTGAAGCTTTACTGGTGTCGATAACCGTTATTAGCGACTTTCGCCAGTATTCACAAACATTACTATGAGGTCTCACAGTGCGCGTGGACACACAGGGTGACACACAGAGCTCTATTCAACGCTGTGCGTTCGATTGCTGCTTCACTTAAGCAAGCATCGTTTGTGAATACGGGCGTTTGTCTCCCCAGCTGCCTACCTTGGACAACCAGTCAATTTGGAGTAATAAATAATTGTATTTGTTTATTTCAGGCATGGACGGTAAGCGGGGTGCTCCTGAACATGCTAGGGCAGGGCATGGTGCTTAGCTTCCCGTCCTGCCTTCTGCCAGGTCTTAAGGACCCCAGCTCCAGCATCAAGGTCGACCTGGGCATGGCCTCATGGCTGGGTTAGTATCTGTCTCCGTTTCAGCCAAATGACGTCCACTGCTGGACAAAGGCCTTCCCCAAGGTTTTCCACAATGAATTCCGCATCCAGGCTCTTCCCTTAATCTTCTCTTAGTATCTATCTATAAAAGCGAAAGGTCACTGACTGACTGACTGACCTTTGTCACCTGTCATTCGCTTTACAGTGGAGGGAAGTCGAACCTTAATTTCGAACTCCTCCTATGTTATTCTGATTAATTTCGTTGCTGGTCCAATGACAGTTTAACTTTCCCCCCGGACAAACTTGACCTTCATTGGTTGAGTTTTTGTGGCGGTCAAGCTGTAGATCTTGGCTACACAGGAGTTGCAGTGGTGGGTACGAGAGGTGGGAATAGTCCCGTGACTGACTGACTGACTCAGTCACTTATCACAAAATCTCATAAACTACAAGTGCTAGGAGTCTCAAATTTTGCATGGGGGTTCCTTTTAGAACGTAGGTGCTCACTAAGACTAAGGGATTTTTCAAAATTCAACTCCTAAGGGGATAAAACGGGATCCACGCGTACGAATTCGCGGGCGGCCACTAAGTAGTTAATTTATATTTATAGTAGGTAAAGTCAATTCGTGACACCCAGTGTACAAAAAGTAGACAACACAATCATAATCAAATTGGAAATACGTTTTTGGAAAAACTGTTAAAACGAACAAGAGAACCTACGGAGATAACGTGGAATATGGTGGTAAAGCTGGTTCAAATGTGCTATTAGGTACTTGTTCAAGTGTTGTCACCTTAATTTTTTTACCCACATTTTCGCAAATATTTGATTTGATACCTGATCCTGACCCCATTATTTAGCGAACTAAATAGGTGAGTTTTAGTCTCGTAGGCCAAAAAACTGTGAAGGCTAGGCTGTCTGTAATGGACATGATGTTACAGAATAAATAAAAGGTGGAGTTTACTTATGACGGGTTTTCAGGTGGAGACCATGTCTTCACGCTCCATTTCAACCTATAGTGGCTATGTCGACCATAAAGGATTATGTTTATCCGTTAAGTCCGTATGAAAATGAATAGAAATCCTCCCTACCTACTTATAACTTGCAAAGCTCAAGAAGAAACACCTAAATGAGTTTGATAGACAGGGTTTATGATGAGGGCCATAGTGTATCTACAGCCTTGCCTACTTGTTTCATCATCAACAGCCCTTTACAGTCCACTGCTGGACTATGAGCCTCCTCCACTATAGTGGAGGGTTTTGCCATAATCTCCACGCTAGGCAGGCGGGTTGGAGATCGCAGTTTAAAAGATTGATGTTTTTCAGAGAGCGCTGCCGCCCATTCTCTGTTTGATGTGTAGTCCCTAAGTCGCCTCTTACGACACCCGCGGGAAGAGTAGGGGTTGGTGACAAATGTATTCTACTCTGCCGTCACCACACGGCTGCCTACTTGTTTATCTAATAATAATTGAAAAGACAAATAGCATTGCTAAAATTATGAGGAAACCGCTATTTTTTCCACGACAACTAAAACATTACAATTTCAAAAAAGGTGCGACCCTTATTAATTACTTAACTTGTACAATTGAACAATAGACTGGCATTTATCGGGCAATTACACAAATCGTGATTAACTAATCGTGACACCGTTTATCTGCAGTTTCAAACAGATTTGTAACAGGTAAATAAAGCAATAACAACAGTGTACGCGAATTGTTGGATGCCATATAAGTAGGTAAATATAAAAATAACATGAAATTGGCAGGCTGATTAAAAAATCAAATAACCTCGGTTCGTGTTGTTGAAATAGCTGCTTTATCCTGCTATAAAATAATTAAAAAAACACTCACCCGAGTCACCCGTTCTGCACTTCAAAACACTGCCTGAACCGCTGTTCCCCATTTCTTCTTCTGCCTTCAGAATGGAAGAAGTTGTTGAAAAATCAGCCTTGAAAAAATCGATATCACACATTATACACACGCACACAAGACTCACTACAAAGCACAAACCTTTACACACAATATGGCGGTGAACGAGCAAATACGATCCACGGTACCTATGGAAACTTCTACGGTAGAATTTTCCAGAAAGAAGCTGTGACTCCGGAGACGACGTCCGGAGTGAACGACGGTAGTTCGTAGACTAATGTAGAATGCAGCGAAAGGCAGCGGGAGAATATACGAAAAAATGTGGGTGGTTTAGAAAACAAAAAAATACGACTGCCCACATTATGAACAACTTTATTTTTATCTTGGAATTATTTTGTTCATTTCTTCGTTAGAAATTTTAAACTCGATGAAACTAAAGTTTTTTTAGCAAAGGGCTAAAAAAAATCTTAGTCTTTTTTGAAGTTCATTTAGAAACAACAAACTACATACTACTCGTACTTACTTTTTCCAGCATCATCTATAGACTATATTCTGGTTGGCAATATTTATAGTTAGCGTATAGGATATTTTTATATTTTTCAATGGGCATGGCATGGCCCCTGACATGCCATGTATCGAACATGGCATGTCAGAGTTAAGTTGTAAGTACTTACCTAATCATACATTTGCTCCCCATAAGTCAACGTCCACTCATTGTATGTGATGCAATGTTCAAAATATGCAGGTACTTAACTATTCTCCATTATGTAAACGTGACTGGTAGCACCTAAAAGACCGTAAATATTCTCTAAATTATACCTAAAACTGTAAATGAGAGCACGATGACATAGTAGGTAATAAAATTGTTTTATCAAGAGCAATCAACTACGAGTAGGTAAATCTATGCTTCTACAAATAGACGTAAATAGATAGGTAAGTTTTTATAAAATAGCAGTCTCACGGCCGAATACTGAAACGCCATTTAAATATTTGACGGCTTCTCAAATAGTTAAGCAGCTCCTAAACTTACATTTCGCATACTCAAAACAATATCTGAGCAGTTCTCAATTTTTAAGCACCTCTCAAATTAAGTTGCACTCAAACGCCACTCAAATGAATTTTCGCATACTGAAACCGCCTTTTACCCGTGGTCCCCCCAACATGTCCCCCTGGTGGGTCCACGGGTAATTTTTTTTACCCGTTGTCCCACCGTTCTGAACAGTGTTTGCCAGTGGGTCTACGGGTAATTTATTTTAACCATGGTCCCACCGCACTAAGTGGCAAACATTGCTTGTCACCTAGCCTAGGTATCTATATAATATTATAAAAAAATCTATAATTAATATAGAAAATAATTATAGGTAAGTACGGCACCTTATTATCTTTATACTATCTTCACATCACACATGTGGGTTAAAGTCACTCATATCCTACTCGGCGTTTGATATTTCATCCCAGACATAGGTGATATGCAATGTTTGCCATTTAGTGCGGTGGGACTAGAGATGGGTAGTGGGTAAAAACCCATTTCATAGCAGCTATTTTGGTTGTTACTTTGTGCACTAAGTATACGATGCACAGTTGGCTGTTCGATGTGGAAGATATCACCTAGTACACGTTCATAACTTCCCGTTGCGTAGAACCGTAGGGTTATAATAAAAGTATTTGGTCCACTGGTTGTATGGCGTTTGGTGAGGGATTTCAAAGAGTTTCCAAATTATGAATCCAGAAACAACACCGTTTCTTTTGAGACGCGGAACCTCGCTCGGAATTGCATGTCATAATAATAATATTTTTCAATAGCGTTCAGCCTTATTGCGTTCCTGCCATTAGATTTAGGTATTTCCTCGAGGCTCGAAAGAAATGATAACGTTGACACAAACATTATTTACCACTATTCGGGTCGATTTATGTATAAGAATAGGATTTAAGATATACCGCGCAAGCACTCTCAAATTTAACGGCTGCTCAAGACGATTTGACAGTTGTTTGAGTAATGGCCATTCTTAAATTTGTGCCAATTTTTTTTTTAAAAACTAAAGATTTTTTTTGTAGTTTTTGCGATGTGTGTCGAAAGTATAAACCAAAAGCATACTTTTGATGTATATGGACAACCTTAAAGCCCTCGGAAAGGAAACAAAATAGCCTACGTAAACACGGCTGTGACACTGCATGACACGGATGTGACAGTTTTACATTTTTACTGTAAATATTTATATTTATGTTGTTAAATTTATATCATCATAGTTTAAATTGATTAACAATAAAATACACTAAATTCATTTCATCAACAAAGTTAGTTATTTGGTAATATGAACTTTTTTCTGAACATCTAAATATTTAATAAAAATTGAGATGAAAAGTACCATCAGGTAGTTAATATATCCACTAGATAATAAAAAAATAGACTCTTTATTATTGGCACTATTTGATCATGCTTCCGATATGCCACCTACATGGTTTCGATATGATATGCTTAACAAATTAGTAAATCTTAAACACAGTAATTGAGTATCAAATGAGATTTCTGTAAGATTCGCATAACAGTTAATTTTGACAACTTAAACATGTTTCATAGTCACTTTACCACTAAAAATATGGTTAATAGCAATTCCTTTCAGAACAAAACCGACCACCTCTGCAGGGCCTTTACCGGGAGCTGTCTCAGTAAAATTTGATATTACTGCAGAAATGAGAAAGTGCAATCATTTTTCCTTCGTGGCATCTAGAAAATCATACTAGCGAAAAATCAGTACCTACACTTACTAAAATGCTACTCCTAAAAATTACACAATACACAAAAGAATTTAGCAGAACAACAAAAACTATTAAAATAATAAAAATAGAATGTCACAACCACGCGTTTTAATGTCACGACCATGTACTTAAATAGTTTGCGGTGGTGACACATTTTTAATACCATGGCCGTGACAATTTGAAACGTGTCCGATATATCCAAAAAACTATCTGTGAATTAGCAGATCTTGTGTAATTATCTGAAACTATGCTGCATGAGGTACATAATTATATTTTAAACAATAGCATGACATTGATACCTACCTTTAAAAACCGTACACGGGATGGACGTGTTATATGGTTGTCCCTTTTTTCAAATAAATAGGAAATATTTTTTGCGGCTCACTCACTACGTTCAGCCATTTGCAAATCTAATAAGATAATAATGTTACTGTTCTAAAAAAACTTAGCAAGGGATGTCAATATCAAAGATAGTTTTTTACCGAGTTACGCATATTTAAAGTGGCGCACTTGGTTGTGACACAAAAACTGCTCACACAATGTTTGGTGTTCAAAATCAAAAATGGTCATTATTATTGATATATATTTTTAACAGTCTTATAAAACATATATTAATCTTGCATAATTACTGTAATATTTATCAAAATAACTTAACATCTATTCAGAAAAAAATATTTTATGTCCAAATCCGGGAATCTCACACTACACGGTCCGTGACATTTTGGACTTGTAATTTTTTTTAAATATTCTTCTAATAGTTTTATGATAAAAATTATATTCGGCCTAGTTAATAGAGGTATTTTACTAAGTAAATTAATATACAGTGCACTGATTTTCTTAAAAAACATATGCTATTCTTACATCTCACACAAAAATGCGTAAGAATAAGAATGGCCCTAATGCTTAGCGTTGAATGGCGTTTCAGTATGCGAAATTTTTTTTTTTTTGAAGAGATAAATGTTATTTATTCTGCTTTAACGGCCAACTAAAAAAACTGTGTACTTGCAGTACTTGTTAATCAATTGGCTATCAGCAATGATATTATACAGTGTGAGTCACGTTAAAGTGTACATATGAAAATAGATGAAACTAGACCTATTTTTATCGACAAAAAAGAGGTCAAAATATTTTTGAGATTTTTTTAAATTTTTTTATAGATTTTTTTTTCTTCCTATTACTTATTGTAAAGAAAACGTAATAACTTTTAAACTAAGCGGTATATCTTGATAAAATAAAAACAGTAATAACAGGCAATATTAAAAAAATACATAAAAAACACAAAAAAGGCCAACAAATAATAAAAAATGATACTTTTGAAAAAAATCTGCTTTTAAATTCGTGTTTTTTTGGTTATTTGATAAATTTCTCCAAAAAATGCCCCTATAACCGGTAGTTTTTATTACTTTGTATTATTTTCTATCGTATTACCTTCGTAAAACCAAAAATCGCATGTCTCTATCCCTATCACAACGTTTGCAATGATCGTTTGAACTAAGCCTCTCCGGGCGCGCCATTCAAAGCTTCGTTAACAACGAAACTGAAAATGGCTCTAGATTTGTAATTTTGATAAAGACAAGTAAGATTTCAAATAAAAACAAAAGATTTCGAAGTAAAATAAGCATTTTAGTTAAAATTAAAATTGTCTCTACCTGTAGCGGAGAAAAATGTTGTGGCAGGCCTTTGTTCAAACGATCATAGCAAATGTTGTGATAGGGCTAGAGACATGCGATTTTTGGTTTTACAAAGATAATACGATAGAGAATAATAGAAAGTAATAAAAACCACCTGTTATAGGGGCATTTTTTGGAGGAATTTATCAAATAACCAAAAAAACACGAATTTAAAAGCCGATTTTTTTCAAAAAGTATCATTTTTTATTATTTGTTGGCATTTTTGTATACTTTATGTATTTTTTTAGTATCGCCTGTTAAGTAGCATTATTACTGTTTTTATTTTATCAGGATATACCGTTTAGTTTAAAAGTTATTACGTTTTCTTTACAATAAGTAATTTGAAGAAAAAAAATTCTATAAAAAATTAAAAAAAAATCTCAAAAATTTTTTGACCTCTTTTTTGTCGATGAAAATAGATCTAGTTTCATTTATTTTCATATGTACACTTTAACGTGACTCANTAATATCATTGGCTATCAGTTACAAACTTATTACAGAACGTTCTGTTTGTATTGTTACAGCTTCCTCGGTGGGCCTATCCAGCTTGCTGGGTTTCTTCATCTCCTCAGTGCTCATGGAGTGGTACGGCAGGAAACTGGCTCATGCTCTAGTCATCCTACCCGGCACCACCGGCTGGATCATCATATACTTCTCCAAGGACATCACAACCCTCATGATAGGCAGAATCCTCGGAGGCATCACAGCAGGAGCTACCGTCACTTTAGGCGCAGTTGTAATCGGGGAATTCACCAGCCCAGAACACAGAGGCATGTTTCTAAATCTGAAGACAGCTGCCGTATGTTTGGGCAACACTACGATGCACATTCTCGGCCATTTCTTCCATTGGAAAACCGTAGCCCTCTGTGGACTAGTGCCTCATATTGTGGCTTTATGCATCGTCTCTACGTGGCCTGAGAGTCCTGCGTGGTTAGCATCTAAAAAGAGATACGACGAAAGCGAAAAAGCATTCATTTGGTTAAGAGGCAGTAGCCAGCTACAGGAGCACTACCAGCTCGTAAAATCACAAAAAGAGCGATTAACAACCACAAATAATTCTTTCAAGGGGAAATTTTCAGATTTCATGCACAAATTGGGAAGGAGAGACTTTTTAAAACCAGCATTCATTATTTTCTTGGGTGCTATCCTTCTGGAGGCATGTGGAAGGCACACGTTCCCTGCGTACGCTTCGACCATCATCAATGAAATCAATGGCAGCAAGCAGCAGTCGTTCCTCTACACCATAAGCATTGATTTGATCGTGACCGCTAGTGCCATGTCCTCTTCGGTGCTGGTCAAGATGATGAAGCGGAGGACTCTTCTCTTCTCAACAGGAATATCCGCTGTCTTGATGCTGTTCAGCGTTTGTACGTACCAGTATTTGGTAGGCAGATCCGTTATCCCAATGGAACACACGTGGATTCCGTTGACAATGCTGGTGGTCTACTTTATATTAGCAAATCTGGGGTGTACTCCAATACCGTTTGTGATATTGGGAGAAATATTCCCGTTAGCACATAGAGGGGCGGGGGTGGCCGCGTCTGGGGTTAGTATGTCTATAGGCTTGTATGTGTTCCTAGAAGTCACGCCATACTTGCTGGCCAGCGTCGGGTTCCACGGAACCTTCGCCGTGTTTGGTGGAGCCATGTGCGTCGCCATGTTAGGCCTGTACTTCATTCTGCCAGAGACCAAAGACAGGACACTGCAGGAGATCGAAGATTGTTTGAACTATGGCAAATATAGAGATGAAAAGACTGACCCTGAAGATGAGGAGGTTAGGCTCAAAATGATGAGCTAATGAGGACTGATTTTCATTGTAATGTTGGAAAACAAGGCCAGTATAGGTAATATTAGTGTTAGTATTTTTACGTATAAATCGGATTGGTTGGACTTTTGTTTGCATCATAATACCAACGTGTGCCTTTGTTGTTTAGCTGTCACTTTATTATGTTCCTAACTGTGCATTGTGTACTATATTTAGTGCGAATACACACTACTACAAACCTACCTACCTACACACTCAAAAAACGTATTGACCTCGACTCGACGACTAGAGAAAAATCATTTAAGTATGATAATTATGTTGAATGGCTTATTTCTACAGAATCTCTGCATTGCTCTGAAAACACTAAACTCCCATGTACCTATACTGTTTCAGAATAACCTTCAAACAAGGTGATAGAAGTGATAGAAGTCGTGGACTTGTAGGTTTATCTGTGAGTATGACTTTCAGTCGAGTTTTCAGAATTCCCAGAAACTTATTCTGAAATCTGAAATCCTGTATTATGTAAAATCGAAACATAGTTCCTAAGGATTATTTAAGAGTTATTATAAGTTAAGTCAGTGATAGTAAGTAGGCTATTATTTTATAAAAGCCGTATTATATTTGTATCATAGTTTATAAATAAATTGTGTTATAAATGAATAGGTATGTTTTTGCTTTCCTTCCTTTAATTAGTCATGATTGTAAAGGTAAGTAGGCTATTATTTTATAAAAGCCGTATTATATTTGTATCATGGTTTATAAATAAATTGTGTTATAAATGAATACGTATGTTTTTGCTTTTCTTCCTTTAATTAGTCATGATTGTAAAGGTAGCTATGTTTACAGAATGTCCTAAGTTCGCCTTTAGCATTATAGACCTAGCAATAAGTAAGCCGCTTGGTAGCTATGCTACTGGATGTGAATGATACAAACAGGTTCATTCAGCACGATTCCCTTTTATCGTGCGTAAAAATAACAAAATAAAGAATCTTTTGTGTGTGTAAATATCGCTGAACACTTGCGAACAATATTTGCCACCATTAGTACCCATTCGTCATCCATTGATGAACATTGTGTGGCTGTTTGTTTTTATTAATTAATGCATTGTGTTAATTGTTATAATAATGACACATTGTGCAGTGAAACGACTGATAAAAAACGCCGGCATTAAGAAAACTTCGCTTTTTAGACAAGTAAGTAATGATTTTTTTTTTCAAACGGCTTTAATTTTAATAAAACGGAAATAATGATAAGGGACACTAGTCATTTACATCTAGAAACATCGCATAGTTTTTTATTTATTGCTATTTTATTGTGAAAATATAAAAACATTTTTGTAGCCTTTGCAGTACCTATTTTGCAAGTATTTACCGTTATAAAAAATATTTTCGAATGTTAAGTTATTGAGTTGCACCACCTACCTGTAACAGTAACAATAACAATATACCGGTGTTTTTTGTATGAAGTTTGACAGATTTTAAACGTTTGTCAGTTGGTGCAACCCAGCCTTAAATCCTTAATGCCCAGAGAGAGAAGACTCCCTCAATCCAAAAATCGTAGGTTCGATTCCTAGAATGAGCAGAGATGAGCCTAATCACCACAATGCCTAAACTAAAGCCGTTTAGTTTAGCTACGAGTAAAGATTTTCATCAATTAAAAATAAATCCGTCATGAACAAAATATAGACTTCTTGGCGGGAATGTGAAGCGTCTGTTAGCGGTTTTGTTTTATTTTCTAAGTTCGTGTTTGGACGACCATTAATGTGTAATAATGGTGGATTATTAACCATTAAGTATTCGTGAACGTGCATGAATGTGGGCAAGTGAAACAAAACAGTGCAGCGTGATTCTTCAGATTCTCTCAAGTAAGTAGTCCTTAAGAAGTCTCAATAAAGCAGCACAACTTTACTGAGACTCAAAGGGTGGGCAGGGGTATCATCTATCATCCTTCATTATATCATTAACCCAAGTCCCATCCCACTTGGTCCCATTTTGTAACTCGTCTCACTTAATACTTGAAAATGGCACAAATCAAGTCGACCTCGACGTGTATTGCCAACATCAAAAAAGAATAAGAAGAAGAAGAACAAAAATGGCAATACTCCAAAAATAATTTGCTACAAATTAATACACGTGCGAATCTACAATCTACACGTGATTTTTTGTGCCGAATCGATTTTGTGGCAATTCAACAATAACAATAACCAGGCCCGCCGCTAGCTGTTTCGTCGCCCTCGTGCAAAACCGATTATGCCGCCCTACGACTACCTACTTACTGAGTTTTGTTAAAAAAAAAAAAGCCTAAGTTAATTGATGTTTTCTCATTTTTCATGCTATGACATATTTTCTTAAACTTAATAGTCCAATCAATAGGTTTTTTTTTTCCTGCAAAAGGTGGAAAGTAAAATGTTTAAGGGCCGAACATTAATTATTTTTTACATTTAACGCTTCAATAGTTGACTATATGAGAAAAATGTCTTTGAGAAGTATAAAGACGATAAAATTTCAATTGTTTAAGTATTTTTATTTATTCTATACGTCGCGTAGATAAAAAGTTATATAAGGGAGAAAATTTTCATTTGCACAAAAATCATTGTAGTAGCCTCTTCATCCCTCTTGGGTAGAGGGACGGTGCACACGAGTGTGCGATAGCAGGGAGGGTTAGTGGTGGACGTTTCGTGTGCTACTCCCGCTCTAACCGCACTGGAGCAATGAAGGGTGCGGGAGCGACCCGCTCAATTTCCTCTCCCTTACCTAGATGGGCGCTTACCCGTTTTGATCGGGAGATGGCCAAGGAAGCTGCATTCGTATGCGATAGTCACGGACGGTGATATGGCGGCCAACCAATTAAGAAAATCGTTAATTGAGGTGTGTGATGTTAACATGTCTCGATCACGTTACCGCACACCTTGTCGTGCTGTCTACTGGTGGTCGGCTGAACTAGCTGAGCTGCGTTCACTCGTAGCTGGCGTAAACGTTCACGAGACCCGTCATATGGCTTGCCTTTATGAAATCGGAGCCGCCAAAGACCGAGCGAGGGCAGAAATGCTCGCAAGTTTGGACGACGATACTAACTGTGGGAGATTTTATGCTAGAAACCAACTACAGCCTATTGGTCCTCCACTGACTAAAGAGCAGGCTCTGCTAGACAAGGTTTTGCGAGCGCTCTTCCCGAACCAGTTTGCCTTTTTCGCTCTACCATCCATGATAGATTCCCGCAGTGTCAACTGATATGACTGGGTACAAAGCGGCGCCCTCCTCCCGGGCGTAGATGTTACACTCGTCACAGCCTGAGGGAGGGATTGTATGGACGCGGCCAATTTGGCGACCACTGCCAGCACTTAAATTGCCAAGCGCATCTGGAGACTGGAGTGTTTCTCCTAACGCCCATATTATTTTACCGTGGATGGAGTCAGGATAGAAGTTAAGGTTCAGAGCAATTGTCTGGGCCTGATAGTGGATAGCCGGTGTCAGTTTGACCCTCATTTTGCCATACTGTCATAGCGCCTGCTTAAGGCCGCGGATGCTTTATCGTGGGGGGGTTCGAGAGCCAAATGGCGGCTCTTTTACGCCAGCATTTTGAAAAGCATTGCGCTTTACGGGGCTCTCATATAGGTTGACATCCTCGACAGAAGTCGAGAGGCCCGTTCGAGAAGAGAGGTGGTCCGCCGCGTGGCTCGGAGGACGAGGCGCACGATACCCTCGCAGTGTGTGCGGCGTGGGCTCGAGGCGCTGGGCCGGGACCTCGTGCTGGCTAGCATAGTCAAAGCAATGCTGGACAGTAATGAGGCCTGGGCGGCCATAGCCTCCTTCTGCGAAAACGTCATGTTGCAAAATGAGTCCTCGGAGCGAGAGCACGAGGTCGAACCAAACGCGCCCTCACTCCGTCGGCGGCGGAGGGGTCAGAGGAGGGGACATTATGATCGCTTCCTGATTCCCCTCCACGATGATGGTCAGCGGCTGATAGTGTGGGGGTGCCCCCGCCTGCATTGCACACACCATCTCCTCCGTCAGACGGGAACAGCTGCGTGATCCCAGCTGTTCTGAGCGCCCTGAGCTTCTCTTCTCGGAAGCTCTGAGCGCCTGATTTGCCGCCCCCACGGGCGTGCCGCCCGCGTGCGGCGCACGCCTTGCACGCCCGCTTGCGGCGGCCCTGACAATAACCGTTTCAGGTGTGGCACATGTCAGCCGTATTCTTCAGTATCCTGAGCACGGGGATGCTGCAATATCCCACACCACAAACGTTACGCACAGAAGACAACAACAACACATCTCTATTAGGTTTGTTTTCAAGTAATTGTAGAGATTTAACAAAAAAACACATTAACCCTTAAATGCATGATTTTTAATTTAGTTATGAAAAAAATATTTCAATTAGATTTTTAGTCACAGATAGGGGGAAAAATAATAAAAAAAATCTAAGTACCTACGAAAAAAAAGTATATTTTTGAAAATTTACAGTATGTAGCCAAATGTCTACACCATGCGTTTATGCCATAAAATTGTTCGATATTAATAGTTCTATGGTTTGCTTATTTGGCTTTTCTTTTCAGCATGTTTGGCTCGCTATCTGAAAAGGAAATTGAGACAGCTCTTGCTGCTTTAAATGATGGTGCAGTCTCAGAAGATGATGAAAATTTAGATGAGGATAACATCGATTATTACCCAAACGTACTGGATTTATTGCATGAGTCCATAGATCATAATCTACCCTTGGAACATAACGAAGACCCTCCCATAGTATGATGAGGAGCACATATTAGATGGTGTTTCCTTAGCGGAACCTGTGGCGGGTACCTACTTCATCTGCACAATCAAGTTCAGGTATTCCAGGAATTGCAGCTTTGAGGTCACGTAGCCGGGAGATGATTTGGAAAAAAATAAATTTACCACCATGGGACGATGATCGCATTGCTTTTTTAGGGGATTCGGAACTGCCCACAGAAATATCTGACCTGGAGGAGCCATTTCAGTTCTTTGTCAAGTTCATAAACGATGACATTGTTTCGAAAATTGTAGACGAAACGAATTTATGCATTACTCAAAAAGGGTTTAGTTCAAATAATCGTGTCAGTTCTATTGAGATTCGTCTCAATAGAACACGAAACACCATCTGATTTAATATTATGCTCCTCTTCATAAACTACTAGGGAGGATCTTCGTTGTGTTCCAAGGGTAGATTATGATCTATGGACTCCTCATCCAGATCATGCAATAAATCCCGTACGTTTGGGTAATTAATGATCGATGTTATCATCATCTAAATTTTCATCATCTTCTGAGACTGCTCCATCATTTAAAGCAGCAAGAGCTGTCTCAATTTCCTTTTCAATTAGCGAGCCAAACATGCTGAAAAGAAAAGCCAAATAAGCAAACCATAGAACAATTCCTATCGAACAATTTTATGGTATAAACGCATGGTGTAGACATTTGGCTACATACACAAAAACCAAGTCGAAGGTACATTCGGGATAGATTACCAAAAAAATAAGTTATAATAATGAATTCTTACATTGTTTCTAACACGTATGTATTTTTTTCCAATCGTTTTAGCAATTAATTCTCACTGAATCCGAAATCCAAATACCACAAATTTTAACACTACCAATTTTTTCTCCTTCGCGATCGCTACGTCAAATATCGGTTAATTTTTTTTCAAATCTACCTCCATTTGCGGTTTTTTTATTTTTATTTGGATGTTTTCTATGATATTAGCGTACATTCAGAAACGCTTGTAAAATGTGTTACTTGCTATAATTAAAAAAGTACTTCGTAGACATATGGCAACACTATGCATTTAAGGGTTAAAGCCGTTTGCAAACTAAGATCTAAGTTACAAACAGGTCAAGTTAAGTGCGCACCTGGCTGGAATGCGCCTCGTCCTCGCACATCTCCTCACGTTCGCTCCGGCGTGTCCGTCCGTGGGTGGATACCAGAGCGTCGAGGTAACGTCACGGCAGCTAGGTGCTCAGTTTACTTGACAGTTGACAGGGTTGTGACCTAAGCTAGTGTTTGCAGTCTACACACAACTAAGGAAAACTGCCTCAGCTATGCGAGCTAAGCTAAGCTAATTTAGCTTAGCTCTTGGTATGCAACCGGCTTAATTTTGGGCCTTCCTTTTTGTCCAGTTATGGGCATCATTTGGCTAAAGATCTGCCGGGCTAGGATGCGGGCCGTGATAAAATCTTATCGATGATTTTTAATGACAAACGTATGGGCTTATCGCGTTAAATCGATAAAATGGCGCGATAAAAGCTTATCGCGGCGCGCATTCTAGGCCTACTAGTCTACTATATAATCTTTGGCTTACGTAGGATAATCACGCTGCTGGTTGCACGCGTGCTAAAATCCGCATTACAGGAAAAGGCACTAATAACCGTCTTCACAATCAACTCCAAATTTTTAAGAAACCCCTTTGAAAACAAAATCCGGTTATGTGTTACCATACGGCTCACTTTAAAATTAGGGATTGATGGTCAAGACATCTTAAAGTAACACAAGGAAATTAATTTGTTTACTTACAGGGTACTATAGTATAGCCACCGTAGCCGGCACTGTTGCTTCATCCATCTTGATGGACCAAGTGGGCAGAAGACTGACCTTCATCCTGGGAACATTGCCGGGGATCTTCAGCTGCATCACGATCGCCTTCCCAGATGCCTCCAGGGTCAACACCATAAGAGCCACACTGAGTGGGCTTTTGTCAGGGTACACAGTTATCTTAGGTATGTATTTATCATCTTTGACTTTAATCTCTTATAGAATCTTTTCGCGACCATCGATTTACCATCTTGGCCTTCACTGGTTATGTTTTTATTGGTGGTCAAGCTGTAGATCCTGACTACACAGCTCCAGCCTAAAACATCATGCACTGATTCAAGCATTTTGGGCGTCATTTCCTGCAAATTTCAACCTTTATCCTATTTTTAGGGACAGTCATAATCAGCGAATACACATCACCGAAATACAGAGCAGTGTTCCTGAATCTCATAACAGCATCTATGAACATTGGAACCACGGTGGGTCATATCCTGCGCCCAAATTACCAGATTTTGTGGACTGCTTTATTCCTGAAAATATTATCCTTTGGGATCTGTATGACTTGGCCAGAAAGCCCGTACTGGCTGGCGTTGAAAGATCATGAAGAAAATACGACAGGAGATCATAATTTGATCTTCATTGAGGGTAGAAAAGAGCTGAAGACCACTTCAAAGAACGCTTTGATGAAGATACGAAACAACTTAACTATTGGAATGGTAGTGAACATAATAAAGAAGTATTCCAGCAAAGAATTCCTAAGACCGATAACTGTAGTCGTTTTTGGGATAATCCTCATGGAATCATCAGGGAAGAATTGGGCACCAGCATCATTGATAGAAACGACGACAATGTTAAAAGTAAACTACAATACACATCAAATAAATTCTAGCATTATAATCTCTGTCATGTCAATAGTCGCATTGTTTTTTGTTCCCATTTTAGGACATAGAACTCAATTGTTGATTACAGGGTGCCTTTCCGCTGCTACTTTACTGCTAACTAGTGTATGTGTGTTTTTAATGAATAACAATTATGTTGGCGTTAAAAACACATGGTTAAGTTCATTATTTATTTTGCAGTTAATGTTTTCTAACTCAGGAAGCACATCGATCCCTTTAGCATTGATAGGGGAGGTTTTCCATATGCATTTTAAAGCAGCTGGGACTTTATTATCAGGGGTGTTAATATCTGTTTCTTCATTATTAGTAATAAAATCTACTCCATATTTATTATCAGTGGTACACTTGGAGGGAGTTTTAATAATATTCGCGACAATAATGATAGTTTCGCTTTTAGTGATGTACGTAATTTTACCTGAGACTAAAAATAAAACGTTGTCAGAGATAGAAAACTGTTTTAGCAATTGTTCTAATGAAAATCAAAGATATGATCGAGAATTACAGTTTATCGTAAATAGAAAGGCTAAAATTCCTTTTTTATAACGTCAACTGAACCTGTGTAACCTAGTTTTTAGTTTTTTTATATAATTTGCATTATTAAACAAATTGAATGTTGTTACGTATTAATTAGTAAGCAAAGTAAATAAAGCAGTATTTTTATGCATTGTATAAGTAAAATATAATGTTACATTAACATAGTAGATAAGATGCTTTTTTATAGATGTGTTTTTGTACTTTTAAAACAATTTACGGCTGTTTTGTTTGTTTTGTCTTTATTTTTTAATTCTTTGTACTTTTCAGAGTATTTTCTGTTCGCAAATACTGGCAACAAAACAATAAAATAAGTTTTACGCGTATTATACACTGATTAAAAATACATTTAACCTAGTGTTCATCACGCGTGTATCTTTTTATAAGTTCACTTATTATTATTTGGATTAATATTTGCGCCAATAGAATTCTATATTACATTAAGACCCAGTAAGAACGCTAAACTTAATGACCCCTAAAGAGTTTCAAAATCAAAAATATTTATTCAGTTTAGACCACAAGTGGCACTTATGAACGTCAATAGAAAATAAAAATACTGGATGCTTTCCGAGTCAGAAGTCAAAGTAAACGTAACCCGCATCATAATATGGCAACATTGTTAGCCTTTATACATTTTGTATTGATGACATCTGACCGTGCACGAGCAAAGATCGCAAACCGCTTCGTTGACAGATTGCCTTGTCACGACGGATGAAAGATTGTAATTGCCAGGACCGACAATGTTGTTCATACGTGATGCGGGCGTGTGCGTTACCTCAGCGACATGGTGACGCTAATCAAGATGTGCATATGTGGAAAAATTAGTGCCTTATATCCTGTAAATGTGCCGAGAATTTAGAATTTGTGCCCAATAAAGTTTAGGAGTAATTGGAGAAAATAAGATTCCGCTGCAGTAATGCTTGAAAACATTACCGCAGCGGCATGATTTTTACCTATTAGGCTTAGCTACATTTAAAGTATCTCAAAAGGTAGCTTATATTTTGTGCCTTTCCATGGTCAAGCAGCGACATTTGTGCCCCTGTAGTTTTTCAGTAATTTCAAATGCCGCTGCGGTAACGTTTCGCAGATTGACACTAATAAGATGCTAACTGCTAACAAAAATCGTTTCTGTCCATCAAATCGTTCCGAAGATATGGAAATGAGAACTGAGGGTTTTAGATATCTGGTAAAAGAAATAAAACGCACATAGAGTGGATACGTCTAGAAAACTCTTTCCTCAGTCACAACAATATACATTCACCATAATTCATAATTTACAATATATTTATTACGCGAACTCCCATACATGCGCGGGCGTCGCACCGTCAATACGTTGCTAAGTGTATTATGATTGCTATTGACATTGCATTAGTGCCTTTTTCCTGTGACGCGGATTTCGGCACGCATGCGTATTTAATCAGCATTTCATTATTTCATACATGTTTTTCCTATTACGCGGGCTACATGATACCAACACTATTCGATATTGACTGCGTTAAAAACTTAATGAAGATTTTAGTTCTTCGAAGTCTCCGCTAAGGGCGCCGTACAATCTGTCATACATTTAATGTCACTTTTTTACGCCGTCGATAGCGAATACTTTTGAAGTAAACTCACACTAGGCCCCCAGATCCGCACGAGTGCCGAAATCATAGGAAAAAGGCTCTCAGTGTCCAATATTTTATTGCAAGAATTTCATATAAAAATGTGATATTAAGTGCATACTATAAACGAACGTATTGACGACCAGACGTCCTTTACCTTCAATATTGAAGGCTTTATTTAATATAGACTTTACTTAAGCAAAAAGGCGCTTGGTTTTAAATCTACGTAGTGCTAGAAAACAATGGTTGTTAATAAATTAATAACACTTGTTGATATCGTTGTTTTCGGTTTAGGAGCAGCATTTTGGTGTTCAATGTAATTTTTAACTTAATGAAACTAAATTATCTATAATTTGAAGGTTCATAATGTTGGAATCGTATTCACTACGAGAATAAATGCCTCACAACATGTTTCCGGAAATTCCATATCTGTATTTTGATGAATGGGAGTCTGTATTTGGAGACTTAGAATATGTTGTGAGAGGAAATACAGCAGAATCCTACTATAAACAAATAACCTAAGTATGGGAATGTTCCGGAAGCAATATAGTTGTCCAACACTGAATAATAGCGTAGTTGCAAGAAGTGAAAAGCACCCGTATTTCCGCGAGATTGGTCGTACATCGCGCACTTGGAATAATTACCGTACCGGCACCGGCTCAAGGCTCAAGGTCACCCAAAGGGCGATGGAGCGGGCTATACTCGGAGTTTCCCTGCGTGATCGAATCAGAAATAAGGAGATCCGCAGGAGAACCAAAGTAACCGACATAGCTCGCAGAATTGCTAAATAAATAAATCTTTGGACAATTTCACACAGCGCCAGCTAGCCCCAAAGTAAGCAACTTAATGCTTGTGTTATGGGTGCTAGCTTAACGGATATACTACTTATATACTTTTTTTTTTTAAATACATAAATATATTATTATACATAGTCACACCCAGACCCGTCACAGAAATTAAAATTCATCATTTCAATTTCTGCCCGGCCGGGAATCGAACCCGGGACCTCTCGGCATAGTAGTCCGTTCTGAACCACTACACCAAACGGCCGGCTAAAATCAAGTGGCAGTGGGCGGGGCATTCGTAGAGACGATGGCCGTTGGGGCAGGAAAGTCCTCGAGTGGCGACCACGGGCTGGAAGACGTAGCATGGGCAGGCCTCCTACTAGGTGGACCGAAGATCTGGTAAAGGTCGCGGGAAGAGCCTGGATGCGGGCAGCGCAGGACCGTTCATTATGGAAAACCTTGGGGGAGGCCTTTGTCCAGCAGTGGACGTCATTTGGCTGAAACGACGACCGGCACTGGCAAACGGTATTCAAGACGGCTTCGATAGGAATCGGTCAGAACTGCATGGAGAGACTAAAGGGGGCAGAAAAGTACTCCACCATGGAAGTTCTCGATGCGAATGCTGCTAATCCATGAAGAGTTGTGGGACTGCGTAGAAGCGGTGGCCAACGAAGACAACAAGAAGAAGGATGATAAGGTCTTAGCGCGCATCGCGCAGTCCGTGGCGCCGAGTATAATGAGCAAGTTTCCATTTTTTTTTCTTTTAATAAAACTTGAAAATATAAGTAAAAAGAAAGTATCTTCGAGCCGTGTGGTGACGGCAGAGTAGAATACATTTGTCACCAACCCCTACTCTTCCCGCGGGTGTCGTAAGAGGCGACTTAGGTACTACACATCAAACAGAGAATGGGCAGCGGCGCTCTCTGAAAAACATCAATCTTTTAAACTGCGATCTCCAACCCGCCTGCCAAGCGTGGAGATTATGGCAAAACCCTCCACTATAGTGGAGGAGGCTCATAGTCCAGCAGTGGACTGTAAAGGGCTGTTGATGATGATGATGATCTTCCTGCACATTTATGTACAATTTAATGCTGTTGAAACATTGTTAAACAAATAAAATAAAATAAAATAAATAAATAAAACTAATAACAATAATTGTGAAAGAATCATGAAAATATCTCTACAAATACAAAAGTTACAGGGCCCTAAAGTTGCGCATAGCAAAATTCGCGCCATTTTGATTCGAAGTAGTCACGAACAGTCATTCGAAGTAAAAACAGTAAATCACCCCTGGTCCAGTGCTGTTGACGGACCATTTTTTTTTAAATCTAGTAGTTTTTAAATTTTTAGCCAGGATCACTCAAGATTATTTCTTAGTAAAATTGTGTAACGTTTTTTGACATATCCAAGACCTGACCATATTTAAAAAGAAAAAGAAGACTGACATTATAGTGTTATTCTCGACAATGCGTTAGGGGTGGTAAGCATTGTGATTGACTATATTTTAATCCCATTCAGTGAAATCTAATGTTTTCAAAATCACGAAACTTGTCCATTCCGCATAGGTATACGCACTGCCAAAAGTGCCCACGAAGCGTGGACAATACTACAGAAAACGTATGAGAGACGTGGACTGAGCAGGAGATTGGGTTTGCTGCGGAGTCTGTTTAATAAATTATTATCTGATTGTAGCTCAATGGAAGTTTACCTGAACAAAATAAAAGAAATTTCACATCAACTAGGTGAAATTGAATCGCCGCTGGACGACGAACTCGATGCGGTGATCATACTGAGTGGATGGCGATTGAGCTTTCAATTGAATTCAATTGAAAATTCCAAGCTATCTAAGGAAGCCATCTCAGCTAAATTACTTCAGGAAACCCAAAGACGGGAAGAGAAAACTGAAGAAACAGCACTGATTATACAGAAGAACCCAAAGTGGACACATGCAGCGGAAAAAAGGTGTCCAAAAGGAGTTCAACGTCCAAAGAGCAGACCTCCGAGAACGAGCCAACGATCCAAACACCTACGACATTGATAGGAGAGCGCTACTGTTAATAATGGATTATTAATTCCGGTTTTCGCCACGTTGGACAACAGGACAATCCGATCAAGTTAACTGCGCACCAGGCCGTGACGTCACATCAACGCTCTAGTACTGACGGGGCGAGCGCGGAGACGTGTGCGTAAAGCTTCAACCAAACCAACGCGTGCAGATCGCCATCGCCGACGCGATCATAGGCTAATGACAGATCGCGCGTCCTGTTATTGGCCTATGATCGCGTCGGCGATGGCGATATGCACTCGTTGGTTTGGTTGAAGCTTAAGTGGGAGGGTAAGTCGCATTCCAGCGAGGTGAGCAGTAAGCTCGATCGGTTTGTTTGTAATTATGACATTGACAGGAGGGCGCTACTATCAATACAGCCCCCTAGACAAAACGCACTTTTTGATCGAATCGAAAATCGAATCCGTCAAAACTCCAACCAAAATAGGGGCTTTTCGACCACTTTTCGACTGGTTTGCGATTATAATTTGCACTTTGTCTAGACCCACAGGGTTATGAGTTCGGATTTTTTTGCCATTTGACGTTTCAGAATCGTTTATATCGTCGTTTATCGCTTAATGTCAACTTGACACGTATGACATCGACTTTTTCATAGACATAGGCGTTGTCGGGAGACATTTAGTCCCCTAGTGAATACGGAGCTTTAAAGCAGATTGTAAAATGTAATGTTAAACGACAAGCACAAAATGCAAAATGCTGGTCTTAAACCGAAAACGAAAACAATTTGTGGTTACTCATTGATAAACAGTTGTCGAATGACGTCCATGTCTTAGCTTAGCCGAAGGAGTGTAAAAATAATTCAACCCCTTCACCAGTAGGCCTAGGATGAGCGCCGCGATAAGCGTTTATCACGCCATCTTATCGATTTACGCGATAAGTCCATACATTTGTCTTCTAAAATCATCGATAAAATTTTATCACGGCGCGCATCCTAGCCCGGCAGGACTAAACGCTACAAAATTTAAACAATTGGAGTAGAATAAAAATATTTTTGCTACAACTGACCAATACACCCAATGGATTTGAATCTTATTGTAAAAATATAGAGCTCTAAATTCATTGAGGATTAACGTTCTGTTCATACAACTGTTTTACAAAAAGATCATGATATGAAATGATACAAAAATAGAGCGCACTCTACACGTAGAAACCTTATCTAAATAATTTGTGATTTTCACATCGAAAACTCACCCTGTATAGATATGAGAAATCATATTATTTAGGTGGGGCAGAAGCAAAACTGTTTATTATAAATTCCTATAGATTTTTTACCTTTGAGGTTAAATACTTATGAATATCGAAAATAAGATTTTTTAAACCAAAATGTAATAATATCTAATAGTATTGTCAAATATGATATACGAATTTATTTGATGAATTTAAAGCTAATGTGTATTACATTCTACTTAATGTAGGGAAATAAATTGTCAAATAAAAAACTTTTTAAGTAGTCCAACAAATCACATCAAAATTATATTTTTGTCAAGTTAACTTGATTTCTTTATTTGCTATTTTTATTATATGTCAGATATATTTTGCACCTGCCCCAATACAACAAATTAACAGCAAGAAACTCATACTTACGTACACTAATACTAAAAAAACATAACAAACCATGTGAAAGCACAACACATCCAACCTATATATTTACCGCTATTTAATATTTACACATATATGATTCGGTGGTGAGTTTTATGATCAGAAAGTATTAAAAAATCATTTTTTTATGTCTTTTTTTAAGTAATTTTTCCAATAGAAAAACGTGAAACGAATATAACTTTCCTAATACGAATAGAAATATGAAAGAAAATATTAAGATAGTACATTTTTATACATATATCGTCCGTCCCGTCTATAAAGATGATTTTATCACATCAATTAGAAAACTAATTACTAAATTAATTAACTATCAGATCTCTTACACAAAATAAAGCATGCCTTACATGACACAGGTGGATCAAATATAAAAATGTGTAGAAAAAAACGTATGTACGTAATGTACGGTTCGCAAAAAAATATTAGAAAAAATGCAGTTTCCTTTGTCATGTAAAACAGTCTTATAATAAATTTATAATAGCCGTCCAATAATAATAATAATGCCTGGATACACAAATGTATTCAAGTGGCTTTAATCTTTAGAAAGAGATACGCATCGGCGTAAAGTGTCATTATCAGTTTAATGACATTAATACGGCCTGTGTAGCACTTTTACATAAAATTTAATGAATACCTTTTATCGGTTACGTTCCCGAAAAAGTACAAAGTGGCAACAAAAAAATGTCAAAATGAATAAACTTACTACTATTGTATGACTGTTGACTGTGTCGCACTACTTCACGTTAGAAATTGTTGGATAATCTTGAAAATTTTAGTTGAATGAGATCATTTGCATTGTAGTACATATTCATAATATATCATTTATTTATTGCACAAAAATAAACCTTATACAAACTTTTACATAAACTTTTTAGTCAGAAAATTGCTACAGCTACTTTTTTCACCAATTCATAAAATTATGCAATTTCACCAACGTCAAGTAGTGCGTGGTGAAGCGATGTACTTATTTATGCATCGCGTATATGCTGACCGTACCGGATTCCATAGTGTAAAGACGCGTTCGCATAAACGAGAGGTCAAAAATACAGGTCTGTACAAAAATACAGATGGACTTATTACACAAGAATAACTAATTTTATAATCTATGGTTACGATCTTCTCTCAATTTTTAATGAAGATTAAACTGACTGACGAAATGATTCATGTTTTTATTTACATGTGAATTTAAGTCTAAAAGGCCAAGGTAAGATTATGATTAGTTTAATACTAAATGTCAAAATGTGTGGGATTTATTGAATGTCAAATTCAAAATATTATTACCCTGTGGGGAGAAAGTCATGATTTTCGATGTCAAATGAAATTATTAATTAAAATGTCATATTGAAAAGTACAGTATTAAATTGATCTAAAACAAGCATTTCTAAGCTGCATATAAAAAGGGACCGGGTTCCAGTACCATAGACAGATGGGAACGCGTCTATCCACAGACAAAACAAAACCGCTACAACACACATTGGTCCGTGCTAGCACATATATAAAATATACAATGGCCGGCCGTTTTGATGGCGTACCAAATTACTGTCTGAGGTCCGATTCTAACGTAATTTAGACATTAATTAACACTAATTACATGCTTCTATTGAAGCATGGTTGTTATAATAACACTTATCTGCCTCAAGCGACAAAATAAAAAGTAACAGAAGACATTCACCATGTACTTCAAAATCATAAAATCAAAATCAAAAGTATTTATTCAGTTTAGACCACAAGTGGCACTTATGAACGTCAAAATTATTATAGAAAATAATAAGAAAGAAAAGTTAGCCCTTATGGGGCACTTCACATGTCTCCTTATCTTTTGGGACCTACCAGCGCTTCGAGACAAACATATGGCAAGTGCTGAGAATAAACTTAACTTTATTTCGCATACGCACACAGATGCGTCTCAATCGGGCGGCATTCGCGCACGCACTGGTTTAGACTGGTTTGCGATAATTTACGATTTATGTCCGTGAGCGTTGTCTATGTGCGTTGCCTGAGCGCACTTTGTATGTAGATTTTCTTCTGCTTCTATTTTGTGCTCAAGCTCTCTATAAAAATTAAAGCAATAACTGGGGATAGTATCAAATATAATTAGAAACAGCTAGAATCGGTCCCCAAAGAGTTTGCGTAGCCATCAAAATGGCCGCCGCCACTCGTCTGTCCACCTAAACTAGGCTACTCTAATACATTTACAATACGTTACGCTACGTTCAATATATCATCTTGTGTATTTTGAGGATTTTGCCTAGACGCTGCTTCGCCGTCTTCATACCCTTTTTCAGTCTTAGATCTGTTGGAAGAAAAGAAAATTGATAATTTATTAGTCAAAATGCTAAACACTGCAATTTATTATAATTTAACTTGAAAGAATCGAACTGCCTAAGGTAGGAATCAAATCCACGACCTTTCGCTAGCTACTTAGACACTGGATAAAGAAGTGACCTTTTTCTGGGCGGGGTAATGGTTTTCGTATTTCGTTTGTAAAGAATACAAGTTTTCTTGCAAGTGTCAGTTAAATAGAACGTCATCATCATTCATGACGTAGGCAGCAGGCTTTTGTTTATTGTTCTAATAAGACAAATGACTGTTGTAAGTACTCACTCTTGTTATTTGGCGTGTTTTGTACAGGCGGCGGCGGCCGTCTGCTCTTTGTTGCTATCACTGCCCTCTTTGCATTCTGGAATAAAGAATTCTGTTTATAAAGTATGAAGATTACGTTTATCTATCTAAAGTCTAGCGTAATTTCAAGAATTGCAATATATGAATGAAATCTTATGAAACAATGCTATAAAAAACAACCAAAAGATTCGACATAGACGGGAAACTCGACGAGCGTGCCACAGTCCATTATAAGAAGCCGGATATTTTTTTAGGCTGGGAAGGCTAAAAAGTAAGTACAATCCTACTAGAGGAGCAATGAACTGGTCCGTGAAGGTTGTAGTCAATCCATTGGGCAGCTACAGTTGAGAGCAGCGTTAGGCGATAGCGTTAAAACAATGAACATCTCACCACTAGCGCGGGCGCGGGCGGCGGCGGCGCGGACGCGGCGGCGTGCAGTGCGGCGCGCACGCACTCGCGCCGCACGCCCGCGCGCGCCGGCCCGCGACTGCGCGGCGTCACGCGGCCCACGCGCGCGCGCGGCGACCAGCACTCGTCCCTGGGTGGAAGGAATAAGGGTTATAAGGGCTTTTTCATATTGTGAGACCAAACTACTTCAAAAATCAAAGTAATAAAGAATTCTTTGGCGACACTACTTAGCACTCTTCCGGTAAAAAGTTGAAGTATCTGTTTACTGCTTAATATTCTGCTATTTTGGTATGGCTTTAGTTAGTAGGTATTTTCTGTATTGTTTTAACTTTTTTCATATATTGTAGTTATACTGCATGCTAAATGGTTTTGTTTTGGATTGTATCTTGATATGCTATTTGTGAAAACTATGTAAGGCATTTTTGATCTTAACCGCCTCATCTATTAATAATACATATAGAAAATTCACTTTTGAAAATGTAAGGAAACGAAAACTTTAACCATTGTAATTTAAAGAAAATTTCATGTAACTTATTTTTAAATTTCATTGTACATGTGATTCCCTTGACGTTTACAACATTCAGTCAACATACATAAAAATTTTGGAAAACTTTCGTAAGAGTTACCTTGAAATGGATTCAGGATGGATGAATGCTGCAGAGTTTTTGGATTTTTAGAGTATACTCTGCTCATAATGTAACCTTACAAAAAGAAGTCTGCTGGAATGAGATTAGGGCTTCTTAGTGACAACGAGATTTCACCCCTGCTGAATTGGTTTGTTGCATCGAAAGGATGATTAATTTTTGAGAGCGCTATACTGGCACGCTGAAAAGCTTTTTGATTTCAAAGTGGCAAGATTCGCAAGGCTATGACAGAAGCACTTGGTTTCATCAAGATTGGGCTACATGTCACACTTCAAATGAGAGCATTTAGATGGTAAGAGACATGTTCCCACAAAAAAAATTTTTTAGGCAGGGGTGACATCTCCTGGCCACCAGGAAGCCCTGATCTCACTCCAGAAAACTCCTTTTTGTGGTGATACCTTAAGAATAGAGTATACTTTTATCATCCAACAACCATGCAGCAACTGAAGCTGAACATTCGGCAAAAAATGGAAAATAGGTTTCGAGGTAATTCTAACGAACGCATTTCAAGATTTTGATGTATGTTGATCGAATATTGTAAGCGTCAAGGAAATCTCCTGGACGATGTAATTTAAAATTGTAATGAATAAAGTTCTACAAAATTACACAGGATTTTTTTTCTTGAATTTTCAAAAGTGAATTTCTTTCTGGGCCACCCTGTACTATGTACAAATGTTGGCGTTCAAAATAATACAACGATCATTTCAACTATAGTCTAGTCTGTGAGCACGTAGAGTTTTGTCCAGTGACCGCAAACTACCCATCCTTATCGCTCGCGCGTAATTATGTTGCTATCGCGCTCGCACACTCACAACGGGAGCCCATCGCACAGTCGCGACAGCAATATAATGAGGGCTATCGTTTTTATACTTAACAGTTGGCACCCCTGGCGATTGACAGGACCTTACTCTACAGTGGCGCCATCTTGATGAGTGCAAATGCGATAGTCCTCCTACCACTTTAGCGCTCACCAGTTGGTGCCACTGTCTTCGCTACTAGCAAGTGACAGGACCTTACTCTACAGTGGCGCTAACTGGTGAGCGCTAAAACGATAGCCCTCATCGCTCCTGCGTAATGAGGTAATTAGCTTGGGGTCAATAGACAACATTCTACATGCTCACAGACCGGGCTTTAGAATAGAGAAACACGGGTCGCAACCAACAGCATAATCACAAAATAGCAGATAAAACGTCAAGCTGTAAGTTATGTAACTCATATAAAAAATGTCGCATTGAGAACCGTGTTTCTCCATTTTAATACAATGGACAGCACTGGTCTCTCTCTCTCTCTCTCAATTTTATATTATACAAAACGTTGCGGTGAACACAACTCGTTCCTGCAAGGCTACTCCAAAACACTATTTACGTAGTTTCAGGTCTATCTGTCTCCGTCGCTTATGCTGTCATCTTGCTTTGCGTGAGGGGGATGGTAACATTTGGAACTTCGGATAACGTTTTACGGAGTAACCCTATTGGACCACATGAGATAATAAAGCGGGAATTAAGTTACCGTGAAAATTATTTGAGTGCAAAACAGTACGGCAATCAAAACACTCGTCCTTTTAGGTATACAGTGTGAGTCACGTTAAAGTGTACATATGAAAATAGATGAAACTAGACCTATTTTTATCGACAAAAAAGAGGTCAAAATTTTTTTGAGATTTTTTTTTAATTTTTTATAGAATTTTTTTTCTTTCGATTACTTATTGTAAAGAAAACGTAATAACTTTTAAACTAAGCGGTATATCCTGATAAAATAAAAACAGTAATAATGCTAAATAACAGGCGATACTAAAAAAAATACATAAAATACACAAAAAATGCCAACAAATAATAAAAAATGATACTTTTTGAAAAAAATCTGATTAAAAATTCGTGTTTTTTTGGTTATTTGATAAATTTCTCCAAAAAATGCCCCTATAACAGGTGGTTTTTATTACTTTGTATTATTCTCTATCGTATTACCTTCGTAAAACCAAAAATCGCATGTCTCTATCCCTATCACAACGTTTGCAATGATCGTTTGAACTAAGCCTCTCCGGGCGCGCCATTCAACGCTTCGTTAAGAACGAAACTGAAAATGGCTCTAGATTTGTAATTTTGATAAAGACAAGTTAGATTTCAAATAAAAACAAAAGATTTCGAAGTAAAATAAGCATTTTAGTTAAAATTAAAATTGTCTCTACCTGCAGCGGAAAATAATGTTGTGGCCGGCCTTTGTTCAAACGATCACAGCAAATGTTGTGATAGGGATAGAGACATGCGATTTTTGGTTTTACAAAGATAATACGATAGAGAATAATACAAAGTAATAAAAACCACCTGTTATAGGGGCATTTTTTGGAGAAATTTATCAAATAACCAAAAAAACACGAATTTTTAAGTTATAGGGGCATTTTTTGGAGAAATTTATCAAATAACCAAAAAAACACGAATTTTTAAGCAGATTTTTTTCAAAAAGTATCATTTATTATTATTTTTTGGCATTTTTTATGTATTTTATGTATTTTTTTAGTATCGCCTGTTATTTAGCATTATTACTGTTTTTATTTTATCAGGATATACCGCTTAGTTTAAAAGTTATTACGTTTTCTTTACAATAAGTAATTTGAAGAAAAAAAATTCTTTAAAAAATTAAAAAAAAATCTCAAAAAATTTTTGACCTCTTTTTTGTCGATAAAAATAGGTCTAGTTTCATCTATTTTCATATGTACACTTTAACGTGACTCACACTGTATAAAACTAAAAAGAAAGTCAAAGCTTTAACTCACTTTTCGTTTTTGGATTTGCTGTCTCCCCTGTTCCTGGAGTTGCGTCTCCGCCGCGTCGTCGTCCATTCCTCGTCCTCGTCCGAGCTCATCTCCAGGGATGGATATACTGGAAACATACTAATTTATTAATCCCATTTCTTTAGTTTTTTTTTAATCTATAGGTAGGTGCATACAGGGTGTTAGGTAAATGGGTATATGAGCCGACACCAGCCCATGTTAACATGGTTATACATATAAACGGTGTGGTGAAGTAAGAAAATTGATATCTTCATTTTAATTATTTTATTCTTCATACAAATCGGATTTTATAAAATTTATTTTGTATGAAAATTTAAAAAATTAAAATGATGATATCAAATTTCTGACTTCACCATACCATTTATATGTCCATGTTAACATGGGCTAGTGTCGGCTCATATACCCATTTACCTAACACCCTGTATAAGCACATGAAATAGCTAAACGTCTGACACAAATAATGGGAACTTGACCCATAACATTATTTTAATCAGGAACAACAATTAGGAAGATTGAACTAATGTGGATTATGTAGGGCTCTGTCAACTACAAATAGTGTTCTCCGGAGCCTATTCAGACAAAACTACGAATGTCCAAGCTAGATAGATATCCGAGTAATTTTTTTGTGATTCTGCCCCTGACATTTTGACGTCAACCGGGCTAGGATGCGCGCCGTAATAGAATCTTATTGATGATTTATTTTTATTCATTTATTTCCAAGCTTATGCCTATATTAGTCGACAAACGTATGGGCTTATCGCATAAAATCGATAAAATGGTGCGATAAACGCTTATTGCGCCGCGCATCCTAGACCTACAGGAGTCAGCAAATTGAAAGCGTGCTTATCGGTGACCTGCCGTCAGTTTCGAGCCCGTGGTAGGCCTTTTTGGAGTCAAATTCTATTGCTTATATCTTAGACGAACTGTCCACTTGCTAACAGCTATCCTACGAACATTTCTGAGCTCTTGCTGGACGTCGATACCAGTCAAATGACGATTTTATAGAGGTTGACATGAAAAAACGGTCATCCCTCTGCGATGTGCACCGGTGCTGTTCAGAACTTGGTCTCGGGATAAAGCCACCAGTCTCCCGAAAGCGTCTTAAAACTTTCGAAACCCAGGACTGGCTTATGTGGAGCTGACGTGCGACAGCCTGCTGGCTGAGCTCTTCTTGCAATAGTGCAACGATTTGTGCTGCTTCTGAAGGTGTAGAATCCCAGGTAAAGTGTCAAAAGAAGCGGAGATGTGTAAGGATCCACGTGTAAAAGCAAAATCCGAAAACACGTGCTTTTTTAGGGGGTAAATAGGCCGCAACTCGCGACGTATCAAAGAGTTGATACATGTCTTTTTCCTTACTTTTTCACATTAACCGGGATATCTTTTTAAATACTGATGTGATTTAAATAAATTTGGTATCAATTTAAAGTTAAAAGTTTAATCTTTAAAATGGTGCCACTTTTTTTGTTACTAACAAATTCGTTAGTACACAAGATCGCGTGGAAACAACTTCATGTAAGTGATTCCATAAGAGGTTGACATGAAAAAACGGTCATCCCTCTGCGATGTGCACCGGTGCTGTTCAGAACTTGGTCTCGGGATAAAGCCACCAGTCTCCCGAAAGCGTCTTAAAACTTTCGAAACCCAGGACTGGCTTATGTGGAGCTGACGTGCGACAGCCTGCTGGCTGAGCTCTTCTTGCAATAGTGCAACGATTTGTGCTGCTTCTGAAGGTGTAGAATCCCAGGTAAAGTGTCAAAAGAAGCGGAGATGTGTAAGGATCCACGTGTAAAAGCAAAATCCGAAAACACGTGCTTTTTTAGGGGGTAAATAGGCCGCAACTCGCGACGTATCAAAGAGTTGATACATGTCTTTTTCCTTACTTTTTCACATTAACCGGGATATCTTTTTAAATACTGATGTGATTTAAATAAATTTGGTATCAATTTAAAGTTAAAAGTTTAATCTTTAAAATGGTGCCACTTTTTTTGTTACTAACAAATTCGTTAGTAGACAAGATCGCGTGGAAACAACTTCATGTAAGTGATTCCATAGTTTTGCTCGCGAGTGTAGTATGCGTAATATGGATAACCTTGAAGTGTCATTTACGGATCATCTTAGGTGAAATGAACTATAGTTGCAAAACAACGCTTATTACAAGTACATAAGACACCCCAGTGTTTAGGAGTGCTATCGTGTGCCCACTGACCGTACTCCTCGTCGCGGTGCACCTCCTTGATGACGTCCTCCTCGTCGAAGTCCTCGTCAGCGCTGCTCGCCGCTGCAGCGGCTTTTCGCGTGCGCTTGCTGCTTGACGGCGTGCCACTGGAACAACGATACGTTACAACTTGTTTAGGGATATACAGACGACAATGTGTTGCAGTACGGGACTATTCCCACCGCTGCAACTCCTGTGTACACACAGCTTGACCGCCAATAGAAACCCAACCAGTGAAGGTCAAGTTTGTCCCGGAGGAAAGTTAAACTGTCATTGGATCCGCAACGAAATTAATCAGAAAAACATAGGAGGAATTCGAAGATTGTGTTGCAGTAGTCGGAAGGTAAAAATGCTTTCCTCTTGAGGTTGGATTCCAGGTTTTTCTTCTATCATCATCATTTCAGCCACAGGACGTCCACTGCTAAACCTAGTCCTCCCCCAATGCTTTCCACATGACCGGTTGGTAGGGGCCTGCTTCCAGCGCCTTCCTGCAACCTTTATAAGGTTGTCGAATCACTTACGACTAAATAAAATACAAGCCAAGATTTCCCCGTAATTTTTTATTTATTTATTTTCTTTTATTATTATGGTTAATAAATAAATTCAAAACCCACTATACAAACGATATAACTATAGTAAAAAGAGCGACATTTCGATTTCAAAGCCGTAATATCACCGTGACTAATTGGTTTGTATCTACAAAATGTTAAGAAGTTTGTGCAAGTTTATAAAATCGTCTGAGGTTTTTCCAAATGAAAATGTAACTGTGTATCACTTTCACGATAATTTTCTCCTTAGTTTTCTTCTAAAGCTTCAACCACAACAACGCGTACAGCCGCGATCATAGGCCAATGACAGGTCTCGCGACCTGTCATTGGCCTATGTTCGCGCCGTGATCGCGCCGGCGATGGCGATCTGCACGCGTTGATGTGGTTGAAGTATAATTTACTATACAGGGTGCTAGGTAAATGGGTATATGAGCCGACACTAGCCCATGTTAGTATGGCCATATAAATGGTATAGTGAAGTCAGAAATTTGATATCACCATTTTAACTTTTTTAATTTTCATACAAAATAAATTTTATAAAATCCGATTTGTATGAAAATTAAATTAATTAAAATGAAGATATCAATTTTCTGACTTCACTATACCATTTATATGCCCATGTTAACATGGGCTAGTGTCGGCTCATATACCCATTTACCTAACACCGTGTATAGTAAAATCTGAGTCTATTGATAATATTTTAATTAAATACGATGTAAAAATATTTTTTATATAATGTACGCAATGTGTGAAACGGAATAGATTTAGTGCTGGGGTATTTGTTGTATAACAAAATCGATTATTTCCGCGGTTCATTAATCGATTGCAGTGAATACTTAGTTATTAAAAACATCACAAAAATCAACTTTATTTTTGATTGTTGACTTTAATAAACGCATTGAAAATAAATTAATAGTTTTTAATTTAAAGAAATAGAACCAGTACTTTTTAGGGATCGTTTTTTTGAACATGAACTCTATGGAATTTGAATATCTATATATATATATAAAAATGAAACCCGTTTCGCGTTGTCACGGCATCACGTGTGAACGGCTGAACCGATTTCGATAATTCTTTTTTTTAAATGTTTGTGGAAGTCCAAGGATGGTTCTTACGGAAAAAAATATTAAGAAAATCTCTACGCTAAGGCGGTACGAAGTTCGCCGGGTCAGCTAGTTATCAATAAAAAAATGTTACAATAATATTTGTAATTAAAAAAACATGTTTTTTGTTAATAACACCTATACAAAATATTTCTCTAAAAGTAGGTTTTACTAACTCTTAGAAAAAAATCGATAGATAAATCGCTATGGTTTAGTTATGTGACATCTCTATAACTTTCAAACTCGAAACGTCATACGAATCATCTTACGTGAAAAAGACTATCCCAACTAATATTATAAATGCGAAAGTAACTCTGTCTGTCTGTCTGTCTGTCCGCTTAAACCTCGCAACCGATTTTGATGAAATTTGGCATAGAGATAGTTTGAGTCCCGGGAAAGAACATAGGATAGTTTTTATCCCGGTTTTTGAAACAGGGACGCGCGCGATAAAGTTTTTCTGTGACAGACAAAATTCCATGCGGGCGAAGCCGCGGGCGGAAAGCTAGTAGGTCATAAAGTAGTTTTTACCTGTCCGGCGGTTCGGCGGCGGCGGGGTCGGCGGACGCCGGCGCGGGCTCGGCGGGCGCGTCGGCGGCCAGCCCAAAGGCGCGCGCCGGCGCGCTGTACCGCTCGCTGATGCTTAGCATGCCTGCTACTGCTGCGTCCTCACTGGAGAAGGAATTTTAGGGTTTAATACTACTTCTGGACACAGATTCACTTGACTCTTGAGAGCATATAAGTTAGATCTAGAAAACCTATGTAGAACAATATCTCTTGATTGGTGATGGAGCTTAAGGTGTTATTTAGGGGCCATCCATAAAGTACGTCACACGAATTTCATGATTTTTTGACCCCCCCCCCCTCCGTCCTTGTCACAGGTGGTCACATTTCTGAGACCCCCCCCCTCCCTAGTGTGACGTCACATGTTTTGCAATTTCACATCGAAAAATTATTAAATTAACAGCAGTTCCGAAATTACTTTTAATTCCATTTAAATTAAGTACNTGTGACGTCACATGTTTTGCAATTTCACATCGAAAAATTATTAAATTAACAGCAGTTCCGAAATTACTTTTAATTCCATTTAAATTAAGTACTTTTTTTATGAAATCAACATTATATCAAATAGAAATAGAAATATTTATTTGTCTTTGAATAGGGTGTACAGAAGGTCGAAAATAACAAAATATGATCACCTATCCAGCCATCAACAATAGCATGCAAATATTTGAAACAATTGAAATGTGATGTCACGAAACTTAGGACCCCTCTCATCCCTTGTCACACTATGTCACACTTTGTCAACCCCCTCCCCCCCTCTTTACGTGTGACGTACTTTATGGATGACCTCTTAGACACGCGCCCGCGCAGTTTGTTCGATGCAAACAGTGCGAGAACTGCCCAGCAACCGCGCGGATTCCGCTGTATCTGAACTAGGTCTAAGATTTAAGCCTGCAGTGTAAGCCACGTATTTTATAGTCGTGAAGTTGTTAAAAGTATAAAAAATAAAGGTCTAACCGAGTCAGTTTTTGTGGTACGGGAGCTATACGAGAGGATTGACTGACAAAATATGGCGTCACAGTTATGCGCTAAACCTACAATTTGATGGCACATTAAATCATACTAATTTATTATGTAAATCTTGCGATACAAAAAACTGCATTGGACTCAATCTAACTAACAAATTTCAGCACTAATCTCAGACAATAATATCATCATATCAACACTGGTAGGGCAAGCTGTATATGGGACGTGTGTAATGTCCGTTTTCACCATCAATCCCTAATTTTTAAGTGACCACTATGGTAACACACATAACAGGCCTTTTGTTTTCATAGGGGTCACTTAAAAATTAGGGATTGATGGTGAAAACGGGCATCAGTGCGCTTAAAGGGCCCACATACTAATCACCAACATCATCATATCAGCCATATGATGTCCACTGCTTAACATAGGCCTCCCCCAATGATTTCCACAATTTCCGGTTGGTAGTGGCCTGGATCCAGCGCCTTCCTGCTACTTTTATGAGGTCGTCGGTCCACCTAGTAGGTGGACGTCCTACGCAGAGCACATACTAATTATAATTTAATTGAACTCACGTGGCGCTCCCGGGCTCCTCCTCGGCCAGCACGGAGGCCTGGATGAGCGATTCGATGCCGTTGGCCGGCGCCGGCCGCGCGCGGTAGCTCGCGCCGCCGCTGTTTGATGCTGCGGAGAAATAATGTTTATTAGAGAATAAATAACTGCCTTTGTGGTATAGTGGAACAATCACTTGTCTCAGCTCATTAACCCACGCAGGAAGATTTAATGAATGCTACTGACAACACCACTCTTTTAGCCGAGTTTTGAGCTGATACTGTATAGGTTTGTTGTCGACACGACAAGAAGATCAAACCCAGGGGTCTCAAGTTCGATTCCCAGTGAGACTGAGGGCTAGTTTTCCGCTCGGTTTGGTTGGTGGTAAAGTTAATTCTATAAGCCCGCATGACTATTTTATCTGAAACATTGCCATTTCTTTTTTTACAGGATTAACAGTCGGGAGTTAGATAATTTCTCTGTGGTTAAGGAGTCCGCGTGTAGTTAGAGAACCTTAGACCTGATTATCACTTTCCATGTGAGATGCAGCAGGCCAGAAGCTTCTGCATTTTGGTAAAAATGTATTTTATCACCAGGCCATTCAGTCTTCATTGCAGGAACACGACCGTCTTATTTACCGCGTATCGATGTACACAGACGCTGTCGTTGCAATATCATCCTTATTACCTGCGAGCGAGTGGTGAGTTTTGTGCTTGGGCGCTCGACGGCGGCGCGGCGCGGGCGCATCGTCTATGTATAAGCCCTGTCTTCATTGTCGTAATTGTTGCAATATCATCCTTTATTACCTGCGTGCGAGTGGTGTCTTGTGCTTGGGCGGACGCGCGGTGCTCATCGTCAATGAACATCTGACATTATTGTAGCAAACCACTCCTATTGTAAGAACAGTTTACCCGTCAAATTAAACACTGTTATAGCAATACCACCCTTATTACCTGCGTGCGAGTGGTGAGTTTTGTGCTTGGGCGCTCGACGGCGGCGCGGCGCGGGCGCTTCGATGTATATCAGACATAGTCGTTGCAAAATCACCTCTATTACAAGAACAGTCCACCCATCAGTCTACAAACTGTCATTGCAATACCACCCACCCTTTTACCTGCGAGTGAGAGTCTTGTATTGGGCTTGTCTATGTATAAGCCCCGTCTTCATTGTCGCAGTTGTTGCAATATCATCCTTATTACCTGCGTGCGAATGGTGAGTTTTGTGCTTGGGCGGACGCGCGGTGCTCATCGTCCATGAACATCTGACATTATTGTAGCAAAACCACTCCTATTCACACACAGTCTACACGTTGTCATTGTCGGCCGTTTGGTGTAGTGGTTCGAAACGGACAACTATTCCGGAGGTAGCGGGTTCGACTCCCGCACAGTACAAACATTTGTGTGCATGAAGATATTTGTTTGTATTGGACTGGGTGTTTTCTATGTATGTATAATAAGTATGTATTTTAAAAAAAAAAAAAGTATTTAAGTATGTTTATATCCGTTGTCTAGTACCCATAGTACAAGCTTTGCTTAGTTTGGGACTAGAAGCGCAGTGTAAAATGTCCAAGGATATTTATTATTTATTTATTTATTATTTATTTAATACCACCCTTATTATATATACCAAAGTAACCGACATAGCTCGCAGAATTGCTAAAATCAAGTGGCAGTGGGCGGGGCACATAGCTCGTAGAGACGATGGCCGTTGGGGCAGGAAAGTTCTCGAGTGGCGACCACGGGCTGGAAAACGTAGCGTGGGCAGGCCTCCTACTAGGTGGACCGACGATCTGGTAAAGGTCGCGGGAAGAGCCTGGATGCGGGCAGCGCAGGACCGTTCATTGTGGAAAACCTTGGGGGAGGCCTTTGTCCAGCAGTGGACGTCATTTGGCTGAAACGAACCACCCTTATTACCTGCGTGCGAATGGTGAGTTTTGTGCTTGGGCGCGCGACGGCGGCGCGGCGCGGGCGCATCGTCTATGTAAAGGTCTCCATCTTCATAGTCGTAAGTGTTAGATACGCGTCGTCGCACCGGCCGCTCTGAGCGACGAACCGCTTTGGGCTCTGAATTTGTCTGTGGGTACAAAGTTTACATTAAAAATACTCATATTAACCTATGTATACTCAGCAAGTATTCGTAGCGAGAGAACAATAAAACAGTGTGTAATCTTGACTAAAATATTAATGCAGATCCATCATAGTGGAGTGAAAAGATATAATTAAAGTAAAGCGTTTTTATTACACACGCGTCCGTTTTGCAAATAATGATTTCTAACACATCATTTTGTTAATTGATATAATATTGTAAAAAAAAAACGTGTCGATATAATTTAAAATTTCTGGTTCGGGATTATACGGCACACTCATAAATTCAAAAGAATTTCATTTTAATTCATATTCCAGTGATTCGTGCCCGATGCGTCTTCAGCTCCGTTCGTACTTATGAGATATCGAAAAGTCTTGAATATGCATCGCCTGCATAGATATAAAAAGAGATGCCAACTAATGCGCTGAGTTCGAAACTCAGTGTCGCATTTGAAATTCACACACACAAAGAAATCAAAATATGTTCTCATTATCCACTGCGGTATCAGTACTCAACGTTCGAATAATCTTTAGTACTACGCAAGCAACGTAAACTGTTTCTATTATGACGTCGCTGCTGACATCATTGATTTCACTAGAAATGTGTTCTGTTTTTGGGCATATTGTTGCGACACCGGCCCCGCCCCCTTGTCACATCTCCCTTTAGTTTCTGTGATCTGTGATCGCCTACATCAGATCTCAGCGCTTACATAGCGCGCTAGGTTTTCTAGTACAGGGATGGCAACCAATGGCACGCGTGCCATTGATGGCACGCGCCGCAATATTTAGAGCACGCCACCAATCACTTCAAAATTCACGATGAAATAAAATAGTTTTGAATGAGGTCTATCGTATTTCATCATTTCAGCCACAGGACGTCCACTGCTGAACATAGGCCTCCCTCAATGACTTCCACATCGCACGGTTGATAGCGGCCCGCATCCAGCACTTTCCTGCTACCTTTATCAGGTCGTCGGTCCATCTTGTGGGTGGACGTCTCACGCTATGTTTTTCGGTACGCGGCCTCCATTCCAGAGCCTTGCTGCCCCATCGGCCGTTCTGCGTACTATGTGCCCTGCCCACTGCCACTTCAGCTTGCTAATCCGTCGGGCTATGTCAGGGACTTTAGTTCGTTTACCGTATCGTATTTGCCCTCATCAATTGGCGCCACTGTAGAGCAAGGTACTGTCAGTAGCCAGTGGCGCCACTTGTACAATGCCCCCTCATTGCTAGCATTAAGTGGCACGTCTACGATTACATCAAAATGGTTTTTAGAAAAGTGGCACGTTGCTTCATAAAGGTTCGCCATCCCTGGTCTAGTAGATGTCTACAGTCTTATACACGTTCCACCGTGTCTCATACGTGTCACACGGCCCACAAACGCCCCACAACTTACGTAAGTGACGCTGGCATACTGCTGCGCAATGGCGGCGTCGTAGGACGGCAGCGGGGCGTGGTAGGCGCCGTTATTCTGCTCTGGTTGCGCCGGCGCACTGGGGACGTTGCTATAGCTTGCTTGCTGTGGGAAAACGTCGATGTTTATTTTAGTTCTTGTTCATCTGCGTACAATCAAAATCAAAATCAAAAACATTTATTCAGTTTAGACCACAAGTGGCACTTATGAACGTCAATAGAAAATAATAAAAAAAGAAAAGGTAGCCCTTATGGGGCACTTTACATGTCTCCTTTCTTTTGGGCCCTACCAGCGATTGTACACAATAAAATTTGTAAGTACTATTTAATGAGGGTTTTCGCGATTTAAAAATCCGCCAGATGGCAATACGTAGACGGGAGGTCCAAATGCTGCGTAATTGGTGGATTTTGACATATCTGTCAATGTCATGTCAAAAATAACCAATCACGCAGCATTTGGACCTCCCGTCTACGTATTGCCATCTGGCGGATTTTTAAATCGCGAAAACCCTCATTAGTCTCTATACAAATAAAGAAAAAAAAAGGTTTCTTATGCAAAACAAGGCAGGTATTTGAACGCAATCGCGCCTGATGTTAAGTGAGATGCTGTTTAGAATGGTACATATCTGCCCTGTAAGCGCCGATCACTTTCGCCTTGAAAAGGCCCGGATATTATAGTTTTACTGAACAAATTCGTGTCAGAGTAGACTACAGCATTTTATAAATAGAACGTGACCCTCAGTCATGGGGGACATTGAAAACCAGCGTCGTGGCCTTCGTCACCATGGGCCACGGGCCACGGCATATGCTGAATAGGATCTCGTTGCAGTGGGCAGTTAACTTGACCGGATTGTAATATCTCCTATTTCACCTTTTCCAGGTTTTACTTTAGCGAAATTAATCAAATTCGGTAAGAGACAGAAAGGAATAAAAAAGAGGCGTACGCGCATATGCTGTTTCCGTGTAACACCCGTATTCACAAACATTACTATGAGGTCTCACAGGTCCCAAAAACCTATTCATAGACAAATGACAATAATTCAGTGGCGGAGTGACAAACTCGAACCAATCACAATCAACGCTACGTTCGACTTCGCATAGCGTTTCTGCTTCACTTAAGCAAGCATCGTTTGTGAATGGGTTAAGTGTAATATGTGCTGAAATACAGTAAAGTTGTGTACCTGGTGCACAGGCGGCGGCGCGTGCTCATCATACCGCGGGTAGGTTTCCACGTATTCGTGCGGGTAGGTGTACTCCGGCTGGTATGAACCTGGTTTAGCCGTCTCCGAGTACTGGTAGTCCGGCTGGATGTCCTCCGCGGAGTACATGCCTGAAGGATGCAGAAATATTAAATTAATATGAGTAATATCTGGGAGACATTGGGGGCTTTTGGCGGAAAATAGCGCTAGCTAGCGGTAAGTGCTGTCACAGTCAAAAAAATGTACGAGATACGTCACTTTTGAAGTTTAGCAAACGTGTCCTAGCCGAAAACATGCTAGTTTTCGGCGGTTGCCATTGCAATCGCCATTTTGCTAGCAAATTCTATCAATGCTAATTATCAGCTGAACGCAGCCATTGTCTCTTATCTTTTTTTCTCATATGGCTTGATTTGTTTTAAAGGAATATTAAGATGCTTTTGTGACATCAAACATCAGGGAGACTTCAGATGTGTTTCAGACTTGTATGCTTTATCACGTCAATATTGTCAACTACAAAAGTCCAGAAGAGGTGGACTTCGAACCGGCATTTCTCGGATTTCGAATAACCCAATATATAAGCTATATTCGCCTCAAAATTGGTAACGCCTCTGCTACAGTGCGCCTCCAAGTTTGGACAGAAGGGCTACTCATAACGCTGTATACGTAGTTTCGGGTCTATCTGTCACCGTCACTCCTGCTGGCATCTCGCTTTGAGTGAGAGGGATGGCAACATTCGAAACTTTGGATAACGTTTTTTGGAGTAACCCTGCTGGTGCGAATTGAGAATCGAGAGCTCCACGTCACTGGTTTTAAAACAGTAACTTACCAGGCCTATAAATTGATATCCTGCGAGTCAATCTTCAGGTACTCATTGTTGAAAACGATTAAATTATAATTCCTTGGAGATAGTTTACTAGTGGAAATGGCTTTAATACTTTAACCACATTACTCGCGTAGTTGTCTGAAGCTGATAGTGTGGACATGCTTCACTTCGCTTCGAGCTAACTCTCCTCTCCTCGGTCGACTTTCGATTGTTACCAAGTCTTGAAGCGTTCGGAAGTTGAAAGTCCAACTACACTACTCGGCTAACTTCGTCGAAACGGTACAAAACAGTAACTCACCAGGCCCATAATTAATCTCCTGCGAGTCGATCCTCATGTTAGCGTGTAAGTTCTCATTGGTGAACAGGATCTGCTCCTCATGATAATCTCCTATGTCCTTCTTGGAGATGGTCCACTGGTGGAGCGGCTTGAGAGCAGACCGGTCGCGGACCAGAAGGCTTGACTTACTTGACTTAGGTCCTATGTCCCCTAGATGGGGCAGAGGGCGTCCACAACAGTCCTCCATCGCGTTCGGTCTTGAGCTTCGCGTTTGATCTTGCACCAAGTCTTGCCGATTTTCTTCGCCTCGTCTGCTACAGTGTGTACGTAATTTCGGGTCTATCTGTCACCGTCGCTCACGCTGGCTTCTCGCTTTGAGTGAGAGGGATGGCAACATTCGAAACTCTGGAAACAGTTTTTTGGAGTAACCCTGCTGGTGCGAATTGAGAATCGAGAGCTCCACGCCGCTGTGGAAGTGGTTTTAAGAGAGCGACTTACCAGGTTCCATAAATTGGTCTCGTGCAAGTCAACCCTCAGATTCTCATAGATGAACAGGGTCCCTTGAAGGTGGTTTGCTAGTGGAAGTGGCTTTAATACTTCAACCACACTACTCGTGTATTTGGCCGAAGTAGATAGTGAGGACATGCTTCACTTCGCTTCGAGCTACCTCGCCTCTCCTCGGTCGACTTTCGATTGTTACCAAGTCTTGAAGCGTTCGGAAGTTGGAACACGAAGTGTCCGACTACACTACTCGGCTAACTTCGACGAATCAAAAAGCCAGTAGTGTAGGTACAAAACAGTAACTCACCAGGTCCATAGTTAATCTCCTGCGAGTCAATCCTCATATTAGCATGTAAGTTCTCATTGGTGAACAGGATCTGCTCCTCATGATAATCTCCTATGTCCTTCTTGGAGATGGTCCACTGGTGGAGCGGCTTGATAGCAGACCGGTCGCGGACCAGAAGGCTTGACTTACTTGACTTACGCCCGTTTTCACCAACAATCCCTAATTTTTAAGTGACCCCTATGAAAACAAAATTCCTGTTTATGCGTTACCATAGAGGTCACTTAAAAATTAGGGATTGATGGTGAAAACAGGCATTAAGGTCCTATGTCCCTTAGATGGGGCAGAGGGCGTCCACAACAGTCCTCCATCGCGTTCGGTCTTGAGCTTCGCGTTTGATCTCGCTCCAAGTCTTGCCGATTTTCTTCGCCTCGTCTGCTACAGTGTGTACGTAATTTCGGGTCTATCTGTCACCGTCGCTCACGCTGGCTTCTCGCTTTGAGTGAGAGGGATGGCAACATTCGAAACTTTGGAAACAGTTTTTTGGAGGAACCCTGCTGGTGCGACTTGAGGATCGAGAGCTCCACGCCGCTGTAGAAGTTGTTTTAAGACAGTGACTTACCAGGCTCATAAATTGATATATTGCGAGTAAATCCTCTGGTTCTTATTAGTGAACAGGATCTGTCCTCATGATAAAATCCGATGTCTTTCTTGGAGATGGTCTACTAGTGGAAGTGGCTTCAAAACAGTAACTCACCAGGCCCATAGTTGATCTCCTGCGAGTCGATCCTCATGTTGGCGTGTAAGTTCTCATTGGTGAACAGGATCTGCTCCTCATGATAATCTCCTATGTCCTTCTTGGAGATGGTCCACTGGTGGAGCGGCTTGAGAGTCGGCTGGTCGCGGACCAAAAGGCTTGACTTACTTGACTTAAGGTCCTATGTCCCCTAGATGGGGCAGAGGGCGTCCACAACAGTCCTCCATCGCGTTCGGTCATGAGCTTCGCGTTTGATCTCGCTCCAAGTCTTGCCGATTTTCTTCGCCTCGTCTGCTACAGTGCGCCGCCAAGTTTGGACAGAAGGGCTACTCTGAAATGCTGTGTACGTAGTTTCGGGTCTATCTGTCACTATCGCTCATGCTAGCATCTCGCTTTGCGTGAGAGAGATGGCAACATTCGAAACTTTGGATAACGTTTTTTGGAGTAACCCTGCTGGTGCGAATTGAGAGCTCCACGTCACTGGTTTTAAAACAGTAACTTACCAGGCCTATAAATTGATATCCTGCGAGTCAATCCTCAGGTTCTCATAGATAACAGGATCCCTTGAAGGTGGTTTGCTAGTGGAAGTGTATTACACTCTACTCGCGTAGTTGGCCGAAGTAGACAATATGAACATGCACTTCTTTTCACTTCGAGCAACCTTGTCTCTCATCGCTCGACTTCCGATTGTTGCCAACTCTTGAAGCGTTCGGAAGTTTGAACACGAAGTGTCCGACTCCACTACTCGGCTAACTTCGTCGAAACGGTACAAAACAGTAACTCACCAGGCCCATAGTTGATCTCCTGCGAGTCGATCCTCATGTTAGCATGTAAGTTCTCATTGGTAAACAGGATCTGCTCCTCGTGGTAGTCTCCTATGTCCTTCTTGGAGATGGTCCACTGGTGGAGCGGTTTCAAAGCCGGTCGGTCGCGGACTAGGTGCGATTTGAGAATGGAGTGCTCCGCCCCGCTGTATGGCGGCGGCGGCTCTGGCCGAGGGGACGGAGCGTTGCTGGAATGATAACAAACGGTTAGCTAGTTTCTGGGGAAACAAATTAATAAATAAATAAATAAATATAAATATCTTTGGACAATCTCACACAGCGCCATCTAGCCCCAAAGTAAGCAATTAATATGCTTGTGTTATGGGTGCTAGCTTAATGGTGGCCATACACGTTAGGGTTTGCATGATGGTTACGACCGTACATGCTTAACCGACAGGTATAACCGTGTTATCTATAGCACACACACGTTAGGGTTTGCATGTACAATCTAAATTTATTTAACTCAAAGGTGACTGACTGACTGACATAGTGATCTATCAACGCAAAGCCCAAACCTAGCAGTAACATTAAGATTTCTTGCAACAAGGAGAACACATGAGTGTCTTAAATATTCACCACCATTCACTGCCACAGACTATAGGAGACAGAGAAAACTGTGCATGCAAGCATGAGGGCGCACGCACGCTCGGTTATGCATGTGCGCAAACATAACCGAGCGGCAAAAATATCTTTTTTGATATTCGTTAGGTTGCATGTACACGCACCAATAACTGTACAGTTTTATAACATACACGCTAGGGTTTGCATGTCGGTTAAGCATGTACGGTCAAAACCATCATGCAAACCCTAACGTGTATGGCCACCATAACGGATATACTACTTATATACTTTTTTTTTTAAATACATACATATTATACATAGTAACACCCAGACCCGTCACAGAAATTAAAATTCATCATTTCAATTTCTGCCCGGCCGGGAATCGAACCCGGGACCTCTCGGCATAGTAGTCCGTTCTGAACCACTACACCAAACGGCCGACTATCCACCAAACCACCAAACACCAAATTATCTCGGGACAAGTGAAAGAGCACCGACGAAATGGTCAGACGCGGTGAGGAAGACGGTGCACATAGCTTATGACCGCAGTCTGTGGAAGAACACTACATGTGGTCGCGATCCTCATCAGTGAGGGACCGAGGAAGAAGAGAGTATTACCCAAACTAAATTCAATGAGGGCTATCGTTTTTATACTTAACAGTTGGCACCCCTGGCGATTGACAGGACCTTACTCTACAGTGGCGCCATTTTGATGAGTGCAAATGCGATAGTCCTCCTACCACTTGAGCGCTCACCAGTTGGCGCCACTGTCTTCGCTACTAGCAAGTGACAGGACCTTACTCTACAGTGGCGCTAACTGGTGAGCGCTAAAACGATAGCCCTCATTTAATCAGTCCAATGGTTTAAACGTGAAAAGGTAACGACAGTCACTTGTGCATTTATGATATTGGTACCGTCGTTGAGGCGACTATAGAACAAATATACGAACATCGAACCATCCTGCCTGACCACTGTAAGGAATTTAGGCTAAATCCTCCATTTGCCTCAGGTAATTAAAGATACTTTATTATCTTTTGCTGTTGTAATAGGTACTTTTTTGCAACAAAACAATCTGTGTTGTTAACAGTAAATTACGTAGCCGTACCCTTAGAAGATCGCTGAGGTTGCAGCCGCGCGCTCTGTATGAAAATACCTAAGTGTCGATATTGCAATTTGGCGCTGTGACGCAAATCTATTTCCTTTCAATATTGTTTAATTTAATTTGTCATTCCATAATCCGACTTCGATTAGGTTTCATCTCTTAGAAAGTAATTTCATGTAATTTTTTATTTCTTTTAATTAAATATATTTTAAATTAATTGGTTTTTTTTCGATCCTCCGGCTGCAGTAAACGTATTTGGCGCAGTCGGTAGGATACTCGCGGGCCGGTTCGCGAGGGTAAAAGTTAGAATCTCTCTATCGCGTCGCGAGTCGCCCGGGAAGCTATCAAGATTCCATCGACGAGTATCCTGATCTACGGACCTGCTGCAGACCAAGGAGGAGAATCCAGCCTTCGATTCACGAACAGGACCAGTTATGAAATCTTACCTGTAAGTACACTTGAATTGATCTCGTGTTGCTTCCTTTCTATTGTTAGTTATCCTAGTGTTTTATCTTAATCCTTCAAGATTTATCATCCTAGAGCTAATAGTTCGCGGGAGACTGAATCGAAACAGGCTCGCCGATATAGAATAGACAGTAATAGAGATATAGACATGTCGCACGACCCGGACACAATCTTTAAGGCCTTACGCCTCGTCCCGGAATTCGACGGGAACCCTAATATTCTCACACGATTCATTAATATTTGCGATCAACTAGTAACGCAATATATAAGTAATTCACAAGGTAGCGAGTTCTCTAACTTATGTTTATTGAATGGCATACTTAATAAGATAACTGGGACCGCTGCGTGTACCATCAACTCCAACGGGATACCAGAAAATTGGATAGGAATTAGAACTGCTTTAATTAATAATTTCTCAGACCAGCGCGACGAAACGGCCTTGTACAACGACCTCTCATTAGCTACGCAAGGAAATAGGACTCCGCAGGAATTCTATGACCATTGCCAAACGTTGTTTAGCACCATAATGACGTATGTGACTCTACATGAATCGGTACCTACGACCGTACAGGCGAAACGTGATCTATATAAGAAGGTTACTATGCAGGCGTACGTCCGCGGACTGAAGGAACCCCTAGGTTCCCGTATTCGTTGTATGCGTCCTCCCACTATAGAAAAAGCATTAGAATACGTACAAGAGGAGCTGAATATTATATATTTACAGCAGCGAAATGAACCCACTAAGTCCCATGTCAATGTCACTCCCAAACCTACCTCAACGACACATTCTTACTGTACGAGACTCAGATCGACTATTTAGGCAACAAACTCAACAAGGTACTTAAACAACTAAGGTCATTAGAACCGAATAGAGCTAAAAGAGGCATTGTAGATGGCCTAGGCTCAGTAATAAAAAGCATTACCGGTAACTTAGATCATACGGATGCTGAGAAATATAATAAAGTAATTAATATTCTTAAAAGCAATCAGGATAAGGTTACAACTGAATTCAATAATCATATTAGTCTTTGTAAGGAGTGGATGTCTAAACACAATGATATCCTAACTCAATTATTAGATAATCAGAATAAGATTAATGCTACTATCGAAACAATATTAAATAGTGATGCTTATAAAGAAAACAGTCTTATCAAGTATGCGAAATTTGCTCAGTTATTGGTAATTGTAAGTGAGAATATTGAGGATTTAACTCAAGAATTAATTAGATTAGAAAACTGTCTAGCTTTTATACGTGCATCTAGCACACATCATTCAATGATAGATGTAGATGTTTTAAATTCAATGATAAGTAAACTTAAAGTTATTTATGGAACCGATCGAATAATTAATCTTGAACTAAGACAGTACTATGAAATAATAAAACCTGGTTCATATTATACAGAAAATCAAATAGTATTCATATTTCAATTCCCTATTATCTCCAAGGATGTATATAATCTATATCATTTATCAATAGTTCCCAATAAAAATGCACAGGCCCTTATCCCAACCTATCCCTACATAGCAACCAATGAGATCGCATTCATGTACATAGAGACAGAATGTCCGAAGCTAAACCACTGGTTCCTGTGTGAAAGCACTGCAAATCATCAGCTACGCACCAAGTCTGACTGCATCCAGGAGCTGATTGTTAACCAAATCCTGAAGGAGACCTGTGAATTTTCAACAATTACACTCAAGAGAGAAGCCATGGAGAAATTGGACGACCAGCATTATGTCCTGTCGTTCCCACATCCCACCAAGGTCCAGCTCATCTGTTCAAGACAAGACTACAATACGCTCCAGGGAAGCTATCTCATCACCATCCCCGTTGGCTGCCACCTGAAAACTGCGGAATTCACTATAACAAACGACAATGATGAGGTAAAAGGACAGCCTCTCAAACTGACTGAGATACCATTTGATGTAGAAGGACAAGTCAAGATATCATCTCATATGAACTTAAACTCGATCAACCTGCAAGAACTACATAGTATACAAGACAAAATCATGATGCAGACTCCGATCAAGATCGACGACGCTCAGCTTCACACCCTGTACCACACGACTGTACCGTTTTACATAGTACTATTAAGTGCAGTTGCACTTATCATCGTCATCTCATGCCGGCGCTACAACATTCTGAAATGTAACAAGAAGCCTTCAAGAAATGAACAACAGCCACCAATCCAGAAAGATCCAGAGGGCATCCCGGCAACATTTTCACTGAACGTGCTAAAATAGTCGCCGTTCTCAGAGGGGAGGAATTACGTAGCCGTACCCTTAGAAGATCGCTGAGGTTGCAGCCGCGCGCTCTGTATGAAAATACCTAAGTGTCGATATTGCAATTTGGCGCTGTGACGCAAATCTATTTCCTTTCAATATTGTTTAATTTAATTTGTCATTCCATAATCCGACTTCGATTAGGTTTCATCTCTTAGAAAGTAATTTCATGTAATTTTTTATTTCTTTTAATTAAATATATTTTAAATTAATTGGTTTTTTTTCGATCCTCCGGCTGCAGTAAACGTATTTAGTACAAACTTTCTCAGACAACAACATAACAAGCTAAACATCATGGTATCTTACGTAGTTCTAATAAGAGTGCTTTTACATCAAAATTGTATAGTCTGTTGAAACTTACTTCATCTTGATCTTCAGCACAGTTTTCTTATCAGGTCGCTCCAAGTACCCGTTTCCTTCCACATAAGGCTGCTCCTCGAAGGTCTGGTAGGCATACTTCTCTGGGAGCAGCATGGTCTTGTCTTCGGCTACATATTTTGTCTCTGGCAGGCCGTTGGCGTATTTTATGTCTTGGGCGATGTACCTGATGGAAAAAAAAAACAATTCGTAAGTAAGACATATTTGGACCTTATCAAAAGGGCACAAGGTTCAATAGCTGCATTCACTAAGTGTGATTAGCGATCACCGGTGTAGATCAGCTCTTTACAGTTAAGTCGTGGATTTTGAGCCTTATGACAATTGAATATGGTTTAAAATACCGTAACCAACATGATAGGCTTGGACAGCGTCAGTTATGCAATATTCGCCCTTCATACGAAGGAAAATACTGCTAGTGGCTAAGTCACATATAATGATATAAAGAGTCATTTTAGACCTTAACACAAGAGCATAAGGTTACGGTAGGTAACGTGACAGCCTGCATTCACCTGGTGTCTTTATCGAGCCGCTCTTTGCTGTTATTGGACTCTAAGACAAGGACTCAAGGTTCTAAACAGCTTAACTTACCTAGTGTCGGTATAGATCAGTTCTTTGCCATCAGCATAGTACTTTTCGGTGTAAGTCTTTTCTTCAGGCAACTCCTTGGGCTCCATCTTATAATGCGATAGTCGCTATTCGAACTTGAATCAAGCGAATAAAGGTACAAAATAGTGTAACTCACCTAGTGTCGGTGGAAATCAGTTTTTTGCCGTCAGCATAAAACTTTTCGGTGTAGTTTTTTCTTCAAGCAACTCGGCGGGGTCCATCTTATAATACGGTAGTCGCTTTTGGATCTTAACACAAAGGCATAGGGTTCAGAATAGCGTAACTCACCTAGTGTCGGTATAGATCAACTCTTTGCCGTCAGTATAGAACTTTTCTGTGTAAGTTTTTTCTTCAGGCAACTCCGCGGGGTCCATCTTATAATACGATAGTCGCTTTTGGATCTTAACACAAAGGCATAGGGTTCAGAATCGCTTAACTCACCTAGTGTCGGTGTAAATCAACTCTTTGCCATCAGCATAGAACTTTTCGGTGTAAGCCTTTTCTTCAGGCAACTCCTTGGGCTCCATCTTATAATACGATAGTTGCTTTTGGACTTTAACACAAAGGAATAAGGTTCAGAAAAGCTTGACTTACCTAGTGTCGGTGTAGATCAATTCTTTGCCGTCAGCATAGAACTTTTCAGTGTAAGTTTTTTCTTCAGGCAATTCCGCGGGCTGCGCCATATGCTTGATTGGCTTGGGAAGCTTCAGCTTATTATACGACAGTCGCTTTTGGACCTTAACACAAGGGCATACGGTACAAAATAGCGTAACTCACCTAGTGTCAGTGTAGATCAGTTCTTTGCCGTCAGCATAGAACTTTTCGGTGTACGTTTTTTCTTCAGGCAATTCCGCAGGCTGCGCCATATGCATGATTGGCTTTGGAAGTGTCAATTTTAGAGACTTCTTAGCGCTCTGCTGCTTTCGGGAGTGAGACTGCTTGCTGGGAGATGTGGTTTTGAGTTTGAAGTCCTGGGAATAAGTAGGTAGATTAGGGTCAGTTCACTGATGGGGATATGTTGAAGCAAAATTAAATAGTAAACCACCAGGTAATTTTTCATTTTAAGTGTGCAAGCTTATCTTATAATGCAAGACGTACAATTTAGGTTAATTTCACAATAAAAATCTAATCTTTTACAGATCAATTAATGCATAATTTTTCACAAGAATCTACGAATGTATTTTTCAAATACATAATACTTGTTTTCTGGTAACACCAAACTTTATTAACACGTGTCCGACTTCCAAGTGAATAAAGTCCGTTGTTCTCTTATGAGTGGATTTTTCAATCATCAGACAAATATGATGTTAGATATTTATACAAAAAAAAAATGTACAGACGACGGCACGTCAACGTAACCACTGTGGGTTCTTGTGCAGTTGTAATAGGGGCGAGTTTGCTACAAAAATGGGTAGCCTGATGTGCTGTCGTATGTACATAAAATGTACAATATTATACTTATAAAATTACCTTGTCCTTATTGGCAGCACTGGCAGAGCGCTTCTCGAGGGTCCTGAGTTCTTTACACAACTCCCGCACCAGTTGACCAGAGTTGAGGCATTTTGGAACGTTGTCTCGCTTCGCTGCGTCCGTCTGTAAACACATACAGTAAATAAGTGTAGGTCCTCCACATTTGAGATCACAACTGTGAAATTGATGACTTGCACCAACATTTACTTTGACAGTAACTTTAAAAATAATCGATGTTTTTGTATGGACTTTTGACGTTTATAAAGTTAAAATAAGATGGTGAAACTCAGCCTTAGCAAACGGTGACCTCAAGAAGATAACTGACACGTATAGATGACCCACGCTGAACTGTCCCACCAAACTCAATGACAGGGGGGCGCTACCATCGTTCAACTATATGGTTTCCCACATGGCAAACAATTTTAACTAGCGATCCGGTATTGACGGTGGCGCCCCACTGTCAATGTCATGCATAGGACAGTTCAGTATTTTGGAACTATAGTGCCTTGCAATAGGCTAGTTGACATTACCAATCACATGTCAGAAAGGTGTCAATCTCCCAAAGATTTTATCATGGGAATAAAAGCTGACATCAACAATCTTTTGCCAACTAGTTTTAAGGACTTGAATGAATCTTCTGACCGACTTCTGGGGAATGTCGCTTGAAGTACAGTCGCAGTTTGAAAAGGTTCGTCACCTTAGTGTCGGTTTTCGCTTGCACTAGGTACTGTAAGAGTCAAACCTGCCAACATAACAGTGCAAGAAACAGTGCTGCTAACATTTAAATAAATATGACGTTTGCTAACATTATAGTTCCAAAATACTGGACTGTCCTGTCGATGACATTGACAGTGGGGCGCCACCGTCAATACCGGATCGCCGGTTCAGATTTTTGCCATGTTGGAAACCATATAGTTGAACGATGGTAGCGCCACCCTGTCATTGAGTTTGGCGGGACAGTTCAGCGTGGGTCATCTATAATAAGGTTTTGCTTGTTTATTTTTCTATCCCATCAGTGCAATGCAATGATGAAATTGACCAATTGACAATAGTTTTTTTTTTATTTAATAAAAATAATAATGGCAGGTTGAACCAACAAGAAGGTTTTAGTTTATCAATCATAATAATCTTCTTGACAAGATAAATCGTCAAACAACTTTGATCTGAATAATTTTGAACTTTACTGACGAACAGTTAAAGATTATTTTCTCTAACTCGAGATTATTCTGTAACATAAGTTTCAAAAGGTAATATGAGCTCGCGATTCGTTGAAGGAATCAATTTGAAAACTGACGAACCTTTTCATTCCGTGACTGTACCTGGATGCGAGTAGCGCCGTAGCAGGACCGGTCGTTATTCAAATGGCAATGCCAGATTTTGTATGGAAAGTGGCGTCTTTTTTTTTTCGCTCGGCCATCGACCAAACTTTGTTTTTTGATTACAAAATAGTGTAATAAACCAAACTTACTACGGCATGTATACCTCTAAACTCAGTCTGAACTGAGTTACGAGCAATAGAAGTTTGATGATTTTCATACTAGATTTGCTTTTTGTGCGCAAGTTTTGTAATAAATTGCAACAAAATATTGCGCTATTTTTTATTGCACTCATTCTGCTCCATACTGATGTCTGGAGCCTTTAATTGTTTGTTTACACATACAATGTCACTATTTTGTTGCAATTTTTTAGCAAACTTTGCGCGCAAAAAGCAAATCTAGTATGAAAATCATCAAACTTCTAATGCTCGTAACTCAGTTCAGACTGAGTTTAGAGGTATACATGTCATAGTAAGTTTGGTTTATTACACTATTTTGTAATCAAAAAACAAAGTTTGGTCGATGGCCGCGCGAAAAAAAAAAGACGCCAATTTCCGGCATTGTCTTTTGTCTTGATTCCAGCCAGTCCAGAACTCCTAGGTTCTTCTGATTGATTTCGTTGCTGGTTCAATGTCAGTTTAATATTCCCAATGGAGGTCTTTTAGATGAAATGACGATGCTATCCACTACTTAACGATAATGGCCGCATAAGGATGATGACTGGGTAATGAAATCGAAATTCTATTTAGTCCGTCAGACAGATAATAAAAAAATTTAGAACACATATTTTTGTTTTTTTTTTTCATAATCGAATAATAACAGTATTATATTGAGTTGAAATGTCGCGTGACATCTATTCCGAGTTAAAATTCTACTCAAGCGTGACGTAACGCGCCATTTCAACTCGATGTAGCACTGTTATTATTTAATTATGAAAGATAATAAAAAATATGAGTCTAATATTTTCTAATTATCTGTCTGACGGATAAATAATTGAAATTTTGTCATCTAGCCTATTGATGATGTTTACAACTCACACTCTTAAGCGCGTGCCACTCCTTAAGCGCATTCGAGAGAATCTTGATCCCTCGCAGCAGCAGCGGCGGCAGTTGCGCAGGCGCCGCCGTCACTACCGTCTCTCCAAGTGTGAAGTCTTCGTCCTGGGGGCACACATGCATTGTTTTTACATTATACAGGGTGTTAGGTAAATGGGTATATGAGCCGACACTAGCCAATGTTAACATGGTCATATAAATGGTATGGTGAAGTCAGAAATTTGATATCATCATTTTTTATTTTTTTATTTTCATACAAAATAAATTTTATAAAATCCGATTTGTATGAAAATTAAAATAATTAAAATGAAGATATCCATTTTCTGACTTCACCATACCATTTATATGACCATGTTAACATGGGCTAGTGTCGGCTCATATACCCATTTACCTAACACCTTGTATACTTCCACACCAGCGCTACTTGCTGGGAGCAATTTAGCTAAAGAAGACATTGATGTCTTTGCTGACTTCGAACTAAGCAAAAGTATGTGCTAAACGTTAGTTTGTAATAGCTATTTTTCTACCAAAACACTAATCGTATGACGCACTCATAAATTTCCCTAAACATAAGCCTGCACACGTGACGTGGTAACGATTATATTTAACCATGTGAAGTGATGAGTGTACCTAAACACGGTTAGTGTACCTAAACACGTGGTGAGTATACCTAATAAAGTGGTGAGTGTACATAACCACGTGGTGAGTGTACCTAACCACGTTGAATGCGTTTAAGCAAGTGGTGAGTGTACCTAACCACGTGGAATACGACTAAGCATGTGGTGAACATTCCTAACCACGTGGTGAGTATACGTAAGAGCTCTTACACACGAGCAGCACATTGACGACAGCAAAGGCGACCGCAGTCGCCGTCACTTGTCGGCAGCTAGCCGTCGACGTGCCCGCAGCAAGCTGTTGACACGTCGACGGCAGACGTCGACGAGTCGACAGCTTGCTGCGGCGACCGTGTCGGCGTACGTCTTTGTACAGGAGCCAGCCAGTTGAAAATGGATTTTATTGAAGAAACACTGTTGTTGCATTTACTCCGTCGTCGTCGACGAAAGAGAAAGAACCGGTCATTGTGGGTTTAAGAAATGTTATTGAATAGAGAACGAGACTACACACACCGACGCCCATGCTCTATTTTTTAATGTTTTATTATGGTAGCCTTCTAAATTCGAGTTCCATATTATTTCATTGTTTTTGACAGCACTAATTTTTTAGCAGTTCCGAATCAATTTGTTCGGAACTCATTAGGTGTGCGTGTAAGCTCCTGGACTACTGACAGTTGACCTTCAAAATGGCGGAGGCGGCTAGCTGTCGCCACCTGCCGGCGGCAGCCGCGAACGCGTCGACAGCACGTCGGCAGCATGTCGACAGCTAGCCGTCGCCTTCTGACGTCGACTGCAGTTACATGCGTCGACAGCAAAATGCTGTTCGTGTGTAAGAGCTCTAACCACCTGGAATGCGCCTCAGCATGTAATGAGTATACCCCCGTGGAACGCGCCTAAGCACGTGGTGAGTGTACCTAAATGCGTACTGAGTGTACCTAAATGCGTACTGAGTGTACCTATGCACGTGGTGAGTGTACCTGACCACCTGAACAATCTGGTGAGTGGACCAAAACACGTTGTGAGTGTACCTAACCACTTGGAACGCACCTAAGAACGTGGTGAGTATACCTAAGAACGTGGTAAGTGTACCTAACCACTTGGAATGTGCCCAAGCACGTGTTGAGTGTACCTAACCACTTGGAATGTACAGTCACGGAATGAAAAGGTTCGTCAGTTTTCAAATTGATTCCTTCAACGAATCGCGAGCACATATTACCTTTTGAAACTATGTTACAGAATAATCTCGAGTTAGAGAAAATAATCTTTAACTGTTCATCAGTAAAGTTCAAAATTATTCAGATCAAAGTTGTTTGACGATTTATCTTGTCAATAAGATTATTATGATTGATAAACTAAAACCTTCTTGTTGGTTCAACCTGCCATTATTATTTCTTTTAAATAAAAAAAAACTGTTGTCGATTGGTCAATGTCATCATTGCATTGCACTGATGGGATAGAAAATTAAACAAGCAAAACCTTATTCGTTAGCAAACGTCATATTTATTTAAATGTTAGCAGTGTGCCTACCATGAGTTTACGTTAGGTGAGCTCGCTAGCGAATACGTCAAAAAATTATATGAAGATTTTATTTCTTGAAAGTAGCCGCTAGGGGCGCTGCACAATATGTCATACATTTAAATGTCATTTTTTTACGCAGTCGCTAGCGAGCACACCTAACGTAAACTCATGGTAGGCACACAGCACTGTTTCTTGTACTGTTATGTTGGCAGGTTTGACTCTTACAGTACCTAGTGCAAGCGAAAACCGACACTAAGGTGACGAACCTTTTCATTCCGCGACTGTACTCAAGCACGTGTTGAGTGTACCTAACCACGTGAAGTGTACCCAAGTACGTGGTGAGTGTACCTAACCACTTGGAATGTACCCAAGCACGTGGTGAGTATACCTAAAAACCTGGAATGCACCTAAGCACGTGGTGAGTGTACCTAAACACACGGTGAGTGTACCTAAACACGCGGTGAGTGTACCTAAACACACGGTGAGTGTACCTAACCACGTGGTGAGTGTACCTAAACACGCGGTGAGTGTACCCAGGCACGTGGTGTATGTACCTGCGTCTCCTCGTTGTGGCGTCGCAGCATTGTGAGCAGGTGCGCGCCGGCGTACCAATGCATGGCCTCGAACAGCGGGTAGCGGAACATTACTGGTGTTTCCACGCGGCGCTCGATCTCGTAGATTCTGGAAAAAAATTGTTTCATTGAAGCGATAACACTATTCCCACTACTTGTTCCCACCGCTGAATTTCTATGTAGCTAGGTTCGTTCGTTTCAGCCAAGGATTTCCACAAAGACCGGTGTTGGAATAGACAATGTAATTATTTATTATGTCGGCAACACTGTGCTCTGTGGTTGTATGCGTTGTAACGTGTGTCTCTAATAAAACTGCAAATTTTCTAAGAAATATCACTTTATTATTCATAATCCCATAAATCTGCTAATAACCGGTCCTGCGCCGCTCGCATCCAGGCACCTCCCGCGACCCTCACCAGATCGTCGGTCCACCTAGTGGAAGGCCTGCCCACGCTACGTCTTCCGGCTCGTGGTTGCCAGTAGTCGTCACTCAAGAACTTTTCTGCCCCACGAGCTACTCTACGAGCTATGTGCCCCGCTCACTGCCACTTGATTTTAGCGATTCTGCGGGCTATGTCAGTCACTCTGGTTCTCCTACGGATCTCCTCATTTCTGATTCAATCACGAAACATCAATTGTTTCAAATAGAGTGAATGTCTATAGACAGTTAAGTTAATGTAGATAACGTCGGTGATTCACAGCTTACGCTACATTTTAGTTTCTGACTTAGATGTTGAGTTAGCCAGCCAGCAGTAAGCCGCTCATAGTCTGTCATTCAAATAGTCACGCTTGTCTTGTACATGACAACATCAGTCCACTACAGTCCACTTAACGTGAACACAGCCTGAAGCTCGACTTAGACTTCTAATGCAACAAATACTCACTGCAGCTGCATCTCAATCGCATATGAATGAAGAAAGTTTCCTCCAAAGACCAGCGAGTCACAGGGCGTCAGCACGGCATGCAGCCAACCGCTAGGGATGAATAGCGTCTGTCCTGCGCACAGCTCGGCTGTACCGTACCACTCCACCTGGTGAACAAACATGAATATGACAGCTGTTATACTACTACACCTGACGCACAAAGACTGTCAGATTTGAAAATATAAATGTAAACAATGCTAAGCGGCTGCCGAATTCCGGATCTACTTATTTTAAAGAGAATTGGTGTTTAGTTTAAAGAGAACGCAGCGCGGGCGTAGCGTTGTTTAGTTTAAAGAGTTGGTGCGCCGCGCCTCGAGAGACGCTATCTGGGAATCCCCTTACTCAATAGGCTTACAAAGGTTGTAGTAATATACATAACTAAGTCGATGCTATGTAGACTAAAGAATCATTTATCAATTCATCCAGTGTCTAAGTAGCTCAGTTGGAAGAGCAGTCGCCCGGCAAGCGGAAGGTCGTGGGTTCAATTCCCGCCTTAGGCAGTTCGATTTTTTCAAGTTATTTATAATTTTCAAATTAGACTAAAGAAGTTGTTTAGAAAACGAATTAGGCTGCCGGATACCAAAATAACTTCAAATCATGTAGACAGTGTAAGAAATGACTGAATAATAATAATAGTATCAATTACTCAACTCACCATATCGCCGAAGAAGCGTTCATTTTGATTGTTCGAGGCACTCCACTGCTGGTATAAGGCAAGATTTGTAGACGTTGGAGGCACTAGGTAGAATATCTGAAACAAAACACACGTAAGTCACCAAATAATTGAAATTTTAAAAGTGAATGTAATAAGTATGTCTGTTTTTCAGGTAACTGCATTAACCAAAAATAGGGACTGATTTTGAGTGAAATTTCATTGGATTAGTATCTAAGTACAGACGAAACGAAACATACCATCTGAAATGGGTGAAGGTTTGCAACAAAAATACTACTTTGAAATAAAAGAGTGATCAGCGGGGTTACTCCGACAAACGTTATCCGAAGTTTCGAATGTTGCTATACCTCTCACGCAAAGCGAGATGCCAGCGCGTGCAACAGTGACAGATAGACCCAAAACTACGTAAACGGTGTTTCAGAGTAGCCCTTCTGTATCGCTTGAACACTAAGAAGCGCCCTACAACGCCAAAAATCATCACGTACCTTTCTGCCATGCAGCACGTGATACCACACGGTGGTGCCGCCGAAGTCGACGTGGAAGTCTGTGTAGGCCCCCGCGGGGGACATCAGGCAGTAGCGCTGGACGGCGGGCCGGGGGGCCCCTGAGGCGGGGGGCCACGCGCGCTCCGCCCAGTCCAGGCGCCGCGCTGCCGATGGGGGCTCCACTAGCGGCGCCATACTGGGGGCGAGATAAAGCTAGTTTAATCTTTGCTAAAGCCTGGTCCGTGAGCACGTAGAATTTTGTCCAATGACCCCTAGCTACCCATCCTTATCGCTCGCGCGTAATTATATTGCTGTCGCGACTGTGCGACGCGCGCCCGCAGCGAGTGTGCGAGCGCGACAGTAACATAATTACGTGCGAGCGATATGGATGGGTAGCTTGGGGTCATTGGACGGGATTCTATGTGCTTTAGTTTAATCTTTGCTAGCAATCAGCGATCAACTACTAAGGCTGGGTTACAGCATCTTACTTCAACTTTAACATACGCCAGAAATCTTTCAACATCCATACAAAAAGCACCGGTTATCGTTATAGTTACGTACAGTTAAAGTTAGGCGGTGTAACTCAGAATAATATTAGGGCCACAACAGCCTAACACAGCCGCAGTAGAACACTTACATACTGCGGGTTTGAGGGTCGTTTGACTGCGTCATGAATGTTCTATTCCTTTGTTTTCTAATTATTGAGTGCATTGGAACAACTAAGTTCACAAACCCTAGTGTTAAAACTGGCAATGAATGGCTCAAACAGACTGATATCTCTTTACTTAATAAAACAAAGTCATAAATTTTTTAGACATTTTAAACATTGAAGCTCGTGATTTCAGAGACATTTAATTTAATAGTATTTAAGTATGTTTATATCCGTTGACTGATACCCATAGTACAAGCTTTGCTTAGTTTAATACTAGAGGCGCAGTGTAAAATGTCCAAAGATATTTATTATTATTATTATTTCTAGCTCTTTTTTCTTCAATCCCTACTGCTGCCAAACTGATAACCCTATCTTCAAAATCCCTAAAGCAACCGTTCATGGTTAATGGTTATGTAAACGATCAATGAGCATACTCACTTGGTGTCGGAGAACTCCAAGCTGAGCACATTGAGGACCTTCTCGTCCCTATGCTCGGGCGGCGTCTCGAAGTAGTCCACGAAGTCCCCCAGAGGCATCCGCAGTGTGGACTGCTTGCGGACGTCTATCACTTCCACCTGGGGAACGAAATGAGGGGTTAAAATAAAGATGAGAGCAAAGGGAATGAGGGCTATCGTTTTAACGCTCACCAGTTAGCGCCACTGTAGAGTAAGGTCCTGTCACTTGCTAGTAACGAAGACAGTGGCACCAACTGGTGAGCGCGAAAGTGGTAGGAGGACTATCGCATTTGCACTCATCAAGATGGCGCCACTGTAGAGTAAGGCCCTGTCAATCGCCAGGGGTGCCAACTGTTAAGTATAAAAACGATAGCCCTCATTGTATCAGAATGTTGAATATTACAAATACAACTTTTGAGATTCTAATTTGAATCCTTTAGGAGGAAAACTTGCACTACTGCGGGTTTCCTCTAACAGACGACTGATGTCGTATGCCGGAAGCTCACATTTTTTGATTTTGATTTCACTATGCCATCCAAGTAAGAATGTTTTGCGCATCACTAAAATATGTTCGCAATTTGATAAAACAGTGCCAAGTATATTAACGCCATTCACGAGATCTTATCTTGGAATATTGCGGTGGCAAATCACACAAGTCCAAAAGAATAAACTCACCTCTAACTGAGCGCCACAGAACCTCAGCACAGACCTCACAGTAAACGTGGCTGCATTGGGCAACTTCATATCCAGCCCTTCGCTCGAGTGGAATATCACCGGTCTGTTGAATCCGTCATCCCGGACCAGTTCCTCTGTGAAGTGAACCGCTCGCATACGGTGCAACGCTGCTGGTACGGGACGTAGTGGCCTGGCTGCTAAGGCTCGGACCCATGCCGGGGTCCCCACTTGAGACGGTCGGGTCTCTGCGCCGAGCTCGTAACGGTCTGCTCGGTGGTTGTTTGTGGGGATTTTTACTAAAAAATTAAAATCAAAATAAGATCACAATAAGCCTAGACGCAGACCACCGATTTTTCGTCGGCCGTTAGTTTAGTTGGGCAGTTAATCAGTATGAACGTGTATGGAAGTGCGCACATTACACAGATTTGATTTTCATACACTTTAAAATCGGGCCCAACTATCGGCCGACGAAAAATCGGTGGTCAACGTCTAGGCTAAGAGCAATGAAATAGGAAAATTTATGAAAAGAATATGGCCTAAATTAAGTAATATGGAAAGACAAAAAAGAAGTCAGGTTTCACTAGGAAACTACTTAGTATAATTCATAATCAAGCAAGTAGGTTTCCTATAATATCATAAAATAGTCCTCACTACAGGCAGTAACATATCACTTTATTTCTTACAAGAATCTGTGTACTAATAACTCATACCTATTGACGATGCAGCAAAAAATAAACTTGACAAATAATGATGGCATCTAATGCCATTTTTTCTCACGACTCAAGGTCAACTTATAAAAAGCCGGTTACTGACAGTCAACATACATAAAGTGTGAAGTGCATTTCATAGTTTTTAATATGTCTATGCAAATATTGTATTACGAAATAGCAAATAAACGTGGTCAGCTTGCTAAATGATATTGAATGCAAGTATCAGCAGTTAAAAAACTTTTTTGCAGCAAATAAATCAACTTTTATCGTTTGCAAGGCTTTTGGGCTATTTTTATGAAATATCCAGATGATGGCACCTCAAGGTTGACACTAAGGTTTTTTGCAGTTACAATAGAAGCCAATTTGCAACAAAAATGGGTGAGATGTGCTGTTGTCTGTGGGCGTAGTGCGAGTTTACACCAAACACATACAACATCCACAGCGTTTAAAATATGCATGAAAATTTTAGTTCTTGAAAGTTTCTGCTAGGGGCACAGTACAATCCGTCATACATTTTAAAGTCACCTTTTTACGCAGTCACTAGTGAAGATGTTGGATGTAAACTCTCACTAAGCCCTCTGTAGATGGGTGAGACTATTATCAGGCCTGTTCATCTCCGCGAGTTTACATCGAAAACAAAACACGCACGATAGCCCCCTACAAGAGTACTATTCGACAAGGCCTCACATACGAGCGAACATTGACTCACGCACGCGTATTCTTGTGTATGATGGAAAAAAATAAAGAAAATGGTGTACTAAATACTGTGCAGTATTTAACTGCCTAAATAATAATAAAAACACAGAATGCACTTTTTTAAGTTGCCTGAAGACACTGAGAGGTAAATAAGTAGTTAATATTATTCATGATAATTCATGCTAATTCATGTATTTCCTCCACCATTTTCTGCAGATTGGCACCTCACGTCACATCATTTTACCGAAGTCAGCCCTATAGCTTCGGCGCAGTACCGATCACTGATGTTTGTCAACAAAACTTCTGACAAAGTTGCTTGACTCTTGAGACAAGCTAAATTACACCATATTGTTAATGACATTGAGCATACATTTTTTTAAATACCTTCGCGAAGTAAAACTTCTGTACGTAGTACTTATTATTATTCTGTGCTATTATTATCCAGCAGTAAACACCATGAAGCTGATTTTTAACACTAAGAAACCATAAATTAATTGTTTACCAGTTAGATTCTAAGATAACTTATACTTACACACTGAAGGTCCGTATGTCTGGGCACATTTTGGGCAATGGTACTTGTCTATGTCATCGGAGTGGTAGATCTTTACGTCTACACAGCTGCAAATAAAATATAAATGGAGTAAACTTTGTGTTAATAAATAAACGGTAAGGGACTTCACCAATGGACTGAAATCTATGCTACAAAGAGAGGTTTATGTTTAAGTTATTTGTTGTAGCATCAAAATGCACTTAATTTAATTGGATAGGATTATAACTAGGGTTTTTTTTATTTACAACATATACATTTCGTCTAGCAGTAGGAATTCAATTTGGAATCCAATTAGTATACTATGGTATGACCAAATCATCCATTATAACTATTATCACACAGTCCCATTACTTCAACATGATTGATGGTGCACACGAGGCCACAAATGGACAGAGCTATGCAAAAGAACATTGTACTGTTAATTACTTCTGACAGGAATCCCTTTTAAAATGGTATATTCGTTCTAGTTAGAAATTACTGTCTTATACCAGAATAAATACTTACAGAAATGATACAAACTAATCTATGTATGAAATAGTAACACTACTTACTAGAAAATATATAAATAAACACAAAGAAGCGAGTGGAAGTACCGCGAATGAGTCCCATGGTGACCATAAATGTAAACAAACTAGAACAACAAGGAAATCACCAAAACCACTGATCATTATCAGCACCACACCGAAAATATGCTTTATAACACAGATTCCAGTCCTTGGTTGGAGTAGAAACACCAAAAATTAAACAAAACATTCACACAGAAAATGATGGCCGAAGGGCCGAGTGCTGTCAAACTTGATCACATCTTTTTTCACACGTAACGAGGTTTTCAGTGAAAAATTTATTTAGATTTCACATTACCTGCCATGAAACCATTCACGACAGCAGTCACATTCTATCATAAATTGTCCAATATTATATGGTTGACCACACAAACAATAGGTTTCCTTCGATGACGCCATTTTAATGGCGAATAGACAATTTCATTCTTTTTTTTCCACTCCACGTTGACTTGGGATTGGAACGGAGTGTTGAGCAATTTCAAGGCATAGACAATTTTTTTTACACATTTATAAACAGTAATTTTTAGACACAATTAAATTAATTTCATTGATAAATCAATTACATCCTTATTGTTAAAGTATATTGTAATTTTATGGCTAATTAAATCATTTACATAAGTTTAGAAGACATTTTGGTAACGCCTACCAAATATTTAATAGCAATATTACTCCATCATGCTATTGTAATCAAAATTCTGCGAGGATAGAAAAGACGACTTATGAACATTATTCTTTACTGAATGTTTATGAACATGGTTGTATCATTTTTTTTTTTCTCTTTATTTGAGTAAGTATCAATTATAGTAATTGAGGATATATTTCAGATGTTAGAACAAGACACCTTCGATATACCTACATGGGACAATCCTGGAGCAGCTTGTAGGTGCTTGTAGCGCAAATACTAGGTACAAGTACGTACTAGGTAACAAGTGTAAAGTACAAACTCTTTCAGGATCATTATCCAACAAATTAAGACGAGACGTGTTATTATAATGCAACCAATATCGTTATTTTCACGTCGTCCCCGGTCTCTCTCAGTTCAGCTTCAGTGGAGACAGTAATCCAGATCAGGCTCTGGTTTGGCGCAAATACATTAAACCAGCTAAGTACATATCTATTTATTCTATCTATGCTGGCCGCCGCCTCGTCTCCGCTTTGGTGGAAAATAGAACTCGATTGATGAGAGACAAAATATTTCATTTAGGTTTATTGTCCTATCATTGACTAAAAACTACTTAGGTAGCTCAGTTCAGAATTGTACATAAAATATTATAACGACTAGGTATTCTAAGTACATACCTCTACCTACCTCACAGAAATAAGTGATATTTAGGTACTTATTATNCTTGGGCTATCCGAATCACCGCGACTTTTGTTAGTTTTCGAGTTATGATTTTCTTTTACAACATACAGAACTTTTAACGTTTTTAGTTTGCATTCGTGTTACATATGGATGTAAATACTTATGCATCAGCTAGGCCTAGTATTCATCCAATAATAATAAAAAAATCAGACATGTAACTTGACTATTCGCGCCACAGTGACCAAAAAAGTGCCTAAGCACAGAAATTTAAAACAATTATAACTCGAAAACTATCAAAAATTGCGGACCAACATGGGGGTGATTCGGGTAGCTACTGTTGCTCTACCTCTGGGATTCGGCTTGACACTACTTTTTGGGACACCCTGTATATTGCAGTGAGAAAAATAATGCATGTTGTTAAGGAATTACCCACTTACTTACTTACCTACTCACTTTGTATGTTTTTCACGACCTCGGAACTGTTAAACTTTCAAAGTCCTACAGTAAGAAGTTCTGTAAGTATTTCACGATTAAAGACCCACCGAAATCATCGAATCATAACAATTTTGCTTAAAAGTAAGAGAGGGTTTTTTATCCAAAATGTAAGCTCCATCCATGTCACCTGATGGAAAATGATGATCAGAACGAAGATGGATGCGATCTTCACCCTGAATCCTGGTTTTCTTTTACCGAGTCGCCTTTTTGACCCATTTGGGTCTACTTAGCTAGGTGATTGTTGCATTTAGTGGAATAATTAATCATTATTATCTTCGGTCGAGATTTCCGTCGTAGACTGTAACACGCAGGCATCCAATGTCGCTTAATCTGATTTGACAAGAAATAAGCAAATAAACAAAAAACTAAGTACATTGCAAAGTCTGCTGTGTCGCCGTAGTTCAATATCAAGATCAAGGGCAACTATTGCCCCTGTTGGTAGTTACAAAAAATGTTGTTTATAAAGGAATGAAGAAATCGCAAAATGACATCGCAAAAAGGTGGGCACCTGGGCACGTTGTTGTACTTATCTACGTTTAAAAAGAGGAAAAAATAGAAATTTGGTGATGTTGTTGTAGTGGTTGTAGACTTTGATAACGCATAAATGATTATGTAATAAGACCAATAACAATAATAAACCGTTCACTCAATTTATTGTTAATATTTTTTGCATCTAGCTTTAATGTTTGGTGCTTAAATTTATGCGTAAGCGCACCTTTTGGCCAGTCACAACTTTACAATTACGGGTAAAAAATCTGTGATACAAAAATCGAACAAAATAAAAACCGATAGTAGGAAACGTAATATAACCAAGGCCATGTCAATCAGAAGTTACTAACTTATATTAAATTAAATCGTTTTTCAGGCAGTTTTTTAGGATACTAAAAAGTTCGTTATCTAGCAGATCAAGCTAGGCTTCAGTGTGTGAGTATAATAAGTGGGTTACCTACGCCATATCGAATGACAAATGATCGAAAATCAAAATATCGAATACGTTTCATCGAACGATCAAAATATCGAACGATCAAAATATCGAATGGTCAAAATATCGAATGTTCAGAATATCGAACCATCAAAATATCGAACGATCAAAATATCGAACGATCAAAATATCGAAAGTCGATATAGACGTTTTTATTAAATTTCATCACGCATCATTTCTGAACTTTCCTTTTTGGGACAGGCTAGGCTTATAATAGGTCCCCACGGACATTATTTCTCAAAATTTATAAACTTGAAGTAATGATGCATGATGAAATTTAATAAAAACGTCTATATCGACTTTCGATATTTTGATCGTTCGATATTTTGATCGTTCGATATTTTGATGGTTCGATATTCTGAACATTCGATATTTTGACCATTCGATATTTTGATCGTTCGATATTTTGATCGTTCGATGAAACGTATTCGATATTTTGATTTTCGATCATTTGTCATTCGATATGGCGTAGGTAACCCACTTATTATACTCACACACTGAAGCCTAGCTTGATCTGCTAGATAACGAACTTTTTAGTATCCTAAAAAACTGCCTGAAAAACGATTTAATTTAATATAAGTTAGTAACTTCTGATTGACATGGCCTTGGTTATATTACGTTTCCTACTATCGGTTTTTATTTTGTTCGATTTTTGTATCACAGATTTTTTACCCGTAATTGTAAAGTTGTGACTGGCCAAAAGGTGCGCTTACGCATAAATTTAAGCACCAAACATTAAAGCTAGATGCAAAAAATATTAACAATAAATTGAGTGAACGGTTTATTATTGTTATTGGTCTTATTACATAATCATTTATGCGTTATCAAAGTCTACAACCACTACAACAACATCACCAAATTTCTATTTTTTCCTCTTTTTAAACGTAGATAAGTACAACAACGTGCCCAGGTGCCCACCTTTTTGCGATGTCATTTTGCGATTTCTTCATTCCTTTATAAACAACATTTTTTGTAACTACCAACAGGGGCAATAGTTGCCCTTGATCTTGATATTGAACTACGGCGACACAGCAGACTTTGCAATGTACTTAGTTTTTTGTTTATTTGCTTATTTCTTGTCAAATCAGATTAAGCGACATTGGATGCCTGCGTGTTACAGTCTACGACGGAAATCTCGACCGAAGATAATAATGATTAATTATTCCACTAAATGCAACAATCACCTAGCTAAGTAGACCCAAATGGGTCAAAAAGGCGACTCGGTAAAAGAAAACCAGGATTCAGGGTGAAGATCGCATCCATCTTCGTTCTGATCATCATTTTCCATCAGGTGACATGGATGGAGCTTACATTTTGGATAAAAAACCCTCTCTTACTTTTAAGCAAAATTGTTATGATTCGATGATTTCGGTGGGTCTTTAATCGTGAAATACTTACAGAACTTCTTACTGTAGGACTTTGAAAGTTTAACAGTTCCGAGGTCGTGAAAAACATACAAAGTGAGTAGGTAAGTAAGTAAGTGGGTAATTCCTTAACAACATGCATTATTTTTCTCACTGCAATATACAGGGTGTCCCAAAAAGTAGTGTCAAGCCGAATCCCAGAGGTAGAGCAACAGTAGCTACCCGAATCACCCCCATGTTGGTCCGCAATTTTTGATAGTTTTCGAGTTATAATTGTTTTAAATTTCTGTGCTTAGGCACTTTTTTGGTCACTGTGGCGCGAATAGTCAAGTTACATGTCTGATTTTTTTATTATTATTGGATGAATACTAGGCCTAGCTGATGCATAAGTATTTACATCCATATGTAACACGAATGCAAACTAAAAACGTTAAAAGTTCTGTATGTTGTAAAAGAAAATCATAACTCGAAAACTAACAAAAGTCGCGGTGATTCGGATAGCCCAAGTGGTAGTGAATCTGATGCTCTACCTCTGGCTGGGCTTCGGCTTGACACTAGTTTTTGGGACACCCTGTATACAGGTTGGAAGCCAAAAAAACTTATCAAGCTTCCAACTTTACAATTAAATACTGCTTGAGTGCAACGTCTAAAAAAACTGCAAAGTGATCGAGGAATTTACTATTCAAGTTTCCGAAGTATAAATTAATTATTATAGGTACGAGGCACTAAGTAAGCTACTCATTTATTTGTACACAAAAGGAAAAAGAGATAGGTACTAAGGTATGTCTGTTTCCCGTGAGAAATAATTTATGCCAGCTTACGATTCGTCTTATTTATTTTTTTTCTTATCTAAGTACGCCTTTTTATTTATTATTTGTAATTTTTTTTTTCCATTTTGGAAACCATACAATTTTTTTTTGTTTAATAGTCCAGTCAAGGAATGCCTTAACGACGGTGTAGAGAGAAATCCGTGGAACACAATTTCTGACCTCGGGACTTTATTTAGCCTAGTTAGGTGGTGAACATAGCAAAAGTCCCCGCCCTTAGCCCTTGAGCCGGCAGGGAGAGGGGGCTTTAAAGGTACCACTTTTCGGTTTTTCGCTTAATCCTCGGAAACTATGCGTCCTAGTGACATGACTACTATGAACCAAAAAAAGCTTATTCAATTTGCTACAGGCGAGACCGTCAAGTTTTTCTATATCTTGTATAGTTTTTGCGGCATCTGCTCTAGAAGGTCTGTAAATTGGAAATTTAATTTTTGTCTTATATGTTCCTATCAGGAGAAAATCGACTAAATCAACATTGAGCAAACACTATAGACATGCAGGAGCATGTTAAGCCTAGTTCCAGGGAGGGGACTGCACTGTGCGTATATTTATACGAACCAATTGGAGCCACTTTTGACTCCTCATCATTCAAAAACTACTGTGCATTAACTCTTCAAATTTGGCTCATGTATTGAGACTTGCAAGATATACATCAGCTTTAAATTTCATAAATATACCTCAAACGGTTATTTAGGTATTGACGTTCAAAAATCGACATTTAGAACACTAAAATCTATCTATCACCTGTGAAATGTTAAAATTTACTGGTTTTTTATTTGTTCCTTTGTATTTACATAACTACCTTTCTGGATGCCAAATTTGAACCTTCGAGGTCATCTGGAAGTGGTTAGAATTTGTTATATAGGTCAGACATGTAGATTTTTGGACGTCAATACCTAAAGAACCGTTTGAGGCATATTTATGAAATTTGAAGCTGATGTATATCTTGCAAGTCTCAACACATGAGCCAAATTTGAAGTGTTAATGCACAGTAGTTTTTGAGTGATGAGGAGTCAATAGTGGCTCAAAGTGGTTCGTCTAAATATACGCACGGTGCAGTCCCCTCCCTGGAACTAGGCTTAACATGCTCCCGCATGTCTAGAATGATTGCTCAATGTTGATTTAGTCGATTTTCTCCTGATGGGAACATGTTAGACAAAAATAAAATTTCTAATATTACAGACCTTCTAGAGCAGATGCCGCGAAAACTATACAATTTAACAAAAAAGTTGACTATCTCACCTGTAGCAAATTGAATATGCTTTTTTTGGTTCATAGTAGTCATGTCACTAGGACGCATAGTTTCCGAGGATTAAAAGCGAAAAACCGAAAAGTGGCACCTTTAAACCCCCCTCTCCCCGCCGGCTCAAGGGCTAAGGACGGGGACTTTTGCTATGTTCACCTCCTAACTAGTCTAAATAAAGTCCTGAAGTCAGAAATTGTGTTCTACAGTTTTCCATCTATAATGCTTTATTGACTGGACTATAAGTTCAAAAGTTCTCTGATTAAAACAGCATTAAACGATAAATGAGGTGCACTGATATTTAATACATATCTACAATCTACAAGTATTGCATAGTAGAGTAAAAAAGTAAAAAGTAAAAGTAAAAAAGTATTTATTACTAAAAGATGTCACATTGTACAAATTATTCTGGCGGTCTCTGCACTCAGCAGGAAAGCTTATATCGCAGAATATTATCGTATTATGGCATCGATGGGTTAACCATGATCTTTTTGCAATGCGGTTCATCATTTTGTCTACCCTTTCCGGTAAACTAGGGCCAAATACCTAGAGTTAGCATAGCATAGCAGTTTAAATGGGACAAGTTAAAAACTTTCGTTCGTTTCAACCGAATGACGCCCACTGTTGTACAAAGGCCTCCCCCAGGGATTTCCACAAAGACTGATCCTGCGCCGCCCGCATCCAGGCACCTCCCGCGACCTTCACCAGATCGTCGGTCCACCTAGTGGGAGGCCTGCCGGCTCGTGCATGGTCGACAGCGACACTCGAGAACTTTTCTGCCCCAGCGGCCATCAGCTCTGTGCGAGCTGTGTGCCTATGTGTAAATAAATGTCATGATTTTTTATGGGACAAAGTCCCATCACCACACCATAGCTTATTGACCATAGTGTGGACAGTCATTATTATGTCAGAGGCTCTTGTGCAAAAATATGACGTACGAGTTGCACAAACGTCTCGATGATTGCGGACAAAAACCAGCGCGTGCGCGCCCTGAGGTAGTGAGGGGACATCGATGCAGTCGATGAAGTTATCGAGATATCGATGATCGGTGACAATGGTGAAAATATGATTGTGCATGTATGCCCAAAAGCAACGGCAACGATACCAGCATACTCGTTTGCCAGCAGTACAAAACAGATAAGGTAAACGGCTACTATGTAGTTCGTGATAGTACGTAAGTTCGTAAGTTTTTTTTCTAGCTCAAATTATAAGCAAATGGAATATTATTTATAAAAATTCTTCATTACTACAAAAACTCTATTATTTAACCTATCTAAAAAACCAAGTACCAACATTGTGTCTCCAAAAATGAGAGCAATACGAAGCTTCAAACTCACAGAGAGCCAAAAATAACCGTGCGGCGTGCAAAGGTTGCTCTCACCCTAAGGTTAGAACTCCAATTTCTTAAGCTTATAGAAAGGCGAAGGAACGCCCATTTGAATAAAACTTGTAATAGTGGTTTCATGTGTTCCTTGACAATTGATTTGGCTTAGAAAAAAGTTATAAAAAAAAGTAGAATTCCTTTAAAATTGCGATTAATTGACTCACGAAATAGCATACATATTATTTTTCGGGTGTCCCCTATTTCGTGACACTACCGAATCAAGGATATTATGGATAACATTTTGATGCTTGGTTTTTAAATAATTATTTATGATAATTTAAATGTAAGTTATGAAACAAATAATGCATTTATTTAAGTTTCTCATGATCTAAATTCGGTATATGTTTCGTTCACTAGAATTTATATGACACGAGTTTGAAGTTCACATAAATGACTAATTTTAAGATAAATTAGCATAAGTACTACCAGTGCAATTTTGGTTTTAATTCGATTTGTTTTATTTATCTTTGTTTATTTGTGTAATATATGGGATAGATAATAGTTAATTGACACAATTTGACAAAAATCCATGAATTTTACTTGTTGGAATAATCAATATCACGAAACAAGAAACCGTACCTATTAATGTTTCTTTTTTCCAAGTTCGTGATATATAAATGTATAGTGTTAGGTACTTTTATGATACATACCATCAAAGAAATCGACATATTTTTTAGTTTTTTTTAATACTGACCTACCTAAAAAAATTATTAATTACTTACTTTTTATTATGAATCATTGGCGTATCTGGGGTTATTTTCAGGGGGGCTACCCTCACTTGAAGCAGCTGCAGAGATGGGATTAGGGGAAAGGGGGGGGGCAGCCCGCCCCTCCCCCCCTCCACATTTCTAATGGATTGTATAAATATTTTCACATACTTATCGTCAGAAATAACAAATAAAATTTCATGGGTACGAAGGGGGGGGGGGCAGTCCCCCCCCCCCACATTTCTAATGGTTATATAAATATTTTCACATATTGTTAGAATTAACAAATCAAAATTTTATACGTAGGTACGTACCTAGCTAGACTCACATTATTTCTCATAAATATTTCAGGTAAGTAATATCGTCAATTTCACACAATTCATTTATTCTAAATGTATATTTTCGTATTTAAATTTATTAAACCTTTAATCATTATTAAAATATCCTAACTCGATCCATAAAACCTTATCCCGAAATAGGGGACATGAGTTCACGAACTTAGAATTAGAGCAAAATTTTATCACGAAACAGGATCCAAACAAGAGGTCCACAGAACATTAATATTTAAAAAAGTTCAAACTATATAACTTTTATTTATGTATTAAGTTACTGTCAAAAGACCAAAGTTTAGCACACAAAAGCTTTCATACTGATATCATGCTTGGTTATTTTTAAATAAAATGTTAAAGTCGTAAGTGCCTTAATATACCGAAGTAGGGGGCACTTACCTTAATCGTGTTTTTATTCTAACTTTGTAAATTATGTACTCGCATTTAGATTTATGTATTTTATCACCTTGCGCCTATGTGTCTAATTAACCAAGTCGTTAACCTGATCTACTCTACGTATTCCGTACTAACTGCTCTAATCTCCTGCAGTAACCATTGTTTCCGGAATTATCTTCTGAAGTTGATCTTCCTGTCGTTAGATACTTTTTGTCCTAAACCCTATTTCTGTTCCCAAACCCTTTTTATACGTGCGGTTCTTTAGCCATTCTTATTGATGCCAGCAATTTTCCATCTTTCATGTCATGGACAAACTCGTTGAAAAATAACGTAATACCATCACTACAGCAATTTCGCAACCTCACTCGATGCATCACAGCAGTCAAACGGTCGCCCGAGAGAAAACGAACGTTCGACTCGAGGCACTTTCCCCGCACTAGCCGCGTTTAAATTTTAAATTTTCATAAATAGAACTGAACTTTATGGTGCAATTCAAAATAATAGCGCACTTCCGCATCAATTTAGTGTTTTATTGATTTCTGTTTTTGTGTTGTCGATCAGTTATTAAAACCTGTTAGTTGTGAAAATGTGATCGATTTTTTTTAACAGTATTGTGTAATCGTTAAGACAATGTGAAAGTGAAATCCGTGGTTTTAAGAAAGGTAGGTGCTTAACGTGTTAACCAGTCAGTACTTAGTACTTGGTAGTACTGAGAACTTCTCCCACATGCCACATTTTAAAAAACGTGCTTGTGCTTTATCCAGTCGTTTGTCAATAAAGGCTCGGTTTGTTTGACCCAGACTGGAATCGAACTAGTGTCCACACATAAGGTGGCGCCCGCGCCGTTTCCGCGAACTTTCTTTATGTGTGCATTTACTAAGAACATACATTACTTCATGTTAACATCATCTTTTTTTTTTTTTTTCGTCGAAAATACATTGATTTGTATACCCACCAGCCGCGGGGGCGGTTAGTGGGTTATGTGGGGTTCTCCCTGCCAGAAGGGCAGGGCCTACCCACTAAAAACCTGACGTTGCCCTCGGTAGCCATATGAGTCGGGAACGCGGGCCATCACTATCGGCATTTTGCCTCAAGCATTCGTCCGCGTTCCCTGCTCGGCATTTCACTCGCTTAAACCAAGCCCAGCCCAACCAAGGCGTTATTACGCCTTCAACCTCCTGCGAGCGGCACGCAGGACACGTGCTGCGCCGTCGCGGCCTCTTTAGACGCCACCAGACACCCCCGTATCTGATGGCCGAGGCCTATTAGGAAGGGGCAGATGGAGGTCATAGAGCCTCCTTCTTTGCCCATGACGTCGGCGGCGGGCAATGGGTGCGTCGGGTGATGCTTCCCGCTCCCTCTCCGCCGCTTCCTTCTGTGAAATGACTGCTTCACAGAAGGTGAGAACTCCACGCCACGCCTCCTCTCCGTTGGTCATATGGTGGACTAAGACCGGTAGAGAGAGGTTATTTCCTATACATATATTGAGGGCCGCACGCTCATCCGCCCAAGCTGGGCATTCTTGGAGCGTGTGCTCAGCTGTATCCACAGTGTCAAGGTTGCAGTGATGGCAGCCTGGTACCTCTTCTCGGCCTATTCTGTGAAGGAAGGCCCCGAAACACCCGTGGCCTGTCAGTAGCTGGGTCATCCGGTAGGTTAGACGACCATGCCGACGTCGCAGCCACTCCGCTAGGACAGGCAGAAGTGCCTGCACAGTGCGACGCCCGACTTGACTAACGGCCAAGCGTCCTCTCCAGCATTCTAGGGCCATCTCCTCCAGCTCTTCTTTTTTAGCCTCATGTTAACATCATCCCTGAGGGAGGCCTTTGTCCAGCAGTGGACATCATTTGGCTGGAACGAATGAATGAATAGGTGTAAGCTCCTGGAGCCTGGAGCTTTTCGGCCTGACACGCATAATTCGTTCATATTTCCATGACAAAAAATGCTTTTTCAAGTTACTCCTTAACACATATAGCCAGGATACAGAAAGTCCCACCAATATCGGTACAGCCGTTTCGGATTACGAACATAAACACGGAGAAAATAGAGATAAATAGTATTTTTACAGAACTCCAGTAAACATGTTCCCACTATGCTCTCCACCAGTTTATAGCTTTTTTAGTAAAAGTAATGCAATGCAATCCATTTCAATTACTCGTCGTCCAAAAAAGGACATCTACTTACTTAGAAATCAGCAATCTAGAGTTTCCGTAACACTGCATTCCATAATTAATTAAATTGGATTCAAATACGTAAATATTAAGGAGAAATGGGACATTTATTGCCTTCTTTAGAAACTCGTGCGTGTAAAACTATTCGGACCATCCTGTACCTACTTGCACATAAAGGCACATATTATTATTATATCTTCAATTGATTTTGAGGCTTATACTGCTATGTCAAAAGGTTCAAAAGACATTGGGGAATACCACAATTATGTGACAGTTGACCTGCAGCCGACAGTAACATACTTAGTTAGGCACTTGTAACACCATTCCTTATCGCAATCACTAAACTGTTTTTGAGTAAGTTTAAAGTAACTTTCAATAACTTAAAAGCTTTGTGATAACGTTATTTGTTTTAATTCAGCTATCGCAGACTGACCAAATACCTAACCTATGCATTTTTGGTCTGTAAATAATTGAAAATCCAGTTCAACAGTTAATTAAAATTCAATAGTTATTCTGCCTGAAGTAAGTACCCCTACTAACACATTAAGTACCTACATAAACTAAGTTCTTTTTTTATAATAAAAGGAGACCGGTTTTATAAATAGTATAACTATAATAGAGTGATAATTAGGTTTTTGCTCGAATTATACAGGTTGAATGCATTTTGGAATGTTAAAAATATACATTTTAAATCGTTATTATTTGCATTACACATTTAAGGTGTAGTAATTAACTGGATAATTAACTACTGGAGATTTAATTGTGCATATACATAAAATGCAGAATTAACAAAATAAATATAACCTAATAAGCGACGATAGCCGAACGGTGAAGGTGTCGGACTAGCCGACTCGTGATCCGAGTCTATTCCGCTTTGACTAGCTAAGTAAGTTGTAGAATAATAAATAATAATAATAATAAATAAATCTTTGGACAATTTCACACAGCGCCAGCTAGCCCCAAAGTAAGCAACTTAATGCTTGAGTTATGGGTGCTAGCTTAACGGATATACTACTTATATACTTTTTTTTTTTTTTTTAAGTAGAAGCAATAAAGAACTTCATTTATTTATTTGATCACCTGGATTTGATCACCCGGGTGATCAAAGTGGACTTTGATCGCTTGAGTGATCAAATCCAGGTGATCAAAGTGGAATAGACCGCATATTTACTCGTAGCATACCACGAAGGGTTAACGGGACTATTAGGAATTTGTGCTACAAATTCTTAAAAAAAATTTAGATAACAGATCCCAGTAAAATTTTTAGAAAAGGAAACAAGCAAAAGATGCAGTTAGCAATCTTGTAAAGTAATTTATCTGTCAGCGATTTGTGATTTGCATAGGTACCTACAATTTGTTCAATCACCTTGCCCCGTGCCTTCGGGCGGATCTATTGTTTTATCATTTTTACTACATTAATAACCGTGTAATTATCTAATTACATGATTGCAAATACCTAGAAATGGCTTGCTTTATTGCAATCATCATCTTAGTACTTGTTGTGAACGCCGATTTTCAGTGTCATTATTACACAAAAAAAAGTTTGCGTTCACTTCATTGTACTATTTGTTAAAATATTTATCAAATACCTAGTTTATGCAGTACATAGGCCCTGTCCAGTAGTGTCCAGACAACTTACACGTCCCAAATATGTATTATAGCTTGCCCTTCCACCACTTCGGGACTTTTGCGCTTTTGACATTTTGCGCCTAAACCACAGCATTTTAAAAGGGCTGGTGCTGAGAAGAAGTGGCGGAAGAAACCAAAAGATAATACACATAAAAAATAAAGTAGAATTTGGGCAGTTGATATTTTTAAGGAACAAACACTTTAAGGAACAAATTCCATGAAAACTCTTCATTTTAAACCTGAAAATATTAGATTAGATAAATCTAAGATGAAAACCCAATTAATATTCAGTTAATAACAGTAAAATTAAATTATTTAATTTTTGAAATAAAATACACCGTAAAGTTCCTATCAGTCATGATAAGTAAGTCATTTGAATATTTTTTGAGTACTCAGTTGTTAACGTAAATTAAATATTGAAATAAAAATTTACCGTTTGTCCAACAATGGAACTCGTTGTTAATGTAGGAGTTACTTAGCGGTTTTTCTACTCTTCAAAGCGTGTTTGCTGTCAAATAAAAAAAGAATTACTTACAAAGCCGCCATTGGCCAGTTATAAAATCTATGTATCTATCTATCTTCTATAAATAAAAATGAATTGATGTTCGTTAGTCTGATTAAAACTCGAGAACGGCTGGGCCGATTGAGCTGATTTTGGTTTTAAAATGTTTGTCGTAGTCCAGGGTAGGTCTAAACGGTGAGCAAATACGCGCGCGATATTGTTTTTCTGTGACAGACAAAATTCCACGCGGGCGAAGCCGCAGCGGGCGGAAAGCTAGTAAAAAATAAAAACATGATTTCCGTATCTGAGAAAAATATAATAATTTATAGAATTTTGCTGTTTTAACCGTTTTAACAATAGCCCTATGAAATATTAATTAGGTATCTACTTTATAGTGAAAAAATAAGCACTTCTAGGTGCCAAAAAGTATCTGACGATATTACATACAAGTAATCGTTTTCTAATTTCCTACTGCGTGAAATTATTTCAGTAAACAATTATAATGATTTCCTTATAAACACAAACTTAGCATTTCCCATAATACTACGTGCCGGAATGTAAGCTAGTTAAAATTGACAAACTTACCAAGACCCCTTGTTGGGAACATCCGCCTTAGAAACCAGAGGTCATCTTAGGCGGAATCCGCCCAAATTAAATTAAAGTATGAATATGTCATTCGTGGGCAGAGACCTTTTGTAATTGGATCCAGTATAAATAGATCTTCATGCTTTAAAAGCTTCATACATTTGACAGGTCTTATAAGTTTGGAAGTGTTCACCAGTATAGTTGGAGCTGTGCTTCAAAACAGTTTCATACAAAATGAAGGCCAATTGGAATTGGTTTGAAACCTATCACCAATGTCAAGGTTACTATGAGGAAAAAAAATTGCAGCTTAAAACCGTGATCGCAGAACGTAAATGGTTTAGTCTACAGTCAGTTCTGTATGAACAAAGTTAAAATAACTAAATAAATAAATATTAATTAAAGTTGAGTAGTGCCAATAAAGTGCCTGTGCTAGTGATCAAAAGGTGTATTTTTATTTGGTGAGATGCGAACTTTTAATTATTTAATTAGTAACATATGAAAGAGTTAATTTTAATTCAGGCTTTTATTTTTAATTACATTCTAAATTAAAGTTTTCATTTAAATTTGAAAGAAATTAAACATTAGGAAATCTACATAAATATTTATCATTTTATGTAGGTACAATAATTTAGTTTATAATAAAGCATGTTAATAGGTAGGTACCTAATTTTATTTCTACCAAAAATATTTTAAGCTTCAAGAAAAACTTTCATTCATAAGAATTCTAAATGAATTAGGTAATAATTAATTCAGAGTAGCCGCATTTGAGCAATTACAAGTCGATAGAATTTATCTTAACCCATTACTTCCCAATCATCGAAAACTTTGGATTTTTTAATCAAATTTTGAAACTAAGTTCATAATAAGCTAAGAAAAAATATATAAATACAAACAAAAAAATAAAAAAGTACCTTTAATGCTGAGTCAGCCTGTCCTATAAATATGACAGTGGGGACATGTGATCAGAAGTAATAAAAGATAACAATTAGGTAGATACATAATAAGAAAAAGAGCTGACCTATTCAAAAATTTGTCCGTAAACAAAACAGTCTTAAACATAAAGTTTTAGGAACTTATTTTGTATGGTAAGGTATAAAACAAGAGTATAAGGTATAAAATAATAGCGCAAAAAGTAAGAGTTTTTTTTACAATCTTGTCCCTGGCAAAGCCTCTATTTGTCCCTCTTCGATTTTAGTTTACATTCGTGTTGTGGATGTAAATACTTCTCAATCAGCTAGGCCTAGTATTCATCTAATAATAATAAAAAATCAGGCATGTAAGTTGACTATTCGCGAATCGCGCCACAGTGACCAAATTAGCACAGAAATTTAAAACAATCATAACTCGAAAACTATAAAAAATCGCGGAACATACATGGATGGGGATGATTTAGATAGCCCTAGTGATGCTCTACCTCTGGGCTTGGGCTTGACACTACTTTTTGGGACACCCTGTATGTATAGTGAAGTGATCAATATTGTCAAACCTGACAGGTTGTAAAAGGCGTTCTGATGTACTGGGTGTAGGTTTGCCTGCCTTGCCTTCCGATTTTTTCATCCAAGAAACACAAAACCCTACGCATGAAATCTAGAATAGGGATGGTCCATCTTTATTTACCTCGTTGTAAATAATCCATGCATTCAGTAGGGACATGGCTAAAACACGAATGGCTGAGGCCAATACCAATTTTTGCCTTTGAAGCGGATCGTCATCGTCGATCGTCTTCCTCGTCCTCATCACATAACGTCGTTGACGAGTGAAAACCTCGTAAGTCGAATTTTTACCAAAAACATTTTAATGTTCAAGTAAGAAAACCTTACATAGCTCGTAGAGACGATGACCGTTGGGGCAGGCCTCCTACTAGGTGGACCGACGATCTGGTAAAGGTCGCGGGAAGAGCCTGGATGCGGGCAGCGCAGGACCGTGCATTGTGGAAAACCTTGGAGGAGGCCTTTGTCCAGCAGTGGACGTCATTTGGCTGAAACGAACGAACGAAGAAAACCTCTCTAACGCACATTTCGAGCTCACCTTTAATCGAAAGGAATGATTGATTGATTATAGTGCCATCTATTGCGTTCAATGAAAACCTTATAAAAATATTCAGGGAACGGTTTTTTGTCTCTTCTGAAAAATTTTGTTTTTGGTACTCCCGAGCTTTTCACTCATCAACGACGATAAAAAGTTCTCGAATATCGATAGAACGAAGATTTTCCGTCCAACTGCGTACTTAATCATCTTTTCCGTGTTTTGCGGAATAAAAGTAATTAATAAGGCAATAACCCATGCGCAAAAATGCTGTAATACAGTTCTGTGTGCTAAAGGTATTGTTATTCATATTTGTAGATGTCATAATAAATAAGCGTACACCTGCATGTTTTCAGAGATGCAAATGAAAACACAGCTGCACAGTAATGATGTCATTTTGTTACCAACTTGTTCGCCAACTGCTGGCTACATTTTCGGGGTAATCTATATATATAAAAATGAAACCCGTTTCGCGTTGTCACGGCATCACGTGTGAACGGCTGAACCGATTTCGATAATTCTTTGTTTTAAATGTTTGTGGAAGTCCAAGGATGGTTCTTACGGAAAAAAATATTAAGAAAATCTCTACGCTAAGGCGGTACGAAGTTCGCCGGGTCAGCTAGTTTTATATATTTTCTCAAATAAGCAGTTGGACAAAAGTTTAGCTATCTTACATAAAAAATGGAATAAAATGCCAAGCCGTTAACCGTATGATACCTAAAAATTTTCCGTTTATAATGCATGCATGTGACTGTGACCGACCTAAAAGCTGTAATTTATTGTTCGTTAAATTTCCAGATCGAGAAGCGTAATTTTTTAAATTGTGCTTCATCAAATTCTAAGTTGAAAAGAATTTGCTTAAATTAACCAGTGCTTCTCAAAGTTTTTCATTAATTTCAGTACCAATACCTACCCATCATTTTAGCTACAAGACGTCTACTGCTGAACATAGGCCTCCCCCAATGATCACATCGCCCGGGGTTGGTATATCTATCCAATCATTTAAAATTCAATCATTGGAAAGCTAATTTCATTGACATGGATTTATTGGAAGACTAGCTGTGCCCGCGACTTCGTATGCGTGGAAATCAAATCGTAATTTTACCATTTTTTCTCACCGCTTAAACCTTCCCTGGACTACAACAATTATTTAAAAACCAAAATCAGCGATATCGATCCAGCCATTCTCGAGTTTTAGCGAGACTAACGAACTGCAATTCATTTTTATTATACAGAAGATTTACAGAAATTCGGAAATCTTTGAATGCAGTTTTCTTTCTGTTAAAAAATGAAGGGATGTTTTCTTTAAGTATTCTATCTACAGTATTAAGAGTACTTACTTTCCCTAATGGTAGCATTACAAAATTCCACCCTGTATAGCTTAGTACGAAGGGTTAATAGGATTGTTAGTAATTAGTGCAATACAAGGTTGTTAGTTATTATTGTAAAGAAAACGTAATAACTTTTAAACTAAGCGGTATATCCTGATAAAATAAAAACAGTAATAATGCAAAATAACAGGCGATACTAAAAAAATACATGAAATATACAAAAAATGCCAACAAATAATAAAAAATTGTACTTTTTGAAAAAAATCTGCTTTTAAATTCGTGTTTTTTTGGTTATTTGATAAANCAAGACTGAATAGATGGCAAATATTACAGTTGGACCAAAGATGCTAGTGGCTTGGACTGAATATTGGAATGCTACGTGAATTAGTAAAAACCGAGGGAGAGAATTTACTGGAATACCCCTCCTCATGAACACAAACAAAAAAAGCAAGACAAAACATCTGATTATGACCTAAGTCGATTGCAGATATAAAAAGGGGAAAAAAAAAACTTCTAGCACGGTCTGTGAGCACGTAGAATTTTGTCCAATGACCCCAAGCTACCCATCCTTATCGGTCGCGCGTAATAGACATGTTGACACCACCACTCAATGAGGGCTATCGTTTTTATACTTAACAGTTGGCACCCCTGGCGATTGACAGGACCTCACTCTACAGTGGCGCCATCTTGATGAGTGCAAATGCGATAGTCCTCCTACCACTTTAGCGCTCACCAGCCGGCGCCACTGTCTTCGCTACTAGCAAGTGACAGGACCTTACTCTACAGTGGCGCCAACTGGTGAGCGCTAAAACGATAGCCCTCATTGACGTACTTTTTAAAACTGTCAAAACGAAACTCTCCCATAGATTTTGTATGGCATTACAAGCAAGTGACGTCACTATTTTGTCAACTCAATCAAACTACTCTTTTCAATTACAATGCGAACAAAAATCGTAATTTACAGGTAATTTAAGATGAATTAAGTTTTTAAGACCTGAATGTAAGGTCTTTTTAAAACAGTTGTGGTTCAGAATTATTGGGGTATGGTGTCAAACTGTCTATTATACAGTGTGAGTCACGTTAAAGTGTACATATGAAAATAGATGAAACTAGACCTATTTTTATCGACAAAAAAGAGGTCAAAAATTTTTTGAGATTTTTTTTTAATTTTTTATAGAATTTTTTTTCTTTGAATTACTTATTGTAAAGAAAACGTAATAACTTTTAAACGAAGCGGTATATCCTGATAAAATAAAAACAGTAATAATGCTAAATAACAGGCAATACTAAAAAAATACATAAAATACACAAAAAATGCCAACAAATAATAAAAAATGATACTTTTTGAAAAAAATCTGCTTAAAAATTCGTGTTTTTTTGGTTATTTTATAAATTTCTCCAAAAAATGCCCCTATAACCGGTGGTTTTTATTACTTTGTATTATTTTCTATCGTATTATCTTTGTAAAACCAAAAATAACATGTCTCTATACCTATCACAACATTTGTTATGATCGTTTGAACAAAGGCCTGCCACAACATTATTCTCCGCTACAGGTAGAGACAATTTAAATTTTAACTAAAATGCTTATTTTACTTCGAAATCTTTTGTTTTTATTTGAAATCTAACTTGTATTTATCAAAATCACAAATGTAGAGCCATTTTCAGTTTCGAAGCTTTGAATGGCGCGCCCGGAAAGGCTTAGTTCAAACGATCATTGCAAACGTTGTGATAGGGATAGAGACATGCGATTTTTGGTTTTACGAAGGTAATACGATAGAGAATAATACAAAGTAATAAAAACCACCGGTTATAGGGGCATTATAGGGGCAGACATAACCAAAAAAAACACGAATTTAAAAGCAGATTTTTTTCAAAAAGTATCATTTTTTATTATTTGTTGGCCTTTTTTGTTGTGTATTTTATGTATTTTTTTTGTATCGCCTGTTATTTAGCATTATTACTGTTTTTATTTTATCAGGATATACCGCTTAGTTTAACAGTTATTACGTTTTATTTACAATAAGTAATTGGAAGAAAAAAAATTATATAATTTTTTTTTAAAAAATCTCAAATTTTTTTTACCTCTTTTTTGTCTATAAAAATAGGTCTAGTTTCATCTATTTTGATATGTACACTTTAACGTGACTCACACTGTATGTAAATGTGATGTCGCTCTGTTTGTCAAATAAAAAATTGTTTACTTTTACTTTTACTTTTACAATACAAATCACTAATAAATATTTTAAATTAATAAAGTATTTTCCTATAAATCAACACCAGCGTGTAGTGGTGAAGTGGCCCTATACGTCACTACATTGTGCTAGAACAATTAATATTAATTATCGAGTAGCAAAAGGTCCGGTTTCTGAATTGAGATTTTTGACTGAAACGTGCTCTTCTTTATGTGGATTATTATCACTCAGATGAAGAAAGTGGATTTTTTAGTGTTCTCATTTCACCTCGGAACCATTTCACCCAGCTTCATTGTAACTACAGATGATAGAGTCAACTAAACGGTCACCTTTGTTCACCTTGAACAGATGCGAAGACCTGGATGAATTAATTACTAGGTGAACAAAGGTAATCTATAGTCGAGTCAATTTACCTGGGTGATATCACCTGGGAGAAATGGTTCCGAGGTTAAATGGGGACACTAAAAATTCCACTTCTTTCACCCAGATGAACAAAGCATATTTGAGTATTAAACTCAAATTATTGATTTATTTGCATGGTAAGTGACAGTAAGTATTTGAACTTTTCTAAATTCAACTTTCAGTAGACACCATTCTCATACCCTCCGTTTATTTAACTTAACTTTTTGCACTAATTTTTTGCCAATGCCAATAAAGAATGCATTATCTACCAGTCAACTACAGTTTACCGAGATTTGCAAGGACCTAGCAAATGTCCAACCGCTTCTAGAACAAAAGCAAATGAAATTCTACGCAAAGCTGCAAGCTATAATATAATTATTATTTATGGAAGCCATTGTTGCAGCCGTGACTTGAGACAATTATTGAGTGATTTATCAAGGATACTGAAGTTATAACGCGAATAAACCAACAGCTAATTAACTAGGTAAATAAAGTTATTTTAAAATTTGAGTTCCTTGTCAGGACTACGGAACCCTAAAAAGCACATCGTCAAACTTGAAAGTTTTTAAACGAAATCAATGATCCCTTAAATAAACAACTTGAAATAATCGAACTAAGTACCTAAGGCGGGACTCGAACCCACGATTTTTCCTGGAATATCCTGGAAATATTTTTCAGGATGAAAACTATTCGATAATTATTATCCCCCGAGGGGGTGAAGAGGGGGTGTGACATGTGACATGTTCATATGGAGAAACAATATTTGCTTAAGTAAGGTATAAAATATCAAAATTGCTCTAATTTTGTAATTAAATTCATTTTATGCTAAACCTCAAGGAAGGTTCGAGGAAGGATTATGCTATAACATAAATATGTAGCGAAGACAAACGATTTATAATGCAGAAAAATTTAAATACTTACATAATAGGTATTAGTACGTAGTACTTATTATTATTCTGTGGTATTAGGTACATTCTAGATATGCATAATAAGTATATGAATAGCGTTAAAAATTAGTTTAGTCAGACTTAAAATGATATCAATACAGAAAATATAAAAGAAAGAAAAATAATATTTTATCTGTTTAAAATTATAATCTGTAGCGTGCAAAAACGTGAATAATTTATGTAAATAGGTACTTTATTTAATGAGCTAGTGTTACTTAAATTTCATAAAATCATTATATTTTAGCACCACGTAAGTACCTACCTAACTTACACAGAGTTTATCTGAACAATCGAGTTTATAAAACATGCAATTTTTCGTATTTCTGAATCAACGCAGCACTGGAAATGCGCACGCTACATTTACATTAATATTTCTTATCTTATGCGTTACTTAAGATTATACTTGTGTTAGTTATATTTTATCTTTTTAGAGTTCCATTATCTTCCAAAAACATGTTTATACAGTTATGAAAATTTCTAGCGTTAAGAGTTGCATCTCTTTAGTTCGATTTTTTTTAGTTTTTAACTTCATTTTAATATGATACTGAAAATACTTATCATACGGAACCGTATTTATGCGAGTTACAGTTACCACTTGGTCGGTTTTTGGTTTATAATTACCACAGTAACACCCAGTTGCAGAAACAGACTTTAAATTTTAATGATTTCATTAAACTCTAATGAATCATTAACTTGTTGCACAAACCAACATTAACAAAGATTTTAATGCCTCATTAAATTTTAGTAATGAAGTGTCAATCTTGCACATTAGCTTTGCGTTGCACAAAACGTCATTAGCGCTAAATGAGCGTCTATTTTGACAGTTTGTTCAATTTATTATTCTAACAATAGAAAAGAAACAAAAATATCCACAAAGATTTAACCCTTATTCAACCGCCTCTGTGGTCTAGTGGTAAGACCACCTGCTTCAGATGCAGAGGTCCCTGGTTCGATTCCCAGTGGGGGCAGATTTTTCTGTTCGGTTTGGTTGGTGGTAGGGCTTGTTCTAAGTTCGCCTGGCTAGCTACTACCATTTTACCTAAGTCTGTCGCCATAACAACAATGTTAACAGCATTGTTGTGTTCCGGCAGTTAGAGGTAAGATAGCCAGTTCCTCCGTGGTTGAGGATTCCGGGTGAAGCTCGCTTCCTGTCCACCTTCGGCCTGATCGTCACTTACCATCAGGTGAAATACAGGTCAGCTTCCTCGTTGTGGGTAAAAAAAAATGCGAGCTGGCTGGTATGCATTTTTTTTACAAAGTTGAAGTGGATTTTGGGTAATTGTGGGTCACTTATTTCATATTTTTGATCAAAATTAATAAAAAATAGGGGACGGGGTAGTTTTTTGGGTGGTAAATAATTTACCATTACACTGGTCAACAGTGGTTTTGGTGCCAAGGAACTGTATATATTTTTTGATTGAGGACCTTATGCTGGTTGCTTTAGTAGCAAATTTGTTGATTTCCTACGTGTGGTTTTCTAGATTTTGACGTGTATAGAAAAATACAAAATTTCACCAAAATCAGCGTTTATAATATTTTGAAATGCTTAAAAACTTTATTTTTCACGACTTTTGTGAATGAGGTGTAATGGAACTATCACGTTACATCCTCCAGCAGTAATCAGCCATCATATACCGATCCCATCTGCCTTGGTACCTCTCTTCTAATGGTTTTTAGGTCTTGACAGCATCGCTCTCCCTATTCTTAGCTATAGCATGCTATAGTGACCCAAGTCAAGCATGCTATAGGTAAAGATGACTGTGGAGGTAGTGCTCTTTGATAAAAATTATGACATCCTGAGTTTTTAAGGCATGTCTCACAATTTCAGAGTAGTTACTGGACTAGTGATTTCCGAAAAAAATTTTTTAATTTCAATTAACAAAATCTATGCAAATCGTTCCAAATAGTCCATCGAACTTAAGAAATCAGAATCTTTTATTAATATTGTTATTTATGGACCATTAAAAATTACTTAAAAAATTAATACTAACTTCCTGCCCCGTACAACCAAACTGTGGAATGGACTGTCATCTGCGGTGTTTCCGGACGGATACGACCTGCAAGCTTTCAAGAGGAGAGCGTATCTTTACCTTAAAGGCCGGCAACGCACCTGTAACGCCCCTGGGTCTGCGGGTGTCTATGGGCGACGGTAATCACTTACCATCAGGTGATCCGTCTGCTCGTTTGCCTCCTGTCACATAAAAAAAAAATTAAAAAAAAAATATGCTCAAACTAGGATTTTTTTTGTTCTTTCCTCACTTTCTCCACTCTGAACTTCATGTTACGGCTTCTTTGACCATTGTAACATTGCCTTAAGTATTCACAGAAGATTATAAAAACAATTTTGGGTATCCATGGCTTGAATACAACCACAATTTCCGACTGAAAGTAAGAAAAATAAGCACTTTTAATAAAATCTTGCCTGAATTTTTGAACTTTTTAACTGTGTACACACCACCAATGTAACAAAAATACATTTTGATTATTGAGACAACTTCTTGGCAATGTAGAGTTGTAGACATGATATTAAAATAAATGCATTTATAAAAATGTACCGAGAACACTACAAACTGTGCAACCAAAGTACCGATTAAAGCTAAATTTTAAAACTGAGGGTAGATCCAAAACTACACGTAGGAAAAAAAAAAGAAAAATATTTTTATTATTACTAATACACACTTAATAATAAACTATCAACAGAATCTCGGCACCATTTTCATTTTGATTTTTTGTTGACCAGTGTTATCCATTCATGACTACCAATTATTAAATGTTGGTGGTAAAATAGTTACCAGTGTCGATCTTGGTTTGTTTTTGGTTCTTGACTAGTGACTTTCTCTTGGTTCTACCTATATCTTACTAAATATTTTGGGAATTAAAAAATATTAATATTAGTTATTATGCTTACAATTATTATGCTTACCTTGATTCTGAAGCTAACAATTCACTAATTACGTAACGTCAAAACGTTATGTAAATAGTTATAAGAAAAAATTCTCCAAATATTTATTTAGTTTTATTTGTGCACATACAAAAAACAACAGTTTTTTATATCATGAAACTTTTGTCATGACGGGATTTGGACAGTGGTAAACTATTTACCACTTCTTTAAAATGTCTAAATTATATGAATAAATCAATTGCAGACGCTGTCTATGAGTGAGATTATGCAATAAATGTTATAGTTTAGGAATTTGAATCGAAAAAACACTTATCAGAATTTTCGTTGAACAAAGTTTCAAAAATACCAAAAACGCGCGGTAAGAACTTGTTCACACCAAAACCGTTTGGTTGACTTTGACATTACCTGACAGTGACAAATGACGTTGAAAAGTTGTAAAATGGCATAGATAAGTAAAAAAATATATTTAAAATTTTAACCCTTTTCTTGGCATTGTGCATTTAAAGATACGTTGACCAAAACAAAAATATGGGGGAGAAACCAAAAAATATTTTCAAATGTTTTTTTAATATAATGTTAGCCCAAATACTACAGATTGTGTTACACAGTATACAGGGTGACAGGTAAAGCGATACATTCCTTGAAAGGGGTTAAAGTAGAGCTTATTTGCAGTCATTTAAGTCATATGACACCATGTCCGAAACTTGTTCATTTCCAAGTTATTCAAGATTTAAGTATTTTTAAAAAAATCTCCAGTTTTTATGTTAAAATGTACCCTTGTAATGAAGAATACGGAATAATGTTAACTTTTTTGTTGTATTCGTATAGCTAAATAATAAGATTGACATTTTAAATTAAAATTTGCAAGAAAGAATCGTCATTGCTCAAGTAAAAGCTAAAAAACCATGTATTATCAACCGACTTCAAAAAAGGAGGAGGTTCTCAATTCGACCCGTATGTTTTTTTTTTTTCTATGTTTGTTACGCGATAACTCCGCCAATTATGAACCGATTTGAACAAATCTTTTTTCGGCGTATAGGTAATACCTCAAGGGTGGTCCCATTTAAATTTAATAATAAAAAAAACAACCCCCAAGGGTGGAAAATTGGGGATGAACTTTTTTATACGCAATATCTCCGCCGATTTGAAACCAATTTGAACGATTATTTTTTTGTTGAATAGGTATTATCAAAAGGGTGGTTTCATGCAAATTTGAAGAAAATATTTCACCCCCAAGGGTGGAAAATTGGGGATGAACTTTTTTATACGCAATATCTCCGCCGATTATGAACCAATTTTTTTTGGTCTCAGTGTACTGCCTACCTTCAGTGGTAACATCAAGGTAATAATTAGTTAACTAAAAAGCAAGAAATAAGTAAAATTTTATAAAAAAAAATAAAACCGACTCCAAAAAACCTACACTAAAACGTAGAAAATAATTACTAATTACCTACTTATTTATTAGGACGAATTATTAATATTTATGTAGGTATACCATGATTGATACTTCTGGAGTCGGTGCCAAGATTATGAAACATGTAAAGTTTGTCGGCACCGACTCCAGAAGTATCAATCATGGTATACCTACATAAATATTAATAATTCGTCCTAATAAATAAGTAGGTAATTAGTAATTATTTTCTACGTTTTAGTGTAGGTTTTTTGGAGTCGGTTTTATTTTTTTTTATAAAATTTTACTTATTTCTTGCTTTTTAGTTAACTAATTATTACCTTGATGTTACCACTGAAGGTAGGCAGTACACTGAGACCAAAAAAAATTGGTTCATAATCGGCGGAGATATTGCGTATAAAAAAGTTCATCCCCAATTTTCCACCCTTGGGGGTGAAATATTTTCTTCAAATTTGCATGAAACCACCCTTTTGATAATACCTATTCAACAAAAAAATAATCGTTCAAATTGGTTTCAAATCGGCGGAGATATTGCGTATAAAAAAGTTCATCCCCAATTTTCCACCCTTGGGGGTTGTTTTTTTTATTATTAAATTTAAATGGGACCACCCTTGAGGTATTACCTATACGCCGAAAAAAGATTTGTTCAAATCGGTTCATAATTGGCGGAGTTATCGCGTAACAAACATAGAAAAAAAAAAAACATACGGGTCGAATTGAGAACCTCCTCCTTTTTTGAAGTCGGTTGATAATACATGGTTTTTTAGCTTTTACTTGAGCAATGACGATTCTTTCTTGCAAATTTTAATTTAAAATGTCAATCTTATTATTTAGCTATACGAATACAACAAAAAAGTTAACATTATTCCGTATTCTTCATTACAAGGGTACATTTTAACATAAAAACTGGAGATTTTTTTAAAAATACTTAAATCTTGAATAACTTGGAAATGAACAAATTTCGGACATGGTGTCATATGACTTAAATGACTGCAAATAAGCTCTACTTTAACCCCTTTCAAGGAATGTATCGCTTTACCTGTCACCCTGTAGAATCTCTACAGGCTGCACAGATTTAACAGTAATATGCAAAATGTCAGACCGTTGACAAGCGCCTACGCACCGGCTGATAATTTTTATTATTTTCGGTGTTTTTTTTAAGGAATATTGATGATTATTTGCAGTAATATGCATAGTAAATAAATGTTTCTTGACGATAGTGCTGTTTTCTCATCCCAAAACTTGTATAATTATTCTTGACGATGCGGATTATCCGAATGTATCTCTAAATGCACATTGTCAGATACGTAATAATTTACTTTCAATTTTGAATGTATCTTTAAAGACACCTTGCCAGATTCTCGTTGACTTTATATTATTATTTTTTCATAGATTTTATCGCATTTTATAAGAACCCTTGTAACCTTTGTTCATACACAATAAAGACTTTATTACTTACTTACTTTATTACTTATAAAAAAGGGATATGTTATTAGTTAATAATATTTAAAGCTGTAAAATATAATATGCTGATGTGAGTTTTAATAAAGAATCGTTGTTTTTTGGACAACTTAGTGCTGCAGCAACAAAATCAGGCGCGCAAAATGCTGCTTATGGTTCCAAAATCTCGAACCAGGTCGAAAGTCAGTAGCGGTGACACTTCAGCTGATGAATTAGAAGCCGCACTTAGCCTTCTGATTCTCTTGGGTGGTTATCTTCCTACTCCAACCAACCCAAATCACCCCTAAAAGCAAGCAGCCTGTCCAGGCTGCTGCATGCTTCTGGTTATAAAGCTGGTGATTGAAGAATTTTAGCCAGTTCGACTGCTGCATAGTTTCCCTGAGAGTTCCAGAGATCCATTTCCGCTATCTTGCATTTCCACTATAAGTTGGACATCTAATTATCTTCAATCAAAGACGTGAACACAGTTCGGTACCAGTTGGCATCAATACCCCTCGTATTTCTTTAATGGTCTTGCAAGATTCCCATGGTGTTCTATCTGCATTTGCTTCTCCTGGATGGTAAGAGGGGTCTGAGTTTCAGGAGGTACTCCAACGATGCTTATGGAGTGGTTCTCATACATCCAAATGCAGCTATACTTGCAAGGCGTTACAGACTTTGAAGTGTTTTTTTTAATTTGTTTTCAGTTTTTTGTAAAAGATATTTATTTTTAATTTATCAAATAAGTAATAGCTTAAGGTTTTGTAACTAGTAATTTGCATTAAATGCTTAATTTTAATTTTAAATAACTAATTTCTACTAACAAATAAACCATTTTTTAATTTACTACAAAGCTGGCAATGTGCACTTAAAGATACATACTATATTTCCATAACTACATACCTAAGATTTTTTTTCGTAATTTTTACATGATTTTTACTCGTCATAAATCCAATATTTATAGTGTAAATCACAAATATTAACCAAAACCGTCGTTGCCAAGTATAGGGTTAAATAAGTGACCACAAATCTTTTAAGTATTACCATGGGATCCTTTTTTAAAAGTAAACGAAGTGGTAATATATCTACATTTATTTGATTAAGGGTTAAAGGCAGACGCACGCAGAACAGATGACAGGCAGCAGACGCGCCAAAATCACCACGGAATTTGACATTGACTATAGAACCTTGACGTTTGCGTACTGTGGGTCTAGTCAAAATGCCATCGCAAACCAATAGGAAGTTTTCACTAATGTCAGTCGCCGCGTCACCAGTAATTCGATTCGATCGGAAAATGGCAGCCAAAATGCACATTGAACCACCAACGACGCGGCGACATAAAAGTTCATTCAAAATCGAATAAAATTTAAAAAATGTCTATTACTTTGCGATTGTTTTTACTTTCTTTAGCTTTTTTTTTTAAATTAGTTTCTTCCTTCTTTCTGCTCTCTGTTTACGTCTATGCTTCGCTGTCAAATTAGCTGTCAAAACGACATCGCGATACGGATTTGTCAAACAAAACAGCCTTAGGGTGGGTTGCACCATCTTAGTTTAACTTTGACAAACGTCTAAAATCTGTCAAACTCCATACAAAAAACACCGGTTAACGTCATAGTTACGGTCAAAGTTAGGTGGTGCAACTCACCCTATTGGTTTTCGATATAATCGAAGCTTATCACCGGGGTTTAAGTAATCGCAATGAAAATGGCGGGTGTTGCGATTTGATTCGATTTTGATTGAGTCTTAAATGCATGTTGGCTAAGCCTTTGTATGGGAAATTTCAATCCAGTCTTTCGATTATCGATAGGTAGGGCTTTGCGATTCGATTTTTTGCCGTTTGACTAAGTCTTTTTTGTTATCGACCTCTTTTGCGATTTGTCTGTTTGTTTGCGACTGGTTTGCGATGGGTTTGCGATTTTAAAGTGCGTTTTGACTAGACCCACTGTTTCCATTGATTTTACATTAACAAAGTCAACATATAAGTGAACGAAACGCATATCATTCATTCATATCGTTCAATTTTAATTTTAGTGTTGGCAATACTTTTTAATGGCACCTTTAAATATTCCTTAACTAAAGGACCTTTATAAGGGACTGTTAATGTTTTGTGCAACGTCTTTATTTTAATGAACTAATTAGTAATGACTCATTAACTAATGATATTTTTAGGGACCGCTTTCTGCAACTAACTGGCTGTGAGATAGGTTGGGTTGGGACTGGTTTTTTAAAGGGCACCTGCCTTCAGTAATAGAATGTAGAGCAAACTTAAATAAAAGAGCACATTTATCCTGTTCTTGCTCTTTAAAACAGATAAGTACCTACATAGCACTTATCATTAATTTAAAAATAGTCAGCCCAAATAAAAAAAGAGGTTGAGAACGTCCTTTTTTGTGATCGGTAAAAAGTGGCTTAAAAATATACTACCTCAACACTATCCAATTAGAATTTGTTACTAGCTCTCTTGAATTTAAAGTTGTGCTCTACGAAGTACTTTAGGAAGGGAAGCGAGAAGTGCCTGGATGCGGGCAGCGCAATGGAGATCTTTGGGGGAGACCTTTGTCCAGCAGTGGACGTCATTTGGCTGAAACGAACGAATAAATAAATAAAGTTGTACTCGTAGATGTCTGGCACCTCGTACCATGTCGTGGTAGATACGCAATGACTCTAAAGTCAATAAAAAATCCAAAAGGGAATAAGTAATTGGTTGTTGATTTACGACGTTCGTCGTTCGTAAAGTTGCGCAGGCGCTTGCGACAACCCCATTGCCCATTGTGTCTGCGTCAATGATATAATATCATTGGTCTGCGTGCTGAGAATGTCTGGACTGATATTTGTATCAACTTTTTTAGGTACTTGAGCATAGGAACTACCTACGTACAAACAATACAGTTCAACATGCCTATAGCTGTTCTATAGGCCTAAGATGCGCGCCGTGATTACTTTTAGCGACGTCAAAATGTATGGGCAAAATCGATAAAATGGCGTGATAATCGCTTATTCGCGGAGCGCATCTTAGGCCTACTGTAGGTCTGATTTATTACAAATGCGAAAGAACTCTGTCTGTACGTTACGTTTCACGTCTAAACCGTTGAATTAAACCAGCTCTGTAAAATTTTGCAGGGTAAATTGGACTTTTGAGAAGGACATGACCTGCTAGGTATTTCATTTTGTCGTAGAATAGACCCAAGGGGATGAAACGATTTCATAAGAAATACTTAATATTGTAAAGTAAAGAGAGGTGCGATACCTAAAGCTTTTAAGCTAAAAGCTTTCTGAAATTGAATCCTAGCGGACAAAGCCGCTTGCAGAAGCTGAGCTTTATGAAATCACATCAGTTTATGATCATTATGATTATCCTAACGAACCTGAAAAATGTCTGAAAACACGAGAAGAAATCATAGATCATTATTTTCAGCAAAAAGGCTTTTAAAAAGCTCTTTTACACGTCCACGTACACTGCTTCGGGACATAAATAGGCCAGTGATGAAAAGATGAAAATTGGTGCCTGAAATGCTGTCTGAAAAATCACGACAAGAAATCGTAGATTTTTTTTCACCAAAAAGGCTTTTAAAAAGCTCTTTTACATGTCCCAGTATTAGTTAACCCTACCACTGCTTCGGGACATAAATAGGCCAGTGATGAAAAGATGAAAATTGGTTGTTGGTAGGGCTTGTTCTAAGTCCGCCTGGCTAGCTACTACCATCTTACCTAAGTTTGTCGCCATAACCACAATGTTAACAGCATTGTTGTGTTCCGGCAGTTAGAGGTAAGATAGCCAGTTCCTCTGTGGTTGAGGATTCCGGGTGAAGCTCGCTTTCACCTTCGGCCTGATCATCACTTACCATCAGGTGAGATACAGGCCAAGAGCTTCCTCGTTGTGTATAAAAAAAAGCAGAGCACTTGGGAAGTAAGAAAATTGAAGAAAAAGTGCTCTTCATTGTCAGAACTTTCGAGAACCAATAACAGCACGTGTTCTGGATTTCTCGTTTTAGAATTCAACGCTCAATCAATCGATATTTGATTTACTGTTGCGTGTTGCGCACGCGCTTGCGACAGCCACCATCGGCCATTGTATGCGTGCTGCGAATCAATAACATGGGAAATGCATCGGCAGTTGCACTTGTCAGCTGTTTTATAATTGCATTTCGTGATGGTGTCGTAACACCATCGGGCGTTACGACTTGATGAATCGTCAGTTCCTTATCGGGTCATCGCCTTGCCTCTAAAAATGATTAGAGGGTGGGAGTGACTCTCTCGACTGGGAGGTTCTGGGTTTGATTCCAAATTAGGACAACGCATAGAGTGTAAAAGCACCCAGTGTAGATATTTGTGCTCCATATAATTAAGATCCGTATACTTTATAGAAGCCTTCCCAAAGTGGGCGATAACGCCCTCTTGTGAGCGCTGCAGACCTAAATGATGGACGACCCAGAAAAAAATTAGGGCGTCGTGTACAGGTTTGGGGGGCGATTTGTAATTTCATCTACTAGGAGGACTCTTAGACACCGACTGGAGCACTCGACTACATCCCAAGTAGCATTTTACTCCATTTAAGAGTTCACATTTAGTTCCAATGTGTACTTAAAGCATTAGTACAGTTCACTCGTGATGTATAAGCTGTATTATTGCAATTAATTACACCTATACCTGTCTAAGGGACTTATAGGAGTGTAGACTAGTGTAGAGTTATACTTTTATACGATTGTTGGTGTTATAATACTCTAACAACTATCCTTTAGTCAGCCGTCTGACTAAGAGCATTATAGGAGGGTAGAGATACGGCAACCGCTGTTTAACGGCCTACTTGTACGATGTTATAGAGCTAGCATTTTAATAGAACGGTGACAGCCTACCTTTTGGTGATTCGTTTTGGAGTTGGTTTTAATTTTTGGTGAAAATTAATTTATTTCATGCCTTTAGTAGACTATAGGTACTCAATAGACCTTGTTGTTGCCACTGAAGATGCATAGGTACACAGTACATTGATACCATATTTTTCATGTTAAGAGCAAATAAACTTCCCTAAATTACCTAACCATGAAACGTACCTATAGGCTATAATAATTAAAAAGTTTATACGCGATAAAAACTGAAATCCTCTTATAAGATGATGAATTTTAGGAGCATGTCATGAAACTAAAATTATTAGCATACAAAAACTTGTTTTTAAAAAAAGGTTTTTCTTTTAATTTATTTTTTTATTTATGATGCGGAATTTGCTGCGGCGTAGTAGCAAAGATTTTTCGTTATGTTAGCTCGTAATAATTTCGAAGAATAGTGATGTTTCCTGGGTAAAGCAAGAGTTTGAATTAGTCCGTCGGTCAACTTACCAAAAAAATACTTTAAATGTATTTTTCACTTTTTTTAACTTATGAAAATTTAAAGAGATACAGCGCGCCAAAGTTCAGAAGAGGCCCATGACGTTAAGGCGTGCTTAAAATTGTTGCGATTTGTGACGTCACGCGGAATTTCATAGCATCATAACTTCGTAATTACTTGTTTGCAATATTTTTTCATAGTGTAATTGACGGACTAAAAGTGTTTTTTTAAGAAACTAGACTATTCCTACGGCCACATTCCAGCTTCATCATCAGACCCTGTTTGCCTTTGAGAATTGAAGTAGGTAGGTACTAGTGATTTTTAAAGTAGCTTACTTACATAATATTACTTACTTATATTTATATAAATAAATAAATACAAATCAAACGAGCCTAAACTCGATGGAATCGTTTAATCCCGGAGTTGCTATAGGGCCACTGGCATTCCAGCTCTATCATCAGATCGACTCCATGTCATCACAATATTGCATTGTCATCCGAATTACATGTAGGTATATCCAAAATTTTAACTCAATCAGTTGTTGAAGGATTTCTAATAAAAAGACGAGATTAAACACATTTTCAGTTTATTATTCATAAGTGACAATAGACAAAAGAAGAAACATTTGCTTTTTTAAACCATAGACAATACTACTATGTGTTCCAATACCTACAGTTGTCGTCAGGAAGTTGGTCTAACAAATTCAGCTTGCAAGATTCCACCCGAAGTTACCTACATAATATTACATGTTCAAATTTCGAGAACGGCTGAACCGACAAAAACATTAGAAAATTTACGAAAAAATTAAAAAAAAATATCCCGTACAAAATGTTCACGGATTGTGTAATTTTTTTAAATACCTTTACGCCGCGTTAAATGACATCGACATCAAGGTTCATCAATTCAAGTTTAAAATAATAGGCAGTAATGTCATGAAAAAAGAGCTTCTATTCTGTATCTACTTATGCCCGTGTAATTTTGATCGGTGTCAAATCGGAGTTTTCGTGCGGGGTGCGCGGGTGTCTCGCGCGGCTTGAAGGTCAAACGCCCAAGGTCATTGAGGACTCTAATCGCCTTAAGTCCGATGTTACTACTTAAACTGCTATTATAATGCTGTTATACTGCTAATGTACAGCCATAGTGAACTTAAGGCTGTCTAATTTGTGCCCAAACTGGTTCTATAAAAGCATTATAGCAAGCTATACAGCTCGTATACAGCTGACATACACAGCTTGTGGAGTACATGTGAACGACTAGACATACTATATAGAACCCCGAATGTTACTTGGGATGCGCTAAAAATAGATTATTCTCAAAGTAAGCAGTACACAAAATAAGTTTGGGAACCCCTGCTTTAGAGGGAAAGCTTTGTCTAGCAATTGACGTCATTTGGCTGAAACGAACGAACGATGCAATGGTTAGGGTATTTCAGGTTTTTTTTTTATGTGACAGGAGGCAAACGAGCAGAGGGATCACCTGATGGTAAGTGATTACCGTCGCCCATAGACACCCGCAAGGTAGGTTTGAAAGTAATTTCGAGCTTCGGAGGTCACGTTAAAGATTAGGTGCCATGTTAGATGACTATGGAGTTAATTAATTAACTGATACATTTTAATGCTTCTGTATTTATAATTACTTTTTGTTTCAGATTGCACCTGCATGAAGCGCTACCATGAACCCGTTTGTAAAACAGGTAATGTGTGCATGTTTCATAGTTTAATAACTAACCTAGCCATACAACGGTTATAAAAAAAACAAAATAATTTAATTGCAATTTGAATGTAAACAAAACTAATTATTCAGGTTCGTGATCACTGTTGTAATAATCAAGCATAAACTTTGGTAGACTGGCTTTTTATAATTCCAAGTATTATTATATTCAGCTTCAACAAGTATTTTTTGTTGGTCTACATTTATATCAAAAGAAATATCAGTTAGGTACTTATCAGGTTGATTCGCTATGGTCAAGGCGTTATGAAAAAGTTATAAATAAATTAATGATTATAATTATTCTGTTTCACAACAGTCACCACCACAACTCAGTGAGTCATACATAAATAAGTGTATGTGTGAATGGGGCCCAGTACTTCTAGTATAAAAGAATTTATCCATAACTCCATAAAAATACCCTAATGAAGCCTATTTACCTAATTAAATATTTTAAATTATTTGAGTTCTCGCTCAACTCACGGGGCAACCCCGTAAGCCATGGAGTTAAAATTGTTTACTTACTATGTTTGGACATCTTAAAATAATGGACTATTGACATCAAACATTCATTTCACTGTTAAATAACTTCAAAACCCAGCCGCATTTCACTGAATTTAACTACAGAAAACATGAGCCGGACGACGTAGTGTGGCCTGGCCTCCCACTAGGTGGACCGACGATCTGGTGAAGGTCGCGGGAGGTGCCTGGATGCGGGCGGCGCAGGACCGGTCTTTGTGGAAAACATTGGGGGAGGCCTTTGTCCAGCAGTGGACGTCTTTCGGCTGAAACGAACGAACGAACGAGAAAAACTTATTAATCAAAAAGCACAAGCACAAGCTATACCTACCAAACACTTGCCGAATCAAAACATTAGGTAGCGTAACATAAAAACCGTACATTGACTTAAAAAAATACCAACTGATAGAGTCCGTTTAATGTTTTTAATTATTGACATTTAACTTTAACATAGTAACAATTGACTGGCGCAGTTACCGGTCGTGATAAAATAAACGTGCAAGATTCGTATCGCGAATAAATAAATTCAATTTTTGCTATGTAATCGTTGGTATTTGCATAGATCATGACCGCGCACTGTTGCCAGCCAGGATGGCAGGTCTAAGAATCGGTAAGGCGGAACTAATGGAAAATGGTCAATTTGAACTGGACACTTTTGGGTGTCATACTCGTACAATAAAAAGAGTGTCAAAATTAAGCGACGATAGCGGAGAAGGTGTTGGACTGGCCGACTCGTGATCCGAGGAACACGGGTTCGATCCCCGCCGTCCCTCGACTGTAGTGTATGACACACCTCTAATGCAAGGCATATACTTATAATTCGATTGTACCTACCGCCAATAAGTACATTTTTTACATTTAAATTTGAGAAAACCAAATTAAAAGTTTTATGTAACATCATGTATTTTGTATGCAAACTGTGCAAATAATACCTAATGTGTTAAAGAAATAAATGCGAAATTAACCTAAATCTTTGAGAAAAAAAAAAAAACTTGTAACAAAATGTAAAGTGAAATATGTATTTTCAACCGACTTCAACAAAAAAAAGGAGGAGGTTCTCAATTCGACCCGTATGTTTTTTTTTTTTTNCAAGGGTGGTCCCATTTAAATTTAATAATAGAAAAAACAACCCCCAAGGGTGGAAAATTGGGGATGAACTTTTTTATACGCAATATCTCCGCCGATTATAAATCAATTTGAACGATTATTTTTTTGTTGAATAGGTATTATCAAAAGGGTGGTTTCATGCGAATTTGAAGAAAATATTTCACCCCCAAGGGTGGAAAATTGGGGATGAACTTTTTTATACGCAATATTTTTAATTTTTAGTTTTTTTTTGTGTTCACGCATTTGAAGTCGGTTTTATTTTTTTAAAAGTTAATTATGAACAGTACATTAGGTACTCCGATTTGTTCTATTTAATTGTATTAAATTCAAAATAAAAATGTATACTTAAAACAAACAATTGGAATCAATAACATAGTAATAGTTTTCTAAATTTTTATTCTATTAATTTAAAAAAAAAAATTATAACACATTTTTTTTTCTCAAAATTACGGGGGTGGTGTAGTGTATGACACACCTCTAATGCAAGGCATATACTTATAAGTTAGCTGTAAGTCATTTTAATAGTAGTATTAAACCGATCGTCGACGAATTAACATCTTTTATTCCATCTCCTTGGTCCCCACATTACACGATCATTGTGGTGAATCCACTCGTAACACAAGCATATTTAGCTTATCACGACGGGTTGACGGGATTATCAGTGATTTGTAGCCATGAAACTGGCAACTGACATGCGCTTAAAAGAGGGAGACCCAGGATGTTGGGCTACCGATTTGAAGATAATAGTTGATAGTTAACTCATGAGCTATGATACGAAAAAGAACCATAGATACGCCAATGGCCACTGACTCTCATGAAAATACAACTACTGCAAGCAAATAATACTTCGACCGACACACTACCTAAATATCACAGGTTTAACGGGACTATTCCCACCTCTCGTTCCCACCGTAGCAACTCCTGTGTAGCCAGGATCTATAGCTTGACCGCCATAAAAACCCAACGAATGAAGGTCAAGATTATCACATATTTCTCGTTCGTTCGTTCATTTCAGCCGAAAGACGTCCACTGCTGAACAAAGGCCTCCCCCAAGGATTTCCACAAAGAAATGCGCCGCTCGCATCCAGGCACCTCCCGCGACCTTCACCAGATCGTCGGTCCACCTAGAGGGAGGCCTGCCCACGCTACGTCTTCCGGCTCGTGGTCGCCACTCAAGAACTTTCCTGAACAGGTTTCTCATGAATACTTTAATATTTCCAGCTGTTCGTGGTGAGCGGGGCAGCGCTGAACATAGCGGGGCACGGCTGCGCACACGGCTTCCCAGCTGTGCTGTTCGCGCAGCTCGCTGTGAGCAAGGAGGTGGTGCTAACTGACCATGATACATCTTGGATAGGTAAAGAACACACACAGTTTTTACGGTAATTCATAAGACTCATGAGACTTACTTGACCTGAAAACGACGCTAGATATAAGGATAAAATTACTCGAGATTTCCGCTTAGTGTAAATCTTAAGCTAAGTAATTTTATATTTTCAACCGACTTCAAAAAAGGAGGAGGTTCTCAATTCGACCCGTATGTTTTTCTATGTTTGTTACGCGATAACTCCGCCAATTATGAACCGATTTGAACAAATCTTTTTTCGGCGTATAGATAATACCTCAAGGGTGGTCCCATTTAAATTTAATAATAGAAAAAACAACCCCCAAGGGTGGAAAATTGGGGATGAACTTTTTTATACGCAATATCTCCGCCGATTGATAAATCAATTTGAACGATTATTTTTTTGTTGAATAGGTATTATCATAAGGGTGGTTTCATGCGAATTTGAAGAAAATATTTCACCCCCAAGGGTGGAAAATTGGGGATGAACTTTTTATACGCAATATTTTTAATTTTTTAGATTTTTTTTGTGTTCACGCATTTGAAGTCGGTTTTATTTTTTTTAAAAGTTATTATTATTAATATCTAATTGTGGATTTCCGCTAAGTAACGCCTGATACTATTTATATGAAAACGACGTGTCGCATAAGTTAGCTTAGAAATATTACTTCCGTAGTGTGAAATTAAATAATGCCTAGATTTATCTTGTTAGATCATCGCTGTACTACAGTCGACATCAGACTATACATAGTTTCCGTTCCGTACATGATTTTGATAGGATTCACATAATTATAATCAAATGACGTAGTTTAATAAGAATTTAAATACACTGTGGAAACTTACCCTCTGTTGTTTCCAGCATCCGTCCTCGGCGCCATGGGGATCGTCGGCAACTTCATCTCTCCAGTCCTGATGACCCGCTTCGGCCGCCAAAGAGCACACCTCATCTCCACCGTCCCAGCTCTCTTGGGATGGATCTTCTTTTTCCTGGGAAACTCTGTCCCGCTCTTCATTATAGCCAGGCTATTACACGGCATGGCCCTCGGACTCAGAACTCCTCTAGCCGCCATATTAGTCGCTGAATACACCGATCCCAAATACCGAGGAGCATTTCTTGGGACCTTCGCCATTTCTTTAGGATTAGGAATATTTTTGTCACATGTTTGGGGAGCACATTTAACATGGCGAGCGACCGCTGGAGTCTGCGCTTTGTTCCCACTAATATCCATGGTAATTATAAGCCTATCACCGGAATCTGCCAGTTGGTTAGTGTCCAAGGGAAAATTTGAAGAAGCTAAGAAGGCCTTCAGATGGGTAAGAGGCGAAGGCGAGGTACAAAACGCGGAATTGGAAGCCATGATCACGGCCCAAAAGGAAGAAATGAAAGCAGAAATCCAGAGGAAGGACGCAAAGAAGTTCACATGCAACGGCATGTTCAAAGCAGTCGTTGATGGCATCAAAGATGCCTTGAGGATATTCAAAAGGAAGGAGTTTTATAAGCCGGCTTTTATTGCTATTAGTATGCTGGTGGTCTTCGAGTTCGGTGGAGCACACATGTTTGCTGCCTACGGGAACATAATACTCTGTGCTGTTCTCGACAAGAAGAACGTCGAAGACGTGGCTTGGCAGTTCCAACTGATGGACCTTCTGAGGACAGTTTGCGCATTGGCTGCCATATTTCTGCTCAAATTCTTCAAACGAAGGACCATTCTGTTCACAAGCGGTGCTCTGACTGTGCTGTCACTATCGTCTATTTCTGTTTTTATTTACATGAGAAAGGCGGGTCTTATCTTATCGCCATGGGTTTTAGACACAGTTCCATTAATATTAATGATAGTGTATGTTGTAGTTTTTTGTTTAGGTTTAGTCCCGTTGAACTGGGTGATATGTGGCGAAGTGTTTCCTTTAGCGTACAGAAGTTTAGGATCAACGTTGTCCACGTTGTTTTTAACGCCATCGTTCATGATATCTATGAAGACTGCTCCTCATTTGTTTTCTTCTGTGGGTGTAGAAGGAGCCTTTCTAGTGTACTCAGCTACCTTAATTGTATTCCTATTAGTAATTTACGCGTTATTACCAGAAACTAAAGATAGAACGTTACAAGAAATAGAAGACAGTTTCAAAGGCAAAAAGAAAGTTGATCAAGAAGTACAAATGACGTTAATTAATAAAGAGGATATTGTAGTTATGAAATGATAATAAAGTGTAGATACTCATAACAATTTTATATTTAGTATAACATTTAACATTATTCTGTGATAGATAGGTACAATAATAATTATACATAATATAGGTGGGTAATTAGACACATATTATTTTCAAGTAATAGACAATAACACTAATACTTTGTAAGACTAGTCTTCAATGACTTTTACCTATAAAACATACTTTAAGTAAATCTTAGAATATAATAAGGCATACATATAAGTATTATCAGGCACTTAATGACGACCTAAAGATATAAAATTGTATGATTTGAATTATCAAACATAAATGAGAATAAACTTTCCTTTGATTTTATTCTATTTTGAGTAACACAGTTCCAATGAAGGCATTACATACATAATTACATACATAAATAAGTACCAAAAGACAATTAAAATACAATTATAAAAATATTTTTGGTTTTATTTTATCATTTTTCCTCATTAGAAGCTCCTACTTATCTCTTACTTAGCAATAAAATTACTTTGGTAGCATTCAATAATTCTAGATTTTATAATAACCCTCATGGTTTCACAGTTATGGCAGAATAAAATGCATATAAAATGTCACTATAACACGATACATATTACTTATTATTTTTATCTAAAACTATAACACAAAAAGCTTTAAATTAACATTCATAACTTTGAACTTATACTAGTTAATGAGATTCTGGAATTCTGTAGTTATGTTAGTAGTAATAAATCAATATGATTTTGTAAAACCTAAATTATAGGTAAAAAGTATTATAATTTACTCTGGTATGGCTTTCCAAATGGTATTTATCTTATCGAGGTTCAGATCTGGTGGCCCAAACAGAAACTGACCAACAGAGTCAGGGCCAAACATGGTCAACAGATTAGTACGATGTTTATTGAGAATGAGTGAAGAAAGAGGCGTCCGGGCCACTCCAATCATCTGAGCGCAGATTCCGGTGATGTGAACGTCATCGATCCAGAAGTACGGTAAGCTTTGGGCAGTGGCCAGCAAGCGTGGCACTACATCTTGAGAATACAGGATCGCCCAACCTGGAATAAATGACAATCATACAGTTAATAATTATACTTGTAATGCAAATAAAGTAGTAGACTACAAGGCAAATAAAGTAGTTGTTTAAGGCAAAAATGTTTATGTAATTTCAATACTCATTTACCTGCACAATATGTTGGATAATACTGAGCAGAAAACTCAGTTAGTGACACCCTCCATTTGGACTTGTTTGAACGCTGTGCCTGAGCATGTTCTAGCACTTGGCATGTTATCAATCCCTTCGTGCCCCACGGAGACAGCTCCTTAGCCAGAAACCTCCTCAGCTCATGCGAATTGACCACCATATCATCGTCAGTCTTCAAAATATACTTAGCAGTCGGGCAGTGATGCACCACCCACTTCAAGGCCATAACGTGCTTGTATGTCATATTCCGATATGCGTCGGCAAAGTTCCCCTGCACAATATCTCCGTACATTTGACTCTCGTTCCTAATTTGCTGCTCTATCTTCGGTTTGTTTGTCTCTCCCATCAAAAACACAACTTTAGTGGAATCCACTGATCTTCCCCACGTGCTGCGTATAACCATCCTGTTCTTAAAGTTCGTAGGCCTCGAAGCTACCAGCACTACCAACAGTAACCCTGCTGGATAGTCTCTACATGTCTGAGGATTGATTTTAAACGAAAAGTTTCTGATATCTATCAACTGATCGTAAGTGTCGTTTACGACGATTTCGTTAACACTATCAGGCCCAAGAATAGAAAATTTAGGATCACGAATACGTACAACAACCGGCGTTGTGGTGTGATAGTAATCGTAAAGAAACATACACCCGAAAATGCAAATCAATACCTTGTGAAGAGTCAACATGTCGAATTTTTCTCGTTGAAACTCGGTCATATTTCAATACCACAGACAGTTATGTGTTTCACACTACGACGTGAAGTACACTGAACATTGTAGCCATCTATTTGGGATTATACAACAGGAAATTCAGATAAAAACACGATAACAAACTCCACCAACCAAGCCAATGTTTTGGTTTTTTGACATTTCTCTGACTGACATTATTGACAAGACGTTTTCGTTCGAAAATCTTAAAAAAAATTTTTTTTATTCGTTATAATAATGTTCGAAATAATAGTTTTCGTAAAAAAATATTCTCTTATGAAGATTCCAACTCGAGTTTATTTGTTTGTTTTACCCTTAGTTTTACTTAGTAATGGTAAGTTTCTCGTTTCAGAATAAATTGTTTCAGAACGCAGGTAGTAAAATAAGTAAAGGGAGGGGTTTTCCCTTGACGTAGATGGCCACTGGCCAGCAAACTATACCAACAAATCAGCAAAAGCCCGTGGCAAAATTTAAAGGGCAGTGTATCGTTTCTAAATGTTGACGATGATTAACCCGGCCGAATACGGCTATGGCGAATACGACTCCTAACTGTCTTGGCGGCGCTGGTGCGCCCAAAGATGATTAAGCCTCAGATCATAGAAGATCTTCTTCGTGGAGTAATATTGTACGCTAGTACTCCTCGAACTTTTTTTTTATCCACAACGAGGAAGCAAGAGCTTGTATCTCACCTTATGGTAAATGATGATCAGGCCGAAGGTGGAAGCGAGCTTCACCCGGAATCCTCAACCACGGAGGAACTGGCTATCTTACCTCTCTCTAACTGCCGGAACACAACAATGCTGTTAACATTGTTGTTATGGCGACAGACTTAGGTAAGATGGTGGTAGCTAGCCTTAGAACCAGCCCTACCTACTACCTATTGCAACTCTAGAACTTGCCTCTTCGCAATCTCTCCAGGCACTGTGCTGTGCTGTCTAACTTTCTCGTTGAGAGGGCTCAATATTGCATCTTTGCATGGTGCTTATGGACATGTTTGTACATCAAAAATATACCCATTATAATGCACGATGCAGGAGCCAAGTTACCTAAAGATAGTGCTGAACTTTTGAACTTTAGCGTGTCGAGCAGCCCGATGTTGATTCGCCGACGCGGCGCTTCGAGCCCTATTATTGGCGATCGGCCACGCGGCTTGCGGCCACTTGAGCACGCCCGCTTTGTAGCCACAGCAGCATAGATATAAAGATGATAAAACCTTTTTTATCTTTATAAATCTATAAAACGATCTATGTATGGCGAAGTAATGGCCTCCCAAGTCCCAACGCCTTCTTTTGCAATAATACCTGCGGCATCATAATGAGCCACCTAAAATCCTCACTGTTAAAAATAATTCTTAGCTTGTATAGCGCTAGCACCCAGAGTTATGTGCACGATCGAGGAGTTTAAACCCTGAAACCACTTTATGACCGTAGCCTATGCCAAAGCGAAGCGTCCTGAGACCAAAAACCTGTACAAAACGGTTCTACTTGCGGACATTAGGGTTCCCCTTTAGTCCTCCACCTCCTCGATCAACAAACTCCCCACTCCACTGACTAGTTACGTTCCTCCCGCCGAAACCTTATCGTCGGATGAACAACCATGATCTTTTATGATCCTTTTAGAAGGCCCCTACTTCAAGCTCCTCTGCCAGTACAATGGAAGACCTTGCTAGGGATACGGGAAAACTGATAATGGATGCACAGTTTTTTGTGGTGGTCTAGTGCCGTTGTCAGGAAAAAAGAAGTGAGTACACACAAAACGTATAAATTCAGAAGTACCGACGGACATAGTCTTACAAAGTATGGACTGGTGTAAACAGCTCTGTATAGATGCTGAGCGGCCGTGCTCAAGGGCCGACCTCAAACACGGCCGAAGCCGATGCTGCGACTCCGCACTACTTATTAACCTCATTGCTGGAAATTAGGACGTCTATACTTAGCACAGGTTTAAATCTCATTTGCACGTTAGGTCATAAAATAGATAGCGTACAAACCTACATGAATTTTAAATGTGACTACTGCGGGCAGTTTTGGTTGGTTGTTAAAGTCATCTCTAAAGTGTTTTTATCCATTCGTCAGATTTCATGAAACATGGCCACACAGCCAAGTTTGATTGGATCGTCCATTAACTGTGGGAACTGGGAACGACCATCGGCGAAGCGTACAAATACCTACCATCTATCTACATCTTTTGTCCTCGGAAAATATAATTTTAAACCTGCAATGTCCTCTACAGACCGAAAACTATTCATCCGTTATTCAGTCTGCATTATAGGAGCACGACCGGACCCCAAGTGGAAAATGGAAGATTTGGTTCACTCCGAAAGACTCCAAAATTGACGGACGCGTAATTTATCTTGAGGAAATGATTCATAACATAAAAAAAGTTATTAGTGATAATTTATCTTTGGGCCTAATTAAAAGTGACCATAAGTTTTCCAACAGTATTTTAAACATTTTTTTACTACGGAACCCTAAAAATGCTGAATGCTTGATGTCTGCAGTATGGCCGTTTCATCTTGTCATAATTTTTATTGCGCATGTCAGGGGAACGGAACGCATCGGTCAAGTTTGAACTTTGGCTGTCCGTCATTACGTTTCCCGCGTTTGGCCGGCCGCTGTCAAAGTTGGCGCGCTTTTGTTGGGCGCGAATTTATTGTATACTTTTTATTAAACATTTTAAAAACAAAACAAAAGTCTCTATTTAGAATAAGTAAAGTTTCGACAAAATTATGTAATGCACATTATTTTAATTTTCATTCAAAGCTATGAAAATGGCAATGGATGCTTGCTATATTTTTTTCGTAAATTTTAAATAAGTAAATTAAGGGATTATTCACACACTTACTTAAGGGATGATTTATACACATCATTCACATAAAAGTTAATGATGTGTGATTCCTATTAAAATTATGTAAAATAATCAAAATCAAAATGGCGGCTCAAAAATTATTGTGGCTGACGACGGTGCTCCTGCGGCTGTGGCTGGGTGCGACGGACCTGTGTTATGCCCAGTAAGTATTTTAAACTTTAATGTAGTAAATCAACTACCTCTTTTACAACCATTATAATGTTAACTCATTCTTAGCATCTGCTAAAAAGTTTAATCCTGTAGCTTTTTCTTCTGCGTGTAACTTTGCTAGTATTTTCTACTAGGAGATTTAAAATGCCTTAAAACAGTACAGCCTAATGCCTTAGAGCCTACCTACTAGTATGTACCTACCTAACTAGTTATTCTGTAATTAAAATAGCTTGAATTTTGTTGAATTTCTTAACGCGGTAACGACCCTTCTCTTGTCGGGCGACTACTCTGACTCTCTGGGGTTCGATTCCCATCTTGGGAAATTTTGTGATTTGTGAAGTTGGTTATTAAAAATTTAGTTTGAGATGCAACTACACGCTAAAAAAATTAACTCTACTACGTAGGTAAATAAATAATAAACTAAAATGTTCGAAAATAAAAAATGCAATGAGATTGTTTAATATAATTACTTTGTAACATGTTATTTGATGCAGCAGTAGTAAATAATCCTATCAGTTTCTAAAGTAAGAAGCTCACTTTAAAACATTGTGTAGGCATTTTTATTCCAAAAATAAGACATTTCCAAAACGAAACAACAGCTTATTGTTATTTTGAAAACAATTCAATTATTGTTATGGTCGTAATGGTGAACTGATCATGAAAAATTAATAACCCACAAATCTACATAGAGACATACGACGACCGAGGCGCTTTTGTTCCAGCTCAAATGTTGACATACTGTGCAAGGGCCCTCGTCTGAATGGCCCTTGGCTTCTAATGTGCGCTTTGAGGGATCGAGTATTTGTAGGTCGAGACCCAAACGTGTATACAATTGAAAAGAAAGAAAGAAAGAAAAAATGTTTATTCAGTATCATCGACAATACACTTACAATACTTATTATTTATTATTATATTCAACTAGCTTTCCGCGTTTCCGCCCGCGGCTTCGCCCGCGTGGAATTTTGTCTGTCACAGAAAAACAATATCGCGCGCGTATTTGCTCACCGTTTAGACCTACCCTGGACTACAACAAACATTTTAAAACTAAAATCAGCTCAATCGGCCCAGCCGTTCTCGAGTTTTAATCAGACTAACGAACATCAATTCATTTTTATTTACCTATATAGATTGTACACAAATACGCGCTTTATTTATTTACTCAATGACCCTGACTCTAGATAAATAAAATGCCTTAGTCTTTGCTTTAAACCTCATGTTTTTAGAGATTTGTAAGTTCTGGAAATCGAAGATGGAATAGTAATCTTAAAAGACCCCGCTTAAATTATGCCCGATATCTAGGTATGGCTCCATTGAGTTCTGGCTGAAAATTTTGAACTCAGGAAACTGAAATAAATCAGATTCAGATCAGAAGACAAAATTGGCCAAGTGCGTGTCGTGCCACGCATAGTGTAGGGTTCCGTAGTAGTCCGTGTTAACACAATATATTTCAGAAGCAAGCTTTGATATTTATGTTACCCCACTAGTTCCCCACAATTCAAGTAAGATTCCAATTAATAAATGTAAAACTGGGTTTTAACTGAGGTCCGCTAAACACGAACAGCTCGAGCAGAGCTAGTGATCATCATAGTAAGTACACGGCGGAGCGCTCTTGCAGTCATGGTTAATTGAAATTTCACCATGCTGCCAACTGCCCGAAGCAGTGACAATACTGACATCTGCTCGAGCGGTATAAACTATACCGCTCGACAGTCGCAGCTTGAAGCTGTCGATTTTAGCTGTATGTTTAGTCAGCCTGTACACCGACTGGCCAGTCCCTCAAACACTCCCCTTTGCCACCAGATCCACCCTGCTGACCTTCCAAGACCTGCTGCCGGACGACCCGCGGCACTACGACAAGATGCGCCCGCCCAAGATCAACGACCAGCCCACCATCGTCAACTTCCACGTCACCGTCATGGGCTTGGACTCTATCGATGAGAACTCCATGGTAATGTTGTAGAAATAACGGAATTACCTATTCCGAAAAACGTTATCTGAAATTTTGAATGTTGCCAGAGATGCTAGCATGAGCGACGGTGACAGATAGATCCGAAACTACGTAAACAGCGTTTCGGAGTAGTCCTCCTGGTTCAGTGAATGCCAGCTGCCGTGTAGGTTTAGATTTTTTAACTTTAATAGTTTAGTAGCCCACCATAGTAAACGTTCACGTCACCGTCATGGGCCTGGACTCTATTGATGAGAACTGTATGGTAATATTAATGTTATAGAAAAGGCTTGGCAGTGATTGCAGATAAGTACCTACTGTGCAGGATTTTTTCTAAATTGTGGATTTTGAGGAAGAAACACTGAAATATTTTCAGGACCATATTTTTTTTTTCTGTGACACTAGGAGGCAAACGAACAAATTTTGCAAGAGCTTAGTTTTAAATTCGTTTTTAAATAATGAAATTAATTCATCGCGTTCATGTGTGTCTAAATACATAGCCCAATGTGTGTGTATAACGGCCATTCTCACGATTAGGCGTTCTCAGCCTAATTACCATATTATTTTTGAAATTTGGCTTAATTGACTTAAACGCATTTAAATATAAAACATATGAAAAGTACGAATTTAACAATCGTAAAGGCGTCAAATTATTCAAAACGGTTTTCGCGTAAATGAGATCCAAAAATTTTATGGTCACGGTAATTAGATAAGGCTAATACTTAATCTAACGGTAATTAGAAAATATATGTAAAATAGCAAAAATAACAACATCATGCATTGATAAATATGTACACAAATAATAGCGTCATATAAAAAGCTGTAGGTACCTACTCTTAATAGCCCTTTGCAAAAAGAAGAACACTAATTTCTATTATTTATTGTATCATTATATTTTCAGTATACTGCAAGAATCGAGGCTATAACAGGAACACTTAGTTTCAGCAAGAAGGGGCTATGTGTCACATTTAAAATGAGAGCATTTAGCTGAATCAGAATCTGAATTTTGCAATTTACTTTAAATGTGGTACAAACGATGGATACAAATAATGGATCAGGAAATTTGACTTTTTGGATATGCATAAATCGAAAAATGTATTAATGATATTAGTGTTTTTTCCTCTTTTTAATCTATCTGTGAGCAGCCATCACCCATTATCAGACTAAATTGAATTTGTAATAATGACAGTTCCAGCTCTGCATATCCCATGATTTGTCACCTCGATTCTTTTACAATAAGTTTTCAGATTGATGCTAATCGCTTTCTCCTGAGCCTGAATGCAGAATTCTCAGAATTTAGAAGGGATGCAGCAAATAGATTTCATGACGATCTAGTCTTTGTTTGTAAGCTTTACAGGATTTTTCTACATGCTCTTTGACGTTTGGTATCACTTCAGTGGACTTTGTAAACCGGTCGATGCCATAAATGTCTACATGGGTTTTAGGATGCATTTGTATTTTGTTTGTTCTCCAAGCTTCTTCTGCCCAGTATCCATTGCATATCACGAAGTTTTTTGCATAACAAAGCAGGTAGGATGCAGTCTAGGATGGTACAAAGTGCCTAAACACTCTCGTTTTAAAAAGGCCCATTGTCTGTTCATTTGTTCCCTTTTGTTCTTAATGTGATCACGCTAGGTAAGTGTTACTGTTGGACAATCTCATCTTCTTAGGGCAAAGTTAACATGGATAGATTTTAATGGTATTATATTAGAATTAATTAATGATTTAACATGTTAATATCAATTATATTAATAGTAAAAATAAATATCTGGTACGAGACATGTTTCACGCAGGGGACATCTCCTGGCCATCAGGAAGCCCCGATTTCACTCCAGCTAACTTTTTTTTGTGGGGTTACCTTAGGGGTTAAAATATACTCTAAAATCCAACAACCATGCAGCAACTGAAGCTGAACATTCGTCATGAAATCGAATCTATTTCGAGGTAACTATAACGAAAGCTTTTCAAAATTTTGATGTCAGATTGGAAGAAAAGTCCGTAAAGTTGTTATGCGAAAGTCTAGGTATTTTATAATCATACTTATTCAATAGTGAGTGCAATTTGTAGGTAATAACTTCATACAACGGTGATTATAAATATATGGTAATTAGTACATGGAAATTAGAAAACGATAGTTTTTCTTCAAAATTTCCAAAATCTGCAGGGTATGCAAATACTGTCTTACTATAACGTATGGAGGCCAAAATACTGATTCTATTTAAATCAACAACGTGGATCTACCTTCAAAAATCTAGTTTAAAAATAAGGACATGGTAAATAGAAAAATTGAAAACCAAAGATATGGTAATTATACTCTTACGCAATTCATCGACGGTACGCCAACGCAATAGACGTCTACTTGCTTACAGGTCATAGAACTAACTAAGGGCTCGCGCCGCGCGCGTAAATGATGTGTCAAATATTATTATTTAGGCTTGTGTGCCCAAAAACAAAAAACGTCACGGGAATTAGGATTTTCGCTCGGACAAGCAGTTTTTTAATTCTAATTATTTACAGAATGGTTCTATTGAATAGATATTTTGCCATGCATAAGACAATCTTTTATACTCTTTAAAATGTTGAATGGAGTAAACCAAATCTTTACGACATAAAAATTACAGCCAACTTTTAACATTAAGTCGGTGTGCGGACGCGTAACGGTAATTAGAGAACAGGGTTTCATGAAATTAATTTAGACACAAATACTTAAAATAGAGGCCTATGATTTAATGCACAACTGGATATGGTTGTTAAGTAACATATAAAAATACTTGCATGTCTCTAATTTGTCATTTTTAACGATTTAACAGCCCGGACACGCAAAAACTAGCTCATCTGAGAATGGCCGATAATTGGATATTCGAATTCGAAGGTCGGTAATTTATTTTGATCCTCGTTGAAATCAATTATTCATGAGAAGTACGTATCTAAGAAATTGATGACAAGCAAGAGGCAGGTCAAGAATTATTAATTTAAAGTAAGTAACTACTAGGATTGGATCATGTTAACCATTAATTTCTTCTTGTACCCAGACCTATGCTGCGGACATATTCTTCGCGCAGACATGGAAGGACTTCCGGTTGCGGCTGCCTGAAAACATGACGTCAGAATACAGGTAAGAAGGCCGTTTCAGGCTATTGGTATTTAAAGTAGGTAGCTTAACTAGGTAGGTATATTTTTACACAAGTTATAAGTACCTACTTGATAAAAAATGGTTTTCAGAATAACAAATTGCGCTTACTTGAAATCTCAGTGTTTCTAGATTGCCTATCAAGTTGGCCTTAATATTCGCGACAGACTTATAAATCACGTAAGTATTTGACCAAATCCTTGATAGATGACAGTGATTAATCGGCAACCTGTAACACATTTTGTTTTGATAGTTTTAAATGGAAAATACCTTTGCTTTGTTGTCTGTCTCGTTGGTTTAACGATTCTTTAATGAATCAAGATTCGAAGACCAGGAACTTACTTGTTTTCGGGAAAAGAATGTCACGTTTTTTGGTCATCATCTGTCATCCTATCCAACATTGAGTTGGAAACTAACGACTGGTTACTGATTTACATTTAGGCACAGAGCAACTCAATGTGTCTAGCAATGGACCTCGAAAGAATAAAGATTGATAATTATTATGATGATGACGAATAATCGAGTTCGGGACAATTTGGCATTTCAGTTCGGCTGAAGTTCTTGCAAACCTGTCATTTACAGCCTGTAATCATGTTTGGTTAATAACTCTCCCACAGTCTATCTATCCTTCTATCTATCCAATACTTTAAGTACCTAAGTAAGTACCTAGCTGCTTCTTATGCTCTTCTACAGACGAGAGCACATCAAGATTAACGCTGTTGTGCTTGTTGCAATTTAAGGTCTGCTTCTAATGTGCGGTCGACTGTAACTGTACATCCCGATACCAACTGATCGCCTAGATATGTAACTTAAACATTCGTGGCAGTTTAATTTCGAAATCACTTCGAATCATAATATTTTGAAGCGATTTCGGAATTAAAAATGCTAACTTTGTCTAGAAAGGCTGAATGTTTGTAATCCTCGCAGGCTGATCGACCTGGACTGGCTGAAGCACATGTGGCGGCCGGACTCCTTCTTCAAGAATGCCAAGTCTGTTACCTTCCAGACCATGACCATCCCCAACCATTACGTGTGGCTGTACAAGGTATCTACCTACCATAGTATACAGTTTTAGATGTTATACATTGGCTGTCTTTCTTTTGTTTATCTAAGATGAAGAAATGATTTAGTCCGGGCATTTTCAAGGCGAGAGTGAATAGGCACTTACAGGGCAGATTTATGTACCATCGTAGACTGCATCTCACTTAACACCAGATCAAATATCTGCCTTGTCTTGCATAAAAAAGTAAGAATAAGTCAAGTGCCCTTATTATAACCTGTATAACTAAGCCAGTTCCTTTGCTTGAATTGATGTCTAGATTAATATTAGGTCTTCATTATTATAAAATACCTACGCAGCGCAAGACCGGTTCGTAGAAATCCTTAGAGGGAGGCCTTTGTCCAGCACTGGGTGTCATTTGACTTTAGGAAAATTGTTTACAAGATGATTAAATCACTATTAATGTGAGCGACTTCAGAAAAGGAAAAAAAATACCATTGAAAAGATTTATGTATGATTTATATGCATGCATTAGCTTACCAACAACTTCCAAATGAATTCTTCAGTAACAGTCTAATTATTTATCAATTTCCTCAAAGTCACTTTCCCATGTCTCTTCCATGAACCCCCCAAATTACATAGGGTGTGTTCTTGAGCAGGACAAGACAATCCTGTACATGGTGAAACTGACGCTGAAGCTGTCGTGCGCCATGAACTTCCTCATCTACCCGCACGACACGCAGGAGTGCAAGCTGCAGATGGAAAGCTGTGAGTACACCTTCATCATCATTAGTTAGTAGGTCATTAATGCCCGTTTTCACCATCAGTTCCTAATTTTTCAGTGACCTCTTTGAAAACAAAATTCCTGTTATGTGTTACCATTGCGGTCACTTAAAAATTAGGGATTGATGGTGGAAACGGGCATCACTCTCCACTACAGGAACACGACCCTCTCTAATTTATCAGATTTACTTCACCACACTGGCCAGACGGATTGGGGAGGCATAGAGCTTTAAACGCACTGCATACTTGATGTTTAGCAGCGAAACAATCACGCGATCGTAAAAGGCACGTTGACCGTTTATTCCCGATGTCCCTATTTGTCCACCACTGGTGGACATTGAGAAAAAAGTGGCAATATCCACCAGTGGGGGACAGCGCTACTGAAATCTTCCCGTTGGGCCCTACTGGTGGACACTGAGAAGAAATGAGTTGCTCTGTCCCTCTGTGGTGGACATCGAAACCAAAAAAGTTCCATTGTCCCCCACTATTTGTTTTGTTTTCGTGATTATTAAAAAAAAATTTTTTTTAATTCGTATCAAATTTAATTCTCAGTTTTTTAACATTCCACCTTTCCTATTTATGTAAACTTTTTCAATTTGTCGTGAACTAGATCCTGCAATTTCCGACATTATTACAGATAATAAGTGCTAAATAGTAACATTACCGACACAATAATTTCTGATAACATGAACATTGTGGGTACTTGGAAAATTAAAAATGACAAAACCGTTCCGATTAACGCACACTTCCTAGGGGCGTCAGTATAAATAAGGATTGTTTTAAACTATAATAAAAATGCTTTAAAAATGTAGTATTATAATTACTAGTATAAGATTTATTTAACCCTACAGTGGTCGCGTGGATTACACCCGTAATCCACTCGTGCAAATTGTCGAATATTTTGAAATCGGTCAACGCGATCGTTTTGATACTTCGTGTACTTTAAGTTGCATAGTCGAAGATCACACTTAATGACATGTGAGCGCCAGGTCGCTTTTGGATGTGTCGCAGGAGCCCCATAAATGCCGATGGTCTACCCGTGTAATCCGCGCGACCAATTACGTAAGTATTTTTTAAGTTACCTTTTTTACTTAATGTGTTTGTTTTTGCATTATTAGAGTAAATTAATGCTTTATAATAAATAATTACGGCATAGGTATGTATTTACATTTGTGTTTTCAATAAAATAATTGTATTTCAGATAAAAATCATGAACAATAGACAAAAAGCACAAATTGCAGAATGGCTAGAAGTAATTGACAATGAAAGCGTATCTTCTGGCGAGTCTTCGGTTTCTAATGAAGAAGTGCACATTCTTCCACAAGAGAACAAGTTTCTCAGACCAGTGATTATCCATCTAATTCAGAACCATCACAGCGGAGTTTTTTAGGTCGCTACTTTTACTGCGGAAGAAAGCGAAATCAAAGTACTGGAAATACTTGTAATTCGTGCAACAAATTTATTTGTCCTTATCATTCCATGATGGCCTGTATCTCCTGTTCAAAATATAAATAATAAATAAGTGCAATTAGTACTGGATAATTTCTAAACTGCCAAAGTTGACATTTTCTTGATGAAAAATGATGATTTTTATGTTTTGGTTAATTTATAAAAACTGAGAAGAACTGCTCGTTTCTTTGTTTGATTATTTCATTAACTAATACATAACAATAAATATAAAAAATAAAAAAACATGTTTTTATAAAGATATGTCTTCTTTTTTTACTCCATAAAATGGCTTACGCATGTAATCCGCGCGACCATTAACGTAATATTTTAGAGCGCGACCACCGTAGGGTTAAAATGTTTGTATTCATGAACACAAATATATACAGTTGTCCGGGCTTGTAGTGATTAAACTTTAATGGCGTATTCTATGGACAATTTTATCGATGAAAATACTGCAAATTTGGGGCTTGACCCATTTGTCGCAAAATTACGAGGATTTAAGTTTTTAATTTTTAGTTTTCACCTCTTCCTTCAAAAACAAGTGAAAACGTGGGTAACTTAACATTAATAAGCGAATATTTGATATCATGCGATAGTCAATAAAATTATCTATTAGTAGAAGTAGAAAACGGACACAAGTTTCATACATTTTATGCGCTTCATAGCCGGTTCCATAGGTTGTGTGAAATGTTTCAGGCAGTGCATTTTCGCATGTTAGCAGCAGTATGGAACCGGCTGGGAAGGGGTATCTTTGTTCAACAATTACGTCGAAACCAATAATAATAAATAATAAATAATAATAAATAACTTTATTGTGTTTTTAACAATGCACATGGTATCTTAACGAAAAAATTACATTTAACAATAGGAGCTGTATTAACACCTTTGCTGCGGCAGTAACTTTCTAATGCTTTCCATTCCTACGGTACAAGGTCAGTAAACCTGGTATTAAAACTTACATTGTGGCGACACAAGGCTTAAAGACCTTGTAATATTTAAGATATATTAATTTTATTTTTGGCTTCATGTTAATAGATATGGTGTTTTTTTTCTTTGAATATTAATAATAATGCATTTATTGACATACACCTGAAGGCGTTCGTGAATAACTTGTTTAGTATAAAAATTATAGCTATATTCAAAATACAAGGCTTATGCACCCTGTGCCGCACTGAAGTAGGGAAGTCTGGTGGGTATTCTAGGGATGTGAAATACAAATATCGATAGTTTAAATTAAGTTTTAACAAAAATTTAAAAAAGTAACAAACAAAGATGTTTTAATAATGTAGTCTTAATATTTTACAAATAAGACATACGTTCATAAATACTCAAATAAGCTATATTTAAAGAAAACATATTATTTAATAACATTTAGTTACAACTTCAAATGTTTGTCACGAAAAACATTTTTTAAATTAGCAATAAATCGTGTAGCAAATTAAATTATAATCAANCGGAGTTCCACAGGGTAGTGTCCTAGGACCTACCCTGTTTTTAATCTATATTAATGGCCTATGCCAAATGACTTTACCAAATTGTAAAATCCTAACATACGCAGATGACACGGTTCTTCTTGTGCATGGGGATACTTGGAAGCATGCCCGTAAATTGACTGAAGGTGCCCTAAGTGCTGTTGCTCAATGGCTTAATAGAAACCTATTAACTCTAAACGTGAGCAAAACCAAGTATATTACCTTCTCTGCTTCTGTAACTTCACAACCAAAGGATCCTTTTGACGCGAAAATTCACACATGTGATGAACATGACCAAACCTGTTGCTGCCTATCACTGTCGCGTGCCAATGACATTAAGTACCTGGGTGTCCACCTTGACAGTACTCTCAGCTGGTCCACTCATATTGTTAATTTGACTTGCGCCTGCGAAAAGTCATGCCGATCCTGAGAAAATTGAGAAACTCAGCTGATATAAATACCAAAAAATGTACGAGCACTTGCACAAAATAGTTGTTACAACCAACCTTGTGTTGGGTCTAATTCTCGTCACTACACTGCACAACTTAAAATAATTACGTTTTTTGTCGGTAAAAACGTCCTGGTGACGTCACTTAAGCATTTTTCTTATACTGCGTGCGGTCGTTGCGCGTGCGCACAAAGGAATGAGACCGCTCGGACACCGAGCCCACAGCGTGGTAGGGGTGGGGTTGCCCGCTCTTTTGTTTTTTACTACTACTACGCTGAATATTGTGTGCGGATTGGCTTGTCGTACAGGGGTACTACACGGTAAAATAAATCTCGGAGGCGAAAACAGGATAATGTTTATTTTGTTGTAAAGGAATGAACAACGCACATAGTATTGTCTACTCGCAAGAGCAGTTCTATGAGGTACACTGTGACATACTCTGTGTGTCGTGCGCCGGTTTTGTAGGGTCACGTCTAAGGGAAGCGAGGAATGTTTGCGTAACATCAATTGAAGCACATAAAGCTGTCTCACTGAAAGGACCTGGCAATCCCAACTAATATTATAAATGCGAAAGTAACTCTGTCTGTCTGTCTGTCTGTTACGCTTTCCCGCTTAAACCTCGCAACCGATTTTGATGAAATTTGGCATAGAGATAGTTTGAGTCCCGAGAAAGAACATAGGATAGTTTTTATCCCGGTTTTTGAAACAGGGACGCGCGCGATAAAGTTTTTCTGTGACAGACAAAATTCCACGCGGGCGAAGCCGCGGGCGGAAAGCTAGTTAGCATATAATTGAGCAGTTGGATAACGGTATGGTTTCCCGGTCATAACTTTTAAGACAGTTCTCTNCAATACAATACCATGGACTGTGCTATTGCACAATAGACCATCCTGAGGGTATTTATATCAGCTGAGTTTCTCAATTTTCTCAGGATCGGCATGACTTTTCGCAGGCGCGAAGTCAAATTAACAATATGAGTGGACCAGCTGAGAGTACTGTCAATAGACGTAGACTAATAAATTTACATTCGTTTTGTAAGAATGCTTACTTCCATAAAATGTATGAAACTTGTGTCCGTTTTCTACTTCTACTAATAGATAATTTTATTGACTATCGCATGATATCAAATATACGCTTATTAATGTTAAGTTACCCACGTCTTCACTTGTTTTTGATAGAAGAGGTGAAAACTAAAAATTAAAAACTTGAATCCTCGTAATTTTGCGACAAATGGGTCAAGCCCCAAATTTGCAGTATTTTCATCGATAAAATTGTCCATAGATTACGCCATTAAAGTTTGATCACTACAAGCCCGGACACACTGTATAATAGTGGAGGACAACGAAACTTTTTTGGTTTCGATGTCCACCACTGAGGGACAGAGCAACTCATTTCTTCTCAGTGTCCACCAGTAAGGCCCAACGGGAAGATTTCAGTAGCGCTGTCCCCCACTGGTGGACATTGCAACTTTTTTTCTCGATTCCACATCGGGAATAAACGCGCCCACATATAAAATTTTATTCTGTTATTGATGCTGCAAACGCGAATTATGTTGTTATGAACAGTGCAAAACATTTCAAAATACAATAAAATTTTTCAGTTTCTTGTCACTAGCGAACAGGTAGGTCGCCAAAACCCATTTCTATTGGAAAACATGTTGTCATTTGGATTATAATCAAGATTATTTACACAAAAATGTTTTATAGCATCCAGCTTTGTCCTTAAGTTTTTTAAAGTTCAATCAAATCTTTGTCGCAGAATTCTTGAGTAGCCTATAGATAGGTAGGCTTCGACGTCCTTTGATGCAAGTTCGCGGCACTTATTAGGCACTTAAGACTCCCACTTAAGTCCTCAAGTGGTGGAAAAGTTAGGATTCTCCTAGTTCCATTGTTAAAGTAGAAAAGTACTTTAGTTTTTAGGATTCTTTGTCAACATTAAAGAATTTCTAAGTTCAACAGACCAGGTTTACTTAGTATTATTTTGCTATGTGCTAAAACATGGGTGGATTATGAGAGCAAAAAATGTGGTTTTACAGAGTGTACAGTAACAGGCCTTTTTTTAGTTTTTCTTATATTTGGTGCTCTGTGGAGTAATAAAAACAAATAAACAAAAAAATCAGCTCTCATAACTTGGAAAAGTTTGTTGACTTTGAATTTAAAGTTTTTCGCAATCTGGGCACAATGCTGTTGGCCAGATCTATTACGATATTTTTGTTATGTCCAAAGCGACTCTACTATGCTTTGTTGTCATAAAACTCCGTCATCCATTTTTCGTCTTAAACTTTTTATGAACTTGTGTAATTAAAAATTAAACCACCATCAAAAAAGTAGGTTAATGAGGATAACTACAGCTGTAAGTTTTATTGCGCAGATGATCACCCATTAAAGCATAAAGATCAAATTGCCGATTACAGTTTTCATCTCAAGTAAAGTATGACACTAGTATTATATTATCTGTGGTATGACGCTATAGATAGTGTTAAGATAATCATATTGCACTTTAATCGGTTTAAAACTATTACTGAACAAAAACCTTCAAGAATTAAGTTAGATTCGAGTATAGAAAGTGTCGAAAAACTGTATGGGTTTGGTAGTTTGGCAGTTTCGGCACACACTTGCAATAAATATATAAGCAAACTTATAGGTACAATGACAGGCAAATTCAGGCAATAGACTGTACTTAAGTAGGTACCTGGCTTTGGTATTTGTGAAAGTATCTGTACTCTTACGAAGGTATTTGTACATCAAAATAAAACCAACCCATCTCTACAATCACAAAGGGATCGTGCCTCCATCGCTGCACTCACCTTCAAGTCAGTGTCTTAGAACTGATTCCCCTGAATCTGTGACGAGTGACGACATCCTCTCACGCGACATCTTTGATCTCCGATATAGGGCAAACAGGGTGTCCCTCGGCGGCTCGAGTAGGGTTTATAATTAGAACGCTTTGGTCAGGGCTGCCACGGTTTTACTATTTGAAATATGTATTTTCTGACGACATAAAATACTTGAATCTTGACTGATCTTAACTGGTCAGGAGACAAGACAGTCTTTTGAGAGAGCCTTGCGGCAATTGGAATACAAAAAGTTCGTCCTGCTGCTTGACATCCTTTTAAGGCGAAGAAGGACATGTTGCACATTTATCACCATGCATGGTAGTCCACTACGTGTGCCCCTTACTCAATGGACTTATGTGTTCTAAATCTCTAGAAGATAGTTGCTTAGCTGGTTAGTTTAATAAATAGAGCGGAAAAAAGAGCTCTATCCGCTCCTGGAACCTTACGTGCATTTCCATTAGCTGAAATTATGAAAAAAACTTCAATCTAGAATCGAGTATCGACCTTCTAGGAAGCTTAGGAGGCTTGTTGACTCCTAGAGTCTTACGTGCTTCAAGCATCTCTATCTTTGAGCGCGCCTTCATCTATTTTTTCATGTCAGTTAGTAGGTAATGACGAGCATAACGGGCTTGCTGACTTCTAGAACCTGACGTGTATTACGCACCGCATTCACGCATTTCTATATTTGAGCACACTGTCCCCCCACTTTTATAATTTAGTTGAGGTTAGAGGGCTTGCTGTCTTCTAGAGCCTGACGTGTTCACACATTTCTTTCTTTGAACGCGCCATCTCTAGTTTGTTGTCAGTTAAGTAGTTGTACAAGTTCGCCGATGCCATCTCACATCATTCGTCGGTTAACTATCGCCGAACACAGTCAGCCCTGGCTGTCGAGCGGCGTCGGCGCTACTCGAGAGCGGCACTCGCACAATGAATGGTAACGAGCCCTCGAGGGCGCTCCACAGGATATTTTTGTGGCCACACCACTCCGCTCGAGTGATAGCGGATTTTGTAGGTATTGCTAGGTAGATGTACCGCGGTATTTGCCTATGTACTATTTATGTGCTGAGCAAATTTATATCTTGTATCTTAGTTAAGTTCTTCAAATGCTCATGAATTCATGATAGAGCTTAACGGTTACAACTAGGTAACCAAAGTTTAATAAACAGTTGAAAATACTAAGGTAAATAGGAACTTAGTGGGAGGCCCGTGCTGCTGAACTTTGTCCATGAAACGAAATAGGTAGAGATAAACTTAAGTGCTGATCTACTTGGCCCCAAACCCCAAGTCCACAACCTTAATGTAGGAGGCCTGTGTTTGGTGTGTGGTGTACTTAGCCTACTTTTCAGTGTTGAGGAGAGGTAGTTGAAGTAAAACTCAATTGCTGGTTCAGAAGGGAATAATTTATTGCCGATACAAAGCCAATTTTATTTACAATGTTTATGTATGAGACTACTTAAGCGACCATACATTTTGGCCAATTGCCGTTTGATGTTTCATACTTACACTCATTAAATCTGACGATGACCACATCAAGCGCCAGTGGAACAGTTTCAGCCCAATTTTCAGGACTTAAGTCGATAAAAACAGTGTTATAGAAGAATTTGACCCAGAATTTTAAACCAGAAGGTTTAAAGCCGCGTAAGTCGTCGATAATGTCTAACTAAAGGCTGCTTAAGGGTGTAGAAAGGTAACAGCCTACCCTTAAACCTTTGTGTCACTCGTCACAGCCAAGCACATGATTGGCCCGGCCCCAACTCTCGATACCGATGTAGGCCAAGTGGCCAAGTGGGCCAAGTGGCCGGTGTCAGCGCAATTTTATCGGAACTTGTGATAAAAATAGAGCGGGTTGATGAGGCACTCGTCCTGGAGGTCTAAGTTTGATTCTCGCATGGTGCATATAAAAATTACTAACTATTATTGGTGAGTGTACTAAAAATATGTTTGGATAGTATACAGGGCAGGTGTATGGACCACATTCAGCATCGCATCCCAATGTATCACATAAATTGCGGTTTTAAATGAACTAAGGGACTTTTACCCTTAGTTATTGCAAATTTTTATGGATTAATTGCTTTATTTTTTAGTTCGTTCGTTCGTTCGTTTCAGCCAAATGACGTCCACTGCTGGACAAAGGCCTTTTTTTATTAGAAACATAAATTTTTGATTTGTTTAAAATCTACAAAAAACGCGTAATCCATTAAAAACTTTAATTATAGCGTTGCCATCAACTACCCACTTGAGACTCGCTAACGAGTTCATCTTTTAGTAAACTACCCGTCAACACGACAGATTTTGAACCTTGTGGTGATAAAAGTAATGTGCGTATGTCGCACTGAAAATTGCGTTTATTACGCTGGTTCAGGGAATTTGATTTGAAAGTGGACTGTATAGGTTTTTTATGA